>NC_045628.1:2464375-3686562 GCF_009829155.1 Mustela erminea
ACAGCAGGGGCGGGGGAAGCCGGGGGAGGGTGGTCAAGGACGAATTATCTGGGGATTAGACTAGGAATCGGACCGTGAGGAGTAACGGCACATTGTCCAGTAAGAGGAGGCCGGCAGTCACGCCTGCGATGCTGGGGGTCTGACCAGCGGGTGACTCCACCATCCATCTGTGTCCCCTGCATTTCCTATTTGCACAGTCGAGTAAACTGTCTCAGCACAGAGACGCTGCGCTTGGCCGGAAGTGTCCCCGTCTCCCCCTGGAGGCTGTGGGCCTTGGGTCCCAACATCTGGCCACGGCAGCGAGAGGCCCCAGGTGGTGTCTGCCGAGCATCTTGTCCTATGTAAACAACGAGTTCCAGGGGCGACTGTGTCCCACTGATCTTTAAGAGCCTAGAACTTGTTAGTTTTGGGTGCAGGAAAAAAATCATGATTTTCACTTCGCTGGCACATGGCCAGCATGGAAGGATTCACAACAGAACTTCGGCTGCGTGGGCGGGCGGAGGGGGCGACTCAGAGAGGCTCACGTTTGCTTGGTCCTCTGTCCCTTCTCTTGATCACTGGAATCCAAACACTGGACGTTGGCCTTCTGGCCTCTGCTTCGGTACAGCCTGGACCGGCGTCCTGCAGGTACGCCGCCCTGGGGACACTCCTATCAGCTACTCATGTCAGAAGACAGACATCATCAGGGAAACCCTGGTGTCAGCGCCCTGGCCCGAGTTTGGGGTGAAAGCAGCGGGAAGGAGAGGACCAGACAAGGCTGCGGGAAGGAGTCAAGGCCGGTCCCACCAGAGTGGCCGGAGCCCGTGTGGAGGGTTCTCAGGCTCTGCCCAGAGCCGGCGAGGTCAGAAACCGAGCCTGGGAGGCTGTCCCTCTGCAGTCCCTAGACAGACAAGGGGGAGCCCTGGTGGGACGCTGGTGAGCCCCACATCCTTCTGGCTCCCCTGATGTCCTGCCACCACCCTGCGAGGAGCCAGGAGTGGGCTTCAGCACAGTCCTGACTCGGAGACTGAGCTGAGTTTTAAGAGAGTCTTAAAGGCTCCTGTGAGGACTGAACGGTGGACGCTGAGCCCATGGCCCCGAGAGTCACACGCCGTCACGTGGACGGTGTGACGGCTGCACACGGCGAGGTGCAGGAGGCCCGGTGAGGGATCGGGAGCCCACACAGCATCCTCATCCGGCCCTGCCGTAAGCCGCACAGAAGTCTGCCGGCACGTCCGTGCTCACGCGCAGTCATGGAGCGCGGCCGGGAGAGCCGGATGGCAGGGGTGGACGTGTGCTTGACCCGTGCAGAAGCACACAGGGACAGAGGCACGCCCTCCCAGGGCCCGCGGGCTTCTGAAACGAGGCCAGCAGAACCGTGACCATGGCTGCCTCACGGGGCTGGTGGGGAGGCGCTGGCATCCACGGGGGAAGGAGGCGGGCTACATCTCCTGGGATCGGATCACCAGCCGCGGTACACAGCTCCATCGCTCACAAGAGAACGATTTCTCCGTGTACGCTCCCGTAGGACCGCGGTCAGACCATCCTGAGTCTGACCCAGATTCGGGACGTTTTTCTCACCTAAGAATTCCTTTTTAAAAACTGTCAAAACTTGGTCCACAGAACACAGAAAAAACATAACAAATTGGGTCATCACTAAAGACACAGTGTCAAAATGTGGGAGATCAACATACGAAAAACGCAGGTAGACCCTTGGCCACCCCGCCGGCAACTCTCCGGAGAGTGGCGCCCGGCGACGCAGAGGAGGCCGCCAGGGGACAGACCAACGCGCTGGTCTTAGAGGTGAGCAAACAGGACGGGTCTGACTCGGGCACCACAAATGGTCTCGGGGAAGGAAGGTCCGTGTTGCTGTAAACGCAGGGTCTGGAGCGTGTCTTTCTGGGGGACGATCTCTCTTCCCGCGACAGCACGGTCTTTGTGTTTGACCCTTGTAAGACGTGTTGACCCTGGAGCAGGCGGCTTTTCCCGCCACCAACTTACCTTCTGTCCCGGGAAGCCTTTCTCGCCGTCGAAGCCGGCGGCACCCTAGGAGGAAGAGAACACAGGAGCGCCTGCTCAGAACACGCGGCCCCTTTCCGAAGGCACGGCCAGGCCACGGCACCGATGCGGGCTCGCGTGAAATACTTGGCTACGGGACAGTGAAGCCACCGGAGGATTGTTTTTATCTCCTAAAGGAGGCAGACATTTTAGCGACCCGCACAGGGAACGCGTCCTATCTGCCCCCAAGGAGATCTGGAGAAGTCGCTAAGCATGGTGTGGCTCACGCTGCACAGAAGCAGCAAGGCCTGCCCTCCCACGTTCTCGGGGTCTCTCCCGATGTTTGGATTATAGCAAGTGTCCTTTCAGTGGTAGTGCCACCTCGCGAGTCACCACCAGGCCACCTTCTCTCTGCTCCGGCCGTGCTTCCCAGCTCACTTATCGCTCGGTTTGGCAGGTGACCAAGCTCTGGCCGGCAGAGGGAGGACAGAAGAGGCAGGTGTCACTTCAGGCCACGCTCTGAAGGAGAGGTGTGCCCTTGGGCCTGGGGGGCCATGGATGCTGAATCTCCCTGGGGGAGACACTCCTCGGCTTCCTGCCCCGTCCTGCTAGGGACGCTTCTGTTGGCCTCTCCGGGACACAAGAGTCAAGTTCTCAGGCTGGAGCCGGTCTACACGGTGTCCCCACAGGTTAAGTTGGCCTCCTGGACAGCAGCCGTGACTCTCCGTCCCGCTCCTGCCCTCCTCCAGTGGAGGGGCACCAGCTCCAACACCAGTCCCTGGGGGCCACTCTGGAGGGGACGCTGGGAGTGGGGGGGGCAGGGCAAGGCGGGGGTTGGGAGGACGTACGGGACATCTCTGTACCTTTACCCCAGCCTCACAGGGAACCCAAAACTACTCTGAAACACGCAGTCCACGTACAACACAAAGCTACACAAACCGCAGTGACGGAAGGCACGGCTTACCCGCGGGCCTGAGAAACCCATGACTCCTTCTTCTCCCTTCAAGGAGACGCCCTAGGAGAGGACAGAGATGTCAGGCGGCCAGCCGGTCACACGTCCCTGGGGGATCCAGCCCCCCGGCCGGCCAGCCCACCTCCTGGGGTCCCCAGTTCCCCCCGCAGTGCGACACAGGGTCACAGGAAGTCGGCTGGGCGGCCTGGATTATTGTCAGTCCAGGACACTGTCACGTAGCTGGTGACGCCGCGAGGGCTAAGACTACAGGGCACGCGTGATGAAGCTACGGGGCACGCGTGATAAGGGCCAGACGGCAGAGCAACATCGCACCGGACCCAGACGGAAGCCGTCACCAAACTGTTTGGGGCCGCGAGCCCCACACCTGCCCTCTGAGCCCACTGAGGGTCCCTTCCAAACCCCAGGAAATGCTCAGCAGCTGGGGTTTGTGATGCACGAGGCAAGATAGTCTAAAACTCTTCTCTGGAAAGAAGCGGCAGCGGCTTGGAGTAACAGGCGAATGTCACTAGACCCCGCGAACTCTCAGGCGCCCCCACATGGGGACGCCGGGACCTGGCGGCCCCCGGCGAGGAGAAGCCGCTTCACTTACTTTTACTCCCGGCTCCCCGGCACTGCCCTTTTCGCCCTGTGAAGACAACGAAGTGGGACGCGGCCGTTAGTCCAAGAACAGAAACGACGGACCAGGGTTTGGGATGGCCGAAAAGCACTCACTTAGCGAAACCGTAAGCAATGATGATAAATGCATCAGAGGAAACAATGCCTACATCTTGCAGCTTCAAAATTCAAGAGAAAAAAGGAGCGATTTTCCCAGTATCAGTTAAATCACACGTTATGTTTCATACAAGTGCGAGGCTGCCGGTCTTCTCTGTGTGGGGTCTCTGGTCTCCTCCATCGACCCAGTGCCGGGCAGCCAGGACAAGCCCCGGACCAGAATATTTGAATAAGATATTCTTAGGAGGGTCCTCTGAGAAAAAGACACATTTGGAACGTCTGAAAATCCCAAGCAAAAGAGGCCTGGTTTGGGAAGCGGTGTCAATTTTATCGGATCTATTTGGCCCACCGCTCTTGGTCTACAATGGTGAAAGAAATGTAGTGACTGGCTGGGGTCCTTCCTGCATCTCGGCTGGGACAGTGCCCAGGCCTCCCGCAGGCTGCCCCGGCCCCTCCCGGCTGCAGAAGGTGAAGGGAATCCTTAGCCTGGGTTCAACCAACTCGGGCCTCGCCCCGTTCACAGCTCCTGTCCCGACACAGGCAGAAGCCCTACCTGGCTGACGAGCAGGGCCCACCAGGAGCCAGAGTCGCGCCTGGATCCCACCTATGGCAGGATGGGGCCCCCTTGGCCTGGTTGTCCAGGGGCGTCCTGCTCTGGACTCCGCTGGCTCTCCACCACCCGCTCCTAACACACCCTCCCTGCATTCTGCCTCACGCCGGCCGCCGGCCAGGCTGCTTCTGTCCACCCACGGTCATGTGGCTCTTGCATGAGGCGCAGGGGCCTGACCGCCTGCCCCCCGGAGGCCTGCCTTCTCCCCACCGCGGCCGTGCACCCAGCCCCCATCCGACAGATCCTCGAAGAGCAGGAATTAGGGTCTATGTTTGGGGTTTGCACTGTGGTCCCCAGGCACTGTCTGTGCCCGACCCAATTGGGGGCGTCTCTGTGGTCCCCGCTCCACAGCGAAATGAGGCCGGGCGTGACCGTCCTCACGGGGTAGCGGGGAGCTCAAACACGCGCGAAGGTCCTGGGTCTGTCGGAGCAAGCGAGCCGTGAAGGGGTGTTAAGTTTTACTGAGACCCAAGACTAGACTTGTAATCAGACAAAATGTTAATGGAATACAGAAGTCAGAAAACAGACTTTGACGGAAGAACACCCACAAGGATGCTCCACGTCCCCGAGAGCCCGAGTAGGTTCCTTCGGCCAAATACAACGTTTTGCTCGAATAATTCCATATCCTCACTTTGAGTTACGCTCTGACCACGGACCTCCGGCTGTAGAGGGACCTGCAGACTCAGGACAGCTTTGAGACTGTGGGACGAATCCTGGTCTCAAATCTGCCCCAACTTTGCAAGATGGGGGACCGGGCCCCGTGTGACCGGGGCCGTGTTCTCAGGCACGAGGTTCCGCTGGATGTGAGCGCTTGCTGGCTTTGTGATTGTTCGAAAAAGGCCAAAGGAAGTTCCTTTTTATCCTTCTCCTTATTTTAGTTCCACCGGGAGCCCGGGCCGTTCTGCTGAAGGCTCCTTACCTTATACTGCTCCGGGTGGAAGGACTCCTTCGTGGGTCCGGCGACCGGGTGGAGATCCCACACAATCCCGTTGGGTCCCGGCACGCCGATGTCGCCCTGCGAACGGTTTAGCAAAAGTAGTAATCCTTGAATCGGAAAGACGCCATCAGGCGTGAATGAAAGCGCGCACCACCGCAAACGGGTGTTTCTATATTGCGTATTATTTACAAGCACTACGAGTACAATCAGAGCATAAAATAAAATGATCACGGTGCAAAGCTATGTGGTTCCCTGCGTTCACAATCATTTATAATTTACTCCCAAAGTTGTTCATGTTGCTGACAGTCGGGGCTGCCTCTGCTTCCGTGGAGGGGTCTCCTTACAGTGAATTTCTGCACAAGGGCTCAACGCCTTCGCATCAGCGGATTACTGTAAGGCTTTCCAAGATTGGGGTCAAGGTATAGGACGTGCCTAAGACATGAAAGGACCACCCCAGTTTCACCACTGGCTCACCAGTTAGGGGTGTTTTTATATTATAAAAAGCAGCATCTTCAATAAGTAAAATACCGCCTGCTTGCTTTAATTGACATTTTTGTTGTGAGCAAGAAACACTTTGCCGGCGGCGCACAGACAGCGACGTCTATCAACCTGCAACACCGCCAGACGGGGCTTCTGCACCGTATGCGGCTTCCCTCCCAGGAGGTGACTGACACGAAAAGAAGCTTAGTGTCTTTTCTTTCATATTTCCACATGTAAACTAAATAATACAACGTTGAGCCCAGAAGTCACATAGGATGGACGCGAGTCAGGGACCGGATGTACCACCCGCAGAAAGGGAGGCTGGCAGGTGAATCCCGAGAGTCGGCTAACATGACATCTACAACAATGCCCGGCGCTGCTTGACCCCCCACCCACCCATTACCTGCCAGGGCCCTGAAGTTTTCTTATTAACTCTGAATCAACTCTTAGAGGTTAGAGGTGTTCACTCATTTCCGTTCTGCCTGACGTGGCCACTCTCCCTTCCGCTCAGGGATTTCTTCCCAGACTTTTCTTGTCATATGTCATTGACCATGTCATTGACAGGGGTTCACATTGTACAGGGGTTCACATCTTTATGTGTTTGGATCTTTCAATGTTTTGCTTTTTACATTTTTTTCTATGGCATTAGCACAAAGAAAAAGTCCTTGCCTTCAGACCTGAGCAGTACTGGGTGCCATCGAATAGCACAGGGGAAAACAAGATGAAAATCTGCAAACAACGAGGCCACAGAACAAGGGTGTTTCATGGTGGGCAGGAACTCATGCGGTGAATGCAATGGGCCACGTGTTGGTGGAGCTTTGCCTGTTGAGCTTTTCATACATGTGGCCTCAAGTGAGACTCCCGAAGGCCCACGGTCTCTGGATGTTGGCGGCACAGGGGTTACAGACACCGCACGGTCTTCCCGCACGCCGGCGAGCCCGGCCGGGCGCCTGGCCCCTGCACGGGCTCCGTGTTGGCCTCTGGTTCCCGCCTCAGTCTGCTCCATCAGTTCAGGGCTCCCCACACTGGGACACCTCGGGGTAATGCCTTTACTTCGTGGGTGCTGCAGACAGCTGAGGTCGCGGCTGCATCGGAAGTCTGGCGGGGGCTAGCCTGTACTACCGGCTTTCACTGTCTTAGCCACCCACTGCTACCCCTGGAGCCTTTTCCACAGCCTGAAACTTTACAGCCTGGCACTTTGGGGTGATGCTTTCCAATGCAAATGGCCAGGACAACTGCATGGAAAGCTGTCGTTAAAAAGATTTAGTTCCTCGGGACACCTGGGTGGCTCAGTTGGTTAAGCGGCAGCTTTCGGCTCAGGTCATGATCCCAGCGTCCTGGGATCGAGTCCCACATCGGGCTCCTTGCTCCGCGGGGAGCCTGCTTCTCCCTCTGCCTCTGCCTGCCACTCTGTCTGCCTGCGCTCGCTCTCACTCGCTCTCTCTCTGACAAATAAATAAATAAAATCTTAAAAAAAAAAAAAAGATTTAGTTCCTCATTGCTAAGCAGGCCTCCATGTTAATCTATTATGTTTCCTTACCTTTTCACCCTTTTCTCCATAAAAGCCAAGTCCTCTGTTGCCCTGAAGAGAAATGATTTTTCTAAGTTTTTCAAAGTCATTAATAACAGTGAAATAATTTTCCTTTCTTTTTTTTTTTAAGAAAAAGAAATGTAAGATCTACTCGCAGCATCCTGAGTAATTATCGTTGCAGAATATTCCGGAGTCCCCTCCCCAAAGCTATTTGACTCAAGAGAAAGGGAGTGTCTTCTTTTGCGAGTCCCACATATAGACCACATAGTAAGAGTCCGAGTCCGGGTGTCACAGTATGTGATCGGGAGCAGGCTGCGGTCACGCGGGGGCTGCCGCAAGGGGGACCTCCCAGTGCTTTCCACACACTGCCCGGGTTTAGGTCTGAGTGACGGAAATGACGGGGAGCGGAAGCGCGATGGCTATTCAAACATACAAGCTTTTAGAAATCCGTGTTTTACACTCAGAGCAAACCCTCAAAAAGAGAGGGCTCACATTTGGGAATATTTAGCTTGTCGTTCAGCCTGAGGATCGGGACGTCGGCTGAGGCGTTGATCCCGCGCTTGCCGTAGGAGCTAGCGCTCTGCTCGTGACCTCGGACGCCGCGGGCGGCGGGGGCCGGTGTCCCCACACAGTGCGGGGCGGAGCGCAGACCTGCTCGCGGGTCCCGCCGGCTCGTTCCTACGCTGTCATCCACAGAGATGACAGTCTCCGAGCGTGTCCGCAGGTCTGCCCTGAAACCTGCCGCCTTCCCGCCATCCCCGTGTCCGAGGGTCATGAGTCAGCTTCCCTTCTGCCGCCGCCTTTTCTCATTTCGGTGAGATAATCCTAATTTCCCAAACACTTCGACCCTTTTAATGATGTTAGGGGATGGGGATTCTCTGGGTTGGGCCCCGACTGACAAGGAGGTAGTAGACTCACGAGGGGGTGGACACGTGTTAGAACAGACTTGACCCGAAGCCCAGGATAAGCCTGACCAGAAGCGGCCCACGCGCTCACCCAGATTACAGAAATCCTGCTCTTCTCTTCCGCCTGGAAACGGCTCTGCTTCCTCCCCCGCCAGGGTCTCCACACTCCCGTGACAAAGGATCACGTGGGGCCCTATCTGGTCTTTCTCTCTGCAGCATCCCGCCCGCCCCCTCCCATGCCCAGAGAGTCTCCAAAAATAATAACAAAGCCTTTAATTAATTTTTGCTTTTTTCTCCTTTCCCACCTGGCCGGGAGCTGAAATCAAAGCTCGGAACGCACCCGGCTCGATCAGAATGAGATTTGCTGGGGCCCCTGGCGTTCCTCTGCCCTGTGAGCTCCCTGTCCCAGTCCCCAGGAAGTGACCTGGTGGAGGGCGAGGGCCGTCTGTATTGCAGCCAAGTGGGGATCTGAGGTGACCCCGGGGCTCGGCCGCCCCGTCCTACATCCGCTTCTCTTGGCTCTGGGCCGTTCCCACCCTGCCCGTGGCTGCAAGACCGTGGGGAGCCCAGCGGCGGGGGCAGCAGCCTTAATGAGCTCCAGCCCCAGCCGGAAGCCATGTCAGAGGTGATGGGGGGGGTGGGGGCGGCCGAGGTCCCCTGGAGGTCACCGAGATGAGGTTTCCAAGCAGCGGACATGGGAACGTGTGGGCTGGGGGATGTCCTCGGCCTCGCGCAGGCCACGGACAGTCTTTCAGCATCGGTAAGGGCAGCCCAGCCCTTCGGACGCCTGTCGCGTCTCAATCCCAGACTCCTGCTGCTGGTCTTGGACACTTACGCAGCTCATCCCGGTGACACAGAACCCCAGTCTACAGATTCTGATAAGCCACCTACTTTCCTGTGCTCCCTCCAACTTTGTAACCTTTCTCTGCTGGGAACAGCACAGCTCTGGGCTCAAGCTTCAGCTGGGAATCCCCGACTGTATCCCCATAGGGTGAGGTCCCCCTCGGGTACAGACAGCGGGCCGCACCAGGGTAAGAAGGATGCCACTGGCTCCCCCACACGGACACAGTCCCTCTTGTGCGGTCACACATGCAGACACGAGCTGTCCCTGCGTCTCTATTCCTAATCCAACATCCGTCAGGGCGATCTTCACACAACAGCAGGTCATGTGATTTGCAAACAAGGAAACATTCGCAGGACCCTCACGCCTACGCCCACCGCTCCAGGGGTCCCTCTGGATTCATCTTCGGCATTTATAACATTAAGTCCTAAACACCTACAAGATCGTTCTCTTCACAAAACAAATAATGCGCTGTTGTCCACCAAGCAGTTCTGGGGTCAGGCAGGGTAAGCACAAGTATGTAAGCCCCACCCCCACCCCACCCCCAGCCCCTCACCCCAGTAACCAACTTACTGGCTGTCCTTTTGGTCCAGGGGGTCCAGGCGGGCCCTGCACAAATACAAAGAATTTTACCAACTGTTTTCTTTAGCCCAGGACCCAGATAACATCTGCTAGAACGCTCTGGGAAAGCCATCGCCGTGTGTTTAGAAGCACGTGTGTATAGAGGCTTCGGGTGCATCGTCTGGGCAGGGAGGACGTGCTGGAGGCGGAGGCCGGGTCAGGCCTGGCTCTCAGAACGTGGCGGCGGGCCGTGGGCAGCTGTTCTGGGCTTGCGTTCGAGGTCAGACTTCTGACGTCACCCGTGTCCTACTCCCACTTGCTCGGACACTTTGCACGGTCCCAGGCCCCACCACTGTGGAGATGGCTTCTCCTGACCTCCTCTGGGGCTCCCCTCGGAACACCGTCTAGCACGTTTTGCTGGTGGGTCCGCAAATGCTTGCGACCAGAATTAAAGGGCAGGCCCAAGCGACTGAGATGAAGGTCTGTTGCGGACATCGCTGTCTTTCCGCAAATCCTTCCGTGTCAACACGACACTTGGGATGAGGCTTAAGAGCCTGCAGCTCAGGACAGCTCGGGTTCCCTGAACCATGCAGCTCAGGGCCAGCTCAGGGCACCGCAGGTTCCCCGAAATGTGCACTTAAAGAACACCCCCTCCGTATGCGTGTTGTGAGCGAAGCCGACACCAGTGCGAAGTAGGAGGGTAAAGAACCTGGGTCACGTAGCCCTCACCTCCCTGGCTTTCTTCGAGAAGGTCTCTCTCCAGCTGGAGGCTGATGTCTCCTAATGTTGTCCGAGGTCCATCTGTCCTACAGCTACACTTCTGGGGGCTGTTTCAGCTCCAGGCCCCAGGGCCGTGGCAGAAGTGGCCTCTCCCTTCCGGTTCTTCCCTTCCCTGCAGCAAGCCCTCCTCCACCCCTGCACCTGTCCTGTGGCCACTCCCTCTGTCGTTCGAGTGCAAGGGTCAGGAGCACCTGTAGACCGCCACTCACGTGGGGCACTGGCGCCATCCCGTTAACTGATGTCTAATACCTCCCTCGCGAAGATGGCCAGGCCCGCGGACCCTACTGCCTCCTTATTCACCTACTGGACTTGGATCTGCTTTCCCCAGGGATGACAGGCCCCTGGCCAGCGGCTGGCTGTGGGGCTAAGAGAGCTTCTGTGGGACTGGAGGGGCGCCCGGCCAGCACCAAGTCAAAATGGACACATGGTCGGTGCTGACCTGGTGACCGTGAATCTCAATTCCTCTTTCTTCATCCTTAACAGCAGCAAAACGCGCGCAAAGGATGATGGGTTTTGTCCGGACTCTTTCTAGAGGGACCACAGGCATGCCGGCTGGACGGGAGGCCTCCACCCGCGGGAACACTAGAGAAGCAGCGTCTCCAGAGGACGCCTGGCCGGTGGTCCAGGAGTGAGGACTTACCGGTCTTCCTGGAGCTCCAACTGGACCCATCTGTCCTATAGGCCCAGGCCGGCCGGGGGGGCCCTAAGGACAGGCAGCAAGAAGAGGCCGTTAACAGCGGAAGACTGGTATTCGGAGTCCGAATTCTTACACTTCTGCTTGGAACATCCTCTAAGAAAGACAGAACTTACCTGGAAGCCAACCAAGCCAGGCTCTCCGGGTTCTCCCTGGTTGAGAAGACAAAATGGGAAGCGTTCTGGTTTTTAACCAAATCTTTAGCCCTAGTTACATTTTCTCACAACCAGGGACTTGGTAATGTTCCTCCTACCTGGGGCACCGTGACTACGGGAAAGGGGAGCACCCCCAGAGCAACGTGACCTGATGGGACAGCGAAGAGTTTCCACCTCCTGATGGTGTTGGCGGCTCCGCCTCCCCAGGGAGCCCCCATCCTCGGACCCTCACAACTCAGCCCACTCGGAAACCCTTGTCAGTCAGGAGCTCGCCCCAATCACCAGTGTCGCGTCCCGTACCGAGCGAGCTTACCCTGTATCTGTCACGCTCCACGCTGGACAACGCATAGGGCTCGCCTTTCTGTCCTTTGGGTCCTTGGGGCCCCTAGAGTAGCACACGCCGGGGACAGAGAAAACGCAGAAACACCCGTTAGCCTTCAGGGCAGCAGTGCTCATCGGGGTGATGAAATATTGACCTTCACGGGCAGTGTCTTTCCTTTATTTACGTTACTCTGAACACGAGCCACTACACTGGGCCACAAAGGTGAGAATCCACTTTTATATTTACCTTCCTCCAAAGTTGAAACAGAAATATTTTATAGGACTTGTTATTTTCCAAACCCCAACCAAATGCTCAGTAGACAAATCCTTTAGGATATCAACACGTTATTTTTCTGCATAATCTGTTTTTGTCTTGTCTTTGGCGTGGGGGTGCTAAAAATACTAAAAATACTAGCACGTATGCCCCGAGGCACCACTTTTGGGAAAGATATGGGTCATTCCCTAGAGCTGGCGTCACGACAAATGGACGTGGGCTGCTGTGTGCACACGCGAGTGTGTGTACGCGTCTTCTGGTGCCTGCGTATAAAATCAGTATTTTAGGGACACCTGGGAGACTCGGTTGGTTGAGCCTCTGCCGTCAGCTGGGGGTCGTTGATCTCAGGGCTCTGGGATCGAGCCCATGCTGGGCTCCCTGCTCAGCGGGAAGTCTGTTTCTCCTTCTCCCTCTGCCGCTCCCCTGCGTGTGTGTGTGCTCCTTCTCAAATAAATTAAAATATTTAAAAATCAGTATTTTATAGTAATGGATATATTTATTGATAATGAAGTTTCATGATATTAGAGCGGCCGAGAAAGTGATGATTGTTGTGGAGAAGGTGAATGACACAACAAGGTCACGGCCGAGGAAGGAGGACCTTCGAGGCTGTCGGGGAGAAACCCACTAGCTTCGCAGGAAACGGTGGTGGGGGGATGCGTGACTGCTCTTCCCCAGCCTCGGTTCGCCTACCAAGTAAGGTGTTGGTGGGACCCCGACATGGCAAGACTTGGAGGGTATGAGGGTCGCAATACAGTCCTGAAAACCATTTCAAGACTTTTTGCAAAGACCTGAGAACGGTGCACAAAACGGATGAAGGCGAGACGGTCTTCCATCAGGAAGAGCTCACGTCCACCTGTCGGGTGGAGAGCGCTTGTCATGTCTCGGGATTTTAGGATCTGATGAGGTGATGACTCACGGGGCGTTCTGTCAAGCTTTAAGCCTCTGAATCGATCGCTGCTACTCGTGTTACTGTAACTTGACATGCGGCCCAGGGCAGAACGTGCGGACGCCCGTAAGATTGCCTAATAGAAACCGAGCCAATAATTTTCTCTTCTGTTTACAGACTGGATAAGGAAATGAAGTTCTTCGGACCCAGGAAGATCATGCTGAGATGCCGGCAAAACATCTCCTTCATCCTGACCACCCACCAAGGTCGGGGGTGACCTTCCTGGGGGTGCTGGGGGCAGGGCCCCTGTGGGGCCCACAGGGGAAAACCCACCGTCCTTGGAAAGCCTCTCTGTGACCCCTTCCAAAAGGGCCTTCTGGATGGGCCCATGGGAGGTGCCCCCGCCCTCCAGGCCTTCACCGACGAGGGCCGGCACGCGCACGCGGGTACTCACGGGAGGGCCATGGAAGCCCGGGGGGCCGGAGGGTCCCTGCTGGCCCACGTCTCCTCTGGTTCCGTTGCAGCCGTCATGGCCGGGGGGCCCTCGGGGGCCGCCCTGGCCGGGGTGTCCCTAGGACGAGAAAAGCAAGTGAGGCTTCCAGCACACACGCCACGGCTCTCCCACACGGGGCCGTCAAACGGCTCCGTATCACCCCGTCCTGCTTGCGCCCACGGGGAAGGGAACCCGGAGCGAGCGGATGAGGGAGATCAGGAAACTGAGGTGCGGGCACGGCTGTGAGCAGGAGAAATGCCTTCCTGACAAAGTTCTGTTTCCCGGGGTGCTGGTGAGGGAGTCCACTGTCGCTGGTCTGCCGGGAGGTCTGTCTGAGCAGGTGCAGGTCACGGCAGACTTAAAAACTCTAGAAAACATTCTAGAAGCAGCCAGGTCTTGCAAGGACAACAGGGTGCCTCGGCCTTTGGTGCCCAACTGAGCTGGGGGGTGGTGAGTCTGACAGAGCTGCATCCCAGGTGGAAGACGTTCGTGTGGCCCGGAAGGGATTTCACGTGACCAGGCCCTGTGCGGAGGGACCGACGTCCCCTCACTTGCTTTCCTGGGGGAACGCTCCTTTCTCGATTTTAAACTTGAACAGAAAGAAGTCAGATGTTCTGAGATGTTGGGGGTGGGGGAGGGGGCAGCGGGATCGGACGTCTTTCGGATGACTGGAGACCGTCGGGCTGAGTCCGCGGGTGTCCCCCCTGCGTTCGTCTGGCTCCTGGACAAGCAGGGGCTGGGCTGGTAGCCCAGGGTATCTTCCCGCAGCATATGTTCCCACGTATGCTATCTTATTATCTTCTTCAAAATTCTGACTTTCTTGGCAGCAGACCACACGTACATTCTAGAGTGATTTTTTGGAGGCCATGTTGGAAACCTTTTAGATTTACTTTGAGAAATCTGGAACATCTCAAGATAAAGGGACAAATCCTACATAGGGGGCCTGGACCCTGAATGATATTAAACACGATGAGGAAAGTAGCATTTTCCTTTGGTTGTACGTCTCTTGGCTTTAGATGTTCGAAGCCATTGCTTTCAGGGGTGCCATCGGATGAGAAGAGACACCACAGGCTTCCGCTCGGCCATCTTGGGGGGCGCAAGAGAAACCCCGACCACGAAAGTCGGTCCTTCAAACTCAGCAGGAGCCAGCGCGCTCGGGGGTGTCTGCTCACCATCGGTGGTGTTCTACTCTTCCTAACCGGAGCTCTTCACCCTCTTTCCTAACTGTCTACTGGTCTTCCTTGCTCTCTGGAGTCCTTCGAAACTGTCTGTCAATCTCACGTGAGTTTGAAATTGTTCTTGGAAGGAAAACCTTAGTGACATTGAGCTGACGCTGCTCTTGGTTCAGTCTCTAATCAGATACAGCTCTAAGATCTGAGTGCACGTCACGTTTCCGCACGGCTCCTGCATGGCTAAAATTAGCCCGGTCCCTCAACGTCACATTCTTGAGCTGCTTCGAGGTGGCAGGTGGCCCTCGAGCTCCGTTTGTGCCATCCCAGAGCTCAGCAGCTGGCGAACGGGGCCGTTTCGAGCAGCCCGGAGAGGCTACAGAAGCCGCGGGTCCACGAGCACTTGAGCCTCCCTCGCTCATGGGACGACACTTTCTAACTTGTAAACTCTTTCCTCCTCATATTAAATGACTACGAAGTGGAAAAACAAATTGAAATATGATTCAGATGAGTTACGATATTTCCTGTGAGATCACTCTGTTTAAACCCAGATTTCAGCTTCCAGAAGACCAAACGGATGGGCGGCCCAAGGAGCTCAGAGAAGCAGTTTAAAATTGGGTGACCGGTTTGGGGCAGTTGGGAGGAAGACACTCTCCTGTTTACCCCTGGAAATCTATGGATTCCTCATGTCCACCAGTTTCTCAAGAGTCTGACTAATGGGGAAGTGGCCTCCCTGCCTGGTCACGGCTGCGTGTCATGCCTGGTGTATGTGAGACCCCAGCTAGGGGATGCCCAGGGTCCCCGCCGCCCAGGCCTCATGGCCTTGTGGGTGGCTTCCTCTCTCTGCTCCGGGAGCTTCCTTCTCCTGGAAACGTGGCTCAGGCTCTGAAGGACAAGCGTGCCCTCCCTGTGACGGCTCTCACGCCCTCTCTCGTTCTACGAGACGGTGGCCCCGCTGATGCAGCCCCGGGAATGTGTGCGCGCGTGTGTGTGCGCGCGCGTGCTAACACGGTCACATGCGACACGGTGTGTGGAGTAAGGCCTGGACGTGAGCACACAGTTCCCGAAGCAGATGTCCTCGGACGTCGGCAGCAGATGGCCGCGTTGTGATAAACACATCTGCACCACGGCTGGGACCCGCGGGAAGCAGACCCTGGGAAACCTCCTCGCGGGAGCGCGTGAATCAGGCTGTGACTCAGGCTGCTCTGTTTATTCCCGTGAGCCGCAAGAAGTAAACTAGGTCAGAACAACACATTTTACTGCATTTGGAGATTTTCTCATGGACGAACCCCGTCTTGTCCTCTCGTTCATGTGTGGTTTGACTTCAGAGAGCTTGGGAACCTGCACGAAGCCCGGCGGGCCTTCCGCACTCCGTGGGCTCAGCCGTGAGGCTCCGGCTGCAGGTCCCGGCGAGATTCCGAGGCTCGGCTGAGCGCACCTGAGCGACACTCGTGTTTCATTACAAGACAACGGCTGCGTCGGCAAAGGAGCCTGGACGCCGGAGCCCGTGCGCAGGAGCGTTTACAGAGGGAACGCTGTGCCCGATTCTCCACCGGACTCCAGGGCAGACAGATGCACGTCTAGGCGGCCGGGCTTGGGGGACGCCCAGGGCAGGAGGCCCCGACAGAGACACTTCTGCGAGTCACAAACCGACTGCTTAGCACGAGCACATTTGAAAATCCCCCAATCCCAAGCGCACAAAACACTTACGGGAATTCCATCGGCTCCAGGGAATCCAGAAACGCCTCTCGCTCCCTGTCGAGAAGACAGACGGACTTACGGCAGGCCGGACGCCCCCAGCCCCCGCGGAAGTGGAGAGAAGCCTAGCAGTCACCGTACCACGTCTCCTTTCGGTCCTGTGATCCCGGGTGACCCCCGCTCGCCCTTGTCACCTTTGCGGCCCTGTAGTCCTGGGAACCCCTGCAGGCCTGGGGGCCCGGTGTACCCCTGGGGGCCCACTGGCCCGGGCTGGCCCTGCAGAAACAAGAGAGTTCGGTCACGACCGGTCACGACAAACCACGCGCTTCATTCTCAAGGAGACACGACGTTCCAAGAACATTCTATGTCCTCTTCCACCCCTGCCACTGTTGGAACAAAGTGATTTTTGGCTAAGAGAAGGCCTAGAGCTGAAAAAGAGAAAAACATGTTAAATGTGAGAAAAACTCATCCCAGACTAAACTGATATTCTTGTGAAATGCTAGTATCGGGTTGGGATGAAGGAATCCACCTACTTGTACTTTTTAGATGAAGTATTTTCAGTTAAAAAGAAAACTCCAAGCAGATTTCTAAGAGTTTGTCCGTATCTCACTAGAATGCCTGTGACGGGGATGAGCTGTGCCCTGCACTGGGCGTCACACGACCCCCAGGCGTTCGAGCGATCCGGGCATCTCTCTGTCTGCACACACACCACTCGCACGCACGGAGAAGTACGGGTTCCCGGAGCCTGGAGAGCCCTGGGCCCGTAGCCACCGGACATGGACACGGCGATTGTCGCAGAAAGACGAAATGCCGAGTGGGCAGGGCCGTGGAAAAGTGGGAGCCCCGAGCCCCGTGCGTGGGAACGCGGCGCGCCGCAGCTGCAGGGGCGCACGGGCCATCCCTGCGCGGCCGGGCAGCTCCACCTGGGGGCAAAACTCAAAGCGGCTGAAGGCGAGACGGGAGCCCGGACTTGCACCCTCGTGGTCACGGCGGCGTCTTCCACGCGGGGGCGGAAGCCCAGCCATGGCGGGAGGACGAGGGACGGCACGGATCGTCACGCACACAGCCGAGGGGCGCGGGGCGCTCACCCTGCGCTTCGGCCCCGTCCCGTACCGCCCACTCCTTCGGGAGGCGGCGCCCGGATGTGGGGGAAGCGGAGGGGACTTTCTCTGGGTGGACAAGGGGGAGATGAAGGCGGAGTTGGTGGGTGCGATCTACCCCAAAGCTGGGGACCCCCGCCTCCTCCAACGAAGGGGAGTTTTGGGAAGTCTCCTCAGAGCTCCCTCTGGGCCAGGGCGAGTTCTGGAGCCGGCAGGGTCTCTGGATCCCCTGCACGTGTCCCAGAGGCTCCGGTCAAGGCAGAAACTGCCAAACACTCAGTCCGAGCACAAGCACTGTACACAGTGGCAAAGTCAGGGTGTTCAACGTCTTTGAAGGACACTGTGAATGGGGGCCAGAGCCCCTCACTTGTCCCCACCTCCTCGGGGACGGCTGTGCTGGACCGTGGGCAGCCCGACCTTGGACCCACATGAATCCTAGGCTCACCCCAGTCTAGCACTCAGGGGCCTCCTCACGCTACCTCTGCTGTAAGTCTGGGGACAAAACAGACTTTGACTGGATCCTTACGGGTCCCCCAGAGTGCTCAGCCCTGTTTCGTCTGCGGCCGTTCGACAGTCACCGTCTTGTGATGACACAGTCCGCCCCTAACCTTCCAAGGCCCCAGTCACGGGGAGGCGTGGAGCTCGTCAGCACTGATCCCAGCAGCCTTTGCGGGATGAAGTGCTGATCACTCACACCATCATGGTGACTGTCTGCAAACTTCATGTCCGGCTGGGGAGGTCACTGGACCGGGCACCCCTGTCAACCAGAGCGGAAGGCGTGCATCTCCGAGATGAAAACCCACGTCCTCCTCGTGCGCTCGTTAACCTTTTCCTCGATTCCCTTGCTGGGAAGCGGGAGGGCGGCCCTCATGTACTCACTTTCCTGCCATTGTCACTGGACTTCTCTTTAGCCTTTGTTGCTTGGAATGGGAAGTCTGGCTTTGGGAATAAAACCTGTCTTTCCTGCTGTCCCCGTGCAGTTCCCATAAAACCAGCCGTTTTAGAGTGGCTCCCAGCACATTCGCAGCGCTCTCTACCCACCGGCGCTGTCTGGTTCTAAAACACTTCCGCCGCCCCAAAGACGACTCTGTACCCACCGAGCAGGCACTCCCGCTGCCCCCACTCCAGCGCCTGGTCCCCAGCTAGAGTGGCACCTGCTCTCGGTGTCGATGGGATCTGCCCTGTCTGGGAATATCCAGTATACATAGTCCTAGGTCGGGGGGTGGTCTTTGGTGCCCGGCTTGCTCCCCTTCACAGCACCTTTCTGAGGCTCTCGTGTGGGAGCACCTCCCAGGGCTGCGTTCACGTCCATGGCTGAACAACATTCAGCGGACGGAAGACCACCACTCGTCTACTCGTCCGCGATGGACACGGAGGGTGTCTGCCCCCAGGGGCTGCTGCGGACAGTGCCATGGGGGACACACACGCAGCTGTCTCTGTGAGCACCTGTTCTCTGCTCCTCGGGGCATAAACTCAGGAAGGGAACTGCTGGTCTTCTGGCAACTCTGTTCAACTTCTGGAGCAGCCGCCACGCCGTCCTCCACAGCGGCCGTGCCAGCGGCATTCCCAGCAGCAGGGTGTGAGGGTTCCAGATTTCTCTGCATCCTTGTTGGCACTTGTTATTTTCTACGTTTTAAAATTCTAGCCATCACAGTGGGCGTGAAGACGGCGTCACTCCAAAGCCATGATGCGGCTTCTCAGAGATGGAGCATTTCACAAATTCCATCCGGCTTCCGCCCTGGGGAAGGGCCAGGAAGGGTCTGGAGAGACTCTGAATTAGACCTTGGTCCTGGGGGACTGGATGCTCGCTCTCGCCCACAGGACACGCCCTGCGCGGCTGCGGCTAAACGGGCATTGACGTCAAGGTCAGGGACCTCGCTGTGCATGTTTAAGTCGTCAGGCCCGAGAGTTCCCTGAGGACATCCTGCCTGCCAGGGCACCCCATGTGTTTATCAAGACCGGCCAGAATGACCAGGGAATGGAAAGGATCTTCCTTTCTGCTAATGACCATCAACCCCCGCCCTTACTGGAAACGTCATGGTCAGAAACCCTATTTCCCTCTCTTCCCTTCCTTCTGCTGGAGGCGATGTCAGAAATCACCCCAGAAAGAGGAGGACTCTCGTCTGAATGACTTTGTGCAAATCCTAAAACTCCCGAGATTCTGGCAATCTACTTGATAAAAACATTCCCTCAAAACACTTGTTAAGAGCCAGCAGACACGGTGGAAAGGGGTGACGATGTGCCGCGACCCCCGCCCGCTCATCTGATTCACATCCGTGTGCTGCTTGCTGGGAAACGGGACGAAGATACGTGCCATTTAATGAGGTATCGCTGGGACTCAGACCTGTTGCGGCCTTAGACAACTGCTGATCTCACTCTACCCCCACGCCAAACGCATGGCCGGCCACCGCCCCGGCTTGAGACCAGACCACAGGGGCTCAGGAGGGTCCGACACAAAGAGCCCAGAGTCACGCGGCCAGGTCTGGGAGCGGGCCATCCCTGCGTCATCCACCTGCCACGATGCACTGCGAGCGGCACCAGCACCCCCGGGGACTGTGAGACATGCAGAGTCCCAGGCCCAGCCAGACCGTCCGGGGCTGCGGGGACCATGACCCCCAGGAGGTCACTCTGTGCGGTCACGTGTGCGGATCACTGCCGGGCACTCTCCTCCTGACATTCCTACAGGGGGACTGGTATTTTTTAATACGTCTCAAGCATGAAGTTGGATCTTAGAAGAAAAGTTGAACCTCCTGCATCAGGCAGAGGAAAATGTCCTATTTTTGTGTTAAGGACTCCTTCCAATGCAATTTTCTTGGTTTCATGCTTCGGGGCTCTCTGCCACAGGCCAGAATAAACACTGGCCCCGGGGAGGATGGGGGGCTGCTCCTTGCCGCCCCCTTCTTGAAACCCCTACGGGAGTATGTGTGGGATCCGGGGTCAGCCTGGAAGCCAAAGTCTGCAGAGACGGCGAGAATGAGTCCAGACTTGAATCCGCATTGCTTAAATACCACGGCTGCGGCCGGGAGGCCCTTCAAGCCCTGAGACACTTACGAAGCTTTCCTGTATGGGGTGTTCACTCCTGAGAAAAGGTACAACGTCCTCAGCCACGGGGACACGTGGGACGGCTCGGGACTGACGGACCGCGGGGGGCCCGTGGGGCCTCCCACGCTCACGCAACCCCAGGGGGTGCCTGTTTCCATCCATGGCTCACGAGCCTTTCTGTTCCCGGTGGGGAGGAGGGTGAAAAGAGCTCCCTTCATCAGGGACGGGCAAACCGGAGCGTTTCCAAGGATAAAACTGCTTCCCTGAACATCAGGATTTGAAATTTACAGTATTTTCCTGACGGCCCAAGAATAAACTCTTCAGGACTTATGGGCCAACATGTGAATACTAGGAAATCCCTTCTCTTTCTGAAGTCGGCTCTTCCTGCCTCGCCTTTTATGGGCAGCGGCCCCCGCAGACACCCCACATCCTCTCCAGTCCCCCGGGCGGCCCTCCCTTCCTCGGCTGTTGGCAGTGCGTCCCAGGCCTTCCCGGCCCTTCCGATGCTGCTCTTCTCGGACACCCTCTGGGGATTCCAGCCCAAGGCCCAGCTCGTTAGAAAATACGTAAAACGGCCCAGAAGCTGGGAACGAATACTTCTGTAGGATCCAAAAAACTAACTCCTTCCCTAAAACTTAGAATGAGTCCCTGTTCTCAGGGGTAATCATGATCGCTTGTGAGCAGCTGTTGGAGGCCCCAGCAGGATGGATGAACACATAACCCAAGCCGATGGTAATGCGGAAGTATTTGCACAGTCCCTAACCTCTACAACCAGCTAAGAATGGGCAGCTGCCTAATCCACGCAAAGCACACAGAGCTCATGTTAAATCTGCCTTCTTTCGTCTATAGCTGCTTATTTCATATGAGAGAACACCGAGTGCTATTCCAAATTAAGGATCCCACCTATTTGGGGTAGAATTATATCGGCCCTGGAATTCCTGCTCTCCAGAATTATTTGGCACAGACCGTAGCAGTAGCTACGGTAGTGAAAGGTCTGATCTTAAAGATACTGTCAAAGAAAAAGGAGCAGGCGGCAGGCACGGGACGTATTTCTGATAAATGGTTTTTATCCAGAATACAGATAGGATGCCCAGACATCAAGAGTCAGAAACACCCCAAATGAGATCTGAACAGATGCTTGCTCACAGGAAGGGAGCAGATGGAAACCAGGTGCACGGAAGCCAGTCTGTGCCGCTGGCCACTGACGAGGTTCCCAGTAAGGATGCCGGCCACCTTGGGGCAGTGAGTCCCACAGGCAGACTGCCCCTGGGTCCTGGGGAGGCTGCGGAGAGCCCCGCTGGTGCGGATGCAGAATGAGGCAGCCTCTCCGGAAATGTGTGGCCATTTCTTATAAAGTCAAATGTGTGCTCACCGTAAGACCCGTCGGTAAATGCTCACAGTGGCTTGATTTATCTTAGCTAAACCCCAGAAACCAATCTGAATGTCCAATGGCCGACAGGGGGGCCAACTGGTACGTTCATACAGTGGGACACCGCTTAGCCTTTTTCCTAAGAAGGCAAAACCGGGCACGGGGGACGGAGCAGTGGTGGCGGGGGTGGAGGCGGAGGGAGGAAACAGACCTGGTTTACACCGCGACTCGGGTGGTTGCTACACCTGTACTCATCTGTCCGTATTCACTGAGTTGCACAAGAAAGCTGTCTGGATAAAAGCAGCCTAAAAACAAAGGAACACACAGAAAAAGTCTTGTCCAAAGGCAGAGTTTCCAGAAGACGAGGCCTGAGGTCCACAGGTATATTGCATTCGACCGAGTCCTCCTGGCACGTCCTTGTATGAGTGACTTTATGAGACAGATAATGTTCCATAAAGGAAGAAGAGCCAAGACTTTAAAAATGTCTTATTAAAAAACACGAAGCCCCGAGCTTTTTAAAAATGTCTGCTAGGGAAATGAAAAACCTCAAACCAAAAAACAAAGCCACAGAAACGGAGGCCTCATCGGGAGCCCGGCCTGTGGGGCGTGAGGCGGACAGGAAGGGGAGCCGTCCCGTGCTCAGGCCACCAGGGCGCAGAGCCCGACCGGGTCCGGACTGACCCAGGTTCAGGAACCAAAGACAGCTCCAGGGTGTCCCTGGCCCTCAGGAGGCTCCGTCTTCATAGAGATCAGAACCAGACGGGTCACCTGTGCCTGTGAGACGCTGCTCTACACCTTACCCCAAATGATCTGACTCGGACGGACTCACGCTGCAGGAGGGAAGCAGTGGGTCCCCTGGTTTCCTGCCCCCAGCAGCGGGACGTCTGGAAACTCTGCTCCTTCTGCAAACAGGCAGCCCGTGGGCCGTCGCGCCCAACGGCGTCTGCCCCAGCGCAAGGCCAGACTTTTACAGTCTGGATGGGATTCTGCCTGGCGTGTGCTGGAGACACTGATCTTCTGGGAAAGCCTACGCTGGCCCCCAGCGATAAATACATTTCGTTCATCGAAACGGGGTCGTTTGCCCAACACACCGACGTGACTTCCCAAGGCTCCTGTCCTCCGAGAAGACTCGGACTGGGGTGTGGATGAGTGAGGGCCCCGGCGAGCACAGACGGCGGCAGAGAAGGGGCTGGAAGGCGGACTCTGGGCCCGTGGCCTCCCGCGGCCAGGAGACGCTCTCACTGAGCGCTGCAGCACAGAACACAGTGCCAGTGCCCAGAACGTCCCCATCCAGCGGCCTTCCCGGCCTCACGAGTTCGCGACACCCGGGCTCCCGTCTACACGTACGTATCCGGACGCGACAGTCAGAATACGCGGCGATCCGGGAGTGAACGCCAAATCCCGCGACCACAGGTGACGGCCGCCCCCATGCACGGCCTCGGCGGCAGACCCTTCACTGCCACGTGTCACCTGGCCTGGCGGTCCCTCGCTGGTCTCCCGCGATCACCCTCCTAGGTCTCGCTTGAGGGTGACGGGCCTCGCGGAAGGCCCTGCGAGCTTCTGTCCGCCCTGCGACTGGGAACAGTCCCGGGCGCTGCCTGCAGACAGGGCAGCCGCGGCAAGGACCCGAGTGCGGGGCTCCAGGTGCCGGCCTTCCCACCCCGGTGACCGCCCCGGTGACCGCCCCGGTGACCGCCCCGGTGGGAGGGCGTGCCGAGCGGCTTTCTGGTGTCCGGTGCCCAGTCCAGGATTGGAACCCGCAGCTGTAGCCACTCTGCATTTAGACGAAACACACTCCCGTGAAAGAAAACGGTTCTTGAGGCTGAGCCTGTCTGACATGAAAAAAATCTGGCCAACAAAGGGAAAAAGGTTAAGAGTAGGGAGGGTTTCAGCGTGGCTGTGGAGCACAGATTTTTTTTTTCCTGTTCATCCTTACTTGAAATGTTCCCGAATAGGGCAAATTTGAGACAGAGCTGCACGTTTTCTGTCAGCGGAGGAGGGGCTGCCTCCCCTTCCTCCTCCTCCCGCTTCCCCGGCTTCAGCCTACTGGTCTGTTTTCTGTCCTCATGAAAGCGACTTCCCATTTCCTTTCTGAAAGACTCTGCTTCTACGTTTAAGGATGACCTGTGGCTCCGGGGCAAGGCCGTGTGGGTCCTGCGGCCCCTCCAGGCTCAGTTCCGTCTCTTCCAGAACATCGAGCAGGTTCGTGGGGTCCCCCCACGTCCTGCAGCGAGCCCGGCTTCTCCCACCCACACAACGTGCTGGTGGCTCGCCCGTCCTGCTGCGGGTGTGCACGTGGCTCCCTCCGGTCACCGAGGGGCGTTCTGTGCCAGACCACGACCACGACCACGACCACGATGTGTTCCCCTGTCCCCTTGCTGCGGGATCTCGGAACTGCCCCTGGTTTTGGTGCACAGGGATTGGGCTCCTATAAATACTCAGGAATGGTGTCTCCACGGGGACACGTTTTTGTCAATTCCCAAGGATGGGATTACCGGGTCAGATGGTAAGAGTCTGCTTAACTCGACCAGCAAGTAGCAGAACTGTCTTCCCGACTGGCCGAACACTCCGGCGGCGCGGCTCGGACGCAGGGACTCTGAGGGGTAACGGTGCGGCTGGTGGGTGGCCTCAAACCTCCGCGGGGATGGGGAGAGACGGGGAAGGGAAAATGCTTCTACTGCGCGGAGACTCGAGAGAAGCTCAGCTCCACACGTGTCCCCTGGGGCATGGATTTCATTCTATTTTGGGTAAAAGAATGTTCCCTTCTCCGATACTGTACAAAGTGCCTGTCGGCCTTCGTGGTTCGGGAGCATCGGCCTCACCTTCTAGAAGACTCTACTGGGCAGGGACAGTCATTTCCGAATAGAGTAGCATCACGTCACGTTTCAGCCGTGCCCGTCTCTTCCCCCACTGGCCACTGCCAACTGCTTTCGGAGGCTTCTCCGAGTATCCGACTTGCAAGGCCCTGGCGGGAGCATTGGGGGCCGGTCCTCAGCCCTCACCACCTACGCTGGAGCTCGCCAGCCAGGTGGGTGCTCCGGCTGCCCCAGACCCACTGCCCTCAGGATCCCGGGTGACGTGGGTTTCCTTTGGAACCGGAGAAAATCACCCCAGGATGGGTCTCGGCCCCAGGACGGGTCTTGGCTGGCTGCCAAAGCGTCAATGAAGGGCAGTCTCACACCTCAAGAAGCTCTGGTCCAGCAGTTCTGGGGTGGGGGGAAAGGCCTGGAAGCCCTTGCTCTTGACAAGGTCCCGGAGACCACGCGGACGCATCGCCGGGTTTGGGAGCTGGGGGACAGATCGCATCTCAGGACGGGAACGGGGGCAGTTTGGGGAGGCAAAAGGTCTTACCCGCGGCTCCGTGGACCCTCCGCCCAGGACCACTTCACGGCGTCCTTCTGATGGGGACCCCCGTGCTCGTTCGGCCATGGGGGACCCCCACCACCCAGCCGCTCTCCCGCTGTTTCGCTGTGGCCGGGGGACCCCCGCTCTCATTTTAAAACCCAAGGGTGGCTCCCTCGGCCCCAGCAGAGAGGACTGTGTGGACCTTCAAGGTGGACGCGACCTGGAGCCCCGCACGCCTCCCTGAGGCCCGGTAGGCCCAGAAGCCAGCGGCTTCCTCCAACTGGTCACGTGTGTCCCACGGGGGGGGCTCCTGTGTGAGGAGCTGTGCAGGACACACTCCCTGCCAAGGGGCATGACCAACATTCCCAGCACCAACACCCTTTACCCACGGGTGCTCGGACGAGATCTACCTTCAGACCCCATTGTGACCGTTAGGAGGAGTTCATGATTTCTGGGGCACTACCGACGCCCAGCGTCAGGAGGTGACACAGTGGGGGGGGGCTCACATGCTTGGGTTCTGTCTGCCGGGGACCCCATGGGGTCACCTCTGACGTCAGATCCCTGCCTCACTCCACAGCGGCCCCGCGGGATTGCTGAGTGTGGGTCCCGGCGGGTGAGCTGGCTCTACCTGTCCATCGGGTCAGGGAGACCGCTTCCCGAGAGACCCTCCAGACTTTTGGAAGGAGCCCCGGTCCTACCAGAACTGTAGGATCGGATAAAGAAAAGCCATCTGTTAAAGTCAAGCGCCGGGAAGCAGGGCCAGGGCTCTGGAACGCCAGGGCTCCCTCCTCCAGGGATCCCGTTCCCGTAATATCTGCACCAAGCCGTTTGAGGACAGCAGTGGGTGATGCACGAACACGCTCCAACTGCTCAGCACAAAAACGGTGACTCAGGGGTAAAGGTGACGGAGGAAAGGGCTGAGTTTGCCAACACGGGTCTGTGAAAAGCTGTAAAAGGAAGGTTTTTCAACGCTTCCTGAACGTTTCTGTTTTAGGATAAAAACTGATCTCTCCGTCCACAGAAGACACAGTCTCACGGCCTTTTACAGTCCTGCGGCGGAGGGAGGCGGGCGGGAACGCCTTGCAGTTCCCGCGGCCGACGCCGGGTGGCAGTGGGCCGCAGGCCCCGCCCCGCCCGACCGAGTTGCTGCGTCCCAGATTTGGAGACGGGTTCGGGTTACCATGACCCCCTCCCTGGAACAGAGGGCAGCTCCCGCATCTGTCACGGCGCGCGAACCTCCCATGGGGAACATTCTAATGAAAATTTTCACGGCAGGATTCCAAGGGTGTCCACAGAGCACGTCACATTCTGCTCTTCTCTTCCCGGGGCGGCTGGGCTAACAGGAACTCATTATTTCGTAATTCCCTTCCCCGCGGGCTTGCCCGGAGGAAGGTGCTCGAAGTTGGTGCAGACGCGGGAGGACCCGGGGGCAGAGCTCCCTGTGTGGGCCCGAGTCAGGACAGCAGCCCACGTTTCCGGAGCAGAGGGCATCAACGGTGGGGAGACCCCGGCAATGGGGTTCAATGCCCACAACGCCTCTGTGGGGCACGTACTGTTCCCACATCTATTCTGGGGGTGAGGCTGGCACACGGGGCGGGCGGGCTGCTCCGTGGGCTTCTCAGAGCCGTGCCGGGGGCCTGTCGCTGTCCCTCTGAGCGCTGCTCAAAGAACTGACACGACTCTGCCCCCCGGAACACGTCTCCTTCGCATGAGGCTGCCAGCAAGCCAGAAGCCACGGACACACGGACAGAAACAGCGGGTGGACACCTGGGGTTCACGGCGACCCAACCGAACATGGCCAGTCACACCCTGGGTGAGGGTCTAACGGCTTCTTCTCCACTGTGACCCAACGCGGCTGCTCGAGTGTGGCCATTTCACGGCTCATTAATTCCCCTCCTGCTAGAGAGTGACCCGGGCAGAAAGAGAAGGTGAAACTCAAACAAGCCACTTCTGTTACTTTTTAGCAACTCTGGTCAAAAGGTATGCAAGGGGGGCTGGGGGCTGCAGGCCGACGGGCGGAAGCATCAGGACACCTGCGGGGTGGGGGTGCGGAACAGACGGATCCCGTGCCTGCATGGTCTCCGCGTCCAGGGACATTCCAAGTCTGCTGCTGGGGGCAGACCACGCCCGCGGACTTCTCAACGGGTGAGGAGGGTCTTTGTGGCATGAAGACTGAATGGTCAGGCATTGCCCCGACAAAGGCTTAGCTGGGTCTTCGAGAGTAAGATCAAGCGAGCCCCTCCTTCTCGGAGAGAAGGCCGTTGTGGCCAGGAAGACTGGCTGACCTCCTGGAGCCCGAGCCAGGACAGCAGGCCACATACCGCCACCACCATTTCTGCTGATGGCCGGGCTCCCCCAGGGCGGGGGAGACCGTGGCAGGGCTGGCGGCTACTTGGTTGGGAACCAAGTGCGAAGGTGTGACCGTGCTTCTGGCCGGATGTTGCAGAGACCTCAGGAGAGAGGATGGTAGCCATCTCCGAGAGCAAGCATGAGAGAAAGGGAGCCCTCGAAGACGGGCGAGGTGCTGGAGGGGACGCGGGCAGGGGCTCCGGACCGGCGGCATCCGGAAAGAGAGGGCCCTGACGTCAGCACCAGAGGCAGAAGTCTACACACGGGTGGGTGGCGGCTTCCACGTTCCCTAACCCCATGGGGCTGTGCACGCCTGCAGCGGTCCACCAACGGCTGGGTTACTCGTGTGGGCACTGGAAGACCCCGCAGGACGTCAGAAGCTCCGTGGGGGCCCAGACACACCTCTGTCTGTGGACATGTGGAATGACAAGCCTGGGAAGAGCTCCCAGAGAAAGACGTCACCTGCTTCGGGGCCTGAGCCATCTGGGCCAGGTCACGTGGCTAGCGGTGGGGCATGGCCAGGTGATGCAAGTGCACCAACTTCTCACCCTGCAGGCCGCCCCTGAGCCGCGTGCCGGGGAAGGTTCGATGGCAGACAATAAAGCAGCCCGAAGTTCAGCCTGCCTGCCTTCCTTACATCTTTAAAAGTATCGGGTATTGGGGCGCCTGGGTGGCTCAGTGGGTTAAAGCCTCTGCCTTCAGCTCAGGTCATGATCCCAAGGGTCCTGGGATCGAGCCCCACATCGGGTTCTCTGCTCAGCGGGGAGCCTGCTTCCTCCTTTCTCGGCCTGCCTTTCTGCCTACTTGTGATCTCTGTCTGTCAACTAAATAAATAAAATCTTAAAAAAAAAAAAAAAAGTATCGGGTATTTTGGAAATGGCTCTACAAAGTGTCTTTGCCAAGATGTTATCAGCAATAACCCCTTGTGCCCCTATCAGGATTCTGGAGCTCCTGGCCCGTCAGAGCCACAGGACGGCACCTGCCCCCGCCGCAGGGTGCTTGCCTGAGCCCAAGGTCAGAGCCCGCGGCGCTCAGTCCCGCCATCCCGGGGCTGGTGCTCACGGCGTGTGGGACGCTGCTGATGGCCATCGGGACCTCCTGGACTGCCCGGCCTACAGTGTTATTTGGACGGACATTGAACACACATCCGCAATTAAAACAAAGAACAACAAACCACGAGAAACGGATCTTTTTTCAGTCTGGTGGAAAGATAATGGATGGCTCATTTGTCCCGACACAAAACCCAGGGTCCGGGGCAGGAGGAAACCAAATGACATTCACAGCCATTCCAGAGATGTGACTCAGCCGGTGCTCTGCTCTCAGGACACGGGCCAACGGCCTCCAGAATGTTCATTCTTTCAAAGGCATTTGTTAAAAAAGAAAAAAAAAAAGCAACTTTCCTCCACAAAATGGAAGGCGACAATGCAATGCAGCTCCATATTCAAGGGCACCGCTTGCCTGGGCTGTGATCTCAGGGCGTCCCGGACGACCCACGAGGCAGCATGTGCTCATGGAAGAAGCAGGGAGCAGTTTTGGGGACACGCACTCTACGGCCCTAGAGGACGTGTGATCAACACGGCGAGTTCCTGCTGTCTTCGGGGGTCAGAACACTTGCGCTGCGGCCCATGCACCGCTCGGCTGGGGGCCGGCACCTTCGTGAGATCCCCCAGGAGCCTGGACCTTCCATCCTGGGGAGCGGCTCCCCTGTCCCATTGTCCACTGTCGTCGCGGCCTCTGGGTCGGCCCTGCTCTGCGTGTGGTGTGAAGCAGGTGTGGCGACACGGCGGGAGGGGCTGGAGGCTTCCCTCTGCACCCCTGCACAGCCCCTCAAGCCGGAGCCCGCCTGTGGGCCGCTGGGGGCCCGGACAGAGAGGAAGCCGCCTGGGGTCCCTGTGGGGGGTTCCCAGCTGCCCTGACCTCGCCCCTCAGAGTGTGGCTTCGTCACTCTGGGAAGCGTCATGATTGTCAGAAGCTTTCCCGAGCCCAGCGGAACCCGGACGCGTTCCACGGCACCGTCCGGTGTCCCGCTCACGCCGCGAACCCATGTGAGCTGCTTTGTGCCTGGGTCCCAGGCGCCTGGAGGGACGCAGAGGCGTGAAGGCTCCCGCGGCCTCCCACGGCCTTCCGAGTCCTTGCCTGTCGTGGACGTCAGCTCTTGTCGGGGTCTCTCTGCACCCCGACCTTCCTTGTGTGCCCCCTTTCCTGGTTCCCATCCTCTAGCGGACCGGGCTCTGCCAGGACCCCTCCTTTCATCTTGGTCCAGGTGGGGACGCCGGTCCACTCTCCATGCGTCAGGGCGCCTGGGAAGTCGTGGCTCCCACCCCACTGCGGGGGCCTCTGCCTACGGACCCGCGGATGCTCCAGACCCAGCCCTGCTCCTGGCAAGAGCCCCAGGACGCATGCGTCCCCTTCCCGGCCCGCCTCAGCTCACAGCGACGCATCCGACCAGGTGTCACTGCATCTAGGACGGGTCGGTGGGGACACTGCCGGGGTCTCTCTTCACGCCGCTCTCCGTCCGCCCACGACAAGCGTGGCACTCTGGCCTCGCGTGGCCGTGCGGTGTCACCCCCTACCCCGCGTCGCGGAGGGCGGGGCTCCCTTCTCCTCTGTCCGTGCTGGTCTCTTCGCCCCTCCAGGACCGGCGGGTGTTCTCCTCCGGGATGGAGTTTGCTCCTTTCTTCTGGTGAAACCAGACGCCGCTCCTCTGTGGTCACACCGGCCTTCTCCTGCAGTTGTCATCTGTGTGCTTGTCACTGTGTGTGTGTCCAGCCTGTCCCCGAGCCCTGTGCTCCTGTGGGCTGGGAGGGGGGCCTGGCCACCCGTGTCTGGTTCACAGGAAGACAGTCCGTGTTTCTGGAGAAGCCCTGCCTCACAGCCCCACTGCCCTCCACTGCACCCGCTCTGGGCCGAGGAGGACCCGCCGCCTGGTGCGCTCAGGCCGCGGCAGCCTCCTGGGAGCCGCCATCCTAGACCAGTGCCAGCTCCTAAGGGCTTAGCAGAAGCTGCCCAAGGCTCCAGCCCTCCTGGGCCTCTCTGCGAGCAAGACAACCTCCAGCAGTCCACTGACTGCGAGGGGCTCTGTCCTAGATGGAGCTTGGAGTGCTACCGCGGGGAGAGAAGAGCGCGCCCAGAGAGGACACTCGTGAGAGGAACAAGCCAGCATGATGGGAAGTCAACCTGCAGCCGTGCAGGGTGGACGCCAGCCTGGGTTATTAGGAAGTGACAGAGCCACCACGTGTTTAGAGGTCCGTCACTGGATGGCCACACCGTACGCACTTCCCCTGTAATTTAACCCTGCCCGGAACGGGCCCCGAGAGGGGCCTGGTCTCCCATTAGAGCAGGTTCTGCAACTGCGGGACTGTGTGCAGATCAACTCTGCTGTGTGCAGACCACCTCCGCTGTGTGAAGACCACCTCTGCTGTCCAAAGATAACCTCCGCTGTCCACAGACAGCTCTACTGTCCACAGACCGACCTCCACTGTCCAGAGACCAACTCTACTGTCCAGAGACCACCTCCGCTGTCTGCAGACCGCCTCTGCTGCCTACCACTGCGTCCCTGGCTCCTGAAGCCCGACAGCACGGCTGTCCTTGACCTGCCCTCCTGAGTACCTGCCACATGCCTGGTGGACACACAGCTTCTTCCCACTCCCATGCAGATGGAGGAAGCACGTGGCCCACGCGGTTGAGGCAGCGGCTTCTGCCTGCACTTGCCCTGTTCTCTGATGTCAGACGTGCCGCTGGTGACGAGTGATCCCTCTGCCCGACAGCTGGGAGCTCTGGTCCACGCTGTCACTCAGTGACTAGCTGCTCAGGTGGGCAGTGATTTCTCTGGGTCAAATGTTCCCTCTGTCAGGCAAAGCAGTGGCACGTTCTCAGAAGCCCCCATCTGGCACACCAGGAGGGATTTTAGGAGACAGAGGCCAGTGTGGCTTTTCCCTCTGACAGTGATTTACTGGAAAATGGTCTCCAGGACGAACAAATTTCCCTGTCTTCAGCAGCTTTACAGCTCACCCTCCCAAGCTCATGGCCATGACCACAAAAAGGCAAGGAGTCAGCCCATGCTTGCTTCTGGGTTCTCGGGGACACACTGATGGGCATGGAGGCCAAAGGCCACCGGCGGACAGGCAGAGGCATCCATCTCTCTCCCCTCCTAAAAATCTCTGGTGGGGGGGCGCCTGCGTGGCTCAGTGGGATGGGCCTCCGCCTTCAGCTCAGGTCATGATCCCGGGGTCCCAGAATCAAGTCCCGTGTCGGGTTCCCTGCTGAGCAGGGAGTCTGCTTCTCCCTCTTCCCCGGCTCGGGCTCTCTCTTTCTCCAATAAATAAGTAAAATATTAAAAATCCCCAGAAACCAAAAGCCAAGTGGGAAAAGTGAGGTGACTGCAAATGGTCTAAAACAATTCAAGTGGAACTTGTGAAATCTAGTTCCTCTTGCCACGTCTGAACAAAGAGGGCGTCGCCCACCTGCCAGCCCGCGGAGAGCGCGGAGCAGGTGCGGGCACCGGGAATCCCGCCAGGCACCGCCGAGCAGGCGTCGCCCAACACGCGAGGCCCCAGCATCCCCCTCCCCGGTCCTCGAGAGGCTGCGTCACCCGCCCCTCCCTCCCGGGCACCTCGGAGCCCCCGCGCACGGATGGCCTGCCGGGCCCTGAGCAAGGTCCATCTTCCAAGCACAGCCGGCCGCCTGATCGCAGAGACGGGCGCCGCTCTTGCATTTTACAGGAACTGTATAACCCTCCAGTCCACACCTCCTGCCGGCTCCCCTCCCCCCTCTCAATCCCCTGCTTTGAGAACGGGCCGGACCCCACCCTTCCTCCCGAGGCGCCCATCCCTGCGACGGTCCCTGCGACGGTCCCTGCGACGGTCCCTGCGACGGTCCTCCATGGCTCTCCCTCCTCCTCTGCTCCTTCAAAGGAACCGCGCCGCAGGCCTCCACCCCGGCCCGGCTCTTCTTTCCGCGGGCGAGCCCATCCGGGGCCTGTCCGTGGGATGTCACCTGGGGTGTCACCGCCCCCCCCAGGGCGTGCTGGCGGCTCCTCACTTCTGGGCGAGGACAGTGTCCTGCCGTCTCCCCAGCTAGGTACGCCCGTGCGTGGCTGCACAGCTGCATCTCCTCCCCTCACCACAGCCCTGCCCGCGGCTTGCTGAGCGGGTCAACGTGAGAACAGACGGACTTCCGTGAGTCTGCCGTGTTCCCGGGAGAGCAGAACCTTCAGCTACGAGTCAGACTCAAGGAGCTCCCCTGGCCCAGAGAGTCTGCCTTACGGAGGTAATGGCATTAAATAAGAGAGAAATCCAAGTGCATCGTTACTAGGTGTTCGCTGCCTTATCCTTTGCTGCTTTGAACAGTAACTGATTCACAGAGACACAGTTCAAGGGCTTTCAGGCCAAGAGACCCTCAGAGGGCTAGGAGAGGAGAGAGCCCGTGTCCGGTCGGAGAGCTGACACGTCGAGGTCTGGGCCGCTCGGAACCAGAGCTGCTTAGAAAGCAACCGAGCCGAGCGCGTTCCTGAAACAGCAGGCGGACCTTGAAGACGCTGGGTTAGAAACTGGCTGGGTCTCGTGCGGCTCCCATGGGCAGGTAGACACGCCAGCGACCGCCCCGTCTCCTCCGCACACGTCCAACCGGGCCCTTGGAGTTCACACCTTCGCCAAATGGCGCAGGCCGGACGGTTCTCGTTACCGCGGTTTACGCTGCTTTTCGTTGTGAAGGGGAGGGAGAGGTCCTACTCCGGTGAGTCGGTCTGGGTCCTTCAAGCAAGGCCCGCACCCGCACGAAACACGGCCCCGTCAGCCTCACGTCCAGCCTCGGGCTGAGTCTGAGTGTTCCTACCCGAGGACCTGCTCTCTTCTCTCCCTCCGCCCAGACTAACAGGGTCAGCCGGACTCTACGGACGGAACAAACAAACGCAAACACGTTTACAATAAAAAGCAAAACCGAAGTATGGGGATGGGACCGCTGTTACAAAACCCAGCGCTGCCAACCCGCCCCACGGTTGGGACAGAAGCTGGAGCTGCGTGGGTGTGTTCTCAAGGTCTCAGAAAAATTCAGGAAGCCCGGCAGATGTTTTCTGTTAAGAGGTGTTGGAAGCCCCAAGAGCTACATCTTTTTTTTTTTTTCTCTTAAAATGTAAGTTTATTTGTGAGACTATGTTTTTCCCCCTAAGTCGTTTCTGCTAAAACTTCCAAATAGGAATGCTGGCCAAAGTGTGGAAGCCCTCAGGCTTCAGGGGGCCACTCCCTGTGTGCGCCCGTGAACATGAGACTCCTACAGGAGGCAGAGATCTTGGTTGATCATTGGAAACACAGCATTTTCTGAAGAGCCCTTTTCTTTGATTTATCGAAGCAGAACCAGGGCTTTTTCTTTAATCTAATAGATCACCAGCAGCGCTGCACCCTTTCAGAGGGGACCATATTTTCCTCCCTCGTAAGATGACAGAACAGGTCATAATGAGGATTACACTGATTGTGTCTGTGCGTGTCTGCGTGTTTGTGGTAGAAACACTGATGAATGAGGATCACATTCAAGGACCCAGAAATCCACTTTGTGAAGATCTGAAACACTGGGATTCTCCGCTCTCTGGTTATAATTCTGAGCGTACGTTTGAATACTTGGAAATGATACTTCTCTTTCTGTCACTGTTCCATGATCAATGTTAGGCTAGAAAAGCTGCTTTGTACCTCTTCCCCCAGTTCCATTTTATAGGATATCGGCCGGACAGGGATGGAACTTTCCTTCTGACCGAACCTTCAAAAGCCACAGAGCGAAATACTGTCCAGAAGACATTTACCGTCTTATCTTGATGTCTTGTCGGCACGAGACAATTCCCACTTTCATTGCTCATGTGACTTGAGCTCCCAAGTGTTCCTAGAAGATCCCGTTGGACAACACACATGCATGTGAATAAGTTAAAATGGCAGTCACCACCCCGGCCTGCCGGTCAATGGGGCTGCCGGGATGGCCGGCACGGAAACCCTACTGAAGGTTAGGGACGCAGCTGGCGGCGGGTTTGGGAGAGCTTGGTCCTTATACACGGTTACTGGTACATTAAAAATATGGAACCGGGGACGCCTGGGTGGCTCAGTTGGTTGGACGACTGCTTTCGGCTCAGGTCATGATCCCGGAGTCCCGGGATCAAGTCCCGCATCGGGCACCTAGCTCCACGGGGAGTCTGCTTCTCCCTCTGCCCTTCTCCTTGCTCATGCTCTCTCTCACTGTCTCTCTCTCAAATAAATAAATAAAATCTTTAAAAAAAAATAAAAAAAATATGGAACCGGTTCAAGAACATTAGATTCTCTTAGGCTTGTGGCGATGACCAAAGTCATCAAGAATTTTAATCAAGCATCTTACAGGAGGAGCTTGTGCAATTATGGCTACAGAAGCCGTGACGGAAGCCAGCCTCACTGGATCCGCCGGCCTCCGCCTGGAAGCGGCGTTTCTCCCCCTGAAGGGGCAGGTGGCCTGGCGTATTCCTGCCAGGAAGACCGCGGATTGCAAATATAATTAGATTAAAACAGATTTGAGTGGTTGCGTGGGAATTTACATTTTAAAGCATTTTCATGACGGGTCCCTCCCAATTTAAACCCCCTCCCAAAGTCCCAGCGTTTTCATAAATTTCACAGAAGTCAACTGCCTCGCCTGGGGAGTGACAGGCACCTGCGGCACGGAAGCTTTCACGAAACCAAAGCTGGAACCGACACTTGTTATCTGTCAATTTGTGGGAACGAAAATGAGTAAAATGGGTCAGACACGCAAGCCTGCAGGTCAGGGAGTCAACCATGTCCCAGAGTCCCTTGAAGACCCAGGATGGGGGAAGCTGGATTCCTTCCTTCACTCCCGGCCCTGCGCGGTGGGACAGCCCGGGAGGCCCCCAAGTGCCAGCGGTCATGTGTCGCTGACCTGTGAGGTCTGGCGCGTCTCTGGCTGTTCCCTGAGCTGGAGCTTCTCAGCTCACCTCCCAGCCTCCCAGGCTTGAGGGTGAACGGGAAAAGCACATTTTCTCCCCGGGCGACTCTGGGAAAGGGGTTTCCCATCAGGCTCACTGTCTGCAAAGTGAGTGCTTCTGGGACAGCCCGGTGAGCCGCGCGGGCGGCACAGGGCGGGGCCGTGCACGCGTCTCTGTCCTTGTCCCCAGGTCTGCAACATCCTTCCCAAGAGCTGCCGGGACACCATGTCCCGCGGCGGCGTTACGGTGCGCCCGTTCTCTCGATGTTCCTGCCGGCGAAGAAGGTTCTTTCAACTGGAAACGGGCAGGAATTTGCGGTTGATCTCGTTTGATAAAATGGCCTCAGCAAGCCAGGACAAATACAGTGAGAGAGTCAAGGAAGAAAAAAAACCCTCTTAAATGGATTTGGCCCCAATGAAGTGGTTTTTTAAAGATTAATCTAGGTGGCTCAGTGGGTCAAGCCTCTGCCTTCGGCTCAGGTCATGATCTCAGGGTCCTGGGATCGAGCCCCGCGTCGGGCTCTCTGCTCAGCGGGGAGCCTGCTTCTTCCCGTCTCTCTGTCTCTGTCTACTTGTGATCTCTCTGTCAAATAAATAAATAAAAATCTTAAAAAAAAAAGATTAATCTAAATGGATTTGTTTGGTGGCCGCCCAACGGCTGGATGGTTTCCCATTCTGACCTGCCCCGGGGCTGGTACAGGAGGGAAGAACCCGAGGGGACCGTGTCTTCTAACTGCACTTCAAAGGCCACCGATGGCCCTAAACTGAGTGTCTTATCTTTTGCTGACTTGTGTTTGCTGCAGTTATTTCAACAGGCTGCCTGAAGGCTCCTCATAACAGAGATGCATTCTATTACTTTTAGTTGGGCTTGAGTAAATACAACTTCTCGTTTTGCCTTTTTCGCCCTAAAGCGGCATGATCAAAACAGTCCTGCACATGGCCAGGATGGAGGAGGGCCGAGAAGGGAAAGGAAGCAGGAGCAGGAGAAAGCAAACGGATTTTTGACTCAGATTTTTGTGTTTTCTAAAAATAACATCAAAGCCCTCTGAACATGATGGCCCGGGGTGCCGGGCTCCCGCGGGGGGCCGTGTTTTCTCTGTGTCTTCCCACGACGGACGGCTTCTTTCTCGGGTCCCACCGCTGCTGTCAGCAAATACTAGCCCGTCTTTTCAAGCTGCAGGGCTGTCAAAACGTGGCCTTAGAGAACCATTCATGGGGTTCAAAAGAACGAATAAAGTTATGAATCCAAGAACACGGGGCACGAGCCTCACTGGGAGCGTCCCCAGCCCCCGAGGACAGAGTGGAGTGTCTCCTCTGTGTCCACGAAAGACTGGGAGTTGGTATGATGACTTTGGGTCTCAGGCCACGTGACCCACCATGCCTTCTGCACCGCCACTTGGCACGCAGCCATCCCGTTCAGAGATGGTATTTCTAGCTCTGATTTACCCCCCAAAGGTCTGCTTTTCCAAGGTGGTGAAGCCAGGGTGCTTAGGTTCCGGGTCTACACAGCCCACTTCCCCATTACTGTTACATTTGACAGAAGCTCTGTCAGCCGCCGCCCACGACTCTTCTGACCCGTTCGTAAGTAAAGGGGCTGTAAAACGATCGTCAGACAAATGTCAATGGGCTGTATAAACAGTGGACCCGAGGAGGTTCTCCAAAAAGTCTCCGACTGTCATGTAATATTAATAGGGCTGCACTGTGGTCTTGGCAGCCCCGCTCGGGCCCTGAGCAACGTTATGACCAAGGATGGTAAGGCTGCGAATAAGCCGGCGTTAGTCATGCCTGCGGCAGCCGGCTCTCGGCAGGGAGACCGGCTCGGCACTGGCGGAGTTCAGGGCTCCGGCTGGAACACGGAACAAAATCACAGAACATTTGCCACCACAGCAGACCCTTCTCCTACAGCCTCTCTGTGCGCACAGTCTGACAAGCTCGAGGGCTCCACGTCCGGTGGGAGACAGACGTTCGCTGTCTGGAATAAAGAAGCCGCAGCTGTTTAAATACTAATGTGCATTTTAGTTTATCACTACGGACTGGAAACCATGTTTAATTCTTTCCTTCCTTTCAGGACAAAAGGGTCAGCCTTGGCATTTCCATTAAAAATTTGAATGGCTTCGTTTTAGGTGGTCAGGGAGTGTAATTACAAGCTGCTCAGTCTTTGTCTTTTGGAGATCACTAGTAATTTAAAGGGGAAAAGGGCGGGGGAGCCTGTCTGAGGGCTTGCTGATGGGAACCGGAGTCGTGAAGGCTTGTTCCAGAGAAAACAAAATGATTCTATTTTCTAGATTGTTGGTGGCTCAATCCCCTCACTCTGGGACCTGTCCAAGTACCGAAGTCAAGGGTAATTCCTTCTAGACAGCCCCTCCGGGGGCACACCTGCTTGTGCGGGAGCCATCACGACACCCCACTACAGAGAGAGAGAAACCCGCACACGCTGTCACAGGTACTGGGTGAGCTGTGACAAATCCCTGTCACGCTGCATTACTTCATGGCACAATTCCCCAAAGACAGAGTCCCATAAAAACAGACAGTGGCGGGTCCATACTGGTTCGTCGGTTGTAATAAACGTACCAACCGAAGGAAAGATGTCGGCGACCGGGGGGTCTGGGGGGAGGCTGGGGGGGAAGTGGGAAGTCTCTGTCCCTTCTGGACAATTTCTCTGTAAATCTGGGGACTTAAAATAACAGAAGAGGGAAAAGAGTACATCTAGCGAGGGCTGGTGATGGGGGGCAGAGAAAGGGGAGAGAAGCAGAGAGAGAGACAGACAGACAGACAGGGAGGGAGCGAGAGGCAGGAGGCAGAAGGCAGAACAGGGAGGTCACCTGCTGAAACAGGCACCTGCCTCTGTCCCCGGGAGGCACCACAACCCCAGTGCCTCTCACGCAGACAGCATCTCTCCCCGACAATGGAAACGACTCTCGGTAACCCGGAGGTTGCCCTCACTTCAACAGAGGAGTGAGCTGTCCCAGCACAGACAGGAAAGCTGGGCGGCGGGGGCTTCTGAAGGGCACGTTCACTCTCCCTGAGTGTCCTCAGCCTCAAGGCCCGCTCCCCTGAAGGGACATGTCTCCACCGGTCCCAGCTAGTGCAGGGGAGCACCGGCGGCTCTGCAGAGCACGGCCGGGCCTGGAGCTCCAGCTCCCGGCTCCCTGGGGTCTGCGGAGGCTCCCCCCGACCCCGTGCTTCCAGCCGCCAGCGGCGAGTGATTCCAACATCAGGGACGTCTCCCGTTCTCTGGAGCAGTCACGACTCAAACGCTGAGTGCACGGGAGTGAGGCGTGCGGGGCAGCGTGGCCGACCGCTGGGCCGTGTCGCCAGCTCTGTGGCTGTGGCAGCAGCTGGGGGAGGCAGGCAGGTCCCCTCTGACCATGGGGGACAGAGCCGCCTCCCCACCGGCAGCTTGGGAAAACGGTGACCACAGAGCAAACCCTGGCCGGGGGAATGCCACCGAGGACGTCCGTGAGCCACGGAGTGTGCGGCGCGTGCGGGACGGGGGCGCGGCGCCGGCATGAGAGTCTGGGAATGTCCACAGTCTGAGAGGCAGTGAAGGGACGGGCGAAGGCTCCGGACTCTGGAGTAAAAGGCTTTTGTGCCTTTCCGTGGCACGTGCGTGGTACCGTCTGTCCGGCAGCCAGCAGTCCGCCAGCCCCCATGCTCAGGGCCCATCCTCGGGGCTGTGGACACAAAGCACTGGCCGGCTCATGTCCGCTCCTCAGAGAGGCCGGGCTGCAGCCCTAGCGCTTCCCCACTCCATGGGCAAAGTGCTCCGTCTCCGCGGGCTCGTGTTCCTTCCGACCCCCCGCTCCCCACTGCCTGCAGACTGTGAGCCCCCGGGGCTGCCCCGTGCAGGGTGAGCCCTTGGAAGCATCTAGAAACTCACCCCAATGCTGCAGCTGACCCCCCTCCGCCGGCTTCTTGCCCCAGAGCTCAAACCCGTCCGCGTCCCCTAGGTCATCAGCTGCCACCGCCTCGTCCGGACGTGTAGCCCACGTCTGCCACCTCCCTGCCACCAAGCCCTCCTGTTCCTCTGGCCAGGTCCTGGCCAGGCCAGCTCACCTGGCCAGCTGCATGGCGCTTCTCCCCTCTGTTGCCAGTCTTCCCACCATGACACCTGCTTTCCTCCAATACTGCCGCCACCACGTCGGGTGGGGCTCCAGGCCTGCACCGGCTCCCAACTGCCCACACGGAGCCTGCCCGATGGCCGCAAGGTCCTCGATCTGGACTCAGCCTGCCTCCCTCTGCCACTGGCCCTTGGCTCAGGACACATCTCCGAGGGGCTGTCCTCCGCTCATCGGGGGCCGAGCACCAGCCGTCTGGTGCTGGACAGGGCACTCTGGGTCCGCTGTCCCCGTCCGCGTGACTCAGCTGCTCAGCCCTGAGATCACGACCTGAGCTGAAATCGAGTGTCCGAAGCTTAAATGACTGAGGCACCCAGGAGCCCCTCTTGGTTTTCCTTGAGCTTTATTTCTTCACCGCAGCGAACGATGCATTCTGTATTAACCATTCTAAGCACACCGCTCGTCGGCATTAAGCCTGGTCACGGTGTTGCTCCAATGCCTCATCGTCCTGACCTGACACAGGCCACGCCAGACCTTCCCAGTTCTTCCCTCTTCCAGCCCTGCCCCTGGAGCCTACTTTCTCCCTCGAGAACATGCCTGTTCTGGGCCCGTCACGTAAGTAGGAGCTCACGCCCGGCGTCCCTCGCGACCGGCTTCTGCTGTTCTTCTTGCTGCCCCTTCCTTCGTGGGGGGAATGTTCTTCCCTGGGCGGCACGCCACGTCTGCCTGCCCGTTCACGCCGACGGACGCCGGGTCGTCCCCACCTTCCGGGGATCGTGCCGGGTGCCGCTCGGGGCACGGTGCTGGCAACGGCGGCGGAGCGTCTGCTTCCGACTCTCTCGGGTACTGGCGCAGGAGCGGAATTGTCAGGATTCCATGTTTGGCTGTTTGAGGAGGAGGAACCAGCCCTGTTTCTTGCATTTGCATGTCTCTGTGGTGCCTAGTCCCGCCGCTGGGGCTGGGACGGGAGGAGTCCGCGGGTGAACGGTTCACAGCCGGCGACAGCAGCAGCAGAAACCTGCTGTGGGAAGGTCTGTGGGATGGATTCTGGAGTTGGGATGCCCGTGTTGGGACCGCAGACCCTGGGCAGGCAGACCGGTCTGCTTCAGCTTCCTCGTCTGGAAGGGGGAAGGAGCGACCTGCCTCCTGGGCTATCGGAACGGAGGAGCGAACATACAGGGAGGGTGAAACAGTGCGTGGCCCGGGGTAGGCGCTGTGTGGTGTCTGCTGTGGCTCTATGAGGACGACAGGTCCGACCGTGTGCCTCCCCGGCAAGGGGGATGAGCCCCCTGACTGGAGGTGTGCAAGGCACCCGAGCTGACAAGACAACCTGATCAACGCGGAGCACAGGCGTCTCCAGCGCCGACTCCTCCCTCACGCGTCCAACGCCCACTTGAACTGCTCTGGAGGAAGGCGGGGAGGGGCTTGGTGTGAGTGTGGGGGGCTCGCCCAGCACTGCGTTCTGCCGGGGGTCCCGCAGGCATGTTGTGGGAAAAGATATTTTGACTCTCATTATATCTTAGCCACGCAGTGAAGGTTTATTTCCTAAAACCTTCTAATAATGAGAGTCTCTTGAAACTGTCTAGAATTAAGGCACGACGTGGAGCCGAAACCGAGTCATTAAAATCCAGTCTTAAAAACCTTATTTCCCAGAGAACTGAAATGCATTGCAACACAAGTGTCATTTCTTTTTCACACGAGACTTGCGTCACGCTGATGAAAACCCTCACCTAGTTCCACACCCAAGTACTGCCACGGAGAAACCCCGTCTTAGAAACCGGTCCTGGCGGGAGAGCAGGTCAGCGTGAGGGCACGAGGCCAGTGGAAGATGCAGTGGGAGACGGTAATTTTACTTTTCTTTGTGCAGTGGGAGGCGGTAATTTTACTTTTCTTTGTGTGGCCTTTAAAGTGAGCTCTTTGGGGAAAGGAGAAACCTCCGTCTTTCGTTTCAAAAGAGGATGGCAGGAGATGAGCTTTACTCGCCGTTTCTCATGAACTTGCCCGGCTGGAGGGTTCTGAAGGTCACAGCCCACCTGTCCCCCGCCGGGCGCCACCGTGTCCTTCCCGCTCCCGGGCGTTCTCCTGTCGTGCTGCACACGGGGTGCGGGTGGGGTGACGATCTGGACGGGCCCCGCCTACCGCCCCTCCGGGACTTGTGGACGCTGGCGATCCCTCCTGCGCTTTTCGGTGCTGGTGCCACCGTGTCTCGGCGCCTTTGCTTGTGTTATCCCAGGACTTTGCTCGTAGTCAGAGCGAGAGGGAGTACACGAGGGATGGTGCAGAAGACCAGATGGCGTCCAGGGCAGGAAATACCCAATAATGATTCCCGACCACCATGAGATGGGGGCGGGGCAGGGACATGCTGTGGTGAGGGATTCTCAGGCGTCCCGGGAGGAAACAGGAATGCGGAACTTGGCTTCTCTTCTACGCGGGGCAGGAGCATCTGCCGCACAGTTCTGTCTGCGGGGAAACGTCACGAGCACATCTCCCAGACGCGGCACAGGCACGCCTGGATGGCCTCCTACAGCCCTGCGGACCCAGGACTTGGCCCGTGGCCCGGGGGTCTGCTTCCCAGCGCGCGAGTCCATCCTAACCCCCTGTTCCTCCAGACCCCGAGTTCCCTAGTTCCCTGCCAGAGCCCACCGTCCCCTGCGCCCGGGGGACGAGCATTAGCCGGACAAGCTGTCCTCCATACTAAGGGCCACTCTGCCCACTCGGGGCCTTGGGGACACGGCGGGGAGCACGAGCCAGGTCTCCCCACTCTTCCACTAGGCTCCTCGCGGTGCCCCCTTCTCACTGAGATGCTGGCTGACCTGTCTTCTTGCTAATTCTCTTTACGTAAATTCTTGTAAAGCCTGACCCTGACCTGCAGTGTGGGGTTCAGCCCCTTCCTCATTCTCCAATCCCCAACCAGAGGCAGAGATTCCAACAAGACTCATCAAAACGATAACAAAAGTAACAAAAACAATCCCAAAGCACTACTAAAAACAAATGCTTTTTTTGTGAATGAGGACGCATCACAGAAAGAAGCCTTTACCCCACGTTCTCTTGCTCACATTGACGAACGCATAATTCACTCGTGACCCGCATAATTGAATAAAGAGTTTGAAGACACGGCCACATAGAAATGAAGTAGCTCCTGCCTGATCGTCAGCCTGGATAACAGACTTCAGCATAAGAAATAAGAGTTGCCCTTGGATTCGGCGGTAACTGCAGACGTCCAGGACACCCTGGGAACGGGACTCGGCACCGCAGCCCTCCAGCGAGGACATTACTCACTCAGGTCGAACGACGGCTGCTCTGTGCTTTCTCAGGCCCCCACAGCCAGCCCTGCCATATAGGATGCCTCGGGGGAAAGCATCCTGAGAATGTGTCATCCGGAATGAACATCAATGGAGTCAAAGGGCATGAGAAAGGGTTTTCCAAGCCCTAAAGAATGCTTGCAACTGCCCTATGGAGAGACAGCAGCCGAGTTTATACGTGGACTTGCAAAGTGTAAAACTGGAAATCCTAATGCAAAAGTTCTGAAATGGGATTTGGTGGGGGCGTCGACTTGTGGGTGTGAGTCTGGGCCAGGCTCTGTCTCTCACCTGTGGCACGAGTGTGTGTGCGGCACGTGGCCTCTGGGCTCCCACCGTGGAAGCTGAGTGCCAGCCAGCACGGTCAGGGGTCCCTCTGGCTCTGACGTTAAGGATTTCAAAGTTCTTGTCCTAGGTTACCATGTAGCCTTGGGAGTCTGCGGGGGGATGCCCCCTACCCTTCCTGCGAGTCTTCCTAGGACTCCCCACGTTCAAGTCGACTCTACAGATCTTGAGAGAGGAGGTCATGTCTCATGAACACGGGCGTCCTTCTGCCCCACAATCGTACACAAGACTGTGTGAGTGTGAGCGTGTGTGCCGCTGTGTGCATGTGAGTGTGTGTGCCACTGTGTGCGTGTGAGCTGCTGTGTGAGCATGTGTGCCGCTATGTGAGTGCATGTGAGCCGCTGTGTGAGTGTGAGCGTGTGTGCCGCTGTGTGCGTGTGTGTGTGTGCTGCTGTGTAAGTGTGGTGTGTGTGCCGCTGTGTGAGTGTGTGCGTGTATGCCGCTGTGTGCATGTGAGTGTGTGTGTGCCACTGTGTGCGTGTGAGCTGCTGTGTGTGAGCGTGTGTGCCTCTATGTGAGTGCGTGTGAGCCGCTGTGTGAGTGTGAGCGTGTGTGCCGCTGTGTGAGTGTGAGCGTGTGTGCCACTGTGTGCGTGTGTGTGTGTGCCGCTGTGTGAGTGTGTGCGTGTATGCCGCTGTGTGCATGTGAGTGTGTGTGCCACTGTGTGCGTGTGAGCTGCTGTGTGTGAGCGTGTGTGCCGCTATGTGAGTGCGTGTGAGCCGCTGTGTGAGTGTGAGCGTGTGTGCCGCTGTGTGAGTGTGAGCGTGTGTGCTGCTGTGTGCCACTGTGTGCGTGTGTGTGTGTGCCGCTGTGTAAGTGTGGTGTGTGTGCCGCTGTGTGAGTGTGTGCGTGTGTGCCGCTGTGTGCGTGTGAGCGTGTGTGCCACTGTGTGAGTGTGAGCGTGTGTGCCGCTGTGTGAGTGTGAGCGTGTGTGCCGCTGGCAGTGCAGCCTGACGTCTGCTGAAGAAGCGGCTGCTTTAAAGACCATAAATGCCCCCAAATGACATACTGCTTTATAGGGAACAGTGATAGCATCTTCTCACTTGAGCATTATGGGGTGATGGGTTGGCTCCTCTGTCCCCTTGTGTAACTATGTGTCCGCTCCGCCCCCTCCTGCTGGCCTGTCACTCCCGGACAGGGCCAGGCCCCCCCACAGATGCCAACCTGGGGGCAGCGTCCTGCCCGTGCCGACAAGAGCTGGAGCAGTCAGACACAGGGAGCGTGCGCTCCCGGACATGGGGCGACGAGCCGGCGGAACGGCAGGAGCCCGCAGAAAGCTCGGGTAGTGGGGCCGTCCCCTCTGCGGCAGGTGTGGTGAGCAAGGCCCTGTGAGCAGGCAGGGCGGGGGGACCAGCAGGCAGGACAGACCCACGGGGAGTCCACGGGAGCCCACAGGCGGTCCCGGAAGCCACAGAGGCCAGCCCTCTGCAGCCACAGCCACAGGCTTTGTCACACATGGAGTCCGAAGTCAGAGCCCAGCGTGAGCCTCGCACGAGTACAGCAACGACAAACGGGCCTGTCAAACCCTCGCATGTGTGAAGGGTTTGCTGACTCACCACATGCGAGCTCTAGGCCATGTTTAAAGTCAGAAAGCACAGCTCTCGGAGGGATAAACTCTGCCCCTTCTATAAACACATTCCTTCCGACAGCATTCACCCTGCTCCGCAGTCCCCAGGCTGGCAGGGGTGCGGGGCCTGACAGAGCACAGGGCTCCTTCTCCCGCTCATTCAACGAGCAAAAATAAACTCTGAGTTTTGGGCAGAGGAGAGGCTGCGGTGCCAGGAGTCGAAACCTTCCCTTTTCCAGTAGTGTCTGGAGCGCCGAGACACGCCCTGCACTCGGGATGCCAGGAAAAGCCCGGCATCGCTGCTCCCCTGTTCCCGGAGGCGCGGCGGCCACCGGCATGCCCTGGGTGGGGGGGGCTGCAGGCGCAGGGCCCCGGCCGCTGACCCGTCGTCGCTACGTCCTGCTCCGAGGCTTCACGGTGCGCGTGTCTTCAGTTACAGCTTCTGCTCAGGCCTCCCAGGGCGTAGTCGGAGGAATTCTACTCAAGTCCAGCTGAAATAGAGCCTGTCCCCTCCTTCGCTCCTTGACCATTTTTGGTATTTTACTATAAAGCTCGTACTGTCAGGTCTCCTTCACATAGTCACCACGGGTTGCCACAAAAGTCTATTCTCAGTCAGTGACGTGGAAGCTTTATACATGTCCCCGAGGCATACACACTCGATCGCAGGTCACCCTTTACACCATAAAGCTCTGCTTCTCGAGTAAACATCCAATGAACCTGAGCGGAGTCCGTGGCGAAGCAAGGAGCAGGTTCGGGGACCTGCAGAAGGCGCGGCTGCTGGCTCAGGGTACACAGTGTGTACCTGCCCGGGGCAGGGGGAGGGGGTTTGTTCAAAGCCAGGGCCCCAAAGAGAGCAAGCCCCAGAGCCTCGGCTTCACGGGAAATAGATTTCTCCATTTGTGCCTCTGAGTCTCATGGGCTGAGACGAGTTTTGAGAAAACACTGAAGTCTGGGAAGGCAGTGACACGTAGAAACCGGTGCAGACCTCCGTCTGCGCTTCCGCCGGCCCGACCCTGCAGCGTGGTGCCACCAACAGCCGGGGGCTTCCTCAGACAGGTGGCCAGGTGGAGAGCCTGGCCCCGAATCAGCTTGCCTGGAAGAGTCCCGCTCCGCCCCAGATTTCAGAGGCTCTCCTGATGTTGAGGAAGAACCAGGAAAGAAGCACAAAGCTTGCCAGTGTGCTGCGGTTTCTCTGATCAGATGGGCTCAAGGTGCCACTGTTTGGACCTGAGGCAGCTCAGCCTTGGCCGACAAGGAGGCTGCCTCCTGGGGTTTCAAAGATACGGGTCATGAAGTGCACCTGCTCTCCGAGAGCACCGAGGTGGCCGGTTAGGTGAGTTTCCTGAATGAACAGTTATCCAGTTACCACCCGACCTTGGGCCAGCTTCTAGGACACCTTTCTGAAGGCCCTCGATCCAGACGGCCGGCCGGGGTCGGTGGGGGAGGGGTGCCGGTCCTCTTGTGATTCTTCCGCTGGGCCTGCCCTCTGCCCCTTCCTCTGTCTCTGCCCCGGACTGTATCTTCCCGAGGGCAGGAAGCCTCCCCATCTTCTTCCATCGGGTCCGGTGCGCAGAAGGTGCTCATCCGTGCCTGAGGCCTGGCTGGAGAAAGGGAGACCACAGCAGCACTTGGCTGCTCCGAATGGCACGCTGGTCGGCTTGTCGACTTCCCGTCTGTTCTCCATATCGAAGCTCCGCGCTAAGTATTCTGACTTCTACTTTTACGGAAGAAGAAGGGCTCCAAGCTAGTAAGGAACGTGCCCCAACGGCGGTGCTGGGATTGGAGTGTGGTCTCCTGTGTGTGCCCACCACAGCTCTTTCCACGCAAGGCAGCGCGCTGGGGTCCTTCTGGAAAGTGAACGTGGCAGTTCTCACGGGAGCTCGCGTCTGAATGCCTTGGGGGGCTTGTTTCCCTGCCGACCACCGGGGATTGTCTCCAGGGTTTCAGGTCCAGCTGGTCCCAGGAGACCTGAATGTAAACTCAGGCTCCGTGTAGCTCATGCAGCGCTCGGCGATGAGCACTGTTCTGGCACCGCTGTCCTTTATGCAGCAAATGCCGAGTCTACCCCGTGGGCCTCCCCTCCATGACACGGGCCTAGATTTCCAAGCCCTTCTAGCTCCTGGTTTTTAAGAATATTTATCTTTTTTGCTCTTTGCTGTCAAGTCGTAAGCATCACTTCTTGCTTCCCTCCAGAGACATTCCTTCTACAGCCTCCTTTTTTCTTAATTCCTTCTAATCTCGTGTTTGCTGGGGAAATGGACAACTAAGCCTGCCTTGGCCGTCTGGCTTCCTGCCTTCCTCACAGACCACGGCTAAGTGTCTACTTTGTGCCTGGGAACAGCCTCGTCCAGGGGCACGGGTCCAGTGGGGGCAGGAGTCGGTGACTGCCCGCAGAGGCCGCTGGGGCCATGAGGTGGGCACTGAGCTCGGCAGGGCAGGCCGATGGCCGGGAGGGACACGCCCAGAAGGTGAAATTGGGCCAAGTCCTGCCACTGGAGACGGACAGGGGTGAGGGAGGCGGGAGGAAGCCACGGGAAGCGGTCAGGGAACCAGTGGTAACTATTTTGAGCCGGCTAGCTGGACGAGCGAGTCACGACCCGAGGCGTCCACCTGAGAACTCAGGCACCCGGCGACCCCTCGAGGGTTGAAGCTGCTGGTAAAATCCCTCAGGACAAAGGATGTGTCCTGATGCACAGAATCACGGAACTGGGTACTCGCCAAGAGCTCACCGCTGCCTCTCCCCTGCTGCACCGAGGTGGCGGAACCCCGGAGCGGAGTTGAGAACAGAAGAGCCGTCTGTTCGTCGAGGGGTCGCTGTCTCCAGGGTCCTCCTCGCACTCAGTCTTCCGTGTGCTCCCCTGTAGCTGGTTTATGTTTACCGTCTAATTTGCACATTGGCAGGGCGACCTGCCCCCTTCATGTGATTTTCTTTTCCTTGGCACAAGGCGGGCCTGGGGCGAACGTGCTCTGCTCCCTCCTGAGCAGTAGCAAAGGGCTGGGATGCTTGGTCGGTAGAGTCTGGGCGCACCCAGTGACCCCCCTTCGCCTGGACATGGGTCATCTTCCTCGGTGACCGATTCAGTTTGCACGACGGCGTAGTTTGAAACAGCTGAAGTAAAATAATCATGGTATAACTTCCTGGCATGTAATATTTATTAAACCTTCTGCCGTCTAAAAAGCCAGGAGGCAGAGTCTCCCTCTGGACCCGCTAGAAACCTGTGTACGCAGTCCTCACGACCCACGTGCACTGTGTCGAGGGATAACCCCCAAATGAAAATGTAATTAGTTTCTGAAGCCGTATGCGCTCGTGGAGGGGAACTCAGCAAACTCTTAGCTTCCAGGATTCCGAGACCCCTCTCTTCCAGCCGTGTCCCACGAACACTGAAAATAGCAGGTATAGCAAAGAAAACCAAGCATCAAGAAAACAGTGAGTTTCATATGTGGTTTTTTTGTTTTTTTTTTTTCCTGGATCTTGTTTTGACATGACCTTCCATTGCTGGGGAGGGCCCGCATCCTCACACGGACGCTGGGACCCCAGAATCATCAGGCCACAGTCTGAGCAAACAAGGTTTTTTTTTTTGTTTTTGTTAACATGATGCATCGAAAGTGATGTTTACAAGAAAAACCTGGTGGAGTTGATTCTCTGCCAGAATCTTATGCTTGAAATTAGATAAAATCATCGGTGGAATTTTGTGTACATATTTTAAACAATAATATCCATAATTCACAGTCCACTGTTACCCAACCCCCATTCTGAACCCCATCGTCTGAGGTTAACAGAAACAAAAATCTATTACCACTGGACTGAGTATGACTCTTAAATTAATTAATTAATTGATTATTATTGCACAGCGTTAGTCACCGTACGGTACATCCTTGGGTTTTGATGTAGTGTTCCATGATTCATTGTTTGTGTGTAACACCCAGTGCTCTGGGTATGAATCTTTAAAAAAATTACCTGCAGGTCATTTTTCTGCTATTCAAAGTCGACCTTTTAAATAGGGAAAATGTGCAACGGTTTTTCACCTCCTTGAAAAAAAATTGCTTGGGAAACACGACAAATTATTCAGTCCTTAAGGTCAGCGGCTGGGGCTCCCGAAGGCAAGGGGTCGTTTGGTTGTGGTTACTGACTCCTTCCTTCTCTTATAACTGGATCAGATCGAAGGAAATCACTGGTTAACGTGGTGCTTAAATCTTAAATTGTTGAAGTTTAAAGTTAAAATGTTACCCTGTTTAAGTAATACTTAGTAGCATCTTCGAGTTTGTTTGCTTTGTAGAACGCTGTATTCACTTTGCATTAGTCATTGTGCAGACTTTACGCCCCGGGTTACAGCAGATAAATCTGCTTTATTTGTGAGGTATCTAAGGAAAGAGATGACTCATGCTCTTTGCTCCGCACACCTGTTTGGACCCGTGGCTCCCTGGCAGGGCTGTGATTCCTCGCGCTCTCTCTGAGGAAGCAAGTGGAAGGTGGGTTCTCATTGTTCTGCGAAAACTTCAAGTCTCCTGTTTCCCCTCAGGTCTGTAAAACGTGCTATGGAAAAGACGTGTTCCACTGGGCTCCGCACGAGGACGACGCTACAGCCGGTGCAGCTGTTTCCGAGAACACAGGCCCTGCGCTCGGCTATCACACCGTAACTGCTTTGCGGAAGACATTTGGGATGGAGGCAGGTTTAGTGACCCACGGAGGAGGTTTTCTCCCTGCACGCAGGGTTCAATGTGTCGCCGGTCATTATAGACCAGCTAAGCGGCTCCCACTCCCTCAGCCATTAGCGTGGCTCTCTGACAGCAGGACACGACGGAGCCACGAAACGCACAGCAGCCGCACATGCTGTGGCTGGTGGCGCACGAGTAAGTCTGAATCACGCGGACATGGAGCTCCCGGGGGAGACGAGGCTCAGCGAAAGAAGAGCTGTTACAAAATCTTGGTATGGGGAGAAGAGCCATAATGCTAATAACGGTTCGTTGATGATGATCCGTGCTGGCCCCCGGCAGCGTGGACGGCGCACTGCACCCCCGCTACCCCTCACATCCCTTTGAGGTGCCTACTGTGACCTCTGTTTTAGCAGTGGGCCCGCCAGCACCCTGAAAGGTACGCGCTTGTCTGCACCCGACAGCCAGTGATGGGTGGTGTGGGCTCCACCCCAGGCTGCGTCCCAGGACTGACTTTTGGACAAACAGGCAGATTCCTAGATGCAAATCCAAAGCACATTAAGAAGTACTTGATTATCTGAGACTCATTTTCTGACCTGTCAGATGTTTGGAGCAATCGTATTCAGTTGTGCGTGGGGATCACTCATTCTAGGGACGGGGGGCGGGGGGCATAAGACAGGTGACAAGAGTTGATCACCCGTCACCGCTGATGGACTGGCTTAGCCGCTGTCCATTCCCCTGAGGAATGAATGAAGGCATTTTCATTTGAAAGTACCTCGTTTTCCTAAAGAATCCGTAGTTATCCAGTTGTCTGTGTGACCAGGGCTGGGCTTGGCTTTGGGCGAGTCCAGGGAAGGGGTCCCGAAGTGCTGGTAAAAAAAATCCCTATGTTCTGAAATTAAGCACACACATGTGTGCGTGGGCAGGTGGAGGGGACAGTCTTACCTCCAAGGCAGTGCGAGACTCCAACGAGTTAGCACATGTACAAAAACGAGCATCCTTAACATGCTAATGTTAAAACAATTAGTATTTAATAAAAAACCTTAGAGCTGTATAGACGAGAAACTACATCACTGTGGGGGAGGCAAGGGTCGGGGAGACGGCCCCTCCTGGCGGGTCTCCGGGAGCTGAGGATTGACACTGACCCGGGATGTCCCACTGCTGGAAAGAGAAAAGGCCCGAGTAATAAACATGTTCTGCTTCGTTCGAGCCTCAAACACCCCAGAAGATTTCTTCCAAAATCTGCTGTTTTGGAAGCTCAAGGGGTTGATCCACTCTGGGCGAATGCGGGTGCCCCGTAGGCTGAGGGCCTCGTGCGACCTGCTCTTCGGAGAAGTTTCGCTCATCAGTAATCCAGACGCCCAGAAGCACAGGTGTGAGGACGGCGGAAAGCAGAACCGGCCCCTTCGGAACTGGAGGGACTGGGCGGCCAGCAGGAGCACCGGCCCGAGAAGGACTCGTTTGGTGGCACAGAGGAACGCAGGGTGACCAGGGGGCTCCACTGAGGCCGGAGAAGGGGGAGGAGGCGCGCAGGGGGACGTTGGGGCCTCTCCTTCCAGCAGAGGCCAAGCTCGGCCGCGCCTCCCGAGTAACCAGGACCTCGGACCCTGGCGCGAGCCCACGGTGCCCCACACCCCGCACACGTGCCTTGAGCAGCGTCCTTCTAGAGATGAGAAAAGGTGTTGTGAGAGGAATCGAGGTGTCCCGCGTCACGCACGTAGGAACCAGCATCTGAGAGCAAGCGTCCTGGTTCTGGGGTCCAGAGCCCGACTGCTACGGCCCCTCTAGACTTGGATCTGGGGGCGCATCAGGAGGGCGGCGCATGCAGTCCCACAAGCCCACCCCTGGCCCTCCCCCTGGTTCCTCAACATAGGGCCCGGCATGGGGCACACAGCAGGAATTCAAACTTTTGCTGACACGAGCACAGAAAGGAGGGGCAAGATGGGAAGGCTACCAGAGAGCCTCGCACGCGCCTTCCAGGGCTCGTCCAGCGCACAAGCTCGCATTCCCTGCGCCAGGCTCCGGCCCACGAGGCTTGGGCCACATAATCCTGTTGCAGCCACCCTGCGCAGCAGGGTGCTTCCGGCATCTCCAGCCTCCCTAGGTGCCGGAACACCCTGTCCCTAGTTGCGACAACCAAAAGCATCTCCAGGCTTTGCCTAGCACCACTGGTGACCTTGAGCGTCCTGGTGCGGCCACACAAGACCCCCCGTCTCGTCTCCGCGGTGCCCGTGGAGTAGGTGTGCTTCCCTGGGTCACTGCCAAGGACACTTCGAAATGTGCCTGCCGCTGCCACTACCATGATCCCCCTCACAGGCTTTGAGGGGCGAACCGGGGGACACAGGGGTCTGTCTCCCTCGGACCAGCTCTCATTCATGACTCTGTCCTACCGATACTGACGCTTTCCACCAGGGTCCTGCGAGACAGGCGGTCTCCTCACCCTGCTGGGGCCAAAGACAAGTGCCCAAGGATTAAAGTACTTGCCTAAGGACAGGGTAGATCAGATCGGAAGTATTTTTCCTAGTCTTTCAGAGAGTTTCTGCCTCCTAAATAGCATCCCAAGACAGTCCGCAGAGAATGCTGCACTCGGAAAATGCCCGCTGGGGCAGCTTTTAAAAATGAACTTAGTCCCAGATGGAATCCTGCACACTCATTTCCTTGTACAACAGATCTTACTGATTATTTTTCTTTTCTTTTCTTTTTTTTTTTTTTTTTAAAGATTTTATTTGTTTATTTGACAGAGAGAAAAAGACACAGCGAGAGAGGGAACACAAGCAGAGGGAGTGGGAGAGGGAGAAGCAGGCCTGGTGTGGCCCTCGATCCCGGGACCCCAGGATCATGACCTGAGCCGAAGGCAGATGTTCAACGACTGAGGAACCCAGGGGCCCCATTATTTTTGTTTCTTGTAATCAATTTGCTTCATTTATTATTTCTTCCCAGCTCTTTAAGCCAACTTTAAAAGCCTGCCTGATTTCTTGTAATTCTATAGTCGTGTTCCCTCCTGGGGAGCAGCTCCGGGGACGTAGGAGGCCGGGAAGAGGCCCTTCCCAGACCCCAGCGTCTCCGAATTTGTTCCCTGTTTTCCTTCGGACACTACCTTCTCCTTCTTCTCTCTGCTTGCTGATGTCTCTGTTTAATTTGCGAACTCTGTGATGAGCAAATCCGCGATACTTACTCTTACAAGGGTAGGAGCCAACAGAAACAGAGGGGAAATTAAAGACGCGCACATCTCACTTTTAAACAGAGGAAACAGAAGACACTCTTCCCAGGGAACGGAGGCCTGATGAAGCCTGTTGAAATTCTCTATTTCACATTGTAGTTTGATCCAAGACACCTGGGCCATCCCCTCTGCCAGAGTCATCGAAAACGTGACAGCGGTTTTAGTATTCTTTTAAGATGTGCTCAGGCCTCTGACGGGTTCCCACAAGCCCTTTCTGGTCTTTCTTAGGGCAAACCCTTCTCTATTCCAGTCCGGGTTTTGATGGCTAATAGAAAAACATCTTGAAAAACAATAAGCAATTTTTTTTTTTTTTTTGCAACCTGGAAAGTTTGGCAAAGAAAAGCTTTGTCAAAAAAAACCCCACTTGCAATACATTTAAATTCTGTCCGAATAGAACCATTAACTAACTATAAATTAGGCTAGTTTTGGGGAAGGCTGGGTTCAGGTGGTTTTACTTCTTCTTCTTCTTCTTTTTTTTTTTAATATTTTATTTATTCATATGACAGAGATCACAGTAGGCAGAGAGGCAGGCAGAGAGAGAGGAGGAAGCAGGCTCCCCGCTGAGCAGAGAGCCCGATGTGGGGCTCGATTCCAGGACCCTGATCATGACCTGAGCCGAAGGCAGAGGCTTAACCCACTGAGTCACCCAGGCGCCCTGAGATTTTACTTCTTGAACATGTTTCTCTATTACTTGAATTTTTAGTCTCGTTTTACCAAGTTGAACTCACTGTCCCGAATCTCTCCATCATCGAATCAGGAAAAGGAGCACGTGCGCGTGATTCCCTAAAGACGCGGCCCCGGGGCTTATCTTGGAAAGCTTCTCCTGTGGTCACAGAATTTCAGCCGCCTCACGCGTCCCACCCTCCCGATGGCCCCGTCCTCACCGGAGGGGTGCTCACCCATCAGCGCGGCCACCCCAGAAACGTCCAGCCAACTCACATTTTGTGTGATAATGAGGACGTTGTGTGGCATTTTGGGGTAAGATAACAAAGCCCACGACAGCGTCCACCTTCCGTTGAACCTGCCAGAAACTGGACAAGGCATTTAAGAATTCTACGTCCCTGGAGCTACTTGGCACGGGACCACTCTCCTATTTCAAAGGAGAAGAAACTGAGGGTCAAGGAACAAGTATGAGTCCTCTGCCCTCGAGAGACATAGTCGTAGAGCTGGGGTCCGCCTCCAAAGTGCAGATTTCCACGTGCTGACCTCCCGCCCACCATGGCCATGCGACGTCTTACAGCCATGCCACAAGCCAGCAGCACATGTTCCCTTGCGCTGCACAATGTCTCCCCTATTCCCCTTGTGAGCACGCGGGTTCTAAAGGGAACGGGCCCTAGAAGAAGGGTCTAGAAAGGACCTGCAGCCAGGACGTATCCGAATTAGTTTTGGGACTGAACAAGCCTCCAAGGAAGCTTGTGGGCACAACCTCTCTTCCACCCCCGACATACTAAGACTGTCTTGAAAAACTTCCAGGCCAGGGGGTTCTCGAACTCGGGATGTTTCTGGAGAGGGCAGAAAACCCCGTAATTCATGAGACTCTGGCGGCACAGTCAGGACAGGGCGACCGACAGGGCTTGGGCAGGGCGGGCGGACACAGAGATGAGTAGGAAGGCGGGGCCGAGTGGGAGCGGAGCTGTCGGTGTGCAGGGAAACACAGAGAACGCATTTGGAGAGCCTCCTGGTTTTCAAATCGGAGATCTGCCAGGTCACGGAACAGAGCTGCCTCCAGAGGGACGAGAGAGGGTAAATATGAGCAGATGGGGAAGGGATGGATTTTTAATTTACAAAATTGTGGCTTTATATATTTTTGTTTCTTCTCTGGCTTAGTGGTTTTGTTTAGAAAAAGAAATAGTTGACGCAGAAATTATAGGTTGAGAAAGAAAAAGTAATTAGGAACAACTGAGTTTCATATGTGCAACATCATCCTGAGATTTTAAAGGGGGCCCTGCTGGGGAAGTCAAGAGTGCGGGCTCTGGGGCCGGGTCTCCTCGGGTCCCCTCGGCGCCAACGATGTAACTGTGGGCAGCTCACTTGCTTGTTCTCGATGTGGGTTCCTCAACGTACACCAGGGGCCACTCACAGGTTCTTGTGAGGACAGGGAATTAAAGAAAGAGCTGTGGCAAGCACGCTGCCCACGGTTCACCTCCAGGAAGTGACGCAGGGCTGGGCGCCATCATGGCGCACGGAGACCCAACTGGGCACCGACCTCTGTCTCCCTTTAGTCCACAGCAAGTGCTAAGATGGAACATGACACAGTTGTCATGTTAACACAACTTGGGTTCAGCTGAGAACTATCAAGCTGCGCGATCCAGGGTTCTCTGTCCACACTGTCGACGCACACAATCAGACTGCGGCCGTCAAGGACTACGTCATCTCCTTGAAGAGTTGCAGAACCCAAAAAAGTACAAATAGAATGGATGCTCACTGAGCACGTGTCCCATCAACTTACGGTTTAGTAAAAAAAAAAAATCACAGAGACAGGACAATTCAACAGCTGCTGAAAGACAACACTGTGAAGATGGGACACTTTCCCACACAAAATCCAGCAGAGTCGGTGACAATTTCCGGGGTACCTCAGATTCCCCGGATATTTCTGTCCCTTGTGCCCAGCCGAGTGTTTGTGAGCTGCGGCTCTATCAGAAGGCATGTCCCTCAGCCGGGGTGTCCCTCGCCCTCGGGGTGTAACAAAGCCTCCTGCAGAAACAGGGGTGAAGTCTTTGGTTTCAATCCTATGTGGTACAGAACTTCCCAGGACAGTGCTTTGACTGTAATGACTGCTTCTTGGCTCTTCCCGTTGGGGAGGTTCCGTGAGACAGTCTGGTTCTTGCTCTGCAGAGCAAAGGAGTCTGGTACTTCACGGCCCGGAACCCTTTCCAATGGACCCTCGGTGAAGGTAAGATAAAACACGTTCTGCCAACGTATGAGCCACCGAACATCCGATTAACTGTCAGGGAGGCTGAGAAGGCTGCCACGTGCAGGGCGCCTTCCCACCTACAACACGTTCTGCCAACACGCTGGTGTTGGTGGGGCAGCATGTGTGGGGGACTCCTGACTCCATCCGGGCATTCTGCAGCCCAAATGAGCTACTGAAATAGAACGGGGCCCCCAGATGAGTAAGAGCCCTGGCAGGAAGAACTTACAGTCAGATCATTAAGATTCTTCCTTAACTGCAAAAACAGGTAGCGGACATCCCACCTCTGAGAAATACTACGTGGCCAAAAATAAACGTTTAGTCACTAAACCATATGGCTGTTCAAAAACGGGGAAGATCGTTCCATAGTGGCCAACATACAACAGAACTCACACCACATTTTGGAAGAAAAACCATGTGAACCAGAACAATAATCTCCCATAACAGCGTGCCCCAGACAATGGGAAATTTAGACACACAAACAAAAGAAAAACAACAAAGCCTGCCAAGAAGGCATAGGAAACACCTGCTATGTTCAAAAAATGGAGCAAGATACTAATGATTATTTCATATGAAGATTTTAAAATTGTATATGTATATATATACACACACATAAACACACATATATATGTACGTGTGTGTGTGTGTGTGTGTGTATACACGTTTTGCTATAGTGACCACAGATGGGATTTAAAACACTGCAGAAAAGTATCAGAGCAAAAATCACTACAGTTTAAATAGGAAATTTTGTCTTTCCAGGTTTCTCTACTGGCAATAGGACAAAAGATCATTATAGATGGGAAAAAAGCTTATTTGCTTTCCAGAAATAGCTCATGTTAGAAACGAATCACAGTTCTATCCAAACAGTAAGAGGCCTCTGAATTGGAAACAACAGCATGACACTGATGATCCGACTGGAACGGTAACTCGGGGCCGAGTCCCCAGCAGCAAACTCCGCGGAGCGGCCCTCCTCCCTTCCTCGCCCTGCCCTGTCAGAAGGAGACTCCCCGATTCTGAAATAGCTCACGAGCCACAGGGAGGTAAAATGGGTCAGTCTGACTTGGTGCTCAGAGACGGAAAAGTTATTTTTTTCTAGGACAAAACTGTCTGTTGAGAGGTTCTGGGAAAGTATTTGTTCTGGTGCATGACCCCACCGCGTGTCAGGACCTGTGTCCCCACGTTCAAAGGAACCACCTCCACGGTGCTCCGTGGGGCCCCAGGGTGTCTGGCTCTGGGAAATTAATGGCACCGTTGTCAATAACTTCTTGAAAGACCCAACTGTACTTGTTTCTTTCATGTTCTAAATTTCCGCGAAATACAGTAAGGACACTTGGAAACTCCCAGAGTGGGATGTCGTATCCTTTTCTGAAAACAAAGCAAAGGTGAGGGGATTCCCCAGTCCACTTTGGGTGGGAGTGTGGTCCTGGCAGTGCCCGCAGCCCCTACCTCCCTTCCTATCTGTGAGCCAACTCCCTGCCGGTTTATTCTGGGAGTTCCTGCTGACGCACAGCCAGCAGGGTAGAGAGCTCACTGGGGCATGCGGCTGGAAATGGGAATGACACATTGAATTCCTGGAACAGTCAGAGTCAGATCAGAGGAGAAAGGCTGGATTCTCGAGTTCTCTCCTAGGGCAGTGATACCTCCCCATGTTTCCTGAAGAATGGGGGGTATTCGTGCCCAAAGGACAAGAAGATCCAGAACACTCACTGTTTTTGAAAATAATCGTCAATTCTTGGACAAAGTGTTTAGGAACATCTGGACTAGGTTGGATATAAAAACTTGATGAATGTAAAAAGGCAACAGTGTATCCTGATAAAGTTTTAAAGCATTCGAAATATACACGAGGCTTCATTTTAATTTCTAAGATAAGACTAAATGCTAAAAATAACTAAAATGCCATGTTGAGCATGTGATAAGGGTTTTCTATGATAGCAAGGTGCTGTTCTCCTGGAAACACGCATACATCAGAGAGAAAATGTTTAATGAACTTAAAATATACAAAACGAAGATCTGTAAATAGACATATGTGTATGTACACACAGAGAGGATGTATATATCTCAAAATCATGGGGTTATTTATGTATCTATATACCTTAATTTAAGAGGAATGATCTTCTCTGGGAAGGCTTCTCCGAGCGCTCCCGTGGCTGCGGGGAAGGGACACGGGATGGCAGTCCAGGGCCCGCGCCCTCCATCAATGCCAGCTTCATGGGACTAATCTATTCATCCTTCTGATCAACATGGGATTTCCATTACTCATCTTTCCTTCCAAGATAACTGACATTTTTGAAGGGCACCCATTTTGTTAAATTTTATTTCCTTCTACTAAAGAAGTCTTTTTAATCTTCTGGAATTGAGGAGTTTGTTTTCATACACAAAGTTCTTTTTGTTTACTTCCTTAGTCTGCTTATTCTACTCAAGGGTATGCAGATGGCCACATACCCCTTTTCATCAGTGCTATCCTCAAAATAAAGTCCCCAAAATACCCGTGGCAATTAACATTTAGAAATCTCCTTTTTGGTTACCAGCCATCTTCATGGAATGTCTGGGTTTGAATTAGCTCAGTACCGGACAAGTAAGAGAGAAGACTCGGAGCAGAACACCCACATGTCCCCCAATGCCAAGTCAGAAATGCTGGCTGCATCCTTCAGTAGCCTCACAGAAGTCAGAGCAAAATTCTGGACCAGGGTTCAAAAATTAATTGTATGCATGGGAGACCAACAGTCAAAAAACAAGAACAAAAAAGAACACAACAAGGAACTTATTGAAGACCCCCCCCCCCGGATTTTTGGGTGGTGGTACAGCTCGTACGAGCCAATGCAAGAGCATGTTTGGTAAAAAAGGGGTGACAGGATCTCATGATGGGGTTCAGGTGCACAGCATCCAGATCCAGGGGGAAAACAGTCCCGTGCCCTCGGCACCGGTCAGGCAGCTGCTTGGAAGCTCAGCTGACATCGGGTGGCCAGGCCTGAAGTAGGAAAGTGAGAAACTCAGAAAAAGGTGATGAGGATGAGGTGGCAGTCTTCCTATGAGCTATGGTCAGGAAGTCAGGGGTCCCGTGAAAGCAACATGAGACAGTTTAATATGTTAAGGCTTAGGAGACTGCGTGCTCTCCTACATCCTGCTGGGATGAGGACATGTGGAGGAGAAGGAGCTTTGGTTGAGGGCTGGCAGAGGGACGAGCAAAGGAAAGCTCACTGGGGCAGAGGGGCTTGGGTGGGAGTGGCACGTGGGCACCGACATCTGGGGCATCCACACTCGTGTGTACTGGTGGGTGTGATGGGGGAGGGTTCCTTCCTGCAGGGAAGCAGGTATGTTAAAGCTAAGCTTTTCCTAGTTTTCTCCAGGGCTCTGGTAGAGCAGCTGTGGCACATGCTTCAGTGTGGGGCCACCTCCTGTGTGCTGTGATGGTGGTTGTGGGCAAGGAGCCGCCCATCAGTAGTGTCCAAGGTGCGCTCTTTGAGGCACCAACCTCAGTGGCCCGATGATGGCTGACGCACACACAAAGATATCCATACAGTCGCGTTGTAGCTACGAGCGCTACCTCAGCCTTCTTGGGTTCCAAATGAAACACCTTCATGCTATGATTCAGTTCAAGCTTTGTCCTTCCCTCCAGTTTGACTGAGTGTCTAAAAAAGGACCGTTTACATTTGATACAGGTACGGCATTAACAGAACTTTCCTCTGTGACTTGTGGAGGCTACGTCTGTGTTTTCAGGACATTCTGCAGTTTACCTCCTGGGAAACACTCGAGAAACAGGCTGATGTCACTGCCCTGGGCATCCCTTGCTTTCAAACAACACTCTCTCAGGGCAAAACAAACTCATAGAAACACCAACTAAAGGAGAAATCAGTTCTAAGAAAAATGTGAAGTAGACATGGGGACAGAAAGGAATATCCTTGAGGCTCAACCAGGCTTACTTAAGGTCCTATCAATGGCATGTCTACCACTGGGTTTCTTTTAAGTGAAACCTATGGAATGAATCTTACTGTTCTGAAATTTCAAGGGGGCCTCAGTGTTACCGGCAAGTCTCAAAGGAGAGTTCTGATGTGGAAGGAAAGCTGAACCTCTTTGGTTCAACGGTGAGTTAGGAGTTAAGATTATTTTCTTATGCAGTCATATCCTATACTTTCATTAATGGAGTTTTGAAGATGGACTTTACTCTGGACATCTATAAATCTATTCTGAATTTTGTTTATTTTTCCAGGAAATCCCTCCAAGACCAGAAAGGGCTCTCATCAGTCTCCTGTCTCCTTCCCTTCGTCCTGGGTGGGACTGTGGGGAGGCTTGTTGCTGTCCTAGACCCATAATTCCATCGTGCTCTGGAGAGAAATACAAATATTTGTAAAATATCAGGTGTTGAAGGAGGAGGAATTCACCCCAAGGGCTCCAAGTGCAGGAAGCCTGGTCTCCTGTTTCAGGTTTGGGTGGACTGTCTGGGCTCCTCCTCAGCACCCCCTCCGCCACTGGTGGGGCGTGGCCGGAGCCCCCCCAGCCTCCTGCTCGGGCACGAGGCCTACCCCTTCCCTGGGCTGGGCTGCAGAGCAGGATGTTAACAGAAGACAACTGCTTCCTCGAGAATTACAGAATTCTCGTTGCGGACTTGTGGGTCCTCAGGGGCCCCGGCAACATGTACCAAATCTGAGAGTCGCTACCTTTGTTGACAGACGCTCCACACAGGTGCACTGAGTCACAGTGATCCAGACGTCAGGCCTCTTTTGAAATACGAGTGCTATCTTCACGAGGCTTTAAAAACGCCATTATCGCCACTTGAAGTGTATTTTTTAAAACAAGAACTTAATTGCTACCATGCAGAGCTCAAACACGCCGGTACTTCAATTTTTATTACGGAGCCCCAGCTCACCCTAGAATTTGTTCGTCCTTCGGTTTCTTTATTTAAAACAGACTTTACGTTTGAAGAATCGTTACAGGCCTCACAAAGACAACAGTTTAATAAAAAACACCAACGCCGACCAGGCAGCCGAGGACTAGGAGGCCAAAGACATTATTTACCCGGCATTAATGACTTCCGTCTCATTTCCACTGTGTTTTGCCTCCACCCCCCCTCCTGGTTCCAACCCTTCAGGAATTATCCATCCCCGCCGTGTCTTGGATACAAAACTTTTGTTTCCATGGGGGATCTTTGAGGTCCTCCCGGTGGCTCGGGAGGAAACGGTCATCAATACAGGGTCTGTAGTGGGTTACCGGGACGGCTCTTCCTGCTTGTATTCTTCTAGAATTCAAACTCTAAGGCTGGACACAGAGAGGGAAGGGACAGGGATATTTTGACCTTTCCCATCAGTGGGGACATACGTCCTTTTAAAGGCCTGCTTTGTACTTCGCGTATGAGTCAGACATCGGAGGACTTGAATGATTCAGTTGTCTACACCACAATGGACTCGTTCGGGTGGGATGCCAGAGGGCCGAGGATCACAGGCTACTTGGGATCTCAGGTCAGGCAGTTTCTTAAGGACATTCTGAAATGCCCAAAGCGGTTAGAAACAAATTCATTTTACGCTCACCCCACTGCCAGTGATGTACACGGCCTCTCTGTCTGTGCCCACCAGGGACAAGGGAGACGCCGTCGGACTTGCGGGGGAAGAACACGGCGCAGAGACAAGAGGAGCCGATTCCCTCCTTCCCTCCGCCGCCACGCGCTAGAGCCGTGACCTTCCCGAGACGTGCTCATCCAGGTGCAGGGTCAAAAGGCCCTCGGGCACGGGAAATGGGTGCAAGGCGGTGGGTCTGGTCATTTCTGCCATTTTTCTCTGGTTACTATCTTACTATCTCTGGAGGAAAACAAAAAGTAATTTCAAAACTTTGCCCCCCGCTCTCCTGGTTTTCTCTTGGCCACGGAAGCAGTCTGCGGTAAGAGGGTGTAGACACAGACGCAAGTGCGTCGGGCCCCCCGTCAGCCCGGCCGCCCGGGAAGCACTTGCCGAAGAACGCTGAGGGCAGGTGCGGCGCTCACGCTCGTTCCTTGGGGACCGAACGGTGGGAGACACTCTCGTCCCACGCGCGAGAGAAGACAGACTCGGAGCCAACCTTTCTACTTGCAGTTGCTTTTGGAAAACAGATCGTGTTTGGTAACAACCTTGCTCTGGGCTTTTTAGAACCCCTGCAATTGTTCACTAAGAATGAACTGGAAATGAATAAAACAAAACAAAGTCTTTGAAGACTGGCGCTTTCTGTAACAGAAAAGGGGAAACGCTTTAATGCTATATTGGTCGAAACGTTCCATTAGGCGCTAGGAAAAATGAAGGATTTCTAAAGGCAGAGCTTTGGTGCGGCCTGGAGAACAGCAGAAATGTTCCTGCTCTTTCCCCAGGTTCTCCGTAGCCATGGGAGCGTGGGTGAGATTTTCAATGAAGACACGACCATGTCGCTGTCACCGTTATCCCGGCCATGAACCGACGTTCTACTTTCCTTAAAGCCATGAAAGGCCATTTTCCTCCGACTGTCAACTCTGGACCAGAGCCCACTTAATCCTTTGGTCATCACCCACGGGGCCAGAGGCTGGCGTGCACGGCCTGCGTCCCCACAATTCTGCTGGCTCTGGCCGCCACCCAGAATCCACAGGGAGCTCCTAGGGGCTCCTCCACCGGCTCTGACCAGCCAGCCAGCCTCCCGGGGCCAATTTTGTGCTTCTGCAAAAACCAGACTTTCACCAACGGGTTGGTGTTCTGCACACAAAAGCACAAAATCTGATCACAGTTTATGGTCAAGGGTTTGGGAGAACAGAGACTTGCCTAAGTACAAAAAAAAAAAGAAAAAAAAAAAAAAGAAAAAAAATTTCTCTCAACGCAGCTCCCTCTTCTGCTTGGGCTCTAGCCACGTCTACTCAACGCTTTGTCTGTTTAGGTGTAAATTCCGAGGGGAACGCTCGGAGACACATTTCTCTCAGAAAGAGATAGTGCCCCCCTTCCCCCCCGCCCCGAGTCACAGACCCTTCGAGAAAGATCGGTGGTGTCTGAGGCGCCAAAGCAACCACCTGCCACAAGCCCCACATGGGGTCAAGAGCAGGATTTCTTCCCGCTTCATCTTCATCGGGAAGATTTCTTCCTGATGAAGGAACGTGGTGCCGGCCACCACCGCACCTGTTTGGGGGGTTCGTGTGTTCGTGAGAAGAGGGAGCAACGGACAGATCCAGCAGGAAAACATTTAAAATTCTTCCTCTGCACTCCGATCCCGAGACAGCCGACGTGTCAGTGTTCCACCTCGGGTCAGTGCGCACAGACCGCTCCTGTCGGAACCGTGTCCTCCGCTGGCTCCATCGCCGGTCGCCGTCACCAGCGCCGGTCTCGGGCCGCTCTCCGGAGGTGGCACACCGCTGTGGGCAATTCTCACCAGGGGCTTTCACGGCTGCTCTTGCTTAACTCCGGTCCGACAGGTAGGAGTCAGCCCAGGAGAGTCTGTCCCAGGCGTAAGGAACATGGTGATTTCAATGGTAATGAAGACACATTTCTCTCTCTAAGCCTTGACTTTCAACGATCAGATTCTGTCCAGAACGATGTTCTTTGAGTCCATTCAGTGACGAGGTATTATAATTTTGTTTTTTAAGAATTTTAACCATGCATCCTTCCATTTGGATGAGCTCCAAGCTGGCTTGTTTTCTATCAGATCCTGACTCATGTCATGATGGTCCTTCTGAAACGAAATCGTGACCATCCTGGGCTGGCGAGAGTGACACGGGCCGCGGTGCCTGCCTCGGCTCCTCTCTCCTCTGGCTGCACCGTCCATGCATTTCTGCAACACCATCTTGAAAGCCTTGTTTTGAGGAAATGCTTACTTGCGAGAAAGAGAGGGAGACTAGCCTGCTGTCCCGATGCTGAGGGCTGGACCAAAGCTGAGGGCTGGACCAAAGCTACTGGACAAGGACTTTCCCAAAGGGGAGGCCCTGATCAGAGCTTGCACTGGAAATGCCAATGTCCCCAGGAGGCTGCGATGAACCACATTCGGCACGGACACCACTTCCGATGTGCCCTGCTCGTGGGTTTCTGTATTTCTGAGTCAACAGCTTTTGTGTAACGGTCGCAGTGCAGCAGCAGGTCTTACTTCACAAAAGCCTGACTCCATCTCATGCTTCGTTTTGCCTCGGACTTGACACCTAGAACATTCTCCTAGACTCACGATGAGTTCCCTGGCTCCCTCCTCTCCACATCCACGCTTGCTACAACCGTGACCTCCAACACGGTAGCCACGGGGCTATTTAATCTGAATTTTCATTAGCCAAAATTAACTAAAATGAAAAGTTTCACTACCCACATTTCAAATGCTCAAGCAGCCGTGATGGGCAGCGAAGATATAGGACATTTCCATCTTTGCAGTAAATTCCTCTGGAGAGCGTGGGGGCAGGAAGGTCTAAAGGATTAGGGATACGGACGGCTTTGTTCACTTCCATACGGCTGGTGCGAGCCGGAGTCAACGGGTGGTGGATGTAATCACCGTGCGTCAAATGGATACGCTTGTTTTCAAATTCTCGAGGCCAGCTATGGCCGTGTGTAAGTTTCCCGGCGTTTTCTTTGACTAGACCTAGACCCCAGTGGAAGGATCACGGAAACAGGAACCTCACCATCGTCCGCACATGAAGAGCTCTGTGACTCGAGCTCTAAGTCACTTGCCTTCTCCAACGATGTCTCCCCAACGGCTTCTTACCTCCCTGGACTCGGACACAACCTCGCTGTCCCTGACCCCTCCTCTTGGACCTCACCTCCCACTAGCATCTCCCTTTCCCCGGGCTCTCAGAGCACCCCCGTTCACTCGTGCACCCCCTTTGTTAGACAAGTGCCTGGTTTGCAGATGGTGCATGAGGCCTACTGGAGTGCTACAGGCCTGGAAGCTTCCACGGCTAAAAGGAAGCTGGGGTTTCCTTAAAAGCACGTCCCTGGGGCACAGGGTGGCCCTGTCAGTTGAGCGTCCAATGCTCGGTTGCAGCTCAGGTCATGATCTCAGGGCCGGGGGCTGAGTCCCGCGTCGGGTGCTGTGCTCAGCGCAGAGTCTGCTTGTCCTTCTCCCTCTGCCCCTCCCCCCTCCATAAATTACCAGAAATCATGAAAAGTGCATCACTACGTGTAATTGGCAAGTTAAGCAGATGCTGTCTACACCTGCTGGACTACCACCCTCCCTGCAGAGACCAACCATGCAGGCGAGTTGTGCAGCCACCGCGGGACAGGAGGAGCCGGAGCCAGCACCTGTCTCCAGCGCACACTAAGAACAACCACAGGACACTGAGAGCGGATGAGAGGGTGTGTGGGCAGCGGACAGATGCTAAGCCCAGCACGCAGGTGACGTCTGCGCTCTTTCCGAGTTGTCCTTTTTGGGCTGGGACAGCGCACGAAATACTGGACGTGGCTTCTGTGAAGGGTTCCGAGTGCGCCACGAGAACGCATCTGCCACGGCAGCCCCGATGCTCCTAACCCCACGGGCGAGGGTCTTCAGATGACGGACGGCACCCTGCGCTGCCATGGAAACCTGCGGCAAGTGGGGACCACGAACGGAGGCTCCCCGTGGCGCTGCGGTGCTCTTCCCAGCTCTCAAATTGTACGCAGCCATTTCCATTTTATTGTGAAATCCTGGCTATTCGCACGGCAGGCTGCGGCTATGTTGGCGACACAGGGTAGAAGGTTCACTCAGGAGCAAGACTGCCACTCGCCGCAGGGAGAAGACCTTGCCGACCGCATGCGTCTTCGTGGCCCTGGGCTGCTCTCCCCAGGGGCCAGGTCTCGGCTTCTTTCTTTTGTCTCTTGGCCGCTGCCCCTCTGAGCCGACCCCAAGTGCCAAACACCGTGAGCCTTCCCGCGTGCCCACCACCTGCCCCCACCCACCTCCCCGAGTCCTCTGTCCGCTCTCCCCACGCCCCCTCACGCGTCTCTGTGGTTTCTCTTGGTTTGATTTACGTTGTTGAATTTAAGGAATCTTGTGAGGTTAAGAATTATTTACTCATACTTTGACTCAAGTCCAGGGACCCACAGACTGTGGGAAACTCTCGGCTGCACAAAAGAACACCACAGCTACACCCGGTTTGTCGGGGGCTGTGACCACCTCGCCCGGGAGACACTTGTCTCTGTCCTGTGGCCCACGGTGGGGGGGGTGTCTGTCAGGCCCCCGGGGGCGAGCGTGGCTGGCTGAGCGCTGAGTGATGTGGAAGACGCCCAAACACTCACGTGGGGGCCGGCACAGAGTCAGAGCCGTGGGTTCTCTCTCTCCCACTAAAGCATGACCATCCCAACAATTCCTCACCATTTGGGCTTAAACAGTGTCTGGTTTTACCACTGTCTAAAATATCTGACTGCCCAGGGCAACAGGTGTCCTGGGAAGTTTGAAGCATTAAAAAGCTAGAATAACCTGCCTGTCCCGAGTGGACAGTCGAAGCCAAAGGGTTGGGGGATGTGAACCTGTCTAAGGGATGGAAACAAGGAATTAACACTGACTTCAGTTTGAAAAACCTGAGAGTGTCACGACCTTTCAGGTACGTTAATGAGCAAAGGCAAAGATGTCTCCGTTTGTCGAACCAGACGCCTCGCCTACCCTCCTTACGCTTTCTGTGCTACTGACCTTGGAGTGACCTGCAGCATCACTCTGCTCCCCAGAAGTTCTGCAACAGAAATGAACTCGGATACTGTCCATCCACGGGTTTCCACCTCCACAGAGGAAGGGAAAGTATAAAATGTATAAGGAAAGAAAGAGTAAAACAGAGACAGGTCAGGGGCCACACTGCTGTCTGGTGCTGTGACCGTAGGACTGCTGGCGGCGGGAAGTCTGAGAAGTTAGGAGGCTGACTTCCTTTGTGCCTATCACCTTGTGGAATATTGCGAATTAGGACTTACGAGTTTTAATTACCACAATGTATACACAATAGGTTATTTTAAATGCAGAGCTTTTAACGTCATTCAAGTATTGATTCATTTCTTTCTTTTAAAAAAAAAAGGTTATTTATTTTAGAGAGAGAGTACGTGCGTGCACATGGCGGGAGGGAGCGAGAGACCCCCAAGCAGCCTCCCCACTGACTGCAGAGCCTGACGCTGGCCTCGATCTCATGACCCCGAGATCATGGCCTTGGCTGAAACCAAGAGTCCGATGTCCAACCGACCGAGCCACCCAGGGGCCCCGTATTCGTTCATTTCTTAAAGTTATGTTGACTCCCTGAGCAGCAGAAGAGAAGGCTGGAGAACCGGCCAGGGAGTCGTAACTTGAGGAAAGAGGGCCAGACCTCTTTCATCTTGCCCGTGCTCTCGCCCCCGACCCCGGGGAACCTCCTTCATACGGGAGGCGGAAGGCAAGCACTGGGAGAAGAGCTCATCCAGAGTGTCTGAGAACTTGAGTCTTGCCTGGGACAGAACCGCAGCAGGTCATTCATGCCCGTGCTGGTGTCCTTCTTCCCTCCCCTGGGAACGGGGTCTAGAACATCCTCGGTGCCTTCCAGTTCTGGCCGGGGAGTGAGGCGGCTCACCCAGCGGGGCCCCGGCCCCTGCCCTTCGCAGCCCGGCTGCTGGAGCCGCGGGCGCACAGGCAGGATGGCTCCGTCCGGGAGAGACAGCCGTGCCCCTGCCGCCACCCACCACCCACCACTGAGGGCTGGTGAAGACGCTTCGCACGGAGCTGACTCATCCTGTGACAGGAGAATTCACTGGGAGTCGGAATCCATAGTGCATTTGTGATTTCTGCTCTGAGTCCAAAAGTTACTCAGTAACACACAGTTTCTGATGTCGGCTGTTACCATGGTGACGAGCCAGTGAACTCTACCCCGTGTCCATATAAGGCCGGGCTGCCCAGGGCTCGGGGAGCAGAGAGCTCCGCACTGAGCCATTGTCATCCCTGTTCCAGAAGCTCCGTGGGGAAAACCCACGGCGAGGGGCCCTGGGGGACGCTGTGGGAAAGAATGAGCACTGCACGCAGCTCTCGGATGGCAGAATCTGCCCAGCTGCTATTTTTATGCATGACTTTACTTTTAAAAAATATTATCAGTCCAAGAGTCAGGACGGAAATAGCTGTGCGGTGTACAGGAACACATCTGGGTAAATCTGTGAATTCACAGATGTTTAACGTACAGAGACTGGGCTTGAGGAACTGAGACGGATACCGTGTCTTAATGAGCATTCGGATGAAGGCGACCCAAGGGTCCTAGCAGCAGATAGTCCCAGTAATGCGAGGATATGCGGTGTCGTTTCTCGTCCTCCGGAGCCCTTGCCTTACCACTTGCTGTCAGCATTTCTACCATCTTGGTGATGGACACCCAGTATGGCGCACCCGGGTCCCAGGGTCTGATTGCTAAGACACCCCAACTCAGGGCTGCAAGGCCGAGGGCAGCTTAGGGTGCTGGGCAGTGTGGAGAGAGGCAAGCATAGAGGGGCCTGCTTTCTGCACGCTGCACCTGCGGGATCCCACAGGCGCGGCCCCCAAGGGGGCCAGCATGCGGCTCTGTCCCCGAACCAACCACGCAGCCAGCCGCCACATCTCGGCTTCATGTCATCACTACCGGCTGAAGGAGAGGCAAGTCAAACCCGTCTGGAGCTCTGGATTTCTCGTGTTAACCACATTCACCGGGAGGTGGCCATTATCTACTTTACTAGGCAAGGTAGACAAACGGTCTTAGGCCAAACTGTGTTTGTGACGGCCAAAGGGAAACAGAGCTCAAAGCAAACTTACTGAATCAGGAAGACCTAGGGACCCTCAGAAGTCCTCCCTCCTAATAACTGCTCCGAGAAGACCCCTGGCATTGTAAGAGTACGGAACTATGTAGATGGTGTCATCTATTAAAATAAAATAAATCGCTAAGGGCCATAAGTCAGCTGGAGGAAGACAGATACCATACGATCTCACTCATATGTGGAAATTAAGAAATAAAATGAACAAACAAAGAAGAAAAAAGATAAACAAAAACCAGACTCTTAAATACCGAGAACAAACTGCGGGTTGCCAGAGAAGGGGGTGGGGAGGGAGGCGGCAGATAAAGGGGACTGAAGGCTCGCTGCTCTTGATGAGCACAGAGGAATGCACACAGTTGTTGAATCGTTAAATCTGCAGACCCCAAACTAACACAACACCGTATGCTAATTACCCTTGATCGAAACAAAATAATAGAACGAACCATCTTTACAGAAGAACAAAATTCGCATAAAACCATCATGGGAAATGCTCATAGATCAGTTCTGCATTAAACAATCATGAAAAAGTGAAACAGAATAGACCCAGGAACCTCGTGCTCTGTTTGGGTTCTGTTTGGCTGATCCCACGGAGAGGAACGCAGAGGCTCTCTGGAGCCGACTTCCCGCCCACTCAACGAGTCCCACAGACATTCGTAAACCACTCGTTTGTCTTCCTCTTTCCCATACAAGGCCAGGCTGCCCGGGGCTCGGGGAGGGGAGAGCCCCGCAGTGAGCCATTGTCATCCCTGCCCCAGAAACATCACTGGGGAAGTCTATACCAAGGGACCCCCAGGAGGATATTAAATCTCACCAAATGGCTTCCATATATTTAAAAAACACTCAACCCTTAAGAAATGCTGATGCACAATCTTCAATTAGCAATTCTTAGAGCATAATGCCCCCCTTCCAGGCAGGGGAACCTAGATGACATCAACAGCCAACAGGTGTCCCCAGGACTGCGGTTCTGGAAGGACCCAGGATGTAGGGACCGAAGCCTCCTCACGCGTGATCTTCAGCTTGGAAAGGATGGTTGGTCATTCACATGTGAGAAGGAAGACCGACACGTCTGTAAAGGGGTTCCTTAGCCCACAGTCTAATTTGGCTTCTGGAGGGGACTTAGGTAGGAGATGGCGTGTGACGTCACGCCCAGCACAGAGGCCAAGCTCCACGGAGACACGTCCTCCTCCTGGGCGGAGGGAACAGGAACCGCAAACACCGACCACAGGGCTCGGGGTGGTGGGGCGCACTTGGAACCCCCATGCGGTGCTGTACTTTCTGATGTGACAGAGGCAGGGGGCACAGGCAACACCTCCCAACCGCCTCTCCCAACCCGTCCCGGGACCCTGGACGGGCAGGAGTGCCCCAGGGAAGCGCGGTCCCAAGGCACGAAGACTCAAAAGACTGTCATAAAACAAAACACTGCTCCCCACGTGAAAATGGGCTTAAATGGAGAAACACAAATACTATCTGTTTAAAACCAGTAATGCCAAGACCCAGACATCAGCTTCACCGGCAACAGGAAAGCCTGTCACTTTGGACACATTAAACCCAGTATTAGACCATAATTCAGGTGCTGCCGGGTGTCCTGGCGGAGATGGGGGCTGAGCTTTCTCTCCCACTTAACCGGATCAAATTCGCTACATAAAGGACATTGCGGGGGCGAGCAGACGAATTCTGAAAGTGAGACTGATTTTCTATATGGCAGGAGGCTCATGCCCTCCAGTCGGGATGTCTACACTGCGGGGTAGACCCAACCCAATTATGCTTTCTTTACATAATATTTTTACAGAACATTTGTTTATGTATAAAATCATGGTATAAAACACAGTTGCATCATATGTATGTATCTATTTGTAACAACGAACAAGAAATGCGTAAGAAGTGACCATTCTTCACTTGGAACCTGTATACACTGACTAAACTTTGCATTATGTTACTGTTTGTTCTGAAAGAGAAGAACCAGTCTGCGTTGAATTTCTCAGGAAAGCGTGGACTGACTGAGTCAGGTGCCTGAAGGCACCAGTGTCTCGGACGGAAGGCTACGGAAGAGTCTGGTGTCCGCGACGCTGGGACTTACCCGTCCTCCCTTCTCGGGGTAGCACTGGCAGCCCCCGCTGCAGTCTCTCCCTCCGCACGGCACGTCAAACTTCTTCACGCCCTGCAGAGGAAGCACAAAGCCCGTGTTATCCCAAACGCTGTCCAAAACGACAGGCGGGGCCTCGTCCGCTGAGAGCACGTCCAACTCCAGTGGCCAGCTCTCCATTCGACACGCGTAGGCTTTGATTTTTAGGGCAGCTCTGGGCCCGGAGCCAAGGGTACAGAGAGTCCCTGTGCACCCCCTAGTTCCCCACCCAAAGCAGTTGTCCCCACTACCAATGTCCCCCAGCAGAGTGGCATCACCGGGGTCCAGAGTTTACATCAAGGTCACTCTAGGTGTCGCACCTTCTATGGTCAAAATGCCCTTTAGAGGCGTCCGCTCCATACAGGACGGCAAGCTACGTCCTAGGCCTGGAGAGTTGGGGGGAGTGTTCCCCGGATCCAGGGATCCCGTGTGAGGGGAGCCCACGAGGACACCCTGTGTCAAGTACTCCTCCATGTAGGAGGCGGCCCTTCATGCTCTGGGGCTGTGGGGGAGGCAGCCCCAAGGCGGGGGTTCAAGGTGAGCAGGACTGAGTCCCAATCCTACAACACGGAGCCGGGGCAGCTAAAGGGAAAGGGGCTTCCGAGGGGGAGGAGGACCTTGCAAACACGCCGGAATGTTCACAAACCCTCCCCCCCGCCGCAGGGGCTCTGGGCATCCCAGGCGGCGCCGGCAGAGGACACCCCTTTCCCTCCCTCTGTGAGACCCGGCGGTTTGCAGGAGGCAGGGACGGAGGGAAGAGGCTTTCCCGAGTCTTTACTGGGCGGATCTTCACTGAAGCAGGGGCTGAAGGAGGGAGTTCTCTGCCTGGACAATCCCAACGGTTCCAAGGCCATGCTTGCTTGCCCTTGATCTCAGTATTTGAGGTACAGGATGGCCTTGGACTTCGGATCAGGAGATCTCCCTTTCAGACGGCGAGAGCACGAGATAGGGCAGGAAGTGGCGATCAGATCGGCCCTCTTCTCTCCCCTGCCTGACTGGCCCTATCTCCCCTGACTGCACGACAGAACCCCTGTCTGCCTCGTCACCCTTGTCACCCTCGGCCAGCCTGGCAGACCCTGCCCAGCTTGGGGGAGCTCAAGGACACCGGCCATGGTCAGCTTCCGGTGTGCGCTGAGCCAGACCTCCCCGCGCAAGCAGCACTCCCCAGCGACAGACCGTGCCAGCTCGGCACAAAAGTGCATTTCGCCACATCTGTCCCATTCTCTTCTAAGTTGGGTCTCAATGACTAAGCAGGATGGTCACTCGGGGACTCCCTCTGGTCAGCTTTCTGTCTGTTTCTCGTGCTAATGCGTCAGCTAGAATCCTCCCCGCTCCTGGCATGGCTCTGCTGTCCACGCGCCCAGGGTCGCGGCGTCGGCTGCCCCCTCGGCGACGCCTGCTCACCTTCCTGCACGTGCAGCCTTGGACAGGCACACAGGGACTCTGGCCACGGTTTACCTAAGACCACGCAACCACTCCCTGTTCTTTCTGTAGAGACGATAAATCCCTTTCCTGGACCGTCTGAGTTCCACAGGGTAAAAATAAACACATTTACAGTCCTTTCTCACCCTCACAATACGTTTCTCGGTATTTCCCGATTTTTTCACGCTTCGATGTTTATCTATCGTGGGGCGCTTTTTAAAATCCCACCGTTCTGAATAACTGGTTTTTATAAATCCAGCCCCACGCGAGGCTGTCGGTTTTGCGGATTACCCTGAACGCTGAAGGGGGACTCTAGGTGGACAGCCACATTTACGCTCTGTAGTACGTACAACTGGGAAGCGAGCAGGGGGCTTGGCAGGTGTCCCTGGTTCACACAGTAATTCATTTGCCAGTTGTCTGGAAAGGGCAGGGGGACTCCTCAGCCTAAGGACTACAGGGGAAAGCAAAAACTCACATTCTCCATCTGGTGTTTCGGAGGCTATTTTTAATTTTGATTTTAAGGGCACTTGCCAAGTCCCTGGATATAAACCATTGGTTGAAATGACTTTCAATCGATCTAACAGACTTTCTGTCCTAGGCTTAGGATATGCAGTGGACTTAGTTATAGAAATGAATTCTTTGTAACGTACTTAAAATCTAACAGTGTTGTTTCGCTTTTGGAGCTGGGACTCACACGTTTGATAAATCCCAACCTTGGCCCTTCCTCGACCAAGTGCCATGGCTCGGGGCCCCAGTCTCAGGAGGTGAGGCAGGCCTGCGTCTACAAGCCACAGCCGATTTCCATTATGGAGATCCCAACCCTGTGCATGCATGTCTGTGTGTGATATGGTGTATGTGCGTGTGATGGGGTGTGGAGTGAGTGTGTGTGTGTGTGTGTGAGTGTGTGTGTGTGTATTTTCCCATCAGCATCTGACATCTCGCACGCCTACAGAGGGAGTCCTGTGGATTCCGACATCTACAAGAGCTCTAAGCCCCACGGCCTGGAATGCCAGATCTCCAGGATGAACACAAGTATTTACTTTATTAGGGCAGACAGAGCATGTGTTCCAGACGTCTCTTAGAGACTGAGCAAATCTCAGACCTGAGCCTCGGTATTCCCCTGATGGGACGTGAGCTCCGGAACGTTCTCGAGATACGAATGCCCTCCTGAAGACCTTGAATGTGGGTATGTGAACCTCTCTGTGGGGTCCTCTGTCTGCATCCCCAGAACAGAATACTAAAAGACCCCAGCAACCACCGCCCTTGCCCTAAGCCCTCGGGTCTCCCCTGGATTTTGTTGCTGAACACAACCAGAGACGAACCTTGAGCCTTCTGGTCAACTCCCTAGTAAAGATGACCAGTTTCCTCCCACTGCACACTCCCCTCGAAGACGACAAGCTGGCCTGGGTCTAGGCCTTTAACGTCCACGTCTCTAGGACGGCTTGCAGTCCGTCTGCAACTCCAGGACTCCTCAGGAGCGCCGGCTGAATTCTCCACCAGTTCCTCACGTCAAGTCTGAATTCCCGTCAGTACCATTCTCTAGAACAACACCCCTGCCCCCTGCTCTCCCCATGCCCCCTGCAGCAGCACCAGTCACTGCACTCACCATCCCAACGCCCCACGGAGGCCACGGTGCTGAGCACCAGGGCCGGAGGCTCCCCCAGACCCAGTCTGAGGTGTGGAAGGTGTCCCTGTCACAGCCACGCGGCAACCGCCCGATTGAGCGCAGGGCATGTCCCTCATCCCCGGGCGGAGCAGGACTCATGGCCAAATGAGACCGATGCCGGGGAGGGTCTGCACCAAGTGCTCAGTGCACCCGCCCTGAGCACGCCCGAACCCAACACACACGTGGCCCTGTGTCCTCGCACTCCCGCAGGAACTGCTGCCTCTCAGGCTCCAGAAGGACGGAGGAGCCTGTGCCGTGTGCTTCCCGCTCGGAGTGGTCAGGGGGAGCCTTTCCCTCAGCTGCGCCTGTGCGGGGGCTCCTGGCTCCCCAGTTCTATCAAATGCGACAGCCCCAGGGTTCTCGGAGACCGTATGCCCCCTCCTCCCCTTGCAAATTCGCTGATTCGTTCCTTCCTTCCTTCTCCACCGAATGTTTACTCTGGGCCGAGCACTGTGCTGGGCCGCGGGTGCAACGCCGGGAACAGACTGTACGCAGGTGGACAAGAAAACCGAGCAAATGAGCACGGAAGCCCACACGCTTTCGATTACGGCAAGCGCCACGAAGGAGACGTGGGAAGAGAGGAAGAGTCGGGCGGGTCATGGAGAGAACTGACTCAGCCAGGGCCTCCCCCTCGGGCCGTCCTGCGCTCCGTTGCTACCCCTTACTGGCCTCCCCCACAGAGACGCACCTCCCTGCCCTCCCACCCAAGGCCCTCACTGCTCCAGCCCAGGGGACGGAGGCTGCCAGTGTCCAGGCCGAGGAAGGCCAGGCCTCCAGGTAGTCACCACCATCGGGGAATCGAGGGCATCTTGGACTGGAGTGAATTTGAACCTAGTCTTCAGAGGCACCCCAGGATGCCCCTCTGGTGCCAGATCCCCCAAATTCTGGCCAGACTCCATGTCAGCCATTGTGGCTTTATGGTCCAGGCCAGGCCAGTCATGGGGCACCTTCCGTCCCCCTTGCTCAACGAGAGCCGCCTCATTGCTACCAAGATGTGGAACTGCTTCGACCTGCGGATGCAGCTTCCCAGCTGCGGAAGGAGTCTGACTTCGGGACACAATCATTAATTCCTCAGCAACTGCTGAACATTGCACCGAGGTCCCTGGGGGCCCTTATCCTGGGGGCTACATTGGCCGGAGCCCCCCCACCCCTGGACTCAGTGGCCCTCTCCAGGCTGGGGAGAGCCGGTGCAGACACAGGGCCACGGGTGGGAATTCTGCCATCGCCGTTAAGTGCTGGACGTCTTACCAAGCGTTGTGGACCCAACAGGAATTGTTCTGAAAAGTAAGTGTGAATTCTAAGTTTTGGGAAATTAGACAGAAAACGGCTGAAACACAAGAAGCATGGTAGACCAGGAATGCCTCTGAGCCGTACCAGGGAGAGAAGTGGGTGCCTCTTGCTAAACAATGAATCAGAACAAAAGCCATATTGGCAAGGGAGAGGTGGCGTGGGGAGAGCTTGCAGGGAAGACAGCGAGCGGGACTCTGAACGGGCTGTGTCTGGACACAGTGTCCCCGGTGCGCTGGGAGGGGGCGGGGCAGACAGATGCACGTCTGAGAGGCACTCCCTCTCAGCTCGCGACGCTGCTGTCCTGCCGGGACCTGGACCCGCCCTGCATGGCGCGTGGGCGCAGTGCCCGGGCCGCCAGGCGCAACTTAGGGATGCAGGCCCCACCTTCGACTTCCTGCATCAGGACACGCTTTCGAACAGGCTCTCCGCGCACGCACGTTGCTGTGGCTTCCTGGACGCTGCCTCCTTCAGCGGAGGAGAAAGTATACTCCCCACGATCCCGTGCCCTCCGCGCCTCGAGAGGACCCAGCGTGCTGTCTGGGGACAGCGCTGGCCCCCAGACACCCCGTGCCCCCTGCGGTCCGTGTGGGGAGGCTCTGGGCACTGAGGGCTCAGTCGCCGAGCTTCTCATCAGTCGCGGTGCCAAAAACACTTCGGTCCTCTTGTCTGTCTTCAGAACACCCTTTTAGGCAGTTCTTGTCTGAATTCTCCCCTGCCCCGAGTCGGTAGCCGGCACTGCTGAACTAATTAGAAATTCTAGGCAGTAAGAATGACCCCGATCGTCTAAGAGTCAATTGGCAACGTCAATGCATAGATATATTTTCTAGAAACCCTGGTTATTCTACTCAAGCAGAATGCAAGAGAGACTGTTTCCAGGGTCAAAGTGGAAACCTTTGAGCAACAGATTTTGGTGGGGGGAGGTGCCAGCTTTTTACATGGGATTCTTTCCCTCGTACTTTATGTGAATCTTGGCATCATTCCCCCTGGAAAGATTTAATAGAAATACATGTATTTGCATGGACATTCAGTTCATCCCAGATGCACCCGAACCACCCTACATGCGTGACCTACATCCCTCGGCGACTTTTGTCTCTGGGAGAACAGAGGTCGTGGAAGCTTCTAAAACAAGCCAGTTTCCAGCTCCCTGAACAGGCATGTATCAGGTTCAAGCAGAGAATTTTCTGCCCCGGGCCACTGGCTCCCCGGCTGCAGGCAGAGACCGGTCTGCCGTCTATAAATGGAACCCATCGAGTCGAGGGGACACAGGCTGGAGCAGCTGGGAGATTAGGGAACATCCGGTCCCCCGCGCTGCTGGCCACGCCTCGTATGTGAGCGATCCGCTGGCACCGGGGGAGCGAGGCTCCCGCTGCCCCCGGCGGGTATCGCATAGCATCAGGCAGAGAGGAAAGGCTCTTGGCCGCCGCCCGGGCCAAACTCGTCTGTAGGTGTCTGAGGACTGGCCCCTTCCAAACACGGAGAAAACCGCCTTTCTCGCTTCTCCCAGCAGCAGACTTGTCCTCATATTCAGGACATTTAAAAATAGGTTTAAATAACAACTTGCATGCCAGAAAACGAAACACACAAAAGACTTAGACTCTACGACAAGCTCTTCCTGTGAGTTACCAGAGGGAACCGTCCACGTCGATTAAGGGAGCGACTCCGTGGTCCTGGGCCCCGCTTTCTGCGGGTGTGAGGACCGTTTACAGTTGATACAATCTTCACAAATGAAAGAAAAAAAATGCTCAGCATTGTTCACGGACCGCACATAAGAAATGAGTATTAACCAAATTTATATGAAAATGCAAGAAACAAAACTCATTTGTCCTAAAACAAAGAATATTTTGTCCTCTGCATGTTCCAAGAAACTTCTTGTCCAAGAAAGTCTCTCTAAGCCAATATACCTCCAGCCAAAAAGAGCAAGTCTCTGTAGGGAATTTACAGATCTTTTACCATTGGACTGGCCCCAGCATCCAACCCCAGCTTCCTGCACGGGAGATACTGAATAACCCATTCTAACAGACACAGAAGACAGACATCCCTTATTGCAAAAAAGTACTCATCTTTCATATTTAAGGTAAAAAAATCTATACAAGTCTTTGTCTTTGTCACAAGTCCAGTCAAGCCTGACTTTTTAGAATTATCCTTTTAGTCCAAAAAAGAAGCCGACAAAGAAGAAAGCCAACTTGGGAACAAAGTTCCCAGAAAAATTCTATTAGTTTATCAAAACAGGAAATATAAGCCATTTCCGTACACGCAGCTTTAGAAATTAAGGAAATAATTCCAACATGGTATTAGCGAGACAAAGCATATGGCAGAGGAAACGCAGACCAGGGCCACTCCACACAGAACAAAGCCCTCGTCCCTATAAACCGGGTGGGAAACGTGGCCAGCTCAGCTTCCCTTGTTGAAAGCATTTAGAGGCGCCCACGATAGATGGGCCTCGAGCAGGGTCCTGACGGCGTCACCAGGTACCAGCAGCGAAACGACCACTGGGCACACACGTGGGCCCCTCTGGAGGGAACAACCTCAGGACGTTCCTACCAACGACAATGGGCTTCGCAGCCGTCGTGCCCGAGTCCCCGCCTGTCCTCACGGGGCCGGGAGTTTGGGGAACGGAGGGATAGGCAGGGGCACCGCGAGCGCGAGTTCAAAGGACAGACGCTGGGCTCGGCGACGGTGTTCGCGCAGCGCGGCCAGGTGCATACCTGCGGGACGGCGTCACTGCTGCTGGCACTCCTGCCCGGCAGACGTCACCGGGCGGGCCCTCGGCAACCGGCCACGTGACCCGATCCTTGCATACCTCTATGATTTTATGAGCAGCGGCAGGCCAACATCTCTACCCTCTCCTTCTGCTCCGGGAGCGCGAGGTCTAGGGGTGTTTTCCCAGCAGAGTTGCTGTTGGCAGGACGGCCGGCCACAGCCGCGCTGCCATGCTGGGCGTGGGGTGCTGACCCGCAGGACGGGCTAGGAGGCCCCCAGTGCAGGAGCCCGGCAAGACGGGGCAAGCCACTGGCGGGCACAGGAGTGCAGGAGGCTGGGGGCCGAGGCCAGAGGCTCCCTGGGTTATGTCACCAGCGCTGACGACACTGAAAGGAGGCCACACGGCTGGCGGGCGGGCCGGCGACGTGCCCACGTCAGGGACGAGGAGCCCCCGGGATGGGCCACCGAGCGTCCGGGAAGTGGGCGGCGATGAGGCCGAGCATAGGATGCAGGAAGGCAGCTCGGGCCGGGTCTGCACCAAACGAGCACGGGGCCTTCCCCGTTCTGCCGGCGGGGTTGTGCCAGGACACACCTGACGGAGCCCTCCACATGGCCGGCCCCCAGGGTCGGTGCCGCCGGGTGCAGGCCGGGCTCGCTGGCACGGGGCCCCAGCCCAGGAAGGAGGGCTAAAACCCCGCCAAGGCTGGAGGCTGGAGCAGCCAGAGCTTCCGGAGAAACACCAGCCGAGACTGGAGGCTGGGGATGATCTCAGAGCGTGGGTGGCCCTGCCTGCAGGTGAGGACGGGCCGCTTTCCCGGCGCCCAGAAGAGGTGGGCGTGGCAGCTCCTGCCACAGGCCTGGGCCCTGGCCTCCCCTCTGCTCCCCCACTCCCCCACCGGGGTGGGGAGCGGAGTCTGCCCGAGGAAGCAGGCTGCCTCCCACACACTCTGCCAAACATCGGGGCCAGCGCAGGTGTGGACGCGGGCGCGGGGGGCACGTGCTCTAGCCAGAGGCACCCCTCCTGTGTCTCCCGCCGCGTCCTTTCTGGAGAGCCAGCATGAGGTCTGGGTGCCAACTGTGCGGCGTCTCATCTTGAGTCACCTGGACAGGGCAGGCCCAGGGACGTGGCGGCCGCTGTCGTCGGAGGCGGGCAGGTGCGCTGCGGCCATGCGGCTACGGGGGCGCTGTCGGGGGGCTCCATGGTTCGCCTTGAGTTTCTGGGCGTCACCTACCACCCTGATTGCTCGAGTTCTGGTACCCCTGAGGTCGGACTGCGGTGGGCTTCCGGGAGTCTGTGCATCGTTCCCACCACACCCGCTGCCGCCCGCCACCCCACGGCCGCACGCTCTGAGCAACCGAGACGGGGGAAGACGGATTCTCTTGGCAATTTCCACGCGTCTGTGGATCGGTTTTAAGTCGGAGCTTATGTACTCGACTCCAAAGGCTGATCCAGGTCCTTTCCCTCCCGGGGTCCCCAGGTCTTGGTTACAAACGAAACGGTCTCCCGAGCATCAGAGGAGAGTGAGTTTTCCTTCCAAGCCTCTGAAACAGCTCGTCGAGTTCTCCATAAAAGTGCCTCTTTCCCAGTCCCTCTCCCTCTCCTGGGACAGCTCCTTGGCCACCGCGAGGAGGCCCACGAAGGCCAGGACGCTGCAGGGGCGGGCCCCGGGTGGGGTGTGCCTCGCTGGGTGGGGCTCTCCCTGGGAGGCGGTCTGCTCCTCCCCGCCAGAGCCCCTCTTCTCGATGTCGTGACATCGAGCTGCCACGCGGAGCGCAGAGTGAGAGCGGACGCGCACGGGAGCTGGAGCTGCTGGCCCTGAGCGCACGCGGGGAGGAGGTCGGACGCTGGAGGCTTCCACGCGGGGCCACCTGCTGCTGACCAGACGTCCTCGGTGGGCCTGTCCGTAGACCAGCTCTGGAAGCCGCTCCCCCTCCACCCCCTCCATCTCTCCATCCTTCATGGAGACGGCCACCATTCCTGTTTTCGGTCACCACTGGTGCCTGGGGTCTCAGTCTGTTTGGCTGCGTCCAGGAGAGACGGTAGACTCCCAGGGGCTTCTGGACAGCAGACATCTGCCCCAGGATCAGGATCAGGAAATCCAGGATCAGGGTGCCAGTGCCTCCGGGGAGGGCTGCACCTGATTCATAGAGAGCTTCTTCCTTTTCTTCTTTTTTGGGATCTTAATTACTTTTTTGTGGGGGGAGCACGAGTGAGGGCAGAGGGAGAAGCAGACTCTCCACTGAGCAAGGAGTCCGAGGCAGGACTCAATCCCATGACCCTGAGATCACGCTCTGAGCCCAAGGCAGCCGCCCCGCCGACTAAGCTGCCCAGACGCCGGGTACAAACAGCATCTCCATGTCGTGTCCTCACATGGGGCAGGTAGAGGGAGAGAGACCTCTGGGGGCCCCTTAATGAGGGTACTAATCCCGTCACGGGGGCTGCGCTCTCCGTCTCCCAGAGACCCACCTCCGAGTATCCTCACCTTCCGGGTTACAATTTCAACATGAGTTTTGGGCGGACACAGTTAGGTCAAGCACCTGGCTAGGGGGCAATCGTGTCTTTTTGGTGTTAGCCCCGTAGCCGGAGCCCACATCGGGCTCTGTTCACGAGACACAATACGCTCCGTGTTTACACTCCCCTGGTCCCCACACCCCGCTGCTTCTCTGGACCGGCACGCCTTGCTTCTCTGACACCTGCCAGTCTGAGTCCTGTTCCTGTCCGTCCACAGTTCCTGGGCTTTCAAGGTCTATTTTCAACTCCAACCGAGAGCTTAATCAAATACTTTCCCATGAGTGGAATGTTAAGGATTTTAAATGCACCGAAAGTGAACACCTCTGGGTGCCCCCTCCACACGGAACGTACCTCTGTATAGGCTGTGCCTTCAGCCTGGAATGTTCTCCTCCTGCCTTGCCTTCCCCATCCACCCAGCTGAGACCCGCCCAAACACTCCAACACAATAGCCGCTCGCCCTCGGGAATGGCCAGGTCAAACGTGTGTTGATTTCACATCTTGTCCCTACGCGTTGTCTTTAAGTGCGGGCATTTCTGCTGGAACACCACATAGGACGAGTCCTGAAAACCCTCACCTTCTGCAAAATCGCACACCAAAGCAATAAGATCTATAGGGAAAAAAGAGTGCTAGAGGCAGACTACGCAAAACCTGCCCAACGCTGTAACCGGAGCACTCCTAAAGGAGTCCTAATCCCAGTAAAAATAACAGCACAGCCGAACAAACGCGTAAAATTCCCAGTAAGTAAAGAATTGCTACAACTGTAGTCCTTGGTCTTACGGCACAGCGGAGGCGGTCATCTGACAGACGAGGACGGAGGGAAGTGGTAAGACCGCTCAGGGGCCAGAACAAGGGCTGCGTGGCCGACACGGGGAAGAGGGACACAGCAGGAGCTCCGGGGGAGGCGTGCGACCCCACCGAGCCCAGGGAGAGAAGGCCACCGCGTGGGCCTCCGGGACAGAGTGGAACTCTTCGACAGCTCGCCGTGGCCACTGTTGATCCACTCTGCCTCCAGCTAGGCTGTTGCCCGGCCTGTGAGCTCACGGAGCTTCACCCACACCGACGCCACTCTCCTGTCACGTGGCGATGGTCTCGCAGCCGGGCCGAGTTCCAGAAAGTGCAGTCGGCCCAACAGACGGCGCTTCAGCCTTCTCTCACTCGCTGCCCAGGCCATCAGCATCGTCCTCCCCAAACAAAGACAACATCGGCCACGTTGAAGACGTTTTGATGAAGGCTCTGTCACTCCGTCTTCTTTACAGCCCGAGGGATACGGTTCTCCGGCTTGGGGAGGGCAGTCCATCGGGAGCCTTCAACTCTTGCTCGAGAGGCTGCCTGTGTACTTCCCGCTGGGAAGGTGCGGCAGCAGCACGGTGCACGCGCGGTATGGTGCACGCGCAGGGAAGTTGCTGGTGTTCAATTTTGAATAAACGGCCTCGATACGTGCAAACTGTGACTCTGCGCGCGCCCTGCTCTCGAGCCGGAGACGGCCGGAGACATCACTCGGGCTACGCGTTACCTCACACACTGCCTGACTCCGCTTTATTTATTCCAGCAGCGTGTCAGATCTTGGCACTCTCTGGCACGAACGAGCCCCGGCACGTACGCTGTTCGTGCCGGCGCAGGAGTCGGGAGGGAATATTTAACATTGTTCTCCAGAAGCGGAGTGGCTGCGTCTCTTGAAGCTATTCATTCCAGAAGAGGATGCTCGGGGAGAGCTTGCTCTAAACCCGCCCGCGTGCGAGCAGTGGGGGGATTCCAAGATGAACCTATGTGAGTGAGAGGGACTTAGCAATGCTCTTGTATGACACAATAAGAGTTCTGTTTGGGTTTGGCGAGGACTGGCCTGGGCAAGGGCGGTACGGGTTTGTGTTGGCGCACGAGGAATACCAGCAGTCTGCCTGGGCGGGCTTGAGTCCAGACCCGAGAGCCTCACCTCTGCAAACCTGACAGCCAGCTGAGTCAAATCCCAGGGGCTCTGGGGCCGGCGGAGAGGCTGCACCAGAAGCCCCATCACTTTAGGTACCTGCCGGCTGGCTTCTGGGGTAGAATCTCTGCATTTCTGTTCAGCTGCTTCTCCTGTGCACACCCAGCCAGCTTCATCCTGCCGGGCAGCTTTTAGAAGGTTTTACGTTCTTTGCTCCTTCGGGATTTAGGGTCCCGGCTGCGAGCCGGCCATTTTCTCCTTGCGCCGGGACACAGTCTGTGAACCAGCTCCCATCTCGGAGTCCAGGCTGCAGACCGGGGGCCAGCGCTCAGTCATCTGTGTGCAGGTGGTCCCCGGGGACACGCCTCCGCTCGGCTACTCTGAACGTGACCTTCCCATCCACGCTTCTCACGGCCCCTCCGCCGGCTACTGGGCTTCTCATTCTCGGGTTCTGTGCTGCGCACTCGGGGAGCACACACCACAGCGGCCACAGTACTGACGGACCAGACGGTCCTTTCCCCGGGACCGGGTTCACACCAACTCTTGGAGCTTCTCTCCACAGAGAGGCAACATTGGAATCAGCCCGCACACTTTTAGGACGAGGGGCCGGTCCTGTCATACCCGCCTTGGGGGACGAAGATCATTTATCCAACCCTTTACGCTGCCTCTGGAGCGTCTGCGGAGGACGGGTCTCCCCGGGCCTCTGGGGGCTGCGGGCCCGTTCCTGGCCTTCGGTCAGGGGTGTCTGTCCGGGACGTGTCACACCGGGAGCTGCTCTCCATGGTGCCCTGTCTGGAGGGGCAGACCAGGGCTCGGGGCTCGCCTGGGAGTCATCCCTACCCCACAAGTCCACTGGTCTCCTCATTTGCAAACTGGGTAGAATCCACCATCCCTGCCTGTCGGGGTCGTTGTCGGGAGGAAATGAGATGAACCCGTGGAATGAACCGAGCCACGGCGCCGGCGTGAGGCGGGAAGGGTTTGGTAGTCCTGCTCTAGACCTTTCTTTTGTCTCGCCCAGAGCTCTCCGCACTCACGGTTCAGGTGCCAGGGACCGAGCTAGCGTCAACATTTCCACCGCGCAGGGGACTGCCGTTTATGGAGACATTTGAGAGTTTTATGGTTTTTGTTCTACAAGCACGCCTAGGAGGCTGCCCTATAACAAGCTTATGGAGTTAACCTTGAAAGGCGATGCTTTTGCGTACTACCGATTTCTGAGTTGTTAAGATTTTGAGAGGGAAACTTCAGTATGCTAATTCATTTTTAATAATGGAATTCTTTTTTTTTTTTTTTTTTAAACCCAGTGACTAGTGGCATCGGCACGATTTAAGCATCTCTGCTGAATGTTGTACCCAAGGTCAACCCCTGAGTCAAGGTCACTTGGGACTCAAGCCAAGACCTCCTATTCTCTTTCCGTTGCTATGAGACTAAGATAAAAATTCATGAATTCTGTCTGAGCCTTAAGGCTTGTCATTCCCCCAAAGTATCAAAAGTGCGCTTATCAGATTACAAACAACGAACATGCTGAGATTGTAAACACCGAAAAGAGTGGACTTCCTCAAATACTTTCAGTGATGTCATCTGGCCCTTCTTCCATATCCGCTTTCATTATGCTCCTGTCCTTTCAAAACAGAGTTCGTGCCACGGGCCAACAAAGGCCAGGAAGTGTCAGGACTATGGCAGGGGTTCGGACCTGGAAGCCAGGACAGACTGATAACGGACAAGCACCTCCGGAGAAGGAAGGGGTCCGCTCCGACACGCGGGCGAGGTCACCGTCCCCACCGGCCCGCGTCGAGCACTCTGGCCCGCTGCTTGGAGGGTGAGCTGCCCAGCGGCTTTCATCAGCGGACGGGCACACCCCCTGGCACGTCTGCCAGAGCCAGCCACCGTCACACACGCAGGCACCGGGGCCCAGAGGTGAGCAGGCCGGCCCCCACCTCACCGGGCTCCACAGTGAACATTTAACAACACGACACAAGCTATGATGTGATACACACCAAGGAGCCTGAACAAGTGGGAATTGATTCTTACCCAAATTATCATGTTCTTCGCTTGAATTTCGATTGCTTATCTGCACTGTTTGAATGAACTTGCCTCACTGATTTCAAGCACATTTCCAGGCCCTTACCCGTGCCAATGTGGGCTGCCCATGTGGGCTGAGGCTCTCTGGAGTCTGTCCCGTGCCCACCTTCACAGGGACCGGACCCTCGACAGACACCTCCCTGCCCCCGGGGGCGGTGGGCGGGAGTCAGGGATACAGAGCCTCGGGTGGGGGTGGAGGGCAGAGGGAGGCAGGCATCATGGAGTCTGGGTCCGAGCCGGAGGCCCAGCGCGCCAGGGTTTCCCTCCCGGCAAACACACGCGAAGCAGAGAGCTGTGCTTCCTCCCCGTGTTGTCAGGTTTCAGAGCTTCCTTCCGCCAACACGCCGCCCTCGGGAGGGAGGGGCTGCTGGGAGCTCGGGCTCCCGCACTGACCGTCAACAGTCAGGCCCCATGCAGGGGGCAGCCCTTCCCCCCACCGGCTCCCCAAGTCTTTGCCCTTAGTAGACCACGCTGCTCTCCCCGATAGCCGCCCATAAACGTCTCCCAGGTTCAGGAAGGGATGCGGCCCTTTGAAGTCCCATCCAGGGGTGCCCCTAAGGTCACTGAGCAGAGCACAGCAAGAGGCAGGCCTGGAGATGATGGCGGGGGGCGCGGGAGGCGCGGCGCTGCGTGCACCCCCACCGGCCTGGAAGCGGAGGCTGGAGTTTGCCTCGACACGCTTCACAGTCAAGGGCAGCGTGACCCTGACACTCTTTTAAAGATTCTCTGCTCATTGACAATTCTTGGACTTCAAAACAGACTCATGATTCCAGGCGTGCGCCGCGTTCTCCCAGAATGCGCTCACGGGACGGGACTCGTAGGCCCCTGGACCGTCCCCCCCGAAGATGCCGCTCACGGAACTCAGACAGTGACGCCATGATGAGGGCTGGGGGGAGGGGCGCAGACCTGGACGTCCAGCGGCAGAGTCATGGCGCTGACCGCGACCCCATGTCTCATTCCTCTTTATCTCTGCTCTTTCTTTCACGTCTTTGGACAGGGTTGATTTGCTGGATTCGGAAGGCGGCGTACAGGAGGGCCCTGGGGGGATCTGGGGTTGGGCAGAGTCATGTCTTCAGGCTGGACGGCTGCGGCACTGGCCTCGGAATAGAGGTTCTCCGACATTAAACCATGGTGGCCGTTTATGCCCCGTGTTCCCTTTTCAGCCACCCCGAGGACTCGAGCTGTGCTTACGGCACAACGACCACCAGACAGACGCATCAAGAGCGCCAGTGCTCCGGACCGAGTCAGTCGAGTTCCCACCAAAGCAAAGAGATCCGATGTGTCACCAACCCGCACGGCCTCACCGTACGTCGGTGCTCCGTTTCTGGAATGCTTTCAAATGCTGCAGACCACCCGACCTCAGGTAACCTGGGGCAGCACACCCCGAGGGCCCCCACGATGTCCTTCTACCTGGTCTACTGAGCACCTGTTATGGCACCAAGTCCAAGACTCAAACTCCCAGAACGGGAAACGGCTGACGGGCACGTATTCACTCCATGTGCCCCAGCCTTGTTTGACTGCAGACCCACTCAGGACTGCACTTTTTGTTTCCGAGTCTTCAGCGTATGGTGTGATGCTGCAGGACACTGAGGGCCGGCGGCTTCCCTCCTGCACGGTCTGGAGTAGCTGCGCGAGCCTCCAGGCGCAGGGGGCCCGGTCCTGCCTGTGTGTCTCATGAGGACCCTGGACGCTCCCCAGACCTCAGGAAACTCCCCACAATTAAGCAGTACCATGCTACCCCCTGGAGTGCCTGACTACATTTAGACGCCCTCCTCCTCCGGGAAGCCTCGCCAGGCCCGTCAGCGTGGTAACAGGCTGCCTCTCCTGCGTCCCCCTCTGGTGACTGAATATGGTCCTCTTTTCTGTAAACAATGATTCTCTGCAGAAAAGTAGAAGAAAAAAATCCCCAATCTCTGACCCACTTGAACAGCAGTCTCTGAGCTGTCTTTGTGCCCCCTGGATGCTCCTGCAAAGAAAAGGCGGGTGAGAAGCGGCCGCGTGGTGTCCACCAGCCGCGTCAGGGAAGGAGGGTGGCAGGCCTCGGCTATGGTCTGTGCAAGACTCATCTGGCCAGGCCCGTGTCGCTGCCTAGAGGCCGACCCCATTTTCTTCCTTTGATGGGGCATGCACTCTTCCAAAAACTGTCTTGCAGATATTTAAAATAACAAAACAAAGCCCTAAACAAGAAAACCTAAGTTCTCCCTCAAAGCACAGCGTGATGTCCCAGCTAGCACATGGCAGCCTGGGGCTCCTTGCTGGCTGGGCCATCCCTGGGGAAGGACGGGGAGGCCACCAGATGTCTCCTTGGCTCTTGACTTCAGGGGAGAGCAAACACAAGGCTGTCTTCGTCTCGTGGCCGTCAGGCTAGCGGGCAGGAAGGCAAATCACTCCTCTCTGCACCGGCAAGTGCGTGGGTGTCCTTGGCTACTCGGCACCTGCCCCTCACCATTCAGACGGGCCACCCCCTGGTCTCAGCTTTGGCTTCTGAGCAGAGGCCTGTCCTTGCCATCCACGGTTCAGGCAGCCCCTCCCTGGGGAAACCTCTGACCAACCCACGCCAGCCCTTCACGCCTCCTCGCTGGTCTTCGCGTACGAGCGCCTTGTCTCAGCAGCTGTGTTCTCAGGCCCTCCCCGGCCGCCCTCTCTCACGCGCGCACACACACCACCGCCCTCCAGCCCCTGCCTCTCCACCACACACACCACCGCCCTCCAGCCCCCGCCTCCACCAGCTCATGCTAACAGGTGCCCGCTGGCGCCTTCCCGAGGCTCTCAGCTGGAGTCCCTCCTGGGGACTATGTGTCCCGCCTTCACTGCCTGAATATTCTTTCCTCCCTTAAATTCTGAAACATTCTTTTTTCTCTAATTATTAGAATCAACGAGCGAAGTGTTTATAAACTTAAAAATGTGTACAGAGTTGATTCAATAAGGGTTCATGAAAAGATCTAACTTAAAAATTAGCTTCGGATATACGTGAGCCACAGACAGCCCTTAGACTACATCTGAAACTAATGACGTACTGTATGTTGGCTAATTAATTAAAAGAACAAAACCCAGCCCTTACAGTGGTAGATGGCCCGTCTGGACGTCTTTTTGCCTGTGGTTCTGAAGTAAAACCATGTGGTCGGCTTCCCTACACAGCAAAGCAGCAAGAACAGTCACTTCTAAGGTGCTGGTATCCTGCCGCTGACTTTCCAAGTGCTTTCGTCGAGTCGGCCACGTTGACTCACAAACTCACGTGTGTGAGCACCAAAGCTTTATTTTTAACAGTTGAAGTGTTTGCTTTATCCTGAGCTGTCCTGAAAAATGTCTTGGGGACACGGAAGCACACGGCAAAGCACAGGAACTTTCTGGAACACAAGCATTTCAAATTCTCTCAAACACACAGCAGCGCTGGTGTTAGAGGCCCACGGTGGTCAGTCACATGGGGGCGGGAGGGGTCTAGGACCCGGAGGGTGTGGCTCGGTGCAGAATGTCAATAGCCTTGGCTGTGCAAGCACCAGGGCTTGCCTCTCACGCCTGGAGAATTCTGAGGTGAACCACTCTGACTGCCGTAAACGGGTTTGCCTCCCGACCGCGATCCACTTCCCCTTCAGCTGCCTGCCCTGGCACTCCCGCCTGCTGTCCTCCTGGCATGGGGCCGGTGGCCGGCTCCCGGCCAGGACCGATGTAGCTGGACCACTGTCCGGGCCTGTCTGGCATGCTTGGCTCCACTGCCCAACAGCTGGGGGCCCCCACCAGCTCTTTTTGGTTGGGACACCCTCTTTTAAATGTTATTTTTATGATTCCAAATCACAGAGCAGCATCTTCTGCCCCAGACCTGGGATCTGCAATGGTCAGCTCACAGTGCCCATGTCGCATCCAGGTCTACGAAATCAAAAGCTCCGGGGCTGCGTTATCACCCAGTGAGAAAGTTCGCACGCATGCGCCGCGAGCGGACGGTACGGTCCTGGATGGACAGCATATGGAAGCGCCCGATGTACGTCACCGAGAGACACAGGTCGGGTCTGGGTCCCCTCGGTTGCCCTTGGCCCCCAGAAAAGTCACTGCTGACCCCTGCCAGGATCCAGCACCCCTGGGATTGTGTGACAGAACCCGTGCAGGAGCCCAGGCGAACGTCCAGGGCAGGCACATGCCACCACCTGGGAAGTGACCTTCTGAGAAGCCAGTCGGCGGCAGGACGCGGATACCTTCCCGGCCACTGCTTAGGGAGAAGACAACGGGCCGTCACGTGAGGCGTCCGGAGCTCTGCCTGCCGAGACTCAGAGTTGTAGGCAGGCGGTGCTCGGGGTCAAGGTTCTGTGTATAAAATGTTCACCCCCGCCTCCCGGAAGGAAGCTCGTGGGTCAGCTGTTTGCAGGTGACGCTGTGGTGACCCCCAGGCCCCGCCTCCCGTATTGCCCCAGCAAAGTCCGAGACACCTGACAGGGGACCCATTTTCCCCAGTAAAGTGCCTTTGACTCTTTTCCTCTCGACACAGTTCCGTGTCGATAAAACAGGCCCATCTGGCCGGCTGGCGGTGGGAGCAGAAGTAAGGCCCCGGGAGGCCTGGGACCAGCCCGGCTTCCTCTGCAGCCCTCCGAAATGCATTTCATTTTAAGGACCCTATAAAAACCTACTGTTCAACTTCATTTCGATATTCAGGCCCCATTTTTTTCTGAATTCATCTGTTTTCATGAATAGCGCTATTATTCTTGACAAAGGCAGCAACATTAAAATCCTGCGTGTTCATAAAAGACCAGTTATGCCTGAGACACACAATCAGACATGTCATCAAACACAGTCATTAGAATATTTTCCAGGAAAAGAGGAAACGGTCAAATTTTAATTCTTCATACCAGTGCGCCAGAATAGTGGGGAAAACACGCCGGAATAGCAGGCAGACCAAAAAAGAAAAAAAAAAAGTTTTGTTTCATTTGGTTTTTGTTTTTAAGCTCGCGCACATGCGGATGCGGACGGCTCTCGGGTCTGTTTTCACGTGTACCTGCCTGTGCGGGGGGAGTGCGGACGTCACCCAGTGACGGCATGAAGGCAGATCGGAACGACACGCACCCCTGCAGGTGCTCGTGAGACTCTCACTCCTGCAAACAACAGTAGGAGGGGGCACAAGGCAAGGGGTGGACAGTCCGCCTGCTGGGAGCTGGGTCCCAGGCCCGCTGGCTTCCCTCTGTCTCAGCCGGGGACCGGGCTCACCGACTGCATGGTGCGGCCTCGGCCGGCGGAGGGCGAAGCGGCCAGCGCTGGCCGGAGGACACTGTGCCGTCTTCCCTCCTGCCTCTCCCTTGTACTTCTTTCCACGTAGTCGAGACGGTATTTTACACGAGATTCCACATCCTTATCTTTTCTCTATGCTACACGACCCCCCCCGCCTGCCACCACTAAAAGCTCTTCAAAAACAACACTGGCGATATGTCAGCTGCATATTTGCTCTTGAGAGACACACCAGGATCTTACTGCTGTGGTATTAGGCACGGAGCTGTTTTCCAGGTTTCCCAGATTCAAAGTCTACGCTGCCGAGAGCCCACCTGTTCTGTGATGAGCAAATGCCGCGTGTGTGCTCTGAGCAGGGTGCGCAGCGGACGCGGAACATCCCTCCATGTGCGGGTGAGCGTCGGGCGCTGGCTCAGGCTGCAGGGTGCAGACCCCCCACGCGAGCACGCGGCCCTGAGCCCGCTCACCTGTGCGCCGCCACATCCGTGGTCTGAACAAGCATCGGGAACAAAGTGCGCGCGCTCCGACGCGCCTGGTCCTTACGCTCTGGATGGCTAAATGCGGTCGGTGCTTGCCGGACGAACGAGCGAAGAACCAACAAACTGACAAATCAACCCGCCAACGTGGAAGCCCTAGGACAGCGAGGTCACCCTCCGGACATGTTTGAGTCAGAAGTGACAGTTCCTGCCTGGCTCTGCCGGTGGACCCAACGGCTCATGGCGCTCAGCTCCCAAACGAGACGCTGTGCACCTGCTGCGAGGCCTCCCCACGTGCAGGCGGCGACAGAGGCCGCATTCCCACGCCTCGCAGACCAACACTGTGCCTGGGAGCTCAGATGCGCCCCAGCGGCCAGACTGTGTCAAGGCCGCTGGCACGGGGCTCCGCCGCACCACTAACCGAACTCTCTGGGTCTCAGTTTTCTTGTCTGTAAAAGGGGGACGATGTTCGTCCCTGTCCCAAAGAGCTAGTCAGAGCCATGGGGTTATTCGTTCTTAGGAAGGCACCTGGGGGAGGTGCGGAAGGCACCCAGCCTTCGAGGCCTCGTGAGACCTGCTCTTATGCACTATTTTAACTACTGTATTTGGCCAAGCAGATGTGACCGTGGAAAGGCCGTGACAAAGTACAGAAAACCGGCCAAGGAAGTCAGACACGGGAGAGTCCGTGTCCCAGCAGGAAAAGTCGGCAAGGTGCTGCACTGGCGCGGCCTGGAAGGGCAGGTGGGGATCCTGTGGGGCAACATTCACGAGCAGAAGGGGCCATCGGGGTCGGAAGGACCGCAGGGACTTGGGAGAGGTCCTTTCAGTTTGCTGGCATGTGCAAGATGAACCCGGAGACAGGCACGTGGGGTCGCAGGGTCTCGGGGTCGTGCCGCTGAGCCTCTGCCTGGAGGAGTACGAAGGGGGGGAGGGACATGCTGTGGTCCCCCGGGAGCAGTGTCCCGGGGACAAAGCGGTGCCACTCCAGGAATGGCCAAACAGGGCTACAGGATACGACCAGCCTCCCACGCTCGGGCAAGCGGAGGGCGCGTGCGGTCTGGGATCCCGCCACCATAAGTAGATGTTTGCAGAAGAAGTGTGCTTCCAAACACGGTCCACTATGGCGAGAGGCGGACACGAGGCAGGTGAGGGGAGGGACCCGGCAGGTGTGCAGCCCAAGCAGGTAGCCCGGCGGCAGGGAGAGGACGAAGAAGCTGGTGACGTCACCACAAGCAGAGCAGAAGGAGCTGGGCTCCGTCACGCAGGCTGGATGGGGGACGGACATTAGGTCCCGGGATGGCAAGGCTGCAAGGGGGAGCCCTTGAGTTTCCCAACTGTGGAGAGGATTTTATTCACGGGATGCAGGTAACATCTTACTGAAATGACGGGGAGGGCGTTCCTGCCTGGAGATGGGGCCACGGCAGAACGAGTCCGGGGGCTGCCATACAGACGTCTCTCCAATTACAGCATCTGAGACCATCTGAGTTCCTACCACAGACGTGGACCCTGGGTCCTGAGCAGGACTCAGGAATGTTTTCTCAGGGGGATGGACGGACCACAGGCACAGCTGTGATCTCTCGCCACCCGATGCCTCCCTCCGTGGGTAGAACGCACCCTTCGCAGAAGTCTCGCCGGCCCCTGCGGGCACACGGCACAAGTGACACCTCTCACACCCGCCTTCTCCCGTGATAGGACCTGCACGGGAACTACAGGCTTCTGGAAAGATCACCGCGGGTAGGTTGTGAAGACCCCCGACCAAGCTCAAGGGCAGACTTCCCTGCACACATCAGGGAACACGGCAGAGGCGAGACACGTGCTCCAGGCCAGTCGGCAGGAACCGCCGCGATGCTGGAAGGAGTCGGGCCGCCTCTCAGCGCGGAGCTCTCAAGGACGGCAAAATATGGTAGAAACACGGAATCGGATTCTTCCACCACAAGAGAACACAGAGAAGAGCAGAGAGATCGTATTCCAGGATCTGCCTTCTGCCTGCCAGCACCTGCCTTCTCAGGAACACCACCGGCGTTCAACATTCCACAGTCCACATTCAGACTCGGGAAGGGGGGAAACGCGCCCCGGGAGAACGGCTGTGTAGGGGGGGCTCTGGCATCTGCTGTCCGGAGACAGGAGCACCAGTGTGTGCTGTCGCCCTGGTTCCTGGCTGATTCCGTGTTTGGCTCTCGGGTCTAACCCTCGCTGAAGATGAGGAGGGTTCGCAGTATGGTCCCCAATGGCACCTTCTACTGGAAGGTGGTCCAGAAAGCTATTTTGGGGATCACACCGTTGAAAGGTGAGCTTGGGTTCTAAAATCGCTTGCATGTGTTCTAACATCCTTTCGAGGCCTCCTGCTGGGGTGTACGTGACGTGCAGGAGAGGTGTTGAGAAGCATTTCCTTCAAATTGCTAAAGAATTCTACACAGTATGATAAGGCAAGAAAAAAAAAGAAACAGAAGGCGTGAGGACTAAAAAGGAACATGTAATGCCGTCTTTTGAAGCTCCGACGACTGCATTTATAGAAAATGCAGAAGAATCTATAGTAAATGTTCAGAATTAATGAATGAGTTTGAGAAAGTACTGACCGTGAGACCAATTCACAAACTGAACTATATTAACATTTGAAGCACCAGCTCAGCAAAGGGCACCATGAAAACTTGAGCCACGAAGCAGAACAAAGTATTTGTGGCCTAACAGGGGTTTGGCCTGAGGACAGATGAGGGGCGCCGGGGTGTCTCTGTCCGTGAAGCCTCTGCCTTTGGCTCGGGTCATGATCGCAGGGTCCTGGGATCGAGTCCCGCATCGGGCTCCCTGCTCGGCCCAGAGTCTGCTTCTCCCTCTGCCTCTGTCCTGCCTCATTGCTCATTTGTTCTCTCAAATAAATAAATAAATAAATAAATAAATAAAATCTTTAAAAAAAAAAAAGCAATCGATGGAGAGATCCCAAATCATTGTGACACGGACACCCACAAGAAAAGTGGGCATGAGACTCAGACCAGCAGATTACAGGAGAGGATATCCAAATGGCCAAGAAATATAGACAAATCGTGCTTGACCTCATTAGTAACGAGGACACTCAAACATTTTGAGAATACACACAAGATAGTAACTTCTGTTGGTTGTTCTGAACCCAATCTTGGACTAGTGCCTCAACCCTCCCACCGCCCTTGGTCCTAAACTTGGCTCTGTGGTTGGAAGTGGGTTGGATCTGAGAGCTGTCAGGGGTCTGCTGGCACACACCCTCCTGTCCTGTCTTGTCACCGCGGCAGTCGGGGTCCTGTGAAAGAGGGGCAGGCGCGAGAGCCATGGGTCAAGGCAGTTGAGCCCAGGTGGACTGCCTCCTGGCTCCCGTGCTGTGCGCACCTGCCTGCCGCTGACAAGCGGGGAAAATCCTGGCTCCTCCCTCCTAACAGCAGCATGGGCACCTCTAGGAGGAGAACGGTGGCAGGCTGCTGCAGAAAACGTCATGGGGATGCGGGGTCGACACGGCCCCATGCCAGCAGCTTCTCCTCTGCCTCCATCTGGCATCACCACCTGGTTCTACTGGTGTCTTTTAGGTCCAGTGTAAAATGGCCAAGCTGATCTTTGGGGGATGGTTTAAGAGCTTTGGGGGCTCTCTGGAGGAAAAGAGCATCAGTGCCTTTTGTTTTGTAAGAAGCTTGATGGAAAGAAGACTGTGTTACTAACCCCGAGAGGAGCCGAGCGCCCGGGGGTTACTTAACTAGCGTTTGCCGAGGAGCTGTTTTACGCGGAAGCGGAGAGGATGAGAGACACAGCACAGAGGAGCGCAGGCAGCGAAGACTCCGCACGCGCGGACAGCCTGATCACCGAGGTCTGCACGGAGGACTCAGTCAGCCAAAATAGGTCAAGACGGGCAACCCGGCTGCCAGTTGCTGGAGCAAACTCTCCTTAATTGCTGCTTGGGGAACTAATTGGTCCCAGCAGAAGCATCTAGCAGGAGGTCTTTAATTCAGACGAGCAGGGCCAAGCCCTCTCCCTGTAGGGTCCCCGTACGGTCCAGCCTCGGAGGCACCCTACAGCCGGGCGGGGCGCCACGTGCCCCAGAGAGGCATTTTGGGGCCAAGGCGGGCAGCCGAGGACAGGAACCTGGACAAACAAACAGATGGAACTTTGCGTTGAACCATAAGAGAATCCCAGAAATACTGGCCTGAGGAGGTTTTAGCCAATTTTCAGAGCCGCTTAGATAAACTGTGAATAAGCGGATACGGAGTCCAACAGATCGCCAGGGATCTGCCCCAATTGAGCTGACATTCTGGCTGGAGGGCTCTGGCACGGTCCCGCCACCTCTCCCCCGACACCACCCCGCTTCCTTCCAACCCGCCACCCACCTACACAATGAAGCCACCCAAGTAAAACATCGTGTCACTGCAGTATCTTTCCACGCTCGCCCTGAAACCTTAGCCCTTCTAAACGCTGACACGTCAGCTGTCTGCTTAGTGACCGTTATAATCCTGAAAATTCCTTCGTTTAGCCTGAGATGAAGTCATGCAGCTGTAAAGGTGACTTGCAGAACACAGGCCAGCCCCATCCAGTTCCAGTCTCCGTGAAAGGGACCGGGGAAGGCCTTGAGATCGCCTGTGGCAAAACTCATGACGCATCCCATTCCATCAAAGCTATGACCGCGCTCCCGGATTTTAAGAAGTCATTTGTATTCCCAGAAAAGCAAAAGAACACAATGTAGGTTTGGCAACTTGAAGCAAGACGCCGACTGCCTCTGTCACATTTGATTTGGCCCCTGAAAGAGACGGCCAGGTGGCTTCAGAGCACAGTACCCTCGCAGCCTCCTGCTCCCCACTCTGGGACGGTGACCTTCGCTGGGTGTACGCGAGAGGGTCCCTGGACACAGCTCTCTTTCCCTGCCTATGTCGCGACTGTTAGAATGTCCCCCATTTCTCTCCTGGGGCGACTGAGAATCTCCAGCGGGGAAGTCCATGGAGCCCCATGAATCTGGAATAAGTGCCTCGGGACAGACCTTTCAAGAAACAGAGGGATTCCAGCCCTGACTCTGTGTCAACCTAGTGACGCCAGCGTGTCACTGATTTACTCCATGGCCCACCATCCTTGGCCATCAAGAGGGATGATGGCACCTGTCCCATCCATTGACAAGGCTGCTCTCGGGATTAGGGGAGACAGCATGACACTCTCCTTGGAACAGTGCAAAGAGCTAGGACAAATGTTGCATATCAGCACAAGGTCAAGAGGGCAGGCTTTCCTGTGGCATGAAGGGCCATTTCGATGACCTCACCCTATTGATACCACCGCCACGCCTCCTGCGGGCTGATCTACCCTTCGGCCCGTCCTGTGTCCTCACCATTGTCTAGGGCTCCTGAGAAGGCCTCGGCATGTCATGAGTCACATCCTGGGTTTCTGGATTCCTGGAATGAGGAATTGCGGCAATCTAGGCTTTCTAGCTTCGAGAAATCAAAGCTCACGTTGACTCAAGCTGATGTCAGTTGGAGGCATTGTTGTTAGATGTGTACAGAGCCATAAAAGAGTAAACGGGGTGGGGCCTTCCGTTATTTTAAATACATGTGTCTCTTAAAACGTTAGCATTTAAAGAATCTGATACCCCAGGGAGTAAAGTAATGAGTGACCCGTTTCAAGGTCTAAGCTTCTCCACCGAATCTACTCCCAAAGGTTGTTCAGGTTAACACGTCCCCTATCTCCCTGCCCGGTCATGGGCTTTAAACACAATGCACTAAACCAGAAGAATTCACTTTTGTCACAGTACGAACTCTGTTCCATGACGCAGTTTTGGGACGATCAGTGAGTATCTGGCTCGGTAGGATGTTTCGTTCGCCGTCTCCAAAATAAGCCTTTAAAAACAGTGAATCATGTAATTCCCTCAAAAAATGACCTAACGTGTAAAATGACTTAATCACTGAAATTAGATGACGGCCCTGGTTTATCAAAGCTGACACTGGACGGGGCTCAGGTTCTCGACTCCACCAGAGCTGGCTGTGCGGCTGCCGGGTGGTGTCGGCTGCTGCCCGAGTTGCAGGTTCCTCGTCTATAAGAGAAGTCTGGGCAGGCTGGTCCCTAAGCCCCCACCTGCCTCCGAGCTCCTCCAGCTAGGACGACCCGTCTGCAGACCGACGTCTTTCTGGACCATCCTTCCCAAGGAATGATCATTGCATTAAACACGCTGTCAGCATGTGGAGCTCAACACATCCACACCTTCCATTTCTTCGGAAAGTCCAGGAAAGACAGGAATGTCATGGAGAAAGAGGACAAAATGCTGAACAGAACAATTTTTGCTTCAGTAAACTGGATAGGCCTACCTTGGCTCTTTCTCGGTGTCAAACTGGAGTGAAAAATGTGACTAATTTCAGGGCGCCGGGGGGGCTCAGTCAGTGAAGTGTCAGCCCTCAGGTCATGATCTCAGGGTCCTGGGATCGAGTCCCATATCGGGCTCCCTGCTCAGTGGGGAGTCTGCTTTTCTCTCTCCCTCTGCTGCTCCCCCTGCTTGAGTTCTCTCTCATAAATAAATTAAAATCTTTGAAAAAAATGTGACTTACCTCTTCTCATTGTGGAAGGAACTGATCTGACAAAAAAAAAAAATCTGGGTTGGGGAGTTTGAAAAGGGAAAGAAAATTTTACTGATTTTTAAGCGACATGTCAACAATTCCTCTACAACGTCAGTCTCCGGACAGCTTCTTTAAGGTGGTTTCAGTACTCATGGAGATGGAAAACGGGCACGTCTGAGGTGCCTTAGGAGAGATATATAGATATGAATAAATTGGTAGATAGTTATATGTATATGTATATGTATCTATAGATATTTTTTACCATGGGACTCGAACCCTCGAGCCTGAGATCAAGACCTGAGCAGAGATGGCGGGTCAGACGCCTCACCAACTGAGCCACCAGGCACCCCTGCTAGGGCTCTTCATATTAACCAAATCTCCTTCTAGTCTGGAGTTTACTGAACACAAAATCATGATGATTAGTATAGATTAAGGAGGTTTACAGTGATTTGTCCTTTATTGTTCTATTATCACTTGACAATCATTTAAAATACCGACTCTGTTCCACACACAAAATTGTTATAAATGTTATATAATACATATTATATATGCAATTATATATATAAGTATTATAAAAATCTATTTAAACTTCACTGAGTCTCTGGGAAGTTCGTCACGTTGCATACATGACCCAGAAGCACTGTTTGTGGTCACAGTTTAGTTTTAAATGGTGATTTAAAAAAGATGACAGCCAAGCAGAAAAGCCTCACTTGAAAACAGTGCTTTAATGAACTTTGAAAACAAAATTAGCTGGTGTGGGTCCCAGCAGGAGCCCTGTCTCTGCTGCAAGGATTTCAGTTTTGGGTGACACCCAGGGCAGGGACTGGAAGCCATGGGCAGCACGGGCCGGCCACTCCGAGCTGGACTCCCTGTTTTCCAGCCGACACCCCACTGGCAGCTCTCCAGTGCGAAAAGACAAGAGCTTGAAAGTCACCCGGGGCTGTCTCGGGGGCCACTCTGAAGCAGGCCCAACTCCTCGCCTTTTAACAACAAGCATCGGACATGAAAGGCCGGCTCAGATTGACCTTGAGTTGGACGTACAGGGACAGGGGCATGACGCAGCAGAGTTGTTTCTGGCTGGAATGCACCGTGGTCAGCGATGTGGGGAGAAGTCTGTCTTCACTACGTGCTGAGCGCCGGGGTGGGTGCGGCTCTGAGCAGGGCAGGAAGCCAGCTGGTAGAGGGACAGGAGTGGACCCAGGCACGGTGGCTGGGGAGGCCACAGCGTGGACGGCCGGGAGCCCTCCCGATGGCCAGCTGCAGAGGTGGCTGTGATGGGGTCCCCCGGAACGAGGGCGACCCAGACTGGGGGAGCGGCGCACATGGGTGGGGGCATGCGTGCTGGGGGATGGGCAGGGGCGTCTGAGCTGGGACGCTATAAGGTTGTGTGCACACAGCTGCAAACTTCTGGGGGCACCAAGCAAGGGCTCACCCTGAATCCAAACTGATGAGCTCCCCGAGGTCAAGAGTCTTTGGTCATACACTGGTCATTCCCCTTCTGGCTTGGGAGCTGCCATCTGCCGCTGCGAGTTTTGTGGATTTTTGAGCAGTAGCTCACCACTTGAGCTAAGACAGTATTATTCTCCCATTGCCATTGACCGGCTGACAAACAGGAGGAAGGGAAGACCCAGCAGCTCCCTGGAGACCACCGGGGCTGACCCAGTGCGGGAGGAATCACTAAGGAGGCAGCGGCTTGGTGAAGACCCCAATGGCTGACGGCCATCAGCAGCCCACAGCAGACCTTTCCTGTGGCCCACAGTGCACAGAAGGAAGAGACACAGAAGGCACCACCTGTACCCTGAGAACCTTCTGGAATCTCCAGCCAGAGCTCCATGACTCAGGGGTGCAGGAGGCCAGCAGGGAGGGCTGTCACCAGGGAGACATGCCAGGAGGAGACACGCTCAAGTTCAAGAGATGACGGAGTGGGGAGGACACCCAGCACCTGTGGGCGTGTCCACCCCTGGCGCACGCCGGGCGCTCTTCCTGAGCTGTCGCATTTGGTTCTTTGAGCAGCCAGCCAAGGCAGAGTCATGACCTCATCTCACAGAGAAGGAAACCAAGGTCTAGAAACGAAAGATCTTGCCCAAGGTCATGGTTCATGATGGCCACAGCCTGACCAGCAGCATGTGAGCTGGACTTGAGGTCACAGGTCCTCAGCTCGGGGGATGGGCAGGTCTGAGCTCAAAGCAAACGATGTAAGATGAGTTTTGGTACAGACGCGTCCAGAATGTCCCTCTTCTCCCACCTCATACACACCGAAGTACGTGTTCTGTGCCCTGTGGGACAGACGGCAGCCTACAGGAGCAGGGGTCTGAAGCGGGGGAAAGCAGGCATGCAGGGACAGTGACGTGTGCGTCACGTGATGGCCTTGCCTTAGTCATTGTCCAAAGCAAGCATTCTCTACCTCGACTCCCTAATCTTTCAAAACAATTTCCCTGTGTTCATTCACATGAGATGTCTGCTCACTGAATCTTTGCTTTTATCTCTAAAACGTGGTTGTCTTTCCTGGAATTTTCTGAAGGACTCTGTTTAAGAGATGCTTTAACTAGAGATGGTCAAATGCATGACTGACCATCGCTGGGGAAAACTGTGTCGCTGCACAGGAAGCACTGACAATCTAGAAAGATAACGAGGCTGCGCTTTCAGCCTCATTTCCAAAGGAAACAGGCTTCAAAGAAACGCTCTGCGAAGACCCAGTGCTGTCTTCTGTTTGCAACACAGTCTCTCAACAGCTCTTCAAGAATGTGTTGGTTTCTGATCACTACATACACCTTGGGTTAATCTCCTGGTGGGACTCAGAAGACCCCCTTTTCCAGAGATGGGTGTGTTTTCACAAAATGGGCCACAATGGCCAATTCCTGCCCTCCCTTCCCACAGGCTGTTTTTGCAAAGCTCAGGGTCAGACTTGCTCTCAGGCCAGGCATGACTGCAGAAGCTCTGGGCCCACCAGTCAGAAGATAAAATGCTCTGCAAAGAGAGAAATCCCTTAACCCGTCCAGAGAAGGGCAGATGAAAATGATTCTTCTCCAGCCCATGACTTTTCAAACTTGCCTGCACGAGCAAGCGAGTGTTGTGTGTTTCTGAGATATTTCAGAGGTCGGGCGTGACACAGCAGGGCCAAGCACACCCCAGTCAAAGGCCCTAGTGCTTGTTAGGGAGCCACCACTCAAAGGGAAGGCTCTAGAGATTATCTCCTAGGCCCCGTGGTTCTGGGACCAGCGGGGAATGGGTTACACCTGCTGGGTCCGAGCCTGCCGGATCAAATTCCGAGTCTGCACACAGAGCTCTGCCTGGCCCTTTGGATCCAGCTGGATCCCAGGTCCTCTCTAGAGCACTGGGTGAGGAGTCACCCGCCAACCCCCCCCCCCCAAAGCATTTACAGGGGAAAGTGACCTCACTGGCAAGTCCCCTTCCCCTCAACTCCCTCACTGTCATGGGTCCATGCAGGGAGGCACTTGCGACTTTGGCTCATAAGTGGGGGGCCTCTGAATGATGGCCCCCAACCCTTCCAACAGACCACATGGTTTGGTCACTGGTCCATGTTCTGCATTCTTACCCTTGGCGGACCATGAAGCCAAGTTTCTGGAAGCACAAAGGAGGCCACAGGCCAACCCTCTTGCCCTGAAGAGCAAGTCCCCCTCGGCCCCCAGGCACTCCCTGGCCTCATGCCCGCCTTCCCTTGGGCTCTGAAGCTCAGGAGAAAGAAGCTCCGGGCCGCGGGATGGGTTGCCCTCGGTTCTGCAGCAGAAGCATATTTTTCGTTAGCTTGACTCTGCACATAAGCCAGCATCTGTCCACCCCAGTAGCTTTTTATACAGTGATTTGAGGCCAGTGAAGCCAGCGGGAGAGGAATTGCCTGCAGTTGACCTCAGCCACCATCTCTGAGGGATGTGCCTTTGGCACCGAACACAGTGATTCGTGCTGTGATTCTGAACAAAAAGTTCCCCAAACACTGAGTGTCCCTTCGGACCAGGACCCCTGTCTCACCCACTTTCTTCCGCCCATCTGTCCTTGGGTCAGAGCCCAGCCCCCTCGCTCAACTCTGCCCTGGGCCAGGAGGCGGGGGGACTCAGCATGCCCAGGACCTGGCCCTTGTCCTCACGGGGCTTACGGGGCTCACCGGGCCACGGCCAGGTTGAGGGAGGAAGCGCTCTTTTCTTTGGGGTTTCCTTAGCGCCCCTCCGTGTGCCTTCCCCTTCCCAGCACATGACGGCCGCTGGAGAGACGGCGGGAGCCGTCTTTGCCAGCCTTCTGTGTCTGTGACAGGGACCCTCAGCCAGCCCCACGGCCCCTCTGACACGCCGTCCTCTCCATGCCCCGTCTCACCGTGGCCGAGGAACCAGCATCAGCTAACGCTACATCGTCAGCACGACTACGCTGAGAACGGAAAAGCACCCCGCGGGCGATGGCCAGGCGCTGTGCTCTCAACGTCCAGTGCCATCTCTGGGCAGGTGGCCGCTGCTGGGACCCTCTCCTCCTCCGGGACGTCAGGTCGCAGCCTGCTGACAGCTCCCCAGCACGAGGGGCCAGAAGTGGGACCTCCGGAGTGGCCAGTAAGCCTCAAACGCTTCCGTCCGTCTTTGGGGCTAAACGAGTGGTTTGGCTGGAGAGGGTGTGGCTGAAAGCCCTTGAACGTTGAGGCACGTGGCCCCGCTCCCAGCATGGACCCCGGTGGACTGGCCATGGGTGCCACAGGGCTGACGCCTCCTCTAAGACGGAGGCCTCATTCAGCCGCGGGCACTGGCTGAAACAGGGCAGCTCGGGCTCAGTGTGACGGACTGAAGAGCTGTGAAGGGGACAGAAATGCCACCTTCCTTTGCACCTGTCTCCCGTCTCCTCCCTCCCGCTCAGCAGACCTTCCCTGGGCGGCCGGGGAGCCTCTGATCACGTCGCCAGCCTCCTTGGTTTAGAAATCTTAAGGACCTTCAGCCTTCCCACAGACCGGTCAGATGCCGCATTTACTCGACGGGGTCCTCGGTCCACAGGCGGGTCTGTGCAGGTCCCGCGCTGGCGAGGACGCACGTTCCTGGCCCTCGGGGAGCCCGCCATCCAGCGCGGTGACCCGAGGGGGACACCGGTAAGAGTGATTCAGGCCCACTGGCTCCCCTTCTCCTGGGGTCTCCCCACCCACCACATTCGGACCCAGCCCTGCCTGGAGAGAGGGCCCAGGCACCGACCGCCTGGGCAACCTGTGGGCGAGACCTCCGTCCAGGTGGCATCTGATGGTCCATGTCCCCCCACCCCCGAGACCGCCTCCCCCCCCGGGCTGCTAGCCAGCAGCTCGTCCTGGCCCCCTCGCAGCCCTCAGCCAGGTATTGTCCCTCGTCTCGACAGGCTCCGCTTCCTTCCGGAGGAGCCTTGGGCAGCCCCGGGGCCTCAGGAGCCGCACAGGGTCTGGGTCACCCTCAGCGCCGTCCAGACGAGGCCTCATGCTTTCGCAAAGGAAACTGTCGCCAGGATGGCCCCTGTGACCACTCTGTCACGGCGTGGTTGACAGGTGCAGAGAGCCAGATGCACCCCGAGAGAGAGGGGCCTCCAGGGAGCTGGGCAGGCCACGTGGGAAGGCCGCGTCTGGGACACGGGGGTGTCAGAGCCCTGAGGCCAACTGGCCCACTCGCCCCTTTGTTTCGAGCTCTGAGTCACTTCCTCTGAACCCGACATTAACCCCGGGAACCTATCAATCCAGAGAGCGAAACCGAGCTTTAAAAGAGTATGTCAGAAAGTCCTGGAGTGTTCCCGAGCTTCCCACAGGGAGGGCACAGGCGGACACGGACCACACCGCGCTCGGACCGTGAGGACAGTATGCGCTCAGCGAGGCGAGCCAGACCCCTCACAGGAGGTCCCAACACGGGCGAACCCAACCCTGAGACAGGAGAGCAGGACGGAGCTCCCTGGGGGCTGAGGGAGGGAGGTGGGGCGTCACTGCTGAGTGGGGACACAGCCTCGGGTGGGGAAGAGAAAGTTCTGGAGGCGGATGGTGGGGATGGTTGTGAAGGACCGGGGAAGTGCTTGAAAATGGTGAAGGGGGTAGATGCTCCGTTCTGTGTAGTTTAGCAGAAACAATAAAGAGTACAAAAGAACCCACGCAGGTGTGTACTACATACCCAAGAGGGCGGACGTGACATGAATGAGATGGTTTCCAAATGGTCCGTTTGCAAACGCTCCTTGTTTGTATTCTGGGGGATGTGTGAATCAGGGCTCAAGACCTTATTTTTTATTTTGGGAAATTTACCCAATTTCTAACATATGAAATGCTTAGAAAGAATAAAGATCAAAAAAATATTCTTCCTATGGAGAATTCAGAAAAACCTCACGAAGTCTGGCCTTTTTTGCTGTTTATTCTTATGGACTTTCATTAATTAAACCCAATGAGGAAGAAAAACCACCATGAAGGCAGAAATGTTCCCTGAATAAACACTTTTTTGTTCTTAAGTTAAGGACCCGAAGAAGAAAGATTTTGTTAAAGGCACTGCAAAGAGGGGAAAGAGGCTCTTTTAAACAGGAATGGATGTACGCAGAGCTGCTTCTAGACCAACGTGTTTTCCTTTGAGACACTGCTCTGGCTTTGCTTTCCTGTTTTCTTACGCACAGAGGCGGGGGCCCCCGGGTTAGATCTGGCTCCAGGAAAACGAAACTCTCCATTTATTTGACGCGCCAGTGTTGTCCGCGCATTCCTCGTTCTAGAAGTTCCAGACAGGAGGCAATATGGTTCTTATCTGCTTCTACATCTTAGGTAAGGAATTTCTGGATTTAAGAAAAATCAGGAGTGAGCCCGACTAATCTTCCACCCCCGTCCCCCCCCCACGTAACGTGAGTCATTTCTGGTACACTGAATTCCAACCAGGTGAGAAGCAGATAACAAACCGCTCTGGTTGGAAAGTGAAGAACTGACCCCTAAGTTACAGCTCAGACGGAGCGTGAATTGCACCCATCAGGTGGGGGCTTGGGGCTGCCTCCAGCCGGTAGAGAGCCCAGGACTCTCCTGAGCCTCTAGTGAGCAGAGCACATTGTTTTGGGCTTAAAGGGCCAAGTCGGTCTCTGCCTGGGCTTTGAAATTCCTTTAGAGTCTTCTGAGGGCCTTGTATAAATCCCAGTGTCCCGGGGGGATGGGTTCTAACATTCTGGAACATTCCCCAGCCCAGGTTGACAGGTGCTGCTTAACCCAGAGGTGGACACTTTGAGGTCTGGCCCCAGCCCAGAGCAGCTCCCGCAGAGTACGGGGCTGTCCCGGACACAAGGCTCCGCCGGGCTTGCACGGGAAACCGGAGGCGAGCTGTGCCTGCCGGCAACAAGGCCGGGCCCGCTCTGAACAGGCTGTGGACCTAGCACAGTGGAGCGTCTGAGGGGAGAGATTTCGGAACAGGGATGAAAAAGTAACTCAGAATCTGTGAACATGAGTTTTACTCTTTCTTTCCCTTGATGGCGTCCACTGACGCAGGCCGGGAGAGGAAGACTGTCTCTCATCTCCTGGCAAGAACCCTTCAGTGGAAAAGCAGAGCAGTTTGCTGCTACCACGGCATACCGCTGACAGGAGTACTACTGCCACTAATACTCTTACCACCCACCACCTCTGTTCCCAGTGCTGGTACTACTGCTGCCACTAGTACTCTTGCCACTACTATTACTACCACTACTATTAACACCAATGGTACCACTGCTACCACTAGTACCACCACCATGAGTACTACTACGACTACTACTGGTACTGGTACTGCTGCCACTGGTACTCTTACCATTACTGTTAATCCACTGGCATTACTGCCACCACTAGTACTACTACCACTGGTACTCTTACCACTACTGTTAACACCATGGGTACTACGGCCACCACTAGTACCACTGCCACTAGTACTCTATGACTACTACTGTTACTACTGCTGGTACTACTACCACCACCAGTACTAGGAGAGGCGGGGAGCCAGCACGGGCACTCAGAACAGGAGGCGGGGCTGTGAAGGACTAAGTTGCTTGCTCCGTGCACACATTCTGCCCTGTAACTCGGGCGAGGTTCCATTTTAATCAAGAATGGACCCGACAACTACATGCGTCGTTCCTACAACTGAGGTGCACGATCCCTCCCAGAATCACTTGGGAGGCTACGGGGATCTTGGGGATCTTGAATTCTCCTTCAGAGCTGCAGGAAATGCTTCATGGCATGCCTCGAGGGCGTGTTGTACATGGTGGTGGGAACCAGACCCATAACCAGCAGGAAATGTCAGCATTTACGAGCCTTCGTTTTAAACATAAATGATGTTTGCTACGACTGTCATTTTTGTTTAAACTCTGCAGCATTTTAGAAATGCAATTAAAGTGAACGTGTCTGCCCTTTTGCAATTTAACATCGGTCAAGGCTGGCAGCTGAAGACCCGCTGTAGCACATGACCCAGTGAGAAACATTTATTTTTCCAACCTCTGGCATCTCGGTCTTGCTCAGTAGGCACAGAAGCTGATGTCTACACATATTGGCCCAAGACTGACAAATCATTTCAGAGTCTGCTGTTAATATTCCTTGTTTTGCAACGGGAAGGGGAGGCTGGACCATAAAACCTGGTGACTAAGATGAAGGAAATCCTGTCTGAGCTAAGATTGTCCTGGTGGGGGTGGCGGGGGGGGGCGCTTGTAACCTGGTAGGAATAAGCAGGAAGCGAAGGTGGCTTCTAGATAGGGGGAGAGGATCTCAGCCCAGATCGGCGCTACATTGTAACGCGCACAGTTACAGTTAGGACAATGACCAAGTAAGGAAGAAAGGGAAGGAGGCGGTTTTCCTCCCTGGAATCCCCAGCTGGGACCTTCCGCCCCACTGGCCTTCCTCACCTGGGCCTGAGGAGGAAACAGGTTGGTCTGTGTGTCCTGCCCATCCTGGCTGTGGAGGACTGCCAGTGCCCTGCTAGGACGTGGTGGGGGGGACCCTTCTGCTCTTTCAAGAAAGAAATCCTATGTGCAGATTCTACTGGGCATTTTCTGTGCCGCTTGCCCAAACTAGGACCTCTTGAGTTTTCCTGCTTTGTTAAATTATATGTCGGTCTGCAATTATTTGAACAAACTGTTCTTTGTTTATAAGTCTTTCGATTTATTCTGGAAATAATTTAGTTGTACCTCGACTGAATGTTAATTAAAATTTAAATTCTTTGGGGCACCTGGGTGGCTCAGTGGGTTAAGCCGCTGCCTTCGCCTCGGGTCGTGATCTCAGGGTCCTGGGATCGAGTCCCACATCGGGCTCTCTGCTCAGCAGGGAGCCTGCTTCCCTCTCTCTCTCTGCCTGCCTCTCTGTCTACCTGTGATCTCTCTCTGACAAATAAATAAATAAAATCTTAAAAAAAAATCATAAAAAAAAATTTAAATTCTTTTCTTTTTAGGTATTTCTGCAACTCAACAAAATGGAGACAACTGTCCAAAGGCATAGATATCCCTACGTCTGTCTTGCCTGTGGCCCCCGAGGCGTCCACAGCTCACTTCCTGGGGTCACAGCTGCCAGGGTGTGCGAAGATGGTGGGGTCTCACCGCAGAAGACGTGCACCTCACTCCCCACGATGCCTCCCACCGGTGTCCCGGCCCAGCTCCCCTATGCCCCAGCCTGCGCCGTAGGCAAGGCCCCATCCCCGGCCATGAAGGCCCCACAGAGAGCACCCTGTTGGGGCAGCAAGGGCTATGAGAACTGGTCTTACCCCAAATTCCGGTTACACTTGAACTTTTCCTCTCTGTGGTTTCAAGGTTTTATGTTTTGAGGATGAAGACCCACATGTAATTAAAAAAAAAAAATCCTAGTACCAAGTAGCCACTGGCTAGCATTTATCAAGCCCCACAAGGCTAATAAGCTTGCTATGATCTTTACATGCAATTTCTTTTTTTTCTCCTCAGAGCACACTTAGGAGGTAGAACGAGTTTATTCCAGTTTTGAAGATACAACTAAAGCCTAAAGCCAAGCGGCTTGTCCAGAGCCACACAGCCAGGAAGGAGCCAAAGTACATTTTGAACTTGAGACCCACCTGGCCCCTCTGGGAGACCCGTGTCCCAGTCCTGCCTTTCTTCTACATTCCGTGGACGGAGTGTGGCTCTGAGGCTTGATCGGGGCTCCAACATAACCCACATGAATCTGACGTATGGTAAGGTCTACCAGTCAAAGGACAGAGCAGCCGCGTCTCCCACGCTGAGCTCTGCAGGCTGCTCTCCAAGCGTGGTTGAACCCAGGGGGTAGAGTCAACTTCAAAAATTTGGCCAGACCGCTGGACAGCTCCTACCCCACAGACACACACGCGTGCGCTCAGAACACCCCTATGCACTGCTCCCGCCTGTCTGGCTGTGGGACCCACACCCGAGGTCCCGGGATGATTCGTGGACGTGACTATTCCCAGGAGAAGCAAACATGTTCTTTCGGTGAAGGAACGTCACATAGTCCAGCTCACCATGAACTTGTGACATAGTTAGTGGCATTGCTGTTTCACCCATGAAGCTGGGGGCTCAGAGAGCTGAAGTGACCTCCTGGTCCTGGGCCACAAACCCAGATGCCCCCCTCTGTGTGACACACCACCCCGGCCTCCCTGTTGGCCCGGACAAATGGACTGTGTCATCATCCCACCACTGTCCCTGGGGGCTCCTGCACAGCTCATCTGAGGAAGCCCTCTTCCTCCCCAGGGTGTTTCAGTAAACTTCTCCCCCACCCTCTTCAACTGCTCGAAATAGCGCCGGCTTGCTTGTGCCTCCCGCTTTACGAAGTTGCCGTCCATACATCGGCACAGCCTGGGGTTTCAAAAGGGACCTGGAGAAGATTTCCAGGAACTCTGTCTGTGGATGGGGTTCCCCACTGCCCCCTCAGGACTTCCCGGGTCATTGTGTGACCTTCAGCACTTTGTTTCCTGGAGCCCACCAGCCTCTGTCACCTATGTGCACAGGCCGGCCTCCCTATGGAGGGGTCCCTGCAGAGGTCCTGCCTGCCCAACACTCCCTTCCTCCACCAGAGCAGCCGTTGTGGAGAAAGGAGCCAGGAGCCTTGGAGGCCAAGTGTGTGTGGCCTGCAAGCTCTGTATTGTGTCTCTGTCTCATCTTGATGACTATCTGTACGCTTTCCAACTATCATCTGTCTGTCTGCCTGTCTCTACCCAAGGCCCAGCCACCTGTTTATCTACCTGTTTATCCGTCTCTCTCTTTCTCTGTAATCTTCCGCTGTCTACAGCCATCATCTGTCCATAAGTCTGTCATCAGTCCATGTCTGTCCAGCTACCACCTACGTCGATCGCCCCTCCATACGGCACAGGGATAAACACTGTACATGTCTATTTCACACACACCGGACATATGTATGTCTCACACCCCCCCTGCGACGTACTCTGAACGCGTGGTCTGTCTTTACAGCAAGGGACTGGCCGGCCTGGCACAGCAGCTAAGAGCAGAGCTTTTGGAATAACCAAGTCCTGAGCTTCACTCCCAACTTCCTTCCTTACTGGCTGTAACCAGTGCCCTGTGTGTGCCTCAGTCTGCACACCTGTAAAGTGGGCTGACTGCAGCATGGTGGGCACTTAGCGGGTAATGTGTCTTGGTGGCTCAGTTCAGTTCCTGGCACCCATGGGATCAGCGGGCAGGAGCTACTGTGCTTCTCTCCTGGGGTATTTTAATTCTTCTGGGGGATCCTGGAACTCTAGAAGCACCTTCCGGGGTTATTCCTTCTGATGTTGATTCTAGGAGACCCCACAAGCCCTCCTCGAGGTCCCTTCCTTTTCTCTGACCTGGTGCCAGGGCCAGCTGTGTGTGGGTGGACGAGGAGGGAGCTCTGCCTGGCGGGGCCCCCGGCACTGGCTGGTCTCCTACGTCCCTCCTTCCCGGCAGCACTGGGCAGTGACTGCCTGGGCACGGCTGATCAGCCTTCGTCCTGATGGACAGGGACCCCTGGGAGCTGTCCCCGTCCTCACGCACCCACACTACTTCACAAAGATGGTCATACGCCCAAAAGTGCTCAACATGCAGGAAAACACGTTACGTCATTTCTACCAGGTAGCAGAAAATGAGTCCGCGGAATTCGTAACACACATTCTTCTGGAGTTCCCACGTGGGAGATCACGGAATGGGGCAAAGCAGCAAAATAGGAATTTTATGGGTGTGGCTGAAACCATCCCTCGGAAAAAATGCAAATCGCTCACGGACCGGTCGCTCCCTTCTCATCACACGTGGTGGGCTTGATCCCGGGGGGGGGGGGCAGTGCTTAATTTGGAAAAAAAGCAAAACAAAGAAAACCCAAAACCCCCTGAGAAAAGCTACCCTTTAATCTTTCATGAGTTGTTCCACGACCGGATTCCTCATCCAGAAGATGTGTCTGAACGCTTCCGGCTGGTTATGTCTCCTGCGTTCCCCGAGCAGACCCTGCTGAGGGCCGGCTGGGTCCCCGCGCCGGGGGCACAGACCACGGACCAGACCTCATGTCCCAGAGGGAAGACAAAACGTGCCCTAAACGTTGGGTTGTGGGAGCAGCAAGTGTGTTGAGCATGAGTCTCTGTGTTACGCATGATTTAAGGTCATCGCTGTCTAATGATAAAGGAAAGTCCTAGCAGGCCAAGAGGGCACTCTGACTGGACTCAGAGTGTGTCTCAATCCCAAGGGACAGAGGCTGCAGCAGGGACGGGGCATCTGGCATCTGCCTCCTGGGCACTCTGACAAGTGAGGGGACAGGGTGTGCTCTCTGGGACAGGGGCCATGGGCTACGGTGAGGAGACATGGTATGTCAAAGCTACAGATCAGGACTGGCCAGGGCTGGGGGCCAGAGGCTGCTCTCCTCCTAGGCGGTGTGATAGAGGCAAATGTGTGAGGTGACGGCCTCTGGCCACTGGCCTCCGTTCCTGGCCCTTTTCCCCAGCCCGTAGCTGGAGTGGAAGTTGTGGCCACTTGGAGATGTGGTCCATGGCAATGCAAGGCCTGTGGCAACATCTTACAGAATCTCGGTGCTTTTTGTCAAAGCCCGAAACTCACACGAGTATGTTAATACGCTACGGACTCAGAATTTTGCCGGTTTTCCCGTGAATGTTATTTCTCGCCTGCAGGATCCAATCCCCAAGACCACCTTGCACTTACAGGTAGCGGCAAGACGTACCCAAGTCACCTGCCTGTTCTCATCTCAGCTGATTAAGTACCGTGGGCGGATTCTAGAAGCTTCTCACACCCTGAAGCTAAAAAGCCTAATACAGCCTATTTATTTTTAAGTTACATCCTGGAGCAGCGCACACGCTTCCCTGGAAAAGCTTTCCCATCCCAGTGTCCCAGCCGGGGAGGGGGCAGCCGGCTCCCCACACAGGGTGGGCCTGCGGCGGGGGTGGCACGCTGACTGCCCGCAGCACCCCAGCCCTGGGACCCTACGGCACGACGGGTCCCCTTCCCCATGTCTCCGAACCAGGGCGTTTGTGACTTGCCCTGGGGTCAAACAGCCAGTGAGGAGCCAGTCAGTCTGGCTGGTGTTCCAGACGGCACCCAGCACCCTCTGCAGGGGTGACGACGCCCAGCGACCCCCGCACGCACAGCAAGAGGCCGACCCCTGCCCTCTCACTGCAGCTCCGCAACCCAAGACGCTCTTTCTCTGAGTGAAAGAACAGGACTTTCGCCAACCACCCTCTGGGTCACGACAGCCTGTCACACGTCACCAAACACAGCGTTGACAGTGAATGCACGCCACGCCTCTGCTCTTCCCCGGAGCCGTCTCTATTACTTAACGGAAGCGAGTCTCCTGTGTTTTATCCTCAACCCAGAAAGACAGTCTTTTGATTTTTACTATTTCAGCAAAGTCTTTGTTTTCTATTCTAGAACTTTTCACTCCCCCACCCCCTCTCTGGCTCCAAATATTCCCAAGGGCACTGCACGGGCTCCGTCCCCTCTGTCCGCCCTGCACGGCCACGCCGAGTTCCGCGATGCCATGATAAATTCCTCGTGTTCCTGAATGTGGCCAAGTCATCCCGGCCACCAAAGGAGGCGCGCTTTACCGGCCTGCAGAGATGGGGTACGTGCTTCCTGCTTGGTCTTCCACTAACGGGGGGAGCCCTGTGCTATCTCCCCGCTTCCCAGGGGCCCTGATTTTGAACCAGAGGACTAATGCTCTTGGAAACTGGGGGGAGAAGTGGTCTCGCGGATTCCTACACAGAGCACTGGAGTGGCGCAGGACGATGCCTTCTTCGCAAAAGATCTACCGGCCAAAAGGAGAAGAGAAAACCTCACCAAGTATTGCCTTTGGCTTTAGCCTGGGGGACAGGGAAAGGTGTGGCTGCTTGCAGGAGCCTCAAGTGAACCTTCCAGGGCCTGGAGCGCCTGGAAGGCCTGCAGGCCGTGTAGAGCCCAGCATCTCCCGGGGGGCACGGCGCCTGCACCTCTAGGCCTCCCGGCTGCACCCCAATACCCGTGAGCATGGAGAGTGTGTGGCCAGCGTCCCAGCTGAGGTGGTGAGTCAGCCCAGCTTCCAGAGTCACACGAGACTGGCCTCTCAGATCTTCAAAGCTGCTGCCCCATCTCTCACGATAAGCCACAGTGTTCTACAGAGCAAGGGCTTTCCGGTCCCCAAGGAGGCTCCGCCTCGGCAACCTTCCCTCACAGGCCCAGATGCCTGGCGCCTTGCTCCCTACCAGGCTCTCCTCATCCTACAGCCCCTGCTCTGCAGGCTCACGTCCCTGCCTACAAGCCCATTGTGTGTGTGGGGGAGGGGTGGCCGGGACTCAGGGCTCTGGTGAGCGCCAGCGCAAGGTGGCCGCTCATTGTGGTCCCAGGGCACCTGGCTTCCGGGTCCGGCATAGCCATGCTGATGCCAGGAGGCCCCATAGAATGGCACTTTCTTGAGGTAGGACACCTTCAGGAAGGGCAGCACGAACAGCAGAACACATATGTCCACGCTGGGCCCTGACCTCGGGCTGGCCAGCGGGATTTCTGCTTCCTTCTCTCCCTCTGGACACCGGACACCATCGCTTTGACCTCGCTCTGGGCTCCTGCTCTTCAGAACAGAGTGGTGGGGAGGAGGAACGCTATTTCCCTCTCCAGAAACCAGTGTGTGGGCTTGACTCTGGGTCACCATCAAGAGCAAAGAGGAAGCGGGACCCGAGACGCAAGCACTGGAGCTCAGGAGCGTCCTCACGACCGACCTGCTGTCTGACCCTGGGTACTCAGTGGGCAGGGGCTGGGCTCAAACCCCACACCTGCACTTACAGAGCGACCACGAGCAAGCTGTCTAGACACTGTGTGCCTCTGCTTTCTCATCTGTAAAATGGGGTGACAACAGCAATTGTTTCCCAGGAGGGGTACACACGAATTGGCAAATAAAAAATAATTATCGAATAACTCTCTACTCTCTCTTTAAAAAGGGGGGGGGGCGCCTGGCTGGCTCCATTGGCGGAAAGAGCAACTCTTGGTCTCAGAGTTGTGAGTTCAAGCCCCAACTCAGGTGTAGAGATTACTTACAAATAAAGCCTTTAAAAAATTAGTTGTCTACTCTCTTTGATAACCATTTTCGGCTGCTTCTGCTATAACACCCTTCAGACTACAAAGGGCAGCCCTTTTTACTGACTGGACTTACTCCTGGGGACGAGTCCTTATCACAAATGGGCAATGAGGCAGGGTTCTTGAGCACAGTGAACCAAGAGGGGAGGAGGTGAATTTGCCACAGATAAGAGAGATTTCTCAGTGGATACAGCTGAAGATCAAGGCATTATTTCATGAGTAACTGCTCAAAGCCAGTGGTCAACAAGAAGTTAATAAGTAGGAGATCCACTGTTGAATGTAACAAACTGTGTATTTGTTGAAGAACAGACACCCCCACGCCTACAGGAGAAGGACTCAAAATGGCAAGTGACTCCAACTGCCTCCCAACCCAATGTTCTAATTCAGTGGGTCCCAAACTTTGGTGTCAGGTAGAATACAGACTCCCAGGCTCCAACCGAGATAGTCTGATCAGAAGATGTAGATTCGGAGGAGAAAGAAGAAGATCATCTAGATTCAGAGCAGAGGTCTGAAGTTCTCAGCAGCGCCCCCAAGGTGGGTGGGGGGTCCAGGCCGAGCGCTCCGAGGTGCGCTGTCGGACAGGAGATGCTCTCCGTCCTCCCCAACGGTCAGACAGCAAAGACTCAGGTGGGCTGAGCAGGGAAGAGGTTTTGGATGAAGGGATAGAGGTTGCCGCCCGCCCCCCAGTAACAAGCGAGGGGATGTTCTCTGTTCTAGGTGTGGAGACCGGGATTCAGGGTTTCCAAGACCACGGCACAACGTTGATTAGTACCCCGGTGTTCCGACCCCAAGCTCTTTCCACCAGTTTTAGGATCAATGCCAGAGAAAATTCGCCAGGCTTTCCCCATCCCCAGGAAGGAAAATAGGGGCTTATGAAAGTGGTTCTAAGGGCCAAGGACTGTGGAGATAAGAAAGCCCAGCCAGGCACACACTCCCAGTGTGATTCAGAGCTGTCCTGTCTACCCTCTTCCTCCTCTGAGCTGCGCTTGGAGAAAACTTTGGCCTGGCATGTTCCAGTGAAAGTCTACGGACTCCTTCTGACTTCCCAGTCTTGCCTGAACTGGAGCAGAAGGTGAAAAGGGAGGCTAACGGTTCTTTCCAAGCTCGAGTAGCTCTTTTTCCCTCGCTGACTTTAAAATCTTTGTTTGACACGAGGACCAGGACAATGAAAATAACAGAATTTCAGTCAAACCGGCTGCCCCCGGTCCTGTGTGACGGTGGTCACCGGGAACCCACAAGAGTCACCTGGGAAATCCGTTCAGAGTGCAGGGAGAGTGGGGTCTGGGGCACACGGTGTCTTCCACCCGTTTTTGGTCCCAGTATAAACATCTGTGTCCACAACCAAGGGATGGCCTTATTGCGTCCAGCTTAATGCAAGTGGCTCCAATCATTTGAACACCATGTACACAATCCCACAGTGCCTCCCAAGCGCACCAATACCGGAGCAGCCCTGAATGCACCTTAGCCCCTCCCACCCCGGCTGAGACCTGGTAGGAAACTGCAGGGTTTCCGCTGTTGTTCACTCACAGGGGTTAACTCGAGGGACACTGCTGGCTCTCTCCTCCTCGCCCCGCCCATTCCCCCATGCCTCTCATTGAAAAGCCCCAGAAAACTCTCTGCCGAGGATGGTACCCAGACACCAGCTTCCCAGTGCCACAAACACATTTCTTCTCTGAGCCCCGGCGTCTCAACCACCCCGGGACGGACTGTCTTCCCTCTAGGAAGCCGGGGATTCGCTCCAGTTCAGGAGAGGACGCCTCAGGCTATGGTTTAAACTGTTGGCTCTCGGGGGAGGGCCACCGCCTGTTGCACACGGGATCCAAGTGGGGAACCCAAGGGAAGGCACACTTGAGACGTTCTCTGGGCAAAGCGAGCGCTCGCGGAGCCGGGGCTGGGTCAGGGCTGCACGCACACACGGGCGCACACGCACGCACTCTCAGGTGAGCACGCACGAGCTGCCTTCCGGCAAGGCCACAAGGTGTCCCTTCCACTCCCCCGGCGCACGAATCAGAGCCCATGAGCTGGACCCAGGACTTACCGCCAAGACGCTCTGGGCCAGAAGCCCCACGGTCACAGCCCCCAGCAGCAGCCACCTGGATGGGAGAGAGAGGGAGACCTCCATGAGCGGGCGGCCTCGGCTTGGCAGTTCCTGAGTTACACGCAAGGGTCCCCGCGCGCAGGACCCACGGGGACGCGGCAGAAAGTCGCTTACCGCCGCAGGGCAGGGCTGGACGCCGAGCACTGGTGTCTGTCCATACTCCCGATCCCGTCACTCCGGACTCCGCGCGGTCTCTCCAGCTCTGGAGGGCGAGAGACAAAGCAGGCTTAGCAGGGGCTGGGGAGGGAGCATCCTCGCCGCAAGCCTCCTTCCACAAGACGCGGGAAAGCGGGGCGCGCCCCCGCATCCCTGCAGGGGTGACAGAGAGCCGCTCCGAGACCGGACAGGAGAAGGGGGAGCCTCCCACTTAGGCCCTGCTGGGCGCCGCTTAGCGGCGGCCGCTCGGTGACCTCCCCCACTTCAGCAGAAGTGCGCGTAGTGCCCTGCCTGCGCGGGCGCCCCAAGTCCCAGCCCCAGCCCGGGTCTCCGCGTCCTCGGGGTCGCCCTCACCTCGCGCCCGGCGTCAGGGGCGGTCCGCGCGCATCCGCCGCTCCGGGGGCGCCCGGCCGCGGCACACGGGCAGCGCGGTCGACCTCGCGGGCCCCCGGGTGCCGGCCCGGGTCCTCGGTCCTCCGGCCGGTGGGCGAGCGCGGGGGGCGCGGGGTCGCGCGGCTGCCGCGGGTGGGTGCGGAGCGCAGAGCCCTGGCGTCCCGGCGCGCGGCGGCCACAATCTCCGGGCCGCGCGCTCCCGCCGCCTCTTACCCGCGCCGCAGGGTCCTCCCCTTTGAGACGCCGCCCGCGCGCCGCCGAGGGGAGGGGGCAGCGCCAACAAATTGGGGAGCTCGCCGGGCCGCGCTCAGGTCTCCGCCGCGAGCCGCCGCGCCCCGGACGGTGCGCAGCGCTCGCGTCCCGGCCCTCCGCCGCTGAGCCGCCCGCCGCCGTCCCCCGCCGATCCCCGCCGGTCCCGGCCGCCCCGGGCGCGCCACCATGGTGCCCCGGCTCGGCTTCTGGCTGCTGCTGCTGGCCGCCGCCCTCCTGCTCCACGAGGAGCGCAGCCGGGCCGCTGCGAAGGTGAGTCCCCGGCCGGCTCCGCTCCCCCGGCGTCCCGCCCCGCGCCTCGGGCGCCCCGCGCGGCCCCTTTGTCCCCGGACCCAGCCGCCCGCCCGCCCCTCGGGGGTCACGCGTGGCACGGCCAGGTGCCCTCTCCGCGCGGGCCCCCGCCAGGGACCCCTGTGGGCTGCCTTCGCGCATCCATTAGGGAGCCTCCTTTGTTGTGGGCTGGGTGGGGGCGAGGTAGAGGACCTCTCCGGGCCCTGGGCAAGCGGAGCGGAGCTCAGGGCGCACCGCGCCGGGCGATGGTGCCCGGGAGTCTGCGGGACTTGAACTCGCGCCGCGGAGGCCTCAGCGGCCCGGCGCCCTCTCCTGCCCTGGGCGCCCTGGTGGGCTGGGGGCAGGCTGGGTGGGCACGCGCGCCCCACTCTGCTCAGAGCCCCACGCTTGTGCCCGGGAGTCGCTTTGGGCGTGTTTCTCCCGTTCTCGGGCGACTCTGCTGGTTGATGCTGAGCAGTTGTGGGCCGTTTGCCTGGAAACAGCTGTCTCTCTTGCTTTCCCACGACTTTTCTGTGGCTGAAGCCCGCTGGAGGACAGAAGTGGGGCGCTTGTGAGCGGAGCTTTAAAAAGTTACCAAACCCACTCGTTGCCTTTTATTAATGGACATTACCCATAAAGCTATAACCACATCATAGTTGAGTATGAAACCAACATGAAACTCCATCTTATTGTTCTAAGCACAAATTGTTTTGCTAGTTTTCACTTCCTCGGGCTGTGTGCTTGCCGGAAAGGATCCCGGAGCTGGGCTTGCAGGAGGAAAGGCTTCCAGCTCTGGAAGGTCCTTGATGCACTTTTGTTCTTTCTTTTTTTATTTTTTTTTTCTTTCCCCCTCAGACAGAATAAAGACCTCGGCGGGTCCCCAGTGTGCCAGGCTTGCAGACAACACCCTGAGAAAGTGTGGCTTCTAAAGGCATTTTGCACCCCCCCCCGCCTCAATGTTTAAAAATTATTTTGCTACTTTCGCACTGCCCAGTCACTCTTTTAGTGTTCCAGACCTCATCTAGCTCATCGTGTCCCACTCATAGCGCTCTCCCTCCTGCTCCCATTCAGGTGGTTGCTTTTACGTTTTGTTTGTTTGTTTGTTTGTTTTTAGTTGTCTTCGGGAGGGATGGTATTCACTGACTCTTGCTTGTAAAATCAACGGGACGGGTACCTGCCAGAGTGAGCTGGTAGTGTGCATGCCCGCCTCATCCCAGGGCAGGGCTGACTCCTTTCTGGCAGCTCCTTCATTGGGTGTCGAAAGGGCTGGTGATCACAGCAGCAATTAAGGGCAGATGCTTCTCCCAGCCCCGAGCCCAGCCAAGCACCGGACTCAGTGGTTCAAGCGCTCTCCAGTAATGATGACAAAATACTTTGAGAAGAGGAATCTCCAGAGCACTTATTTGGGTGTAGAAACATTGACCCAAAGATGTCATACTTCCAAGGAGAGATTGCTAAATTCGATGGCAAGCAAATGAGAGAAAGTTCTCTATTTGGAAATAGGAACCTCTGCTTGGACTTAGATTTTCTAACTGATAATAGTAGCAAAGCAAAGCTGATTGTAAGAACTAGCTTCAGCTGGGACTTTAAATAACAAGCCACACACCTATGGGAATGCCTGTTCTTGCCTGGGAAATCAAACTCACTACTGTTGTGTGGGATTACTCTCCTTTAATTATTCTCTAAGGCCCAAGCACATTCCTGTCCACTGGCTTGGCTCTAAACCTCAAGGTGTCCCATAGTGTTTTAAGCTCTGGGTCACGTGTTTGGACACTCTCTGATCGATCACCAGCTGACTCAACATTATCTTTACACTTAATTTTTCCTGACTTAGAAAGATATGGATATGACATGGATGTCAAGAAAATCTGTTTAAAAATAATTGTCTAATTTTTAAAAAGCATTTCACTTTTCATATCATCAAGAACTTTTTTTTTTTTCTTACCACTTTCCAAAATTACCTGTTAGGTACCAAAATTTGAAATAACTTCAACACAGATCCAGGCAAAATACATTTAAAACTACATTGTGAATAATAAGTCACTGCCATCAGTCCATCAAATCCTTACTCAGGAGCCACCCCGAAGGGTTCTAGGGTTACCTGTGCCTTTGAAAGAGAATCTGATTCACACTTTACCTGCATTTGTACCTGTCCCAACATTGCCCCCCCCCCCCCCCATTTGAAAGGCTCTTTGATTTTATATTTGACCCTATCTGCCATGGTCATATTGTTCATTTACTAGTAGATGGATTTTCTAAGCCAGTGATTTTCCCCCATCCCCAGTCTATCCTGATTCCCCTCCCCAACTTTTCTTTCTGAGGCAAGAAGGGAGGAGAAGGGGACAGGCCTGAGCAGAAGTGCCCTGGTTGCGGGTGCCCTGTGTTCTCAGTCCTGCAGTCAGACTGGAGGGAATCGGAGGGAAGCGTCCCCACCGCACGAGCCTCGGACTCCTCTCTCACTGCGTCACCCCCTCCCCCCTTAACGGATGGTTTCTCAGGATCGGAAACGTGAACTCGCCCCCAAGTGTGGAGATGCCTGCCCCCGGCTCTGGGCGTGTTCAGACCCTGCTCACTGTCCTGGTGCTCCGTGACCCAGGACTCACGGAGCTGAGACTTAGTCCCCATGTTGAGTACGACTCTGTTCTGTTGCAAAGGGAATTGAAACAAGAAGTCCGAGCTCTCCCGCCGGCCCGTGGCGGCACCATCAGCCCAATACACCGGAGGGATACAGCCCAAATCATTAGGTTCCTCATCTGTGGACTCGGCCCAGCCGGAAGGAGTAATGCATGTAAACTGCGTGTTGCAGGCGCGGCCCCCACAGAATTACCGGCCGCGTAAGTTCATCACATACACCAAGAGCAAGTGTGGTTTAAAACTGTCCGCTCTTAGTGGGCCGATGAGCTGGGAGGACTCCCTCCCCCGAAGCCTCGGTCAGGCAGACCTGACCCTTTTCCTGGGGACTGCTCCTTCCGTCCTTTGCCCCGCGCATGCGCCCTGAGCCCTCCCGCGCGCTTGTGCTCTGGCTGGCCCGCGCGACTGCGACTGCGCATGGGCTCGCCCTGCCCCTAGGCCGCTTGCACTTGGCAGGGCCGCCGAGCAGCACGCGGGCCGCCGAGCCGCACGCGGCCGCCGAGCAGCACGTGGGCCCCCCAGGCTGGTGAGTGTCACAGTGGCCAGCTGCGCAGGACGCAGAGACGCTTCCAGGAGGACACCCCGCCTCCCGCTCTGAGGGGGACGAGAATCTATAAGGTCAGCGTCGCTGTTTCCATGAGCTGTGAGGGCCGTTACGCTCGCAGGTGCCGCTTGTGCCGCCTGTTCCTAGACCTGCAGCCCCTGCATTTGAGAACGACACGGAGGCTCCCTCCTTTGAGAAACCCAGATGCCACGTCTTCTGTTACCAGCCGTGGTAGCTGACCTTTCCTCCCAGAGGGGTAGAGACACGGAGGAACAAGGTCTGGGAGACGGTGGGAAGAGGCACCAGCTCCCAGCTGGGCCCTGACTTGGGGGTGTCCCCTCTCCCCAGGCTGCAGGTACATTGGGGTGTGTGGAAGGTTGCCACATGGATGGCTGCTTCTAGGCTGCAGTGCCTTTAGGAACTGACCCAGAAAACGTAGCCTCACTTGGGCAAGTACATGAGGGAATTCACAAAACCCATTATTCATTAACAAGACTGTTGGCAAATGTCTTGGGACTGGTCAGGATGGTCATCGCTTCAGGAATTCAGTTACTTAGTGAAGAGCTAGTAAGGATTTTTCAGACAAATGAACCCACCGGTGCCTCTCTGGAACAAACCCTTTGAGAAATCCAGAGGGCGTCAAAAATTGAGTGAGTTCTAACACTTGTTTGGAAGAAGTATAGACAGTGTTTGTTTTAACATTTGTTCCAGAAATTCGAAAAGGATTAACCTCATTAAAATGCCTCTCAAGCAGATTTGGTATTTTTGCATTCTTGAGATAGAGTAAGCAAAAGCAACAATAGAATGCCGAAAATAATACCATTAGGGCATTGTTCTTCCTGCTATTATTAAACAACCACTAAAAAATGTCGACTATAGAACAATACAAAAGACATATTCCTACTATTCTCAGGCGTACAATGAGAGAGGATATAAACCAGAACACGTTTCAATGGTCAAGTTCTTTGGAGGCACTGAACACTGTAAGAATTACTTGGGGTTAATATTTTTATAGTCTGGTACACGGTGAACTGGTTCCATCCTGTGTTTCCCTCCATTGTTCTCCTGGTTGTGCTCTAGTGACATGTGTCTCTCCTAGATTTCCTCCTGTTTCTCCCTTCTTCCTCTGCCCAGGCCCTCGGCATGGGTGTGCGATGGGGTCCAGCCCGCCGGCTCCTCTCCTCTCTCCTCTCTGTGCTGTCTGCCCTCTCTGGCTGGGAACATCTGCTCTTGTGATCCCATGAAGAGGGCTCCAGACCTTTTTCTTGAAATGCAGCCTAGGATCTTCGCATTCCCGTGGGTCATGTCACCTTGGCTTTAGTCTCAGACTTTGCAAACGTGTTCAGAGCTGAACTTACAGTCTTACCCAGACCGACTGCCCATTCCCACTGTTGCCTTGTAGTCGCCGATGCCCCAGTATCTCCTCACACTCAGCCCAGACACGATGACTTCCCCTAGAGGAAATCTCTTTTATCCTGTCTCTTTTTAACCTCCATGTCACTCAGTCGCCAAGGCTGCCATGTCTTCCTCCTGTGGGCTTCTCTGCATCCCCGCCGGCTTTCTCCTCCCATGGCTGCAACCCCCTTCCAGGTCTGTCCGCCTTGAGCCAGGGTTGCAGCAAACCCCTCCTCGTTCCTGGGCTCCCTCCAGCCCAGTCCTCGTGTTGCTGGGTGGCTACTTGTCTCTAGGGATCCATTTATGACCACGGCATTCCCCTGAGGGGCTACCTCATGTCGAACCGCAGCTTCCCTTCTGTTCCATGCGCTGGTTTCTATTTGTCTTTTGATAAAGACTTTCTCTTTTATAGAGTAGCTTTAGGTTGAGAGGAAGGTGCAGAGATTTGCCCATATCCCCTTCTTCCCTGATGCTAGCACAGCCTGTCCTCCATCAGTGTCACCCACCAGAGTGGGGCATTTGTCACAATGGGTGAGCCTACGGTGATGTGTCATCATCTCCCACGTTGCATGACAGTCACTCTCGGTGTTGTGCAGTCCATGCGTGTGGAGGGGTGTGCAGCCATGTCATCACTGTAGCGTGACCCAAAGACCTCAAGACCCCTGGTGCTCTGCCTGTTCCTCCTTCCCCCGTATGCCTGGCAACCGCTCCTCTGACTGTCTCCATAGCTTGACTTTTCCAGATGTCCTAGAGCTGGAATCAGATGGGATGTGGCCGTTCACACCGGCTTCTTTCACTTGGTGATACGCGTTTAGGTTCCTCCACACATCTTTTCGTGACCGGATCATGACTGTCTTGTTGGTGTGGAGTGATACTGCCTTGCCTGGCTGGACCAAGGATTCTTTGTCCCCGCACCCCCGAGGGCCATCTTGGTGGCTCCCACAACCTGGCGGTTCTGAATAAAGCTGCTGTAGACAGCCAGGGGCAGGTTTCTCTGTGGACAAAACTGCTCCACTCCTTGGGGTGCACGTGATTGCTGGTTAGTGTGGCAAGAGTGTGTTTAGTTTTGTGGGTGACCACCAAACACCAAACTGTCTCCTGAAGCAGGCTGCGCCATTTTGCCTTCCTGCTAGCAAGAAGTGAGGGTCCCTGTGTCTCTACATCCTCTCTGGCATTTAGGGTCATCAGGGTGGGGTCCTGGCCTCTCTCCACAGTAGGGATCTCATGGCTGCTTTGATTTTGCCCTTCACGACCTGGATCCGTGAAGTTTATCTTCGTGGCTCGCCAACCTGTCGGCTGGGTGATTGCACGAAGGACTAGTCTCTGTGTTCCATGGGGTGATGTCATCTGTTTGAGCCTCAGGTCCCTAATCTGAGAATACAGTGTCCTTGGAAACCTTCACGTCACCTGGTATGGTCGTGCCCCCAGAGCAGCTCAGTGCTCAAGCCATGCTGGTGGTTCTCGCTGCTCTGTGGCTGGGACCACAGTGTCTCGTGTCTGTTCCTCTGACACCCCTGACAATTCTGAGCCGCTGGAGGACCCAGCTTCTCTTTAAAATTCCCCCACTATGTGTGTGGGGGTGCCTGCCCCATGGAGAGACCTCACCAGTGACTTGTAATTGGGGCTGATGCTTCTGGCCGACATTCACTCTCCAGCCCTGGAAGAGCCCCGGTGGGACTGTGCATGGGCCCACGTGAGCTGGTGGCAGTGTTAGGGAACAGAAAGGGAGTTTGTGCCAGACGAAGGTGTTTCCTCTTAATTTGGAATTTGGAGTAGTTACTCCACCCCAGACTAAACACGACTTGGAAATATACACAATGCTGAACTCCTTATGTAAATAGTTTATTCCGTGGTTTAGTAATATTCCTAGCTTTGCTATTCTTGATTTTTAATATGCGCACTATGAGAACAGCTGATGGCCTCTGAGTTTTAAGGCTTGCAAGGTTTGTGGTAAGAGCAAAGATAAAAGCAGTGCCCCGTCAGATACTGAAGGGATATTTCACATACCATGAGGCTTTTGCCTATCGGTTGGTTTTATCTCTTGCTGATAAAGGACAGTACTCGGGCCCCTTCATCTTTTACTGTTCTTAGAGTCACCACTTCATTCAGAGTTGTGGAATGACTGTTGTTCACTCTGGAATAAATACCTCTGTGTACCGTGGACATTTCTTTCTTGCTCACACAATGGCGAGCGATAGTGGCTGTGAATCGGACAAGGCCACTGTGATGTCACCGGCTTTGTTCCCATCTCACCAAATACACTGAGGGTTGGAGAAGCCATGTGTACACTCGAGAGAGAGAGAGGCTAGCTGTTGAAGTAAATGTCCAACCCAGCTCAGTGTTTGGAGACCTGATATTCCTCTATTTGATGTTTCGTTAAAATTGTTTAAACGTTTGAGTTTCTGCTCTAGAAAGTAAACCTATTCCTTCATGAAGAACAAAACCCGAGGTTTTCTGGTTGTAACTCTCAGTATCTCCAAGAGCTCTTTGCACAACTTTTTCATAGGAGGCACTCACACTTGGAGAAGACGGAGGTTCGGAGGGCGTGGGTCGTGGGACACAGGGGCATGTCTTCACTTTGGAGCCGTGAACCTTTCCTAATGGGTTACTCCTTTATTTCTATTAAGGAAATATTAACCTATATTTTAATCAGCAGAACATTGACTAGTACATCTCTAACAATGTTTTTCATAAAGTATGCTTGTAATTTTTGTAATACGAGAAAACAACCACAGTTTATTCTAAAACTCCATAATTATCCTTTGTAACCAGTCAGCAGTTTTGAGCACGGGAGTATTTTTTCCTATATCATCCAAGAGCATCAGCTTTAAAATGTCATTATAAATGTAAGTATCTCCTTTTCCTAATTAGTTTTAATTTTTGAATTCCATTTTATAATTTTTTTAAAGATTTTATGTGTTTGTTGAAGAGTGTGAGAATGTGCTATAGTGCACGCATGGCGGGGAGATGGGCAGGCAGAGGGAGAAGCAGGCTCCCCGCGGAGCAGGGAGCCCGAGCTGGGACTTGATCCCAGGACCCTGAGATCATCACCTCAGCTGAAGGCAGACACTTAACCCACTGAGCCACCCAGGTGTCCCCAGTTACAGAATTTTTTAAAGGAGTACAATAATATTTTAAAAGCTTGGATAAAAGCTTGAGTGAAGGTGTATCAGTGTCTTTTCTAACCTATTTTACATTTAGGGTTTTATTAGGGGAAAAAAAAAAGGTCACAGGACCTATAGTTTGGCCCACTTTTGTAATGTCCATTTGATTTGACTTTATATCTTAAATAGTAGTAATTAGATATTAAGGGGTTAGTGTAATTCCAAGGGCTCTAAAATTAGCCAGGCAAAAGAAGTGTCTAATTCTCTAGGAAACTTGGCCAAAGGGGTACATGCAGACAACTTGTTGGGAAGAGAATTGCAGCGTTTCAGACGCACCTGGAGAGAAGCTCCATATGGGGTAGTGGGCACTGCCGTTGAACACGAGGGTGCTGGTTTGAGTCCCTGCTGTGTGACCCTGTGCCGGCGACCTCCCTCTCTCCAACATACTCTCTCCCTCTCTCCTCTGGACAATGAGGATGGCCATAATGCTTCGCTCAGGGGACATGTCTGAAGATGACATGAGGTAATGTTTAGAAAGCACTTGTGCGGTGCTGGACACTCTTCTCTTTGTTAAACTAAAAACAAGTTCTGAGGAATAAGCAGCAAGTGTTTATGTCATCAAGGAAGGCATCTTGGGGCTGGAGACCATAGAAGGGCACCTGTCCCAGTAGCTGTGGGACATGAGCTCCCAGCAGAATCTCCTGGAAGGCTTGGTGAAGCACAGACGCCAGGCCCCCCTCCTAGACTTTCTGATTCAGGGTTGTGGTGTGCACCCGAGAGTGGCATTTCTGCTCCAGAGATGATAGGTCTCGTCCATTCTCTTCCTCAGGCAGGGACAGCTGCTCGAGGCACATGAGCTCTGAACCCACTGTTCTGGGACGTTGCTTTGCCTTCAAATACGAAGCTGAATTTAAAATGACTTTCATGATTCTCATTTTCTTCTCTTTTGTTGGTTGTGGTTGCCACTGGTGAGCTCAGTTCTAGCCCTATGGTGCCATCTGAAAGGTGAGAAATGGGAAGAAGGTTCTAGAAGCATATGTGTGGGGTGTCAGGATGCTTGAAAGTTCATTTGGAGGGGTTTGGCTGATGGGAATTGGGGGTGGCTGGTGCCTGGAGAAGGTGCTGGTCCCTGTGGTCCCCCTCTGCTCCTCAGGACACAGGACATGAGTTTTCCCATGATTATCTACTTTAAGTCAGAGTTTTTGCCATCCTTAGGGCTCTGTTCTATGGAGAATGTGCACAGGCTGTTTGCCTAGGGACTGTACTGGCCAGGCCAGAACCCCAGTGGGCTGTAGGGCCGGCCCCGCCGTGGGTGACCGCCATGTCTGGCTGTGCCCACCGCCCCCCGCCCCCGCCACCTCCCATGGGTCCCAGCTACTTGGACTCCTCATGAGAAATTTCTGTTTTGTATCTTATTATGGCTAAATCTATTTCCTGGATATTAAAGACCATTTGGGGTTAGTGGTTTAAAATAACTCCTAAATTTTGGTCAGGAAATGGCCTATAAAATTAAGACAAACTTGCCAAAGTGGGAAGATGGGAAAAATACTACAACGTGAGTGGTTCAGCCTCTGTCAGATGGATTTCGGATAAGAACTCGAAACTGGTCTCAGCTCAGTTCCACTCGCTGGCAGACTGGGGAGGATGCCGTCTTCATTACGGAGGGCGTGGACCAGGCAGGGTTCTTGGCTCATCCCGCGTTCATCCCTTATCTTGAACAAACAGTTCTGCATGGAGACAGGACGCCAGCAGCTGAGGCTTTTATCAGTTCCTAGAGCAGTAGAGCAGCTCCGAGCAAATAGCTGTTGGATGCCTTAGTAATAATTCGATTTTGTTCTTCCAAATACTGAAAATAACAAGATTGTATTTCTTTATTCAGGAATTTGGGCTCTTAAAACTTTAAAGAAATTTTATAATGAATCATTTATTATTATTTCTTATTGACCTAGATAGCGTCCCGTCTTCCGTGGAGTTACCATCCATGGGTACATTATAGAGAAACATGGGTTTCTCTTGCCTGGGTAATTCGTTTAAAACATACATAACTTTGGGCATTGTTTTAGGCTAGAAAGCAGATTTGTAATCCAAATCCTCCCCTCTTTTTTACAGCAGTGAAAGTAAAGAAGACTGAGAATCCACTTAAGCACATAGCATAGATTCGTAGGTTCATAACTCAGTATCTTCCTTCTGAGACTCAAAAACCTGTTCAGTAAATGTGTGTTCAGTCTCACTCGAGGTCCGAAAATGTCCAGCAGGGAGAATTGTTCTCATACTTTGTGTTCTGGTGTATGCTCATGGTAAGGGAAGAGTAGATTTAATAGTGGCATAATAGATGTAATGCTGAAAACTTTAAATCTGCACTGTTCTCCATTTTGCCCCCAGAATTTTCACTTAGGTTCTGAAACTCTAGAAAGATCACCACAGAGTCACGGACTGTGGGGCCAGAGCACATGGGTTTGAGTTCGCCAGTAATGAGCTGTTGGACTGTGGGTAGCCTAACTCAGCCTCCCTGTGCTTTGGTTTTCTCATCTGAAAGTAGAGGTGACGATGTTACCCTTTATAGGATGGTTGTGTGGATAGCACACGCGATAATACATTTGAAGCTGGTAACTGAGGGACGGCCCTATCCTGAGCCCAAGACGTGTTAGCTCTTACTGATTCACTATTATGACATTGACCTTTAACTAAAACTACGCTGACTGAAATATACCTTTCTTTTACCTCTACGTCATTCTGTAGGATTCTTGAATAATTTACAAATATTAGGATTATAATGATATTCATATATGTGCTTTAATTAAATAAGTTTTTATTGCATAGCTATAAGGGTCTCCTTCTATACCTAAAGAATTCCAAGGTGGGAAACTGGACTTTGAAGACAAAAATAAAACCAACACCAGCACATGGAGAGGAATGCGCCATAGTGGTTTCATCCAGGATGTGACTGAATTGGCAGTTTCAGGTTCTCACAAGAGGCCCTGAGAGTTGGTATTTGGTAGTCACTCTGGACGGGTGGTCTTCCATAGGTTTGGGTGGTCAGTGTGAAGTGATCACGGTTTAACAGAACATTCTGCAAAGGTGGGAGCCACTTTCCAGAACGTTCTCCCCGACCTTGTTCCAATGAGAAAGGGCATCTTTTCCTCAGCTGGAGAAATGGAAAGTTGTCAGAGCTTGTTTTCCTCAACTTCCCGAATGCACACACTCTCTTGGACTCTCATCGTTGACTCTGGTAATTATTGTATCCGCTGGGTCCAGAGTTGGTGGGTCTCACTGAAGATGACAGCCCCGTCTTGTAGTGATAAATTCCTATGGAAGCAGCCTGTGGTGCAGCTCAGCGAGCCGTTCTGGCCTGAGCACCAAAGACTCTTTAAAAGATGCCCCTCTTGCTTTTAGGAATGGCTCAGCCTCGGAAATTCAACTTTGTTAAAAGAGCCATCAATATAAGGAAGAGAACCAAGGTTTTTTATGTTGTATCTCTAACAGACCTTCAGGGTTGTTCCATTTATGTAGAAATGAGGAATTTCAAAATATCTGTAGAGTAGGGAAGGAGCTAGCTTGGTTCTCCTGTTGCCCTGGGAGTTATGCAGAGCTGCTGGGCTTGGGAGAGGGCAAAGGCACCGAATGTGGAAATACCAGATGTGAGAAGCAGGACTTCAGAAAGCACATGTGCTTCTACAGTGTTCAGGACTTCCAGGCATTCTGATGAGAATGCATGTGTCACAACAGTGATGATGCAAGAATATTGTCCTTTGCCTTAAAATTGCTGTGCTCTGTGGCCAAGTCAGCAGCAACCTGTGTGAAGAGGTTTGATGAAACAGAAGGACAGGTGCTTTTGGAATCCACAGGGACGCATCCCAAAGACCTCTAGTTCCAAGAGACGTAGCAGTTGCCCCCCACCCCCAAATCCCGGCAAGCCCTGTGGGGCAGGCTGCTGCCAGATGCAACCCCACCAAGAGTGAAGAGCCCGTAACCGCTGTGCAGTGCGTCCTTGAACTTGGAGGAGTTCACGTCACAGTTGGCACGGGCGCTCTTTTCTGGGAGTTAAGCTACTTGGCAATTGAAATCCTGCCCTAAGGACAAGGTTTACCCCGTTTCCTGGGCAAAACCAATCTAGTTTGTGAATTAGAGATAAATGAATTAGAAACATGAAGACTGTTTCTATAAAAATACTGAGTGGCTTAAGAGAAGAAAACATAGGTCAGAGGTCTTGGCAAAAGATGTTGGCAGACTGTCCCTGGCAATTGGTAGTGCCGGTCCCCTATTATCTTGCAATTGGGGAATGCCATTAACAAGAGGGGAAGATGTAACATAAAAATCAGCGATGAAATATGTGATGTTGCAAAGCCTTTTCTGGGAGAAGTCATTAGAGAAATGGCCCTTAATAAGCTTAATTCCTTAATTGGCAGTTCTCTTCTTAAATGAAGTGTCAGAGAAGAAAGAGGTGTGAGATCAGCTGATGCTTCCTGTACCTCCAAACACCATTTAAAAATGCTGCCCGAGTTTGGGTTGCTGTATCTGAGCAGAATTGCTTCTGACCTCAAGCCAGAATGACAGATGGTGGACATTAGCTACCGGGGGCAGCTGTAAATGTTAACTCCACTTACTGTAGTCCTGGGTGTTAGGCAACTACACCATTAAAGAGATCACAGTATCCCTTTGAAAGCTCTGCTTTGCAAAGCAGAACAATGAGTTTGAGTTTCTCATGATTCAAGCTTTGCACACAGACACAGCAGTCGCTAGCTTGTGTAGTGTTTCCTCCGTTCTCCCCAGACTCTGAGCCACGGCACCTGTGTGAGCCGTTGCCTTTGGGAGCCTGAACATGTACAGAGCAGAGGTTTCTTCATAAAACAGTTTTATACAATTTTGGTCTTATTTTTTTCAAAATTGAGGACTTTCCTAGCTTGCATAGGTGTGTACCATAGCCCTGGTTGTGAGTGTCATAGTCAGTCCCCTGACCTGGGGTCTACACTCATCTGCTTGGTTCCCCTACACGCATCTGCTTGGTCCCAAGCAGGATGAACACTCGTGCAAGGCAGCTTTGAACGGAATCCAGCATTTAGCACCAGTGGAAGGAAATTGACCACACAGACTTTTAGGGGCAGCCCTGGGGAAGTGGACTGGATGGGATTGAGACTCGTTATGGCATCAGCAATTTCTGTTCTCGTGATTGCAGAGTCTACTGGTGCATATGAGCTGTGTCCTCTTTGGATTCTACCCGAGATTACCCACTGTTGCATCTGCATCCTGGTAACAGCTCCAGACCGTTGCATTTCTCCTAACCCTCTGCAGGCAGGTACCTGTCTTTCATGGCCTGCTGATCCTACCTGCCTTCCTACCGGGAGCCACACCGAGTTCCTGTCTGTCCTGTACTGGGGCCAGGTGGGCGGGACTGTTGGAGTTGGGGGGATGCTCGGAGCCCTAATGAGAAAGCTGCACACAGGTCTTCCTGACACTTGGTCTCTCTCTTTCTAGTTAAAATAAGCTGAGAGTAAAAGGTGGTTTGGGATACCCCTCCCCAAATTAGAATCCCTGGAAAGATTAGACTCAAGAAACAATACTCTAGTCACCATTTTGTAGTTTGTAAGTGTTTTACATCAACACCTTGTGCATCTCAAACTTACACAGTGTTGTACATCCGTTACATCTCAAACCTGGAAAAAATACAACCTTAAATAAGTTCAACTTGCAAATTAAAAGAAATGGTCTAGAGCATAGCGTGTTCTCTTCATTTGGGCAGGATATCCATGAACCTCTTGAATCATATGTACATTTTATGAGTCACGCGTGGTGCATTTTTAAGGAGGTAGTTACCAGACTCTCGAAGAGCTACAAACCACCAACACTGGTTTAAAGGGATGTGGTAGCTGATTTTTATAGTAAGATCCATTGAAAAAGATTTATCAGGGAAAAAAGCCGTTGAATTTGGCAGTGGGGAAGAGCAGAGGCATTTGACAATGCCTAAGAATCGGCTCTTAGAAGGAGGCAGGACGCAGGCCCTTCTGAGGGTGACGGGAAAGCTGGCGAAGGAAGGCGGTCTTGGCAGACGTTAATCTTACTGCCTGCATCCGATGGAGGCATTCATGTCTCGTTTCCTGGAACCGCGCGTTTCTTTGCATGTGGCGAACCTCGTCTTCTCAGCTGCTTTTCAACGTCTTGGTTTTCCCGCCGCGTCGTGTGGGGTTTCCGCCTGTCACGGTGCAGGACAGACGCTCAGCCAGTCTCTGTTGGTAGCCAGGGCCGTGCTGGAGAAGCTGACCCCGGAGGGGCATCTAGAGTCTGTGTGTCCGCAGAAGGTGGATGTGGGCAGTGACTTCAAGAACCCAGGTCAGAGCTCTCCGAGAGGGGGAGGTGAGAGGGCCCCTGAAGAGGCTGAGCCACGGGGCGACGTTTCTGGGACGCCGATGGAGCGTGCCCTTAGGGAGCCATGCTGCGGGCTTCGCACCACGGTGAAGCCTGCGCATTTGCTCCACGCCATTCCCTCCCAGCACCCTCTGTGGGGGAGGCAGTGTCTACAAGGTCTCGTCCTGCCCATCAGCCATGTAAGGCATGGAAGTGAGTGTGCAGAGCGCCAGCCCGGTCCATGCCAGTGACCCTGGTGTGACTGTTAATCATTCATAGTGCCCCGCTCACCCCCAGCAGCGGCCTGATCTGGCAGATAAGTTCTCTGGCAGCTGATCATGAGATTGTACAGGGAGCGCTTTCCACCCAGTCTTGGAGACGAAAGCACATTCTTTGGTGCTCAGAGGGGCAGAAGAACAAAAAGAGTCAAAGTTTGGGAGAATTTGGTGAGCAAGGTAGAAGAGGGTCAGAGACACGGTTTTACACACAGCAGCTCCTGGGAGTCAGCAAAGTTCTTCTAGAGGCAGAGGTTTGCACACACAATTTTAAGGTCAGAAGAGGACTGCTGCCGCCAGTGTTCTTGGTCCGGTGGGCGGTGGCCACTAGCCTGGGGTGGAAGGCCGGCAGGGCATTTACTTCTCTGGGTCCTTGCTCCAAGCCCTGACAGTCCCTCTTCCCACTGAGCCCCCACTTCTGCGCTGGTCTCAGAGCGCACAGCCCTGGTTCCGGGGCAGGCTGGGTCACTGTCTGCTTCTGCCGCCGCCTGGTGACCCCTTCCACGGTTCATGGACTGGCCCTGGTGGAGACCAGCAGAGAGCCCAGGGTCACAGGCAGGACCAAGTGGAAGGTGATGTGAGAGAAAGGTGGGGTGCAGGGGCTGGAGGGCGCCAAGGGGAGATGAGGGTTTGGAGAGGTGGGTGGGGTCAGTGAGCAGAGGGGACAGATGCCAGGAGAGAAGGCTCCCCGCAGGAGTGCGGCCGTGTCACGGGGGCCGTGTCACGGTGGGTGGAAGCCGGAGCGAGCAGCTTGGGGCTGAGGCTGGAGCCTGAGAACAGAAGATCTCAGAGGCCGGGGACCCTGTGAAAGGAATGTTACGGCTTATGCTGCCTTTTAAGGACAACTCTAGTGTAATATAAACATGTTGTGGGTCATTAGATGTGCTGATTAAGAGGGTAAATCATAAAAGAAATTAAGTCTTGGACATAAAATTTAAACAGTGCAGTGACATTTTCATGATAAAACGAAGGCTACCCAGATTGCTTTCCCACTGGGGAGCCTGGAAACCAGAATTCCAAAGCTCTTCTTGGGCGCTGTTAGCTCGCGGCATGCAGAAAAGTGTGCCCGCGGGCCCTGCACGGCTGAGGAAATAACATGGAAGGGCTCTGACTCGGCTTTCAGTGAGAGGAAGAGCCTGCAGAGCCCGCGCGGCGGCATGTGCGCTTCTCGAAGGTGAGACAGGACCCTTCCACTTGCAAAACACCAGACTGCCTTCGAGGAGAGCAAACCGCTGCAGGTGGGTTGGTGCCTGCCGGCAGCTCCCGCCCCCTTGCCCCACGGTCTACACCACACCCCCCCTACCATTTCCCAGAGGCCTGAAAGCCAACCTGTCACCTTCCACGGTGATGTGGATCCAGAGCGTCAGCGTCCGGGGTTGGTCCATCCCCGGGCAGAGCAGCCTGTCTGCTGCCCGATTTGGTGACAGGAGGTCATCGTGGTGAGTCTGCCCTGGAGGGACAGCCCACGGCATCGCCCGTGTCTCGTGCTCCTCCGCGTCTCGAGCTTTCTGCACGGAGGGAGCCGGGGCAGTCGGGTTGGGCCCCGAAGGGAGCCGTGCACGTGCTCCGCAATTATGGACTTGGCGCATCTTCAGTTTCTTTCAAACTACATCGAACCAACTCCCATTTTAGTGATTTTTAAATGTTTGTGCAAAGAGAATACACAGGCGCCGTGACGGAAACCAGCACGGGGAGGCGGGAACAGTTCTGTCCGTCACTCCACCCGTGTCCAGGGAATCCTTCAGTAGAGGTCGGTTGCCAGAGATGTCAAATTCTTATCTCTGAAGCCATGCATTCTTTCCAGACAAGGCGGCAACTTGTCCTTAGGTACGTTTTCCGACTCGGCAGGTCTACACCAAGTTGGCTTGAGGCGTCCTAACGCCCGCGGGCTCAGGCAGGCTTCCCGCGCCCCCGCTCCTGCATCAGGCCCTCACAGGAAGCCTTTCTCCTGGAAGCAGCCGGGAGGCGTCTGGAGGCGCTTCCTACTTGTAAATAGCTCGGAAGCCCCCTGATAGGGCCCGTGTTTGATTTTCCGTGGCATGTCCTTGAGCTCCAGCCAGCTGCTGTCGTGCAAGGCCATCTCGGTGCTCAGCGTCCAAGGCCGCGCTGACTTCATTCTGCCTATCACAGCAGGACGAGCTTCCCGCACAGGTGACGGTTCACGGTTCCCAGCCATCTGGTCTCGGGAGAAACGCTCGGTGAGCACAAGAACCTCAGTTGCGAGCCTGCTTTGTTTTGTTCTGTGTTCACTTTGCAAGACCGAGCCTGGGCTCTGGGGACAGCACACGGATAAGGTATTTATAGGATCGGGTCCTCTGTAGGCAGGGACTGGGGTATGTGGATATGCAGCTGCGTGTGACAACTTAGACATCCATCGTGGCCAGCTGTGGCCCTGGGGTGGGCACCACGTGTTGTGTGGCTCACAGTCAAGATATCACAGGAGTTGAAAGGGATTGTTGAGAGACGGGACAGGAAGCAGCGAGGGTGTGCTTTCCCTCTAGAACCTTAGTAGGAAAAAACCCTCTTTTTTGCCCGTTGCTCCATTCCTGGGCCTAGCGACCCTGACGTTTCCCCCAGGGGTGCTGGGGTCCTGCCGGCCTCTCCCCAGGTGGGTGGCCTCTGGCGAAGGAAGGTGCAGAGCGAGGAGCCCCTGGGCGTGCCCCTCCCCCCTTGGCCTTACTTCCTGCAGATGCCACTCCTGAATTTTCTGCGGTTTTGTGTGGCTTCCAAACGCATTTTGAAGGAGAGCTTTTAACAAATGTTGTAGGGTGCGAAGCGGAATTCTTCCCAGAAACAGATCCCATGGCACTCGTTCACGATGCAGTGCAGGTCAGTGGTCCGAGGGCTCAGGACACCGTAGGACGCCCACACTCACCCTTCCGCACCCAGACTTGGAGAAAGCGAGCGTTTGGGGTGTTCTTGGCCTCACCCTGGTCCAGGCTGGACTCCAGCTGTGCCCACCCGGTCCTGGTTTTCTGTGGCCTGCTCTGCGCTTGTCCTGCCGCATGGAAAGCCGACAGGCGCGATGAGCTCTAGCCGTGGCCCCTTCACATCTGTGGCTGGGAGCAGAGTGGGGCCACCGGACCGCCTGTCTGGCACTCTCAGGTACCTGACACGTTCCTGTCCCTGCTGGCGTCCGCTGTGCCTCCCCGGCTGCCTGTGACCTGCTTTTTTGACTTACGGTCACAGCCTCATTTTTCTGCAGCTGTCCATCCCTCCCGGATGGATGTCCTGGAATGACCCCGTGCTGCCTGTCCCCGCCCTCTCCGCCTCAGCCCTGAGCTTCCCATGTTTCACCAGCCCCGTCCTCAGTGCAGGACCTCGGTCTGCCCTGCAGAGGCCCCTGTCTGGTCAGCGTTTCTACCTGGGCCTTCCTGGACCCGTGGTCTGCCTTCCCGCCCCTCCCAGGAGCTGCCCGGTCTCCCGATGTCGTCCTGCGAACAGACCAGACCGTTCTTAGGCCCCAAGCTGCAGGCGGTCCTCCAGAGTTAGGTCACGGTCCCCTGCATATGCAGACAGGGCTTTGAGTCACTCGGAGCACAGCGTCCTCTCAGCGCGTCAGCTTCCTGCTCCGTGAGCCTTTCTGGCTGGTCCTTCCTGCACTCAGAGGACACAGAGTTCCTCCTTCAGAGCCTCCCGAGACTCCTCGCACCTGCCGGGCGTCAGTGTCGGCACCTTTGTCCTCTGCGCTGTGAGAGTCGTGGGTCCCAGGGACAGAGGGTCTGGAATAAGACCTGGGACAGAGGACATGGCCATCAGATGGCAGCTTCATGCAGTGCCCGGTGTTAGTGGGAGTATGAACGGCAGCGCCAGGAGTAACGTCCGCAGCACTGTGAGCAGCAGCAGCACTGGGAGTATCAGTGGTATCAGCAGCATCAGTAGTACCAGTAGTATCATAGCATCCGCAGTATCAGTAGTGTCCGCAGACATGTTAGTGGCTGTGGCATTCCCAGCAGAGTCAGTAACAAGAGCAGCAGTACCCACAGTAGTGCCAGCAGCGTCAGCAGGGGTGTTCGTTGTGTCCGTGGTGGTGGTAGTGTCCGCCATAGCGTCGGTAGACGCGTTAACGGTGCCAGCAGCAGTGGTCGGGTGTTAGTGTCCCCAGTATCACCAGTGACTGGAGTATTAGTAGCATCAGCAGATGTGTCAGTAGCAGTCGTGTTAGCAGTGTTAGTGGCAGCGCTGGCGCCCTCCTAGCGCAAGCTGTCGCGGCAGCCGGTGTGTTCGTGGTGGCCGTGTGAGCGCTGGTAGCGGTGATGTCAGTGGGAGCGGCAGCACGGCGATCGTTGTATTTGCTGCCGGTACACCGGTACTGGCTGTAGCACCGGGAGAAGCATCGACAGTGTCCGCGTCAGTATCCAGAGTACCGTCAGCGACACGACTGGCGGTGGTGTTTGTGGGTGTTGGTACACGTGGCGCTAGTGGTCGCGTTACTGTGACTGTGAGTCTTACTGACACGTGTGTTCATGGTGTGGCCCCGTGGCAGCATCAGGACATGCCAGTGGTCGTGGCATCAGTAGCAGCAGGACATGCCAGTGGTAGCACTAGCACGAGTGTTACTAGAGGTACTGGTAGCATCAGCGGCCGCGATGCTGGCGTTCCTGGCCATATCAGCAGCGGCGCAGGCAGGGGCCAGCGCTGTCCGTAGCACTGGTGGTGGCACTCGCAGTGGTATTCGTGGATGTCATCGTGGTACCAGGAGCACGGGCAGCGGCAATAGTAACGGGTGCCAGCACCGGCTGGACTGTCGTGAGACGTGTTAGCGGAGGCAACGGTGGACCAGAGGCGTCTTCACGGTGGTGGTAGCAGCGGCACCAGCAGCCTCAGTGACAGCGGCACTGCCGGCGGCAGCCCTCCTGGCTGTATCGCCGACGTACCAGGAGCATCAGCAGTAGGATTTTCGCGGAAGGCGGCCTCCTCTGTTCCGGAGTCCCGTCACTCCTGGGCCCATGTCCTGGTCCCGCGTGTGCATTCTGTGCCCCTGCGCCCGTCGGTGCCTCTGTGTCTGGACGCGGGAGGGGACAGTGAGGCAGCGAGACGGGAGCTCTGCTGGGATGAAGCACGTGCCCGGCATCGTGTGGGCGCGTGGGAGAGCGCGTCCCACGCCTCTCGGCTCGGGCGGTCCCGCTGTCACAGTTGCACACTTGCTGCCAGTCTGTGCCTCTGGCCGTAGCATTTCAGGGGAGGGAGCCCCCTGCTTTAATTTTGAAAGAATCTCCCATCAGAAGGGTGAGCTGTTTGTTCTCCCGTGTTTGGTGGGACGCTCCGAAGTGCCCCTTCCTGCCGGCGGTCCCCCGACAGGCGCGCTGGCTCTCCTCACCGGCTGGTGCTCTGCAGGGCCTGTCCCTGGGCTGTAGGGGCGACAGAGGTGCAGCCTTTCTCTGTGGCGGGGACCGTGTGTCTGTCTGTCTCCTGGCCATGGTGCTTGGGCGTCCTAGCCCCAAGTGAGCGAGGGGGAGAAACAGGCCCAGTCCTAAGGCTGGGTTTTCTCCGACATTCAGGGGATGGTCACGCTCCCGGTGTCGGGCCTGCTGCACTGTGATGAGCCCCTGAAGAGCCCCGCCGGGTCCTCCTTCCTATCAGGAGGAGCACGGAGTGATACTTCTTTCTGGGTGTTGAAAATGCCCTTCTCAGAGAGGACGGCTCTGGGGCGTATTCTGTGTTCATTTGAACCCGTCCACTGAATGGGATCAGCACTGGCGGGCTTTGTCTGTGTCAGGAAAGCGTGTTAATAACGTGTCCTGTGATTTTTTAGACCAAAACTGGTGAGAAAGATGGGCTTCCATGTCTGCCTCGTTGAGGAGCGTGATTGCGATTTTCCTGTTCTTTAAGGGGTCGGAGGCTGAGATTAGGATGTCACGCTGACTTTCCAAGAGCTTAGAGAGAAGACACGTATGCCTGCCAGCCTGTCCACGTCGACTTGGGGCTGGTGCGGATGTACGGCGGTCGGGCCGACCCGGGGTCGCCCCAGCCCTCTGATGTTAGATGCAGAGCTGCGGCTTAGGCTTCCTGAATTCGAGGGATGCTGGCCTTCATCCCGTGCGGCCTTTGCTGGTGGCAGATGTGTAAATGGGGACAATTAGGAGAGAAGCTGTAAGGGAGCCCTGGCAAAATTCTGCGGCCCTTTCCAGAGGTTTCTGCCGGGCAGTGAGCGCACTGTGCTGGGTTTCAGCCTGGAGCCGTGTGTGCCCCAACCCCAGGGACAGCCACGGGCTTGGGTACTGCTTCGCGGTGGCTCTCCGTTGCCCCCTCCCTTTGACGAGAGTGTTCCACGTGCTCTCGTGAGGATGGGATGGCGTAGTCAGCACAAAGGCATCTCCAGAACTCTCTCTCTGCATCGCAGGGCAACCCATGCCTAAGAAGGAGGACGGAGAGCTTCCCTGGGTGGGTTCAGCCCTGCAGGCTGCACTGGGGGTCCCTGAGAGGGCTCTGTCCTGTGTGGGGATGGCCACAGGTGGGAGTCGGTCCCTACACCCCGGCCTCCAGGGCCCCGGCTGGAGGCTGTGAGCCTGCAACTGTCCCAGCCTCCAGGGACCGCTCTCCCAGCTCACTCCCCAGCCAGCCCCAGGCTTTGTCTGCAAACCACAAGGCCTAGAGCCTCCCGGGCCACCGGGAAAGGTAACACCGCCCCACAACCACCGCCCACTGCTGCCTCCGCCGCAGCCCCGCCCAGCCGGGTCCGGCTCCGTGTTCGGCATCTGTCCGGACACAGGCGTGTGCTGTCGTCTGGGGCGCTCCCGGGTGGCGAGACATTCAGGTCTGCGTGTGTGCGTGTGTGCGTGGTTGTGTGGTTGTGTACGTACGGGCACACGTGGACGGCCCGGAGGCCAGACACCTGCTCCCGCCCCGTGCGTCCCTCCTGCTGGTTCCGAGTGCTCTCGCTTCTGTCCCTCTCCTCTGTCGCCAGCATAAGCATACGTCACTTCTGGCCAATTAGCTCTTTCTATTAAATACTAAAAAAAATACATGATTGGAAAACCAGCTGCGGATATAAAACGGGCGGCGAAGAGCGTTCTTTATTTTGTCCTGCACATCCCTGACTTGATGACGTCTCTTTTCTGAACGGACTCAGTGGCTTGATTTCACTCAGTTACTTGATTTCGGGAAGAATCCCGAAATCCCCTTAACTACCCTCAGCTTCTGCCTTTCTGAGGGAGAAGAATTTCTTTCCAGCTGAAAACAATAGGTAGATAAGAAAGGTGGTTGAACCCCAACCAAGGTAGAGAGAGGGAAAGATACCGCTGAACTACATTAAGTTCATCCACAGCTTTCCGCCGGGAGGTGTGACCTGCCCCCTCAGTCAGGGTCCCTGCCTTTCCCCTTCCGCATCTGGAACGGGGGGAGATGCAGAAAGACTGGCGGTGGGCAGTACCCTGGTGTTTAAGGAAAACAGAACCGAACTGAATGACCAAAACCATGCAGCAGGGGCTTCCTGGAGGGGCTCGCCCTCCCACACTGCGACTTCGGCGGGCAGCGTGTGAGTGCTTGGACAAGAGCTTGTGGCTCAGGGAGGCCCCCTGCATCAGGAGACACAATGTGTTTGCCTTCGGGCACATTCCATCCACGAGGGAACTGTGCCCTGGTGCGCACCCTGACGGTCCGGGCCTGCTGAGCCTCCCCCGGGAGGTGGGACCCATGCCCTGTCCCAGCCTCCTGCTCCAAGACGTGGGGCAGGGCCTCACCGCTCTTCCCGGGAGAGAGCTCCCAGCGGGCACCGTGTCTGGTAGGAGGTGACCCTTGAATGAAGGCTGCTTGCTGTTGCTCTAGTAACACATTTGCCCCAGAAAGAGGACCGAGTGACGTGGGCAGGACGGGAGGGAAGGCCCAGAAGCAGGGACGCAGATGGTACCGAGGGAGCAGCTTCGGGTGCATGATGGAAGTCGGACGGTGCCATGCTTGAACCTTACAGAAAACAGGGTGCGTTTAGGGCGAGTTTGACTGGTGTGGGCGGCGGGGGGCTGGAGACGTTTTCCAGCACATAAGGTGGGGGACACACCTTTGCTGACAGATCAGGAAGCTGCCCTAATGCAAAAATAGGATAAGGCCCTTATTTTACAAAATGTCTTTGGCTGAGAGTTAATGGAATGTTCCAGAAATGAGTGGGTTTGAAGGTAGCACTTGGCTCCCGAGGGAGATCGCTGTGACTCAGCTTTATGCAATCCTAACCTCCATTCCTCGGGGCTACTGAACTTGCGGATTTTTGACGAGGCTGAGTTTCTGTCCGAGCCGTGTGCCGGCCGGTGGGCCCCTTGCTGTCAGTGCTGCCGGTGCCGGTGGCCCCTCACCCTTCGTGGCAGCTTCGGAGCGGGTCTGGGTGTTTCCTGCCTTCTGCTCTTTGCTTTTTCCTCTGGTCATTCTCAAGGGGCTAACGATGTTAATAAAATATTTTGAAATCATGTCCCAAAATGTGCTTCAAGGAGCACAGAGTACTTTTTGGAAGGTTGAAAAATGCTCAGTATTTCTCTTTCTCACGTTTGGTTTTGAAACAACAGTAATTGCAGCTGTAGGGGATGGGGTAACCCTTTCAAAAGTCTTGTCATCACACAACAATGCTGCTTCTTACAGCTGTTATCCCAAGAGAAGGGACTTGGAGAGTCTCTCACATGTTCGGGGGCTGCAGAAACCGGTGGATGGGGTCAGAGATATTGAGGTTCCCGGCCAGAGGATGTTTTGTTTACTGAAAAAGTTTGGAGCTGTAGGATCATTTTTATGTCCAAGTAGCTAAAAAAATGGAACACATGGTTCAGGCAGGAGAAGAAGTCTCTCTTGTTCCTTGATTCAGAAGAATTGGGTCATTCTCGAAGCAAACACAGTTCAACATGTCCATCTGAGGAGATAATTACATGCACCGCGCTCATGTGTGCTCTCATATGGACAGACTGAATGACAGAACGACCTTCAGAGACATTTTACGAAGAGTAAGGAAACTGGTGTCTAGGTCTATGTTCAGTGTTACGAACGTGGGTACAAGTTCTCAGAAGGGCAATGAGGGGGAGCTTAGCCGGAACGTTGTCACGGCGTTGGGGGAGGCAACTCTCTCTTAAAGCCGACACGCCGAATCTGGTTCGGCACGCCGAGGAGGGCGCGGGGCTCTGTCTACGGAGGTGCGACGTGCGAAGACCACAGCGTGTCCACAGGCGAAGCCAAAGCAAACTCATGATTTGTGAGCGAGGACTTGAAGATTCCTGCGTTTACTATATAATTCATTTTTAGCATATTTTCCCTTGTGACACAAGCACACAATTGTTTTCCCCTTCAATAGCATAATGGTGACTTTGTGATGTATTCATGAGAATTATGAAGTTTGGAATGTGACTTTTATTTTAAGATTTTGACGGAACTCCTAAAGGCATTTCACTTTTGACCTTTATATGAAACTGTGGTTGACTAGGCTGGGTAGGGGGCGTCCTGTGTGCCCTTTTTTGCAGCTGAAAATACAAACGTCTTGCACAGAACGGCGTGGGGTAGACACACAGCAAAACTGGAATGATTAGTTGCCTCTCATTTGCTTACTGAGCCAATCAACATGGATCTTGTAGTTATTTTAAAGTCTTGCTTTAAAAAATAGGGAGTTGTTTATACGTGGCACATGTTACCATGTAGCATTGGATTCATCAATAAAAATGAGCTCCAAATTAAAAGGGGGGATTGCCACTAGGAACAGGAAATGCTAATAAAGGGGCGATGTCCGGAAAGGGATATTAGGAAGGAAGACTCAAAGAACGCTGAGCCACGTGTGGACGCCAGACTTGCTGAAGCAGGTGCCCGTGGAGCCCTCTGGGGGACCCTGGCAGGCGGTGCTGGGCTCCGCAGAGCAGCGGGCGCGGCCGGCGAGGGCAGGCTGCCTTCTCGAGGATAGCCCGCGGAAGACAGGCAGGGGATGAAAAGGGATTTTCATTGAATATAATGCAAAGAACGTTGGTGGTTGTGGATGAAGGAATGCTTCTGAAATGGTTAGAAAGTTGAACAACAGCAAAATTAAATATATGACGTCTTGGAGGGGGCTCTCTGAAGGAGACCTCGCTATATAAGCCTGAGCAGCTGTTTTCGATGCTGGCGAGTTTTCCCTGGCAAGAGAGGATGCCCGCCTAAGAGTCTGGCACATTTTGGTGATGTGGTTTGCACACTCGAGGAACTACTGGGAAACGTGGGTGCTTTCAGGGACATGGCCACGTGGCCTCCTGCCCCGAGCTCATGCGCACAGATGAGACGGTCCGGCTCTTGCTGAAGTCTGTCAGGCTGAACACAGCCGCGGCGGGAGGCTGTTAGAGACGAAGCTGGGTGTAAGATCGAGCAGAATGAGGTGATTCCTGACTCAGCACAGAAGGAAAACACAGTGATGTGGACTCCAGAAATGGAAACAACCATCCGACGGAGAGAAGGAGGGACGTGCGTCTTGGTGAATGAAAATTCCCTTTCTTGGTGCAGGAAGGGTCGGCTGCTTGACCTTTGCCTTAGTTCGGGCTGCTGTCACAAAACACTACAGACCGAGGGGGGCTTATAGACAACAGAAACGTGCTTCTCACCGTCCTGAGGCTCAGGGTCCAGGGTCAAGGTGGCGGCAGATTCCATGTGTGGAGAGACCCACGGCCCGGTTCGCAGATGCCCATCGTGAGGTAGGGTGTGTGGGTCTGGTATGTAAGGGCTCTGATCCCACGCACGAGGGCTGTGCCTCAGGACCCGCTCATCTCCCAAGGGCTCACGTCCTGCTACCACCACGCTGGGGAGTAGGACTTCAGCAGACAAGCTCTGGGGGACACGAACATCCAGTCTGTAGCAATGTTACTAAATAATTTATGGTTTTAAGACTTGGGAACATTTTATTGGAATGTTATCATCATCGAAGCCAGATAATGATATATTTGCGCAACACGATGACAAGAAGTCATAGAAGAATATGTGAGTTCAAAGACCTTTGCCTGGGAAGAGAGTTGAAGCTGACCAGCAGGGATCGCGGGCAGCAGCGGGGCGGGTGGGGGAGGTGGGCTTCGGCAGTCCAGGATTCACGGAAGGCATTTTACGGGGCCAGACATGCTTTCTGGTTTGAAAAAATGGGAGAAAGAGAGAAAAAAAAGATGTCTCTAAGCTCCTGAAACGTATGAGGCAAGGGACCGTGTAACCGGGATTCAGTGGGGGGTGGTAGGCGGAGCAAGACCGTCCCGGGGGTTGCAGCCCCGTCCCATGCTCCGACCGCCTTCCTCCCCCGAGACACGCAGCTCACGTAAATTCCAAACGTGTGGGGAAGCAGAGGAAGTGGCACACGGAACCGGTCAGGATACCCCTCGGAGACACGTGGGTGAACATTTGCTCTGTGCAGAACATGGATGTCCTGTGGGAGGAAAACTTCCTTGGGAACACGGAAGCCAGGGCCTCGTGCTTGCCTGTGTCCAGTGGGGGACTCGGAGGATCCATGAGCCACATGAGAGCATGCACGAGGGGGCGGTCGGCAGAGTGGTTCCACGAAGCTTCCTTGAGGGCCTCCGGGGTCTTCTTTGAGGTATAGAACTTTCAAAGAGGTGGATCTTCTCAGAGTCCAGATCATGAAAATAAAAGGAGGATGATAAGGATAGGACGGGGGAGTGCACGGAGGATGGGCAAAGGGACCGAGGATCTCAGATGGGCGCGTCGGAATTCTGTGAGTAAGTTCCGGAGAGAGCTGAGTGGCGCGTAGTGTCGGACAGAAGCTGAGGGGAACGGGAGAGGACGTCCTCCCAGCCGGGTGCCGCCTCACGGCAAAGCACTTGCCCTTTCCACAAACTGTAATGCGTCTTCTCCACGACGCCATCCCTTACCGCCGGCCGCCATGTTCGTAAGTGGCTCCTGGAACTTGTTTCTAAGATCTGAATTATTAGGGGAAAAATATTTGCACTTAGTTAATGTATATCCTTCTTGGGAAGGGGCTGGCAACAAGAAAGCTAGAGGTGATCGTTTTTGTGATAGTTTTAGAAGAAAAAAAAGGCAGAGGTAAGCATGAAGGAATTTTAAAAGCATTTCCGTCAAATGCAGTGTTAGGATGGGTTATCATATTAATAAGGATGGGAATAATGCTTAAAGCTCAAACAAGGAGCTGATTACAAAGAGTGAGAGTGAGTGCTAACGATTTGAGGAACTAAGGGGAAATGAAACCACATGGATATTGAGAAATCGCAAGAAAATAAAATCGTCGGGTTAAGTGGGTGAACTTTAACTTGCTCAACAGGCAAGACTTAGGTCAAGGAAGATCCGAGGGCAGAAAGGACAAAGTTTGCTCTAGGCCAATGTGCAAAAGATGACGTGACTGCCCCAGCGCTAGGAAGCCACCGGAAGGCCCGGGTCCGGAGAGCGCCACTCTGGGCATGGTGTGTGTGTTGCTGGGGTCCCGGCCACCAAGTCACCCAGTTGCTCTGCAGGAGGGATTAGTATATAAATTAATTTGAAATCCCTGATGAAAGGTGTTCAGAAAAGACAAGTCTTCATATTAGAGATCTCCGGGAGAGACAGATCGGAGCAAGAGGAATGATGCAGAAAAGGACATTTGGATCAGGGGCTGGTCCTTAAGCGATAGTTTTGTTATGTGATGTTTCAGAGAAACGGCTAATTGGTCAAAAAGGCAATGTGTTATCAGGATTGGTAATACAGGGCCATCGGAATGTAACTGCCTTAGCATGTGCTCGGTTGCCCTGGGATATGGCTTGGGAGGAGCATCCTATGAATGTGTTTGGACTCATCGGGGCGCAGGTTTCAACCACTGAAGCTCGACCACGCACTGGAAGTGGCGCGCTGATCTGGAGGTCGCTCGTGCAGCCGGCTCCGGCGCCGGCGCTCTCCCAGCAGACAGAGCCGGTGGTCCTGCTTTTCAAGGTCTGGAGAAGAGTTAGACTTCTGGGATCTTGAGTTTAAAACACTCATTCTAAAAATTCTCGAATATGGTTGAGGCCAAACAAGACGCCTGTAGGCTGATTCCAGCCCACGGGCCACCACTTTGCCATCTTGGCCTCACACTGAAAGCTCTGGTGTCTTCAGATCACAGTGTTTCCTGCTGGGTTGTATTGATTACACTGTATTGATTAGAACTGGCTGTAGGAGAACTGGATCTCTTGGGCCGGTTCTGTTCTGTTTGGTTGGCGTGGAAGACTGCCCCGGTGACCTGGTATTTTTGACCTTTTTTCCTCATTTAAGTAGCACCCAATATGTGCATACTAGTTAGATTTGAGAAAGTAGCTAGTTATTTTTTTTTTAAAGATTTTATTTATTTATTTGACAGAGAGAGAAATCACAAGCAGGCAGAGAGGCAGGCAGAGAGAGAGCAGGAAGCAGGCTCCCCGCTGAGCAGAGAGCAGGATGCGTGGCTCGATCCCAGGACCCTGGGATCATGACCTGAGCCGAAGGCAGCGGCCCAACCCACTGAGCCACCCAGGCACCCAAAAGTAGCTAGTTATTAATATATAATGAGGGATAGATCATATGTAACGTAACCAATATATGAAGAAATTACTGAATATGATGTTCAGGGTTATCGTGTGCTAAACATTGTGCCAAAACTGTGAGTCCTCCCAAACAACGGGGATAAAATCTCTCAGTGTGTGGAGGCCCCGGGCAGGACAAGGCAGACTGGGCTCGAAGGCGGGATGCGCTCTCAGGGGCCCCTCGGGAGGCTGGGTAACATCGGTAGGAATTTATTGAATTAGTGAATTGAGTTACTGAAGAAAATGGCAACATATTTGGGGCAGCAATGAAGGAGTCATGCAGATGTTTCTCTGCTCCGCCAGACTGTTCCGCACGTTGGGGTCGTGCGCACGCGCCGGTCTGCGGCTCTGGAATAAGAATGACAAACGGGAAAACACAGGACGCGGCTCATCCCCGAATAAAAAGCTTTCGCATCTACCCGAAGATGCTCTAGAGTTAAAAAATGCTTAAAAATAATGTGGAATAATTCGGATTCATGTTCCGTGTGTGCACACACATATGCACGTCCACGAACGTCTTTACACCGACCTTGACCAGGTGTGTACGTCTATGCTCTGAAGGGTTCGGTGTTTCCTATTTTCTCAGTGTTCGTCATCGCTCTCCAGAGACGCAGCCCACAGGAGACGGAGAGAGAAGCGTGGGCGGAGGAGACCTCGGTCAGGCTCCGGAGGCCGGGAACCCTACGATCTAGCATGGGCCGGCCGGCCGGCAGGGAAAGCTGCTGTTAAGTTCAACCGGAGTGGAGGCCTGGGATCCGGGGGGTCGATGGTGTGAGTCCAGGTCTGAGTCTGAAGAGAGCGAGAACCGGCTTTAGGATCCCGGAGGCACCGCCGCTGTGTGGAGTGTCTCCACAGTTTCCCACGTGGATCCGTGTCTCCTCTCGGCTCGGCAGGTTAGATGATCGTGCCCCCAGAGTCTGGAGGAAACGGGAGTCGGGGGCTGCGGGGCCTGCCGCAAGCCACACAACACGGAGGGAGTGCCCCTGGATTGAGCTCTGGGTCTGCCTCGCCGTCACTCGCAGTGAACGCTGTGCTCTTCGGAGCAGAGCGCCCCACAGCTGGTGGGGAAAAAAGGCTCCCGGAAAGAAATTATTTAGAGAGACAGAGTGTGTGCGTGTGCAAGCGGGAGTAGGGGAAGTGGGAGAGAGAGGGAGACAGAGAATCCCAAGCAGACACCGTGCTGAGCGTGGAACCCGACGTGGGGCTCCATCACATGACCCTGAGATCACAACCTGAGTGGATATCGAGAGTCAGGCACCTAACCGACTGAGCTGCCCGGTCACCCAGGGGAAAATGGCTTTTTGGGGGGTCCAATTCATATGTCTGACACATACCTTACAGCCTACCCTACAGATTTCAGTGGGTAAACCTGAGCTATGCATGTTAGAGAAGAAAGGTGTAGACATCTCTCCCATTGAGTCCATGCCTCATTGTAGCACGTAGCCGATGACATTGTCATTTATTGCATTTATTACACTGTTGTCTCCCCATTAGTGATTATTTCATGGAGAATAGAGTCTTCGTATTCACCCGTGTTTATCCTTAGCACTTAGGATAATATTTTGCTTAATATTATTGAACAAGTAAGCAAATGTGGAATTAAAACAGTTGTGACAGCAAATGTTTAAGTAAAAAGTAGTTTTTAATTTGGCTTGACCCAAATCTTATTGGTCTTTTTGCCTTCCAATATACTAATTTCTAAGTTTGTTGGAAAATTAAGGGGAATGGAGTGATTTATTGATTATACTGCAGTGTAAGTAACTTCAGAGCATCCAGACTTGAGCCTATGATTTTCTGTCCCTCCGAAGCTCATTGAAAACAATCACACCTGGGCAGTGGTGATGGATGTTGGGGTCCATTTGAAGGATCGTTCTGACCTCACAACCAGAAGGTGTGGTTTGACAAACGCAGGTCCACTTTAAATACCTATGTCTGTGGTTTTAGAAAAAGAAAGAGGAAGAAAAATGATGGTTCTTTAGCTTTCCAGGTGTGTCCAATAGTTTAAAACCATGCCCCCAGTGAAGCATTTAGGTCCAGGATCTGAGTTTATAAAGCAAATGTGGGTTTCGTTTATAGACTTTGCCTCAAAGAACATTACTGTTTGAAGCTTTCAGAGTTCATGATTTTGTCTTTAAAACAAGGCATTGAGGTGAGGGAGGAGCGGGGGTTTAGAACACGTTTTGCTTGCTGATTCTCTTAATTATTCAACAGGGGCTCCTGTTTAGGGAGCCCCCACCAGAGATTTCAGGGAGGTGGAAAAGCTTGTGACCTGCCAAGTGCTGTGGACAGGGCTGGAAGACGCCCCGCAGTCAGGGAAGTGTTTTTAGATGCGTGTGTGTCATGTCACTGACCATCAGGGCAAACCTGTAACAGACCTTAAGGTCCTTCTAAGTGTACGGCCTCTGATGGCTGGGACCTCGTCAACTTCTCCATTCCATACTGAGAACCATGGTTGGCAATGATAGGGGTTAAGGAGACATTTGTTAAGTTCGTAAATAAGTGAGTGATTAACCCAGGCTGTAGTGCCAAAAAGACCTCAAAGGTGGTCTAGATCTCAGAACGCTTGTTCTGGGACAAGTTCAGACAGCCATTTACTGCTTATAATACACTTATTTAAGATTTTGAAAATTTTAACTATGCTTACTTAAAATTTTGCCAGTACACACATGCATACACACACACACACACACACACACACACACACACACACACACACACATATTTCTTTCCTTGAAGGAAGGAGAAAAGAGACGTTTCAGTTTGCTTTGGGTTCCCTTTAATGCCTTGTCAGCCCAGAGCAATGGCTGTGGGGTCCAGTATGCCCTCACTGTTCCCATGGGCTGTGTTCTTGGTGGGAGACTTGGGGTAAGGGATTCTGACCTCAGCCATGTCATGTTTGTATAGCAAAGGCCACATTATAATGTGGTTTCCCTTTTCATTGTTCAGGGTAAGGGTAAAGTCAACTTCTCCATGTCTCAATGTTAACATTTGTCTTTGCGTGGGCAAGAGTGGGGGTGTGGGTGGGTGGCTGGTCGTGTTAGGGACCGGTGTTTCTGGCCCCTTCCTCTGTCCCCCGCTGCAGTTTCGCACAGTTGAAGGTCAGTGTGCATGATGCGGAGCTGTGGCGTGCTTGAGAGGGAGCTTGCCGTGGAGGTGGGAGTGAGGACCTAGGGACACGCAGACGTGCAGTGCTCATGCCATGGCTGATGGGAGCAACCACACGGGTCCTCAGTGTTCGGGGACTGCTCTGCAGGGTGAGGCATTTCTTATAAGTGTGTAATTGGCTTTCTGAGTTTGGAGAGGGATTTTGGTTCAGAAATTTGAAGTTCAGTATGTAATTGTGAAATGCCTTCTCAGAAGAGGCGCAGTTGGCATTTGTGTTCCTTCTGGGTTGGACAGAGGAGGTATGACTCAGGATCACGTGTCCTCCCTGCTCTGGCCCTGAAGTAGCCTTCCTCCCTGAGAGTTCTGGTTGCTTCTCCTGAAGAATGGTGTTTAGGAACCAAGATGTGGGAGGTGGGTGTGCTCACGGCTGCTGTGTTGCCGTGACTTCTAGACTACCAGTGGTGTGGTTGCTGGTTGCTATTAGGAAAAGGACATCTATGATAAGGGCAGAGTTTTGGCCAATGTCACCTGCCATGTCCTGTGTGTGGCTCCAGAGAAGCCCCCGTGGAGTTGTGGAAGTCCTGGGCATGGACGTCAGAGTAAGCCCGCCTCACCTCTTCTCCATGCTGAGCCTCAGGGGCCTTGCAATGACCAGTCCATGGCATAAGGGGACGCTAGAGGAGATGGCACAGCTGTCCCCATTTTGTGCGTGGGCAACAGACCCTTGTAGCTGATGCTTCCACCACTGTTTGGCCGGTGTCGGTCTTATCTTCTTACTCCTTATTTTTCTTCCTCTTTCTTTCTCATAATCTGATGTGGAAGTTTCAAGAGAAAAATTGCATCATTATTAAAAATATTTTAAAAGGGCAAATACTTATTATACTCCTAGTGAGTATGGTGGGATGGTCACAGAGCCGTTTCTGGAAGGTTAATCTTTCCCCTGCATCTTTAACTTTGCCATCTCTGTAAAGAGGAGGGACTGGTTTCTGCTCCTGGATGATGGCATTCGCCTTTGCAGCAGGGGGGACGTGGGCCTCGCCATCTAGGGGAACGGCCGTGCCATCTGGCCCATCCAGGTGGAGAATGTCACGCCCGAGGCAGTAGACAGCGGGGTTTGGGGGAGGAATGGATTGTCCCCTAGCAGCTCTGGTTTCATTTTGGCGTCTCCCAGAATTGGGTCACACGCATTCCAGCTGTCGGAGCACTTCTGTGTTTCTGGCTTCATCGTGCCCGTTCCCTGCTAGTGTGTGAGGCATTTCACCACACACGTGAGGTGTCAGGACCCTTCACCCAGGTGAGCAACCTCAGGTGGTTCTTTCTTTCTTTTGGTTTTGGACCCTGAAATAGGATCCTTCTGGTGCGATCACTTGAGATACTCCAGGGCCCCTTATGGCTGGTGTTATCTGGTCAAGCTGCCGGGGACCTGCCAGGACCTGCAGTAACTGGGGCCCACACTGCGGGGCCGGGGCTACTGTGTGCATGCCTGTCCCTGCGTCGGGTCCCCTGAGTGCGGGAGCTGTGGCCAGCCCTTGCAAATTCCACTTGGGCAGACCGTGTGGTGTGTCCCGCGAGGTCCGGAAGCTAGCTCTCCTTGTGGGATTTCATAGCTGTTTCTGACGCTTGTTGTCACAAGTATAGAGACTCAGGGTAAAATAAGGTAACGAACTGCTTCTTCGTAATTCTGAATGTCCTTCACTTTCCAGATTCTGTAGTTTGTGACGCGTGAGCTGTAGGCTCAGCTTATTAGCATTAGTCAAGGACTTTATGACCATTTCCCCCTACGTGGTAAGAAACATATTATAGGTGCCCCTGTTTTATAAAGGTTTTCAGTTTGATTATTCCACTGTTTCCTATATTATTAAGTTATATCATAAGTAAGTTTTTTTTTTTTAAGCATATTCTGTGAGTGCTGGAGGATAGAAACGCCTTATCTTTCTGACATCAGGAGATGAGTTTTTTCCTGGAAATAGGACCAGTTTGCTAAAGCTTTCCTTAAAATGCTACAATTATTTTAAAATTCCAGCCCCTGATGTATTTACTTAAATAGGCTCTCAGTCGGGCACATGGTCTATGACTGAAACTTCTCCGAAGGCCTTAGGGGCCTGCTCTGTGCTCCAACAGGGGGGTCTGTGACCGCTAGGGCCACAGGGCGGAGTGTGTGGTATCTCCTTCTGCCCCCCGACCCCAGCCGCCGATTGCCTTGGGCAGGGCCACCTTGCCACCCCTCACTACCCGCATGTACCCCGACCCTGACCAGCCAGGAAGGGGCTCAGGGGGTGTGAGTGGACAAGGGCCTGGACGCTGGCAGTGTGGACAGCAGGAGAGCTGCTGCACCCGCGGGGACCTCAAGTCCTTTCCCTCGGGGCGCTTTGTGTCATTTGTGCCTTTGTCAGCAGCTGCCGCTCTGGGCGGGAGGCCTGCTTTGTGGCTGACCTGCTGCTGCTCAAAGGCTTGCTTTCCATTTGCCCCGGTGCTCTTGGCCCCCGCGGAATGCAGCCCTGTGGCCTCACGCCCTTTTCGCACTCTGGTGTCCTTTCCTGTGTTTTAACATCTCTCTACCCTACCCAAAAAGATCTTTCTATTTAAAACCATAAATGTCTAGAAAAGTTGCAAGAATTACGAAATGAACCCCTGACTACTTTCCAGCGAGAGACATCCATTGTTTGCATTTTGCTACCTGTGTTTTCCTCTCTCCATGTTACTCTCAGTACTTTTGGTCGGGTCAGCCGGTGCGTTGTAGCCTGTCATCCCCGGCTCGAGCATGTCAGCCTTCCAGCTGAGAACGAGGATACTTTTTCACGAAGCGCGCTGTGTTTATGAACCGGAGAAGACACATTGTTGCAGTGCTCTGTTCAGTACACAGTCCATGTTTGGTGTCGGCCGCTACTCAGCGCTATCCTTCGTCACGTGTGTCCTGGCACCAGCGTCCAGTGTGGGGTCACCTGCACGTGGCTGCTGTGCCAGCCGGTCTTGCTTGAGGCCGCCTTTCTTCTGCAGGATGAGATTTAATGTTTTCGTGTCCGCATCTGACTCCGGGGCCTCCTTTCCTCGGCGCAACCTCAAGGCTGGCATGCCCGGTCCTGGGGTTGGAGTCCTCATCTCCCTTTTCATGCAGCGAGATCCAAGGTGACAGTGATGGACACGCTCCAACAGCTGGTGGTGACATGCCCCTTGCATAGCACAGGGGAGCTTGACCGCACGCCCCCACGTCCTTGGGCGTTGCCCGAAGCTTGATGCCGGGTGCGCGTGGCTGTGTGTCAGCTCATTTCCAGACGCTGCTGCTGGAAGAGCTGAGTTGGGGAATTGCTTTCAGCTCTTTATCGCAGTGGCGATCTTTTGCTGTGTAGGATTTCCCCGGTGCAGGTCGGTGTATGACTTCATCCTGTAGGGTATGCAGCAGCCCCTGCTCTGCTGCAGCCCGCTCCCGGCCTCGCTGTGAGCACACTGGGCACCGACACGTCCCCGTCTGCCCCCTTGTGCGGTGGGCAGCGTGACTCCCAGCAGCCTCACGGGCAGACGGGTGAGCGGGGAGCACCCCACATGTAATCCTAACAGGCGTGCCGGTCTCCGGGTTCATCCACAGGACTTCCTGGGGGTCAGGCTTCTGTCTAAATCTACCCCCGATGGGGAAGCTTCACCCAGCGGAAATGGAATTAAAATGACGAGTTCAGTTGGCTTCTGCAGGCACCCCCACCCAAGATCGCTTGCGTGACGTAGCATGGCAGGAATGCGCACAGGAATTCAGCAGATAGAGCTTTTTGTTCACCATCGTTCTCATCGATGTGCAAGGAGGCAGCCACTGTGCAGGGAGGAGCGGCAGCTCCTGTTGCTGTGACAGCCCGGGTCTCCTCTGTTAGAGGAGGGCTGTGCTGGCCTCCAGCAGCAGAGTCTCCTGGCCTCTCTGGCCTGGGTGTGTGGTGCGCACGAGCCGGGCACGGGGATCTTTTTCCAGCAAGAGCAGGGATGTCAGTCCTTCTGAGTCGATGGTATCAGCTATAACTGTGAGTGGCTCTCCGTGGGGATGTCCCAGTGTCCCCACCCATGTTTGGGACTGGGGCTGCGCTCATCAGTCCCTCCATTTGGAGCTGCGTTCATGCTCTGAGGTCCTTCCGAAGTGTTCCCTGGCCCTCGCTGGCTGGGTTCGTGTCCTCTGGGACGTGCAGAGAATTCCACCGTCTGCGCCTGGGAAGTCAGTCCAGCCCGTGTCTCAGCTCCCCCCTCATCCCGCACCTTTTTGAGGTTTGCCACCTTTCCCACCTTATCCGGACTTTCATCTCACTGAACAGAGATGGGGTCGGGCTCCCTCGCTCCCAGATTCTTCAGGCTGCCCACGAGGACCGGGAAGGAAGAGCAGGGCTCGCCAGCCCCGAGGCGGGTGTTGGTGACCCCGTGATGCAGTCGGGCGGCTGCCTCGCTGGTCATTCAGTGACAGAGAAGGAGGGAAGGAAAGGCTGGTAAAACACAGTGGGGGGAGGTAAGGGGACAGTGAAAGGGTCTTCCGGAGCTCGGGGGCCTTATTCCCTGTGGCCTTTTCCATGCGCAGCCCCAGGAGATGGTGGCTCACGCAGCGCCCTGGCCAAGTGCTGTGTCAAAACAGTTTCCTTCTAAAAATGAATTAACTCTTGGATTTAAGGACTTAATTTAGGGAGTTTTCCGTCTTCCGATTTATTCAGAAAGGCGAGGAACCAGTGCCTCCCTTAGATTACATCCCCAGAACCGTTGAGTTCTGTCTCCTCCAGGCGCGTGTGCTGGGACGCGGGCTGTGGCTTGAGGTGCGCTGAGCAGGGAGCGTAGCTACACGTTCAGCCTCGGCAGAGACCGGCGCAGCGCGGGCGCTCGGCCCAGGTACCTCCAGGGGACGGAATCCGGGCTCCTCCCCGGAACGGCCAACGTGTCACTGAAAACAAACATTTGTGGTTCACAACTCCTTCATGGTCTTCTGTGTTCCTTCAGGACCCGAGTCGGTGGGTCTTCAGGCTCAGAAATGAATTCACCCAGACTCATGAGAAGTGTGGCTTCAAGGCCAGCTGGGCGCTCATGTGGAATTCCTGGCGGGGGAGCGGGTGCGGGCCACCTTCGCGAACATTCTGCTGGGAAAGTCTCTTAGAGAGCAGACTGGGAATACAGCTGCAGGACGGACATTGCTGCCAAGCGGCATTAAGGAGGAGGTGTTCCGAACTTTGTCTTTTGATACAACTTTTACAGCTGTCTTGGCTCTGAAAAAAGTTCTGCCCTACTTTCTCTCTCTCTCTCTCTCTTTTTTTTAAACAATAGTAAACATTTAACTGTTTCATTTTGGATTTTCCGAGATTTATAATTAGGAACTTATTTTTACTTTGTCGTAACATAGATAGCCTAAACTTGTATTTCTATACAACTTACAAAATAACCTAGTAAGTGTTTGCAAGAAAGGATCTGCAAAATGATACACCACTTCAACTGTTAAGTTTACATTTTCACTAAATAGGCTGTCCATGAGGCTTCTCATACCCCACACAAGAGACCAAAGTTCTCATTCATTTCATTTATTTAAAGAATAACTTTAATCCCACTGTGATGATCGTGAGACTATTTCAGACTTGCTCATTTGAATGCAGGATCGTGAGTGGTTTTGGAAGGGGTGACGTGCTTGAGCTTCTGTTGGTAATGCTGTGCGGGGTGTCCGCTGGTGGCCGGGTGGTTTTCCAGCAGTGACTGATGGTTCAGTGCCCGCCGTTCTATCGCTGAACCTAAATTCCAGATTTGGATGTGCCTAGGTGGGGGTGTGAGGTCGCTGCTGGAGGTCAGAGCTCACCGGGTTCATGGGAGCCTCTGTCTTTGGCCCAGAGGGGTTTGCTCTCTGGTTAAGAGCACAGGAGGACGCAGCATGTTCTTGGCCTCCATCGAATGCATGGACGTGTTCTGGAAGGTTTGCTGGGTGTATGGGGTTCCGCCAGCTACTGTGACCTGGTGGAGAGAAGTTTGACTCGTTTGACTAAAGGTCAGATTCACAACTTTGAATGCAGACTCGGGCCTGATGCCTTCCATGCCAAGAGTGCCTGGACACTCATGAGGTCTGCGGGGCCGGTGACTGGGGTGTGCTTGACATGAAATATTGACTTTATATCCCAGTCCTTCACAGGGAAGGTATCAGGAGGGAGACAGAGTCGTTGGGGGAAGTCATTAGGACTGAGCGGAAAGTTTAGAAGGGCAGTTGATTAGGACAGCTGGAAATACAGACCCTTAGCCTGGAAATTCCGGGTAGGTGATATTAATTAGCGCAGCTGAATCAGGAGGCATGTGTTTCCCCTGCAAATGTGTTGTTTATACTCTCCTCCCCATTGTGTGAACTCCAGACCCTGGGGTCGGGCGCCCGGTATTTCCTGTGCCTGGCACGTAGTGGGACGGGGCCACGTGGCCTCTCGGAGGCATCTGCAGTCTTGTCCAAACTTGGGCTGCGATTCGGAGAGGAGGAAGGTTTTAAGGCCCATATTAAGTTATAACGCATAGGAAACAAGCGGTTTTCAGAAGTGTTCTGATTTACCGCACATACGATCGTTTGCCTGTGGACAGTGTACTGGCCAGTACCTGGCCGGGGGCGGGGCCGGGGCGGGGCCAGCGTGTGTCCAGGCCCGCCTCCCCCCTGTCCATCAGGATGCCATGGATTTAGCTTCTAGCTCCGAGCTCAGTGCCTCTGGCGGGGCCCCACTGGGCTCTGTCCACCTGCAAACAGAGCCCCCCTCGGGGTCTGGGGACATTGGCTGAGAATCTGACAGTCTGTTTCCAGACCTCCGGCAGCACACAGCAGGTGCTCAGTGGACATCGGCCCCTCCCCCGTCCTCCCTGCCACAGGTGCCGCGGAAGCGCACTTAGGGAGGGCAGGAGAGGGAGAGCCCCGCAAACCCACCGTCTGGGGGTCCCGAGGTGGGGCATGTCCCTGCTGTTCTTGGTCGGTCATTTCGGGCTCCGGGGAAGCCCGCTCAGAGCTGCGGTTCCTGCCTCGCCGGGCCGGGACTTGGCTCCAGCGGGGAATCAGGAGCCAAGGGCAGGCTGCTGGGGGGATGGCAGGGCCTGGATGCCACCGCGCCCGTGTCCCTCACACCAGCCACTGGTGGCGGATCCCTGAGGAAGTGGGGACGTGGTTTCCAGCCAGGTGCCTGCGTCCCCGCGCCTGGGGCCGGTGCTGGATGCGTGAGAATTCCTCGAGCGGCTCCCCTGTGGGCACATTCCGTGGGGAGCGGTGCACTCCGGCTCCTTCCAGACGTAGTCAGGTCTGCATTGGTGTCTTCCTTCTAGGCTTGTGGAAATTGGGCTTTAAGTACATTTGGGGGAATTTGAGGAGACACCTGATTTCAGGGCTCGGGAGTTCTTGGGCTGCTGCAAGTTAAGGAAGAAGTTCTGGGGCTTCTGTCCCTCAACCCAAGAAATGAGTAGACCTTCCGAGGAATGTAGCTCGAAAGAAGCACAACAGCAGCCCCCAAATCTGGTACGTGGCAAGAGAGCAGACATCAGCATCGTCTTCCAGAGAATCCAAAATTAGCCACAAGAGTGAAGAGCTTGGCTGTGGATTTCCAGTGGAGGCAGTGGGTTCTGTGGGAGAACACGAGGGCTGTGGTGCCCCGTGAGGCAGGGGTGCTTGTGCTGGGTCCGTCGTTGTTCCGGGACAGTGGGGTAGTTTTCCCATTTTTTTTTTGAATTGGGACAAAACATGCATAAGCAGAATTTACCATCTTAAGCAGGTTCAGTGTCTGGTTCCGTGGCTCTGAATCCATTCCGAGTGCTGTGCAGCTGACATCACCTTCCATCTCCAGAACTTTCCCATCTTCTCAGACTGGGATTTGGTACCCACTAAGTAGAACCCAGTTAACGCCCTCTCAGTCTGAGGAGAGGCCCACATACTGCGCTTGTCTCCTGGGCGTCTGGGAAGGAGGGTGTTGTCTTCAGTTCTCAGTGCTGAGACTTGGTTGTCGTTAAGTGTTAACACTGAGGATGTGGGAGGCGGGTAGTCCCCGGCCTGCCCTCTGTGACACTGGGCGCAGGTGGCTTTCAGAGAGTGGCTCCTGGCTCTCAGTTTGGGCTGCGTGGGGAGGTGACGGCAGCATGAGCAACGGGACGCAGCTGCATCTTCCACACGCAGAGAAGAAGCTGTTGCTCAGACGAGTGGGGTTTTAGTCTGTGGCCCCTCCTGGGCCCTGTGCTGTGGCTGACCCCTGGTTTCCGTGGCCCCGAGATGAGCAGAACTAGATTAGAATGACGGACATGTGTTGATTTCAAACGATAATGTTTGACCACATTCTAAACACATCCTTGAAAATAAACTCTTGCTTTCACCTTTTTTATGAACCCAAAAGTATGAAAACCATTCACTGGTGACTGGACAGCGCCTTTTCCTGCTGATGGGAGCTGCACACGGTTTTAAGGGGGAAAGCTTGTGTTCTGCCAGCTCCCTGTCTAGTCGACAGAGTAAAACAAAAGAGGAGAGATGACGGTTTGGTTCCTTCAGCTCCTTGGGCAAGATTTCCCATGACATGTTTTTCTCGACCTAAATTTGTAGACAAGCCTTTTTAAAAAGAAAAACATCATCCTGGACGAAACACTTTCAAACCGTTTGTTTGAGATTTGCACAGTCTAGAATAAACATGTCACGTCCGACTGGAGGATGAGTCACGCAGTGGGTCACTGACGGGGCCTCCCGGGGGTGTGGGTCAGCGAGTGAGAAGCTATATAAAACAGGGAAGGCTGGGTGTGGCGGGGGGCGGAAATGTTGGGGTGTTCAAAGAAAAACAAGGTCTGGAGAGTATTGCCTTAAAACGGTAAGACATACAAACTGACAGGACGGAAAAACCCCATTGTGTGTGACTTTGGAGGTTGGGTAAGGTGTACCCGTGAGAGACAGACCATGGAGGCTACCATGGCCTCCGCACAGAGTCGGGCGGGCTGCCAGGGCCTTCGGGCAGGTGACGGTCCAACTCTCCGGCTTGCCCCATGTTGGGATCCAGTATTCTGGCCGGTCGATGAAGGCTGTGTATGTCTTCCGTGTATTTTCCATTTTTAATGCTATGAAATGCAGTAAGACACAACTACCTGGAACTAATCTGAACATCATTTCATCTTCGCTTTTTTTGAAGATCTTTAATAATTTAAGGATTTACAAAATACGTAATTTGGAAAGTCCCTGTGTATCAGGTTTCTTTGTATGGTAAGATTAGCAAAAGCTTTAGTTAAACTGATAATTGAAATTGGCAACTTAAGCTAGTGTCACTTATTAGTTTCTTTATTAACTTATCGTTGAGATCACGTGGTAATCCCAGACCGTGTTTTTAGCGGACAGAAGGCACATGCTTGGAGCACATAGACTGAAATAAAAAATTCAAGGCGTATGTTACTTTCTAGGTTAAACTGTTGCATTTTGGGTGTTTTATTTGGTGGACACGAATAAAAGGGTCTTAAGCTGTAACTGACCCACTGTTGAGACCACCGGTCTTCTCTCTCGCGTGCCAAAAGGCTGGTGTATGAGGTGGTTGAAGACATGTGCAGACGGTGTATCTGTCACCTTTGGGGAAGCCCAGCCCCGACCGCGGTGAAGCATCTTCAGTCTGCGCAGACCAGGAAGAGGAATGCCCGTCTCCGTCCGCCCCGGTCAGGACAACCGTGCTTCCTTTGGTACATGGCAAACCAGCTGGATTTGTTGGTTCTGAGAAGTACACTTGGGACTTGACGAAAAAGGTGAATACGAGTGTCAGTGGTTTGGGGGTCCAGAAGGAACCCGTCCTGTAGACACATCGACATGCACGGAGACGTGTAATGCTCCTGTTTCTCTGGGAGCGTGAGGTCGAGGGCAGCCGCCCAGTTTATACTGAAGCACTAGAAGCCAGAACGTGTGTGACTGGCCGCAGACATCACGATCTGTGCATTAATTAGGATACCATTGATTCTTAACATGATACTAATTTATGACTCGAAATCCCCTGGATAATAAGAGAGCAGTGACTTTGGACACGCGCAAGGGGCTTGTGGTAGAATCTGACAGCTAGAAACGAGTAAAGGAGAAGCAACTCAAAGAATTGAGTTTTCACCTGCCGTTCTCTCTGCAGGTCACAAAGTGAGTTGATGCGGAGGCCCACTTGGCCAGCTTGTGGAGTCGGGTGTTTTAACACAGATATCCGTGCCCGTGCTCTTAACTGGGGGTTCCAGGCCCCGGAGAGCAAAACCCAGCCGTCACCAGTTCGCCATGAGTTTGGCTGATTGCACCATCATGATTTTAATCTACAGATGCCGGCTTTCGTGTATTGTTTCATTAGGTTCTCCCTTCAGATATTTTTATGAGCTTCTTGGTATCTCCAACTTTAAGTTCTTCCAGAACTGGACCCGTTTGCTGCACCCAGGGCACCTGCCCCATATTCTAGGAGCATCATTCCCTCTTCAAGTCCCTCGGCCTCTGTCTCTTTTGTTTTCTCCTTTGACAGATGCCTTCTTCTCCCAAATGCCCAAACTCCCAAAGGAAGACCTAGCTTCCTTCCAGCACATGAAGATGTGACTCAAAATGTGAAAATACAGTTACTAAAAGCACAAATGTGGTTTCAGTTTCCAATGCCATGCACCTCCCAGAAAGTATTTGCTCTGAGTCGTGTTCATGGTCCAGTTTCTTGACTCAACACAGATTCCCTTGAAACTCCACAGATGGTCGTGAAAGTTTTCTAGAATTTTCTACATGTTAACTTGCTTGATACACATGGTTTACCATTAAAACTCATATTGCTATCTCCACACGTCTCCTTAAGCTCTGTTGTATTGTTTGCAAAGGAACCGTTGGGGGGAAGTAAGTATTGAACGATTGTAAATGAGAAAACTCAGCCACGAGGGCTGTCGGTGTGTCTTCCCAACGGAAGGATCAGGGAAACAGAATGAGTTACAGTTTCTATATTGTATGTGTTTCATTTTTATAATAAAGTATGGATGGCTGAAGTCAGCTTCATATTTTTCTAAATGCTCAAGGACAAGATAAGGCTTTCTGAAGTCGCCCCGTTTTGTCGGCGGTCCGTGGGCGTGCGGTCGCAGCGGAAGCAGGCAAAACCCCGCTGACTCGTTCCGGTCTGGAAGGAGGATTTTGCGGAGGGACCGAGTGGGAGGTGTGGTTTGGGGATGATGCCTGTCCACAAGGCAAACACGCACAGCTGACCTCAGAACCACTCACAGGCCTCTGAGGTGTCGCTGGGCATCGGCTCACGGCCGCAGAGTAAATACGGGAGCTTGTCTTTGAGGAGCCACGGCCCTGACCACTGGCATTTCAGCTTCCCCCTGTGGTTTGCCTGTTTCCCTCCTTTCTCGGGAACGGCTGTGCTGGTGTGTTTGCTGGGGCGTTGAGTGCGCCGCTCCGGCTGGCAAAGCAGCAGTTTGGGTCTCCCGTGCGTGATGTTCCCTGGAAGCCCGAGGGACTTGCTGAAGGTTTTAGCAGAGACACCACAGAAGTGTGCATGTGACCCGGAAGGATGTCACCTAGAAATCCTGCAGGCAGACCTGGGACCGTCCATCGGGGACAGGAAGTGCTGGCTCCATTCATCCAAGGGTCTGTGACACGAGCTCTCTGTTTGCAGGTCGACTGCGTTTTTCAGACCTGGTTGCAAAGATGCAAACCCAGGAATGGGCTCCTGAGGGGCTGGTGTTTCCTCTGCAGCATTTGCCCATCTGTCCTTGCTGGAGGGTCTGCTTTCGCATAGTGGCTTTGCACATGAGCCCGGCATGTGAGTCCAAGTGTGGTCCTGAGGATGGACAGCTGAGCCTTGTCTGGCTGGGATGAGTCCCAACAGGCCTCTGGTTCTACATGTGCCCGACACCTGGCAGGAGAGGTGAACAGCTAACAGGGTATTCGAGTCTCCCTGTGAAACGGGAGCAGCGGTTAATGAGCTGCTGTCACACGTACCTGTTTGCTGCGTGCTGTGTGGTCAGAGTCTCCCCCACAGGAAACACTCTCTGCCACTGTCCCTGCTGCGGACGACACCGTGTGGCTTCCCCATCGCGGCGCAGTGCCCGGCTGTGTCTGAGTCATGTGCAAACCCTTCCCTAGGCGGCCGAGAGCCATGGTCCCTGTCGTGCCGACGTGTGCTGCTGGGGTCCAGTGCTCTGCGGTTTCTCAGGGTCCCTCCACCTCTGTACGTGCTTCACGCCGCTCCCTCCCAGAGTGCCCCCCACCCCAGCCTATGCCGTGGGCCGGCCACCTCGGTGACGTGCGTGCCCCGTCTGGCCACCCCGAGCTCGCGCCTTCCTCCTCCCCCCTTTGCTGCACCAGCCCAGCCCCCACATCTGCCCCGTCTTCTGTTCTCCCAGGACGAGCACCCCCGCACTCCTGAGTTATTTAGTTCTGTAGGTTTTCCTCCTTCTAGCCTGGAATAGACTTGCGGGAAGGAGCCGTGCCCTCTGCACCGTTCGTGTGTCACCCGGGCCTGTGCGTGAGCATCACGCAAGCCTCTGGTCACGTCAGCACCTCTAGGTGGACGTCATGGGCCGCTGGCCGAGACGGAGTTGGGGGACAGGCTGCTGGGTCTGTAAGCCTCTTGCTAAGGGCTTACGTGCCTTCTTGCACCCGTGAAAAGGAATGTGATTAGGAGTTGGGGTTTGATAAGAAGGTATGAGATATACAGTGTGGCAGAGAATCGAAATCCTCACATGGAATTAGTCTAAGTGACAGAACCACGAACCAAGAAAATGACATCTGTGACCATCTCCCGTCGTAGAGGAAGACACACTCTTCCTGCCCACTCCCTCCCCTTCCGTCCATGCTTCCTGCCCTCCCCGCCCGGTCTCTCCTTCCCTCCCTCCCTCTCCCAGTGCGCAGAAGGGACCACCGCCCTTGCCATCAGGCTCACTGGAGAACTTGCACTTCCCTCCACACTGAGTGGGATGGCCGCTCCTGTGCCTGAACCCTGACCTCAGTTCCTGACCCCCTTCTCCCCTGTCCTGCCCCGCACCCCCCCCGCCCTCTTCTCTGAGCTTTCTCAGTCCCCACTAGCCCCCACACTAACCTCACTGGCCAGCAGGGAGGACGTTTGTCCCCCTCAGCTGAGGACTCTGAGATGCCCCCAGTGGCCTTTCGGAGAGCGAAGCCGAGATCCCCGTGCGCGGCGTCCCGGGCTCCACCGGCTGGCATCCACCCCGCCCGTCCAGCACCCCCTCCTCCGAGTGCCGTATCTACTTGAGGCCGCCTCGGTACCCCGATCGTTCCTCTGCTCAGGTCAGGGCCCACCACCTGAGTGGTCACCTCCTCGAGTGAGTCCTAGAGAGCAGGAGTCCCGTCTGGGCCACGCTGCTCTCCTCCCAAGTGCGAGGGCGCACCCAGCGCCGAGGGCGTGCGCGTCGGGTCCTTGTGGGCCACTGGAGCCAGACCGTCGTGTATCCGGAATTCCAGGACAGCAGCGCTCACTGTCCGCTTCTTAGAAGGAGAGTACGCCCCGTCAGGATGGAAGCAGAGAGATTGGGGGGGGGCATACAACTTGGATCACGTTCCAGAACGACATGGAGGAGGCTGGTGACATTGCTCCTCTGAAGAGAGATTTGCAATGACTTAAAAGGTTTAATAGTTGCAGGAGAAAAAAGTGGCGATCTTGTGGCCACTGGTTTAATTAAGCGTCATGTCAGTCATACTTAACAATATTTCGCTGGTCACTTAGGTCACTTGGTCCATTTTCAGTGTGTTACAAACTGTAGGGCTCCCAAAAGGATCAGGAAGGGGAGCACACGGGGATACGCAGAACACTGACTCCACCTTTGGTTTCTCAGTGTAACGCCGAGTCCTCGCGCCTGGGCGCCGGCTCTCTGTCCCGTCCCTAGAACACGAGGAGCCTCCGGAGATCTTCTCAGCCCCCATGTTTGGTGGCAAAATAGCTCAGCGTCCATCCCTCTTGACAGTTGCCCCGTGGATGCCCAGTGTGGCATTCGACTAGCCTGCCTGTTGGGAATTTTTATTTACTGTAGTAAAATGCGGTGCCATTTCTGGGTCCCAAAGGAAAAGTTTTGCTCAGTGTTCTTGTGGTCACGGATTCTGAGCGGGCTCGGAGTTTGTCTGAAGGTCGATGCTGGGAAGGCGCTGGGGTGGGCACGGAGGGCAGCCTGCTGCCAGGGTAGCGTGAAGGTCCCATGTTGATGTGACGTCGCCAACTGTGATGCTAGGAACGGGGGGAAACGATGTGAATCTGGGATTCAGACTCAGGGCGAGCGTGAGAGACAGGCACGGCTGCGTGGGCCGGGGGCCACCTCTGATGGTTCTTCTGAATCAGCCTCGAAGCTCGGGGCCTGCTTCCTTCCCAGCAGAGTCCGTCTCCCCTGTCACTTCCTTTGAAATGTGTTTGCGGCTCTGTCGCGATGACCGCAGTGTCCCTCCTGTGCCGCAGCTCTCGGCCCACACCTGCTCTTAATTCACCTCCCATTTGCCTCTTTGTTCCCAGCAACGCCCCCTCCCCGGGTCCTCCCCCAACCCGGCCGCAGGCTGGCACCCAGCAGGGACCCGCTCAGCGATCGCCGCATGCTTGGACAGGGTCCCTCTGCGTCTGTGGGACGCCGCTCAGCTCTTTCGGGAGACGTGCTGCCTTCGGCCCCTGCTGCTTGCTGTCCTGCTCAGCGCCCGCTCTTGGTGTCTGGGCACGGCGGGCGCTCCCCTCCCGTCGCCCGTCGGGTAGAGGAGAAGTCACACGGGGCAGCGAGCAGGGGAATGAATGGGCGGCTCTGGCCCGCGTGCCGCTGCTCCCCTCCCCGCCGTGTGGGCTGGTCCTGGGGTGCAGAAGGAAGAACTCGAAGGGGCCTGGCGGGCAGTGGCTGGGCCGGGGCGTGGAAGCAGTCCAGTCCAGCTGTACTGGGGAGCCGCAGGGAGAGGAGAGATGAGAAATGGGAAGGGCCAGAAGAGCTTCCCGGACCCCAGCCCTCCAGAGCCCTGCACATTCTTCCAAGGTTGGAGAAAATGGTCCCACTTTTTTTTTTTTTTTTTCTGGCCCGACCAGGTAGAATGTGCTGTCCTTTGAGAGTGGCTGGAGACTCCTCTCTGCCTGTGCTTCTGGGGAGCCTCTGCAGGGCAGAAGGGTGCCGAGGGGACACCGGCAGGAAAGAAGAGGCCGCGGCCGCTGGGGGGACGCTGCCCTGCGCTGAAAGGGCTTGGGGAACTTGGGGACGGTCGCCAAGGGCAAGGATTTTCTTCGTGGAGGGTTCCCCTCCGAAATTAGGAAATGTGCTTCATCTGGGGCTGAAGAGCCCCCAAGTCCACGCCTTCACCCAGGGCAGCCTCTTGCTCTGGAGAAACATTCGAGGAGCAGCTCAGTGGGAGGGCCCCGGGGCTGGACGCTTTGCCCAGATCAACTCCCCTGCATTCGTGTGACAGGCCAGAGAGAGGGCAGCCCCGGGAGCCTGGCCTCGCGGACCTCCGCGCCAGCCTCACCCACCCATGCGTCCCTGCGGACACGCTGGCCCACCAACTCGTTTCACACGGAGACATCTGAGCCACTGTCACGGGGCAGCTAATTATAGTCACATCTGCTTGCAGCTGGACAAGACTGGCCTGGAGGTGAAGTGCCGGCCCCAGCCGCTCCCTCTGGCCCATTCCGTTCCCCGGGCGGGGACACTTCACATCCGCCCCCGCCGTGTGGGGGGAAGGGCAGAAAAGGCTTTTGGAGACGCACAGGCCGTCCGGTGGGCGGACAGAGAGCAGAGCCACGGTCCCGTGCTGCTGGGCGGGCGAGCCGGGCAGACACCCTCACTTCCTCCGAGCGTGGGGTTCACTGGGAGCCCCCCGCGGGCCTGCGGGCTCCGGCCCTGCCTCCCACGCACCATGCTTAGTCAGAGATGCTCACGTCCCAAGTTCAGTTCGGTTCTCAAAGGTTTCATGCTAATTTGCTTTCTTGCCAAGAATGTATCAACACTTGGGGTTGTTTTCAAATGAGAACAGAAATCTTTCCTAAGTCCAAAAAGTAGTAAGGATATTTGGTTTCCATGTTTTCCATGATTGAACAGAGCAGAAATGTTATTTTATTGAGCTAAATTCTCCTTTCCGTTGGGTTCACAGTGGAGCATGAGCTTCACAACCCTAACATTTACCAGAACAAGACGGTGATGATAGTAATTCGACCGACACAGACAGAGCCCGAGGACGGCGAGCTCCTTGGAGGTTCATGCCCTTAGGTCCATAATGCCAGGCACAGTTCCGGGAGTTCCGAAATGGTGCACAAATGTAAGCTTTTAAGAAATGCAACATCTGGCCTCTATTTTGCTAATAATTTTTAAATTCAGTGCACACTTCCTGAGGGATAGATTTTATTAAAGAAGTGTGTAAAGTCAGAGAGACATGGCTCAATGCCTTTTGCACAAACAGAACACACCCACCCAACAGAAGCCTGGAAACGCCCCGGTCCCCCTTCCCCTCACTGACAGCCCTCAAGGTTAGCCAGTAGTTTCCAGCTTTGTACAGACAGAGGCAGCCAGCTTGCCCTGTTGTGCGTGGCTTTGGGCTGCACAGGGTCGTGTGTGTGTGTGTGTGTGTGTGTGTGTGTGTGTGACACACGACCGTGCTGGGGTCGCCCACCCTCAGTGGGCACAAGGCTCTGCTCCGTGAATATGTGTCCGTCCGTTCCTCCGGTTGCTGTCTGGGCCACGGTGTGTAGTCCTGCTAGGAACCTTCCTGGATGTGCTTTGTTTTCTGTTACCGATGTCTGACAAAGAGTGAAAATTGTAAGTTCAAAGCTCAGCAGATTTTTGTGAATGGAAACCCCCACCCGTGTAGCCACGGCCCTCGTCAAGCAGGGACAGGCCCCCTCCGGTCCCGGCCTCTGACCTCTCTCACCCTGGAGAGTGGCACCTATTCTCGGAGTCGGTGCAGGGGGACCGGACGGCGCGGGCTTTTCAGCTTTAAGTTTTAAGATTCGCGCCGGGTGGTCGTCTCGGGCAGTGACGGCGTGTGGAGGTGTGGGGACGCACCGCGCAGAACCTTGTGGCAGGAAACAAACATTTAAGACGAGAATGGCCAAAAAGAGCATGTACGAGTTAAAATCACAAACGGGGGGGGGGGAGTTAGGAGATGCTAATATTTATTACACTCTTTGTCTTCATGATGTTTTAGATCCCACAGAGAGCATGAGAGCTCTCCGTGCTTTCCTTGGGGTCGACCTCTTTGATGCACCGTAGCGACCCTGGTCCGGGAATGACATGAAATGAAACTGGAACCAGGAAGACGGAGCTCTGGTGGCGTGTGGCTCACACCAGTGTTTAATCAAGGTGGTGGCAGCAGTGACGGTGCGCAAGCGCGTCTCCGGTGATGGCCCAGTGACACACGCGCGCGGCAGGCGTGCGCTCGGCTCGGAAAGCCCCCGAGATGCTGCCCAGAGGCTCTCCAGTGTCTGTCCCACTTGACAGACCCACTGGGTGGGGGCGGGGGCTGCGCCTCTGGAAGGAAGCTCCATGTTTGGTTCCTTCACACATTTTATTTCTACCCAAGTAGCCCTGAAACAGTCCTCTGTCTCCACATATTTCTTGAGCTGGTAATTATCCCAAAGATTCCCTGAAGAAGTACTACAACCAGGAAGAAAACTGAGATGGTTGTATCACCAGAAAACTATTTTGACATTTTGCATAGCATGGGGAATGCACAGAGGAATGTGAGAGATAAGCTATTCAGACTTGGCAGGCCTCCACATGTCCCTATTTGGTGGGATGTGAAACGCATAAAAATTGTTCAAGCAGCAGCGTTAACGTTCCTTCTTCCATCAGAAGCGGGGGAAAGTCAGGAAGTCGTACCTTCACCGCTCTGCTCCTTGCAGATGAGGCGTCCTGCAGGACACGTGTCCCAGTTAGCAGGTTAGCGCGGGACGGCCTGCGTGTGGGCTCCGGTGCGCGCACCCGCACTCACCACACACACTCGCGTGCACACACACGCGGAGGGCGCAGCACTTGGCATCCTTTGGTGAAGTAAAAGGGCTCTCTTCTCAAGAATTAGCGTGCCACCCCCCTTCCTGTGTTCCCACACGGAGCGCTCACTTGAAGGTTGTTGAGAAGAGCTCCCTGTCGGTCTGAAGAGCAGAGGAAGACCGGAAATAGGCTGCCTTTCGAGCTAAAGTCACTGACCCCCGTCATTCCCCTTCCTTCTTTGGCACTCGTTCGGCATATCCTAAATCTCTGGGAATTTTTAGAGCTCAACGTACTTTACAGCATTAATGCTGACGGTTTGACTCTCCGGAAGTCTTAAGTGGGGGCATGGAAGAAAATGTGTATAATATTAATTATTTTGTCAGGTCCTGAAAAGTACAAAGAGGCCGGAACAGACTGGAAGCGACACTTGTTGTAGGGGCTGCTTTGTTGGACCTTTGGCACTCCCTTCACATGGTCATGTTAGTTTTTGCTTAAAGTAGCTCGGGGAGTTGGTGTGGACCTGTGCCTCTGCCACACTTCCCGGAGAGCTAATGATGGATTTTCCTCCACTGGAGGCAGCCCCTTGCACTCTCGTGCTGGGTCCGTGGCTGTAGGGTCTGTGGGGAGAAGCTAGAAGGACCATCAGGAGAGACGTGGTTCTCATTTGGTGCTTCTGCAGCGCTGGGGTGTAGACATGATGTTCTTCCGCTGAGAGCTGTCTGGGGTTCTCTTCTCCCCACGATCTGGGGACCCCACTGGTGTTGGCCATGGATAGCCCACTTCTACAAGAGAGACCAAGTTTCACAACTTTATGACCTTTGGGGTCTTCAGCTACACGCCCCGTTTCACATGGAGGACATCTCTGTGGCCAGCTTCCTGGGCCGTGACCTTGTTGTTCGGGAGGAGTGCTCAGGCTCTGCTTTAGGTTCTTGGAGTCCTCCAGGGAGGGGAAAGGCAGGAAGCAGGATGAGTCCTTCACGGAATGGACAAATTCTTCCTGTTTTAGAATCTGGAACAGCTGCATGAGAGCTGGTTGATGGGGCCCAGAATGTTCCAGATGCTGGGAAGAATGAGTAGCCCTCCGCAGCTGTCTCAGATGTGTGGCCCTCCCACTGGGAGGTCCAGAAGCAGAATGTAGTTTCTTGGGAAATTGTGTCACTTGTGATGTCGTCTTTACCGTGTGAGGTCACCGGTGACATTTTGAGTCTGAGTCACGTGTCGTTCGTGGATCCTTTGAAACTTAGCAGTTCATGGTGAAGAGTTGAGATGTGCATCACTTAAGGCTCCTGATGTGAACCAAGTCAATTAGCTCTTCCAGAGTCGTGCATGATACCCGGCGGAAAGGGAGCCTTCGAGCTCCACTGGGGTCCTTTTCAGCGCTGCCCCTTGAATCACAACTCGAAGGCCTGTAGGGCCATGACAGGACAGCGACGCTAAGGACCAGGGTAGAGAGACTGCAAAGAGATTCAGGGGCCCCTGGCCTGCTCAGTCAGAGGAGAGTGTGACTCTTGATCTCGGGGTCGTGAGTTTAAGCCTCACTTTGGGTGTAGAGATTACTTAAATAAATAAGAACTTCTAAAGAAAGCAAAATAGATATTATTTAGCAAAGTAAACATGCATCTTATGATTTTTGTTAGTCTAAAAATGAGTTTTTTTTTTTTTCCCAATAGGACCATTTACGTAAAATGCTAGGCCACCCAGAATGTGAAACAGAAATCATGGTTTAAAAATGCCCTTAGTTCTGAAAAGCAGACCATAATTTAGATATTATTAGAATGATCAATTCTTTGGAATTGTCTTATTGGGCCAGAATTGGTAATAAAATTTCCTACAAGAATAAAGCAGATAAGGAGCCATGAATGTCTTTTGTTTGGAATTTTTTAAAAAAAATTTTGCTTGATATACACTATAAGCTGGTGGGGGCAGGGTGAGGATCTTTTATTTCTACGACAGAGCCTGTAATAAAGGCTCTAGTCCTTGATTTGTCATCCCAGATTGCTCCCAAAGTTGGCCACGATCTGCAGCCTTGCCTGAGATAAAACTGGCCATTTGTTACACACGCATGTGCGGTGGGTTTCTGTCGCAAAGGCACAAGAAGCAACTTGACCCCAACATCCACAGCCATGGCCCTGTCACCTCTTATCTGGTGTCCCTTGCAATGAAAGCATTTGCTGAGAGCTTAAGGGAACGGCTCCAGGAAATTCATGTTTATAACTTCCCTCAAATTGAATGGAGATAAGCTTTTGAGATTTTAATCAGCATTTCAAAGAGAAAACCCAGAATCACCAAGTAGCCATTTTGAGCTTCAGTTATGTGATTCTCGGCCTGCCCTGGAGTTTAGAAGAAACCTTACTGACCTGTAAAGTAGAGAGTAGACGAGCCCGTCCTGCTTCAGGCTGTTCTTGGGTTCTGGCCAGCTGAGCCTGGGTGGTAGGTGGACGTTTCTTTCCTACCAGATAAATGAGTCTTAGCCTGGTTGATTTTTCCTTCTGGCATCTGTAGGAGTGGGATGGGGTTTAGCAGAGTTGAAAGAGCAGAGGCATGTTCCTGAACCTGACTCAGGAGCAGGAGGAGAGCTGTAGGGCTGGGCCGAGGGGTGGCCTGACCCAGAGCCCCAGGGACTGGGATGCCTCGCCCGCCAGGTTTTCCTGGTCTGGGGGCCCACCCAGCAGCTCCAGGAGCCCCCACTTCCCCGGCCAGGCCCATAGTTGGCCACAGTCTCCTGTCTGGACTGGTAACGTAGGTAAGGCAGTCGTCTGTTGGGAGCTGCCCTCCCGGTGTGGCTGGAGCGTTCTGTACACTTGCTGTTCAGGCTGGTTGAACGGCCACCAGCGGCCAGGGAGCCATTGCTGTTTCCACTATTCTAAGACGTCTGTTGATTAATGCTTGAACCACCCTGGAGCTCCTGTAGGTCTTCATGGTTGATGACGAATCCTTGTTTCCTGAGTGCCCTGCTTTATTTCCCAGCGCAGCTCTTCCAGCCTCCGCTCTGTCAGATGAGATGCGATCCGTATCACACATGGTGGGACTCTGGGCTGGCCCCAAGTGCTCTCAGGGTCCCTGGGGGGGGAGGGCGTGTGCACCCAAGGAAAGGCTGTGTGAAGCACTGGACGGGTGTCGTAATAGAGGCATATCACCCACCCTTGTGGGAGCCCAAGTGGGGCGCAGCCAGCCCTCGGGGGGGATGAGGCCGGAGATGGTGATGATTGGGGTATGGTTCTTGGGTCACTGAGTACTTGGCTTTGGGCATTTTGGATGAACCTCCCAGAGCATAGGCTTAAGATTTTGACCTCTTGGGAAAACTCTCAGTGGTCACCAAAACCCAGATGGTGAAGCAAAACTGGGCACACGGCTTGATTTAGTTAGGAGGTTATGAGATTGCTTGCTGAAGTTGCGCCCAGTGGGAGCGAGGGAAAGAAACAGAGCCATCATCTCTGTTTGGACTGTTGTCAACTGTCCCCATTTCCAAAATATAAAATTAATAACAGCTCACTGTCTTGGAGGCACTTGTTCAGATTTTCACTTTATGTAGTAAATATCTCCAGATGCCGTTGTTTTCCGCAGAAGATCTCCATGGCAGCGAGGCTAAGGCTTGACGATATTGTTAAAAAAAATAGACTGCACGTGATGACTGTACCATTCATAGTGTTACACATTTTATCTCACACCAGATACACAGCCTCTAATAAAGCTCATTCACTCACTTTCTCCTTGTCACGCCCCCTTATATTCTGTCTACGACCCGTGTCTGTCTTCGTGTAAAATTTGGGTCTAAGAAAATTGTAACTGTATGTAGGCATCATCCTACTTTGACCTTTTAATGTGCTGGCAGTTTTACATCATGGAAGTTGGCGTCAACCTTGTCTTAGTGTGTTATATTGAACATCCAAAGTCAGATTTCACATCTGTGAAATGGGCATGGTAGCACGTACCTCAGTATGGCTGTTAGCTGGTCAGACAACACGAGAGGTGGTTGTTTGTAGCACCTGGTGGACTTTTGAACACATTAGTTCCCTTCCTCCCCAGCTCTTTATTTATTTGTTTGTTTATTATTTTAACAGGATGCTACTTTATATTGTTTTATTTTTTTCATCATGATGAGTGCTTAATCCCCATGCCCCCACCCACCTCCCCTCTTGTAACCGTCAGTGTGTTCTCTATAGTTAAGAGTCTGATTCTTGGTTTCTCTCTCTCTCTCTCTCTCTTCCTTTTGCTCATTAATTTCTTAAATTCCGTGGAATTATATGGTATTTGGCGTTCTCTGACTGACCTGTTTCACTTAGCGTTGTCCTAGCTCCAGCCGCATCACTGCAAATGGCAAGATGTCCTTCTTTCTTATGGCTGAGTGCGATTCCGTGGTGTGTGTATCTTGGATCTTCTCTATCCCCTCATCTATCGATGGACACTTGGGCTGTCTCCATAGCTTGGCTGTTGTAAATAAGGCTGCTATAAACATTGGGGTGCACATGTCCCTTTGAATGAGTGTTTTTGTATTTTTTGGATAATGAAGTGCAGTTGGTGCAGAAGAGCAGTTGGTGGATCATAGGGTAGTTTGAGTTTTAACTTTTTGAGGACCCTCCATACTGCATTCCAAAGGGGCTGCACCAGTCTTCATTCCCACCAACAGAGCATGAGGGCTCCTTTTTCTCAACATTCTCCCAACGCTTGTTGTTTCTTGTGTTTTGATTTTAGCATTTCTGACAGGTGAGGTGATGCCTCATTACAGTTTTGATGTGCATTTCCCTGATGATGAATGGCGCTGAGCATCTTTTCATCTGTCCTTTGGCCATCTGGATGTCTTCTTCAGAGAAATGTCTGTTCATATCTTCTGCCCATTTTTTTAATTGGGTCATTTATTTTTTGGGTGCTGAGTTGAATCAGTTCTTTATATATTTTGTATACTAATCCTTTATTGGATATGTCATTTGCAAATACCTTCTCCTATTCAGTATGTTGCCCTTTAGTTTTGTTGATTGTTTCCTTCACTGTGCAACTGTCCCAACAGTTTATTCTTGCTTGTATTTCCCTTGCTTCAGGAGAGAGAGCTAGAAAGATATTGCTACAGCCAATATCAGAGAAGTTACTGCCTATGCTCACTTCTAGGACTTTCATGGTTTCAGGTCTCACATTTAGGTCTTTAATCCATTTTGAGTTATTTTTGTGTATGGTGTAAGAAAGTGTGGTTCAGTTGCATTCTTTTGCATGTGGCTTCCCAACACCATTTGTTGAAGAGAATGTCTTTTTCCATTGTATAGTCATTCCTCCTTTGTCAAAGTTTAATTGACCATATAATTGTGGGTTTATTTCTGGGCTTTCTATTCTATGCCATTGATCTATGTTTCTGTTTCTATGCCAATATCATACTGTTTTGATTACTACTGTTTCATAATATAACTTGAAGTCTGGAATTGTGATACCTCCAGTCTGTTTTTCTTTTTCAAGATTGCTTTGGTTATTTAAGGTCTTTTGTGGTTCCATATAACTTTTAGGATTGTTTGTTCTAGTTCTGTGAAAAAATGCTATTGGTATTATGATAAGGATTGCACTGAATATATAGATTGCTTTGGGTAGTATGGTATTGTAACAATATTTGTTCTTCCAGTGCACGGGCATGGAATGTCTTTCCATTTCTTGTGTCATCTTGAATTTCTTACATCAGTGGGTTTTTTTCTTTCCTCTTTCATCAGTGTTTTATAGTTTTCAGATAATAGGTTTTTCACCTCTGGTTAAGTTTATTTGTAGATATTTTATTGTTTTTGTTATAATTGTAAATGGGATTATTTTCTTAATTTCCCTTTCTGCTGCGTCATTATTAGTATATAGGAATTCAACAGATTTTTGTTCCTTGATTTTGTATCCTGAGACTTCACTGAATTTATTTATCAGTTCTAGTAGTTTTTTTGGTGAAGGCTTTAGGGTTTTCTATATATAGTATAATGTCATCTGCAAGTAGTGACAGTTCTATTTCTTCCTTACCAATCTGGATGTTCTTTATTTCTCAGTACTGTCTGTTGCTGTGGCTAGGGCTTCCAGTACTATGTTGAATGAAAGTGGTGAGAGTGGACATCCTTGTCTTGTTCCTGACCTTAGGAGGAAAGCTCTCAGTTTTCCCCTACTGAGTATGGTGTTGGCTGTGGGTTTTCCATATATGGCCTTTATTATGTTGGGTATGTTCCCTCTAGACCTACTTTGTTGAGGGTTTTTATTATGAATGGATGTAGTACTTTGTTAAGTGCTTTTTCTGCATCTGTTGAAATGATCATATGGTTTTCATCCTTTCTCTTGTTGATGTGTTGTATCATGTTGATTGATTTGCAAGTATTGAACCACCCTTGCATCATAGGAATAAATGCTACTGATTGTGTTGAATGATCTTTTTAATGTATTGTTGGATTTGGTTTGCTGATATTTTGCTGAGATTTTTGCATCCATGTTCATTATGGATATTGGTCTGTAGTTATCTCTTCTTTTGAGATGTCTTAATGTGGTTTTGGTATCAGGGTGTTGCTGGCCTCATTGGAATGAATTTGGAAATTTTCCTTCCTCTTATATTTACTGGAATAGTTTGAGAAGAACAGGTATTAACTCTTTAAACATTTGGTAGAATTTGCCTTTGAACCATCTGGTCCTGGACATTTGTTTGTTTGGAGGGTTTTTGTTGTTGTTTTACTGATTTCATTACTAGTATTGGCCTGTTCAAATTTTCTATTTCTTCTTGCTTCAGTTTTGGTAGATTGTATGTTTCTAGGAATTTATCCATTTCTTCTAAGTTGTCTGAATTGTTGGCATATAGGTTTTCATAATACTGTGTTTATTGTATTTCTGTGGTGTTGGTTGTTCTTTCTCTTCTTTCATTAGTAATTTTGCTTATTTGGGTCCTCCCACTCCCTCTTTCTCTCTCTTTCTTTTTTTTTAAAAGGAGTCTGGCTAGAGGTTTATCAGTTTTGTTGATCTTTCAAAGAAGCAGCTCCTGGTTTCATTGATCTGTTGTATTAGATTTTAATTTCTATATCATTTATTTCTGTTCTGATCTTTATTATTTCCTTCCTTCTGCTGACCTTAGGTTTTGTTTTTTCTTCTTCTTCTAGCTCCTTCAGGTGTAAGGCCAGGTTTTTTATTTGAGATTTTTCTCACTTTTTGAGAAAGAGCATATGTTGCTCTTAATCTCTCTCTTAGAACTGCTTTTGGTGCACCCCAGAGATTTGGGGCCATTGTGTTTTCATTTTCATTTGTTTCCTTATAGTTTTTAATGTCTTCTTTGATTTCTTGGTTGACCCATTTATTGTTCAGTAGCAGGTTATTTAACGTCCATGTATCTGTGCTCTTTCAGATTTTCTCTTGTGGTTGATTTCTAGTTGCATGGCATTGTGATCAGTAAAGAGGCATAGTATGACTTCGACCTTGAATTTGTTGGAGCTGGTTTTGTGGCCTAACATGTGATCTATTCTGGAGAATGTTCCTTTTCTCCAGATTTTATTACATGCTTGGGTTCTTTTCATTCAAGCTTTAACTGAATGAAAAATCCATTCTTTAAGGTTGGACTTAACATCAGCTCCTTCATTTATTTCTTCTTTGCACACATGTTTGTTGCATGCTTCTGTGTCCTTGGGAATTCAAGGGACAAAGCATGGACTCTGCTCTCCTAGGCCCTCAGTTTCCCTGGTCTCAGGTCTGAAAGTCCTAAATCAGAATCACAGCCTTACAAATACAGTTGATGTCCTATTAGAATCATCTCTAGGGAGGCAATTTCAAAAAGTATAAATGATGGCCTTCCCTTTGTGGACCAAGCGATGCTTTGATTTGTTCTCCTCCCGGCTTGCTGTTTCATCTGGTAGGGCAAGAGAGAGGAGCCACGGGGCATGTATGTGATAACCTCATTAGAGCAAATCTGGATCTCATATTTTAAGGTCTTGCTCATAATAATAGGGTGGGACATCTCCCATAAATGGGTGAAGATGCCCAAATCATTTCAATTCAAAAAGCGACCTCAATTTGCAAGAGTTCTTCTATTTAAAGATGTTTTTTCTTCCTTCCAGGGTGGTTGTGCTGGCTCTGGCTGTGGGAAATGTGACTGTCATGGAGTGAAGGGACAGAAGGTAAGTGGCCAAAGCTTAAGTTGTAACAGTTCGTTCTGAATTGCCATTAATATGGAAATCATTAGAAACACCATCAACTCTAACCCAATAATCAGCCATTTGTGCTAATGCCTTATACCATTTTAATAATTTCATCAGAGTGATATACAGAGGCAAAACCAGGCTTAATGTGGTGTCTAGGAAATCTCAACAGTGGTTTCCCAAAGACACTGATAATTAGTGGCAATTAATGTAAAAAAAGGGATTTCGTCTGTTTTCTTTTTTGACTCAAGAAGGGACATGTGTATTGGCAGAAAATCTGTTGGACCAATAGTATTCCTTGGAATCCATGTGTCAGAATAAAACTAAGCATTTTTCTCAAAAAAATGAAAAGTTTCTATTGCACATGAGGGCCTTTATTCAAATTAGTATTTTTTTTTTAAGATTTTATTTATTTATTTGACAGAAGTAGGCAGAGACAGAGAGAGGGAAGCAGGCTCCCTGCTGAGCAGAGAGCTCGATGAGGGACTCAATCCCAGGAGCCTGAGATCGTGACCTGAGCTGAAGGCAGAGGCTTTAACCACTACGCCACTGAGGCGCCCCTCAAATTAGTATTTTTAACCAATTTTTAATCCTTAATGCACTTGTCCAGATTTATTTATGAAAATAGTAAATAGTTCTTGTTCCCCAAATGTCAAATTAAAATACTTTTTTTCTAAGCAAGTGCTCCCCCCTCCTGTTTGAGACCCATGGGTCTGGATAAATCATTTTCATTGGAGGGCAATCAATGGGTGCATTTTAGTTTTTTGTGAGAGCGAGTGCCTGCCTGGTTTTCCCCAGTGACAGTGCAGGATCCCGAAATTGCCTGGAGAGGCCCCAGAAACCAGGTACGGCAGTGAGAGGGCACAGCCTGGTAGCCAGTCGGGTTGGGCTGTTGCAGGCTGGGGCCTGAGGCAGGTGGGGGAAGGGGAGATCCCTGCTCTCCAGGCGTGGAGGGGTCAGCCTGGCCAGGATGCTCCTTCCTTGGCTCATGGCCTGCTGGAGGCCCATCAGGTCTCAGACTCACTCCTGAAATTCAGAGAATTCTGCGCAGAATATGTGTTGTTTTTGTTTTGTTTTTCTTTTAGCCTCTTGCGAAAAGGTACGAGCATTATTTTTTTAAAAAGATATGCTCCTAGTTGGTGACACCAGTTTTACCCGGATCGTTTCGGAATAAATGCAGTACGTGAAAATACACTGGCGTCTCTCCTTACCGGCCGTGGCAGCTCTAATTCACTTTCATGTTCTGTTCGTCTTCCTATTTGGCGAGTTTTCCCGGCTAGTTCCCCTGCGCACTCCTAGGACTGACTTTACAGTAGAGGCAAGTGTAGAAACACCACAGTCTCCCCACACCCCTTTTGGTCTAACTTGAATTATACACATCGGCACACTGAGCTAACACAGAAATTCTTGAAACTATAAAAAGTAGGACCTGTGTCAACAAATGGGAAATGAAGGCCTGTGTCAACACCGCTGTGTTTTTCTTGTAACTGAAGGCATCAGGGCTCGGGGGGACAGGGGTCGTGTGACTCACTCTCAGAGAGAACACGGTCCGTTCTGATGACTTTCCGGGCTCCCCTCCACCCCCCGCCGTCCAGCAGCTGCAGACCTTGGTGGCATCCCCCCCATGGCTCTGGTTTTTCAGACTTCCTGTTCTGTGTGTGTGCTTTCTAGCCTGCTTCATTTTCATTTTTTACCCCAAATCCACCCGTTAATATGTAACCAGGTAGATTTCCCAGGTATTTTTAGCCAAGTTTAACATGCCTTGAGGATGGCTAGTCAGGGCCTTGGTTCAAATATCGCTAGAGGAGGCAGGGCCACATCTCAATCCTGGGCATCATCTACACCCAACTGCACCAGCAGAAGGAAGGTCCGAAAACATTTCTTTTCAAACTGAGCATTGAGGAAACACTTGTGGTGGCCGGTATGCTCAGGTGAGGCCAGGTGTAATTCTCTTGACCAGGAACCGTGCTGTAGGGCCAGCCTCCCCTTGGGTACTGGAAGGTCTAGGGAGTGTTGAAGGTCTAGGGAGTGTTGAGGACAAAGACACACCACTAGATAGTGCTCCTTCCTTGGGATGAGGGCTGGGGCCAGCCTCACACTGTGAGACCAGCCAACCCGAGCCTTGAAATTGGAAAGCCCTGGTGCTCTTGTTGGGATTGGGTGGAAGGAGTAGAAATCTGCTCTCTCCCTTGCTAAGCCTCCGGGAGATTTCCCAGCAAGCAGACCAGACATCCGGGATCCAGGCCCTCCGTGACCTTTCCGGGCTGACCCTGCATTCTCAGCACCCAGTCTCCACCCACTTTGGATTTTCGACATTACTCCGAAAGAAAGATTATTTAAAATAAACTACCTGTAAGCTGTGGGTTAAGCCATTCTGAATTTGTGTTTTCAAAGACTGTAATTGTCAAATGGATTCAGAAGGCCTCTTGAAATCTAGGGGAATAGCCAAATGGTTTAGTATTATGTCCTTTCAACAAGAAATGAAGAGCTGTCTTCTCCTCTTGAGCAGAAATATCTTAGGTCCCATGGTTCACACAGCATGCGTGACCAAGGAAGAGGTCCTTCACCCCACGGATAGAGGACATTTTAAATTTCCATGAATTGTCTTGGAACTGATGTTAAAATAATCAGCGTGATGGCCCGAGAGAGTGGAGCACAGCTGAGCTGGGATTTCAGACGCAGGGGCCCCTCTCGTCCCCAGGTCAGAGAACAGACACATTTATTCTCGGCCGGCACATCCGTGAGGGAAACGGGTCCTTCTCCACTGCCCCCCATTCTCTGAGCGAGGCCTGGGCACGCTGCTGGTCAGGTGCCAGTGCACAGTGAACCAGGGAAGGCCAGCCTGGTGGTTCGGGTTCCAGGCCTGCGTTCGAGCTCCTGCTGGGCGTCTGTGGTTCTCCAGGAGTTATTCTGCTCTTCTTCAGTGTCTACAAGTTAAGTGAATTTTGACCTCTTTTTAAAAGTGGGCTAACCAGAGCCACGTAACTCAGAAAGAGTTGGAGTTACCTAAGTGGGACAGAGGGTCAGCCGCCTCAGAAATGTGGAAATCCTGGTTTCTGAGACATGTCTTTCCACATCTCCTTGAGGGACCCTGTCACCGATTGGCCGCTGGGATCCACCGACCAACACTGGAGCGTCTCCAGGATCCGCTGCCAGGTCTCTTTTGGCGAAGTCCTGTTTTCCATGGAGATGTCAGGAGTGGAACGCCCTCTGCTCTCCAGATAGAAGGAAGTGTTAATGCAGCAGGTCTGAGGTCGGGTTGCAATCCCGTAGTTATCGATCTAGCCCTGGGGGTCTTGCTCACCGTCCAGCAGTTCAACTCCCGAGGCCTTCACAGGACTTCAGGTCCTGGCAGGATTGTTTGTTTTCCCACTTCCCTGGCTGGCGTTCCCATCTTCAGATGTTTTCTCTTAGGTAATTAACTTGGTTTGTGCACAGTGACTTTGTGTTCTTCCCGGGACCTCAGCACTGTTGGGAATGTTATCTACTTAAACTGATTAGCGTTCTGAATGCTTGCTTACGCAGAAATAGACAAAAGTTAAGCTCTTCTTTTGCTGGATAACCTGATTTTCTCGGGTTATGTGACATAGTAGGAGAGGCACCCCGTTCCCAAGAGTTGCCGCTGTATGCTTGGGAATTGGCCATTTACATTTTGCCAAAATGGACTTTATGTAAGAGGTCCTTGAGGTATTTTCACCATGGGAGCCCACGCTAGTGGAAAGCTAGCATTCTGTTCTGCGGCGTTCAAAACAAGGAACTCCAAGTTAAACCAGAGAGGGGAGAGGTCTGTCTCTGAAGTAAATAACAAAGTTAATTAGGAGCAAATGATGGCACTGCAGGAGAAACAGTAGAAAGAACAAATGGTACGGTTGTCCCGACAGAGGAGTGGCCCGAGGCCCAGAGCCCAGAAGATGAGGGACGAAGTAGGGTGCGGGCGTACTAGGTGTCCACTAATGGCCCCGACTTGCTTGGGTGGAGGGTAGGATCACCTGTCTCTCACGGGCAGAAGGATGCACACAGGATTTCGGCCCATGAATCCCAGAAAACGGCTCTCGTGGTCAGTGTATCCTAGAAAAGGCCCTAACAAAGTGACTCTGGGAAGGGACATTGCCAGCCACGGTCTTGGGAGCAGTCTGTGTTAGACAGAATTACAGTATTTCTATTACATAACGAGAACTGCGTGGGTATCTCATAGCCTCAGTGTACTTGAACTTGCTGGTACCCTGATCCTTGCCAGCGGTGTTGGGGAGAAGCTCACTCTGCCATTACTGCTGAGTGTGCGGTCTGCTCCGCATGTGGGGTCCACACAGGGCTGCTCCGTGGTCAGATAGGCCAGTCCCAGATCGCTCGCAAAGCAGAGGACTTTGAAAATGGAATTTGTTTTTGTCTAGAATGTGTGCCTTATCTGATTTGGAAGGGTGGAGAAGTCTGGCCAGTCTGGAAGTGGCTCTGTTTTGGGCCCTGGAAATCTGGGAGGATGTTCATGTCACTCTTGCCGTGGGATGCTCTTTTCCCGGCTTATGCTGGATGGCGGCTGCTCTGTCAGCTGGTTTGCCACAGTCAGTGACCATCCCACAGCAGACCTCCATACAAACCCGTCGGTCTGCATCTTGACACGACATCGTAGCTTCTGCTGATTCACAACAGATCTCGGCGGGACAGGGAAATCCTGGTTTTGGGGTCTCAGAGTGAGAAAGAGAAGAGAGTTGATGTGTATTGAACATCTCCCTTGGGTCAGGCACATGCTGATTTTTCATGTGTGTTATTATTATACCCATTTTCCAGCTGAAGAAACCAGCTTTTCCAGGCTCTCTGTGTTTGGTACTTCTGACCTTTCAGGTGGGCTCGTTCTTTGTGGTGGGGAGTTCCTGGGCTTGGCAGGATGCCTAGCAGCACCCCTGGCTGCCTCCCACCCAGTGCTGAGAGCACCTTCTCCCCCATCTGTGTCGACCAGAACATCTGCAGATTTGGCCACATCTCCTGGGGCCGGGGGAGGAGGGCAGCCAAATCTGCCAGGAGCGAGGGCCACTGAGGCAGCCGCGTCTCGTGGAGGCAATGTGAGGTCAGCAGCAGGATACCAGCGCTAGTCAGACCCCATCATGCAGGATGAGAAGAGCGAGATCGGGGAGAGCCCGAGGAGATGAACTCACTGTTCGGAGCTTCCTCAAGTTTTGGGCAAGCTCCTGTTGCTCACACCTGAATCCGTGGGGTGGACGCTGTGCTGCTGGCCACCGGTCCGGGAAAGCAAAGCCTTCCTCTTAGTGCTGGGAGGGACCGCTGGGGCACTGCAAAGCAATGAACCTATGCCTTTGGGGCCATGGGCGGACCTCCCCGTTCCTGTTGTGGACGAGCATCCACTGGGTTAAACAGATGACCACAGAGAGCCACCTTGTCTGTGACACACGGCAGGTCCCAGGTCATGTGCCCACGTCGGAGCCCCGCTCCCAGCTAGAGGCAGCTCAGGGGAAGCCCAGCCCGAGGAATCCACATTCGCTCACGCTCGGGGGTCTTCATTCCAACAGCATTCAGAATAAAACCCTGAGGGGCGGGCTTCTCGGGCCAGCATCAGAAGATCCCAGAGCACCTCCATGGTGGGGCTCGCAGGGCCTCTACCCTGTCCTTAGGAAGTCTGGCACAGTCTGTGTCCTGTAGGAAATCCATCACTGGTCGAGAGGGAGTCACCCTGTTTCTGACGTAGTGGGCGTGCCTCTTTGATTTCCCAGGAGGCCAGTATGGCCACATTTCTTAGGCATTCTGGGCACAGTCAGAGACTAGGGCCATCTTCTTGTTTCTCGGCCTCTTCTCTGGCTGGAGAGAGGCATCTTCTCTTCCCACAGGCTGCTCAGAGTTGCTGTGTGGCCGTGAGTCTGTCGCGTGCCCTTCTCAGCCGCTACTTTGCCAGACACTTCGAGAGATAACCAACAAGTATTTTTAGGGTCTTTCTCTCAGGCGCACAAGACTTAAGAAAGAAAGTGCAAGGAATGCTGTAAAGGTCATCATTTCTAAAGACAAGAGAGGAGACAAGACTTCCCTCTCTCTAATCCTGTGTGCCATTTTACATTGGCCACTTTCCGTCAGCTGCTCTTGGCAGAGACCTTGCTGGCCCGCTGGATGGGAGTGTGGGGATTAGCCGTGTGTCTTACGGTGCTCAGAAAGGCCTCAGGGTTTGACATTGCTTTAACGACAAAGGGTCTCACTTTCTCCTACAACCATCAACGCTTTGTATGTTATACTTTATGTAACAACTAGTTACTCTGTTTTCACTCAGTATAGAATTACACATACATGTTATATACTATTTTCTTAATTTTTGTCAGGTTATTGAAAGTATTTTTCCCATAAACTAAATTATATTAATCATTGTTCTAAATACTAAAGGTGTCATATTTATCCCTAGAGAGTTAATGTTTTCTTCAAGTAAATGGAAGTAAATATACTTTGTATAAATTCTTTGAAACTTCAAATAAACTAATTTGGATTAATCATAATGAATCAATAATAACGATTATCTATTTGCCAAACACTGTACTCCATCTGAGTTAGTGAGAATTTCAGAATCTTGTCTATTTTAAAATAAATCCCATCTTTCTACTAGTAAAATTTAAAATATATAGTCAAAATACGGAAGAAAGTGCTACTTACCACAAAATATTAATATCTAAACCTCTTAATATTTTGAAGTTTAGTTCATAAAATTAAGATTTGTTTAGCATATTTGAAATAACTTCTGGTATTTTTGATACTGATTGGATATCTTTATTTTTATAAGTGTTTTTGAGCATTTCCGAAAGGCGACAGTGTGCAGTTTGGCCTTTCCCCAAACAATGATCTGAAGAGCATCTTGAGATGTTAATAGATGTTTCCTTTGGGATGGAATAAGGAAGAATGTTCCAAGGACAAATGAATCTGGGGAACACTGAGTTATATTTTAGTGGTTGTTTGTGGTTTCCAAGCTGGGGCATCTCAGAATCTTAAGTAAGCTTCTGAGTGTTCAAGGCGTGGCATAGCGTGTACCGTTCTCCAGATACATTCGGTCCTCTGTCAGGCTGCGGAGAGCCTCTGGGGAAGCACTGTCTTGTGGAATCAAAGCCGTAATTCTCATGTGAGCTTCGCCATCTCCCAGCTGAGTCTGTCCTATCAGGTCATGTCAACCACGTTCCCCTAAGAACGAGGAAGGGGGCCTTAGACTCGCAGTTTCCCAGCTGCTGAAAGGGTCAAGTGGAAGGCATTGTGCTAAAAGCACTCGGGAAACTGAAAATGTCTTTAGGTGGGTACGTGTCAGTTTGGCAGTAGTGGAGTTTTAAAGTTGCTTGGACAAGGGGACAGACCTTGCTGGCTGGCCTGGCTGCGGGCGGGCTTCTGGGTGTAAAGACAGAGGTGGACCCTGCCTGGTGGGGGCGTCCCAGTTCCCACGTCAAGTCTGCAAGACCAGAGCCATGGACTGGGTACACCTGGGGCAGCAGCTCTCCCAGGACCTCAATTAAAGAGACGTTAGGAAGTTTTCACAACCACAGAACCATTGTTAGGAAGCATGTTTATAGCTTTTGGATGCTTTTGGTGCAGGAAAAATGAGATGCACTCACTTGGGAGGTCTGTCTGGAAACGCTGTCCAATTTCTAGTCAGTGTTGTATCGTCCATTTTCCAGAATCCTTATCCCTTAAAATATAAGGGGACCCAGCTCTTCGCTGGTGCATTCCAAGTCCCCCTGCAGGGTTTTGTGAGCTGCTTTTCCTGACATGTGTGCAATTGCAGGCATTGCCTGAGCCCCTCCCCTCCCCCAGCCAGCTGTCCCTGGTCCCGATTTTACAAGGGGAACCTTTGAGAACTTTCCTTTAGTTTTGCCACGGGAGGGATCAGGCACCCCAAGTGCCTACTTTGATCACTTTGGGAGCACCCGGTGTTCGTTGCAGGGTCGGATGGCCTGTTCCTTCTCTGCCTGTTGGCGGATCCCTTGGGCTAATACACCCTCTTTCCCTTTCCATGTTTTTTCTGGTGTCTTGTAATGCCAAGATTTCTTCCAGATGTCTCCTATTTCCTATTTCCACATATTACACATGACTCATCATCTGGCAGATCCTCATGAGAATCAACATGGGTTCCCACATTCACCTACTTTTGTCTTTTTTTTTTTTTTTAATAGTTGTTTGGCCTTAAATGTTTAAAAAACTTAAACCCAAGGGTTACAATGGTCACCATATGCCATAGGGAAGTCAGTACGAACAGATCTATGTTCAGTGGGTTTACTTTACTCTGCACACAAGCCCCACGTGGATGTCTCACTTAAGCTTTGGACACCATGGGGATGCCCCCGTCCCCTAGCGTAGGAGGTATCATGGGCTGTGCTGCCCCACTTCCGCCCCTCTGCCTCTTTCTCTCCACTCCATAAAATCTGCCCCTTTTCATGTGCTTCTGAGACACTGACACTTGTGATCCATTACTATCATAAAAAACCCGACATTTTTTGCTTTTCAGCTATATTTGGAACACAACTCATCTAGTGTGGCTTTAAAAATAGTGATTTGATCTTGTTTCCATGTTTAGAAGGAGTAGCAGAAAATCAAATTTCCTGAGTGGAATATCGTGTCCTATGACTTTTAAAGCCCGACACACCTCATGTGAGTGGACGCCGTTGTCCCAGTGTGGGGCCCTGATGGCCCTTGTCTTGACTGTGCGTGGCGAGAAAAGGATTTTTTCGGTAAATAGGATCCTGAGAACACATTGCTTGTCGGGAATACAGCTTTCTTGTAGAAGGAGTAACACGCGACTGTGTGTTTTAATTCAAGATCAAAGACACCGTAAACCCAACCCTGACACGTGAAAATGGTGCATTTGGGTTTTCCTCCTGTTTGTTGGTAGAGTATCACAAACATTGAAAATATGTTTCCAGACAGCACGTAAGGAGGCAAAGGCATTATGCCGCGTGGGCGTGGAAAGCTGCACCCACAAAAATGGTATTAGCAGAACCCTCATCCTTGTCAAGGGGCTCAGCACAATGCACCATCACACAAAGGAAGAATTAGTCAGCGGTAACGAGCAAACCAGATGCGCTGGGAAGTGGTGCCCCTCTGTCTTCTTTCCCCTTTGGCAAATCCATCAGAAATGTTAAAGGTACAGTTGAACACAGTCTGGTCTCCACCATGGCTGAGCCCACCTCCACCGCTTGAGCACACGATTTTATAAAGGTACAGGGCTTATCTGGCCCGAAGATGTTAAATTGCTGCCCCATTTCTTCGCAGGGGAGTGCGAGGAGCTAACAACGGATGGTTCTTGGGTGGTTGCTGCTATTCCACCATGAAATCATTCCTGGCTACCGGTCCTTCGGGAGGGGTTCCCCTTCCTTAGCATGAGGGGTGCTGACCCCGTGCTTCCAGACCAGCCTACAAAGAGCTGGAAGGTGCTTCTGGCAATGGGTAGACACGAATCCCTTACACACATCTTGTGTGATCGTGAAGTTGATGGATGCCCCATCAAAGCACATGAGGGTCATCTGTGATTTCACTGATTCTAGGTAGGAAATCCATGCTGTAAGCTGATGTGAAGATGAGACTTTTAGTGTCCAGCTAACAGCTTGATTTTGCAATGGCTTCCCCTAGAAGATTGGTGAAGGAACAAAGTCTATCTATAGTAAGATCCACTGGAGTTCCAGAGCCAGAAAAGTAATGTCCACCATCCCACCCCCCCACCCCCCCCCCCCGCCCTTCATTCTGGGGTTCTTCCTAGCTTCTGCTCTGTGTGGCAGTGTGCTCATGGCCCCAGGCAGTGGGGAGCAGGGCTGGCCTGACACCTGCCCTCACGGCCCTCACGATCTCACGGCCCAGGAAAACATTAAGGGAGTAATGGCGCCCATAAACCCCAGACTGGACACTGCCATCCGCTGCGAGGGAGACAGTGCTGCGAGAGTGAGCCCTGTAGGGACCAGAGCTGAGCTAGGGGCTTGGGCCAGGGAAAGGCAAACTGAACATTCCAAGAGGAGGCACCTAAAATCCGGGCAGTGTGCTCAGGGCTCCTGGGTTAGACCCCCTCCTCCAATTTTGTTTCCTTGTTTTTCATGTTTGCCCTAGTTTGGGGTGGGAGATTGGATGCTTGGGATCCATGGATGACGGACCCCTTGCAGTCTTACTTCAACACAGAAGACCCCAAATCGTTAAAGGACATATTTTTATGAAAGTGAAGTTATTTGGCAGAGCGCAGACTGTACCTTTCTGCAAGGCCTGGGGCTGGCCCTCCTGCCTCGGCTCTGGTCCGGGTTTCAGGGACCAGGGTGGTAGGGGCCGGACAGTCGTGTTCCCAGACCCGCTGCTTCCTAACGCAGGGGGCCGGGGGATGCCGCATCTTCTCCGCACGGGGACAGCGCGCCTCGTCTCCGGGTCCCTGCGGACATCCGCCCGCTGCGCTGGTGTGGCGGGAGGGCGCGCGGCGACGCTGTCCCCTGGAAGCAGCAGGGGCGCCGGAGGTCCGGCGTCCCGGTCCCAGGTCGGGGCACACAGGCGGAGCGCCGGGAGCCCAGCGGGAGGCTGCGGCCGCGTCCGGCCGGTCCCGGAGGGGCCCCGCAGCGCGCCGGGTCCCGGGCCCGGCAGCCGTCGTGCGCGGCGGGGACCGAGGAGCACCCGGAGGACGAGCGCGTGGCGAAGCGGCGCAGAGCTGCTCCCACGACACCGGAGGGCCGCGCGCCCGGCACCCCGTGCGGCCGGGCCACAGCGCGAGCGAAGCCGCCGAGCGAGCGCGGCCTCGGGGATCCCACAGCCCCGCGGCGCAGGCACCAGGCTCTTTCGCTGCTTTCTGGAAGTCCGGCTCTCCACCTCCCTGCCACCCGGAGTCTGTTCTTCTCCCGTTGCCGGCGGGCTTCCGCGCTGCTCCCCGCGGAGCCGCGCCGCGTCCACCTTCCCGAGCCGCGCGCCTCGGCTCCCTGGGCAGCCGCTCCGCCGCTCCGTCCACGCGCAGGCGAGTGCACGCAGGCACGCATGCGCGCGCATGCGCAGCTGCACACACGCGCGCGACTGCGGAAGCACGTGCGCACGCGCACAGGCGCCCGCCCCGCCGAGGACGGCGGCTTCCGGCCCTGGGGCCGTCGCGTGTCCTGTCGTCGGGCGCGCGTTTCGCGGCGCGTCCCTCTGACGCACCGTCGGATCCGCGCGCTGCGCCGGGCGCCCCCGGCCTTTCTGGAGCGAGGCCGCTTCGTGCGGAGCGCGGGTCCGCGGAGGCGCCGGGGGGTCGGGCCGGGCCGGGGCCGGTCCCCCCGCCGGCGTCTGCGGGGCCGCGTACTCGCTGGCCGGCGTGCGCCGAGGACGGGGTGCCGCGTGGGCCCGCGCGCCCCAGCCCCGGCCCCGCAGCCCCGGCCCCAGCCCCGGCCCCAGCCCCGGCCCCAGCCCCGGCCCCGCAGCCCCGGCCCCGCAGCCCCGGCCCCGCAGCCCCGGCCCCGCAGCCCCGGCCCCGGCCCCGGCCCCAGCCCCGGCCCCGCAGCCCCGGCCCCGCAGCCCCGGCCCCGCAGCCCCGGCCCCGCAGCCCCGGCCCCAGCCCCGGCCCCGCAGCCCCGGCCCCGCAGCCCCGGCCCCGCAGTCCCGGCCCCGCAGCCCCGGCCCCAGCCCCGGCCCCAGCCCCGGCCCCGCAGCCCCGGCCCCGGCCCCGGCCCCGCGACCCCCTCGCCGTCGGCTCGAGTCGCGCGGGGCGGGCCGGAAGGTGAGGTCCGCGCGGCCGGGACGTCGGGCGCGGGCTTCCTCGCCGGCTCGGCCTCCCCTTCGCGGCTCGTCGGGGCTCGCCCTTCGTGGCGGAGATTTCGGGCGCGGGGGTCGAGGGCGAAGTGACCGGAGGCCGCTCGCTGCTGCCCCGGACCCAGATGTGCCACCGCAGGATTCCCGCGGAGCCGCGACCAGCTGCTTCCAGGCCGCGCGGCCGCGGTCCCCGTGGGCAGGCGCTGGCCCGGGGGCCCACCGTGCTTTCAGGGACGTCGGGGGTTCCCGCCGCGGGAGCTCGGCAGCCGGCGAGTGGGCGCGCTCCTGTCCGCAGCCGGGGACGCGGGGAGCCCGCTCGGGGGTACTCGGCCCCTCAGCCTCCCCCGGCCGAGGAGAAACGGCCTCGGTCGTGTGCGGGATGCCCGGAGCGGGGAGTGGCCGCGCCGCGGCGGGTGTGGCCCGACCGTCCTCTCCACGCACCAACGCCCCTTTCACACGTCGGGTCATCTGTCCTGCAACTGATTTTATCTACAAAGTAAAGTCCCACACGTTGGACTCTACAAATCTGTAATCTGATTTTTATGAGAACATTGATTTCTCTAGGTTACAAACCGTAATGCAGTTGAGGCAAACTACTGCATCTTCTCTCCTAGCCAAAGAACAGAGTGTGTTAGTCTATTGACATTAAGTAAGAATAAAAAAAAAAAAAAAAGAAACTGTCTTATAAATTGAACCTTTGAAACCTTTATAAAGTAAATATGGTAAAAAGGACATCAAATAAGATCCTATTAACTTCAGTTTTTAAAATACTTTGGCCATACCTTGGCTTAAAATGTATCTCCACATTATCCTTTGGAAATAGTCTTGCCAGTTCTGCAAGCAGCATTGTGGTGAAGGGAATCTACCCTCTAAGGGAAGGCTGTTTTTAAGTGTTTAGGAACTAGTTATTGTGTTCATTTAGACACCATGCTTTTGTACTGATGATGCTACCCTACGCTTTACTTAGCTCTTCAGGTGTAAAATCAACATTTTGATCTACGAAACCCCTTCAGTATCTTGCTTAATTTCTTCCTTGAATGACTGTACATGTTTTAAGAGAATTAATGGTGTTTACCAAAAATAGGTTAAAATTCAGTTATTAATTGAGATTGATGGTGTTTGACCACAGCTTTTTCAAATTACCGATGTCAAGCGAATTGTGGGTGTTGTAAAACCTCCAGTCTGCCAGTTTTGCACTATATAGTATGGGCAGAATTGACTTGTCATGTTTCAGCTCCTTGGAACTGTTCTCATCTTTTGGGTTCTGAGCATGATTAATGATGTCTTGAAATTACTGCCACACGCTGAGGGAGAATGTTGTTAGCAATGCAGCGTAGCCAAGTCCTTTTGCCGGAGCGAGAGGAAACAAAGTCTTTTTGACATCGGACACCTGTGGCTACAAACAGAGCAGGGCCCCAGACCGGGGACATGGACGAGTTGGTGACCATGTGGCCCCACAGACTCAGGCTCATGTGAGGAATAAACAATATTCCAAGCTGGGAAAGAATATCAGATGTATTAAGGAAAAAAAAAAAAAACCCAAAACCTTGTGCATCAGATAAATGAGGAATTTCTTTAAAAGAGAAAACCTATCCTAACTTTTTAATACCCAAGAAATCCTTATTTTTCCATTGTCCAATTTAGCCTCAAAAACAATGAGATAATTGTGGGTCGTGACTTCTGGGAAGGGAAAAAAGTGACCCTGCATTTTCTTTCCCTTCTAAGATACTGTGTGGCTTCGTAGGAAATGCATTTTGCTGGATGGACTGAGAAATGGTGATAGTAAATGCAAACTCTCTGTGTGTAAATACAGGCGGTCCGTGATCCCGTGCTCAGTCTCTGATGCAGCGCAGAGTAGGGGAGTTCTTAATCAGATTGGAGCCTTCACCAAGTCCCGTAGGAGGCAGGTAGCATCATCCCATCTGGAAGATGGCAAAGCCAATTCTCAGAGTCAGTGGCTGGTGCTGGAGGCAGAGGTTCTCCCCACCGCACAGCCTTATCTGTGCCCTCATTGAGACAAGAAGGTGGGAAGTAAGATCTCCTCTGCTAACCCAGAGCAAAGAAGCCTGTTTTGCAGTCAAGTTTGAAAATAGGATCTCCAATGATTTGTCCTCTTGGTGGGCATATATTATTTCCTTGGAATCTTTAACACTTATGTTTCTGGATTCACTTCTGAAAATATTTAAGGAGCACCTACTGTGTGCTCTCTGTGCTAGATTCTGGGGAGCAGGGAATGCCCCTGGCAGGACACCCATAAAACCTAATTTTGGTAGATAGTGTCATTTAAGCTACTTTTTTTAAAAAAGAAAACACACGTGCGCACGCGCACACACACACACACACACACACAAATTTTCTCCTAATTGCCAGTCGGCAGTTTTTCTCAAGGTTAAAGTTGAAGGTTATCTTGCGTGCCTTTTGTATTATTAATTATAATTACTATTGTCAGGATGTTTCTTTTGCATTTTTCTTATTTACTGTTAACATAGACTCCAAAAAAATCCCTGACCTGGATCGTGGTGCTTCCTGACTTTAATGTGTGCTGATGTTGTTCAGGATGCGCGCATTTCCAGGACCTCGTCACACACCCACAGGCATTTCCAAGTTCAGGTGAATGACATCCTCACTGATGGTCTATTTAGGCGCTCTGCTCTGATTGCCCAAATTCAGTTCGAGTTACTCAAATTGTTTCTCAAATTCACTGATCACATAGAGCACATCTCTTCAAATCTCAAGGTTAGTAGTGATAGTGGAAACAGAATAAACTGTCTTTTTGAGTAAAAGATGTATTTTTTCCCTGTCCAAACTCAGAGAGCTGCTTACCTCTTGCTATTTGTGAATGACCTTGTTATTTTGTTGTCTGTCAGTTATCTTCCAGCAACATCTCACCATCCCCCAAATCTTTAAGTATGACATCGGATTTTGATAAGTCGCTTGGAACTCTAAAAAAAAAAAAAAAAAAAAAGTTGCTTGTGCTGGTGAGTGGAAGTGTAGCTCTTCCCAGGCAGGGTCATTCTCTCCCCCACCCCAGTGCAACTTTGTAAGCATTCGTTCATAGATAAACCCCCGTGTAGGGTCTCTTTCTAGCGGTGGCTTTGCTGCTCCTGACCACTGCCCCCTCCCCCCACTGGCCGGTGCTGAGCTGTGGCTGGATTTTGTCCCCTACTTCCTGCAGTGCACAACATAGACAACCTGCCACAGCCACTGCGAGGGTCCGAGCTGCAGTAAAGCACCTTTTCTTCCTGTACACTTTTCCTGCTTTAAAACACAATCTCTAAGTCTATGGGAAGCAGAATGTAAAGTAATAGGGTAAGGTAGAGATGTTTGTGATTCTGACTTTCATGAGAACTCCGTATCATGAAATCAAGTTTTTAGCAAGGGAGATGTTAATCGTCTTTTCTGGAAGCCATTAAAAATCGGGTGGATGCTTTTTCTTCACAGATGACAAAAATCAGGAGAATGGGCAAATTTCCTTATATATATGTTTCCTATAAACTTGCAGTAGAAGGGATCAGAGAGACTTTTTAAATAAATCCTCCTGGCAGTTGGGTAGTCAGTAATACTTTTAGAGACCCCCTGCTGCCCTAGCTGTACCTGTTTCTTGAGTGTTTTGTAGGACTTAAAATTTTTCCAGTGCGTACTGTTTGTGTGCAGTCATTTGGAAAACTGAATTCACCCTTTCTTCCCTGTATTACTGTTTGGTCCAGATACTCTGAGTTTATAGAATGAATGGACGCAGCAGTCTGAGAAGTAGCCATCATTCATGTTACCGGTGGGGTCCGCCCCGTCACCTGCTACCAAGGGCCTTGGTGTTGAGGTTACCAGCTTCATACTTAATTCTAATTAGAATTCTTTCTTTCCCTGGGTGTTCTGTCTCTTAGGCCTTATCAGACTGATTTCTCCGAGCTGTGCCCGTGCTAATGTCTCGACGGCACTGAATAGTTAATATATTAATATAATGAATATTTAAGAAAAAAGGCTGGAGGCTTCAGGTTCAAGGCGGGTCTAATGGGAAAACAGTGTAGTCCCTTCGCGCCCCCTAGTGGTGGGAAGCCGGAGCCCTGGGGGGTTTCCTTCCAAGAGCTTCTCAAAGCCCCTTCACTGAATGGGGACAGGAAGATGTAGTAGTTTTCTTCAGATCGCCTGTGTCTGGGAGGTCTTCCCTGAGGAGGGGTGTTCAGCTGAGATCCTGGGGCTGTGCCCGGGCGCCAGGGATGGTTCGGGTGGAGTAAGAGTGCGGACGTCTCAGGTGGGAGCATCTGTCTCTGAACCTGGCTGGACAGTGCCCCGGGGCGGTGGGGGCTGGCCCAGGAGGTGGTGGACAGCTGGGGCATGGGGCAGAGCAGGAGGCGTGGGCTGTGCAGGAAAAGCCATCAAGAGATGTGAACCTTATTACTGAAATGCGATCATGTTTATTAGAGCGTGAGGCCAGGAAGTACAAATGTTTCTGGAGAACAAACCGCATTTGGTTGTGGTTTGACGGGAAAATGGAAATAAGCTATTGATCAGATTGCCTTTATCAGGAAGCGTATATGCAGGATTTGAATGAATATATCCAAGAGACTTTGGAAAACAGTTACCACAATATTTTTCTTATTTCCAGTTTGGGAAGCTGACTCCTTCAGGGGAATGGCTTAAATATTTATACTTAGAAATATTCTGAGCAGATTACTGCTTCAGAGGAAGAATTAATGAAAGTGTTTTTCAAAAAGACTGTAAGAGACGCATGACCAAAGCATGTCCTCGCCTCCAGCTAGGAAGCAATGTCAGGAACTTTCTGTAAGTCCCGAGGATCTTTGGGAGATTTTCAGGTGGGATTTTCAGCACTCAAGTGTGCCTTCCACTTTAGAAAGTGTTTTCTGCTAGATCAGTGAGGCTGAACACTTTGCTCTTGATGGCTTTAGTGGAACAGTTTTGGTTTTATATTAGGACACCACTTAGAGCTCTCCAAGTTCTTGTGTTGAATGACCATTCTTTGGGAAGTATTTTTTGTAAAGAACTCTTTGCAATTCTTTGTTTCTCATAAGTTGCCATACAGAGTGGACTTTTGTAGATCAAAGTATCTAGGGTTCGCTTCTTTGCGGAAGCCCAGTAATCAGAAATAGATTTGGTACCTCCTTCCTCTGTCCTGTCATTCTGCTTGTTTTGTGTTATGCATGATTTGAGCCATGAGCTCTACCAGCGAGCTTCACAGCAGTGCTGAGACTCCCAAGGATTGTGCTGGAATTTACCATGGGCTGAAGTGTTTCAATATTGGGATTTATCCAAAGGAAATCTGTCCTTGAACATGGTGAGTTGGAGAGGGTTCTGTGTTAAGTGCTGTATCTGTGGGCTCTAAGGCTGACAAGCTATCACCTGAGCATGGGTGGGCCTCATCTGTGAGCTGGATCTTAGTTACTGGCCCAGCATTTGCACCCAGGAACCCTGCAGAATGGGCTGTGCAGGTCGGCGGGAGGAAAGAAGAGCCTCATGCCAGCTTCCCTCCCAGGGCTCAGCACGCCGGTTGGCCCCTTCTCCACGCAGATTTGACCAACTGCAGCCCCAGAAGTCACGACAAGCCACGCAGATTTGACCAACTGCAGCCCCAGAAGTCACGACAAGCCTGGCTGTGCTCACATGGGGAGAGGCGGGTGGGGTCTCCTTGCCCAGAGCAACCCCCGTGGGTTAGCAGAGGCAGGATGGGTCCAGAGCACACCTAGGAAGAGAACGGACCTGACAGCAAACCAGGTCATGAACTCGAAGGGCATGGGTTGGGGGATTTTTTTTCTTTTTCTTTTTTACAACTTTCTGATTCTTCTCTTCCCTTGAATTTGTAAAGGTGGAAATGTCCTAGTTTCTAGGAACGATCTCTTAAATGCTCATCTTTTCTCCCCCTCCATGTATAATTGCTACAGCTCTTAACACGTATTTGCTGGAGAGGCACAATGTAAGGATTCCGAATATTGACTTTCAAGCTGGACATCACCAGGGTTTGAGAGAGAAAATCAGAGTTTGGAGTAGAAAATAAGATTAGTAGCCATGCCTCCTGACCATGATTGCTTTACTCTTAACTGCTTTAATGTTGAAATACTAAATTCAAGAAACAACAGTAATGATAGAGTGGTTACTGGAAACAATCTTCATGTTAGGTTTAATTAATCAAGGAAGCACAGTATGGGACACCTGGGTGGCTCAGTGGGTTAAGCCTCTGCCTTTGGCTTGGGTCGTGATCTCAGGGTCCTGGGATTGAGCCCCACATCGAGCCCCACATCGGGTTTCTGCTCGGCGGGGAGCCTGCTTCTCCCTCTCTCTCTGCCTTCCTTTCTGCCTATCTGTGATCTCTATCAAATAAATAAATAAAAAATCTTTAAAAAAAAAAAAAGAAGCACAGTATACTTTACGTTAACGTACGTACGTTCTTAGAGCGTTCCGTGTATGTGTCCCCTGCAAAGGAGAATCGGTGTACACGGCCTTCCCTTAGGAGAGTGTGTCGGCCTCCAGCTGTGTGTCCCTCCCGCCTCCCCTGGGCCGCCTGCCAGCCCTGCCGCCATGATGTCAGGCTTCTCAGTGTGGATGGAGCTCCCAGGGGGGCCTCGTCACACAGTTTTTCCAGGACCCCGTGACACTTCCCACCACTTTCCCAGCAGTGTCGGCATTCAGGAAATGGTCCTGCAGATGTCTGATGGTTGTTGGGCTCAAAGAATCGCTCTTGTGGAATTTTTGGCTGAATCCCCACGCCACCCATTGACTGACTGTGACCCATCATTTCCCCATCACTGAGTTCTTGGTGAGCTCTGGCTCCAAAAGCAAATGCTCTCATTCCTTCAGTCATTTGCAGCTTTGTGTGGAAATTGGAATCTCCAGGCACCCATGACAGAAAGAAACAGCTGATCCAGCGTCACGTCCCGATCACGGCTTGCTCTCCCTGCGGCTGCTTCGGCCACGGGCGCACGTGTCGGCCAGGCTCCGACGGTGCCCACGGGGCTTTAGGCCGGGGAGGGGCCCAGTGAACCAGCCACCATCGTGCGCCATGCTGTCAGTTTCTGGGGGGCACGCGCACAGTCTTGCTTCACGCCAGCGGTCATGTTCACCGCTTCTTGGTTCATCCCGTCCACCCATCGATTTTACTGAATTCAAAGACTGTGGATGAACAAAACTACATCCTCGCCTTTAAAGTGTTTACTTCCAAGAGATGACAAAATCTAGTTAACATCGCTTGTTGGGTCTGTTCTGCTTCGTAACAGATGAATCCAAGCGCACGTAGCCGCACAGGCATGACCACTGTGGTCGGCCCGCCTGGGGCAGCGGGACACTTCTTGTGGGTCAGTGCCCTGCAAAGACCCACGGTCATATTGTTTCAGATGTGAAAAATTAATTCAGAATTTAACTGAAAGAATGTGACCCCATGCTGACCATTGAAACAGGCACAATATGGTCTCTGAAGGGAAGACCCAGTGCCTGCTTCTTTGTTGGTGGTGTTTGTCGTTGGTAATTATGTTACCCTTCAAAGTCGGAAGCTTCACATTATTTCAAAATTAACCATCCCGGGAGCTTCATCTGAATTTGGATTTCTGATGTAGACGGAAGGGGTAAGGCTTTAGCGATGGATTTCCATTATGAACTTGTTTCCATAAGCATTTTAAAAGGAAGGGAAATGACTGACATAACAATCTTTTGTTCCCATATTTTATGGATTTTTTACAAAAAAGTATCTCCTTGCTTTAGATAATACATATTTTATGCAAAATTTTATGCAAAATTTTTTAAGTTGCTCCATCCATGAAACTCTATTTCATGCCCAATTTAGAACTGCTCATTTGGATGCCAAGATTATTCTCCATGGCTGTATTCTTTTATCTTTATAATGATGGCATTTTGGTCTTCCTCTTTAAATTCTGAATTCCATCATTTGAGGCTGCAGTGGCGATCACTTGTGTCGTAGGCGCATCCACACCCACTTGTTTTGTAATTAGTAGAATACATTGCACTGACGTTGAGGAGTAAAACTGCTGAATGCAATTGCATCAAAACTTTTGTGTAATATTTAACCAACTTCTCTTTTCTTCCTCCATTGAAATGTTCTTGACCGGGATGAACACGGGCTGTGGGCTCCGTGTGTGCCCGGCACGAGTTCGTGGCTGCCATGTTTGGGACCTTGCCTTTAACACAGCATGGGGACTAGATGACTTGGGGGCTAGTTCTCAGGGGCTCGGACTGTACGTGTCCTGCCTTGAGGTCCAGCACATGGGTGGCCACCATTGTGGTCTCGCTGTTGCAGCTGCGTACTCTGGCTTGGGGACAAGCAGCACACCCAGCTCTGCTCTCCCCGCGACGACTGTAAAGATCTGCTAACAGCTCAGAGAAGTCATCTGGCCCGCACGCAGTGAGCGCTGTTTGCCAGCTAACGGTGGAGATCTTGGAACATTTATCCTGTTGGCTGGCTCCGCTCTGGTGCCCGTAATTGCCTTGGACAGGGCACGGGCTATTAGATTATTCATGTGCACTTTTGTCTGAACGGAAGAGTGGGAAAGTTAAAAAAAAAAAAACAAAAACTGTGGGAGATAACCAGAGCCATGTTGGTGGAGGAGTCACTGCCTTCTTGGCTACTTAATTTCAAAGCTCTTGGGATGTACGGATTGCTTAAGCATTCCGGTGACCCTTGGGAAAGAATGTGTTCTTGTGCTCAAGCGAGGACTGGCAGATTTCGGAGTTCTGTTCCCGGCAGCATGTGGGAGTCACCCGGTGACACGTGACAAGTCAGTTAAGCATCAGAATCCTAGTGCTCCCACCTGTGAAATGGACATAAAAGGGGATAGGTTAATGCTGCTGAATTGTTTAACAGTTTGCTGGGAACCGGCTTGCTCTAGTGACCTAGAAAAACCGTGGACTGTGTGTGCAGGCTGACCTCATTTCTATTTTTGGCTTTAGCGCTGACTCAATGAGAAACTTGTAAGAATCAGCTAATCGGGCTCCGGGCCTCCATGCATTCCATGGTTAAAATGAGAATGAAAGCCTTATCTGCAGCGGGTCTCATAGTGATAGAGCCAGATAGTAATTAAGTACTAAAAATATACTGCCGAAGACACTGGAAACTCTTACACGGATGTGCCTCTCGCATTTCCTTCCGATGCCCTGTCAGCCTTTTTGGGGAGACACAGTGCCGTGTTCATTTCGTTTTCGTAGCCAGCTGTTCGCCGTTCACATCTCTTGTTTCGGGTAGAATTTTCCCACGTCCGAGGATCAGGGAGGAGGCCGGCACGGTGACAGCGTGGCTGTGTCTCTGTGGTCAGCGTGGCTGTCTCTGTGGTCAGCATTCTCTGTGGCTGGAGCACACCCCTCCTGGTTCAGGTTAACAGTGAGCCTATGGGAGCCGCTCTCCAGGGAAACCAGTCCTGGCCCGGGAGGGCTTTTCTTCCCCAGCTGTCCCAGGCCTTACGGAGCAGGCGCTGGCATTTCGTGTGAGGTCCTGCGCGGAGGGCTCCGTTCCCTGGATGCCGCCGTCCACCAGGGCGTTCCAGGCTACAGGCCTTGATTTCCTTTAATCCATTTACTATTTTATTATACCTGCTGGGGTTTGCCGTAATCTCCTCCGCGTTGATCCTCACACTGTTTCTGGACTCTGGACTCACACCTCCAGTGAGTCCCGCTGTCCGTACACACACAGCCGTTGGAGTCCCACATGCAGAACCACACTCTGCGTTCTGAAAACGCAACAGGCAGTGAATTCGCAGCAAGTCCCAAGCCAAGTGGTTGGGAAAGGGGGGTGGCGACTGGAGTCCTCGCCCTGTCTCCCTCCGTCGGTGCCTCCGCGAGGCGCTTCTTGGGAACGCGCGGTGGCCTGCGTGTCTGGAGGTGCGTGTGGATGCTGTGGAACGTGTGTCTCGTCGGCTTATTCTCACTCGAGCTAAGATAACTGGGGAAGAACTGGGTGCTCCGCCATCCAGAGGACCTTCTGCTTCTCAGAGTCCGTGGGCGATGGCTGTTCGCGCGACCCTTGGTCTCATAAGGTCGCGTTAGAGTCTGTAAACTACAGACTGTTACAGGCTGTAAAGAAAATAGGTTTTCTTGATTTCGTATTGTGATGATGGTGCTTTTCTGTTGGCAACTTAACTGTGGCAGTCTTCCTTAACTCCCGCGGAACCAGGTCACGGGCTCACCGATGCCTCTGGGAGAAATGCTGGGTCTGGGGCGGGCGTGGACGCCTCTCCACTCCACGCTCTGTGCTGGTTGTATTTTTGCTTAATTTCTTGTGCTCACGTGGCTCAATGGACCTCGGTGCCGTCCTCTTGCCGCCATCTGGCCTCACTGGCTCCTTTCTCCTCCTCATGTACTTATTCTGTGTTTGTCCTTCAAGGGTCAGCCTGGGGCTCAGAGGCCCAGCCTTTCGGACTGTCCAAATAATAGTATTCTAAAGATAATGTTTCTTACTTTATTTTTTTGCTCTGTGAGGGCAGAGACTATAGTTAAACTTGGATCATATCTTTGCAAAACTCACGTTTTAAGGACACCTTTGAAAGCCCATCATCAGACTGTGGGTTGCACAGAGAAGTCTCTGCCTCTCGTGCTGCAGCTCACACCGTGAGCTCCATCTTCACAGCTCCTAGGAATCAGAAGGAAGAACCGACTGGCCGTCTGCTTACAGGGTCTTGGCGCTGTGCCTCCTGCTTGATACGATCCCACTAGGTGACTGAGTGCATGATCGGTTCAGTGAGAAAACCCCAACTTTTCCTTTTTTTAATTACCTGATAAAGTATTTAGCATTTGGTGTATCGTGCGTGGAAAGCATGTGCCAGGGTTTGGGCGTGAAGAGTCCTGCCCTCAGAGAGCTTGAAGTGCCGTGGAGAGAAGCCTCCCGAAACGGGTTAGTTTGCAGCGTCGGCTTTCAGATGCCGCGTAGACTTGTGCGGTGCTGGGCGGCACGTGGAAGGGTGGGTGCCGACTCGTCTCCTCCGTTTCGTCCAACGCGCCTCCTCGCTGACCTGCTGCTGCTCCTCCACAGGGCGAAAGGGGCCTCCCAGGGTTGCAAGGTGTCATCGGGTTTCCCGGGATGCAAGGACCCGAGGGGCCGCAGGGGCCACCAGGACAGAAGGTAAGCTTGGCTGGGTCATGGGGGCGGGGGGTGTGGGTTTAAGGTGCTCCACACTCTTCTCATGGAGACACTTCTGTCTGGTTTCAGGGTGACACTGGAGAACCCGGGCTGCCCGGAACGAAAGGGACAAGAGTGAGTACAAGTGTGACTTAAGTCTGTGATGCTGTGGTGAGACGTGATCCAGGGACGCCTCCCGGAGCGGGCTCTCTGCCCCTCCCGCCTCCCAGCAGTCCTCGGGGCGTCCCTTCTCCTCGCCTGTCCCGTCGCCTGCCTCTCTGCCCGGCGCTGTGACCGCGCGGGGCCCGTGGGGCCAGGACGGGTGACGTGAGTGCTGGCCCCAGCTCCGCCCCATCCTCGGGCCGGCTTCTCCTGCCCTGTGCTTCTCCCGTGGACCTGCTTTATTTTGGGGGCGGGGAGATGACAGGTCTACGCGTCACTGAAGGAAAGGGCTTCCTGGGCTGTGAGAAGCGGTCGCGTTCAGAGAGCTCACCTTGCTCTTCTCGCTCTGCCTGGGGCCTGGGCCTCCCCTCCTGGGAGAGGCCCAGGTGAAGACCTCTGAGAGCAGGGTTTGAAAGGAGAGAAGCAGGAGGACGCTCTCAGCATTTCCTTCTGCTGCTGTTACCCAGCTCGGGGGCAAGTAGCTGGCACTTCTGGGGTAGGAGGCCGCGGCCAGAGCCCCGGGGCCGCCCGGGGGGGAGAAGCCGCAGAGCTCCTCGAGGACAGGCCTGGCGCTCTGCCCCCAGTGAGATGACTGATCTCACGAACTCTCGTCCCCAGCGATCCGAGATTTTAATGTAAATTATATCTGCGTATACATATATAACTTAATGTGTTTACGTGGATACGACATCTATGACATAATATTTATACATGTAATAAACAGTGTATCGTTTCCCTAGAAATCACAGAGACATGAGGACAGTTCCTTTATGAGGGTGCAGCCTTGATTTTGGAAGTGATTCGAGCCAACGTTGGGTGTACACACGCCGCCCCTGTGGGCTGGGCGCTGGCCGCCTCTCCCGCAGAATGCCCGTGGGCTGGGTGGGGGGTCGCGGGCACGTAGCCGGGCGGGTGCAGTGGGAGGACATGAGGCCCCGTGCTCACTGCCCTGTCATTTCTACCCTTACAGGGACCCCCAGGAGCAGCGGGTTACCCCGGAAACCCAGGACTGCCGGTACGTAGATAAAATGCACGTGCTTTCTCGGTGAGACGCCGCGTGATGGGCCTGACGGCACCATGCGGCAGTCTTCGTTGGGCAACCTTTGTACCTTCTCATTCGCAGGGTATTCCTGGCCAAGACGGTCCCCCCGGTCCTCCGGGTATCCCCGGATGCAACGGAACAAAGGTAACTTTGGGACAAGGTCCCTCCCTCACGCGCAGGCTGCCCTGCTTCCCGCGCTGACCATCGGACGGTGCTGTCCTGTGAACACGGTTTTACTGCCCCAGCTGGACAGACACTGCCCCCCGCCCAAGCACTTTTTATCTGATGAGGAGCTGCACGTTCCTCATACTTTGTTAGTTCAACAAACAGGGAATTGTGCCTTTCTTCTTCGTGGGCTCTTACCCTGTAGTCGCTTTAAACATGAAACTCCTCGCCTCTTAGCTGTCGCTGACGCAGATAGAACGCCAGTATTCACCCGTGTCCCTGCTCTCAGAGAGCTGTCTTCTGTCGGGAAGGAGCACAGAGAGTGAAGCTGGTGACACATCGTTTTTAGGATGTGATTTTCACCAGCAAATGACGTCTCTCTGAATGGGGGGCGGAGTAACTGAAGGGGCATCTGGAATGATGTCCTGTCAGCCTTGCATCTGACTGACCCTCTGCTGTCCCCTAGGGTGAGCCAGGGCCTCTGGGGCCCCCGGGTTTGCCTGGATTCGCCGGAAATCCCGTGAGTATAGCACTGTTTCCGCTAGAACTTCCTCCTTTGGTTGTAATTCTTTCCTTCTCGTTGCCTTCGCTTTCCTTGCCTTGGACTGCCCTCTTCACGCCAGTGCCGTTCTCTGATGCACTCTTCTCTTTTCCAGGGACCGCCAGGGTTGCCAGGAATGAAGGTACGTCCGCACGCATTGCTGGGTTCATTGCAGGTGGAAAGCGGGGGCCAGACAGACACGTTCCCTTCAGGTCACCTTGGTTGACTGATTGCCCGTTACGCATTCATCTAACCCGCCCTGTTCCACGAGTATCCCAGTCGTAGGCACAAACTTAGATTTCAGGGTGTGAACCTGAGACCCTGGGTGCAGTTTCTGAGTAGGAAGTAAGCAGCGGTGGGAAGCACGCTGTGGTGGTGAGTGTTAGTAGATGGGATCCGGGCCAGGTTAGTGCTCTGCATAGCCCGTCCCGGTGATGCTCCTTTCCCTGAGCCACGGGACAGACGTGCTCAGACCGGGATCCCGGCTTCACTTCAACGCAGGCGTCTTGCATGTTGCGTGTCGTCTGGAGTCACTGTTGTAAAGTCTGTGATTCCTGCAGGAAGGCCCCAGTTCTGTTAGGCTAGATCCTTGGTGTCCTGCCACTGCCCCCTCCTTATTCAGAGTGAGTCCATGGCCTTTCTCAGCTTGACTATCCCCCTGCGTCAGGGGGAGACCCAGAACCCTCTGCCCATGGTGAGGAAGGGATGCTTTGAGCCCCTCCTGCTGTGGCACCCGGAGTGATGGGGTCCCTGCTGCCTCCCCAGCGGGGGCGGTTCCTCCATCCACACTTGCACGGTGAGCCGGCATGGGGTGTGGTCCCCGCAGGTGCTTGGCCATGCCCTGGCCCCTCGGCATTCTTCCCTGGTCGTGGGGAGCAGAGAATGCCCCTGCGAGTCCTTCCCTGGTGGTGCGGTGCTGGCATAGTGGGGTTCCATGGCTCTCGCCCACCTGACTCAGGGTGCGTGCCCCGTGCCGCACGGCGGTTCCGAGAGCAGGGGCGTCTGGGTGTTGGGAACAGTCCTGCAAGAGGGACACTTCCCATTCCGCAACAGCCACACCAGAGACGACCACGTGTCTGAGTGAGGTTGTGTGTTCATGTGCCCCTGGGTCCAAGAACACCTGAGAAACATGATCGTCCCGTATCATGACCATCCCGTGTTTTAGTCAGGGCTCTGCGAGAACCATAACCAGCAGGGGCACGTGTGTATTTATGGATATAGGTGTGTGCGGGCATAGCTGTGTGACCTGGTAGATTTATTTTAAGGAATCACATGACTGTGTGGGCTGTCAACCCCAAAATCTACAGGGCAGGGTGGCCGGCTGGAGGTGCGGGGAAGAGCCAGGGTCCCAGTTCAGAGGCTTTCTGGAGACAGAGTTCCCTCTTTCTTGGGGGAGTTCAGGTGTTTTTTTTCTTTTCCTTCGTGAGGCCGTCCACTGATTGGACGAGGCCCACCCACATCATGGCGACTGACCTGCTCAGAGTCTCCTGACTTAAATGGTTATCTTCTCATAAAAATACCTTCACAGCGACATCCAAAAGACTGGGGCTTAACCAAATGTCTGGGTACTGGGGCCTGGCCAAGTAGACACACAAAATTTACCATCACAGCCTGCTTTTATAAAAATGCTCATTGAGGGGCTTTTAGTGACAGATAATCCTTACCGCAAGAGAATGCTTGGAGCCCGTGGCCCTGATCTGCACGCTCCCTCCGTGTGTGCGGGGTGGCTGCTGGCTCGGGCTGGGGCTCCTTCCACCGGCGCCTCCGTCCCGTCCAGCGGAGCCACGCCTGCTGCGCTAGGCACTGGGCGGTAAGATACTAGCAGTGACGGAGGCGGCAGTGTGTATACTCCACGTGTAGACAGAGCCTTGCTCCGGGATTCCACACCTGTAACACACGCCTCTTACTCGGCATAGAAATACCTGAGTAATAGCCGACTGCTATTTCTTTATAGAAATAGCATTAATTGTGACTTTTTTTCCTTTCTTCATCCCCTAGGGGGATCCGGGTGAAATCATCGGGCATGTGCCTGGGACCCTGTTGAAAGGTGAAAGAGGATTTCCTGGACCCCCAGGAGCACCAGTAAGCATTTGCTAAACAACTCTATGCACTTGAAGCGTCTCTCCTAGTTCCCATCTAATTCCGTTTTCAATAACTTCCAGGGCTCGCCAGGACTGCCAGGCCTCCAGGGTCCTGTGGGCCCTCCAGGATTTACCGGACCACCAGTAAGTGTTGGGGGGAACCTCTCGGAGTCACTCACTGGAGGAACAGCTGTGTTGAGGCACAGAAGTAAATCCGGTGTCATCCCGACTTACACAGTTGCTGTGCGCAGATGGAGAGAATGAGCTGCTTTCTTGGGAGAGTGTCAGGCACTTAGGACACCCGTACTCCAGAGCCCAGGGTGGGAGGCTGGTGATAGCCACCATGTCCCACACAGATAACACATTCATTCCTGGAGGGCCTGGGTGCCTGCCCGCGGTACTGTGGCCCGAGGAGGCCAAATTCAGAGATGGACAAGGCCAGCTGTGCCTGGAGATGCACAGCCTGGAGATGTGCCTGGACTGAGCTCCGGGACATAAGCCCCCTGAGAGACCCCCACCCCCACCCAGGGCTCCCCTCTCTCGCTGGCCTCCTGCACAGCTGGTGGTTCCCAGTAGGACGAGGGCCCCTCTCCTCCCACTCACACATTTTGAGAGCACAAGAGAGTTAATATGAACGAGACTTAGCCATTGGTTAAGTGTCATGTTCACCGGTAAGGAATAATGTTCTCCAGACGGTAGCGTACTTTTGCTAGCCTGCCCGACTGTCCTTAAGGGTCTGTCAGGCCTCCCTCCCGCCCCCTCCCTATCCAATCCAGCAATTCTCATGTCCGTTCTCTTTTATATTCTTGCAAATAAATGGACTCATTTTTGCAAGAATGATTAGTTTTTTTGTTGTTGTTGTTTTGTTTTTTTAATGACTGAAAAGCACTCTGAAATTTTGTTGCAAATACAGGAAGGTTTTTCCTTCACTACGGCTTATGCACTTGAAGCAATCATTCAACTTTATAGATAAAGAGTTATATCCAAAGTGGGCGAACACCATTTCTGAACTGGAAACTCTAGGGCTCTCAGAGTTGGGCTGAGAATTTCGTTCAGCATCTCTGCTCCCGACACGTTCTTGGATCAGGGGATTTCACAGGGAAGTGAAGATTTTGAGCCTAAGATTTTGAGGTGTTTCATCCCTGTTAATTATTATCCTGGGCTAATTCCTAGTTATTTTCCAAATCTTATAGATCCAAAGCACAGGATAAATTAACTACTTCACAAATCTATAACTGCATTAATTCTGGGGGCCTTAAGATAACTCTAGTAGAAAGAAGCACATCCATCTCACCAGGGTCGTGAATGATAGTAAATTAAAACTCTGTCTCTTACAGGGTCCTCCAGGCCCTCCTGGCCCTCCAGGTGAAAAGGTAAAACTATTTTTCATTTGACTTTCTTTGGCATTTGTTTAAGGCTACTGCGAAATCACCGTTCTTTAAAGTCTCTTTAAACAGTTTTGGAAAATTACATTTCTTTATCTATCTCTGTTAAACATCTGTCCATCCACCTGTCCCTCTCTCCATGCCTCTGCCTGTCTGTTTGTCTGTCTGTCCATCTGTCTATCCATCCGTCTGTCTTTCCTTCCAGCACCCCTTATGCGTTATTTTGGAAGCACTGATCTTTCCCTTAGTTTCCTATAGTCAGATTTTAAAAGCTTTAAATTGAAAAAAAGGTTTTATAGAATTTTTTCAATAACACTTTCAAGAAATTTTTAATGGACGTTGAATATAATGTGATCACAACTTTGTTGAAAATTTCATGGTAATTGTTGAAAGAAGTTCTTGCCTTAACTCTATCCTGTTATTACATTTTCTATATTTTATGTGATATTTATTAGATGATTTTGAGCAGAGTAACATGGAAGCCTACTTTTTCATCAACAGGGGCAAATGGGCTTAAGTTTTCAAGGGCCAAAAGGTGATAAGGTGAGTACACATGGCTTTGGAGTATTTTCATGTTTAAAGTCACGGTTCTAAGTGTAAAAGGAGCTGCAGCCTCGGAACCCCTTCTTGGTCCCTTACAGCCATATTAGGCTTCTCTGCACGTCCTTCATTAGTGTTTTCCCTACACTGGAAAGCAAGAATTCTCTGACATTTTCCACCTGTGATCTGACCAGCAGAGAATACGATGAGGCCATTAATTCTAGTTCTCTGTACGTCGAGTTCAATCAGAATGTTTGCACGCAGTGATAAAGCCAGCCCTAGACTTTATTATTAAAGAGTCAGTTGGTAGCACGACTCTGCTAACCCCTGCAGCGACAGAAGGCTGCCATGCCTAAATGCGGAGGAGGTGAGCCACAGAAACAGCGAGGCACCGAATGGAGCGGGGGAAGGGAGGCCGGGTGGGGGCGGTCCCTGATCCTCTGCTGATCTCTCCACCCGTTTCCCTGGATCAGATCAGGGAAGCGGGGCCGAGCCAGTGGGGCTTCTGGGGATTGTGGCCGCGCCTGCCCCGGGGCCCACATCTCCACTGCTGTCCACACCCGTGTAGAGACCACCACTGGCGGGTGCTGCGTGTGGCTGAGGCCTGGGCAGGTCTGGACTGACTCTTGGCCTCTGCGTTCCGCTCTGAATTTGGTCCAGTCTTTCCATAAACCTCACTGTAAGGTGGCCCTGTAATGACACCATTGAATTGTTTGGATCTCGCTCATTGTGCCGTCGCTGGGATTCTGTACTTCCGTTGCTCGCAGCCGTTAGGGTGCCCGAGGAAGAAAGTTCGTCAGGGCTGTCTTCCTTCTGGGGCACCTAAAGATCCCTCCTTTCTTCCCAGGCTCTCTGGGGCAGTCTGTGCCCCTTTTCTCCGTCTAAATGCCGTCAGACTGTGTATGTGTCCTGCTGTGGACGCATAAACTGCCTAAAAACAGGCCTGGATGCATTGGGAGACGTGTCTCATTTTGGTGTTCTTCCTGGATGTGGTGGCTCTCCTGACTCGGCAGGGTCTCCTGGCTTCGTGTCTTCATGTCTTGACTGTGCCGTCTTGCCGCCCAAACTGAACTTTCTGCTGAGACAGGGATAAGTTAGGACAGAGATAATTTACATTTTTAAAAACATAGATGTTTAGTTTTAGGCTTTTGTCTGCCTCTGCATTTTCTTCTTTGTATACTTAATGTTATGCCTCATTCATTCCCATTGTTTGAATCAACAGGGTGACCAGGGGGTCAGTGGGCCTCCAGGAGTACCAGGACAAGCTCAAGTTAAAGAAAAAGGAGACTTTGCCACCAAAGGAGAAAAGGTATGAGATGGATTTTGTCCGGTGAAGGCTGGCTTTCTAATTTGGACAAATGGAAGGGATATAGGGAAACGGGGTCCGAATCCGGTTTCTCCAGTTACATGCACCAGTGACCTGCAGGACAGGCTTATAGACTATCCACCCCACAGAATCGAGTGTCTGGAGAGCGGAGGCAGCTGGAACTGGGTTGGAGCAAGGTTGACCCCCCGAGGGAGGGCTTCTTAGATGCGCCAGGTTGGGGCTGGGCTGGGCAGCGGCAGGGAGGCCCGCTGGGGGTGGCGGGTCACAGCTGCCACAGACAGAGCGTAATTAAACCCACAGCCTTGCCAGTGTTGAAATTTGAATATTGGAAACCAAGGAGCAGTTCCTTGTTAACATAGCAAGAAAAGGAATTTTTTAACTTGCACGTTCAGTGTTTATAAAAATCAATATAGCCATTAGTGCTCATGGCTCACGCTCTTGCTCTTTTTAAAAAATTCTTCTAGGGTCAAAAAGGTGAACCTGGATTTCAGGTGAGTACTCTGTTCTTGTTCATTGCTATTTTATGTGAATGTTCGTACTGGATTTAAGTTACAAGCTTACTTACCTTCTCTGTGATATTTGCATAATTTTAATATTTTACTTAAATACCCTAACGACGCTCTCTTTTTGTTCTTTCAAGGGAATGCCAGGGTTTGGAGAGAAAGGGGAGCCCGGAAAGCCAGGGCCCCGAGTGAGTACCCTCAGAGTCCTTTTGCTTCTTATGCGAGCACGTTCCTTCCTTTCCTGGAGTCCTGGGTTTACAGAAGCCTGAGTGGAAGACGCGGGTCGGGCTCTTCGGTTTCTCCCTGTCCTCTCCCGAAGGGCTTTCCTGGAGCCCGTGTGAGCAGGAATGGGGAGGCCGCCTCCATCTGAGAGTCCTTCCTGGGAGGTGGGGGCTCTGGTCTCTCGGAAGAGCCCCCCAGCCCCAGCCCACTGGCTTCTCATGGAGAGCCCCCGTTCACTTGCTCAGAGCACTCTGTGCCTGTTGCTGCTGCTTCGTGAGCGGTCAAGAGCCGAGATGCTCAGATGCCTCCCAGCCCACGAAGCCTGGGGACAGGAGCCCCACCCGCTGGTCTCCGGCTCCCACCCCGCCGTGATGGGGGGACCTTCGTTGAAACGAATCCTCTGCTTATTAGCCACCAGCCCTTGCCATTCAGAAACTTCTCTGCTGTTCACTGTGCGGCCAGATGCCACGCTTGCCTTCAGAGATGGGGAACTCATCAGGCCCTGTTGTTTAAGCATTGACAAGTCCGCTTCTGCTGTCCCGTTTCCATAGCCATCCTGCGTAGACGGCATTGCTCACTCTGTGGTTCTGTCAGCCTATGCAGCTTCCCGGCCTGGATGCCGGAGACTGTTTATTATTGCTTTCATGCAATGCTGAGGTCTCTCTCCATCTTTATTGCACAGGGAAAACCTGGAAAAGATGGCGAAAAAGGAGAAAAAGGGAGTCCAGTAAGTATTTCTCTGTAATTGTTTAAAAAAATGTTTATTTATTTGACAGAGAGAGAGACAGCGAAAGAGGGAACATGAGCAGGGGGAGTGGGAGAGGGGGGAAGCGGGCTTTCTGCTGAGCAGGGAGCCCGATGCGGGGCTCGATCCCAGCACCCTGAGATCATGACTTGAGCCCAAGGCAGACACTTAACAGCTGAGCCCCCCAGGCAGCCCTTTCTCTGTAGTTTTTAGGAGCAAACTGTTGGCTTGGCTGTTGATGGGTGCTGTCTGTGTCCCCCCACAGGGCTTCCCAGGCGACACGGGGTACCCGGGACCCCCAGGCCGCGAAGGTTTGAAGGTAAGCCACGGCACTGCGGAAGCGTTCCCTGCGGCCTATGGTTCAGGTTCCTAAAACTCGGGGCTCAAGTAATAAAAACGACCGCCCTCCCTGTGAGCAGCACACGCCTTAACTTCGTGGTTTTATTGACGCCTGTGATTGTTTTAGAAGGAGGAGCATAAAATGTTCCACTCGTTCAGGTTTTTAGGTTGTTATGTGTCTTTTGTAGTAGATGAATTTTATCTAGTTTCGGAACAATAAAAAATGCAGACAGGGTGAAGGAAAGCAAGTCTGTTTAACTTTCCCGTTACTGATCAGCAGTGCGCAGAACGCACAACCGTCCTGTGCGTTCGCGCGCACACACCCGTCTGGAACAACAGGCTGTGCGGAGCGTCCAGCTTCCTCCCTTAAGGACACGGCGTGGATGCGTCTGAATGTACACGCGCAGCCGCCCGGGACATCCTGCGTCCACGCCTTGTGCTGCGTGGTGTGTGGGTCGTACCCACACGCTCACAAGGACAAGAATCTGTGTTCCCTTGTCTGGTCATTTCCCTGTCACGGATTCCTACACGCCCTTTTTCTGGGCGAGTGCTTGTTATCAAACTTTACGAAATATTTGTCGATGTGATAGGCAGAAAACGCTCACCGATGCGAGACTAGGTAGCCTGAGTCTGTGCTAACGGAAATAGCTTTGGAACAGCGTCTCCAGCACGACTCGTGGGTGGGGGTGGGCCTCGCAGCGCCTGAAAGCCAGGGACGAAGGGGAAAATCCTTCCCTGACACTGGCACTGTTGAGGAGGTCCAGTCTTGAAGGCTTTAAAAGGTAAGTGTGTATAGGATGTTTTCACTAAGGTAGTTTTTAAGTCTCGCAGATACTTCTAAAGTCTCATATTCAAATCAGGAAAATTAAAGCATCTAATGCGGGTTTACTGCTAAGTTTATTGCTGTGACTTAAAGGGGCAGCTGCATTCATGGGGTAAGTGCAGGTCTTGGGACTCCTAGAGGTGTTATTGTGGGACTTATGTAAAACATCGGACATAGCACGATTAATTCCTTTGGGTTTTTTCTTCTAATATGAATGAAATTAAGGCTAAAGGTGATTAGAATTTATCCACCCGATGTTTTCAGGTCATGCTGGATTTTAGGGGGGAAAGATGAAACCACAGGTGTCCTTTCATTCTGACTTCCGGTGCAGGTTTAGACAGCCTGACGCCTAAAAACCTCTGGTAAAATGATTTCCTTAAGAAAACGTATTTAGAAATCAGAGGCTTTTATTCCATTTACGTTTATTTTATTGAAAAATCACCAGATACTAATTCAGCTCAGGAAGGACTCTGTTTGCATTGCCCGAGGTGGCGTGTGATCAGACACAACAAACACCGTCAGCCGCTTTGTCACGTGAACAGTTAGACTCCCCTCACCCCCGCCCTGGACCATTTGCGGAAATCCTTCCTTTTGCTCATCACGGTCACGCAAAGCAGAGGGACCTGCGTCCGCTTTCGGTGTAGTAAGTGCAGGCGCTTTGAGTCCCTCACAGGAAATAACTTTGGTGTAAGTGGACGCAGTCCTTATTTTTCTGGAACAAGAAGTTGAGCCATGTTTTCCTTAAGACAATTGTCTAGTCAAAAAATTTAAGTATTTCTTCTTTTGTAGGGAGACAAAGGTGAAGCAGGTCCTCCAGGCCCACCCGGAATTGTGAGTAAAAGTAAAAGTGCTGTTTGGTCGTCTGTCGGGATCTGGGGCCACGTGCCTCATGGCGTTTTAAGGATGACGTGTGTGTGTGTGTGTGTGTGTGCGCGTGCGCACGCGTGTGTAAAGAGGGGGCGTGTTATTTAAAATCATAAACTTATATTCTATATTGTGTGGCGTTTGGTACTTACTTTTTATTATATTTTGATAATTTCTGCATTTCCTCAACCACAGACACTGGAAAGATTTGCCCGTCAGTAATGATAAGAGCAAATCTTTTTGAAACTTTTCTTTTTCTGATGGTCCATTAAGGAAAATGCTGAAAGAAACTGACCACCCATAATTTGACTGTCCCTAGTAAAACCGTCTTCAGGCCTGCAGATAGCATTTTACTTCTCGTAAAGATGCATGGGCGGCACATGTCTTCTCGGGGTGCGCTTCCCGGAGCGGGATGGCTGCGGGGAAGCCCGGAACCTCCTCCTCCAGACGCGGGGCCCCTTCCGTACCTGTGACCTGGCAGCCACGGTCGAGTGGTCTGTTGGTGTCGTGGCCGCAGATTGTAATGACGTCTGTGAATTTAATTGCCACAAAGGAACTCTATTTTAAGGGCAATCTGCAATATTCGGTTTTGTCATTTTCCTTGGATTCGCCCGATTTAGAGTCGTGCTGACCTAGTTCACTGCTTTGTAGCACGTTCTTGGCCTGTATCCCTCTGTCCTTGAGGAAGTCCCCACTTGAGACCATTTCAAAAAACAAGAACAGAAACCAACCACCACAACCGAAAACCTCTTGCAGGGCCCCGTTGGCGGGTCCCTGTGACTTCCCGCCGGGGACACGGCAGGGTGCTGCGAGAGCGCTCTGTCCGTGCTCTGTTCACTTCGCGGCGTGTGCGGACGGTTAGACATTCGAGATAAACCCAGCCCTCAGAATTCGCAGTCTTCTGGCTCGACCGCACGCGGAACGCTGCGGGAAGGCCAGCTGAGACAGGAGGAAGCCGAGCCGCGCGGGGTGCTGGGGGGGCGGGGGTCCGTTTTCTGCTTACTCACGACTCCCCCATCCCCGCTGCGCCCCAACTGTTGTTTCTTACCCCCCCTCCTTGCGATGGTTTGGGGATGATTCGTCTCTCTGTGCTCTGCCGTAAGTGCAGCCCAGCCGCTGCCCTGCACTCTGACGGGCTCTTCTGTAACTCAGGCGATCGGCCCAGGACCCTCAGGAGAGAAAGGAGAGAGGGGGTACCCCGGCGCCCCAGGGTTGAGAGGAGAGCCAGGCCCCAAAGGTACATCGTCTCTCCTTTCCCCGCCCCGTTCTCTCCCCACTTCCTCCCCTCCCCGCTCCTTCCCCTTCTCGCCCCCCTCCCCTCCCCCCTTTTCCCGCCCGCCCGCCTCCACCCTCCCTCCTCTGTCTTTCTCTTCTCCTTCACCTTTCTTCCATTTCCACCCGTTTGCACTGCGCTCGCGCTCAGGTTTGGTAACAGCGACAGGCCTTGCAGGCGCGCCTGGCGACGGAGGCCTGTCTCAGACTCGGGTCCGCCTTCCGTCCTGGCGCTGGGGCTCCTGCAGCGTCTGCATGCAGCCCTGTAGGGCCCTGTACGGCCCGTGCCCTTCCCTCACCCTGCTGGCCCAGGGCCCCGGGGCACAGACCCGCAGGCTCCGTGTGTCTGACTCTCCTTCTCTTTGAAGGTTTCCCGGGATCGCAAGGCCAGCCGGGCCCTCCAGGTGAGTATCCTTGGCCGACTGTGTGGGAATAGTCGGACGACATCTGTGTGGTTCGTGTCCCGAGTGTGTGTTGCACGTTCGTGGGTGACCTGCGAGAAATGGCTGTCGATTCTGTTGCACGTTTTTCTAGTAATGACGGCAAGGGGTGTTCACAGCTCTGGTCGTTGACTTCGGAAGTCACAGGCGGCCATGGGGTTGTGTGTGCTCCTGGGGGGTTTCCTGTCTCTCCTCAAGTCCTCTCACCTCTCCCTGGCTCGGACCTGCCCCCCAGTCTCCTTGCCCCCCGCCCAAAGACGCAGGTCCCCACAGGCCCCTCACTGTCAGTGTCCACACTCCCTGTCTCCAGGGAGCCTTTGTTTCTCTCTTGGGAACACACTCAGCTGAGACCCCCTCACTGATCTACCCATCTCAGGTCTAGTTTGTCCAGGGGCATCCCACGTGCCTCGCTGTACTTAGTGTGTGATCCTACTGTGCCCACAGCTTAGTTCGTGCTGGGATTCCTGTGTGTGTGTACGTGTGCAAATGTCTGTGTGTGTTAGCACGCAGGTGTCTGTGTTCCAGGGCTTGTGTGCATGTGTGCAAATGTGTGTGTGCGCACATCTCCCCCAGTTCCTGGAGCAGATCAGACAGGCTGTGAGGAAAACCCACATGTGCACTGGAGTCCACAGCACAACCCAGTGCCCACGGACAGGCTGTGAGGAAAACCCACCTGTGCACTGGAGTCCACAGCACAACCCAGTGCCCACGGACAGGCTGTGAGGAAAACCCACCTGTGCACTGGAGTCCACAGCACAACCCAGTGCCCACGGACAGGCTGTGAGGAAAACCCACCTGTGCACTGGAGTCCACAGCACAACCCAGTGCCCACGGACAGGCTGTGAGGAAAACCCACATGTGCACTGGAGTCCACAGCACAACCCAGTGCCCACGGTCCTTACGTTCTTGGTTTTGTGTGTGTTTCATTTAGTTTTGTGTTTTATACTTTTTCATCATTTCCCTTTCCGACAGCTCGCCCGCTGTAATTTCTCCCAGGGCTCGTTCCTTTTTGCTGGAACATGTAACCCCCCACCCCGTCCGGCACTGAGGACTTGCTCCAGCCCCCGCGCGGGCACCTCACTGCCTGCCTTCCTGCTAAAGCTGTGGATCTCGCTTTCAAATCACCCTTCTCTGTTTCCATCCACTTTCTTTTCTGTGGTCATGATAATGCTGACCTCCAGCCATCCTAGTGCACACGTCGCTCTGTGTCTTCCCTTGTTGTCTGCCAGGTTTACTTCTGAAGCTTTTTTATGCCTGTTCGCCTCTTAACTTACAGTGTTTTCAGAGGTCTGTGAAACTGCTCTGGCCTTATCTGCTTTCCCCTGGTCAAAGCCCGGCCTCGGGCCCAGCAGCGCTGCACTCCATGAGCCCTGGGGTCCTTTCCTGGGACTAAGCTGGGTGCTTCCTCCCCTCCCATCATGGGGCCTTCAGCCCCAGCCCCCAGGGGCCTCCTTTGGTCCTGCTGGTGCTGATGAGCGCACATGAGGGTAGCATTTCTTCTCCTACAACTGCAGCTCCTGCTCTGGGATCAGTCGTCTTCCTGGGCACTCCCTCACCCTCTGCACTCTGCTCTTTAAGGCCACAGACACCGTCCTGCTCCTGGAGGCTGGGGCTGGGAGCAGAGGCCCCAAGGGCGGCCCCGAGCTGGTGCTCCTGCCGGCACGAGTGGGAGATCGCTGCGCCCACCCGGAACGGTAGCACAGCCTCCCTCTTAACCCCCAACTCTGCTTTCCGTGTTCAGACTAACATCACGCTCTGCCCAGAACATCGTCTTTGTCCTTAATTTTACTTCTTGGCTGTTCCATTTCCATCGCCAGCCCAGTTCCCGTCCCCTGGGCCTTGTGTCCACTTTTCTTTGGTGACATTTTCATGCCCTGAGCCTCTAAGTGGAAGTGAAATTGACCCTCACTGGCCTTGTCATTCATTTGGTGGGAATACTATTTGCACCATAAACAACAAAAAAAAATGCACAGATTTTTTTCCATGTCTGGGTCGTGAGGCCCTTTTTCTTAATGGTAAGTTGTAGGAGGTGTTTGACTGCCAACATGTGCAGGGTAAGAAGCCTGACAGTTCAGTTGTTTTACTTCTGCAGAGCAGTTCCCCGTCCAGGGATGGTCAGTACCATTTCCCTCGAACATAGTTAGGAAAGTCCGTCTGTGCTGTGGGCCTTGATCCCGCACTGCGGTTCCTTACGTGAGATTCTGTTCTGGTTTCAGGCTTTCCGGTACCAGGGCAGATCGGAGCTCCTGGATTCCCAGGGGAAAGAGGCGAGAAAGGTGAACGGGGCTTTCCGGGCACGTCTTTGCCAGGACCAAGCGGACGGGATGGGCTCCCGGGCCCCCCTGGGCCTCCCGGGCCTCCTGGACAGCCGGGCCACACAAGTAAGTGCTCTCGGGGACCATGGCACGTGGTGTCTTGCGTAGGAAGGTGTCAGGGCAGAGCTAGCAGGGTGCGGAAGGGTGCTCAGAGTCGGGGTGTCACAGAAGCCCTGGTGTCGGGGTACTGGCGAGCCATTCATGTCCCACGGAGGTCTTTGCCATGTTGGTCAGACTGCGGAAAGGAATAGTAAAAATAAAACAGCGAAGCCGGTTAAAGAACCACGTTAAGCAGGTCTGAGTCTCCCGGCATCACAGTGAAAAAGTGAGTCGTGTGGTTCTTCTGCCCACAGAGCACCTTGTTCATCTGGTTCGTGCTCCGTACGCAGGAAGGGACGGCAGGGGACAGTCTGGGTGGGGGCTGAGCCGGCAACTTCACCTGAGGGGACTTAGCGTGCACAGGTCTGGCGCCAGCCCACCGTCACAGCTGAGCGCGGAGCAGGAATGCTTGACTCAGTTAGGGAGTCCCGCGGTCCTAGAGTGATACCAGCGCAGGATGTAAGACAGTCTCAGACGGGTTCACCCTGCGGGAATGCGTGCAGGTTTTTAAGGCAAGTCCTGCCCTGTCACTCACAGTGTGAGCCCCGTGCATGCCCAAAGCCCTAGTCTTCTGGGGGGCTGACGGATGGGGGTCCGTATGCAGCATATCCCGGCGGTTTATTTGCTGGAGTGCGGACACCTCATGAAGAAAGGGCATTTGCAGGGCTGCAGCTCTCTGCAGAGGTCGGGCGTGGAACCTGGGGCAGCACGGGATTCCAGGCTGGACGCTTCCCTGGGAAGACATCAGCATGAATTGTCATTTTTCTTTTTTTAAAATTTTTTATTCATTTGAAAGAGAGAGCGCAGGAGTGAGAGCCTGAGCAGGGAGGGGCAGAGGGAGGGGGGAGGGGCAGAGGGAGAGGGGGAAGCAGACATCCCGCTGAGCGGGGAGCCCCATGTGGGCCTCGACCCCAGGACCCTGGATCATGACCTGAGCAGAAGGCAGACGCCCAACCCACTGAGCCCCCCAGGTGTCCCCCGGCTCAGTTATTTAATGCGTAAAATAAGGATGATGTGTGCACTGGCAAGGTGGGAAGGAAGTAAGACACGGGACAGAACAAATGAAGTGAAATGTGCTCTAGGGTCATCAAACAGGTGTTCTGTAAGTCACAGCCCGTGGTGGCGCTTGGCCAGATGGGTGCTGTGCGGGGCCTGTTTTCAAGTTAACGTTGTAGGATTATTTTGAAGCCAGGTAAAGCCGGGTCTCTGGCACTTACAAGTAGCCTCAGAGCGGTTCGCTGTTACCGTAGCGGCTGAGGAAGAGAGGTGCCAATCTTGGCTCCGGGTGCTGGGACTAGTCCCGTAACTCACGCCCATCCATTTCAGATGGAATCGTGGAATGCCAGCCTGGGCCGCCAGGGGTCCAGGGCCCCCCCGGAATTCCAGGGCAGCCAGGGCTGACGGGCGAGGTTGGAGAAAAAGGTAAGAGGGACGTCATTGTAAAGAATGCTGCTGGGAAGGGGACACAGTTCTCACGAGGGTGGGCGCTGGCGCGCTCTTCCTGTGTTTGGACCTCTCGTTGCGGTCCGTTCCTAGGATGGGGCTCCCTACTGGAGCTCCGCTGGGTGTCCCCTGGGTGGGCCTCCCAGGTGGGGGAGGGGATGGGGAGACAGAGCGTGAGCTGCCCCCTGGAGGCAACGGGGCGCTGTGGCCTGGACACATACGCTCCTTACTGTCCGCACGGCCCACCGAGCAAACCCTCAGACCAATACCTTAGTGCGACCTCAGTTCAGGGTTTGGGAGTGCCTTTCTCCAAGAGCAGACGTGTGTTTTTTGAGCCGAGTCACAGTCGTGCACCTGGCACGCTCGCCACCCCTCCAGGCCCTGGTCCCACGATCCGTGTGAGCAGAGGAGCTGCCCCGGGACTGGGCCCCTCCCACCTTGCTCTCAGGATATTGTTACTGATCGCCATTGTTTTCTGTCACCCCAGCCCAGGGCACATGGTCCTGTCTTCACTGTCATGCCCACAGCGGGTTCTCACCGCGTCCGCAGTCCTGTCTGAGCGTGTCGTACCCCTCGGACGGTCCAGTGTCCTTGTGTCTCTTAGCAGCCGGAGAGTAGAACAGCCAAGGCTGCCCCCAAAACCAAGCCCTCAGGGCACCGTGGCTGGCTTTGGATTGCAAAGGATTCTTCCTCTCCCGAAGTCTGCCACACAAATGCCGCATGGGAACTGTTGCAGCTAACACCTTAGGATTTTACATTTCGGAGGCCCCGTTGGACGTGGTGTTAGAAGTCATCGGGGAGGGTCAGCGAGCAGTCAGTGTCAGTGACTCCCTCTGGTGACCAGCTGAGCCGGTGTCCCCCGGGATGACACGGGGTCAGGAGCTTCTCCATGTGGAGACCTCCATCCTCCTGCCGTGGCACCGCCAGCCAGCCTGGCCTGTGGTCAGCAGTGCGTTTTCCCACAGGCGAACCCCATGGGGCCCAGAACTCGGCTGGCCGCTGGCTGACTTGCATGGTCCCCAACCCCATGCTTGGGCCCCTGTTCTGCCTTTGCCGTGCTTCAGGGACACGGACTGTCTACGCGGGCCCTGTGTCAGCTCTCGGCCATGGGCTCTGGCGGGGTGCCACGCGCAGGACAGTTCACCTGTGCACTCACACCCCTGTCTGTGTTCCCTCTCTAGGTCAGAAAGGAGACAGCTGCCTCATCTGTGACACAGCAGGACTTCGTGGGCCACCTGGGCCGCAGGGTCCCCCGGGAGAAATAGGTAAGAGCCCCCACGTGACTGGGACCAGCCTGACTTGGCTTCCATGGGCCGGAGCCTTCATAGTGAAACGCGTCTTGTGCCACGAAAGACCTCACTTTCGGCATTCAAACCAGAGCCTGATAGTGAGAATATTAGGTCAGACTTCCGGGGTTTTTGAAAACTCACCAACATGAAAATCATCTTGATGATTGGAAAATCATCAAGAGGACCTAAAATTTGGCACAACGAATCCCCAGTCGAAGGTCACAGCGTACGGTTTGCTCAGCAACACAACCTCCGTCCCTCCGCCGAAGCGAAGGGCAGGTTTCTGACGAAAGCCACCCCAGGGTGTGGGCAGGGGGGCGGTCTGGTCACCAGCTGCTTCTGTGGTGCTTGTCCAAACTTGGGGTCACTGGGAGCATTTCTGTCACTCTGTGAGGATCCCTCAGACACTGTCCACTTGCGTAGAGATGTCTGTGCTCTTGAATCCTGAGAACGAAAGGTTTGGGGTTTGGGGGATGTGTCTCGTCAGTAATGTGCTGTGTCTCTCTTGGCTTCTGAAAGGTTTCCCGGGACAGCCAGGGGCCAAGGGCGACAGAGGCTTTCCTGGCAGAGATGGTCTGGAAGGATTGCCTGTAAGTAAACCTGTCTGAGTTTGCATACTTTCTAGAAGTTGCCTCCAAGCCGACCGACAAAGGTGTATTCGTTTGCGGATAGAGCTTCTGCTGCGTGATTTGGGCACTGGTCAGGCGTGGCTTTGTCGAGCAGTTAGCATTACTTCCCCTGTCGTCACCGAGGGGGCAGGACTGTGGAGTCCGGAATCCCCATCTCGCCTGCCTCTCTCCTCACCTGGTCAGAATTCAGTGGCCACATACCTGTGTCCGGGGCAGCTGGACACTGTCACCCTCCCACAGGGTCTTGGGGGCTCTTAATGGTGCCACCAGGAGCCCCTGCCAGCAGCTCCATGGTCCAGTCACCCCCGTCACTTCAAAACAGGGTAGTAAGTTGAGTGCCCGTGTGTCTGTGGAGAGATGCGGCGTCACCGGCCTGTTGCCCTCAAGGAATTCCACATTCCTTTCTTTCTGTCTCACAAAGACGGGTTTTGAAAATTCGTACCCACCAATATCTGTGGTGAAGACGCGTTTCTGCGTTTACAAATGAAACAGTCTCAGATTGACATGGCACTTTGTAGTGAAAGGAAAACCAGCTCCCTGACTCTCCTAGTTTATTTGAAAAGAAGCCCTTGACTGGAAGAGAAGCATCATCATGCGAAGCGCCGAGGGTCATTTTCTCTCACGTCACCAGCTCTGTTTCTGAAGCGCATGAACCTTAGGGCCTGGTTCTCTTTTTTCTTTGTTCGTCTAAGCTCTGCGAGCACCAGCCGCTTTCCACACTTTCTTTCATTCCTGGTTTCCCTTTTGCTTTTCTTTTTTCTTCTGTCCCAGAACGAAAGTCAAATCTCTAGCATTTTACTCCTTTTTGATGTAGCTCTTTAACATTTGCGATGTTTAAAAATACTACTGGCAGCTTCTCTAGAAGCGGGTCAGGGCCACAGTGAGTTGAAACAGCCCCGACGCAGCTGGGATCGAGCAGTCGCTTCCTCCTTTGAAGTCGGATCTTGGGATTCTGCTTCCAGAACCTCCCTGGTGCCTGGGGAGCTAAGTCACAAGTCGCAATTGTTTAAAATATTTCTAAATAAATGAGAAGTTCACATAACTGGGAAGCCCTGACTCTGGTGGGGATCAAAGCCAGAAGCCCTTTGAAGCGGCAGCCGAGGACGCGTTTAACCTCTGGACATGGTCTTTATCTGCTTGGCCTTCCTGGAAGCTTCCTGCCTCCCCTCTGCCTGCAGCCCCTCCCAGCCCCCAGCCCCCAGCCCCGAGCCCCCGGCCCCGCGGCTAATAGAAGTGGGAAGAGGGAAGGAGGAAGGACAGCTGAGGACGAGTCCGGATGAAGAAGAAATAGAGCAAATGCACCACGAGACTCCTAACCCCCGCCTTCCCCGTCCGGCGCGCCTTCCTCTCGGCAGCTAGCCGAGTTTGTAAAAAACTGTTTCTGGGTAAATAGTTGGGTTGAGCAGGTAGTAATTTTTCTCATGTGTGCGGCTGTCCCGTAGCTGCACGCTGTGACGGCTCACGGGGGGGCCCTCTCGTTCCGAGGGAGGCTGCGGCTGAGGGGGTGCTGCGACCCGGCCGAGCGTCCTGGAAAGTAGGCGTCGATGAGAAGAGCGGAGGGCTCTGCCTTCCTGTTCGATCTGGGGAGCCTTTCCGTGACTTGTCCTCCTGGAGGCCGAGGGTTGGGTTTTGGGAGGTAGGGACGGGCACAGGAGGCTGGCTCCACGCGGGGACCTCATTGGTTTTCGGGGCCTTTGGGACAGTCAGCTGAAAGGAGCCGTGACACCCCACGGTGGTGGCGCTTTTTTGAGGCAGACCGTACAGCCGGCGATCTCCTCGGATTCACGGAGCCGAGGCGAGGTGCTCGAGGCCGCGCTTGGTTCCTCCTCCTTCCTGTGGGGAGTTGTGGATCCAGAGACCTTTGCATTGCTGAAGACCGAGACGTTCTGGGGCAGAGAAGCCCTGGGAGGCATCCTAGGGTCAAGATGTCGCCTTTCAAAAAAAACGATCTCGATTTCTTTGTTGAACGATAGCCGTCAAGGTCACTGTTACCCAGGTGAGAAGTGGTGGACCCCACTGTGTGCTCACAGTCCTGGGAAACTGGGCGTCCAGGCTGCGAATGATCACTGGAAAGTCACACTGGTCCTTCCCGGTTGAGAAAACTATACACCAGTCGTAGTTCCTTACGTTGGGGTTTATTTTCTCGTGGGCGAATATTGCCAGTTCAGCTTCTACTTCCTGCGGTACCTCCTCGCTGCAGACATTCAGCACGCAAAGTCAGGAAGCCGCGGACCTTCCCCCAGCACCCCGCAGACCGGTGGACAGAGAGATGGGCAAGGAGAAGGGTCTGTGTAACCAGGACCGTCGCCTTCACCGTGGAGACCCAGGACACGTGTCAGGGAGGGCTTCACGGGGGAGTCGCAGCCGAGCTCGATTTAAGGATCGTGGGAGCTAGCGTTACCTCGGGAGAGAAAGCTACGAGATACCACAACACCTTCGGACTAAGTCACGGCTTTTCCATGCCCCCCCACCCGGCCCACCGAGGTTCTCGGAGTGTCCGCTCCCTCACCTGTTCCGAGTCAGGAGCGGGGCGCCGAGAGAGCCGTGACGCGTGGTGGGCGGGCGGTAAACGGCGCCCACTCTCGGATCTAAAGATTGCGGGAATTTGGGTCTGTCCCTTGTCTCCCAGCTCCTTCCTCTGTCTCACACGCCCACACAGAAGGGTGTGGGCACGTGTGACTCGCATACGTCCAAGAGCTGTTTCCGAGGGAGTGTGTGAAGGAATTGGAATGAAAGGATCCGTCCAAGAGTCTGCATCCCGCCAAGTCAGCAGGGAGGCCGAGGGATTTCTTTCTCAGGCCTCAGGGAATGAGTGCTTGAGACAAGTATTTGAAAACCTTGTGAACCCCAATTCTCAGAGAGGCTGGAGGAGAGACCATCTGTGGGTGTGGGCGTTCCTTGAAGATTCAGCTTTCCAGGAACTGGGGAATGTGCTAGCGTGTGTCTCCTGGGAAAGTCCGTTCTCTTTTGCTGACGGCTCAGAACAGCGGCGTTGGCGCTGGCTGGTCTCGGCGCCGGCTGGTCTCGCCCCCCAGACTCTCCTCTCCCCGTTGCGGCCGTGCTGCCCTCAGACGCTGCACCCGTCTGCACCTGGAAGCCCTTTCTCTAGTTCCTGGCCCCAGAAGTCTCACCCGGCAGCTTCCAGCACTTGCTGGAATGTTCTCATAAATGTTGGCTGCTGTAAGAGACCAGCCAGTTCCCCCGCGCTGTCCAGAAGCTGGGTTCCCAGGGCCCTGCTCTCATCCCTCCCCCCAGCCTGGCCTCTGTCTGCGATCCCGAGGAAAGACTTCTTTGTTCAGTGTTTTTAAGAGACGCAACAAGTGGGGGGTCGGATCTTGGCTTTGTCACGGAGCTAGTGACTTGCTTCTAGAAAATAAATAAGCTCGACCATACTGCCATTTTTTAAGGAGGTGACTTTTTACTATCACTGTTGGCTGTGTAACCATCATGCCGGCTCATTTTGGGCACTGATGTCTTCCATTTTGTGCTTGTAGGGCCCGCAAGGCGCACCAGGGCTGATGGGCCAGCCGGGAGCCAAGGGAGAGCCTGGCGAGATTTACTTCGACGCACGGCTCAAAGGAGACAAAGGAGACCCCGGCTTTCCAGGACAGCCCGGGATGCCAGGCAGAGCAGGGTCTCCTGGGAGAGATGGCCATCCAGGGCTGCCCGGCCCCAAAGGCTCCCCGGTATGTTGGTTTCCAGACTTGGAATGCCCGCCGTAGAAGCGGACCTGCAAAGAATGAAGAAATGAGTTATTTGAGTCGTATCTGTGCGTTTACATTTGGGTGGTGATTGTCACACGTGGTGTCCAGTGGTCCGCGGGGAGACTTGAGCATGTTGCTGTAGGCGTTTGTCGGATGGGAGGTGAAGTTTAGCGTTGGTGGCCTGCACGTTATCCTTAAGAAGACGGTTCCAGAAACAAATACTCCCGTCTTTGAGGTGTGTCCTTGTGCGGGGAGGGAGGGTGCCCAGCCAGCTTACACAGGAATGCTGGCGTCATTTATTAACTGCTAGTTGACCTTTGTGGAGGGCGGGAGGCCATGGATGGCATTAGCCAGTCAGACTCTGGTGCTTATTGATTGCAGAGGGCAGAAGACTGAAGACGGCCGCGTGCGGGTGTGTCTGCTGATAACGTTCCTTTTCCTCTTTGCACGTCAGGGGTCGGTAGGATTGAAAGGAGAGCGCGGCCCCCCCGGGGGAGTTGGATTCCCCGGCAGTCGCGGAGACACCGGCCCTCCAGGGCCTCCAGGCTTTGGCCTTCCTGGCCCCGTTGGCGACAAAGGACAAGCGGGTTTTCCAGGGAACCCTGGCTCCCCAGGCCAGCCAGGTGAGGCCTGAGGACCTCGGGTGCTCAGAGCACTGGGCTCCCCGACGTGGGGACGGGAGTCGGGTGTCCGTTCTTCCACAAAGTGGCCTGGCCCGGGCCCTCCGAGGCGATACTGTACCTTGTAGACTTGTGCGTGGGAAGGGCCAGGTGACGTGAAGAATCTGGCGACAAAGCAGCTGAACTGATAGATGATTTTGTTCTAATAAGGAGACAGAGCCTCCCGGGTCAGGTGGGCTTTTACTGTGCGGGGAGTCACCAGCGTGAGCCTGCTTCTTCCCTCTTCACCTATTTCCTGTGTCTCCCTGGTGAGCAGTCTACGTGGGCTCCTGCGGGTCCCAAGCCAGGTGGTCTCCCTGTCCACGGACGGGCCGGGGCCTGTGGGCGGATTCCCGGTGGTCTCCGCCCGCCGCTGCCGTTTGCTGCTGGCGTCAGTCATTCATGCACCGTGTGGCCTGCGGGTCTGTGTGCCGAGGCCCCCCCCACCCCGGCCCCGAGGCTGGCGTGACCCTGCCCTCCGCTGTGTACCGCCCACCGGGGATTGGCTGGAGGGAGGCCAGGGCCAGGCTTTCCCCCGGGCATGCTCACTGCCCCCTCGGCCTGTGTGTTATCGGGGACAGAAGTAGTCGGAGCCCCGACCTGGCCCATGGCAGGCTCCGGGGCACGGGTCATGGAATGAGCTTCAGGCTAGAAACCGAGCACGTCCGTAGTTCCCCAGGACCCCCGGGCTGCGAGAGCAGAGGCCGGGAGTGTGTGGGCGTGGAGGAGGGAAGGAAGAGTGTGGGACTAAGGAATGTCCTGGAAGTCGTGAAAATGAACGAAAGGGCTTTGGATGGTCGCAGTTGCGGGGCTGGTAAGGCTTGAACGACGTAACTAGCTACGTGCCGAAAGCTGCCAGCCAGGACTGTGGAAGCAGAATCACATGACAGGTGCCCTCCCGTACTTGGGGGGACATGTCCCAGGACCCCCATGGAAGCCAGCAGCCAGGACAGTACTGAACCCCACATACACGAGGTTTCTCCCGCACATACAGACCTATGACAACGTGTAAGATGTAAGTTAGGCCCCAGGAGGAGATGACCAAGAAGTTAATGAGGAATGAGCTAGAACGCACATCACACAGTGTCGTGAACATCGCGGATGTGTGTCTGTCAGTGCACCTTCCCGTCCCGCGTGCACCCCTCCTCCTGTGACGAGGCGCTGGGACCGAAGGCCTCTGCAGTGGCGGTGACACGAGGTGAATGAGGCGAGCACGTACGTGGCGTCCGGTTACCGTAGACCTTCTGAGCTACGCCACGGTTGACCATGGGGAAACGGAGGCCGTGGAACCGTTGATAATGGGGGACGACCACATGGCCTTCGTGCTCACCGATCTGCCGACTCTGTCACAAGCTGTATATCCAGCCCGAGTTTCATCCGTTCCTGTCACACGGGAACTGTTACTTTCTTGTCACAGCGTACTGTCAGCCTCATAAGCTCTCCAGCGTGGGGCGTGCTAGCCTGTCTTGGCTGTGAGCACGAGCAGAGGGCCCTTGTGTATTTCTTACTGTTGTTCTCGTTAGTTGGCACCTGGTGGTTACTTAGCGCCCAGTCGTGACTTCCTGGACCCTTGTTCACGGTCTAGAGAGATCCCAGAAACGTTTCTTTTTTGACTCCTTTGGGGGCAGAGAAATCCTAGGTTTGACTAAGGAAGGACCCCCCCAATCTTGGAAAAGGGACTTTTGACCTCTCCCCCCATAGCTCCTGACTCTAAAATCAGCATCTCCGGGGGACTTTGAATCTGAAAACTTGCAGAGGCACAAAAAAGAATCCGGCACTTCTTGGCCAGGAACACAGAAAAACCAGCTGGGGAGACAGAGGCCTCCTAGCAGGAAGGGAAGGAAGAAGCTTCTGGAGGCGTTGACAGCGCTGTTGGTCAGCTGTCTGCGTCCTGTAGGCTTGCCTCGCCATCCAGACCTAGGCAGCTTCTGGATTCGAAGCGCGGGCTTCTTTGATGTGCCAGAGCCACGTTTACTCTGCAGACATTAAAGGCCCGTTCCCAGGTCAGAACTGATAGTAAGTGCGTGCTGGGGCCCGTCGGCTGGTGTTTCTGAGTCTGCAGCGAAAGAATGTGTCGGCCGTGCCTGGGAGGCCCGTATGGCTTGCGTCTGAGTAGGGCATGTGAAGAGTCCGTGCACACGGCTTGGAGGCGATGCCTTTGGTCTTTCCTGAGCCGCCGAATCCTGACCCCCCCGTGGATCTCCTGGGCTTGGGCGCCCAGGGCTAGGCTGCACGTCCTGTCCGGGGCTGCCCCAAGGGTGCACAGCCGTCCAGTCCCGCTTACGGATTGTGCTGAATCACTCACGTAGCATGTCCTCAAGATAACTGACCACCAGGCGCACATAATTGAGGTCTGCCTCAAAGCAGCGCGGAGCTGCGATTGTCTGATAGATCCAGGGAGAACACTGAAGCGTTTTGACTTTGCAGGCAGGCGAGTCGAGAAATCACTCAGGGTCATCTCATCTCCTGTTACTGTAGGTTTCCTAGATTTTCATGACTCTTATTTTAGATTCTTAGGGAATTCACAGGTCAAACATCTAGGTCCTTTTGGCTGTAAATTTGGCGGAAAAGAGGAAGAGCTCTTGTGAAAGATTCTAGAAAAGGAGAAGCAGGAAGTGGAGGGCTGCCCTGCAGGTACGCAGCGTGCTCGGGATGGGACGAGGGCTCTCACACGGCGTCTTTGCTCTTTGCCTAGGTCCCAAGGGTGAAGCAGGAAAAGTTGTGCCCCTGCCGGGTCCCCCTGGAGCACAAGGACTTCCGGGAGCCCCAGGCTTCCCCGGGCCGCAAGGTACTCTCTGCGCTCTCGCTTGCCTGGAGGTGCGCTTGGAACAGTGACAGGCTTTTCTCACACAGACTGTTGGTCTTACTCACAACAGGTGACCGAGGTTTTCCTGGAACCCCAGGAAGGCCGGGCCTCCCGGGAGAGAAGGGCACTGTCGGCCAGCCCGGAATTGGATTTCCAGGGCCCCCTGGCCCCAAAGGTAAACCTGCAGGACCAGCCGGCCCCTAAGTGGGGCCACTGCTCTGCCCACGGCCCACTCGAGCCCCGCTGTCACCTCTGTTCCCTGGCTGGTGGGCACTGAGGCCATGGCCATTCCGTTCATTCTTATGATTCCAGGGGAGAGGAGGCCATGTGTGCAGACACGCTATTTGAGTTAGTGACTTGCCCTTTGGGGAGCCAGCGGGAGTCTGGGGCACAGTAGGTGTGGGCACCGAGGAGGTGGGGGACGTGGTGCCCAGCAGGGGGGTTGTGACGTCAGGACCTGGCAGCTGTCCGGGGAGCAGCGGAAGCTGCATTTCTGGGTGTTCTCCTCCTCCGTGCTGGGGGGACGCGGAGCAGCCGGGCCCCGCGCCAGGCTGGGGGTGGGTGAGAGTGAAGGGAGCTGGGGAGCACGTGGGAGGGGGCTTCGCTCTCGGGGAGAAGGCCCCCAGGCCGCACAGCCTGGACCCATACTGGGCGCTGACACGTTAAACCGAACTTCTCTCTGGAGACCGTGGGGCCGCCGGGAGGACGGTGTGACGGTTTCTCTTGTTCCCATGGGTCTGTCATTCCCACTGTGGGGGGCACAGACGTGGACTCGCCATCAGGGACCTTGGTCCGGGACGGAGCAGGCACTGTGTGCCACGAGGGGCCTTTCTTTCCTGCTCGGGCCGGTGTCCTGAGCCCAGTCGTACTGGCCGTGTGTGCAAACCAGTGGGGAGAGCTGTCAGGCTCCCCACTTCCCCTCCAGAGGCTCAGCCTGTGTCGCCCCTACCGGCAGAGTGACCGGCCTGCAAGCTCCTTCAGGCGCCATGTCCCACCCTCGCACGCACGGGGCCTCGTGTGTCTGGCTAAAGGGCAGAAGGTCTCAGTGACCCTTCTGGGTCACGGGGACAGTGCCGAGCCCCACCCTGTGCCCTGTGAGCCAGCCTAAGAGAGTTAGCTGGTCGGGTCTCCTCGTCAGGGGCTCCTGCAAGGTGGCTTGGCCTTCTGGATGCTGGTGGGCGGTCAGGGGCGCTCTCCAACGAGACCCCAGGGACCCCAGCCCCACCGCACGTGTGACTGGGTGTGCACCACTGCACCCTACAGACCCCCGCATGTCGTGGACCTCCGCATCCCGCGGAGGGCCGCCACGTACAGCAGAGCCTCGGGGAGGCTGTCCGCTCATCGGGCCCTCTGGGGCTGGGCCCAGACCGTCTCTAAATGCCCCACGGGTGCCCGGTGAGGCGGCGCCGCATTTGAGAACCCGTAGTGGCGCTGCTTGCACCGGAGCATGTCGGCCTCCCAGGCGCCCCATGAAGACGTGGGTCTGCTCTGGGGGAGCTGGGTGGGCTCCTGAACAAGGCTGTGCTCGGGGTGGCAGAGCCGGAGGGCCGCCCTGGGCTGCTTGTGCCGCGGTGGTCTTTGTTTTGTTTTGGGGGGGACGGGGGAAAGCTGAGCAGAAGGAAGGGAAGAGGGGACAGTGGGAAAGAGGCAGGGAGGGCGGCAGGCGAGGCCCACAGTCCCTGGACACCAGGCTGCCCCAGCAGGTGCCAGTGGCCCCCTGACCGCTGGTGAGGCCTCGCGCTCTTCTTAGAGCCTCCGCGAAAGTCTCCTTGTTGTGGGGACAAGGTGAGTGACTTCTGTGACTCTTCCAAACAGGTGTTGACGGCTTGCCTGGGGACGTGGGGCCTCCTGGCAGTCCAGGCCGCCCGGGGTTCAATGGCTTACCCGGCAATCCGGGGGCGCCCGGCCAAAAGGTGGGTGCTGCGTCTTCCCTGCGTTCCTTGTTACTGATCAGACGCACAGATGCCGCGTCAACGTCGTGGGGTTATGCTGGACCAGCTTGCTTTGCTGGTGAAAGAAATAGCACAGAGTGGAAAGGAAGGTGCATGTGGGACTTGTTTGGGGGAATCGTTGTCCCGGGGGTCTGAGTACGTGCTTGCCCGCGTGTGTCCCGCGTCTCAGGCTCAAGGGTGGGTCTCACGGGGAGTGGCAGGAGAGAGCTGTGTGCCAGCCCCCCGGGAGGGTCTAGTTTCGCTGACTTTCTGACCCTGTCACTCTTTGTGGCGCGGACTGCCTCGGACATGGTGGGGCTCTAGCCGCGCCCTCCGTGGTCTCTACCCACAGGAACCAGAGGAACACCGACACCCGCCTCTGGTCGTAACAACCAGAGCTCTCTCTGGACATTCCCAGATGTCCCCTGGGGGAAAAATGGCCCCAGTCGGGGACCCCCGGGCTCATGTGACTTGGGGACTCTCCTTGCCTCAGTCACCCCCTGCCTTTCGTTGACACTTGAAAAGCCGCTCAGCAAGTGTAGGTGACCAAGGGATGGGTCTTCTCCTGTTCCGGTTAGAAGGAAGGGGAGTGAGATTGCTAGAAGACATCGTGCGGAATGAGAGGAAGGGCCATGGGCGGTAGTTCCACTCGGCCAACAGAAGAGCTCTCCTGCCTGTTCCCTCTCTCCGGGGGGCAGGTAGGGGCTGCGGGGACCGGACAGGGCACACGGACAGGTAGGGGCTGCGGGGACCGGACAGGGCACACGGACAGGTAGGGGCTGCGGGGACCGGACAGGGCACACGGACAGGTAGGGGCTGCGGGGACCGGACAGGGCACACGGACAGGTAGGGGCTGCGGGGACCGGACAGGGCACACGGACAGGTAGGGGCTGTGGGGACCGGACAGGGCACACGGACAGGTAGGGGCTGTGGGGACCAGGCACAGGCACAGAGACAGCATGTCCCACTGACTCCAAGGGAGCCTCTTTCTCAAAACACCAGAGTTCATGGTGGCCCTGCTCCCCGTGGCTGAGACGGCTTCCCCTGTAACCGGCGTTGGTTGGAAACGCCAGTCCGCAGGGGTGCCGTGTGCATCACCTTAACACACGAGACTCGTGCGGATAGAATTGGGATTGGAATCTGGCTATGGTTTAAAGTCTGGTTCCTTTTCTCAAACCCCTTGGCTTCGGTTCCTTCTGTTTGGCGAATTCGCTGCTGGGACACGTAGAGGAGTCCCCGTTACCCCAGGACTGACCCTCATCTGCACGTGTCCCTCCCCCTGGACAGCAGAGGGTCACCATGACGCAGCGCACACCTGCTGCCTCGCCGGGCCTGTGTCACGCACCCTCGGGCCCATGGACTGCTCTGTGTTCCATAGCCGGCCTTTACCAAAGCCTGCAGATTCAGGACATCATCGTTTTACATGTTGAATTCCATGTGAAAGCCTTGGTTTAAAGGAAAATCTGAGTGGACGATGTGCGGGTCCGGTCCTGGAACCCTCCCCCTGTTCAGAATGTGTCCGCACGCTGGTCACAAATCCCATCTGGCCTTCAGTCTGTCCTTCAGACTTGGCCGCTCAGAGACACGAGGCAGAGCAGAGGGCAGGCCCCGGGCGGGAGCCTCGCCCCTGTGACTTGGACACAAGTCAGCGGTGGGGAGCCTTGGTTTTCCTCCTTTGTTAGAATAAAACTAATAGGAATGAGCCACCTTCGACGTGCTGTGAGACTGGACGGAGCGATCACATGTGTCAGGGCTTTGCAGGCGAGGGGTTGGTGGACTTGGGTCTTCCTTGGCGTCTGCCCCTGCGCCCGGGCCTGATGAGCTCACGGGCGGTGCGGGTGAGCCGGCTTCTCTCTGCTTCCGGACCTTCCAGGGGGAGCCGGGAGTTGGTCTACCAGGACTCAAAGGCTTGCCAGGCATTCCCGGCATCCCCGGCACACCCGGGGAGAAGGGGAACGTCGGGGGACCGGGTGTCCCGGGAGAGCACGGTGCTGTCGGGCCCCCAGGCCTTCAGGGACTCCGAGGTAACTTTTTAGAAGAGATGTGTATGTATTTATTTAGAGAGAGGGCAGGGGGAAAGCAGAGGGAGAGGGAGAACCCCAAGCGGACTCCTCTCTGCGCGGGGAGCCCCACGTGGGGCTCGATCTCACGACCCTGAGCTCACGACCCGAGCTGAAATCCAGGGTCCGACGCGTACCCAGCTGGGCCGCCCGAGCGCCCCGAGGTGACTCTTACAGACCAGCGCAGATGGTGGCCGGGCTGCTTATTCGGCGTCTGCAGAGCCCCCGCCAGGTGCTCTGTAAACGTGTGTTGAGTGAATGGTGGAGGTCGCGGGAGGCTGGCGCTCACGGGCTTGTGTCACTGTGGTTTACTGTGCGGGCGGGAAGCGTGTGCTCTGAGACGCGCCGCGGTCCGTGTGCGGTTTACTCACAGTTTCTTCCCGTCCAGGTGACCCAGGGCCGCCTGGATTACAAGGTCCCAGAGGAGCTCCAGGAGCCCCTGGAGTCGGCCCGCCCGGCGCGATGGGACCCCCTGGAGGACAGGGACCACCAGGGTCCTCAGGTGAGGACCTCCTCCCGCAATCACTGCTTGCCCAGAGCATGCTGCCGGAGGGGGGCCCCGGGAGTGCTCCTGGACTGGGATTAGTGCTGCCTCCGGAGTAAGCGGGGACGGGGCCATTCCGCTCCGTGGGAACCGGGCTGACCCTCCCTCCGATGAAGAGTCGTGGGCATGGCCGTTTTCCGCCCACCGAGCCTGGTTTGCGCGCCAGAGCTGTGCGTCCGGTGACCTTTTCATTTACCGCAGCACGACCGGCGCCTCCATCTCCCGTTCCCGTGGGGGGTTCGTAAGTTGTGGGTGCCGTCCACTAACTGGTCCCCGGCGCGGGGCTGCCTTTGCCTCCAGTGGCCCATCCTGGAACCAAGACAGTGCCCGGGGGCTGCCAAGAACGCAGTGGGCTGCGAACACCTAGGCCTAGGGGTGCTGCTGACTGCTGCCCGCTGAGGGCAGAGACGAGCGCTTGGTCTCCGGGCTTGACCCCCAGGACCGCCCCATGGCCCCAGCTGCTGCCGCCTGGGATGGTGGGAGCATCCCGGCCCTCCGCACGGGCACAGTTGCTCTTGTGCCTCCTGCAGACGCGCCCGCTGCCCCCGGGGGTGCCCCGCGGAGCTCCCTGCAGACCCCAGTCTCCACACTTGCTCTTTGTCCCCTCAGGCCCTCCCGGAGTGAAAGGAGAGAAGGGCTTCCCCGGATTTCCAGGCCTGGACATGCCAGGTCCCAAAGGAGATAAAGGGTCCCAAGGGCTCCCAGGCCTGACGGGACAGTCGGGGCTCCCTGGCCTCCCCGGACAGCAGGGCACACCTGGCGTTCCTGGGTTTCCAGGTAAACGATCTGCGAACTCCGGCCCCGGTCTTTCGCGACCCCGCTCACCTGCGTCTTTACCCTGGTGTACATCCATCCAGCACTCACAGTCTTTCCGTCTGGCCACAGGTCCCAAGGGGGAGATGGGCGTCATGGGGACCCCAGGGCAGCCCGGCTCCCCAGGACCAGCGGGCCTGCCAGGATTGCCAGGAGAGAAAGGTAGGGAGCAGGCCGTTCTAGAAGAGGCCATTTTATGTCCATGTCTCTGTGTCTCTTGGAAGCTCTTAAGTGGTTGGGGTCATATTTCCTTGCAAGAAGCAGAGGAAGGAGGTCTAAAAGGTCACGTGAGGGCTGGGAAGACCCCCTGCTCCGGTGGGAACTCCTGCTGTAGGTGCCTGTGGGGACAGGTGCTGTGCTCTGCCTAAAACCAGACGGAAGACGGGTGTTCAGCTATTCCTCGGTGGCGTGTTGGAGTTTGTTTCTGTGGAATCGGTGGGATCTTCTGTCCTACAAGCTTACAGGAACGGAGTCCTTAGCACCAAACTAGCAAACTGGGCAACTTGACAAGTCTTCATTTTTATTTCTTACCCTATTATTTGAAATTGGTCTAAAATATGTGTGTGTGTTTTTAAACAAGTTGACTTTGTGAGACCTAGAAATGGTCATTTGTTTAGGAGAACAAGAAAATGCGTGTTCTGTTGTTATGCGTGGAATCAAGGGCACCGCGGACCGACGCAATGAAGGTCCTTAGGGAAGAGGGAAAGTGTATCACGTTTAAACCGGTAATAGGCAGAGTCACATGTGCAGTAGCGTCATTAGCGAACACTGAGTTTTTAACAAACGGCCGTGTTGCCCATTGGCCGGTGCTGGCTCTCCAGGGCGGCTCAGACCCTCACCCAGTACCGCGACTCGGGCCTCGAGTTCTTCTGCCTCCTTTAGCAGAAGGCGCGCCACACCGCCTCCGAGACCTTGGCCATGTTTCACGGGGGCTTATCTTTCCTCTGCAGGGGACCACGGCTTCCCGGGCTCCTCGGGGCCCCGGGGTGACCCTGGCTTCAAGGGGGACAAAGGAGACGTGGGTCTCCCCGGCAAGCCGGGCTCCATGGATGAGGTGCACATGGGCAGCATGAAGGGCCAGAAGGGAGACCAAGGAGAGAAAGGTGACGCGGAGGGCCCGCTGCGGGGGGCGGAGGGGAGGGGCGATCTGTGCGGTAACAGCGGCCCGGCCTGCGTTCCGGGGACAGCCTGCCCTTTAAGCAGCCGCGGGTCATCGGCCCTTTTCTTCTGTGACGTGCAGGGCAGACTGGACCAACCGGCGAGAAGGGGTCCCGCGGCGACCCCGGAACCCCAGGAGTGCCTGGAAAGGATGGCCAGGCCGGGCAGCCCGGGCAGCCAGGTACGGAGCCGAGTTCCAGGTCCCCCGTGGCCGGAGCTGGTGGCTGGGAAGGGGCGGCCAGCCCTCCTCTTAGGCCCTAACCTGTGGGTCCTTCTCTGTTATCCTAGGACCTAAAGGGGACCCGGGCACAGGCGGAACCCCGGGCGCTCCAGGTCTCCCTGGACCCAAAGGATCGGTTGGCGGAATGGGCCTGCCGGGTACGTTGAATCCGAGGGCGGCGTCGGCTTGGGAAGAAAAGAATGGGCCTGTTCTGGGGGGACAGGTCTGCAGGAGAACCCGCGTCGCCCCGAGGGCATAGTCTGGGCACACGCGTCTTTACCCTGGTGTACATCCATCCTCGGTCCTGTAGGGTCTCCGGCCGCGGGATCAGGGGTGCTCAGCTGACGCAGTGACCACTGCTTGGGAAAAAAAAAGACAATTCAGTAAAATAAAACATGGGCCGCTTTCCATCACCTCCAGGTGACTGTCCGCTCGGGCACTGTCTCCCCCGTGCAGTCTGGGTCCCCACATGTCTGGGGCAGCCACAAGCGCCCTTTGGCAGGAGCCCGGAAGAGTCCTCGGGGGTCCTCTGCCCCCATCCTGAACCGGCCCCCAACTCTGCCAGCAGCGTTCACCCCTGTGAGGGGACGGGGGAGAGGCGGAGAGCGCCGGCCTCCGGCGGGTGCAGGGCTGGTGGGGCTGGTGCCTCTCAGAACCCGCAGGGAAGAGAGAGCCGAGGCAGGAAGCTGGCTGCTCTGGCCCACCCTAGGCCTTCACGGGGCGCCGAGGACCCCCATTTCACATAGAGACATGTAGCTTGCCGTTGACCCGTTTGTAAATAGGGCGGGTACCTGTGCACGTTACGAAACCGGGTACATTTACTCTGGATGGCCCACCCCACGGCCCCTCTGATTCTTCTGGAAAATGGGCATTGATTGTAGAAGAAAGAACACAGAAGCGCCCTGGGTTATACTGGTGCCGAGGCGGCCACGCTGAGGGGTTCCTGAATTTCTTCCCTCTCTATGAAACGAGGGTCTCTAGAAGCCAGGACAGGTGCTTTCTCGTGGGGCGCTAGGGCGCTGTGGGCGCGTGGCACCTGCCTGTGTCGCCGAGAGATGAACGAAGGGTCACGTGTGCTGTCACTCGTTCTTGCCGGCTGTCAAGGTGTGCTTTTGCTTTGAACGTTGGCACCTCTAGGCACACATTCACGCTTCAGTTGTCTGTGTTTGTAGGAACGCCCGGAGAGAAGGGGGTGCCTGGCATCCCCGGCCCGCAGGGCGTCCCCGGCTTACCCGGGGAGAAGGGAGCAAAAGGACAGAAAGGACAGGCGGGCCTACCTGGCGTTGGGACTCCGGGCCGCCCTGGGGACAAGGTAACAGCCCTGCTCGGAACCTCCCTGCCCGGCCTCTGAGCACCTCAGCCCCGACATCCCTCACGACGCAGAACGGCATCCCCCGATGTTCTCTGTGCTGTTCCTCCTGCCTTCTGTCCTTCTGTCCTTCTGTCCTTCTCTTCCTTGGGGGGCTCTAGAGGCCGGGCGAGAGGCAGGGTGGCGGGCTCTCCCAGGCTGGAGAGCAAGGCTGAAGAGGACCGCGGAGAGCAGACCCCGACAACGGGCTCTTGCTTTCCGGGTTTCCCGTCTGTCCCCGCTTTTCAGACGTGGACTTTCACTCTTCATTCGAAAGCTGGAAACGGAATTCTCCAGCGCAATGTTACTGCACCAAAACGCGTACTGTTGCCCAGAAAGGGCCCCCAGACCCGTTTCTGGGCACAGGTATAAAATGAATGGGTCGTTGTCTGCCCACAGGGAGATCAAGGGGTCACAGGCTTTCCGGGGAGTCCTGGAGAGAAGGGAGAGAAAGGAAGCGCTGGCATCCCGGGGGTCCCCGGCTCCCCAGGCCCCAAAGGATCGCCGGGGAGTGTCGGCTACCCAGGTAGGTGAGCCGGGCCTCCTCCTGAGCTCGGGCTGGAAGAGACGGACAGACTTACACTGATGGCGTTTCGGTGTCTTGTTTCTCCCGTTAGGAAGCCCTGGGTTGCCCGGAGAAAAGGGGGACAGAGGTCTCCCAGGCTCGGACGGCATTCCTGGCAGCAAGGGAGAAGCAGGTAGAGACCCCTTTTTTGAACTCGGACAGGCCCAGGGATGAGGCCGGGGGCCCTCCCTCAAGGTGGCACATTGCAGACCCCAGGATGTCCCCAGGGGGCCCCGCCCTCCTCGTTTCAGATGAACAAGCCAAGCGTGGGGGGCTTGCGGGGGCTTTCCGAGGTCTGGCCACCAGGTGGGGGCTGGCTGTACCGCTGGGTCCAGGTGATTCCAGAATCGGCTTGTGTGTCAGTGTGGGAGTGTCATGTGCATTCCGGGGGGAACACCTGCTCCTCGGGGACGCTGGGTGTGACAGCCCCTGGAGGAGTGTCCGGAACGAGCGTCTTGTGTGCAGAGCGGGTGTCGTGAGAGCGCCCGTGCCTGACCGATGTGCCTCTTCTCTCTGAGGTCTTCCTGGGAAGCCCGGCCCCACGGGCCCCGCTGGCCAGAAAGGGGAGCCCGGCAGTGACGGAATCCCAGGGTCGGCGGGAGAGAAGGGTGAACCAGGTACGCTCGGCTCCTGCTCCCTTTTGGGACGACAGGCTCCCGGGGGTCAGCGTGTCCCAGACTTACGGTCCGTGCGGAGTCACTGGGGCTGGGCACCAAGTGGCCTCTGCCCCTGTATCCTTACAGCTGTTTGGACACTCCTGTGGAGGGGCTTGGGGAGGAAGAGGGGCACGGGGCGCGCGTTTCTTCTACCAGCCTCGCGGGCACCCGTCCTGAGCTCCCGGTGACATGTGAGAGAGCCCAGGCTCTCCCTCCTCTGCACGGCATGTCCCCCTTGGAGAGATGGCCCCAGGAATGTTGCCTGTCCCCGACTCTGCTCCTGTCCCTCACGGGGGGAGGCAGCAGGCTGGAGGAATGAGAATCGTAGCCGTGGTAGCGCTGGCGCTTAGCAAGAGGGTGGCAGCCTGAGATCGGTGACCGCGAGTCCGGGGACGGGTGTGGGCGGCATTGCTGGCGAGGGGCCTCGGGGGGATTTCCTGTGGTCAGGGCTGGCCCCTTTCTAAAGTTTGTTTTATTCTGTGCGCCGTGCGTTTATACGGTGGCATCCGTTTTCTCCTAACGCCAGCGCGGGAAGTGCTTCCACACCTCCTTCCCCCACTTCTGGCTTCTTCCGAGCCTCTTGCTCATGGGTTTGGGCTTCCCAGTGTTTGCCGCCCCAGACGTCTGTGACTCTCCCCGCCTCCCTCGAGGACGGCTGCTGGTTGGATGGTCGTCTGAGAAAAGCCAGTTTGTTAGTCCCCGGACGAGAGGCGGAAATGCGTCCTCGCTTGTACAGATCGTGTCTACTAAGTGCCGTGGTGGTTCCGTGCTGCCAGGCCTTCAGAAAAGTGCCAACTGCCGCGCAGCCAGTCCAGGGCCTGTCAGCACGGCCGTGGGCATGGATGGGACTTTGCTCGCACGTGCGATGAACCAATTCCCACGTGTCCCGGAAAGAGCGTGCGGGATTGGCACGCGGACTTGACGCTGCTTGTGCTGTACCCGCGCGCGTGCAGATCAGCCGTCTTGGGAAATGTGGGAGTGACTTCTTACCCTTAACTCGCAGGTCTGCCCGGAAGAGGATTCCCAGGGTTTCCAGGAGCCAAAGGAGAGAAAGGTAACACTTGGAAAACACGCTCTTCCTTCCCCGCTGAGGGCGGACGCACGTGGCCCCAGCAGAGTGGGTCTCCGGTTGCGAGTCGGCCGTGGGCGGGGGTCACAGGCTCCGGTTCCGGGTCGGTGTTGTCCGTGCGGGCTCCCGGCCCCTGACAGACCAGCACCCGGGGCCCTGTGCTTCAGTTCGTTGTCCCCTGAAAAAGCAAGACAAGAATCACAAGGAGGGACCCACAGTCAGTTTTGGCAATGACTGTTTCATTGCCTTCTTAGTTTTTCTTAATAACTTTGAAGTCATGCTAGAATTTTGGTATTGAATTGGCAACTTTGGAGTAATATGTTGGAGACTACATAGGCAGGGGATTTTTCCCCCACAAGTTCTTACCTTAAAAAGCTTTAAAAAACAGGGACGCCTGGGTAGCTCAGTTGGTCAAGCGTCTGCCTTCAGCTCAGGTCATGATCCTGGGGTCCTGGGATCGAGCCCCACATCAGGCTCCTTGCCTTTGAGCCCTTTGCTCTCTTGTGGGCTTCAAATAAAAAAAATCCTTAAAAACATGTTAGAAGTATGAAGAATGACAGCTGGGCTCTTGTATTCTAAGCTCGCTCTTTTCTAGGTCAACCACGGGCAGGGTCTAGTGTGTCACCGAGTAAAGCAGGGAGAGGGCGTGCTGCGCTGTCGTCCCCCTGATGCCTTCCTGGAGCCACGCCCTCCTCGACGCCCTACCGTGGTTTCTCTTCTCCCCTGCCCTTCGCCACCATCGCAAACTGTTGTCGTTGTTTAGGTTCAAAGGGCGACGTGGGTTTCCCGGGACAAGCCGGCAGCCCAGGCATCCCCGGGTCCAAAGGAGAGCAAGGATTCATGGGTCCCCCGGGGCCGCAAGGACAGCCGGGCTTACCTGGAGCTCCAGGCCACGCTGTGGAGGGACCCAAGGGAGACCGGGGCCCACAGGGTCAGCCCGGCCTGCCAGGTAAGTGTGTCTCCCCAGGGTCAGAGTCGGGGCCGACACAGAAGGTGCAAATGCGCGCGTGTATGAGTGAAGGGAGCGCTTCGGTCCCCGCCGAAGTTTCTGATTTAGAAGCTTGCAGCTTTGACTTCAGCTCGAAACTGCTTCAGATATCTGGGGACCCCACTGTTTGGGCTCCGCTAGGTCACTGTCACCCCTCCCAGGTCCTCTCTGTCAAGGACTTCGGCCGATGTGACAAGTGATTAGAGGCAGACCAGACATTACCAGAAAGGCTGGGGCACAAATGTCCCTCAAGGCGGCTTTACGCCCGGTGGCGTCCCAGCTGCCCCGTTCTGCCCCGAGACGACTGCGCGGCAGGGCTGGGCATGGAGGTCGGGGCGTCCGTGTCCGCACCTGCTGCCTGTCGAGCAGACTCTCCCTTCATGACCGCCGGGGCTTCCGCGCTTGCGGCAGCTCCGTGCAGCGTTGCTGTCCCATGGGGGGAAGGGGCAGTGGGTGGAGATGACGCCAGCCAAGCCCAGTGACACGTGTCCATAAAATCACCCTCTGACCCCAAGTGTGTGACTTTTGTGTCTCCCATTAGGGCTTCCGGGACCTGTGGGGCCTCCAGGGCTCCCTGGGCTTGACGGACTCAAAGGTGACAAAGGAAACCCAGGCTGGCCGGGGGCCCCCGGAACCCCAGGGCCCAAGGGAGAGCCAGGATTCCAGGGCCTGCCTGTGAGTTGTCCGTGTGTCCGTCGTGTGTGTGTGTGTGTGTGTGTGTGTGTGTGGTGTGCGCATGTACGTGGTGTCCCGCTCTCCAGTCTTCCCCGCAGGGGCTGCGCTCGCTGTGGTCCGCAGCCGTCTTTCCTAGCATCGCGGTTGCCCACGCGCACCTTCTTCCCAGTCTGGTGACCAGACCCGTCACAGGGAGCTGGGACCCCCCGGCTGCGGCCTGCGGCTTGGGGCCTGGGCTGGAACTCTGGGTCCACCCGTGATGCCGACAGCTAAGCCTCAGGAAGAGCAGGCCGCTCTCTGGTTCTGGGGCCGTTAGTGGCTGTCTGCACCCGCGCACCCGTCTCTGCGTGTGCACAGACATCTGGGTGCGCGTGTTGTCATCGCGACACTTTTTTAAATAAGATGAAGCAAAGAAACAAAGATGTGAGAAGCAGCACGACTCACTGGACACTGAGAAAGGAGCTAGAGGAGGAAGTATTTTGAAGTAACCAGAAAATGAGATAATAGGTTTAAAGTACACGCGTGATGCCGTATTTATGAGGAAAAACCAGCCTCCTTGGTTCTGCGTTTCCTTCTCTCCGTATTTAAAATCACTCTTCGGATAAGCTATCGAGCTCATTCTAAAGGACAGGCACAACGCCTGAGTGCTGGGGGGGGACAGCCTCCAGAAGGTAGTTTGGTGCGGAAAGGTTGATCTATCGCGGGGACACGCACTCAGGGAGGCCTGGGTCTGTCCGCGGCACCGTGCTGCGGGCTGGGGACTGCAGGACACACAGCATGCCCCTGCCAGGGAGCTGACCACGTAGAGGGACAGGGAGGAGGCGCCGTGACGGGAAGCGTGTTGTTTCAGCTTCCAGCTCCCTCATGGAGACGCGCTAGAGACCCGTCATTCTGCTCACGTCACTCGAGAAGGCGCAAGCCCCATTTGTGCACAGGGCTCCTCGGCAGAGCGCTGAGGGCCCGGCCCAGCCCCCTGACTAGCTGGTTACTAGACAGACTTACTGTGTCCTGAGCATTTCCTGGCTGACCTTCTCCTTGTGTGTCTAGGGGATTGGTGGCTCGCCAGGGATCACGGGCTCGAAGGGTGACATGGGGCCTCCAGGAGTGCCGGGATTTCAAGGTAAAGCAATAGAGGAGGGGCCAAACCTGACCACTGGCCATTTGACGTTGACAGGCCAGCCTCATTACGGTGCAAGACATTGTTCTCTTCGTTTTAAACATGCTGTTTCGTGCCGTGCCAGCCCGATTAGCCTCGCCCCGTGAAGGGCTAGATAAAACACTCTGATTTTCTCATTCAGAATCAGTGGATCATTCTTATCTCCATCATTTGTGTGTCAGGGAGAAATCACGGGCCTGGGGCATTCATGAATTTATTAATGTGTGAAGGGAACATTTACCCGGTGGCTTCCAGGCACCGTGGGTTTTGCTGCTGAATCCGGTGTATACGGATGGCAGGTGAAGGAAACAAGCCAGCAGGCGTCTTGGGGTGTATCGGGGGACATGGGTGAACCGGGTCGGGGTCGAAAACAGGATCCTGTGCCGCACGACTGTTCGTGATCGTTGTACAGTTTGCTGGATGTTGGGGAAAGTGAGACTTCTAGGTTCTGGAAAGAAGCCTGTCATTAGAAGTCGTACACGGCTGACCGGAAGTTGTTCTTTTCTTCCCCGAGGACAAATGAAAGCTTGTTCACCATGTGTGTGTACACATGTAGCCGTGGGTGCACATGGACCTACGTGTGCGGTATGCGGACACACATGCAATGGGCACACGCGTGTGCACGTGTGCAGGGATGTGTGTGCCCGCGAGCTTGCATGTGCCCATGCTTGCGTATCATTGGGAATTCCGCGCAGACCGTGTTCTTCTTTCGTCCAGGTCAGAAAGGCCTCCCTGGCCTGCAGGGAATAAAGGGCGATCAAGGTGACCAAGGCTTCCCTGGAAGTAAAGGTAAGAGCGTTGCTGTGCTGGTGGCACCGTACTCATACCTCGAACGCACGGAGTCAGGGAGTTTGGTTGTAGGGATGTGAGAGGCTTGAGGATCGTTAGGAAATAGTCGATTAAAAATTCTTTGGTAGCTCGTCAGACATTTTTACTGCACGTCTTGAAAGTCAGGGCCATTATCTAGGGGTAAATCCGGAGGAGAGGGCAGGACAGACTCCAGAGTCCCCGCCCGCAGCTTGGAGGCAGGCGGCCCCCCACGCGGCTGTCCCCGGAGGCGCTTGGCCTCGCGTGGACGGGCTGCGAGGGGGCCGGGCAGCACGGAGCTCTGCATAGGGAAGACTGTTCCTCCGCTTCTCCACCATCGCGGTGTGCGCCGGCTCCCGCACCCCAAGCCAGTCTCAGGGGGAGATGGGTGAAGTATAGCCAGCGTCCTGTCCTGGTTCCTGCTGGGCCGACGTGTTTCCAGGGCTGTGCTGAATTTTCAAAATCAGGCTTCGAGAGACCCTGAGCAGTACAATGTCTGGAACTGAAGAAAGGGGGAAGGTGTGTGGAGGCCCCGTGCGCAGGGCAGGAGAGGCCTCGGTGAGGCCAACTCGGAGGCCCTGTGGACGGGGTCACCCCCACCTCTCCAGAGCTGTCACGCAGAGGGGCTAGGTGTATGCGTCACTGGAAATGAAGGCCCGTGGCTGTAATGTACCCACGGCCGACTCCAGAGAAGCGTGAGAAGAAACCTTCCCAGAGCATGCGCTGCAGCCCTCTGGGGGCAGCTGGGCTCCCCGGGGACAGGGCCTCACCTGCTGGGCCTGTACAGCGGAGGGTCGCATGGCAGTTGTCAGGGATTCTGAAGCTCAGCGGCCAGTTTATACCAATGTCCCCAGCCTGAGGGTTCAGGATTTCACATTAAACAATAGACGTGTGCACGCACATGTGTGTTCACGGAGGCCTGTGACTTGTAGTTTTGATGCCGACTGGATTCTGAGAACCGTGTGTTTGGATTGGGTTTCACATTGGGCTCTTCTCCGGGGACACGGACAGTGGAACTGACCAGCGGTACCCCTCATTTCCACAGGCCTTCCCGGTCCTCCAGGGCCCCCGGGACCCTACGACATCATCAAAGGGGAGCCAGGGCTTCCTGGCCCCGAGGGTCCTGCAGGTGTAAAGGGGCTCCCAGGGCCTCCAGGCCCCAAAGGACAGCAAGGTAAGACTAGCTGAGCTGCAAAGGGTGGTGTGGGGGTCAGGGAGGGGCCTGGCGGGCTTTCTTCTTCACACGTGTGTCTCAAATCAGGGCCTCTGGGTAGTGACCGTGTAGACACAGGTTTGAGTATGACTTTCCTACTTTGCTTCAGTGGGTATCAGAACCTCGTGAAGTGTTTGAGGGGACCGAGAAAGCCAGGACAGAATACAGGAGAAGCTAGAGGGATGTACAGTCAGACACATCTGTGCCTGCTGCGGAGCCCACGGGCTGCAGACACAGAGATCACCTTTCCCAGCAAGAAGCTGAGGGGCGGCAGGAGTTGTTGGTCTGGAACGGGAGAATGGGTCCTGAGAGCGGTGCAGGGGACCCAGCCAGCTGGCGGTTCGTGCCTGGGGTTCCCAGCCTCCTGCCCTAGAACTTTCTGAATATTCCCAGTGGCAAGAGCTACTGGCGAGGGTGGGCGGACGCTCCAGGAGAAGGAAGACCCAACAACCGAGAGGGGGCATCTGTGAAGCTCTAAGTGTAAGCGGCCGCGGGGCCGGGGCGGCCAGAGAGCAGGAGTCTGTCCGCGTGGGTGTATCTGTTGTGTACCAATGACTGGAGGCTCGGGAACGTGGCCTGGGGAGATGCGTGGGGGCCCCCCGTGTGTCACAGCCCTGCTCTCCCCCGACGAAGCTGCCTTTCCGCACACCGGGTGCGGACAGCAGTGGCAGCGAGGGTCGGGAGCTCCGAATCAGGCGTTGGGGCGCGTGGCCTGCGAACGCGAGTTTGCCCGCCGCCCCGGGGGCTGCCAACAGGGCTTTGTGGGAGGCGCTCCCGGCCGTCCGGGAGAGCTTCCTCTCTGCAGCTGACCGGACGCACTCGCAAAGGGAAGAAGGTACGGCCTGCAGGGCTCTGGACCGGGTGGCGAATTCCTTGTCCTTTCCTGTAGGCGTGACGGGATCCGTGGGCTTACCCGGACCGCCTGGTGTTCCTGGTTTTGACGGCGCCCCTGGCCAGAAAGGAGAGACGGGACCCTACGGCCCCCCTGGTAGGTTTGCGTGTCCTCCCAGCCGGCCGCCCTCCACCCGCGTCCTCGGGTTCAAAGCGGGAGGCTCACGCGTGCGGAAAGCTGCACAGTCGGAAGGAGCACGTTACTTGACAGATTCCCAAAGAAGTCTGGTTTTGTTTCGTTTTGTTTTGTTTTTTTGTTTGTTGTTATTTTTGTTTTCATTTTTTTGGGAAGAAATAGGTCTTATAGAGGAGGGGAAGGGCGGCCATCATTTTTTCTGTGGGGGAGACAGTATTGTAGCCCAGTATTTCCAGACGTGGTGAGCGATGGCCCGCGGGGAGGGCTGGGGGCCTCCGGGTGGGGGGCCGGAGCTGCAGAAACTCCATGTGGGCGGCAGAGGAGAGGAGGTGGGTAGCAGTGCCGGCGTGGGCCACAAGCGTGGCGGCGATCTGGTCCCCGACGGAGCTGGGGCGCGGCTGTCCCAGGAGGGCTGAGGTGCTGCAGGCGGAGGCACCCCTGGAGGGGACGGGCCCAGCCCAGCGGAAGGCCTGCGAGCTGCTTTGCAGGCAGCGTAGGGCCCCGGGCTCCGGCAGGACTCGCCGCCAGCACGCAGCCCTCACCGCCCTGTTTCCGAGCGCCGTCCCGCGGCGCTGCCGTGCAAGGAAGCCGCCCTCAAAGAATATGTTGTTCTAGTAACTCTGTGATCCCTCCTCCCGGAGAGGAGTCCCGAGTGTTGCCTGAGTGACATGCGTGGAATCACGCTGCGTATTCTACTTCCTCCTCTGCCCCTTCTCACTACTTCATTTACGCGCTGGCCTCAGGTTGCCGGGCGTCTGCTCAGCTCCCAGCGGGGTGCTATCCTGGATGTGGGGCGGTCTGTGGAAAGGAGAAGCTGGGCAGCCCAGAGGCGGGTGCCATACTCTCCCTCCTCGAGCCTGTCGGGGAGCCCATCTGCAGCCAAGGAAACCTAGTTCTCTTGCGTCTTCAGGTCCACGAGGGTTCCCGGGCCCGCCAGGCCCCGACGGCTTGCCAGGATCCATGGGCCCCCCGGGCACCCCGTCTGTGGACCACGGCTTCCTTGTGACCAGGCACAGTCAGACAACAGATGACCCACAGTGTCCTCCTGGGACCAAAATTCTGTACCACGGGTACTCCTTGCTCTACGTGCAAGGCAACGAACGGGCCCACGGCCAGGACCTAGGTGAGACGCTGGGGACGTGTGCTTGTGACAGAGTGTTGAGATGCGGTAGTGTGGGTGGTGCCTGATTCCGCTTCCCTCCGTCCCGATAAAACGAACCACCGAGTTCAGCCACTGGCACGTCACTAGGGAAGCCAAGAAAATGTAGAGGTGGAAAGCTTTGAAACCTTTTAAATTCGTAGAGCTTTCCCTCTCTTCTTCAAATGATCCGTCGGTCAGACTTTCTGGAGTCCATACTTCATGGTTGGCACGGAGAGTCTGAAAATAGGGCCGTTTTGCTGGTGCTCCTTCAAACAAGGCGCACGCGACCCCGCCCCGCGTTTCTCTGCACACTCCGAGCTCTGTCCCTCCGCTGGTCTCCATGAGGAGGTGCCCGCTGGCTGTCATTTCTCTAGTCGCCTCCAGACACCCTGCACCGAATTCGCTTACCGACGCACGCCTCCACCTGGCATGGAGCTTGGAAACAAGCAGCCCAAGAAGGGAAGTCTCTGCGTTTTCGGCAAAGCGGTCGTTAAAGACATTGCCGGGTGGTTACTGTCCGTCACACAGAGTCAGCCCCTGTGAAGTTTCTTTTGGAATTCAGGTTTAGAAAAGACTTTTCTTCTTTCATCAACATGTCCTGCGTAATTCTTTATGGTTTCCCTCTGCCTGGATCATTTCAACTTACTCTCGTGCTTATTTACCCCCCACTGGCCCGCGTGTGCATTTACTTCTTCTGTTTATAACGTACGCGCCCTCCCCGCGCCGCCCGTCACGCCGCCCGGCGGCAGACGGGTCAGAAGGCCGGTCCCTGACGCTCGCTGTCCCCGCGGCTCTAGGCACGGCCGGGAGCTGCCTGCGCAAGTTCAGCACGATGCCCTTCCTCTTCTGCAACATCAACGACGTGTGCAACTTTGCGTCCCGGAACGACTACTCCTACTGGCTGTCCACGCCCGAGCCCATGCCCATGTCCATGGCGCCCGTCGCCGGGGACAGCATCCGGCCGTTCATCAGCAGGTGAGTCGGGCCCTTGTCGGGGTGGAGCTGTGACTGAAGAAGGAAGATCGCTCACGGTCTAGGCAGAAGTGGTTCCGGTTTTTGGTTTTTTTTCCATTTTTTTCCCCCAAAACATTCGACCTGACGCTGTTGAGCTTATTAAGTGTGACGTCAGACTTTGGTCACACAAGTCAGCCGTGGAATCCTTCGCTGTAAAACTTAGCTCTCCTCCTCCGAGTGCCGGTGCGGGGCCGGGGGAGGCGGTGCCCAGCTTCGGGGCGGAATTCTTGCTGTGTGAGTCACGGGCCGGCCGCCTCCTCCGTGAAGCGGTGCCCCGGGGCCCTCGGCAGCCACTGGAACAGCATTCTCGCTTCTGTTTCATCAGTTAGTTCCGCAAGGAGCCTCTTCAGGCTTTCTCCTTCTGAATCTCCGCACCCCCACGAGATTTAAAATGTTTTGATTATTTTTAGTTGTAGTAAAACGGACACCACGTTAAATGATCATCTTTACCATTTCTAAGGGTGCAGTTCTGTGGTACTCACTGTGGGAAATCACGTATGGGTGTGAGAGGATCCCCATGAAATCGTAACAAGCAGACATACCGTAGATCTGTGCTCGATACACAAAACGACGGCACAGGTTTACTGCAGACGCAGAGATGTGTGCGTATCAAGGCTTCCTTCGTGTTCTCACACCCCACCTCCTCCTGCTCCCTTACGGTGCGGTCCCGCTGACAAGTCCTGTGTCTGACGGAGCCGCTTCCCAAATTAAGTACTTTCCACACTAAGTAGTATCTGGAATATGTTTTCCGGTCTGCCTGGTAGTTAAGAGGGGAGATTGAGATTATTATGACTGAGAAATAAATACACAGTCGTCCCATTTTCGCTTTTATCCCTTCTGATTAAAAACGGATTCCTTAGCTCTACTCAGACGTAGTAGAACAGTGGCAAAGGTATGAATTCATCTATGAAGTTTTTATCTGGAGTGGTACTTTCTAACACACAAGATAGTAAGGGATGGACAGAAAACGAGGCGGACCTGTTTGCCCCAGGAAGTGAGAGGGAGGACTGACGTTAGCCCTTCTACATTCCCTGCAAAGAACCAGGCAGCTTTTGATGAGGAAGAGATGGCAAGGTCCTGTGGTCAGAGGGCAGGGGGTGCGGGAAGTGCATGCTGGAGCCGGTCCTGGGAGCCCCGAGGCTGGTCTGTGGCTCTGGCCCAGCTGGCTCGGGATTGCGGGTCCCGGCAGCCCCGGTTCTTACTGAGGGAACAGGGACCACAGGGGCGGACCCGGGGCGGAAGGGCTGGGAGGTGCCTCATAAACGGGAAAACCATAGATTTTCCACGGATCGACAGTAAACTGTCTCCTGACAGCTTTCTTTGATGTTTCTTTTGAGCTGTAAGAAAACTCACTTTATGGGTCTTAAAACGGGACACATGGTTCGTTACACTTTGAGTGGCCCCTTTCCAAACGGTCATTTTCGTGCGTCACTGAGTGTCTGGGACTTTCTCTGCGGAGACTGTCCTCACGCGGAGCCGCGGTGGCTGCGCAGAAGGAGAACTAACCACCTCTGTGTTTCTGTTCAGCTTCCCTTGGATAACAGGTAGAAAATGATTATTTATGTTTGTTTGTGATTTTCCTTCTGATGACTCTGCCCTTGGACCCTGATTTGGCTGGGGGCGGGGCTGTGGCGTGGGTTTGCAATATTCCCAGATCCGGTCCCTGAGAAGCCTGTGTCTGACCTGAGCTAGTCCGGGCCCTGCTGGCGTTAACCCACCCACGGCAGCGACCCCTCAGCGTGGAGGGGCCCTACCGGTCATGCCCCCAGCCCGCTGCTCCTGTCACCCTCCCTCCGGAGCAGGGCTGCCCACTTCTGGTCTCCGAGCACGCGGGTTTCCGGGTGACTCACTCCGCTGTCGCACCAGGTCTCAGACTTCCCGGTCACTCGGCGGAGCTCCGAAAGCTTCGCTTTTAGAGTTAATAACACAAAATCCTTGCTGTGGAGCAGGAAAGCCAGGAGCTTCTCTCCTTTCATCCTGAGAAAGGGCAGACGTTTCTGACTTTGTGCAGACGGACTCACGAGCTCCTGATTGTTTCACTGTCCTGGGGGCAGGACCACCACCACGGAGCAGGGGCCGCGCTCCCGCTTCTTCCCGTCCGTGTCCATCTGACGGGGTGGCGTCGGGAGCTCCCTCCCCATGGGCCCCCGGCCGCCACGCTCTCTTCCTGGCTTCTGTGCCCCGCAGACAGATGGCGGCAGATGTAGAAGGCCGACTTCAGTGTTTGACGGAGGCTTTTAACTCATCTGCACTTGTGTGAATAGAGTAGAAAATTGCACGTGCGCGCGCACAGACACATCCTCGGAAAATGGAATGACTGATGTAGGCCTTTCCCGCTCCCCATCCATTTTCATGCAAATGTTCCTGCATAACTAGGTGTAATTATTAACACCATTTGTAGTCATTTATCAGCATTGCTAACACCCTGTTCACTTTGTGACTTCAATGTAATTATGTGACTGCTGGTGTTTAATTTTTTTTTTTTTCTTTAACAAACATTTTCCTGCCATCGAAGGGCTCCCTGAGCCGGGCAGGTCTGGGTCCGGAGAGCATGTGTGGCTGTAGTTTGTTACTGGGTGTCGGGCGCCTGGGTCAGGGAGGCCCCTGGCCCCGAGCGGGTTCTGTGGGAGGTGCTCCCGCTGCAGTGTCCCACGCAGCCCCCCGCCCGGGGCAGGCTCTCCCCCATGGCTCTGCTGGCTGCGAGTCCACAGTGAGTCCACAGCGGCTCACGGGGACGTCCAGCCCCACATGCAGTGTTTGCTAGTGACTCGTCCACACGTCTTCCCTCCGTTGAAGGTGATTCCCCGCTGGAAACAAATCACTGAATTCCAGAAGTGGTAGCACTTGGTTTCCGCCAATTCTCCTGTCTCAAGTGTTAGTTGTGTTTTGCTAAAATCCACGCTCCCTGTTGAAAAATCGGGAAACGTTGGAAGGCAAAAGGGAGAAAACACCTGTCCACGGTCCCTCAGCCCCTCCGGGAGACGGCCACTGTTGCCCCCCGGCCCTCTGATGACCTCCTCCCCACAAAGCAGACCGTTCAGCAAGTGTCGGGTGTGGATTTTCTAACACCGAGAGGGGCTTAGAGAATCTGCACGAAGGGTGCAAGACGGCAGCCTGCACCTTACAACAGGAAGCTGGCTCAGAACCTGTGAGCGCAGGGGTGGGTGAGAGCAGGGACAGGCACAGGCTTCGTCCTGCGCCATCCCCGCGGCCGTGCTCAGAGTCCGTGCCCCCTGCCTTCCAGGTGTGCGGTGTGTGAGGCGCCAGCCATGGTGATGGCCGTGCACAGCCAGACCATCCAGATCCCGCCGTGCCCCAGCGGCTGGTCCTCCCTCTGGATTGGCTACTCCTTCGTCATGGTGAGCACTTGGGGAACGTTCCAGCACCCTCACCTCGTCCCTCGGCGCCCCTGCCCTCAGTTCTCAGCCTCCTGCAGTGCCGGCCTCTCCTCCGGACCAAAGCCTGCCCAGGGGCCTGGCCTGCTCTGCCGCGGACAGCAGCCATTCCCGCCTCCTGCCTCTTGAGTCTCTGCTCTGGGACTAGATGGTGGGGACACTGCCAGGAGCTTCCCTGGGGTCAGAGCGTCTCCCCAGGAGGACAGGAGCTGGGTGCACATTCAAGCAGCTCCCAGGAGCCTGAAGCAGAAGCATGGGGTGCGGGGGAGCGCGAGGGCCCGCGGCCTTCCTGCGGGGAGAGGCTGCTCTGCGCCCCGCGGCTGTCCCCGATGGTCCCACCCCTGAAACGCCAGTTAGAATAGGAAGCATGACACCTGTCTGCGGTCCCATGGTGGCCGCTTCTTTGACTCTGTCACCCCAATTTTAAGTAGCGAGTGCATGTGCGGGAGTTCTGCACCGGGAAGTCGGGTGGAGCGGATCACCCGCAGGGGCCGGCCTGCGGCGCCCTCGGCCTCAGCACAGGCCCTGCCCACCCGCAGCCGGTCACCCTCTCAGTTGCGGCCGCAGGGACAGTTAGGTCCCCGGGTGACCGTTGGCCACTGTTTGTTGACGGGAAAGTGGCTTCACAGCTGCTTCCTCCTGCTGTGGGGACGGCAAGCGCAGAAGGAACGGAGCAGCCGGAAAGCAGGTGTCAGAGCACCGTGTCGCATTCCAGCTGGGCTGTGGGTGTCCTGGGCGGGCGGGGCTTCAGCAGGGCGTGAGGCTCCGCCGAGCCCTGGCAGTGGCTTTGTGAGTCTAACCACTGCGATGTGGCTGCTTATCGAGAAAGCCAGAGCAGACCACAGGGTAGAGATAGGACAGCAGCAGCGAGGAGACGGGCTGAATCTTTGACTCCATGATCATAAGAAATACTAAACAGAACCTCCTTCTGACAGAAGTGGCCCCGGCCCAAGGAGCAAAGAACCTCAGGAGAGCCTTTGGTCCCCATGACGAAGGACTGAAACAATGATTGCTCCCAATTTCCCCAAATCAAGAACAAGCCAAAACATTGGTGTCCTAGAGAGTTCTGCATCACTTCCCAGCCGGTGGGGGCTTTTGGGGACCCAGAAGGGCTCTGGCCTGACAGTCTGGAAACCCCTGTACTTGCTTCACCTTTGCCTGGGACCATGGTCAGATCCAGAATGTTCTAGCATCCTCTGGTCCTGCTCTGGGAATGGAGGGCATTAACTTTGTCCTCAGAGGGCTCTCATGGCTCTGAAATCTCACGTCTGAACCAGTATTCGTGGCGATTTTGGAATTTCTTGTCTCATTTGGGGTCATCCATCTTATGGTCCCAGTTTCTGAGCGCAGGTCTGTCCTCCTGGAACCCACTGGACCCAGGTGCCTTACAATAGCGGTTACCCTTTCTTCCTCTTGTTTCAATTTTCTGTCTTTTCAGAGAAAGGGAACTGACGATTGTTCTTTACCTTGTAGAAGGACACATAGCTTCGAATGCAGCAGATGCAGCGTTTTAATTATCATCTCTGATTTTGATTAGAAAGCTTGATGTCACATCTGTTGGTTTCAGCACCATTTACACATTTGGGCTCTTTCTTCTGTCCCAAGTTAGAGGAGTTTCAGCGTTTCAGACGTTATAAGGAGCAAGGCCAGCATTTCTTTAACTCTTGATGCCCGTGGGTGATCCCCGTCCGGTCAGGGGAGACCGGTGATGGGGTTCCGGCGCAGGATCTAGCTGCTGTGCTCCCCGCAAGGAGCAGGGCCGGCTTGTGGGTGGAGGGCGGTGTGGGCACCCATGTGTTTCGAGGTGACCTGCCGAGGCTTCCCTGGGGGCTACTCTGGCTGCTCGCTGGGCACCGCCAGGCTCCGTGTGGGCAGTGGGCAGGGGCCCGACTCACGGCTCGCCTCCGCCCCGCAGCACACCAGCGCCGGCGCTGAAGGTTCCGGCCAGGCCCTGGCATCCCCCGGTTCTTGTCTGGAGGAGTTCAGGAGTGCGCCGTTCATCGAGTGCCACGGCCGCGGGACATGCAACTACTACGCCAACGCTTACAGCTTCTGGCTTGCCACGATCGAAAGAAGTGAGATGTTCAAGTAAGTCAGAAGGGCCCCTCTGTGGCGTTGGGACCCGTGTGACCCTGGCACCGAGTCTTGGAGGGTCGGCACGCGCTGATTAGGGCTGCGTCCTCCACGAGCGGTCCTGAGCACCCGACCTGTCGCTCCCGTGGCAGCTGCGGCGCTCACGCCAGTGTGTGCGCTGGGTGAGGGCTGAGGGACGTGGCCAGACTGGTAGGCCCATGAAAATCAGAGTTAATTTCAGCCCAAACGCACTGAAATCAATAGGGAAGACCCTCCTTTTCTTCCCCACCAGGATTTCACCGTTGACACAACTGCCCAGGGGCTGCTGGCTTTGCTGACGTTGCCGTGGAGCCCGGCGCCGTTGGGATGCAAAGGGTGCCAACCAACCCTCTGTCCTTTGTGCAGCCCCTGCGGGGCCAGGCGCCCGGGCCCACGAGCCCCAGCAGTGACTGGTCGCTGCCCACATTAGTACCGCTCCCCGCTGGAGATGCGCCTTCCCGTCTGCGCCTTCTCGGGGGGAGTGCGGCGACCCTTCTGGGAGCCTGTCTCAGCTTCCTGAGTGAGCTCACGAAAGGCAAAGCAACACTCTCTGTCTTGTTGTATTTTAAGCACCAGAACAGTACCAGGTACTTAACTGGTAGCTTAATGAGACTTTCCAGGCAACTGGAAATTTGACATCAACTCGGGACAGAACCTTACTGTCAGTTACCTAATTGAGCACTTGGGTGTATCAGGTCCTGGGGCTTCCATTGTAGGGTCAATGGGTGATAATGAGTTGGTTTTGTGGTTTTGTAAGTTTGTTTGTTTTGAACCAGTAGCCTGGCACAAAGAACTGAAATAATAGATTAGATCCCATTATTTCAAATAATTAATTTGAGGGCAGTTAAGATTTTCACAGAAGTTGCTAAAATCCACAGCCCTAATTTTAGGACGTTACTGGGATTATATGGCTACTTTAGTCTTAATAGAACTTGTTTAATGCCGGCTTCAGCCTTCACGCCTCTAATGGTCAAATGAGGTGGGGTTTCTAGGATCAAGGATGCATTTCAGTTACTAACTGTCTCCCCGCCAGCCTCCAGTCAGACTACCTACCACGTATAACCCAGCAAAAGCTTACAGACGCATTTCAGGGTCTAGTAATCACCCCAGATTCGCTGTTCGTTACACATTCGGCGGGTGTCGAATGAGCACTTACTCTGTGTGAAGGGTTGCGGAGAAGAGACCTTCCTCTGCGGGCGGAGTTCATGGTCTGGTGGAGGAGAGAGGCGGGAGCGGAAGGACGGGCCGAGGGGCCGGGCGGCGCGGCGGGTGTGGACCAGACCGGGGAGCCACGTGGACGCCGGGCGGCTGTTTGTTTCCGTGCCGTCCCCGGCGCACTTGGGCGGCCACCATCCTCAGGGCCAGGGATGGGGGGTACACTTGATCGTGTGCCTCCCTCCCCCCATCGTGAGGGCAGGTGACACCCAGCAGGGTGTCCGTTCACTAGGGCGAGCGGGGGTCCCCGCTTGTCCCGGGCTGGGGCCCCCTCCCGTCCGACACCTCGGAGACCTCCGGGCCTGGGGGGGAGGCCCGAGGACCCGGCCCGCCTCGCTGAGCCGCGGCGCCGACGTCCGGTTTCTGTGTCGTCCCGTAGGAAGCCCACGCCGTCCACCTTGAAGGCCGGGGAGCTGCGCACACACGTCAGCCGCTGCCAAGTCTGCATGAGGAGAACGTAATGGCGCCCGGCCCTCCGCTAACGTACAACATGGTGCTACTCCCTCCTCTTCCCCTTCTATTTTTTAACAGCAACGAACCCTAGAAATATATCCTGTGTACCTCACTGCCCAGTATGAAAACCGTAAAGTGCCTTATAGGAATTTGCGTAACTAACACCCCCTGCTTCGGTGGCCTCTACTTGCTGAAGGAGAAACAAAGACCGTGATAAGCTGTCATAGTGACATACCAGATGGCACTTGTGATGAAATAAAAGTGTAACTCTGTCCTACAATCCGGTGCACTGATGTGTAGCGTGAGACTCCATCAGAAAACCAAAGGGTGCTAGGAGGTGTGCGGGGGCTTCCGTCCTGCTCGAAAGCCCGTCTCCACCCTGTATCACAGCAGCTGCCTTGTCAGCCCCGGAAGGGACGTCTGTCTGTGTCCCTGTCAAGCCGGGTCTATACGAACAGCGGCCTCGCAGCCCCCGTGTGTCGGGGCCGCGCGTGGAGCGGCGGGCTCAGCAGCCGGAACTTCCAGCCCCCCCAACATACATCGAGGTCTCTCTGCTCCGTGTGGTACTAAGCAGCTGCTTTTGCAGAAGTCACGAATTTCCTGTGGAATAAAGATGGTCCAAAAGTAGGCAGAAATTAAATATATATATATTTTAGTAATTTATATAGATGTCAGCAATTAGGCAGGGCAAGTTTTTGTTTCATTTCCACTGTTAAAATAAAGCTTACATAGTTTCTTCCTCGGAAAGACTGTGTTGTCCTTTCACGTAGATTTTTAACACACTCGGGTGTTGGACGGAAGCATCCGTGCTCACTGTTCACCTCGAACCCAGAACTCGTGTGTCGCCAAAGCCAAAGCCAAAGCCAAAGCCAGGCTCGTGAGCGTGGTGTCGATGACGGTGAAGCATGTCCTTTGAGCTTTACTGTTTTCATTCTGCATTAAGCATCTTCAGGGTTTTCAACACTAATCACAACGGAATGACTTGACCGCAGAACCGGCAACCGTCAAAGGCCTTCCTGTCCTTTCTATTCCGCGGCCTGGAGCCGGAACAGCCCCGCAGGATCTTAGTCTCCGCGTCCCACGGGCGGCGCCTGCGCGGCTTCCCCGTTCTGGCGAGCGCCGCGGACGTCAGGGGACGGACGGATCGCAGGAGAGCCGCAGTGACCACTGTCCCTGAAATGACATTTCACCCCAAGTCTCCAAAACCGGTTTGAAGACTACTAAGGCCTTTTATGTAATTTCTTTAACTGTGTATTTCTTAAAAATTCAAATTTGTAATAAAACTATTTGTATAAAAATTAAGCTTTTATTAATTTGTTGCTAGCATTGCCACAGAAACATTAAAAGGGACCGCACAAGCCACTAATAAGTCTGTAAGCTCTGCCCACCTTACATCAGACGTACTCTGCAGCTCCTCCATGACAGAGCCAGACTGGGCATCACCTACAGAAACCTGTGCAGAGGGAGATGATTGGTCCTCCTGCCCCTCCCCCTCCCCCTCCCTCCTCCCTCCTTCCCCTCTCCCCCCCCCGTCCGTCCAGCTGCCGTTGTCCCTCCGTCCATCCCTCCGTCCGCTGTATGTAAACTGAGGATTTGTCACTTTCCGATCCTGGTTAGAGACAAGATAAACAGAGATGAACAATACAGATAAACAGATGGATGACATATACACCCGGTCATGAAAAGCGGATTCACGGATGCCCTGCTGGCCCAGTCAGTGAAGCATCTGCCTTCAGCTCGGGTCATGATCCCTGGGTCCTGGGATCGAGCCCTGCGTTGGGCTCCCTGTTCTCTGCGGGGAGCCTGCTTCTCCCTCTGCCTCTCAGCCTGCTTGTGTGCTCTCTCTCTCCCCAAGAAATACATAGAATATTCAGAATTAATAAAAGCGGGTTCAGCGAGTGGGGGCAGAGGTTAGAACTGAGAACAGGGCTATGTGAGGGACGGGTGTCTGGGGTTCAAGCTGACATGAAGCTAGAAAGAAGATGGCGGATTCTTTTCCCTGATCTCATTTTCGGTTTACACCTGATCAAACATGACCCCTGGGGAATGAGTGCGACACTGTGTGTTACGGAAAAACCTCTAAATGCTGTGGTATTCCTGGTTATCGCACCCGACAGAGCTGTCTCGAGGACGGATTGGGACAGTGGGTGAACGTGACCCCACGTACGTGAGCAGGAAACCTCACTCCGGGTCTGGCTTCGGCCCCTCCCACCACCTATCTGTGATAAAACTGAGCAAGACGTTCCCCTCACCTTACTATACAGGGGGATAGGAGGAGGGAGCCCTGAGCCATCAGGCTTGACTCCTACTGACGTCACAGACACGGGGCACCCCCTATGGCCGCCATCTGGGAGCATTTTTTTTCCATGTATACAAGCCATTTCTTACACATCACTAGGTACTAGACACAGCTGGCGTGTCTAGGAAAGTACAAAGAAGGTACGACACCCTGAATCCCACCTTTCAGATCCCCTGCGTTTTGTGTCTTATTCGAGCAGGTTTTACGTGTTATTTTTAGAATTCTCCTCCAGTAAAATGGGTTGACGTTGATGGACAGTTCCGTGAATTGCAACATACATACAGGTTCATGGAGGCGTCATCAGAATCCGTCCCCAGGAGGGTTAGAGCGCCCCGAGATAGCCCCTCCAGCTCTCGCTCCGTGGAGGCCCTCCCCCGCCCCCACCCCCGGCTCCTGACCACCCACCTCCCTCCCTGTCACTCGTCTCTTTGAGAGTGGAGTCAGAGCCGCAAGCCCTGACACTGGCCCGCACTCAGCGCGGTGCACTGGCTGTCCTCCGAGTTGCTCTGTGCATCCGTGGTGCGCTCCCTCCTACTGCTGGGGGCTTCTGCGAACGTGCACCCTCTGTGCATTGAAGGACATTTGGACTATTGGCAGTCTCTGTTTGTTTGTTTGTTTGTTTATTCCTTTTATTTTACTTTATTATTTTTTAATTTATTTTCAGCGTAATAGTATTCATTATTTTTGCACCACACCCAGTGCTCCATGCAATCTGTGCCCTCTCCAATACCCACCACCTGGTTCCCCCAACCTCCCACCCCCCCCACCCCTTCAAAACCCTCAGATTGTTTTTCAGAGTCCATAGTCTCTCATGGTTCACCTCCCCTTCCAATTTCCCTCAACTCCCTTCTCCTCTCCATCTCCCCTTGTCCTCCATGCTATTTGTTATGCTCCACAAATAAGTGAAACCATATGATAATTGACTCTTTCTGCTTGACTTATTTCACTCAGCATAATCTCTTCCAGTCCCGTCCATGTTGCTACAAAAGTTGGGTATTCATCCTTTCTGATGGAGGCATAACACTCCATAGTGTATATGGACCACATCTTCCTTATCCATTCGTCCGTTGAAGGGCATCTTGGTTCTTTCCACAGTTTGGCGACCGTGGCCATTGCTGCTATAAACATTGGGGTACAGATGGCCCTTCTTTTCACTACATCTGTATCTTTGGGGTAAATACTCAGGAGTGCAATTGCAGGGTCATAGGGAAACTTTATTTTTAATTTCTTGAGGAATCTCCACACTGTTGTCCAAAGTGGCTGCACCAACCTGCATTCCCACCAACAGTGTAAGAGGGTTCCCCTTTCTCCACATCCTCTCCAACACATGTTGTTTCCTGTCCTGCTAATTTTGGCCATTCTAACTGGTGTAAGGTGGTATCTCAATGTGGTTTCAACATAGTATTAGAAGTCCTAGCAACAGCAATCAGACAAAAAGGGAAATAAAAGGTATCCAAGTTGGCAAAGAAGAAGTCAAACTCTCTCTCTTCACAGATGATGTGATTCTTTATATGGAAAAACCAAAAGACTCCACCCCCAAACTACTATAACTCATACAGCAATTCAGCAATGTGGCAAGATACAAAGTCAATGTACAGAAATCAGTGGCTTTCTTATACACTAACAGTGAAAATACAGAAAGGGAAATTCGAGAATCGATTCCATTTACTGTAGCACCAAGAACCATAAGATACCTGGGAATAAACCTAACCAAAGAGGTAAAGGATCCGTACTCGAGGAATTACAGAACACTCATGAAAGAAATTGAAGAAGACTCAAAGAGATGGAAGACCATTCCATCCTCTTGGATCGGAAGAATAAACATTGTTAAAATGTCTATACTGCCTAGAGCAAGCTATACTTTTAATGCCATTCCGATCAAAATTCCACCGGTATTTTTCAAAGAGCTGGAGCAAATAATCCAAAAATTTGTATGGAATCAGAAGAGACCCTGAATCGCTAAGGAAATGTTGAAAAACAAAAATAAAACTGGGGGCATCACGTTACTTGATTTCAAGCTTTACTACAAAGCTGTGATCACCAAGACAGCATGGTACTGGCATAAAAACAGACACATAGACCAGTGGAACAGAGTAGAGAGCCCAGATATGGACCCTCAATTCTATGGTCAAATAATCTTTGACAAAACAGGAAAAAATATACAGTGGAATAAAGACAGTCTCTTCAATAAATGGTGCTGGGAAAACTGGACAGCTGTATGTAGAAGAATGAAACTCTACCATTCTCTGACACCGTACACAAAGATAAACTCAAAATGGATAAAAGACCTTGACGTGAGACAGGAATCTATCAGAATCCTAGAATCCCACAGTCAGCCACCTCTTCGATATCAGCCACAGCAACTTCTTTCAAGATATGTCTCCAAAAGCAAAGGAAACAAAAGCGAAGATGAACATTTGGGACTTCATCAAGATCAAAAGCTTCTGCACAGCAAAGGAAACAGTCAACAAAACAAAGAGGCAACCCACGGAATGGGAGAAGATATTTGCAAATGACAGTACAGACAAAAGGTTGATATCCAGGATCTATAAAGAACTCCTCAAACTCAACACACACAAAACAGACAATCATATAAAAAAATGGGCAGAAGACATGAACAGACACTTCTCCAATCAAGACATACAAATGGCTATCAGACACATGAAAAATGTTCATCATCACTAGCCATCAGGGAGATTCAAATTAAAACCACATTGAGATACCACCTTATGCCAGTCTCTGTTGATGGTGAATAGAGAATGAACTTTCACGTTCGGGCTTTTATGGGAACGTAAGTTTGTATTTCTTCAGAGTAAACACGCAGGACTGGGATTGCCGGGTCACAGGGTGATTGTGGGTTTGCCAGTGTGAACACTGTCCCACCGTTGTGTGGAAGTGCTGGGCCATTTCGCGTTTCCTCCAGCAATGCACGGGAGCTCCAAAAGCAGCACGTTCACTCCGAGTTGGGGACTGCCAGTACTTTTGGTGTCATTGTGACCTGTAGTGGCATGAAGCTGCACTTCCAATTTGCCCTTCCCAAACAGCTCAGGTTGTTGACCATCTTCATGCCTTTTCTGGCCATCAGCACCTCCTTCTTTTGGAAGTATCTATGAAGTTTTGCTCATTTCAATATTTGTTTCTTTTTAAAATTGTTTTTATTATGTTAGTCACCATACAGTACATCATCAGTTTTTGCTGTGGTGTTCCTAGATTCCTTGTTTGCATACAACACCCAGTGCTCCGTGCAGTCCGTGGCCGCCTTGCCAGTCCGTGGCACCTGCCACCGGGCTCACCCATCCCCCCACCTGCTCCCCTCTAAAACCCTCAGTTTGATTCCTGGTAAAATTTGTTTCTTTGCGTACTGTTGAGGTTTGAAAGTTCTCTGATGCTCTGCTTACAAGTCACCAGCTAGAGAAATGATTTGCAAGTTCACCCTCTTACCCGTCTCTCTCACCAGCTCGCGGTTTTCATTTTGAAATGAAATGTCAGCATCTTCTCTGTGCAACGTGCTTTTGGTATCATGTTAAAGAACTTTTTGATTACCCCTTAGTCACAAAGATTTTTTTCTCCTGTTTTCTTCTAAAAACTTTATGGTTTTACTGATGACATTGAGATCTGGGATCCAGTCTTAAATTTTTCCAGTCAGTGAAATCCACATAACTTGAAACTCACCACAATTCAGTCCACAATTCAGCGGCATTTGGTACATTTACAATGTGATTTTACTACCTCTGTTTCCAAAACGAGATGTATCTTCATCACCCCACTTCCAGAGCCCATTCAGCAGTGACCTCCTACCCTTGGCCACCCCTGGTCTGTTTTCCGACTACGGATTTTCCGACTCTGGGTTCCGCGCAGTGTGGTGATTCGGTGGATGACCTCCGCACCTGACGTCTTCCACCGGAAGAAACATACACGTATACGAACGGTGCAGCTCTGCACACCGTGTGCCCGCACCTTCCAGCCCGTTTGCAGTTCTTTCCAGTCTGTATCGAGGAGCGGAATTGATGAGTCCTGTGGTGACTCTAAGTTTGGGAGGAGACATCAGATGGTTTTCTGCTGAAGCTGGACCATTCTCCACCCCCACCAACCATACGCCAGGGCCTCCGTCTCACATCCTCACCGGCCCTTGTATTCTCCGGGCTTGGGTTATAGACGTTCTCCTGGGTGTGAGGTGGTATCTCATTGTGGTTTCAATTTGCGTTTCCCTTATTCCTAATCATGTTCAGCATCTTGTCACATGCTTATTGGCCATTTATGCATCTTTGAGGAAAGAGCTTTAAGTCCTTTGCCCATTGAAAAAAATTTTTTTTTGGTAAGCATTCTTTATTCTGTGTACTAGACCCTTCTCAGTTACATGATTGGCAAATATATTCTTCCCTCGTGGGTTATATTTTTACTTTCTTGATAATGTCCTTCAATGCACAAAATTTTACAATTCTGATTAATTACAATTTATCTATTTTTCTTGTGTTGCTCATGCTCGTGTCATAGCAAAGAATGCATTGTCAGATCCTAGGTTACGAACATTCACCCGTTATGTTCTCCTGGAAGCATTTTATGGTTTTAGCTCTTGTATTAGGTCGATGGTCCACTCTTAATTTTTGTGAGACTGGGGGTCAATTCCACTCTTTGGCATATGTATTTCCAGTTGTCTTACACCGTTTATTAAAGACATGATCTCTTCCCAATTGGATAGTCTCGACACTTTGGTCAAAGATCAGTTGACCATAGATACGTGTGTTCTATGATCCATTCTGACTTATTTTTTAAATGACATGAAAGTTTTAGATTAAGGCTTATTTCGCATATAGGTATCTAATTGTTCAGATTTTGTACAAGGCTACAATTTCTTCATTTAATTGATTTTATAACTTGTCAAAACTAATTGTCAATGCTTTCTGTAGCCCTATTTCTTGGACTCTGTTTTGTTTCATTGATCTCTATGACTGCCTTCATCAAGGCAGTGATTAATTAAGCTTTAATTGATTAAATTTAGCTATAAATTAGAGCCTGATTAATTTAGTTTAACGTAAGTCTTCACATTAGTGGGTGTAATTCTTCCCATTTTGTGTTTCCTTTTCAGAATTGTTTTGGTGAGTCTAATTTCTTTGCTTTTCTATACAAATGTGAGATTTAGTTTTCAGTAAATCCTTTTTATGATTTTGATTGGAATTTTATTAAATGTATTCATCATTTGGGAAGAATGATCAATTTTACTATACTGAATCTTACATTCCAACAACACTGTATGTCTTTTCATTGATTTAGATCTTTGTTGATGTTTTAATGATCATTTTATAGGTTTAAGCCTAGAGATTGTGTACATTTTGGTTAGATTCATACCTGTATATTTATTTTCCAGAGCCATTGTAAGTAGGATTATTTTTAAATTTTTGTTTTCTAGTTGTACATACTAATCTACAGAAATATGATTGATTTTTTTTGTGTCTATTGATTCGGATCCCATGACATTGCCAAGTTTACTTCATAGTTCCAGGAGGATTTTAACATTATTTATTTATTTGACCGAGAGGGACACAGCAAGAGAGGGAACACAAGCAGGGGAACAGCAGAGGGAGAGGGGGAAGCAGGCTTCCCGCAGAGCAGGACCTTGATGCGGGGCTTGATCCCAGGACCCCGGGATCATGACCCGAGCTGAAGGCAGATGCTTAATGACTGAGCCACCCAGGCGCCCCATCCAGGAGGATTTTTTATAACTTTGTTAGGATTTTCTACATAGACAAGCAGGTTTTCTATGAATAGGGACAGTTCTATTCTTTCCTTTCCATACTCTAGTTCCCACTTTGGCTTTTTCCTTGCTTTTTTGCACTGGCTAGCACTTCCAGTCCAATGTTGAATAGGAGTGGGAAGCATGGACATACTTCCCTTGTTTTTGACCTTAAGGAAAAAGCATTTAGTCTTTTACCATAAGGATAATTTTATCTGTAGGTTTTTATATAGATGTTTTGATACTTGACAGTTTTTATCATGAGCGGATGTTAAATTTTGTCTCAAATGCTTTTTGTACATCAACTGTTATGGTTGTGGGAAGGCTCTTCTTTAGATGATTATTATCATAGATAGCAGAGGTGACCAAAGGTTGGGCCAGTGTCACATTTCCAGGACACACTTGGTCATAAACCCTCACCCGCTTGAAGCATCACTCCCTATAAATGACTTGTTGTTCTCTGGTTGCTTGTAAGATTTCTCATTTTTTTCAATTTTCATATTATTGATTATGACGTCTGGCATGGACTGGGTTTGCAAAACCCTTGAACCTGTGGCTTTAGATCTTTCTCCTATGGGGAATATTGCTGTTTTGGGCAGGCCATTGATCTGGTCAGGTTCAAGGCTCCAGGTTCCAGCTTAGCTCCCATGGGCTGTGGTTCCAGGGCAGATCTGTTTCTGCCGTGGTTCCAGGGCAGATCTGTTTCTGCCACTCGGATCTGTCCTGCATGAATGATACCCTGTGCCTCCTGGGGTGTGGGCGGCACGGTCGGTCTTCAATGTCATTGCTATGCTCCTTAGGATCAGAGCTTTATCTGCATCAAACCAAGACGAGTCTCAAGCATTTGCACACAGCTTTGCAGTCTTCTTGTCAAGGTCTGTCCTCCTTGTGACCTCGCCATTGCTTTCCAGTTTTCATGGTCTTTACCTGCCTTACCTGTGCACACTTCCTGTGACTGCAGCCATGCCTGGGAGCAAAGGAGAAATACAGTCAGTTCCCCCACTGGTTTGGGGGTCTGTCTAGACCTGGTTTTCTCTGCCTCTGATAGCTGCTCCATGGTGGGAAAGATAGGCTGGGCTGTGCTTACTCAATCTTAACCTGGAGACTGTGTCAACACGATTGCAGTTTAGAAGCGTGGAGCACTGGTTTTGATGGTGGTGAGTATGATGAGGACAGAAGAGGAACAAGTGACTTGACTTTGCTTGATTTTAACATTTCCCCCCTCTTATTTCTAGTGCTTGAATGCACTGTAAGCCATTGACTTAGTCAATTATAACACAGGGGCTCTCTATGTTAATAGATATGTGCTAGCTCTTCCCAAACTTTTTGGTTATAACTAACTGTGCTTTCAGTAATATCCACTGGCTTTGCTCATTCTGGGACCATCATCTTCATAGGAGCCCTCTCTCGTCCTAGGGCTCAGATGCTGGGTCTGTCCTCCAGAATCTCTGTTTGATCCCAGGGTCATTCTGTTGTCTCACGGAGCGCACAGATGTGAGCTCCGATCCGACCCTGCCACGTACAACCTCATGGCCTTGGCCAGGGCGTATAACCCCTCAGAGAGCTGCGTAATCGAGGTCATTTCTATTTTGCAGTTCTTCCAAACCAGGGTCAGACTGGGAGGAATTCATAGGAAAAGGAAAAACCCGTTTTGCTACCTCCATCCGTCTTCCCTTCTGCCCGTCCGTCCACACACCTACCCTTGCACTTCTCCAGCATTCCCACACCGCGTGCCTACCGTTTCCCGGCTACCAGGCTCGGAACAGATAAATACACATAAATGAGATCAACCCCTTAAGACATTTCCTCTTGGAAAGCGATTCTGGAAGAAACCTGTAGCTGCTCCGGTAGGTAACATGAGGTTATAGATCTAAAAACTACAGTCTTGGGCATGAGATGAGGGTCGACGACAAAGGGACCTCAGTAGAGGTTACCCAGTAGAGCACGGGCCTTGACGATGGGGGGGCGGCGAGGGCAGGTGAGAAACGTGTCCGGGAAGTGCGGACGGGGGTCCCGGCTCTCGGCGGCCGCGCTGGGCACGGGGTCCAGCACAGCTGGAGACCGGTTCCTCCTGTCCGTGTCCGCGTCGTCTTCTCGCGTCCGTGAACCACGCCGCGGACACGTCCACGTTCAGGGCACTTCGGGTCACTGCACCCGGATCGCCGTCCTCCTGACCCGAACCCGCAGGGCGCGGGACGCGCTCGGCTCCCCCGACCCGGACGGCCGCTCGGCGGGGCGCGGTCGGGACCCGGGGCTTCGCCAGCCTCCCGCGCCGAGGGCAGGCCCTGCCCGCCTGTCCGGCCCGCGCCCTCGGCCCGAGGGGTGTTCGGGTCGCGCCGTGCGCAGCGCCTCGTCCTTCCGCGAGTCGGCGCGGCCCCTGCGGCCCCAGACGGAGCGACGCGGCTGCTGTCCGGGTCCGACCCTGCCCGCGGGTCCGACCGGCGGAAGCGGCTCCGGCTGCGTCCGGCCCGTCCCCTCCCGCCGGCGAGGCGCCGCGGCCCCGCAGAGACCGGCCGGCGCGGCCCGTGAGGTCACGGCGGGGAAGGCGCCGGGGCGCCGCGCGCGACCCCAGGGCGCAGGTGCCGGTTTGGGGCCGCCCGAGGGGCTTCCCCTCCCGCCCTGGCCGAGGCCTCCCGGCTGCCTCGTTCGGCCCCTGCGGCCCGTGAGGCCGCGTCGCCGCCGTCCGAGCGGCTCTTCTCGGAGAGGACCGTCGCGGGCCGTCCTGGCACCGGGGGATGGCGGGCCCCGGTCCCTCCCGGCCGGCCGAGAGGCGCCGCCCCTGCAGCCCGCAGACACGCCCACCGGCGCCGCCCCGCCCCTCCCTGCCCCGCCCCTTCCGGTGCTCTCCGGCCCCGCCCCTTCCGGTGCTCTCCGCCTCGCGCGCCCCGTTTCCGGCTCCTCGGGCGTTTCGCGCTCCGCGGTGCCGGATCAGTTCGGAACGTGTGTTTCGTCTCGGGGTGCGGCTCCGGGGCGCGGCCGGACCCGCAGCAGCGCCTGCGCCGGCGGCCTGGGGACGGGGTCACCCGGACAGAGCGCTCCCGGCGCCGGCTCGCCGCACCCCTGCGAGGGCGTGGCCGCCCTCCGCCCCGCCCCTGCGGCGCCGCGCGCGGGGAGCGGTGGGTCCCGGCGGGTCTGACTCGTCCCCGCGCCCCGCGGCCCCCACTAGCCCGAAATAGCGGCGCGCGCCGGCCCCGGCCCCCAGGCTGCGCCCCCCGAGTCCCCCGAGCCCCCGGAGCCGCGCTGGATCCCCGCGAGCCCGAGTCACCGCCGCCGCCGGGAAATGCCTTCTGCTCCGAAGCGGTGCCGCGTGTAGCGTCCCTCCGCCGCCTCCAGGCAGTCCTCCTCGCTTGCTCTGAGCGCGAAACTTCCCTGAGCTCCCGGCGGGCTTTACGCAGGAGGCAGCGGGGCGCCCTGCCTGCTGCGGACGCGGAGACGCTGCGGCCGCTCCGACCCGGCCTCTGCGCGGGCTTCGGGCGATCGGGGGCCCAGCCGCCTCCTCCCGCGCGGGGCTGCGGGCGGCGCCGGCCTCCGACTGCGGGGCTCCTGCGGGGACCGGGGTCCGCTCCCCTCTGCGGGGCTCCTGCGGGGGCCCCGGGGTCCGCTCCCCTCTGCGGGGCTCCTGCGGGGGCACCGGGGTCCGCTCCCCTCTGCGGGGCTCCTGCGGGGACCCCGGGGTCCGCTCCCCTCTGCGGGGCTCCTGCGGGGACACCGGGGTCCGCTCCCCTCTGCGGGGCTCCTGCGGGGACCCCGGGTCTAACCCCCCCCCCCGCCCCCCGCGGCAACACGGTGCCCTCTTCTCCGGTGTTTCTAGAGGAGGTGGCTCGGGAGCAGATCGCCAGGCGCCACCCGGACTCCGTGGCCGGGTGCGCTCGCGGATGCAGCTGGGACAGAGAGAGCGGGTGGAGAGTTGCTCCAAATGGGCAGAAGGAGGTCTGCTACCGGAGCTGGTGAGCCAGCAGCCTCAGTGAAAATACGGCGAAAACACGCGTCGTCGGTACCCACCACCAGCCTCACTGCGTGTGGCGCATAAACAATGCATCTTGGAACACTGAAAAAAAAAAAAAAAAAAACACGCATCGTTAAAGGATCAGGAAAGGAGGTCACTTGCCCTGCACCTGTCTGTTGTTGGGTGATTTCTTTCCTTGGTGCTTAGGAAAATCCAGTCCCTAATACGTGTGTGTCCCTAGGTCACTGCCCAGGACTGTCTCTGCACACTCAGTGCGGGGGTGATGGGGGCCCAGCCTTGCCCCGGGGCAGGTGAGGCTCTGGGAAGGTGTGTCTGGAGGTGTGAGCTCCATCCCGGGGTGGGAGGGAAGGCAGCTGGCTTGAGCTGTTCAGGACCTTTCCAAAGAGGGTCGCATCTGGGGAGCCAGAGGTGGCTCTCCAGGGTCAAGGGGAGGGCCCGTGGAGAGCCTGCCTGGGGCCCCCCCCAAGGCCCAGAGCAGCGCAAGCTTCGCCATGCAGAAGGCTGTGGGCCCCACCCAGGAGGACCAGGACCAGAAGAACAGGAGGGAGACCCCTCCCCAGCAGCCCTTCAGGTGACCCCCTCCCAGTTCTTGTTTGTTGATTTCTTTCTCTGCTAGGGACCTGGGACTCTGTCACTTGGAGGAAGCCCATGGAACGCTTCCCAGAAAAAAGAGTGTACATAGCAGAATACATACAGAGCATTATAAGGAAGCTTATGATATCAAATGCACTTATCAAAATACTTCTAAAGTTTGAATTTCGTAATACATGTACTGTTTAAAGATTTTTTTGTTTATTTTACAGAGAGCGAGTAAGCACTTGGCAGGGGCGTGAGCTCCCTGAGCTGGGGGAGGGGCAGAGGGGCAGAGGAGACAGAGGGAGAAGCAGACTCCCCACTGAGCAGGGAGCCCAAGGGCAGGGCTGGATCCCATGACCCTGAGCTGAAATCAACAGTTGGAGCCTCGACCGACTGAACCCCCAGGCGCCCCCATGTACTTTGTAAGTTCACAAAGTATAGGATCTAGAGGTTGGTGTAATTCTATCTTAAAGTACCGCTGAACTTCATAATATGTGAAGTTTCTGGGCTGTAATGGATGTCCCTTTGTTGCCGGAGGGAACCTGGAGGCCCCCTGTCGGCCCAGGTTGCTATTATGGAGGGACAGGTGACTTCACCCCAGCACGGTCTGGACCATCTGCGGGCAAGGGGAAAACTCCTCACCTACGGTCTCCGTAAGGCTCACCTGCAAATATTGGACTTTCACTTCACTGTGAGCAGCTTTATTGTACTTTGTGTCAGAAGGAATGTCCAGCCTTTGCAACTGGACTGCCTGGGTTTGAATTCTCGACAATCACTGCTCAGCCTGGCTTGTTTGCTGATCTGCAGGATTCCGTGCACAAGGCTGGGGGGAAAGTGGGCCTATCAGTGTCAAGGGCTTAGAACAGAATGTGGCAGGTGCTCAGGCACCTCCCGGGTCTTTCCTTGGTCCTGTGCTGGGCCACACCCGGTCCTCACCGCCCGCCCTTCAGTGGGTTTAGAGAAGAATCAAGACAACCCTAAACCTTTCCAGCACATTCCGTGATCCATTTCGATTTGCTCTGCCGTTGCTAGCAAACCGGCTATAAATAGAAGTTTGTGTGTGTGCAGTCCTCTCGCTGCCGCGTGACCCCCGGGTAGCTCAGGTGACACAGTGACCCAGGGCCAGCCCTCGTCACCACACGGTCACCTCCTAACAAGGCCAGCAGACACGGTCAAGACTCAGTAAGTTCTGGAGGTCGCGGTCTGCTTTACTGGTAGTGCTGGGGAGCTGCGTGATAGATTCAAACCATCAGCAGAGCAGACTCCGTTTTCAATCGCTCGTGTCCTGCTGTATGATTTCAGGTTTACGGGGAAATGACAATAAGCCTTCACGGCCTCTCAGTTTTCCCCGCTGTCTTAGAGGATTTGTTCTAAGGGAAGTCTCTCCAAAAATACAAAGCCCCCTCCCCGCCGCCGGTCTGTTCACACTCCCTCCGGGGTTCATGCAGGAGCATAGTGATGGCGAGAGCCAAAAACAGACCCGCGCCTCCAGTACAAAGCCCTTACCAAAGACAGACCCCTCTGTTACGTTTCCTGTCACTTCAGTTGTTTCAATGACAGACCCTACCTGCGTGTTTCCCCTGTTCTTCCCCAAAGAGACCGTTGCATTAATTGAACGCAGTTGTAAAGGGGCACCCGCAGGGTCTCCCCGCAGGCAGGCTCCCTGAGGGCCCCCGCTGGTCCAGCGGCAAGTGCGGTGTGAGCCTGGGGTCCGGGAGGGGCTGGGGGGGCTGCGCGGTGGGGTCTCCGGCCCTCCCCAGAGGAGCCGAGCGCCTGCCGCTCTTTTTCCAAACTGGGGACTGGTCTTTTGAAAAGCAGAGCGTCTGAGCGGAGGGGGGACACCCCGTGGGAAGGACCCCGTGCCGAGTGCAGCGTCTGGAAGGCTGATCGGCAACATCAGGAGGTCACGCCCGCAGTGGGACGGAGGGAGCCCACTTCTGGGCCCCGAGGAATTGGTCTGGACTGTGGATGTAGGCATGGGCACCCCGATCTCGGACCTGCAGCCCAGCCGTGTGAGGAGCAGATGTCTGCTGTATACGCCGCAGGCTCTGGTCCTTGGTTACAGCAGCCCAAGCTCTAAGACACCTCCAGTTCCATACGGTCTCCAAGGTGGGCCACGAACTTGACTCCCAAAGTTCTAGAGGAGGAAAATGCACGATCTGTATTGGTTTTCTACCACAGTCAACTGTAGTGATCACTACAGGGGCAACGTAATTTTTAAGTGCCTTTCTGTGTCCCCAGTTTTAAATGATCTTCCGTGGAGAGAGAGAGAGAGAGAGGACGTGTGTGTCTGCACCCTAACGCCTCTTGGAACATCCTCTTAACCGCGTGCTTTCATTTCCGCACCAGCACCTGTTACATGCACGGCATCTGTCACGCATGTCACCGTTCCCTGAAGATCACCTGTTACGCGCGTCACTGCTGCTGAGTGGTTTAGACAGGGCAGAGATGAGACGAAGTGGACTCAGCCGCATCCTGTCTAATTAGAAAGTGGCAGAGTAGGAATCTGTGTAGTTAAGGGAGGGCATGTGCACATGTCCGCAGCCCGGACAGCATTCAGTACAGTGGAAGGAAGCAGGTAGGGACGGGCCCTGGAGGCGCAGAGCGCCGTGGAGGGCGGGCCATTCCCTGCCGCGGATGCGCTCCTCCCCGGAGGACCGGCGGAGCTGAACACACCTGCGCGGAGCGGCCGAGCTGCCCCCGGTGAGGGCTGGTGAGAAGGAGCGCAGGGGAGATCCCGTCTTGGTCGTGCTGACCGTCTGGGCCGATGAGAATGGGAAGGGCAGAGACCGCGTCCACTGGAGGGACATCCGGGTCCGCTGGGGACTCGGGCCGCCCAGGTGTGCCGAGAATCGGGCTGGACATGGCCACCGCAGCAGCCCGCCCTGGTCAAGGCCCGGGAGGCAGACAGCAGGGACCCCCGAGGGGCCGAGGATGCTGTCGCAGTGGCTGCTGCGGGGACAGCAGAAGCAGGAGCACCGCCTCCCGCCAGCACGGGCCCTGCTCAGGAGCGCCCGGGCATGTCTGCAAGGGTCTGAGAGCTGGTTCGCTCTGCGTGGCATGTCTGCAAGGGTCTGAGAGCTGGTTTGCTCTGCGTGGGGGGACAGGACCGCCCGCGGTACAGAGGTCACGCATGTGCCTGTCATGGTTTCCTCGGGCTGGAAACCACGGGAATTTTTGGTCTCACGTGCAGGAGGTCAGCAGTGTGAGATCGAGGTGTCTGCAGGGTCTGGTGGAGTCCTTCCGTCCTGCCCTCTTCCCAGGCCTGGCGGTGGCCGTCCCTCCATGGCCTTTCTCAGCTTCTAGAAGCGTTGCTCCAGCCTTGGCTTCCGTTGTCACCTGATGCCCTCCTCTTCTTAGGAGGACGCCAGCCACGTGGGGCGGGCGCCGCCCTGAGGGTGGCCTCTGAGCTCGTCCCATCTGCAGCCACCCCGTTTCCAGATGAGGCCCCATTCCCAGGTGCGGGGTTAGGAGTGCACCCGTCATGTTTGGGAGACACAGTCCACACCACGGCGACACCCCAGTAAATGCTTTCAGTGCAGCAGGGGGCCCCGAGCTCGCTCTCCGAGGCATCTCTCTCGAAGGACTTCCAGCGCCAGGTCCTGCTGTAGCCACGGCTGCCTCGCTCTGACGGTTTCAGAAATGTCGACGCCGCGGCCCGCCGGCAGGGTGAGTTTGTTCTCATCCTTGGGAAGGACCGGGCTGCTCTCAGACGCTGGCAAGTTTATCTTTCCGTGGGCAGGAAACGAGCCCGACGCACACCTCCTCCCGGGCCGTCCTTCACGGGGCGCTGCTGTGAGAACCCCACGTTAGGTTTGGGGTGACTTTGGGTTGAGTGCCGCACGGGTCTCAGTTCTAACGATACGACTCTTTGCAACACGTTTTCCAAAACACCCTTTCTCCTCATCAGAATTCGAGACCTTCCAGATAACGGTTCTGTGGGCCGTTCACGACTTGACAGCCTAGCGACTGCCCTTTATCTGCCTTTAAATGATAGGTCAAGAGGGTTTGCCTTGCCCTAGGGCCGACTGAAGGCAGCGAGTCCCCTGGGGTAAGCGAGACTGGGCATTACTGTGGCCACCTGACCCCAGGGCCATTCCCGCCTGCGGAAGTGAAGTGTCTGGTTACCTCGGGGGAAAGAAACAGTTCATTCAAGATCGTGCCTGTGCTCTATTTTATTGTCTTAGAAGGTCTATGATTTCCGGTGGTTTGGTTCTGAAGAAGAGGAGCCTGCCCTCGGACAGACGGCTCCTCCTGAAAGCCGGTGCTCGACGACCAGTGTTTCAGCAGAGTGCAAGGCCTCCGTGCCACGGCTGCGTGGCGAGGGTGACGTGAGGTCCAAGAAGCCACGGCGCGCTCAGTGGACAGTGACTGCCCCATGGGGCTTACCGGGTGGGGCAGCTGGCGATGGTACTTTGGCCCCTCTTGGGACGCTGACCTTGAGGAGCATTCCTCCATGTGGGGTCTGTTTCCCCATCCCCCGCTTTCGACGCCCTCTGGCTGAACAAAGGTAAGCCAGACGACACCCCCAGGCCCCAAAGCAGGATGTTAGCCTCCTGCTGAAACAATATTTCAGGACCGAGGACAGGTTGCATTTTTCCCTGTGACCAAAGACTTGGTTTGAACAAGTAGCCTTGATTTCTTTCTGCCTTTTTTTTTTTTTTTAAAGACTGTTTATTTGAGAGACAGAGAGACATTGAGAGAGCACAAGCAGGGGAAGCAGCAGAGGGACAGGGATAAGCAGGCTCCCCGCTGAGCAGGGAGCCTGACATGGGACTCGATCCCAGGACCCTGGATCATGACCTGAGCCGAAGGCAGATGCTGTACCGACCGAACCCTCCAGGCACCCTTTCTGCTCTGTCTTGAGTGACAGTGATGGACACCAGAACCTTCCGTGTTGGTAGGAAGCTCTCAGATTCGCTGCATGCCCAGTGGCCGCTCTGTGCTGGTGCCTCCTGAGCGCCCGGAGTGTGTTAGCCGTTTGCCTGCCCCTCACATGGAGACCTTACCACAACGGGGTGAGGCCCACGGAGCTCTCCGGAGCAGCTCTGCGGAGAGGCCAAGACATGGCCCCGAGACTGTCCCCAAACCTTGGTGCGGAGGCTCGGAGTACCTGCCCCTTTGCAAGAGGCCTTGACGTTCTTGGCCGCAGGTGACGAGTCTGTCTTATTCCTTGGGCTTCTGGTGAGGACCCACCTCTTGGACTCTTAGGACCCCAGCTTCCCTCTTTCCCTTTTAGGGAGGGGCTTTCTATGCCAGAGAGACCCCCTGATGCCGAGAGCTGCTCCAGCGGAACCCATCCCTGCAAGCAGATGCTTCCATAAGGGAGAAAAAAGAAAGGGAACAAAAGAAAAAAGAAGACAACGTACTCTCATCATCTGTGGTTTTTCTGTGCTCTTTTGTCTAAAGGACTGGAGAGGGTACTCAAAGCAAACTTTCCGGTGGGACCGTGGCTTCCAGCTGGGTTTGGGCGTTTGTATTTTCAGGGGAGAAGGGACGCCCTCGGGTGTCCAGGAGTCAAGGGTGTCGGGGACGGCGGCCGGTCGAACGCTTAGGCCATAGCGTGTCGATGTCACAAGGACGTTGGCTGTGGACCCCAGACCCCAAGGGGCCGGGCAGGTGCTGAGGGCCCGCGACTCACTGGGTGTCCCCCCAGGGAGGGTGGCATCCGGAGGAGGTCATCAGTCCCTCGTTTCAGGGTGTTACACGGTCGGGTGAGGGGGCCAGCACAGCCGCTCCGGGACGAGGACCGTGGTGTCGGAGTGTTCTGACGGGGCCGAGTCAAGGTGCCGAGCTCCGGAAGCAGGTGCTTGGCTTAGTGAGGAAAGTGTCCCTAAGGCTGAGCGTCCCCACCGAGGTCTGAGGCCCCCCGGCCGCACTTCTGTGGAGACCCATCTGGGGATTTACATCCCCGCGCGTCAGCCGTTCTGTTGTAGGGGGTGGAGGGTCTGGGGCGGCTTCCACGGCTGCGGCCAAGTCCTGTCGCCCTCCCTGCCCTAGACCCATCCTCATGGGACTGAGCAGCCGCGGGTGGGCCGTCGCCGGGACTGGCCCCGTGCCACATCGAGGCTGCGCGGGGCCCTGTGTCCCTTTCTCATGCTCTTCTGACCGTGGCCTGGGGAAGAGTCACTACGGGTCAGGGAGGCTGATGCCCCTTGGAGCCGGCTGAAGGCGACCCAACGGACCCACCGCGAAGCAGAACCGCTCCAGGCACCTGCGGGCCCGTGAGCGTGATCAACACGGACGGGGGAGCCTCTGATTTCTAAAGCTGCTCTTAGGCTCAGCACACGCTGACGCACTCAGGGCCTCTGGGTGCAGAGTGGGCAGGCCTGGGCGAGCCTGTGCCCTGTGGAGGGTCGGCTGAGGTGGCACAAAGGGCCTTCAGCACTCGGGGGCCGGACTGGAGAAGAGCAGGGCGCGGGCTACAGAGACCGTGGCCCCGAGGTGGAGGCTCTCCTGAGAAGGCCGGGAGCCGGGCGCAGCTTCTGGCCGTAATCCTCCCCAAGCCTGGTCAGAAGAGCGCACGCACACCCAGCTTCATTCTTGGGGCTGCCCCCCGCAAAGGAGGCCCGCAACGCAGCAGGCTGGTGTCATTTGGCCGGAATGCACCCTATTAATATTAACCCCCCGGCGGAGTCCCAGTAACCCCCCACATCGCGGTCCCCGCCAGCGTCGCCTTCCGGTCTTCTCTCTGAGTGCCGTCTTAAAAGCAAATGGACGGCATCGTTTGGGCGACGGGCCCAGCTCCTGTAGAAGGGTCCAGGAGGATTAGCTCGGCTCCTCCATAGCATGGTGCATCCGTCATGAATCTGCCCCAGAGCCACTTCTGGAAGTGGGGGGCCTCGGAGCTGCCCGCCAGCCCCTTTGTCAGACCCATTTCTCTGGGGTCGTGGGCCTTCATCAGCACAACAAGAGGCATTTTCCTGAATGACAGGAAGGAAAGTCCGTTCCTAGAAACCCCGAGCTAGGATGGATTTCAGCTTCTTGGAAGCCAGCCCTTATGATCAGATACCGGGAATGTTCGTGCTGGGGGACTGGGTGACCAGGCCGGAATGTCCCTGGGAAACCAGTGGACTCCGTTGCCGTGTGTGTCTCACGGCCCTGCAATGCCGTCATGCCGGGGACCATCCCTTTCAGTGCAAAACGGACGCTTCCCAGGGGACCCAGGGGTTTCTCCGTGCAAGCCTCGTTCTCACACTGGGGAATCCGCATGCACACGTGTGTGAGATGTCAGCGCCACAAAGACACCGTACACATGAGTTCTGTTTCAACACTGCTTTGGGAAGCCGGGGTTCCCGAGCTCAGAAAGCCAAGCAGCATGCTTTCTCGGTGGACAGAGTAGGGTTTGCCTCCCTGGCCTGGGGGCACAGACTAGGGGAAGCAGGGATGCCAGCCGTCCTGCAGAAACCAGCCTCGTGCTGGCTAACTTCTGTCCTCAGGGGGAGGGACTGGGGACATCCGGAGAATGTGTGGACAGAGGTTCCAAGTGTTCGAAATCGCTGGCCATGACCAGCACCCGAGGCGTGCCCTCCACCCCCCGCGGGCAGGGGCTGTCCCAGAAGTTGCACGGGTATGGGCTTTGGCCGTCACTGTTGGCTGAGGGGACTCTGCAGATCCTGAGAAAGGCTGCAGACCCGAGATCCTCGGCCTTTTGTTAGAGCGTCTACACCACGGGGATCCACGTGGGTCCCGGAGCTAAGAGCTCCCGACCGAGGCCCCCTGGGCAATGCTATTCAAGCGCTGGCCTCACAGGCTCTTTCCTGGAAGAGCTCATTTGGTGTCTCCTGACCCTTGTCTTTTGTAAGCCCCGACCGTGCGCCCCAGGGCTGGCCAGCGCGGGTGTGGGAGGCCGGCTTCCCTGTGGAGTCCTTGTGACTCTTTATTCTCCGCTTTCAGTCTTCGCAGAAAATGTGGTCTCCCGGGAGTCGGGACCGTCCCTGGAAGCATGCCCTGTGGGCCGTCCCCCAGCAGCCGGCGGCCGGGGGCTTCCTGGAACCCGCGTGACTCCGCCTCACCTGGGTCCCTGCTCTCTGCCGGGAATTCCAGCCGCGCCCCCAGTTCGGTGACCGTTTTCAGCTTCTGTGGGGGATGCGCGGCCTCGTCCTGCCCCAGGGCGCCAGGGAAGGCTTCTGGTCCGGTCCACCGCACCCCAGTCCCAGTGCTCTTGAAATTAGCAGACGGATCAGTGCGAGGATATTTAAGGACTCCGCCTCGCAGCTCCTTATCTGGACCAGACGACCCAGAACTGCCGGCCCCTTCTGTTCTGTCAGGGGTTGAATGGAGTCTCCGTGACATATTTACACCCTCAGTCTGGTTGCCCGAGGATGCGACCTCGTCTGGAAATAAGGTTGCTGCAGCTGTCATTTCGATGAGACCGGTTGTGCGGGAGGAGGGCGGCCCGAATTCAATACACCTGGGGGGGACACGCCTTGTGAAGACGGGGACACGCAGGGAGACACCAGGGCCGGGGAAGAGGTGAGGAAGGAGACCCCCAGTGTCCGAGGTGCGCCGCCCCAGACCGTCTGCTCAAAACCGTGGGCGAGCACGTCCCTGCTGTCTTCGGCCGCCGGTTTCCGCTGCTTTGTTCCATCAGCCCCAGGAGTCGAACTCACTCACTGCTGGTGGCTGCGTTTCCGTGCGACAGAGCGAGCACGGGCTCAGAGAGGCTGAGCATCTATCGTGTCACACAGCTCATGTCCCCAAGCAGCAGCCGGACTTGGGCTATCGCTAGGACCTCCCTGGCTTGTGCTGTGTTCTGATGGCCGGCAGAATCCGCGCCTCCGTCTGTGAAGGGTGTGATGGGAATGACCCCAAAACCGCCCACCAGCTTTCTAGGGGCGCGTGTTCCGGACTGGGCATCTCAAGGAGCTTTGACAAGTGCAGACGTCAGTATATCCCCGGTCAGTATATCCCTGGTCTCGTCAAGATACGGAAAGTCCCTTCCTGCGGGTGGTTCCCTCAATCCCCTTCTCGGGGAGCTGCGGTCCCTCCCTCTGCCCAGGCCCCTGTCGCCTGGTTTCCGTCACTGCACACGGCTCTAGAGCTCTGTCGAGGAGGCGCTCCTGCCGCGTGTCTTCTGTCGTGCGTGCGTTTTGGAACCTCCCGCCGCCGGGCGTGCGTTGTGCTTGGGCACCTGGTTGCTGGGGGTCCACCGTGCGCACAATGTCCTCGAGTGTTCTCCCGATGGGGGCATTCGGCTGGCTTCCAGTTTGCGGCCGTGAGGACAAAGGCTGCTGTGTTCATGCGGCCTCGTGATATCGTCTCTTTCCTCCTGGGTAAAATCTAGGCGGGAAGTTGCTGGGTCTTACGGGAAATACGTCTGACTTCGCAAGCAACAGAGATGCCGTTCACGGAGGGACTTGCGGGGTGCACGGGGGTGAGGGCACGCCTGGCCACAGGGGTGTGACAGACGTGACCTGCAGCCATGCGCGCACACGGGCCCGGCGCTCCATCTCATGGCCACTGGATGGTCACCGCAGTCTGTGCGGGGCCAAGCCACTAGGCAAAACTTTATTTATTTATTTTTAAGATTTTGTTTATTTATTTGAGATAGAGCGAGAGTGAGAGCAAGAGAGAGAGAGAGATCACAAGCAGGGGGAGCAGCAGAGGGAGGGGGAAGCAGGCTCCCCGCTGAGCAGAGAGCCCGATGCGGGGCTCGATCCCAGGACCCTGAGATCATGACCTGAGCTGAAGGCAGAAGCTTAACCCATTGAGCCATCCAGGTGCCCCTGCATGTTGCTTTTAAAAAATTATTGATTTGATCTGGTTTGGAGACCTTTAAACTCTGCCACACGGGGAACCCCTTATCCTTTCTCATAGTTGCACCTGCTCCGTGACATGGGGGGGTTCCTTTCCACTTACCCAGCCCCCCATTTGTGGACGAACAGCTTACTGCCACCACAAGCCTGCCGCAATAAGCAGGGACAGTTTATCTCCAGGGTCACCTCCTGGGAACGGGGTCAGAGTCTCAGCTCTTTGCCTTCTGATAGACGTCACGTTCCCTCTGTGAGGTCCGGCGTCTGACCCTGCCAGCCCCGTGCACGGTGACTTCCCCTCGGCCATACAACATAGTGTACTACTTTATGGAAATGCCGCTGGTCAAAAACACCGATTTTGGTTTCTCTTATTATGGGGAGGTTGAGCATCTTTTAATATAGTAAAGGATTCTTGGATGTTTCTTTTTCTTGAGACTATGGTTCACGTCATCTCGTAAGTTTCTGTCGCGTGGTTGGGGTTATCGAGGTGACGTTCGGGGATAATGCTGCAAACACTTGTCTTCGTTTAACTCTGTCTCTGTTTAAAAATTTAAAATTTAATTTTAATTTTGGTATGTAGGGTTTTTGATGTAAATTCGAGTTTCTCATCTTCCTTTGATTTCCCGCATTTCCACGGGGCCACAGAGAACAAGATCACAGGACTCTGTCTGGAAAGTTTCGTCGTGGAACTGGAGGTGGGGAAGTTGTGTCGCTGGGACCACGGTTCTCAGGGAGCTCGCGTGGTTCACCTCCCAGGAGCCCCGTTTCTCAGAAGGAAACGATTTCAGCGATATTAACACTTGTATTTTTTTTTTGGGGGGGAGGCAATGAATTATTCAATTATTTGAGCACTGGGACAGTGGGTGCGGCATGTAAAGAAATGAATTTCTGGTGTCCCTATCGGTAAACCGTACACCAAAAATATCATTCGTGTGACTTTGAATCACTAACCACCAGAAAGTGTGAAGAGCTCCCCACAAACACATTTATAAGTAGGTGCCGTGCGAGGCTGTGAGTGCAGGAACAGAGCAGAGGGGCGGCTCGCACAGAGCCCCCGTCCCACCTGTAGTGGGGCCCTACGTTTGCCTGAACTCCAGGGTGTGACCCGCAGGACATTAGAGCCAGAATTTTTAGTTAAATGCTGAAGGAGCATCTTCGGGGCACACTGGAACGGCGGCAACTTTGATTTACTTCCGCTGAAGTGACTCTTGGTTTTGTCTCATGAGGTCACTAGAGATCGTCCTCGGTCACAGGAGAGCGAGTGTCTCCAAACGTCATTCGTTAGAGACACCGAGAAGGCCACCAGTTCCCAGCTTTGCAGGCAGGCATTTTTGCTCGTAGGTGGGTGGGCTGCGGGCGCACTTCAGAAAGGAATCGAACCTTAACATCGTGGAATCTAAGGGTCGGAGGAGACGAAGGGTGTCCCTGCTGCAGGAGTCCTTCAGCGGAGCCCGAGGGGCCCTCCAGCGGGCACACGTCCAGCAATGGCAGGAAAACACACGAGGATAAACAGGAGAGGCGCCTGGGAGGCTCAGGTCGTGATCCCGGGGTTCTGGATCGAGCCCCGCGTCGGGCTCCCTGCTCCGCGGGAAGCCTGCTTCTCCCTGTCCCACTCCCCCACGTGTGCTCCTTCTCTCGCTGTGTCTCTGTCTGTCAAATAAATAAAATCTTAAAAAAAAAAAATTGAAAACCAGGCGATGGACTGAAGAGTTTTCATTAGAGTTTTTCTATTTTCCCGTACGTCTTTGGTGCCTGCTGCTTCTTTTCCACCAACACCGCACCTTCCACAGACGTGTGTGCTCCTGTGATGTGCACACACGCACGGGCACATCCGTGAAGGTGTATTTCACACGGGTGTAGATTACGTGTCCTATGCAGACCCTATGCAGTTCCGCGCACCCTGCCACTTGCACGAGTTTGAGAATCTTGATGAGACGCGGTTGCTTCTCCTCGGCTGCCCTGTGGGTCTGCCGGTGGACGGATGCTCTGCGGCAGCATCTACTGAAATGCTGAACGTTTCAGGAACCTCCCCTTGGTACGAGGCAGCCTAGATCATCACGCGTCCCGTCGTGTTTCCAGAATGTCCTTCTTGCGTTGACCAGCCTTGCCCTTCCCGTGGGTTTTGGCTCGCCAGGGCCTGCGGAGCCCCGAACACATCTACTCACGATTTGCTACGATCTCCTCCTTGTACGTGTAGACACTGCCCAAATCCCTTTGACTGCTTTTCCTGGGGCCAGATAGAGGCCAGGATGGAGGGAGGAAAGAAAAGGGTCCAGTTACGGCCTGAGTAGGGACCTCCTTCCTTTGTGACCACACGCACAGTCCTGCCCTGCCTGACTTGTAGTGTGATGTGGCTGACGGGGGACCTAGGACACAGGTCCCTCTTCAAAGAGACACTTGGGCAGGGCCCGGGGCTCTCCCGGGCTCCTGCAGCATTCGTAGTAGCACCCACGAACTGAACTCATGACTTGGACAAGGGGCCGCCGTTCTAGATACAGCGGGACATTATCCCCCGCACGTTGGACAACCCACATCTCTGCCCTTCTTGAAAAATGTCGAGAACTTTAAGAAGCTGTGATCTGTCTTTGTACAGGGATAGGATGTGTTGCTGCAACAGGTGAACGTGCTGGAAACACCCATCAGCTCACACACAGCTCCTGGATGCTTCGTGTCAAAGCCGCGGAGACTAGGGGGCGGAAGCCCCAGCCCTGCTCTCAGGAGCTGGTGAGCAGTCGTGGGCGAGTACAGGCAATGGTCCGGCTGTGTGGGTGCTGCTCAGGGACGGGTCATGCAGGGAATGCTGGCGCGGGCCTGGGGCGCTAAGTCAAGCTGGAGGACACGGAAGTCAAGTTCCCGAGAGAAACGAGCCCAGCTCAAGTAGGACCAGGGGTAAACACCGTGCATCGGAGCCGGCCTCGGCCGGGAGGGTTCGTGGGTGGTCTTGACAAAAGCCCACGGCTGCACGAGGTTGGCTGTTCCGAGGGAAACCTGCCCTTTCCCCAAATGTCTCCAGAGACTGACCTCTCGCTTCTCCCTCGGTCGCTCATTTGGCCAGAATAAGGTGACCGTTCCCTGGGGTCAGATGGTGCAGACGCGAGTGTAGACGTGTCAGTGTCTCCCTTTGAGGGTCTCCGGCCCAGTGATTAAGAAAAGCACACCCTCCCTGCTATCACCCCGTGCTCCAGGCCTCATGGGGTGCGGCCAGAGGGATCCTGGGACACCGAGACGGAGCAGGTCCTTGTGCTGGACAAGGGCTCTGGGAGGGGTTCACGGAGCCCGGGGCATCGATGCTGGCTGGGGACGGGAGTAAAGTGTTCCCGAGATGATGCGGACCGAGGTCACGGCAGACCAAGAAAGCGACTCAAGGAGCCCGTGCGGATGCCCTGTGCGCATGCCCTGTGCGCGGCCCCCGGGGGCGGGGGGGGGGGCAGGGCAAACTTGGGCGTGACCCCAGGGTGGTTTTCACGGTCTGACCATGTGTCCTGGGCATCTGGATGGGAAGCAACCTTCCTTGGTGCTTCTGACCTGAGCCTTTGGTTAAAAAGCAAGGGGTGGGGCAGAGGGTCTTGGGCGAGAGAGGAGCGGAAATAGGGCCTGGCCCAGCCCCTGCGGTGGCTTTAAATATATCCACGGGTCCTTTCTCCTCCCTGCAAGAGGTGGACTCAATCACCCTCCCCCCGGGGCGGGGGGACCCGCGGCCGGCCTCTAACACAGAGAAGCAGGCGGAGGGGTGGTGTGAGATTTCAGAGACAAGTTCGTAGAACGTCCCTATGGCTCCTGACTGCCGCTCTGGGGTCACGCACGCTGCAGGGGTCAGGCACAGGCACCCCTGCGGCCCCACGGAGAGACCGTGTGCGGAGGACCCGAGCCTCCCGCCACCTGCTGTGGGGACACTGTTAAAGGCAGGTCCTCTGCTCTCCCAAGCCATGAGCCAAAAACACCCTGTTAATCAGACCCTGCGTTTTCTGTCTTTTCTCATGTTTTGATATCCGGGGGCCTTGCTGACCCTGGAGAGACTGCCCCCGGACCCCCAGGGCCATTCTGGCTCCTACAGCGGAGTGTCCCCGACAGGGGCTTATGAAGAACAGAACATTATTGTTGCAGAGCCGGAGGCCAGCAAGTCCAGGATCGGCGAGCTGGAAGCTTCTGGGCTGGGCGAGAGGCCTTCCTGGTGCTTCCCCCGTGGCCCCGGTTGGCTTGCGTGGGGTGGCACCTCCTCTTGGGGGTCCTGATTATAACTTTCCAGACGTGGTTGCTGTCCCCTGATCTGCGGGGCCTCACCACACCTGAATAAAAACAAAACCTGCATTTCGAGACACGCCTAGCTCACATCTTCTCGAATTCCTGAGCCCTGGAAACCGCGAGATGGTCCCTGCTTGCTGTCTAAGCAGGGAGTTTCGTGGCAATGTGCTCTCAGCCGTGGGAAGCTGACACAGCCCGTGAAGGCCGGCAGGTTTAGAAATTTGGGGGATGCCAGGGTTTTGTTTTTTTTTTTTTTTTAAAGATTTTATTTATTTATTTGACAGAGAGAGATCACAAGTAGGCAGAGAGGCAGGTAGAGAGAGAGAGAGGAGGAAGCAGGCTCCCCACTGAACAGAGAGCCCGATGCGGGACTCGATCCCAGGACCCCGAGATCATGACCTGAGCCAAAAGCAGCGGCTTAACCCACTGAGCCACCCAGGTGCCCGGGGTTTTAAGGAGAAAAATGTGCTGTGCTTGTGTGAGAAACGGTGGCTCTGGTAGCAGATGGGGTGGTGGGACAGGACATACCCATGGACACGCAGACCTTGTGGCTAGTCTGGCCCTCCAGCTTGTTCACGACACATCCTAACCCTGTGGCCTGAGTCTGTAACACACACAAGAATCTACCAAGGGTTAGACTTATTTGATCTTATTTTACCCAGAGCATTCTGTCTCATCAGTGCCTCTTACGGCGATGTTGACTTTCCCTTGGAGGCCATCCCCATAAAGCCCCGGTGTCGGCCAGGGCACCCTCACCTGATTGTCCCCGTCGCGCTGAGCAGTCCAAGCCCCTGTGACTTCTTCCCTCCCCGTGACCTTTGCCTTGTATGTTTAGGTCAGCGACATGGGAAGCCTGACCCCAGGGTGAGCGCTGACAGCGAGTGTGGGGTCAGGAGCGGGGGACGATGTTCAGGAAGTCTCGGTGGTTGGATGTCAGGCGCGTGGGGCCCGGCTGTGCTGCGCTGGGGTTGGGCTGGGACCCGGGTCCCGTGCGGCCCCCCTCTGGAGGGCAGGGCTGGGGGCGGCCGGGTACGTCTGCAGAAGGCTGAGGCGGAGGGAGGGCTGGCCGGCAGGAAGCCGGGGCTGCGCTGCCCCCCGGATGGCTCCGCGCTGCCCCCGGGATGGCTCCGCACTCCCCCTCTTTCTGCCTAAGGCATCAGCATCACGCAGCGCGGCGGAGGGCGCCGCCTGCGTGCACCTGACTTCTGCCCTGCGGTGTGTGAGAAGGTCCCCGAGCACACGGGTCTCTTAATCGCAGACCAGCCGCGGACGGCGGCCGCGCGCCGGGGAGGCCGGGAGAAGGAAGCTCTTCGCAGTGAGGGGACTTAGGAAGGACCCAGAGCTACTTTCTCCAACTCGGAGGAAGACGGGGTGTGAGGTGCGGGGACCGGCCTCTCCAGCGGAGCGCAAGGCCCTGGGGGGCCCCGGTGGGCTTCCCGATTCCCACGAAGTCTTTGCGGCGGCCTGGGGTGCAGTGTGGGGGGCGGCGATGTGACCCCTGCAGACACAGCAGCCGGCCGGGGCTCCGTCTGCATTCAGAGCGCGGGCTCCAGCCTTGCTGCCCGGGCGCGGCGCGGGGAGGATCCGTCCCCCAGGAGGCCCAGTGTGGACGCCGGAAGCCCGCGGCGCCTGGGCCTCCCTCCGAACGCAGGAGGCAGCACGACCCCCTCACTGCGGTGGCCTGGGGAGAAGGAGCCTCCTCGGGGCTCCTGCCCGCCTTCCTACCCCACGCACCCCTCCTGGTCCCAGGGCCACAGGGGCCTCTCTGGGCCGGGCGGAGACGCGTCTCTTCTCCCCGCGGCTGCGCGGCCGCCGCTGTCCCGCTAGGTGGCAGCACAGTCCGTGCCAAGCCCGCGGAGGCCTCGGAGCACCGGCGCAGGGACCGCTCTGCGGAGGCGAGGCCGGCCGCCTTTGGCCTCTGGCCCTCCTGCCCGTCGCCCTGCGCCCGTCCCCCTGCCCGTCCCCCTGCCCGTCCCCCTGCCCGTCCCCCTGCCCGACCCCCTGCCCGTCCCCCTGCCCGTCCCCCTGCCGGCCTCTGCTGCCGCCCAGCTCCTGGGCTCCTCATGCGTGTGCACATGGATGTGGGGACACGTGCACATGTGTGCAGAGATGCGTGCACTGGGGAGACACGCACACGCGGAGACGCACACACAGGCGGTAGGACACAGGTGTTTGCGCACACAGCAGTATGCACACTCACCGTCACGGTCTGAATGCGTCTGTCCTCTGAAGGTTGCCGTGTTGAAATCCCCACCCTCTGCGGGAGGGATCGGGAGGTGATTCAGGTCAGAGGGGATCATGAAGGCAAGACCCCCATGGGAGGATTAGTGTTGCCATGAAGGAGACCCCGAGGAGCCCCGGTCCCTTCACAGTGTGTGCACCGCGAGAAGGCTGCGGCCGCAGGACCCCCTCCCCAGATGGCCGGCCCCACCCAGGACGCCAGCCTCCAGGACTGTGAGAACCACGTGTCTTTGTTGACGAGCTACCCTTGCACACTCGTCACACATGTTGGCACACACTCACACACGCACACACGTGGCCGCATGCTCTCACACACACGGGCACACACACTTTCACACACACGGGCGCACACTCACACATGTGTGTGCACCCAGGCTCGCACGTGTACAGGGACACAGCCACACGCCCCTGCCAGCGCCCCCTCAGGCAGCCCCGTGCTTGTCACTCAGAAGGTCGGGAACCGGTGGCTCTGGCTGCCTGCGGGTTGGTCTCGAGGGTTGGTCGGCAGCTGGTTCACGAGCCGGGAGCGTTTTAGGTGACAGGGGAGCGCCCTTTGCCTCCGCGAGTCATCCCCACACCAGAGTGACCGAGTGCTTACCTGGGCTGCCGGCTGCAAGCCCCACGCCAGGCCTCTGCTAGGGACTCGGCAGTGCCGAGGCAAGCCGTCCCGCCTCCAGGCCTGCCCCTGACCTTCGCTGGGGGGACACCTCCTCGGTGACTCAGCCGGCATCCACGGAGAGCAGCCAGGGGTGCCAGAAATGTTAGCAAGTCCGTCCTGGCGCCCAGCACCGCTCTCTGAGCCGCAGACATCCGAAGCATGTGACCACGGGCCTCCGGTCCGGATCCCGACAGCCTCTCCTTGGCTGGCTGCCGGCTGTGATCAAGTGGCCCCTGTGTGCAGGGCCGGGCGAGCGAGGCCTGAGCGGCGGGGGGGGGTGGCATGACAGCGGTGCTGGGGCTCTGCTGTCCGCACTTGGAAACGGGGTTACGACGCTTTCTGTCCCCCGGGGCTGCTGAAGCAGGCACCACAAACGGGACGGCCCCGGGACAAGAGGAGCTGATCGTCTCCGTCCAGAGGTGGGAAGTCCGAAGTCAGGGGGTTGGCGGGGACACGGGCCCTCTGGAGCTGCCTGGGCTCCTCTTCTGCCCCCGGGGCTGCAGGTGGCCTCGGTCCTCCATAGCGGCGGCTGCCACCTCGCCGGGTCTGTGCCTCTGCTCACGCGGCCTTCTCCCCGCTTTAGAGATTCTCTACTCTGGCGTGCCCGCCCGGGGCGTCTGCAAGGATCCAGCTTCCCAGGGAGGCCACACCCGTGGGCACAGGACTGGGATGTGGACCCCCCCCGCCTTGTGGGGCCTGAGTGACAAAGCCGTGGGGCCTGGGGGTTGTGCAACACTGGAGGTTCCTGTGGAGCTACTCCCCAGTGACCCTGACGCTCCATAACTTTCAATCCACGGCGTTGACGAAGGACCACGGCTCGGGGGCTGCCCACCTGCCCGCACCCGGAGGCCCGAGGATGTGCCTGAGCCGACTGCAACCCCCCCGGGGGCCCCCCAGCATCTCCCTGGTTTCCCGCTGCTCGCGCACCTGGGTCTCATGTTGGGGTTTGCTCAGCTCCCAGCTCTCAGGGACCCTCGGAGCTCTGGCATCCTTCACAAGGCCAAGGCCCTGAAAAGGGTGAGGGACAGTGCCCTGTTTCCTGCCTGTGCGAGCTGCTCCATTCACCGGGAGCTGGCCTCGACCCTGTCCAGCTGCACGCGCCTGCCACAGGGCACCCGGCGCCTGAGGCTTTGGGGATGTGGTCAGCAAATCTGTTCCAGGCCTCGGCGACCCCGAAGGCAAAGATTGCCCACAGGGGCAGTGTGGGATCTGCAAGAAGGTGTGAGGCTCGGCAATGGAGGCTTGCCCCCTGCCCGAACCCATGCTGCCTTGCCGTCCACAGGGCGGGGCCGCGCCGGTGGAGCTCCCCGGCCTGTGTGACCATTCTACAGGACACCTGGCGTGTCCACGCTTTCTTCTTGACCTGGGCAGCGCTCACATCGGTATAAAATATGCGCCCCAGCTACCGTCGTGGGGACAACCAGCCCCAGCCACATCACAAGTCCACGTCCACCGACCAGCAGGACACTACTCCGATAGCAAGTGCTGTCCTCCCTGAAGCTGGCCCGACACGTGGGAGGAGTAAGAGCTGCCGACGAGGACTTCAGAAGTACCGGCCGCCAGGCTCCCGGCTCCGGGACGGGAGGTGGGCAGCGAATGGGGACAGACGGCTGAGCCTGGAGACGGGCCCCGTCACCTGCCGGCCCTGTGGTCACAGGCCAGTGTGTGAACCTGTCTGACCACACGTGCAGAGGGAGGACCTGTGTCCCGAGTCGGTGCCCCGTGGTAACCTGTGTCTGATGTCTTTTTTTTTTTAAAGATTTTATTTATGTATTTGACAGACAGAGATCACAAGTAGGCAGAGAAGCAGAGAGAGAGAGAGGGGGAAGCAGGCTCCCCACTGAGCAGAGAGCCTGATGCGGGACTCGATCCCAGGACCCTGAGATTATGACCTGAGCTGAAGGCAGAGGCTTAACCCACTGAGCCACCCAGGCGCCCCCGCATCTGATGTCTTACCTGTCACCCCGCATAGGAATAACCACACCCATCACCAGAAGCAGGGGGAGCCTGTGAGGCAAAATGTTAGAAAAGCGCAGAATGAGGGGGCACTTGAGTGGCTCAGTCGTTAAGAATCGGCCTTTGGGTCAGGTCATGATCCCGGAGTCCTGGAGCGGATCCCTGCATCCAGCTCCCTGGCAGGAAGCCAGCTTCTCCCTCTTCCTCTCCCTCCGCCCCTGCTTGTGTTCCCTCTCTCCCTGTCTCTTTCTGCCAAATACATAAAATCTTCAAAAAATTAAAAGAAAAGCCCAGAATGGGTCGAAGGGGCAGGGTTTGGAATGGAGCTGGGTTTCCCCAAAGGCAAAGTCCAATTTCCTCCGACTTCAGCCATGGCCCCCGTCATGGGACAGCAGATGCCACGAGGTCTCGGGAGTGAGAAGACTCGGGAACCTTGTTCCCAGTATGGCTCGTAAGGAGACAAAGTCAGCATCAGCTACGTCCATGAGAAGCAGATTGAACGAGGTGGACATGTACCAAGCTTTCTGCCACGTAAGGGCCCGCGAAGCCCACGGGAGGAGGAAGCCCAGGAGGGTCGTCCCGGTGGGCCGGCGGGCGGGTCCTGAGAGCGAGCAGAGGCTGGATGAGACTAGGACTTGGACTTGAATTCGAGCTGCTTGTTCTTCTCAAGTAAGTGTGCAGTGAGTCGTTGTGTCCTGGGCATGGGAGGACTTTGGGTCACCTTCCTGGGAGCCGTCTTGGGGAGTGTTCCAGGGAGCAGCACCCCAGTCCTTGTATCCCCTCCCCGTGGCTCCCGTCCTGTTGTGTAAGATGTGACACGTGCACATGCAAACAAGCTCGTCCGTCCTGGTGCCTGATCCCTGCGCGCTGTGATGGATTCTCACACGGAGTGGAAGAGGGCGCCGCGTGGAGTATTCCTGCCATACTGGGGGGAGGGGGGGCTTTTTTCAGAGGTATCCTGGGAACTTTGTGCCAGGAAGGCAGGACTTTTCGTGGTGGCATTAGTGGGAGTTACCCGTCTTGAGCCTCATTGGAAAGGCGTGAAGAGGAACTCCCAGCAAGCTTACGAAACGTCCCTAGAGTCCTCGAGGCACCGGGCGGCTTCTGAGAAGGAGAGGAGGTGCGGGGGGCGTGGGGCCCGGTGCAGGGGGAGGAGGTGCGGGGGGCGTGGGGCACGTGCAGGGGGAGGAGGTGCGGGGGGCGTGGGGCCCGGTGCAGGGGGAGGAGGTGCGGGGGACGTGGGGCACGGTGCAGGGGGAGGAGGTGCGGGGGGCGTGGGGCACGTGCAGGAGGAGGAGGTGCGGGGGGCGTGGGGCACGGTGCAGGGGGAGGAGGTGCGGGGGGCGTGGGGCCCGGTGCAGGGGGAGGAGGTGCGGGGGGCGTGGGGCCCGGTGCAGGGGGAGGAGGTGCGGGGGGCGTGGGGCCCGGTGCGGGGGGAGGAGGTGCGGGGGGCGTGGGGCACGGTGCGGGGGGCCGTGGGCTCCTCCCCAGCGACCTGCCTTCTCGCTCACTGGGGCGGGCACAGGCAGGACAGCCAGCACAGTCGGAAAAGAGAGGACACCAGCTCTGGCCCCCAGAGGTCAGAGGACTTCCTTCCTCGAAACCAAGTAGATGCCAAGCGTGGTGCCCGGGGCCGCGGCACAGCAGCTGGGACCTGGTCAGCGACGCGGGGTCCGGGGCCACAGCCCTGACCGTCCAGGCCAGCATCTCCGAGGACGTCCCAGCTCCTGGTTAGCGAGCGGTTTTGCTGGTTGGTGTGTGAGAAACGCTGCTCACGGTCGTCTCAGCCTGCAGACAATATTTCCTCAAAACTGCTTAAAAACAAACTGTTCTTTTATCCAGTCAATCCCTCTCTAGGAATTTGTTTTCACGTCTAAGAACTTGTTCGACGGGCACGCTCACAGACGTGTGCAGACGTGGGCATGGGTCTGTGAGAAATGGAAATACCATAACTGGGGTCCCGCGGGGCGGCGATGAAGACGAGGTGGGACGTCCGAGCGCCCGTGCGAGTCTCCGCGCGAGTCTCCACCGTCTGCTGACGAGGGAGCCTTACGCGTCCTGGTCTGTGAAGGTGCCTAACAGAGCTGCTTAGAGGCAAAAAGCAAAGGGCACGCGGGGAGCTCATTCGGTGAAGCCTCCGCCTTCGGCTCAGGTGATGATTTTAGGGTCCTGGGATCGAGCCCCGCGTTGGGAATCCCTGCTCAGCGGGGGGTCTGCTTCCCCCTCTCTCTGCTGCTCCCCCTGCGTGTGCGCTCACTACCTCTCTCAAATGAAGAAGTAAAATCTAAAAAAAAAAAAAAGGCACCGGGACACCCCCAAACACCTTAATTAGTTTGTGTCTAGAAAATAGACAACACGAGTGTGTACTTACGAATTTTAAAACTCCCAGAGAGAAGAAGCAGAACCCAGAGTCAGCCGAGGGAGCGTGTGAGTGCCCACGCGTTCGTCTGGGCCCTTCTGGGCCGGGGCCGGGGGCTCCCGCGGTCCTGACCCCCCAACACGTCAGCCGTCACCTCGCCTCCGTCCTCTGTGGAAGCCACGTTCTAAGGTTCAGGAGCTTGACGATATTCAGCAGCTTCGTGGCATTTATTTTAGGCTAATAGTGCGATGTCTGTCTAATTTCTCCTCAGCAAACCCGAGTCACCCGAGAGCTGTCTGTCGTCGGACCCACAGGGAGATGTCGGGCGAGCGCGTGGCTCGTGTCCCCAGCTCGGTCGCTTTTCCGAGGAGGCTGTGCCTCGGTCGTTAGTCACCGTGGCGAAGCCCTTGGTAATCACTGGCTGAGGCTGGTTCTCGATCCGTAGATCAAAGGGACGGACATATTAGATACGGCGTGGATGATAGGCAGTGAGAAAGTAAGACACAGACAGACAGACGGACTTGAGAGACAGAGGGACGGAGGGACCGAAGGACAGAGAGACAGAGGGACGGAGAGACAGAAGGACAGGGAGACAGAGGGAGGTGACTGCAGGGACTTCAAAGACCAGCCCTTGGCTCTGAACTGTGCCTAGAGCTGCCCAGCAGGCCCGGCCGTGCCTCCTGGGATGCTGTGGGGTGTGGGGGGGCAGCAGAGGACGGGGATGTTGGGGGGGCCAGGGGGGAGGGGACCTGGTGGCCTCCGGGGACAGACGGGCCTGGCACCGAGCTACCTGGCCGGAAGGAAGGACGGCTTTGCACCCAGATGCTCTGCCGACGCTGAAGGTCAAGGAATAACGGGAGGGATGATGATGGGAGAGGGAGGTTTCTTTCTTTCTTTCTTTCTTTTCTTTTTTTTGAAGATTTTATTTATTTGTTTATGTATTTACGAGCAGGGGGAGGGGCAGCGGGAGAGAGAATTGCAAACAGACTTCCTGCAGAGTGCGGAGCACCACACACGGTTCCGTCCCACACCCTGCGACCGTGACCTGAGCCCACATGACCCACCGGACGCCTCACCAGCCAAGCCCCCCGGGCGCCCCAGAGGAAGGCGTCTGTGCAGGAATCCCGGATCCCTGACGTCGGGTGCGCAGCGTGAAGCGAGACGCAGGGGGAGAGGACGCGGGAAGCCAGGCACAGCTCTGCCCCTCCCGGAAGGTTCTGGAAGACCCTGCTGCACCCGGAGCCAGGCATCGTGACGTTCGTCTCAGATGCGGTGTCCAGCTGTGGAGGGTCGGAGGGGACGGAGGCTGCACGCGGCCAGCAGGAGGGTCTTCCAAGGGTCCCCTGTGGTCCCGGGGCCCCCACACGCCGGGGCCGCGTCTCACGCCTCCTTTGTCCCCGTCTCGTTGGCGCCTTGACGCGAGGTGGTCGCCGCGTGGGGCTTTGTCGCGGTGCCGGTTCAAGCAGGACGCAGACTTTACCAGGCCCAGCTGCGTTGCTGCTGGTTTCCTGAAGCAAATTACTATCTAGTGGAGTCCCTTTCTCAGATTTATTGCTGCTAGTGCCAATTCTAAGTTTGCCCAGAAATCCCCCAATTACTTTGAGTTAAAATAACAAGAGAGCCCACACAGCCAGGCCGTTATTTGCGGGACTTCTCCGGCCTCCGTCCTCGTCTTGGTGGACTCCCGTGTCCCGACTCCTGGTGAGGTGTCAGGTGCCGGCCCGAGGGTGCGAGGGTCCCCAGGGACGGGGCAGGACTCCCGCAGAGGCTGCACCCGGCCCTGAAGCCAGTCACACTGTGTCAGTCAGGAGGTGGGGGAGTGGGGAGGAAGAGACAGAGACAGAGACAGAGACAGAGACAGAGACAGAGGGAGGGTGGCCGGGGACGGAGGAAGAGAGACAGACATGGAGACGGAGGGAGAGAGGGAGGCGAGAGACACAGCGGAACGGAGGGCCGGGGAGCATCGGCGCCGGGCAGGGCAGCTTTAAAGAGGGAGCTGGGTCCGGACCTGAGGCTCGAGCCCCGGCCACACAGACCTCCTTCTGTGCCCTGAGCCAATCCCCTGCCCTTTCTGGATCCTGTTTGCTTTCCTCCACGTACGACGAGGACATGCTTAGCCCAATGCGTCTGCTTCAGTTCCAGCCCCCGTTCTGGGACGGCGGAACAGGACGGGCGCCCGCCCTAGACGGACTTTCCAGCTCTGCTCTGGCTCCGCCCGGGAGCGCTTCCAGCTCTCCTCAGAAATATTGTGAAATTCTGAAGAAAAAAAAAAAAGTAGTATTGTGGAATTCCTAAGAAGAAACACCCCATATATTACTAGATTTACAAGGCAGGGTCTGAAAAACAGAGCCATAAACCGACTTTGAACTCTAATTAAGGGTACGCACGTTAAAGCGTTTAGGAGCAAAGCGTGAGGTCGGAAATGTACCCTGAAGCAGGTAACAATGGAAGCAGGTGGACACCCCCCCGCGCCCCCCAGCCCCGGGCTCCCGGCTCTCACACCGTCCGCCCTCGGCGAGGCGATCGACCCGAGGCTGCCGCTTCAAACTCGGTCCCGGAGCCCCGGTTGGAGCAGAAAGGAGGGAGACGGGCCCAGCCGAGATGCTGCGAAGTGGCGGTGCCTGTCCCGCAGAGGGGCGGGGGAGGAGGGGTCATGTCCGTGGGGGTCCAGCCCGGCCACACCCTGTTCCTGGGAGCTCTGGGCTCACGTTCAAGCTCCCAGAGAACCCTCAGGGCCCCGTCCTGAAGCCCGTCTCCTTGGTTTGCAGACGGCTGCCTACTCCCCGTGTCCGCCCGTGGCTCGTGTCTGTGACCTCATCCGCTTCTCGTAGGCGATGCCTGGTGTCCTGGACTCAGGCCAGCCCACATGAACCCAGTTTACCTTAATGACCTGTTGGAAGGTCGTACTTTCAGACACAGTCCCTGTCTGCGGGGCTGGGCTGAGTCTCAGCCTGTGGATCTAGGGGGGCACACAGTGTGGCCCCCAACAGTCCCCAGGCTATCCTCACCATTGCTGATGCACCGCGGACACGCCCGGGGGGGACTGACTGGTACCGGGCGCTGCACGCTGACCTGGTCTGAGGACACAAGCTCACAGACGTGCTCCCGGAAACCCCGGGTGTCAGCTGGCTCTGTCCGTGACGAGGGGACGCACGTGTGGACGGGGCCGAGGACAGCACCAAGGGCTGTGCAGATGGATGCGGGGAGCTGGGGGGAGCCGGCAGCCGGAGCCAAAGCTCCTCTTACCATCACGTCAGCCCACACGGTCCAGGGTTCGCCCAGAGGAGAAAAATCCTACCAAATACCGAGATGTCCCAGGAGGTTCCAAAACTCGCCAGTCGGAAGCAGCTGACAAGAGAACTCATGATGGTTCTTTATCTTTCCCTCCCAGTACACACGTGTTCTTTTCTTAGTCACTGCATTATTTGTAAAGGGATTTTGCCTGTTTATTGAGAACCCCGTTCATTCTCAGTGTTACAAATGAAACGAATTTTCTAACAGGCGGTGTTTGCGTCTAAAACGAAACATCGAGTCCACGAGGACACACACAGCGTGACACATCCGTGAAGTGCATTGTGTTGTATTAGGACTCAGCCTGTGTTCATGGCCAAACAGACAACACTTGCGAGTCCCACAGCATGGGTCCCCGTGTGAGCCGTGGGCAGGCAGGCCTCAGGACCTGGGCGCTCGGGAGCGAGGGTCTGGGGGTGTGCTGAGCGGAAGCAAGGGGGTGCTCTGTGGAAAGCACCCGTGTCTCATCCCCACGCAGCCCTGTAAGAGTGTGCTGTCCAGATGTCCGTCCTGGTGCTGCTGTCCATGATGGGGAACCTATGGGCACGTCAGGCATGCAGTCAGGGAGGGCGGCGCAGCTCGGGGTCACACTCGGGGAAGGTGACCCACGTGGAAATGTCAGGTGCCGAAACCCCCTGAGCGGGGACGTGGGTGTGAGTAGTTGGGACCGCATGTAAAGCCGCAGAACCCGGGGTTCCCACACCCTCCAAAGACCCGAACTCCCTCCAGGCGGTGTTTACGGAACGAAGAGCCGAATGATGAGAATACGGAAGCCGGTGTGTCCATTCCAGCCAGTCTGAAGGAGCCGGTGGGCGTCTCTGACCTTGGAGGCCGCCCACCGCTCGTGGGCACAAGCTCTCGGGCCCTTGCCCCGGGCAGCTTCTCGGTTGGCATCAGGTGAGCTGCCCCAGGCTTCTTCGGGCGGAGGGATGCTTCTCCACGTGAAAGGTTGATTTCCGGGAGCTTTTCTAGTGCAGTATTAACGTCACCGCAAGACCCCCTTGCTCTGAGACGTGTGCTCCTAATGTGGGTGCCCTTCAGGATTTTGTAGGCGTCTGTGGAACACCTGAGCATCTCTGCAAACATCCAGGAGAGAGGGCGTCTGAGGGCACGGGGGCTGGGACGTTTTGTTGCTGACACTTCTCTGCCTTACCGAGCCGCGTGGCGTTGACCGGCCCCTTGCTCTCCTGGGCCCTCAGGAGTGAGTCTGCACCGGCAGGTGACGGCATCAGACTCTGATCGCCGAGACCGTCTTGGGGTCAGTCACTCGGGGGCTCTGCAGAGAGGCGGAGAGAGGTAGCAAGGAGCCAGAAGAAAACACACAAAGCTGGAGAGAGGTCAGGAGGACGCTGTTTGTGTTGGAAGCAGGGAAGGAGGAAAGAACGGAGCCGTCACTTGCCCTCGCAGCCAAGGCGAAGGCGTCGTGAGACCGGCAGACCCTGCGCCAAGTACGTGTGGGAAACAGGGTTTAGTTGGAATCCGGTGCTTTATCTTAGAACAGGAAGGATCTATTCAATGGCATAACGTATCCAGGTTTTTAAAATGTAAAATAAAGCTTCCCCTAAGATGTTTCAGAAAGCTGCGCCACGCTTATCTTTATGACATCGAGTACCCTACGGCCCGTTACCGACCACTGCGCTTTGAGGGCTTCGTAGTTTCCTGCTGAAGGGAAGTACACCTTAAAGGGAACTGATGTGCACTCGTCCCCCTTCCTTTGGGGTATACCAGCGGCGGAGCTGGAAACGTCGTTACGAATCACCAATCAGCTCCAGTACGGAGCCGCTCCTACCAGGCGAATGCTTTGTGGGCCTCTGCCTGTGAGTTTCTGTGTCATACGACTCTCGGCAGGTGTGTGGTCACAAGGAAGGCTCGGATTCCCAGTCAGCAGTGCCGGTGGCTTCGGGGACCCTTATTAAATTGGCTCGTAGTTTCTTTTTTGAATGCCACTGGAAGCAACGACTGCTTTTGCACACAGAACTTGGAAGTGTCTTTTACTAGACAACAGTATCAGAATCCAGGATTCTCTGGGTCTCCTTTGATTTTCTTCACAAACCCCCATCCCCTGGGCCCCCACGTGTTATCGGGGCCACGGCAGTGGCTCTCCTTTCTCTGGAAAACCCGAAGCCATGGAGTGCCGCCTGGGGCTCCTCCCGGGAAAGGGGCCCTCCCGCCCTGTCCTGCAGAGACAGAAGTGACAATGGGCCACGTCCCCTTTGTCATAACCCACAGGTCAGAGAGGAGCAGCTTCTTGTCCACGGAGCACGCTGCAGGAAGAATCAATTAGTGCTTGTAATGAAAAGCTACTTCCTCTTGTTTGCTTTTTTATAAAGCAAATTAAGTGTTCCAGTCATCATACATTTAAATTTAGAATAGGGAACAAGACCAAACTAAAACGAATAAAAATATACCGTGGTTATATAATACAGTCAGACTCAAGGAGAAGGTCAAGCGTAAAGAACAAGGCACGGAGGCCGACGAAAGCATGGGCGCGCAGGCAGGGATCAGCAGACGCAAAGCCCCGTCGGAGCCCACAAGCACGTGGACGCCTCCTCGCACTCGGACGCTCGGTCAGTGCAGTCCAGGACGGCACGTCACCCCGGCTTCTGTCTCCTGGGACGCTGGCAACAGGGACTTTGAAGATCAGGCTGCCTTTTCCCGACTCGAGAGATCAAGTCCCTGTTGGCACCTGTCTCGGAAGGCGGGTTCTGTCTGGCAGCGGAGTTCCCACCGTGGCCTTAGGGCGTCGGGGAAGACCAAGCTGAGGAGCTCCAGGGCCGTGAGTCTGTAAGCCGGGGCCACCGGCCGAGGGCAGTCAGTGCCGTCGGAGCACATTCTACAGCGGAAACACTCACATCCTTATGGAAATGCAGATTTGAAGAAGACATACGAACACGTGGACGCTCACATTCGGGGACGTACGTGGGAGACGCTGAAACTTACTGCAGCGTCGGGCCGGCTGGCGGTCCCCAGTGCGCCGTCCTGAGATCCTGCCCTCAGTGCCACGCTGCGCTGTAGGTCCTCCTGCTCGGAGGGCGCTGGGTCAAGGCCAGCCTCCGGACCTTTCCGCAGCTCACCCCGGGCGGTGTTGGAGCGTGTCAGGTCCGAGCCCCAGAACTTGTGCTTGGTCACGTCGCTTCTACTGCTCTCTTGGATATTCTTTGCAGACACCAACCTGTGTCTCCTTTGCAGGCTCAGAGTTTCCCTTTACGGTCTTTTAGGCAAATGGCTTTTTCCACGCACACCCCAGCACAATTTCACCCTGAAATCCTACAGCGATGGGTCTCACCTCTACACAGCACCATGCACCAGCCCCTTCTCCCTGGGGCCAAGGAGCCCGGCGTGTGCAGTCCGGTAGCACGGGCCTGGATCTGGGCTCTGGTGTTCATTAGCTGGTGGCCTCGTGCGGATTGCCTGGGCTCAGCCTTTCTGTCCCCGAAGCAGATTGATCCTGCCTACCTTTGAGACAACGACTGGCACCTGGCTGGGCAGCCTTCTTCCCCACCTCCACCCCCTGCCCTGCATCACTTCCCTGCTCGCCCTGTTTATGCACAAATCGGGGGTTCTAGCTGCGGCTGTGGTAACCGGGGCTCAGCTTCGGGATGGGGAGGGTCCCCGGAACAAGGCAGGGCTGGGGACATGCGTTCGCGGGTGATGCCCCTAGAGAAGGAGACCTCCCGTCCTCTCACTTAGGGTCTCTCTGGCGGACTCTAGGCCAGAATCGAATGGGGAAGGGATCCCAGGGGTTTCGTGAGGTTCTTCTGGATGCTGTGGAAGGGATCTGGTGAAGTCGGGGGCAGCCACTGGCCCAGGGCTGATGGGGCTGGTGAGATCTTGCCGGGTCCTGAAGTCCTTGGGTTATAACCTGCCTAAGACCCAGGCTCTACCAACACATCAGGGCATGTACAGTCCTTACTACACTGTGCGTGTACACACACAATGCCACACACGTGCAGGCACAGGTTAGTTTCCATGCAAGGCAACACATGTGCTTGTGTAACAAATTACAAAAGAAGAAAGTTCAGAAAATCAGGCCTGTAGCTCTGTACACAGGATGTGTAAAAAAGAGAACATGCTTTTGGATGTGCACAATTAAACCACAAAGTAGTATCATAACAATGCCATTAGTGGCTGACCCTGCTTAGGAAAATAAAACAGAAAGTCCTCGGCCCCATCGGCGGGGACGATGCTAGATCCACGTTGGGCTGGTTTCTCTGCGAGCCCAGGGGTGGCTTCCCTGGTGTTCCAGCACACACTCTTCCTCCATGGCAGGAGAAGGGGACGGTCAGGGCTCCGCAGGGGTGAGCACCGCCAGGTGAGCGGGAGAACGGGAATTGACGCACGTGGCTGGCGCGTCCCGAGACCCCATCCCAAGGGATGTGCTGAATGGGCGTCACTCTAGTCCTTCTGAGGCTTCACCCAGCCTTGCCATGGAAGGCTTCTCAGCTCTCAATGGAGAAGAGACTATGTCTTGTTTTCAAAAAATGGGTTAGTAGGCGCACTACCTTGTATTTCTTCTAGTGTCCTGTAGGTGCCCGTTGCTTCTGGAGTGGGGGCGAGCAGAGGCTGCAAGCCCAGGGTTGGGCTCCCCAGGCTGCGTTTTGGCTCCCTTGTGTCTCTTTGGGCTCTCGGTCTGGGCAGGGCGTGGTCAGCCCCCACCCTGTCTCAGCCCCAGAGCTCTTGCTCCACACCCGCATCTGCTGTGTCTCTGCCGGCTGCTCCGCAGGAAAGCATGTCAAGTTCTAGGTCATGCTTTTTTTTTTTTAATTTTTTAATTTATTTTTTTAAATAAACATATAGTGTATTTTTATCCCCAGAGGTACAGGTCTGTGAATCGCCGGGTTTACACATTTCACAGCACTCATCATAGCACATACTCTCCCCAATGTCCATATCCCCACCCCCCTCTCCTGTCCCCCCCCTCCCCCTAGCAACCCTCAGGCTGTTTTTTGAGATTGAGTCTTTTATGGTTTGTCTCCCTCCCAATCCCATCTTCTTTCATTTTTTCTTTTCCTACCCCCCAACCCCCCCACATTGCATTTCCACTTCCTCATATCAGGGAGATCATATGATAGTTGTCTTTCTCCGTTTGACTTATTTCGCTCAGCACAATATCCTCTAGTTCCATCCACGTCATCGTAAATGGCAAGGTTTCATTTCTTTTGATGGCTGCATAGTATTCCATTGTGTATATATACCACATCTTCTTGATCCATTCATCTGTGGATGGACATCTAGGTTCTTTCCATAGTTTGGCTATTGTGGACGTTGCTGCTATAAACATTCGGGTGCACTTGCCCCTTTGGATCACTACGTTTGTATCTTTAGGGTAAATACCCAGTAGTGCAATTGCTGGGTCATAGGGCAGTTCTATTTTCAACATTTTGAGGAACCTCCATGCTGTTTTCCAGAGTGGCTGCACCAGCTTGCGTTCCCACCAACAGTGCAGGAGGCTCCCCTTTCTCCGCATCCTCGCCAGCATCTGTCATTTCCTGACTTGTTGATTTTAGCCATTCTGACTGGTGTGAGGTGGCATCTCATTGTGGTTTTGATCTGTATTTCCCTGATGCCGAGTGATGTGGAGCATTTTTTCATGTGTCTGTTGGCCATCTGGATGTCTTCTTTGCAGAAATGTCTGTTCATGTCCTCTGCCCACTTCTTGATTGGATTACTTGTTCTTTGGGTGTTGAGTTTGTTAAGCTCTTTATAGATTTTGGATACTAGCCCTTTATCCAATACGTCATTTGCAAATATCTTCTCCCATTCTGTCAGTTGTCTTTGGGCTTTGTTCACTGTTTCCTTTGCTGTGCAAAAGCTTTTGATCTTGATGAAATCCCAATAGTTCATTTTTGCCCTTGCTTCTGTTGTCTTTGGCGATGTTCCTAGGAAGAAGTTGCTGCGGTTGAAGTCAAAGAGGTTGCTGCCTGTGTTCTCCTCAAGGATTTTGATGGATTTCTTTCCATTGAGGTCCGTCATCCATTTTGAGTCTATTTTTGTGTGTGGTGTAAGGAAATGGTCCAATTTCATTTTTCTGCATGTGGCTGTCCAATTTTCCCAGCACCATTTATTGAAGAGTCTGTCTTTTTTCCATTGGACATTCCTTCCTGCTTTGTCAAAGATTAGTTGACCAAAGAGTTGAGGGTCTATTTCTGGGTTCTCTATTCTGTTATATTGATCTATGTGTCTGTTTTTGTGCCAGTATCATACTGTCTTCATGATGACAGCTTTGTAATAGAGCTTGAAGTCCAGAATTGTGATGCCACCAACTTTGGCTTTCTTTTTCAATATTCCTTTGGCTATTCGAGGTCTTTTCTGGTTCCATATAGATTTTAGGATTATTTGTTCCATTTCTTTAAAAAAAATGGGTGGGATTTTGATAGGGATTGCATTAAATGTGTAGATTGCTTTAGGTAGAATAGACATTTTCACAATATTTGTTCTTCCAATCCATGAGTGTGGAACATTTTTCCATTTCTTCATGTCTTCCTCAATTTTTTTCATGAGTACTTTATAGTTTTCTGTGTATAGATTCTTTGCCTCTTTGGTTAGGCTTATTCCTGGGTATCTTATGGTTTCGGGTGCAATTGTAAATGGGACGGACTCCTTAATTTCTCTTTCTTCTGTCTTGTTGTTAATGTAAAGAAATGCAACTGATTACTGTGCATTGACTTTATATCCTGACACTTTACTGAATTCCTGTACAAGTTCTAGCAGTTTTGGAGTGGAGTCTTTTGGGTTTTCCACATATAGTATCATATCATCTGCGAAGAGTGATAGTTTGACTTCTTCTTTGCCGATTTGGATGGCTTTAATTTCTTTTTGTTGTCTGATTGCTGAGGCTAGGACTTCTAGTACTATGTTGAACAGCAGTGGTGATAACAGACATCCTTGCCATATTCCTGACCTTAGTGGAAAAGATTTCAGTTTTTCTCCATTGAGAATGATATTTGCAGTGGGTTTTTCATAGATGGTTTTGATAATATTGAGGTATGTGCCTTCTATCCCTACACTTTGAAGAGTTTTGATCAGGAAGGGATGCTGTACTTTGTCAAATGCTTTTTCAGCACTTACTGAGAGCATCATATGGTTCTTGTTCTTTCTTTTATTAAAGTGTTGTATCACATTGATTGATTTGCAGAATTTGAACCAATCTTGCAGCCCTGGAATAAATCCCACTTGGTCGTGGTGAATAATCCTTTTAATGTGCTGTTGGATCCTATTGGCCAGTATTTTGGTGAGAATTTTCGCATTTGTGTTCATCAAGGATATTGGTCTGTAATTCTCTTTTTTGATGGGATCCTTGTCTGGTTTTAGGATCAAGGTGATGCTGGCCTCATAAAATGAGTTTGGAAGTTTTCCTTCCATTTCTATTTTTTGGAGCAGTTTCAGGAGAATAGGAATTAATTCTTCTTTAAATGTTTGGTAGAATTTCCCTGGGAAGCCATCTGGTCCTGGACTTTTGTTTGTTTGGGCATTTTTGATGGCTGTTTCAATTTCCTTACTGGTTATGGGTCTGTTCAGATTTTCTATTTCTTCCTGCTTCAGTTGTGGTAGTTTATATGTCTCTAGAAATGTATCCATTTCTTCCAATTTTAGTATATGTGCTGCCGAAGCGAGCACGTATCCATTTCTTCCAGATTGCTGAATTTGTTGGCGTAGAGTTGCTCACAGAATGTTCTTATAATTGTTTGTATTTCTTTGGTATTGGTTGTGATCTCTCCCCTTTCATTCATGATTTTACTTATTTGGGTCCTTTCTCTTTTCTTTTTGATAAGTCTGGCCAGGGGTTTGCAATCTTATTAATTCTTTCAAAGAACCAGCTCCTAGTTTCATTGATTTGTTCTATTGTTTTTTTAGTTTCTATTTCATTGATTTCTGCTCTGATCTTTATGATTTCTCTTCTCCTGCTGGATTTAGGCTTTCTTTGTTGTTCTTTATCCAGCTCCTTTAGGTGTAGGGTTAGGTTGTGTATTTGAGACCTTTCTTGTTTCTTGAGAAAGGCCTGTACCGCTATATATTTTCTTCTCAGGACTGCCTTTGTTGTGTCCCACAGATTTTGAACCATTGTGTTTTCATTATCACTTGTTTCCATGATTTTTTTCAATTCTTCTTTAATTACCTGATTGACCCATTCATTTTTTAGAAGGATGCTGTTTAATCTCCATGTATTTGGGTTCTTTCCAAATTTCCTCTTGTGATTGAGTTCTAGATTCAGAGCATTGTGGTTTGAAAATATGCAGGGAATAATCCCAATCTTTTGATACCCATTGAGACCTGATTTAGGACCCAGGATGTGGTCTATTCTGGAGAATGTTCCATGTGCACTAGAGAAGAATGTGTATTCTGTTGTTTTGGGATGGAATGTTCTGAATATATCTGTGATGTCCATTTGGTCCAGTGTGTCACTTAAGGCCTTTATTTCCTTGTTGATCTTTTGCTTAGATGATCTGTCCATTTCAGTAAGGGGAGTGTTAGAGTCCCCTACTATTATTGTATTATTGTCGATGTATTTCTTTGATTTTGTAATTAATTGGTTTATATAGTTGGCTGCTCCCATGTTAGGGGCATAGATATTTAAAATTGTTAGATCTTCTTGTTGGACAGACCCTTTGAGTATGATATAGTGTCCTTCCTCATCTCTTATTATTGTCTTTGGCTTAAAATCTAATTGATCTGATATAAGGATTGCCACCCCAGCTTTCTTTTGATGTCCATTAGCATGGTAAATTGTTTTCCACTCTCTCACTTTAAATCTGGAGGTGTCTTTGGGTCTAAAATGAGTTTCTTGTAGACAGCATATTGATGGGTTTTGTTTTTTTTATCCATTCTGATACCCTGTGTCTTTTGATTGGGGCATTTAGCCCATTCACATTCTGGGTAACTATTGAGAGATATGAATTTAGTGCCATTGTATTGCCTGTAAGGTGACTGTTACTGTATATTGTCTGTTCCTTTCTGATCTACTACTTTTTAGGGTCTCTCTTTGCTTAAAGAACCCCTTTCAATATTTCCTGTAGAGCTGGTTTGGTGTTTGCAAATTCTTTCTGTTTTTGTTTGTCCTGGAAGCTTTTTAGCTCTCCTTCTATTTTCAATGATAGCCTAGTTGGATATAGTATTCTTGGCTGCATGTTTTTCTCGTTTAGTGCTCTGAATATATCATGCCAGCACTTTCTGGCCTGCCAGGTGTCTGTGGATAGGTCCATTGCCAATCTAATGTTTTCATCCTTGTATGTTACAGACTTCTTTTCCCAGGCTGCTTTCAGGATTTTCTCTTTGTCGCTAAGACTTGTAAATTTTACTATCAGGTGATGAGGTGTGGACCTATTTTTATTGATTTTGAGGGGTGTTCTTAGCATCTCCTGGATTTTGATGTTTGTTCCCTTTGCCATATTAGGGAAATTCTCTACAATAATACTCTCCAATATACCTTCTGTTCCCCTCTCTTTCTTCTTCTTCTGGAATCCCAATTATTCTAATGTTGTGTCATGTTATGGTGTCACTTATCTCTCAAATTCTCTCCTCGTGGTCCAGTATTTGTTTGTCTCTCTTTTGCTCAGCTTCTTTATTCTCTGTCACTCGGTTTTCTATGTCACTAATTCTTTCTTCTGCCTCATTTATCCTAGCAGTAAGAGCTTCCATTTTTAATTGCACCTCATTAATAGCTTTTTTGATTTCAACTTGGCTAGATTTTAGTTCTTTTATTTCTCCAGAAAGGGCTTTTATCTCTCCAGAGAGCATTTCTCTAATATCTTCTATGCCTTTTTTTGAGCCCGGCTAGAATCTTGAGAATCATCATTCTGAACTCTAGATCTGTCATATTACCAATGTCTGTATTGTTTAGGTCCCCAGGCTTCAGTACTGCCTCTTGCTCTTTTTGTTGTGGTGAGTTTTTCCACCTTGTCATTTTGTCCAGATAAGATTTGCTTTCTGCTCCTCTGGAATTCCGCTGTTTTCCTTGGTGAGTGAAGTTGTTCTTTTTGGGGTTTCTTGTTGATCTTCTGGGGGAGGGGCCTGTTGTAGTGATTTGCAAGTGTCTTTGCCGGAGGCGGAATTGCACTGCCCTTACCAGGGGCCGGGCTGAGTAATCCGCTGGGGTTCACTTTTGGGAGCTTTTGTTCCCTGAGAGCTTTCTGTAGAGTTCCGGAGGCTGGGAATGAAGATGGCGGCCGCCCAGTCTCCCGCCTGGAGGAGCTGAGAACTCGGGATCCGCTTCTCAGTGCGCCCTCAGAGAAAAACGCCCAACCGTCTCCCTGGCCTCTGGCTGCGCTTGGGGGAAAGTGCTCAGTCGCTTGCACTTGGAGAAAAGCGCCCAGTCGCTTCCGTCTCCATGGCCTCGGGCCATGCTCGGAGCTCACCCAGCCTGTGACCGGTTCAAGGTAACCCTGAGTTGAGAGCTCACTCCTCGGCTTTGTCGCTGCTGCTGGCTTCCCCGCTCTAATACCTGCGAGCTCTGTGACACTCAGACACCCCCGGACCTGTGATCCAGCAGGACCTGGGGTTACGCTGCCCCCGCGTGGGCTTCCCCCCCGGTTTAGCCTCTGGAGCGATGTCCCTCAGTGAAACAGACTTTAAAAAGTCCCGATTTTGTGCTCCGTTGCTCCGCCACTCGCCGGGAGCTGGCCCCTCCCCCTGGGGTCTATCTTCCCATCACTTTGGATTCACTTCTCCGCAGGACCTACCTTTCAGAAAGTGATCGATTTTCTGTTTCTAGAATTGTTGCTCTTCTTCTCTTTGATCTCTTGTTGGATTTGTAGGTGTTCGCAATGGTTAGATAAGCTGTCTAGCTGATCTCCTGCTACCTGATGTAATCTCAGCCTCCTACTTCTCCGCCATCTTGACTCGCCCCTAGGTCATGCTTTTTAAGATGAATTACTGTCTAGTTCTTAAAGGGTTGGCCCTTCCTACCATTCAAATGTGTTCCTGTCCCCTTTACAGCTGGGGAGGAAGGGCCACTGCCCACTCGAGTCTCCCCTCCTCACCGGAAAGGGTCTGCGGCCGGGGTTTTATGGAGGAGCAGGCCTGAATGGGAAAGCCTAGGAGGTGGGGAGGGACCCCAGGGAACCTCCTTTTCCCACAACCCAAGCAGCCTCTGGGCATCCAGGCATTTAGGGCTTGAAGCCCAGACCCTGGGCACCTTTCAAAGGTTTGCTTGAACCTCTGCGGCTTAGAGAGAGCCAGTCCTCTTAGAATCGTATCCTGCCATGTCTGGAAATAGTAACAGGTTATTAAAGCATGTGGGAGGCCAGGAGCCACAGAATGGAGAGTGGTTGACAGTCCCTGAATGAAATCGCCTTGTCAGACGGACGTGAATCCTACCTGAGCCCACGGAAACAGTAGACCCTGATCTCGTGGTTCTTTTGCATGGATGGTTGGGACGGACCTGGGTTTTTACACACCATTTATTCTTCCCCACAATAATTTCGGGGCTGGACCTGGCTTTTGGAATTGAGTTGTCAAGGATGAGGACAAAGGCAGATTCTGCCATAATTGGCATGTGTGTTCGTGGGGGGGACAGGCCGTGTGCGGTTTTCTCTGGTATTGAAAGCTGTTCACAGGACCCCGTTGGTGTTTCCTTTGTGTTTTTCTCAGCTCTGAACAAGGGTCTCTCAAAGTTTAGTTTCCACTAACCACTGTGAAGTCCATAATATCTTCAAGCAATATTTTTATCAGAGTATTCTCAAGATCCTAGAATTTTTATACTTATCTTTATGTAAATCTGAGATTTATAATCCACTATAATGAGAAGCCTCAGATACCTTCAATTTCTGTTGATGTTCACAAAAGTATTTTTAATATTGGGTTTCTAAAATGCAGATAAATTTGTACAATCAGCAAAAACGATACATTTGCTTTGAAATATCCATTAGAGATTTCCTTTTCCTTTATGTCACTCTGGACAGTGTCCCCATCTTGGGGACAATCCCTTGGCTTTTTTCGTCTCCCTTTTTTTCACTATTTTATGGACTTATCCCATTTTTGGAAGCAGGGAGGGCAAAGAGATGGTAGATTTACTGGATTAAGATGGACCCTCAGAAGGTTAATGTCCTGGAAGATGAGGGCAAGGTGACTTAGGTTTGGTGTCCCATGCTTAGAATGGACACAAAAGATAGACCGTTGATTTGAACAGAACACCCATCTGAGATTTCTAAAACTTACTCTCAAGCCATGAACACCTCATGAGGTTGCGAGGGTGGTAAAGGGGGAGTCTGTGTGTTTGTAAATGTGACTTTAATCGAAAGAGTCATCCACAGTTGATTGCATGAGTGATTCTTAAACTACTAATCCAAAGGAAAATTCCTGGGCTTTACAATTTCTTAGTTTAATTGGCAAATATCATATAAAATACATAAATGATTTAGGGTTGGAGAAGGATTATTAGCTGTCTTTATAGGATGAAATGAAGCAAGTAACTAGCAATTTGGGTGGAGGAAAGGTTTGGAGAGAGGAGACAACCCTTTAGAGCAGTAAAATCACTCTGGTAAACATGCTCTGTCAAAAATACATGAAATCAGATACTTAACTTGAGAAATAGAAATCATGTTTCCATTCTTTTGTTATTTATTTATTTATTTATTATTTATTTTCAGCATAACAGTATTCATTATTTTTTCACCACACCCAGTGCTCCATGCAATCCGTGCCCTCTATAATACCCACCACCTGGTACCCCAACTCCCACTCCCCCACCACTTCAAACCCCTCAGATTGTTTTTCAGAGTCCACAGTCTCTCATGGTTCACCTCTCCTTCCAATTTACCCCAACTCCCTTCTCCTCTCTAACTCCCCATGTCCTCCATGCTATTCCTTATGCTCCACAAATAAGTGAAACCATATGATAATTGACTCTCTCTGCTTGACTTATTTTACTCAGCATAATCTCTTCGAGTCCCATCCATGTTGCTACAAAAGTTGGGTCTTCATCCTTTCTGATGGAGGCATCATACTCCATAGTGTATATGGACCACATCTTCTTTATCCATTCGTCTGTTGAAGGACATCTTGGTTCTTTCCACAGTTTGGCGACCGTGGCCATTGCTGCTATAAACATTGGGGTACAGATGGCCCTTCTTTTCACGACATCTGTATCTTTGGGGTAAATACCCAGAAGTGCAATTGCAGGGTCATAGGGAAGCTCTATTTTTAATTTCTTGAGGAATCTCCACACTGTTCTCCAAAGAGGCTGCACCAACTTGCATTCCCACCAGCAGTGTAAGAGGGTTCCCCTTTCTCCACATCCCTTCCAACACATGTTGTTTCCTGTCTTGTTAATTTTGGCCATTCTAACTGGTGTAAGGTGATATCTCAAAGTGGTTTTAATTTGAATCTCCCTGATGGCTAGTGATGATGAACATGTTTTCATGTGTCTGGTAGCCATTTGTATGTCTCCATTGGAGAAGTGTCTGTTCATATCTTCTGCCCATTTTTTAAAATATGATTGCCTGTTTTGTGTGTGTTGAGTTTGAGGAGTTCATTATAGATCCTGGATATCAACCTTTTGTCTGTACTGTCATTTGCAAATATCTTCTCCCATTCCGTGGGTTGTCTCTTTGTTTTTTTTTTTTGACTGTCTCCTTTGCTGTGCAGAAGCTTTGGATTTTAATCAATCAATGTGATAGAACAAATTAACATGAGAAGAGAGAAGAACCACATGGTCCTCTCAATTGATGCAGAAAAAGCATTTGACAAAATCCAGCATTCGTTCCTGATTAAAATGCTACAAAGTATAGGGATAGAGGGAACATTCCTGAACTTCATAAAATCTATCTATGAAAGACCCACAGCAAATATCATCCTCAATGGGAAAAAGCTTGTAGCCTTCCCGTTGAGATCAGGAATAAGACAAGGATGCCCACTTTCACCACTCTTGTTCAACATAGTATTAGAAGTCCTAGCAACAGCAATCAGACAACAAAGAGAAATGAAAGGTATCCAAATTGGCAATGAAGAAGTCAAACTCTCCCTCTTCGCAGATGACATGATTCTTTATATGGAAAACCCAAAAGACTCCACCCCAAAACTACTAGAACTCATACAGCAATTCAGCAACGTGGCAGGATACAAAGTCAATGTGCAGAAATCAGTGGCTTTCTTATACACTAACAATGAAAATACAGAAAGGGAAATTAGAGAAACGATTCCATTTACTATAGCACCAAGAACCATAAGATACCTGGGAATAAACCTAACCAAAGAGGTAAAAGATCTGTAATCTGGGAACTACAGAACACTCATGAAAGAAATTGAAGAAGACACAAAAAGGTGGAAGACCATTCTATGCTCTTGGAGCGGAAGAATAAACATTGTTAAGTTGTCTATACTGCCTAGAGCAAGCTATACTTTTAATGCCATTCTGATCAAAATTCCACCGGTATTCTTCAAAGAGCTGGAGCAAATAATCCAAAAATTTGTATGGAATCAGAAGAGACCCTGAATCGCTAAGGAAATTTTGAAAAACAAAAATAAAACTGGGGGCATCACGTTACCTGATTTCAAGCTTTACTACAAAGCTGTGATCACCAAGACAGCATGGTACTGGCATAAAAACAGACATGTAGACCAGTGGAACAGAGTAGAGAGCCCAGATATGGACCCTCAACTCTATGGTCAATTAATCTTTGACAAAACAGGAAAAAATATACAGTGGAAAAAAGACAGTCTCTTCAATAAATGGTGCTGGGAAAACTGGACAGCTATATGTAGAAGAATGAAACTCAACCATTCTCTTACACTGTACACAAAGATAAACTCAAAATGGATAAAAGACCTTGACGTGAGACAGGAATCCATCAGAATCCTAGAGGAGAACATGGACAGTAATCTCTTCACTATCAGCCACAGCAACTTCTTTCAAGATATGTCTCCAAAGGCAAAGGAAAGAAAAGCAAAAATAAACTTTTGGGACTTCATCAAAATCAAAAGCTTCTGTTTCCATTCTTTTAAAAGTGCATGGGTGTAACTTCTTGCTTCTGCGAATGCTCTCCCTCTGACTGACTTGTAGACCTCTGCTCTCGAATAGCTTAGCATCACCTGGGAGACATGTTTCTCCGTCCTCTTCTGTCTTTTGATATTTCTACTCTAAGTGTTATGGTTTCTTCTTGATAAACATCATTATTTAGAAATAAAGTAAAAACCAATTTTGTGTTATTTTCTTTTTTCCAACAAAAATATTTAATGTTCACTGAAAAGTCAAGCGATGTTATTAACTGTAACTGCGTACCCTGACCACAAATTCCTTTTCATGTGTGATTAGTCACTGAGCATCTGATATTTGGTTGTGCTGAGCATGGTGTACTAACGGTCTGGAATCCTAAAAAATTTATCAAAATAAAATTGTTAAACATTTAAGGAAAACTAAGGTTTTAGGGTCCCTTAGTATTGAGATTTGATGGCTACGATGTAACCGTGATATTTGTTCTCAGGCTATTATTTTTTTTTCTTCCAGTAAGTGTTCAGAAATGGAAGAACCGGGCTACTTTGTCTCCTCACCATTGAGATGACAGAAGAAAATGCTTCCTCAAATGAAGAGAACCATAGCAATGTGCTGGGAAAGAAGAGAGAGGTTTTCAGTAGGCAAGAAATGGCGAGGGGTTCCTACAAGAGGGAAAGCATTTGGGATCAGGAATGGCGACCTGCTGCTCACGGCCATGCTGGAGGGTGGCCCAGGCCTTCCCAGGAGATCCCTGGAGAAGTTTCAAGGTGGGGATTGAATATCAAATAACAGAGGTGATTAGTTTAGAAATACTTAGCACAGCTGGTCTCCTGGCGCTGGCCTGCTGCTGTCCGGAGAAAGCAGACCCTAAGCCTGGAAAGACCTTGAGATGGAGTCGGCCCTTACAGTTGGTGCAGTTCCTGTGGAAGACGGAGAAGAGGGAGATGAAAAAAAAGACAAGCAGCCCCTTCCAAGACCAAAATACAGGGAGGCATCACAACCCAGGGTCCCCTGGGGCTTAGGACGGCCACCGAGGGTTCCTGGGGAGCTGCTTCCCCGCTATGCACCAGCAGAGTTCCCCTGCCGGGATTCACAGTGAGCTGCCTGGAGTCTTGGAGGGTCAGAAACAATACAACCACACAAGAACCCAAGCCAGCTGCCTGCACCAGACCGCACAAGCCTCCCGCAACACAGGCAAACACCGCAAGGATCACCAGCCAGCAGAAGCAGTCAAGAGCTCGGCAAAAGGCAATCATGACCGTCACGCAAAACAGCCAGTGGTCGGGGAAGCAGAGACACTTCGTGGAGCAAAGAAGAATGTAAACCTTTCTAATTAATGTTCAGTGAGCAGTGAGGAGGTAATTCCTCCCTAAAACATGAATAGGTTGCTTTGAAAGAGGAGCTCTCGGAGAGCAAAGAAGAGGTTCTACTAAAAGCAGCTGTGGACGTGAAAGACGTCCGGACGGGTAGAGGTCTGGAGTGGATTCAGCGCAGGAGCCGACTGTGATCTGGAAAACAATGTTAAGATCTCAGCTCATCAAACAAGAGTAGGGAAACTGAGAGCTGCGTTCTGGGAGGCGGAGAGTAGATTCGGACTTCCGGAGGGGAGAGTGCCATTCCGGGAAGGAAAGGGGAGGCCAAAGGGAGAAAACGGGAAAATGTCCTTGAGCTGGGAGAGAGTTCAGTTTTCATCCGGGAACAGCTAAGAAGAATACTTTACGATTATGTAAATAATCTTATATTATTATATAAATAATAATAATTATGTGTGATGTGACGTCTGACGACATTTCTTGCTCGAGGTTCCGACGGCACCACTCATTTCTGCAGTGGCGACGTTTCTATAATCCTAATATTATAAATGCTGCTTATGGTATTTTAGTTTAAGGCAGCCCTTTAGACAAAGTGTGGGTGATTTATTGAGGGTGACAGAGTAGAGTGTAATTGTTATGCAGTAATATAAACCTAATTGAACATCAAAAGTACGATTCAATTGCCATTGCCTAAAGCAGTGTAGTTAAGCATGTGGTTCAAAAAGTTCTAATAGAGAGCACTGGAGAAATGGAAGATAAAATGTGTACTTTTAAAACCATATGAATGCATTATTCTTATGATTAAATAAACATGAATTAATATTTGAATGCCCTTTAGTGGGGAAGTATGATTTAAAAAAAACAGGCATTTCTAATTGTGAAAAGGCCCTGGTTTTTAAAAAATGAAATAAAATGCGCTCAAACCTACTTTAACTTTGCAGTGTTTTGTGGAACTGAATAAATCTCAAAAGAGGTAAAAGAAAATAGAAAAAAATAAAATGTGTCATTGGAAACTTTTTTCTTGTGGGAAAGATGTCATTAGGAAGGCAGGACTCTAACTGGTGTAAGGTGATATCTCAATGTGGTTTTAATTTGAATCTCCCTGATGGCTAATGATGATGAACATTTTTTCATGTGTCTGATAGCCATTTGTATGTCTTCATTGGAGAAGTGTCTGTTCATATCTTCTTCCCATTTTTTGATATGTTTGCTTGTTTTGTGTGTGTTGAGTTTGAGGAATTCATTATAGATCCTGGATATCAACCTTTTGTCTGTACTGTCATTTGCAAATATCTTCTCCCATTCCGTGGGTTGCCTCTTTGTGTTTTTTTTTTTTTTTTGACTGTTTCCTTTGCTGTGCAGAAGCTTTTGATTTTCATGAAGTCCCAAAAGTTTATTTTCGCTTTTGTTTCCTTTGCCTTTGGAGACATATCTTGAAAGAAGTTGCTGTGGCTGATATCGAAGAGATTACTGTCTGTGTTCTCCTCTAGGATTCTGATGGATTCCTGTCTCACGTTGAGGTCTTTTATCCATTTTGAGTTTATCTTTGTGTACGGTGTAAGAGAATGGTCGAGTTTCATTCTTCTACATATAGCTGTCCAGTTTTCCCAGCACCATTTATTGAAGAAACTGTCTTTTTTCCACTGTATATTTTTTCCTGTTTTGTCAAAGATTAATTGACCATAGAGTTGAGTCCATATCTGGGCTCTCTACTCTGTTCCACTGGTCTATGTGTCTGTTTTCATGCCAGTACCATGCTGTCTTGGTGATCACAGCTTTGTAGTAAAGCTTGAAATCAGGTAACGTGATGCCCCCAGCTTTATTACTCCAGTTAGAATAGCCAAAATTAGCAAGACAGGAAACAACATGTGTTGGAGAGGATGTGGAGAAAGGGGAACCCTCTTACACTGTTGGTGGGAATGCAAGTTGGTGCAGCCTCTTTGGAGAACAGTGTGGAGATTCCTCAAGAAATTAAAAATAGAGCTTCCCTATGACCCTGCAATTGCACTCCTGGGTATTTACCCCAAAGATACAGAGGTAGTGAAAAGAAGGGCCATCTGTACCCCAATGTTTATAGCAGCAATGGCCACGGTCGCCAAACTGTGGAAAGAACCAAGATGCCCTTCAACGGACAAATGGATAAGGAAGATGTGGCCCATATACACTATGGAGTATTATGCCTCCATCAGAAAGGATGAAGACCCAACTTTTGTATCAACATGGACGGGACTCGAAGAGATTATGCTGAGTGAAATAAGTCAAGCAGAGAGAGTCAATTATCATATGGTTTCACTTATTTGTGGAGCATAACAAATAGCATGGAGGACATGGGGAGATGGAGAGAAGGGGGTTGGGGTAAATTGGAAGGGGAGGTGAATCATGAGAGATTATGGACTCTGAAAAACAATGTGAGGGGTTTGAAGTGGCGGGGGGGGGGCGGTGGGAGGTCAGGTACCAGGTGGTGGGTATGGTGCAAAAACAATGAACACTATTTTTCTGAAAATAAATAAATAAATTAAAAAAAAAAAGAAGTGGGAATGTGCTTTGGGAATGCTGAAAGGCCCAGCTGGTGTGAGATGCTGGGGGGCACACACACAAACGTGGGCTTCCCCCCACCCTGTAATGTGGCAGCCACTGGATTCCCCCTTGACTTCTGTCAACTCTAAGTTGCTCTGGATAAACACTACTCCTAACTGTCCTGTTAAATATAGAACAATCGTGGGATTAGGTGTATGCTTTCTCCTGCCAAAATATAGATCATAGGCAACTTGACTATTGCCTTATATAAAAGGAAACCCATGTTAATTTTAGATTGGGCGGGATCGAATGAGTAGAAATGTTACAGTGGCTGTGCCAGGCAGAATAAGGACCTTTCAAGATGTCTACACTCTAATTCTTGAACCCTGTGAGTAGATCATCTTGCATGGCAAAGGGACTCTGTGGGTGTGATTAAGGTTAAGGACCTTGAGATGGGAAGGTCGTTCTGGAGTATCCAGGAGGGTCTGAGGTAATTGCAGGATCCCTGAAGATCTGAGACATTTCTCCGCTGGCAGAGCATCAAGGGGATGGCACGGTGAGAGGGACCGGCTTGCGAACACGTAGCTGCCCTGAAGATGCAGGTTAGTGGCCATGAGCCAAAGAAGGGGGTGGCCTTGAGAAGCCGGGAAAGGCAAGAAGTGGATTCCCCCTAGAGCCTACAGAAGGAGGGTGGCTCTGCTCCCACCGTGACTCGAGCTCAGGGAGACCCATTTTGAATATCTGATCTCTGTAATAAATTTGTATCGTTTAATAAATTACCAAGTCGATGGTAATTGTTACAACACAACAGTAAGTTACTAAGTGGCTTTTTAAACACACAATGTGGTGACATTTTTGTTCTTAGCTCCTGTTTGAACACATATGTGAAGGAACCGTATGCTTTTAAGCATAGAAGGACCTGCTTAATCACACACAACTATTTACACAGTAAAAAAAAAAAAGAAATCAGTGCTAAATAGGAGGGATTCTTATTCTTTTTTCAAACAGACCTAGCACTTTGCTCCCAAGGAGAGAAAAACAAAACCCGCCCTGATTCTGAGCCACCTGTGTCACACCACGATCATGTGATGCTGGGACGATTCCGGCTCCTGAGCTAAAAATAAACTGATGACACTGTGTTCCATTAACGAGCACACGATCTTATCGGAGGAGTCCGGGCTTTGATCTGGAGTTTGTTCACTTAAAGTCTTCATAATTAGTGCTCCTTGGGAACTCCGCACGGCCTCGCTCTGTCCTTGTTCCTTCCCGCTGAGTCATCAGTAAGCACCACTTATTACCACATACGCCGTGCTTGTTTCTCAAAAAGAAACATTTTTTTTCTCTAAAGTCCTAAATGTACTCATTCTTGTTCCTGTCTTATTTAAAACACGAACAATTCCCATCGCAGTTGGAAAGAACGGACCAGACTGTTTCCTTCACCGGGGTCAGATCAGAGCTCGCTTTCCCAGGCAGCTCCAGCTTGCATGTGGGTTATGTCCCACCGTTCACGTCTGTTGCTGGGAATCTGGAATGGATTTCCCCGGACAAACAAGGTAATAAAAACTGGTCTGGTCCCCGGGCTGCTTTCTGTGGTGTATTTAAATGGTCCCAACCGTAGTGCTAGCATCTGGGAACGGAGGCCATTCCCTGCAGAAGAGAGAAACAGATGATTTCAAACTTCCAGGCCCCAGAACTGTGGCAGATAAATCGCTCTTGTTGATAAGGCGCCCAGTCTGCGGTATTTTGTGATAGGATGCCAAGGGACTCAGACTCCAACACTGCAAGGACTTTTGCTGTGTGGGACATGTGTGGTCTCCACAGTCCTTTTGTTAGCAAGCCTAGGGACACCAGACGCCTGCCAGTTACACTATCTCTGGCTAAGTGTCCCCAGACTTCCGACCATGTGCTCACCTAATCAGACTGCTAGGTTTCACACTCCGTGGCTCTGTCAACATGGCCACAGCTGACCCGGCTGAGGATGGGCACCTGCCCCAAGGGGCCCTCGCTCGGCAGACTCTGGCTTGTAAGCACGAGAGAGCAGCCCCACAAAGAAGACTCACACTTGGGCTCAGCGTGTGCACTGCCCTTCCTAGGACAGCCCGAATGTGCATCTTCTACCCCTGAATCAGTGTGGAGCGTCTGTTCCACATCCAGAGGTGTTCTGGCTCCGACAGTAGTCGCCCTAATTACACTGCCGGCATATGGCTGAATTGTGAGGTTCGTCAGGGTTGAAGGGCAGCCCAGGGGGGACACTGGGGCAAGTGTGGAAAAGCTGCAGAACCAAGTCTAGTGGGACTCTCAGACAGCCTCTCCCAAGGGATGGCCTCAGGCTAGGTGAGTTGGCTCCTTGAGTCCACCGATGTCTGTCGAATCCATCACACTCGGCAGACCCTGCCAAAACCAGGGGACCATGCAAGGACTGGCAGGGGGCCTGATGGCCAAGTGAGTAGCTGACCTGCCCATGTGACTGGTGTCCTGGGAGCAGAAGCCATATATTTTCAGGCAGCATGGAAGAGGGGTCCTTCCCCCAGACTTGTGGTGTCCGGGAGGCAGCATAACCCTGAGCCCAGGAAGGAGAGGTGGGAGTGAAGCACGTGGATGGGGGCAAGTGCCAGGGCAGAGGAGGGTTCCTGGACCACTTTGAGTGGGGTCCCTGGACCAGCAGCCCTAGCATCCCGGGCAGGTGTAGGAAGTGAACCTTTTCATCCTTACCCCGGACTTCCTGAGTCAAAGGCTCTGGAGCCAGGGCCCATGACCTGTGTTGGCAAGTTTCCCCGGGACTCAGATGCCCACTTGAGTGGGGGAACCTCTGCTGCTGCCTCCCACAGCCCGTGCTGCTCCCCGTGGGGTCACCATGTTGTGGAACCCAAGGGCCTCTGTGATACGTGCCTTCCTAGTACACCTCTCTGCACGAAGGGCTCTGCTCCCTGGGAAGTCTGACTCCCGGGCACTCCTGGTGTGTTTCCCGCCTCTGGGGCCTCCGGGGCACGACACTCATGGATTTGGATTTGAGAACCTCCAATTTTTCTACAGTCTCGGAGACATCCTCTGATCTACGCTTGACTGGGTGACAGTGAAAATTCATCTTTGCAGGCTTATAGCCTTAGCAGAAGGAGAGGGAGGGAAGTGTGGTTGCATTTGGTCTGTACTACTGTCTCTTCCACCATGCTGACTCCTTGGCACTAGGACTGTTGCCAGGTGGAGACAATCCACAGGCTAGAGTGAGCTTGCATCCCCACAGATGCCGGGATCAGACCACCTGCCTTCCAATCCTGACGTCAGAGCTTCCTCGCCGTATAGTTAAGGATGGGGCACGGGGCACTCAAGCTCCTCCTGTGTCAGTTCCCTTCTCTGCAAAATGGAGATGATCTTTCCTACAATGTGGGGTTATTGTGCACAGTAAATGGGTCCATAAACATGAAGCCCTCTTGGCACCCAGCCAGGTATGGAACACATCGTCAAGGGTTAGTGCCTGCTGTGTTTAGCTCTGGGCTGTCCTCTCTCCACATCATAGGGTTAGTGTCTCTTCCTCAAGCACGTTGCTGGGGACACAGCGACACAGTGCTGCCTCTGTGAGGCTCGGTCATTCACGGACTTAGGAACATGGAGACTTTCTGGCTCTTCCTGACTTCTTGTGTGAAGACCTCCCCGGATCACTGAGATCGATCAGCGGCTCTGAGGAGTCAGCGGATGAGCTCACTTGCTCTGACACCTGACGGCTGTGTGTGACTTGGCCCTTGCAGGCAGTTAGCGCTTACTTATGAAGGTCCTGCCCATGCCTTGGCTGCCCCTTTGATCAGTTTTTGACAAAAAGTCAAATCACTTTAGGAAAATCTATACAAAGGATTACAGGTTCTTCCCAGGAGGATCTCCCACAACTTCTACATATAAAGTTGGTGAGTGGAACATGCATCGTTTCCCATACTTCTCCGATCTCCAAGCATTTTTTGTTCCACGGGGCCGCCCCTCAGAAACATGGCGGGAGCAGGAAGCGCTGTCCAGAAGGGCTGCCACGGCCCTGTGAGTAACTGTTCGTGGTCCTGAACCATCGCGGTGGGCTAGCACAGGGCTGGCTCCTGGAAACCCAGGATAAGCTTCTGTAGAAGCTTCCAAGGAATCTGAACACAGGAGGGTAAAGACAGAGCTGGAAGAGAATGGGTTGGGGAATGAAGAATAGCCAGGCCTATGAGAAGCAGAGCCCGGAGACTCTGGCAGGAAAAGAGAAACAAAGGGAGCCTTTTTACAGCTGTTTTAGAACTTGTTACTGAGAAGGCCATCACCGTGTGGCATGACCAAAATTTTGAAGGACAAAAGGGGAGTCAGAAGCTAATGCACAGGGTGGTTTAGACAGAACAGCTGCTAGGTGGACAAACTTGCCCGTGCTGTCTGTGTCCCTGAGTTAGGGCAAAGTACTCATGGCTTTTGTTAGGATTTTTTTAATGGTGTGAAAGATTTACTATTTAATGTAGGTTGAAGGATCTTTCCTAGTTGTAAAAAGTAAAGTTGAAAGAAGTTTCTCATGCCGTGGGGGATTGTGAGAGAATGTGTCCGACCTCACCTCTCCTGGGCTTCGGACCAGGGGATGCGTGTGGGGACAGTGCACAACCACTTGTGGGGTCCATGCACATTCCCTTGGCATGGGGCCCATGATCACGTCCATTCTTCTTCTCATCTATGGCCTCTCGAGCAAACAAATATTACAGCATTGACACCTTATTTCACATCGTGAGCTCTTCTGGGGTACCTCTGCCAAAGGGAAGAACATATTTTCATTTTTCCAAATCCCTGGAGAAAAAATTAAGTTCAAAAATCCCTTTTAAGCCTATAATTAAAACTAGCGTATGAGATAAATGCCGCTTTTAACGTAAATGTTACTCTCTACGTTCTTCTGCTTATGATGGTGGTTCTCAGCCTGGGGACAGGAGTGGGGTGGCTAAGTGGGCCATTTAGGGTCCCCTTTCCAGAGCATATGTTTCTCCTTCGGGGTCAGAAGGCGGGCATTTGAATGAGCCACACGCAATATTCTCTGGGCTCTTCAATCCTCAGTAACACTTTGCGCATCAGATACCTCCAAAATTACATTTTATAATTTTAAGGGTCTGAAATACTGAATACTTAGATTTCTTATAAAAGACAAATTGGGTCATTGGTGCAGATTTTTCCCATTATTTTAAACAGATTTTGTTTATTTATTTATTTGTGAGAGCGAGAGCGAGCGAGCAAGTGAGCGCATAAGCAGGGGCAGTGACAAGCAGAGGGAGAGGCAGACTTCCTTCTGGGCAGGGAGCCCAATGTGGGGCTGGATCCCAGGACCCATGACCTGAGCCAAAGGTGGATGCTTCACCAACTGAGCCACCCAGGGACCCCTGCTATTTTCTATCTACCCCACTTCAGATCATTTTCTGGGGTGCCTGGGTGGCTCAGTTGGTGAAGCGGCTGCCTTCGGCTCAGATCATGATCCTGGAGTCCCGGGATCAAGTCCCGCATTGGGCTCCCTGCTCAGTGGGGAGTCTGCTTCCCCCTTTGAGCCTCCCCCTTCTCATGCTCTCTCTCTCTCTCTCTCATGCTCTCTCTCTCATAAGTAAGTAAAAAGAAATCTTTAAACTATTTTCTGGTATTGGAGTAGAAGAAAAAAAACCTGACTGACTGGGAAAAGAAATTAATTGATGGGTCCGAGTTTGGCAGTTGTGGTGCGTTGCAGATTAAACTCTGGCCGCAGGCAGGAGATGCAGAAGACAACTACTTACAAGAGGCCTCGCTCTTCATAGACTCCTGCCAAGAACCACGGCCACCACGTGAACGCTGAAGTACAATGCCTGGGACCGGCCGGATTAGGAACAGAACTACCCATACGTCCAGGAACAATGAACAGGACTCATCATCACAGAAATCAGCACAGGGTCCCAGACTGTCTGAAGATATTCTGCACAGAAGAAAAATCAGCTACCTTCTAACTCTGCTGCGGACAAAAGGCTCGCATTTGGCAAAACAAAAGAAACGTGAAGAGTAGATAACTTTTCCAAAGAGGGAAAGGTCATGTCAAATTTAAGGTATGGAGGTAGAATAAATTCTCGTTTATTGTCAGTAAATAACTGTGACAGGCATCTTCCTTCAGGAGTTGAGAGCTCTGCTATGGGGTGGGGAGGGGGGACAAGGCTTTCCTAATGTGGTGTGATGCACCACGCTAGGGCACTATCATACCTTAGCTGTGTAGCCTCCTTACAAGTCGTGGGAACTCATTTAAAGAGAGATCCTATAAAATTGTCATGGCAGCTGGGCTCTTACACTCCAGCTTCTTGGTTTTCCAAGCCAAGTCATCTCTGTAAATTCAGAGTGTTACAGTGTATCTGTATAGAAGAGCTACCTTGACATTTACGTCTAACTTTTCTAGTTCAGTTAGTTTCTTATTATCCAAGTGATATATGCATGCTATGCTAGGGACAAAATTTTAAATGTTATTAAGTAAAGCAAAAAGTAAATTTTCCCCTTTCTGCAATCCCTATGAACATTTTTTGGGGTGTATTCCTCCAGAAATTTTTACCCAAATGCTACTATATTATGCATTCTCTTCTGCAGTTTGCTCCCCTCCCCGTTTCAAATCATCTAGACGATCCTCATGTCTCTCCCTCTCTCGCTTGTTAAAAGACTATGCATCATTCTTTGGGAGGATGTTCTACAATAAATCTAACACATTTGCCTTGATTCTAGTGGGTTCCTCAGTTCCAAAGAAGGCGGAAGGAAAGTTGTGGAAGGTAGGTACACATTCCTGTTCAAGCCAGGACTATGTTTTTGGAAGAGGGTTTGCTGGGACCAAGGAGATGAGCATCATTAGTTCAACGCTGTGACTCTGGCCTCCAGGGAGGCTGCAGCCAGTCCTACCAGAGTGTAAGACTGTATGTTTCTTCCCGCCCTTCTTAAAAATTGGGTTTATCAAGTTATTTATTTTCTTTACTCTGGTAGATAAGAACTTAATTTATTGTGATTCAAATATAGGAACCATGATGTTAAATAGCCTTCCATATTTTACTATCTGTCTACATTTTTAACTTTACCTATTTTTATATAAGGTGGTTTACATTTCTCTTTACTGATTGTGTAGAAGTATTTGTGTATGAGAGAAATCAGGCCTTGATATATTGTCTAGGTTTTAAATATTTTTTCCTAAAATGGTATTTTTAATTTGTTTATTGCATTTTTTTAAACACATATTATTTTTAGGTGTGTGCGTGTGTGTGTGTGTGTGTGTGATCATATATATTAATCATTTCTTCACTTCTTCCTGACATCTGGCTTTTAGGAGATAATATATTTTTAATTTGAGTCTGGTCTCCCACCCTTTTCTCCTAAATGAATTTTGCATATATTTCTGTCCTGTTTTGTTATTTGCAAACCAACCAACCATCCAACCCATGCCTCTTACCCATTTTTCTTCTCTTCTTTATTCACCATGGGTCGTTTTAAGGAGCATAGGGTGCTGCTGCCTACGGTGGACAACTGTCCACCTGGGCTTTCCATTCGCAAAGGACATAATCACCTTACTGGGACTCTCCATTTCGTGTGTCCAGACCGGGGAGGCGGCAGCCTCATTAGGGGTCAGGAGAAGAACACCACTCGGGGACCCAGCAAGATGCTTAAATTTCAGGTTGTCCTTTTATGCTGGCAGCTCCCGTATAATTTAACATTCGCATGTATCTTTTCCAAGTGAGCAGTCCTGCCGGAGCAGCCTTAGAAATCAGTAGGGTGAGGGGAAGGACCCCATTTTTGCCGCCACATGTCCTAGGCTGTCTGTCCTCAGACACGGCCCCACCGCGCACCACTGCTTCTGAGGACGCGTCCCCGCCGAGTCTAGGGGGTGGACCGTATCTTAGTTTAGCTGGTGCTTTGTCCGCATCGATGACGGATATCATCCCTTGCCTTTGAGATGGATTCAGATGTGGGAACGAGCTTGTTGGACACCCAGGCAAGGCATGGGTGAGAAGCTTTGGGTGAGATGCTGTTACAGAGAAGGTTCTCTGTTGCTGCTGTTAAATTGCTCTTTAGTGAGCTGCTGGCCTCCCCGGAAGTTCGTCCCCGAATGGGACTTCTGAGGCCGTGGTGGCGCCTAAAAACCCCAGACAAGCGACCTCTTGGCCAACTGGAGAAGCGAACAATGGGATCTGCTTTCATTTGCATTTCTTTGATGATGTGCCAGGTTCAGCCTTTTTCATATGTTAACCGCCTTTTTGTATTTCTTGCCCTGAAACTTAAACCCAGTTCCCTTGAATCTTGTGTTACTTGTGGACACTGCTTAGTTCCCCTCCTCGCTCACCTTGGGTGGTGCGTGGGGCACCGGCAAGACAGGAGAGGGCGAGTGCGCGGATCGGAAGGCTCCGCTCCCCACTGCGCCTGCGGTCATCTCCGTGGCGCTGGGAACCTCTGCACGTAACTAATGGCTCCTATGACACCTGTTCTACGTTCTTATGAGGTTTTTCTGAGGGGCAGAAGTCATCACAGACCGGGAAGTACTGTGAACCTGTGAAGCGTGCATCAGGGAAAGGAAATGCAGTCAGAAAACATGACCCATTTCCTCCTTGAGAAGAACGATTGTGTCAAATCGGAAGGGGCCTCACACCGTCTTTTCCATTCCCAGACTCCAGACCACACTCCTGCTCCGGCGCCGGGTCACCGCGCTGATGCTAACTCCAGCTCATCCGGAGGAAGGGTCTGAAGACTTACTCGGAATTCTAGAGCTTTCTCAGGGTGGAGCTCCAGGCTGCCCCACGCCCACGACGAGTCTTCCTGGATGGAACTTTCTCTTCGGTTTCTGTTGGTGGCAGACCTCACTGTTTAAGTAAATGCTACTAACTGCATGGGAACATCCCTTTGTTTTCTGGTGTTTCTTAGTAGGATGGTTCTAGGATGAAAGTGCCACCCTTCGTGTTCCTTCTGTGGGTTGCAAGATTGCTGTGATGGTTAATTGCCTGTTTCCCTGGGCTGGGTCACAGACCCGAGTGTTTACTCAAGCAGTACCCAGGCATTGATGCGAAGGCATTTCGTGGCTGTGCTTCCTCTCTGCCATCCGCGTACTTTCAGCAAAAGAGGGACACTCCATAGTGTGGGCGGGCCTTACCCAGTCAGCCAAAGGGCTTGAGCAAAAACAGGTCTTCCCAGAAGAAGAAATTCTTTGTTTTTTTTCCCTTTTTAAAAAACAATTTTTAATCTTTTTTTTTTTTTTTAAGATTTTATTTATTTATTTGTCATAGAGAGAGAAGCGAGAGCAAGCACAGGCAGACAGTGAGGCAGGCAGAGGCAGAGGGAGAAGCAGACTCCCTGCCGAGCAAGGAGCCCGATGCGGGGCTCGATCCCAGGACGCTGGGATCATGACCTGAGCCAAAGGCAGCTGCTTAACCAAGTGAGCCACCCAGGCGTCCCTGTTTTTTCTCCCTTAAAAAAAAAAAACAAGTGGAAGATTTCATGGATTTGCGTGTCATCCCCACTCACGGGTGTATCGTTCCAGTGTGGTATGCGCTGCCAAAGCGAGCGCCCAGAAGGAGAAATTGGGCTGCAGGACGACAACGTTAATCCCTGCCCAAGTTTCCAGCCCGTGGGCCTGTCCCGTGAATTTCAGACTTGCCAGCCCCTACAACCAAGTCGGAAAATGCCTTAAAATCAATCAATCGATCGATCGGTCGATCTGTCATCTGTCATCTTCCGTTGTTTTTCTTCCTGTCTTTCCTTCTCTTGCCGTCTGTCCAATATCATCATCCGTCATCTCCCTCTCTCTCTCTCTCTCTCTCTCTCATCTATCCGACGGTCATCTTTCATCTCCCACTGGCTCCGTTTTGGCAGAGAGCCCAGCTGACACAATCACGGACAAGGGTCAGCAGCCGTGCGGCACCTCAAGTCTGTTAGGGGCACGAGGGCTCGGGGATGTCTTCCCATACTGACACTAAAGCGTGTCTCCTATTTCCGGCTCACATCTTCGCTATCAACCAGCCATTTCCCTTGCTCAGAGAAACTACTCTAACTTCGTGGTTAATCACTATTTTATAAGCTCTGAGAATAACGTGCTGCTGGGATCTTAACCAGTCCTGACCCTGAACTGAAGTCTGTCACTGCAGGAGAAACATGGCCTGGATCTGCAGAAGGGGCAAGTATCAGGGTTCGTAAATTGAACACATCCTTTCCGTGGCCAATCCCCGTGACCCGGGCTCTAGATTTCCAGCGCAGAATTCAGCAAGGAGGGTAGCTGCGAGAAGCGTCTGCCTCCACCGTGGCCCTCCCTCTGTGTCAGTCCCCTGTGCAAGCTGTCGGTTCGAGGTTCCCACTTGGAGGTCACACCACCGATTTACCTGTCCTCACCCTCCAGCCGAGGCGCCGGCCCTGCTGATGCGGAGCGAACTCTCTCCGCCCCATTTTGGTGAGCCCGCGGTTTGCGTGCTAAGCCAGGGATTGAATCCGAAGTCGGCCCCAACAACAGCGCCCTGAAGAGGTATTTCCCGTCTGCCCGCCATGCAGAGGGGGCTGTGCTGGGCCTTGCAGGCGACACCCCCTCCAACTGGCACACAGAGCTCTCCCACAATCCCGTCTTCGTGGCCACAGGAGCAAAGGGCTTCCGGTGCCAAGATGGGACAGGCGTCCACGGTCGAGCTGAGCTGGAGCATCGGCTCTGGGGGGTCTGGTCCTCACGGGGAGACCGGCTCAGACCGACAGGGATGTGGAGTAGGATGGTGACCTGGAAATTAAGTGGCACGGTGAAACACAGAGTTCACACGGCGGATCTCTGAATGGCCAACACGCGTAAGGAAATGCTCTCAGCTCCGCTACTGAATCAGGTTGGAGACACCGGGACGACTGGGACATGAGGACAAGCCACTAACACGGCTGATAACGATGCCCCCCAACGGCGACTGCTGGTCAGGATGCGGGGCAGCAGGGGCGCTCCCGGTGGTGTCCAGCCCCAACCGGACGGCACCCATCAATGGAGCAGGACGTCCCTGATCCTACTGGTGAGCCCGGCCTGTCCCGGGGAAGGTGCCGACGCCCATCGGAGAAGTGTGCCGCAGGCGCCCGCGCGAGGGACCCCAGCCGCTGTGCGTTGTCATGTTAAGGTGCGTTGCTTCGCAGGTGAGGTGCCCCAAGACCGCGTTGAGCGACGGTCTCCAGCACTGGCTGAGGGGCGCCCGGGGTGCAGTCCGTGGAGCATCCTGCTCTCGACTTCCGCTCAGGTCGCGATGTCGGGGTTGTGAGATCCGGCGCTGGGTCGGCCTGCGCTCCGCGTGGGGTCAGCTTGGGATTCTCTCCCTCTCCCTCTGCCCCTCTTGTTTTTTTTTTTTTTTTTCCCTCTCTCTCTCAAATAAATTAATGAATTTTAAAAGAAAAAAAAAAAAAGAATTGGTTGGGACGGGACGGGGAGAGGCCGTAGGGAGATCACGGTCAGGACCGTCTCAGTGGGCCGGAGCAGGAGCAGATCGCGGTTCAGAGAAGGAACACGGGGCTGCCGGCTCCAGGCAGGGCCGGGGCCGGGCCGGGGTGTGTGTGCACGTGTGTGCGCACGCTGGCGTGTGTGTGTGCGTGTGTGTGCGCACGTGTCTGTGATGGAAACTGTTCTCATGACCGCTGTCTGTTTTCAGGACACCTGTCTGAATGCCAGAGTTTTCGCCAACTGTGGTCTTGAGCGTTTCTAAAGCTTGTATTCACGGACCCTGTGTGTGTGCGTGTGTGTGTGTTTTATCCTATAGTCTCAAGACCACAAATGTAAAACATGCCAACAACTTTTTTCTTTAAGGTTTTATTTATTTATTTGACAGACAGAGATCACAAGTAGGCAGAAAGAGGAAGAAGCAGGCTCCCCGCTGAGCAGAGAGCCTGATGCGGGACTTGATCCCAGGACCCTGAGATCATGATCTGAGCCGAAGGCAGAGGCTTTAACCCACTGAGCCACCCAAGCACCCCACAAATTTTAAATCAAACTGGTTGCGTGGTTGCTGTGGAGAGCCCATGGAAAGGGCCACTGGCTGCAAGCGGTGGTTTACCTGTGGGGGTCCCTGTCCATTTTGGAAGCAGGAATGAGGGTAAGACAGAACTTCCTGTGTTGAAAGTAGGCTTGAAAAGTCACATTTTGTTCATTTGCTAGCTTGGAAATCACTGTGATACAAACGTGATAGTTGGTGATACTTGTGACTGCCTTGGAGAACGTGTGAGTTGAGCTGTGGATCGTTAAAATGTGTTTGTGGCGTGTGGCAGCATAGCTGTGCTTGAGAGCAGGGCCGCTCGGGCCGAGCTGGCGGTTCGGGGAATCGGGCAGAGTCCGGTTGCTGTCTCGGAAGCAGAGGCCCCAGGCCCGGCGGGAAGCTGGGATCCGCGCCCCCCCGCGATTCCAGCGCCCCTGTGGCAGAAGCGACCCCGCGTTCCAGCCTGCTCTGGTGGACCGCGAGTTCCGGCCTTGTTTGTCGGGGTGGGCAGGGCTCGCTTAGGGAGCAGAAGCTCTGTTCTTCCTTTTTTTTATTTTGTGGAGACCATGATATGATATTGCTCAGAAATATTCTGAAGTAGGGGCGCCTGAGTGGCTCAGTCGGTTAAGCATCTGCCTACAGCCCAGGTCGTGATCTTGGGGTCCTGGGATCGAGCCCTGGGTCCTGGGCTCCCTACTCTGTGGGGGGTCTGCTTCTCCCTCTGCCCCTCCCCCCTCCCGCGCTCGCTCTCACTCTTTCTCTCTCAAATGAATAAATAAATAAAATCTTAAAAAGATATTCCTAGGTAGATACACATATTTTGAAAGAAATCTAGAGATGATGTTTCTCCCCAAATGTTTTTCGGGCGTTATGGGCTGTAGATTTCGTATGACATGTGGGTAGTGTGGGAGACACAAGTGGAGGGTCCTTCCTAGATGAGCAGTTTCTCCTTCCGAGTGTGAGTACGGGAGATCCGCTACTGGTCCTTCTCTCGGGCTCTTCCTCTCGCAACACCCCCCCCCCCCCCGGCTGGTCTTCGCATAGGCGTGTGCGGCGTTGCTGGAGGAAGCTGGCCAAGTGCTGTCTAGAATGCATACGATCATTTACGACATCAAGTTCTCGGTCTGGGTGTCCTTGGTCAGAATGAAGACGAGCCCTTGAGGACTGACGCTCACGTCCGTGGCCTGTCACGGGGCAGCCACCGGGTGGGCTCGTTTCTGAACGATTTCCAGCTGAGTCCTGCCGACACCCCGACCTCCCTCTCCGCAGACCCTGACAGGCGAAGATTCAATGCCCGAATGGCAAGACCGTCCCAGCAGCGGCAGATGACCGCGGAGGGCCCCTCGCCCCCGGTAAGTCCGTGAAGTCACAGACACTCGGAGCCCCAGGGAGGCAGCTCGGGAGCTGTGAGGGGTTCGAATGCCCCCGGAGGAGGAGAGCGATGGAGCGAGGTGTGCGGAGATGCGGTGGGGCCGGGGCAAAGTCCGACCGTGCCCGGGCCCCGCGTCGCCCGCCTCGCAGCCGCTAGCTCGCTCCAGGAGTCTTGCCCTACGGCTGCCCTGCCTCTGGCTCCGACCTTCTCTGCGGCCCCTCCCAGGGCATCTCCAGCAGCTGGCAGTTCGGGGAATCGGAACTCAGAACCGCCGTGGGTGGCAGGGGCTGGGATGGCGGTTAGCTCTGTGGGGGCACAGGTTTTCCGGGCTTCGGCTGGCCTCTGTGCGGCCGCAGACTGGTTTCGGTCATTTCTTGAGCTTCACTTTGTTTACGCCCTACACGGTGTCATGAATGAAATGCATCCGGCTTCGCTGTGGACGGAGTCTGGGCTCCTGGACTCCGGGTGGACTCTGGACTCCTAGAAAGCGCATGCAACGAAGCCGGGTAGATGCGAAGTAACGCAGATGGGCTCGGGCTCAGCGTGGTCGCGGCAGGACAGCCTCGGGTCGGGTCCTGCGGATCGGGGGGGACCGGCGGGGACAGCTGCGACTCAGGGTGGCTCTCTGGCTCGGCCCTGCCCGTAGTTACCAAGGGTCTGGAGCCCAGACCCGTGCGCAGCTTCCAGCAGAGGGAAGGCGTCCAGCAACAGTTAGCACGGGTCTCTACATCCTGAAGTCAGCTTCTCGTTGGGACAGCTGGGGTCGTGAATCATCTCTGCAACCCTCCTGGCAGAGCGGAGCAGGCGGGGATCCCGTCAGGACACGCACACAGTGGCCTCGTGGCCCAGGTTTCACTGTCCGCGCTCTCTCCCTGGGGCGCAGAGACCCGGAGAAACCCGCTGTGGGATCTGGCGTGAGTGACCAGTACGTGGCATCTTTAATTACCGCTGATCCCAGGGGTGCCCCTTGGCTCGGGGGACAGGCAAGCAGTCCCCTGGGCACGGTCAGATGCGCGGGGGGCGCCGAATACAGAACTTAGCCTCACGTGTCACCCGTTCCCAACGTCATGTTAACCTGTGACGTGATGGAGGAGCCCGCCCTGTGTTTTAGGAGTAGCGGGTCCGGATGTCGCACCGGCACGGCAGCAGCCCCGCCGAGCCCTGTACGCGCGACCGTCTTTGGTTGGATTTCATCAGACACGAACCGTTCTGTTTGGTTGGTAAAGTCAGTTCTTTTTTATTCATTAACTTATTTATGTTGACATATCGCTGACACGCAGGGTTACCTTCGTTCAGGAGCACAACACAGGGATTCGAGACTTGTGCCCGGGAAGCCACGCTCCCCGCCGTGTTTGTGTGGTCGTCATCTGTCGCCGGCGTCTCGTGCCGTTCCTGTCCAGCCCCGTGACTATTTATAACTGGAACTTTGTGCCTCTCAGTCCCCTTCACCTGCTCCGACCCTCCCCTCTGGAGAGATTCTACACATAAGTGACATCTTCAAAGACTGGAAACGCTTAATGAAACTGGCGTCTGCTTGTGAGTTCAGTTCTCTGCTGGTAACAGACGCTCCCAGAAAGTTCTCCACGGGGAGGCCAGGGGTGGGGGCTGGGGAGGGTGGTCAGGAGACGGGACAGGAAGCTGGAATCCCTGCCCTGGGCTGGTCTGCACCCACACGGTGACCAGCTGCTCGGAGGTGAGGTCCCCGGATGGTGTGTGATGGACCCCTAAAATGTCCCCAACTGCTACGTCCATAACTACATTTTCTAAAGTCTTAGCAGCTTTAAAGGAAATGCCCCTCAGGTTTCACAATGATTAGCAAGGAGGGCAGGGGATAGAAGGAGAGTTTAATTTTCTTAAACATACAAACGGAACACGTACGGGGTCACTGTGCTCAGATCTAAACTCGATTAAGAAATTCCTCGCTAAAAAGGTAAGAATTAAGGAGATGGCCCTACGTTGGTGTTTTGGGGAAGAAGTCCTAAGGTATTTCCCTCAGAGAGGAGGTGGGATTCACTCTTGCAATGCTGGGGAATACAAAGGGAGCCCTAAAATTTTGCTCCCACTCTCTTGGTGGCCTGGGGCCAACACGGAGGGCCAGGGAAAGAGGAGAAGCCTCAGTCTTACTGTGCAAATACACATTTCCTCTGTGTCTCACACATGTAGGTTTTAGGATTTTGCGGCCGTGTACAGCTCGTCTCTGATGTTTCTGCAGCATGCTCCCCCCGTGGCTGACAGGACTGGGGACTTGCTCATCCTGTAATTATGCAAACTGCGTAAGCGCTAATGGGTGGACTATTCCAGAATGTCTGTAAGCCGGCGGAGCGAGCGCGGCAAGAGGCTGGTCTGGTACTGCAGCTGGGGCCCTCCAGGGACCAAGGGTGCCAAGTACAGTGTTTGCAAGTCTTATAGTGGCCGCTACTCTCCATGCCGAGGCCAAGGGACGAGAAGGCCACCTGTCCCTTAAGGGGTCAATGGCTCATACGGGGAGCGGTGTTCATGGACATATCCCGAGGCTGTGGGGTGGGTCCCAGCCTCTGCCAGCAGCCCGGCACCATCTCTTGTGGGCAGCCCTGGCTCTGGTCCTCATGGCTGGGGAGGTGTCTATGCGGTAGGAGCTCAGGGACAGTGGGGCGGGCGAGTGGCCCAGGCTGCAGGGTCCTGGAGCCGCTGGCCCAGGGTTGCTCCCCTCTGGGGTCTGACCCGTGGGCTCTGCCCCTGCTGAGCGCGCTCCCTTTCTCCTGAGACAGGTCAGAGGACACAGTCCCCGGGCGCATTACATTAGGGGGTCCCAGGGAACGTCATTGGCTGGTTTGGGAGGCAGAAGCGGGGGACAGGTGAGTGGAGGGGACTCGCCCTGAGGGGACAGGCTGGGAGGGACTTAAAGTCACATGTCTCAACCCTGAGAGACCCTCAACTCTAGGGAACAAGCTGAAGGTCACTGGAGAGAAGGTGGGGGCAGGGTCGCTGGGGGACGGGCACGAAGCGGGGCGTGGGATGTGCTGAGGACAGGGTGTGGTCTGCAACTGCCGGGTCACCAGACCCCACCCCTGTAACTAGTGATCCACTCCATGTTCCCTGAGCTGAATTTCAATACAAAATTATGAAAAAAAATCGCACATCTCCCTCTTGGACTTGTGCATGTCCCGCAGATGCTGCTCCCTGCTGTGCAGGACGCGGCGGCCAGACCCTGAGCGTGGCCAGCCCGTGACTTGGGGCCCGACTGAGCACCCCTGCACGATTTCCGGGAGACACCGGCAGAACCACCGCCTCACTGGCCGCGGCTCCCGCACCTCGTTCTCACAGTAGCAGGACCGAGCGAGGACACGGTAGGCGTCCTGGAGACACTGGCTTTTGGGCTTCTCTGTAAGCAGTGAAGTTCAGGAGCGTTCCAATGGTCCGTAGTGCTCCCTCCGTCAGCCCACCGAGTCTCCGTGGAGTCTCCACAGCTTCTTTTTACAGATAGAGAGCACGGGAGCTGGACATGCTTTTGCGTTCAGCTATGTGTGAGAAGAACCGTCTGGGTCAACTTGGAATGGTCTCAACATCTGACTCTTACGCGACTCGAGGACGGGCCCCGGGTTGTGAGTGTCCTTGGCTCTTCTTTCCTCTCAAAGTTCTCGGTGCAGCTGCGGGCACACGGGAGCTCTGCGGCGCACGGAGCAAGACTCCGTGCTATTTGGGGAAGCTCGCAGCTCTTTTGTAGAACAGAAGGTGGGCCAGCTTCATTTTTAACTGCGCCGGAGGATTTAGATGGCGCTTGACTCACCCAGTGACTCAAGAAAGGAGCGTATTTATGGGGTTGATCCTGGAGGTGTTATTTCCCTAATTTTAAATCGAGCACAATATCCTAGCCCACGGAGAGCCCCCACTCACCCTGACTCATCAGGACCCCCGTGTCTAGGGAGGTGCAGGTGTACCTTTGCGCCAAGACCATAGTGTGTGTGTGTGTGTGTATATATGTGTGTGTGCGCACGCGCACTCACACACACGTGTGCTGGGGAGGGATTCGGAGCTGTCTGGGTTGAGAAAGAAGCACTATGTCCATTTTTGCTGGGTTTTCTGTTCCAGCGGGACTGGGTACTTCCTGACCCTGGTCTTCCTTGTACACGGCAAGTATGTTTCAGGGAAGAAATCTGATTTCTTCAGATTCAATAAACTCTCACCTCCATTATTTTTAAGTCCATTACTACTCTCTGCAAGTGAAACTACGGAGCTTCCTATCTGTCTGTCTGTCCATTTGGAGGGTTAGCCTGCTTTAGCAGAGTGCGTGCACACAGGAAGGTCCGTGGGATTTACGAGGCAACCTGGCAATTTTAGATACATATTGTTGAGAAAAATCTTTCTAAGTCAACCCTTGAAAAAGCCTCAGCATGACTGTTTCAGGTGTCCTCCCATAACATTTCTCAGCTAATACTGTCCAGACCACTCTGACCAGGACGTCATGGTTTCCACTCAGTTCCCTGAGTGTCTGTGTGTCTGGAACCTGTCTGTGGCTTAGTGAGGCCAGGACACTTGGTGTGTGTGGTCTGAGGCCCTCACTCCCCAGGCGCCCTGGAATCATTTTTTTAGAGTTTTTTTTTTTTTTTTTTTTTTTTCTGAGAGAGGAGGGGCAGAGGCAGAGAGAGAGAGAGAGAGAGAGAGAGAGAATCTTAAGCGGGTTTCATGACCAGTGCAGAGCCTGATTCAGAGCTCGATCTCATGACCCTGAGACCATGACCTGGACGGAAACCAAGAGTCAGATGCTTACCTGACCGAGCCATTGGGCTCCCCGGCTGTGGAATCTTCTGTGTGTGGCTTGGTGGATGGAAGTACGGCAGGCAGCAGCATCTTGGCATAGCCTGCATTCACAGCTCTACTTGGACCAACATTAACCGTCTCATGCTCAGCCTTATAGCACGAGGTGACATCTCAGGCTCTCTGCAGAGCCGCGTCCTGTCCTGCACCTTCTCTCTTCCGGCGCTCGTGCAAACCCCTGCTTTGGTGGATGGGCCCTGGGCGCTTGTCGGGGCTGCTCTGTGAACTCTGAGCTCCTGCCTCTGGTGACGTTCCTCTCCCTCTGGTTGCCTGTGTCCCACAGGGCAGACATTCTAGAGTAAACTGCACATTAATCTTCCAAATCTGCACACTTTTGAGGGTGCTGGGCCCAAGAGATGCCCAGAAAACAGCACGACCTGGCACGTGTGGCTGTCTTATCTCCACAGCACTGTGAATTACACTTTAAATGGAGTTTAATGACTGAAACGGTTAATTACCCAATGGGTATCCCTTGGGTAGACTCAGAATTTTCTCGTAGAACCAAGGGGTGTAAATAAAGTCATTCATCTGAGAGGTCTATCTGCTCAGGATCCTTTGAATTTTAGAAAATGTGGTAAATATTCGCACTTGATTTTGTAAAAATGAAGTTTGATGAGAGAAGGGTTTGAAGTAGAATTCTACCATTTTCTATGCAACATTTGATTTAAATTCAATTCCTAGAAACCTCAGATGAATGTGGTTCGTGTATCAAAGCACTGAGTTTAATTTATTGTGACCTTAAATACACAGCTAGCTTACATGTGAATCTATATACGTGTATCTATATCTGTTCCCTTAAAAGCAGTCAAGGGACACCACATATCACATTTCTTGGCATGTTATGAATATTAATATACCCAAAGCACCAACATCAAGTTATTTGACTTGCACTCACAGAACCAGGGTTCCAACACCTTTCGTCTTGAATACCAGCAAGACCTCAGATGCCAGCTGCTCACTGTTCCTTTTTTTTTTTTTTAAGTTCTAAACAAGCTCTTTTTCTTGACACAACATGCACTTAGGAAACTCATTTCTCTTTGTCTGTGTATAAAGAATAAAAATAAAGAATAAAGAAAGGAACAAATTCTCAAGAGAATGTGTTTGCCTCTAGAATTTCCAGGGGGACGGGAGAGCAATCAGTTGGCTTTGTATCTGTGTTTGACTTTGTTCAGCCTTCGAATGCGTTCGCAATGGTGAATGGTAGAGGAACACACTGGGGATGTGCCGTCGGGAAGTCCCAGCCGCTAACAATGGGGACACTGTCGCTATCACTGAAAATGCTGAACGCGGGTGACGTGGGCAGAGGGCAGCTTTCTCCATCTACCCTGCTGTCGGGACGCCCTGGATGGGTCCCACGGGAGGCTGGGGTCTGGTGGGCTCCCGGCAGCCCGGTGCTGGCTCCGAGGGGTGCACTGTCCTGCTCTCCCCGCTGGATGATCTGTCGGAAGATGTTTTACGCGTCAAGGAGAGAGGCTGCCCCTTATTCCAGCACCGACGGTTTCCCTCCAAGTGGCGAGTCACCATGTTGCCACCGCTCCATGGGGGTTAATATCCGGGCTTTGGTCATTAAAATTTTCTACCTCAACGTGTTTACTTTTTTTTTAGGAAAAGGGTATGAAATGAAACGGTTTCTGCCACAGGGAGGACTTTTCCCCTTTCTCTGTGACAACAACCGAAAGCCGACATGTTATTTTTAAAAAGATACAAACTGTCCGTGAAGTAAAGATACAAACTGTCCGTGAAGTAAAGATACAAACTGTCCGTGAAGTAAAGATACAAACTGTCCGTGAAGTAGTTACAATTCTTCCTTCTTCCCATTCCCTGTTCACTTCCGTGGATGTCTCTGACCAGAACATTTGAGGTCGCACTTTGGGAGCTTTATCTTTCAAACTCAGAGTTTGCATCATCTTCTCTGTGCAATTTTTAGCTTTGAGGCAGACTCGCCCAAGGGACACAGTTTTGCAATAGAATTTAATGGTCAGCCATGAACGAGTGATAGAAGAAACAGCAGGTTTATGGCTTTTTTTTTCTTTTTTTTTTTTGGTCAAGGGAAAAAAATTAATGTCCTCCATCAGACTTCTCCTCCCGTCAACCGTCCCCTCCGCCCACCCCGCCTTCTCTGGGGATCGCGGCCGTGTGATTGGTTTGGCTTCCACCCAAAGGAAGATTTATTGCTTTAATGTCTTTGTGATTTAGTTGTATGCGATCGCCCTTGGGACGTGAGGGAGCGCATTCGCCCCCTCCCGCGTGTGCTGGAGTCCCCTTTGGAGCAACAAGAGATGTCCACGTGCAGGGGAGACGAGACAGCCCTCATCATCTTCTCGAATCTTATCTTTCTGAGTTCATCGTTTGGCATCGGTGGGGAAATGCCATCGAACGTTCAAGAGGAGAGACGCTGAAGGCCAAGAGCGTAGAAAACGCACGGTCAAAGCGAACCCACAACTTCTACATTCTTCTCCGTGAACTCTGTGGCTTCCACGTCCAGAAATGTTCACCGAGTGGAAACAGACCTCCATAAAAGGGTAATTCCTAGTTTTCTTTACTTCCTGCCTGGCTTAGACGTCAGCCTGCATCACGGAGTGGTGACCTTGGACTTGGATTTATTTGAGATTTTAAAACCATACACAGATTGGGGAAGGAGGGGAGGCTGGGGCCGTTCAACCACCGTTCTCGAAGTGTTTCGTCTGGGGGCCCTGGCCCTGCCCCCTTGTGCTGTGCAGTGACATGTGATCTTGGAGCGGCGGCCACGGCTCTCGCTTCCGTGGAAGGTTTCGAAGTTATTGATGATCTGCCCAGCACAGCAATAATTTCACGTGAATGTGAACGGGTAAGTTGGTTTTATCTGCCGTTATTCCACGGAGCTGAGTGTCGGCCTGGGCGGTGGGCATCTCCCTTGCGCCCACACTCGCCCGGGCCGCCCGTCACACCCCAGCTTTGCAGCTTACGGATCTGAAGCTCAGCCTCTCAAGGTTAAGTCTCCTAACGTAAGTCCCAGACCATCAAATTCTTCCGAGGCCAAGTCCTCTCCATTCTGTGCTGGTGCAGACGCTTCCAGTGGGGCCCTCCAGCACCCCCGTCCCTCCAAGACTAGGTTTCTGAAGGAAGTTATACCAAACGATAGGAATCTCTTGGGACTTTCCTCCCCTTGAGGGCATAGGAGCTAGGACTTGAGGTTTACAAGCAATAGAGAAGCCAGATAGAGAAGCTGGTCAGGCCCTAGAGGTGATTCTTGTCTTGATCTCAGGAAGCTGGAAGTGTTGGGAAGGGGGGTCCAGCGTTGGTTGACTGAGACGCCCGATGACACGACTGACGTTCTGGTCGAGCTCTGCCTTCTGGGGTCACACTTCTTCTGGAAGGTGGTTCCCGTGTTTTCTGGGAATGGTAGCGCACAGCCTACAAACAGGGCATTTCCCCCCGTAGCTCCAGAGCACACTCCTCGCAGTCAGCGGAGTGACTGCCCATCAGTGAGCAGAAGCGAGAAGTCACATGTGGCGTCCCGTGGAAACCAAGCTGGAGTAAGTGCAAATCCTAGCAGCATTCTGCCGGCGGGGGGAGGGGAGGCCAAAGGCACATCTGCACACTTAATGTAGCATGCACAGCTGTAACAGCACCTCGACACCACCTCTCTAGTTGGGCCCTTAGAGTTGGGACTCGAGCAGCGGTGCTGAGAGGGGAGGGGTCTCCGGGACTCACTTTGAGTTTCCGTTTACCTTCGCTCCGTGTGGAAATGCCCCCGGGATTTGCTGTTCTCAAATCCCTCTGAATGTTCGACTTTTCCCCCAGGAGTCAGGCCTCTGGGAGCCAGGCACGTGCTGGGTGTTTCACGATGATACGTGACAGCGACGGGGGCGGGGGTTGGGCAGGTGTCTGGGTGACTCAGTTCGTTAAGCAGCCGACTCTGGATCTCTGTTCAGGCCGTGACCTCGGGGTCATGAGGTCGAGCCCCGTGTCTGACTCCGCTGGGGTCTCTTTTTCTGTCCGGCCCTCGCTCACTCGCTCTCTTTCAAGGAAGGAAGTAAGTAAGTAAGTAAATCTTTAAAAACAGATGTACACGGGCCATTCTTCTAAGCTAGTCAGTACCTCTATCTGCCAGCCATCTCTCATGAGACTCCCCAGATGTTGAAGTCCCGGGGCCCAACGTGACTGTACTTGGAGACGGGTCTTTAAGGAGGTCATTAAATGAGGTCGTGAGGTTGCAACCCTGATCCCATAGACTGGGGCCCTCGGAAGAAGAGGAAGGAACAGCAAGCCTCGCGGGCGCGCACAGAGGAGAGGCCACACGAGGACGCAGGGGAAGGCGGCCGTCTGATGCCAAGGCGCGTCCTCAGCAGAGACGAATCCCACCAGGACCGCGGTGCTCGGCTTCCGGCCTCCGGATCCACGAGAAAGTAAGTTGCTGCTGTGCGAGCCGCTGCGGGGTGTTCTGCTACGGCAGCCCGAGCGGACCGACGCCCCCCAGGAACAGACAGACCGCCCTTCCGCTCTCCAGCATGGACGGAAACAGCGGGACCCTTAGCTTCCCACGCTGGGCATTTTCTGGCCGCGTGGGGTGCCCTGTGGGAGAGAGCCCCTTCCGGAGCTTCCCATGTTGTACTCCTACTTGTAACCATCATTTTCATTATGTTCGAAGGAGTGATAATCAGGCTAATACGCGTGTAAGCTGTTAGGCTGCCATGTGGTGCTGGTGTCGCTGTTTGTTGAAGTTTTCCCTTTTTGCTCTTCCTCACGGCCGTGTGTGCGCACTACGACGGTCACGGTCAACAAGGGTCAGTTACGTGACGTGCATCTGACTCGTGGATGGGGGTTTCTGGATTCACAGATGAGTCAGAAACTCCAGCACCGGCTGGACTGTCGTTGGGTAAGGAAGGTCAGTAATGGCACCTGCCCCTCTCCCGCCACACAGGCGGGGGAGGGTCTGGCTCGCTCCTGGCGCACTGACTTCTGAGCAACTTCTGCCCTTTGCCTGCTCCTGCCTCGAGCTTTGCACCACAGCCTGCACGCCTGCTACCTACTGGTGGGTCAGGAGGTCCTGGGTGATGCGTTCTGTGAAGAGCTGTCTTTTCTGCCCACCCTGGCGGCCATGCTCCTGGTCCAAAGTGATTAGAAGCTTCAGAGAACGTGGAGGGTTTACCTGCCCTTCCTTCCTGGAGCTCACTCTCTCTGTTTCAGGAGGGACTGGCGCTGGTGTGGACCGGTGGACGGCGGGTTGGACTCATTCAGATTACTGCCGAGCCTGTTTTTTCTGCTTAGATAATTTTATAAAACTCAGCCTAGGGGCATCTGTGTGGCTCAGTGGGTTAAAGCCTCTGCCTTGGGCTCAGGTCATGATCTCAGGGTCCTGGGATCGAGTCCCGCATCGGGCTCTCTGCTCAGTGGGGAGCCTGCTTCCTCCTCTCTCTGCCTGCCTCTCTGCCTACTTGTGATCTCTCTCTCTCTCTGTGTCAAATAAAATCTTAAAAAAAAAAAAAAACTTGGCCTAATAGCTAGACATTTAATTTTTTTTTTTTTTCTAGCTTCTTTGAGAGGAGAATGCCCCAAACCAAAGCACCACTTTCTGGTGTCTTTGTAAACTCAGTGTCTACTCCCCCGTATGTGGTTACAGCCTCAGGGGGAAGCTGACCCACATCCCCCAACCCCCGATGATCTTTCCCTGTGACAGCCATTTCAGGGTTTTGGGACACTGGCCACCTTAGTCACCTGACAAGTTCTGGCTGTAAAAGTCCAACAGATAGTATAAAACAGGAACACCAAGTGTAGTGCCCAAACTGGCCAGCGGTAGGTCCCATGACCAACAATTTGAGAGTGAAAATCCTGTTCTCCAGGCGGCAGCCAGAGAGTTCTTGGGGTGATGGTGGGGCTTCGCGTCCAGCGTGTGGTGGTGGATCAACCCAGTGTGCACATGATGACACGGTAGAACAGAGAACACAAGCGAGTAAACCTGAGACCTGAGGGACCCCAGCGCCCGCCTCGTGGCTCTGAACCACGTTTTGGAAACGCGCCTGGGGCCATCGGGTGGAGGGTACCCCCGGGGATCTCTCCGTGTGGTTTCTTACAACTGTGCATGTATCTATGGTTAATACAGCTAAAAAGCAAGGGAGCCTCACCTCACTTCCCAATCTCTAAATGGAGTTTCCAAATCTCTAAATGTTAGCAGAATGATGGGGGACAATACCATCTGATAAATAAAAATGTGAAAATGGTGTTCTTGATGATTTTAATGGTGGATACCGTTTTCCAGAGCGTTCCACCGATAAGCACAGAAACTGAGTCATGTACTCTGGTGGGGTTCGGAGACGGTGTCCCATGGAAGCCCGGAACAGACAGGCAAGGAGGTTTGAGCCCTTAGAGCTATGCCACTGAGACCGTTTCATGTTTTCTCTGTGTACAAATATACGCTCCTTCTAGCAAATTTGGAAACAGAATGAGGAAGGCAAAAATGTATAACCTCGAGACTCCGAGATCACCGGCGTTGACATGTTGTTAGAATTCTACTGGTCTTTTGGTCTTTTCAGATATGCATGGACACGGAACAAGTTTTTCCCTGTTTTCTAGGAAACTCTCCCAACTGCATTTCCAAGGCTCCAGAAGCACATTGAAAGCGTGGATGAGCAAATCCCATGTGTCTGTCCCTGCCCCGGTTCCCAGCGGCCGGCAGGCTCTCTCCCGCTGACAGACAGCTTCTCTGACGGGGCGGGTGGAAGTCGGTGGATACTTACCTCATCCTTAAGATCCAGTGCAGTCTGATTCCTATACGCTGGCCAGTCATTTGTATTTTCTCTTTCGCGGATCACTCGCTTGCACTCTTTCCCGGGGCAGGGGCCACATCACCTAACACCAGCGCTGCTTGCCGAGAAGACAAAGGCGTAAAAGGCTCGAGTCCTTTCTAGCGGCTGAGACGTGCGAGGCGTGTGGGGCACGCGCCGTTTCCATTCTTACTGTACCCTCTACAATAATACGTCCATTCTGAGCTGGGAACACAGTGCACAGGAGGGTGAAGTATGATACGAAGCCCAGACAGCCAAGCGAGGGGACAGAGGGTGTGGACACCGGACGGGAAGCTCCCACCACTGAACTGGCTCAGCCCCAGGGAAGATGCTGGAAGAAGCTGGCGCCTCCCCGACGCCAGGCCTCAACATCCCGCCCCCTCTGGGGTCCCCACACTCCGATCTCTCGCTTCCCTCTTGTGGGAGTGTGTTCCCCAAAATCGCGTCATCATAACACGCGAGTTTTAAAGCTCTGTTCTCTTTGGGGGATTTCCAGTGCTGGGAGATGCAGATCCCTAGGATGAGTTCTGGAAACACCGTGTTGGAACTTCGGGGCTGCAGTTAGGGAAGGAGGCAGGATTTTGAGGGGGTCCCGCTGCCTTCGAGCCGACAATTAAGTCCTGACACTTTTAATAGTGATTGTTTAAAAAGAATGATAGGGACCCGGTCAGAAGTGACCCCCTGAGGACAAGAACGTGACTCTCTACGCTGTCGCCTTAATGTGAGCGTGGTAGCTCTGCCGCTGGCCCCACCGAATGCCATCTTTGCTATATCATAGGTTTATCTATGCCCGAATCATGTCTCTATTTCTTGGACCACAAATAAATTCAACAAATGTTTATTTATTTCCATATAAATAGGATACTTGGAAAACTGGTTTTTAACCCTGGATTCATAAAATTTCACGGTTTGCTCACTACTGCATTTAGGCTCAGTGTTGGAAGTGGCTCAGACACCCCCCCCCCCGCCCCATACCCCCAACAAGCAGGACCAACGAGCTTCTCTCACTGGTGGGAAAGAAGAGCAGAAAACATGCTCTATGCCACCTCTGGCCACCTCTGAAGAGACGGCCTTGGAGTTGCGCATGGAGTAGGTCGACAGGAAGACCCTGTCTTTTGCATCCTGGTTTCTTCAAAGTGTCGTTCAAGCCCGCACTGAGGGGTTCCTTTCCGCACGGAGCCTGTCCAGACCACGGATGCCAAGGTCACAGCTTCTCCGGGCACCGGGCAGCACCTGACTCTTTCCATCTGGTCCTCATACGTCCCTGGTGAGGCGGCTGCCGTGGTCCCAGCTCCTCGAGGACCAGACAGGCTGGTGGGGGCTGAGCCGCCCTCGGCACGGGGATCTCTGCTCTCACCTTGGCAGCCAGACTTGCCCAGTTAGAGCTGCTTCGGCCGGGCCGTGCCTGATCACACGCTGCCAAGCTTCTGTGTGTGCCAAGATTCTGTTTCTCCGAGGGAGGACCGAGGCCCTTGCGGCCCTGCGCTCTGGGGCTGAGCGTGGGGGCCGCAGACCTCCTTCCCCACTGTTTCTGAAAGCAACGCGGAGCACAGTGAGCCCCGTCAAGCCTCTCCCGGCTCTGCCATATACGGTGGCGGCTTCCCAGGGCGGTTCCGGAACCCCCAGGGCTACCGCAGGGGCCGCGGTTAGCAGGGGTGTTTCGTGTCTGAGAATGTCACCGGCTATAAATAGAAGCCATTTCCCAGCATCCTGCGATACTGGGTTTGTTCTTTTCTTTTTCATTTTCTTCCTCATTTGTCAGCTTTAATAAAGAGGAGAAGGAGCAGAGGCAGGTGGGGGCGTGACCCCCTCCCCAAACAGTTTCAGATCGACGGAGCCTTCACGTCCCTTTTTAGAAAATCCATGGCTGAGCTCCTGGCGCAGGAACCAGGGAACCACCCACGAAGCTCTTCTGAGGAACAAAGTGAGAAAAGAGTCCAGCCAGGCCAGGGGGCGGGTCCCCGAAGGGTCTCTCAGGGCGTTCTCGGCTGGTCCGGACCGGCACCTCCTGGGACCCCTCGGTCGGCCTTGTTCCTCGGAGTCGCAGGTCCTGCTGCAGACGCCGTGTGTGCGCAGCCTGGGGACCAGGAGCTGGCACTGCTGTGGGTTTTTCTTGGTCCCTTCGCGTCAGTTTTCCCGTGGAGGGCACTGAGGCCGTTCCCTGACTGGGAGCAGAATTCGTTCCCGATGGGGGATCCATGCCCCAGGGACCCCAAGGGGTGTGGGTCCTCACGGATGTGGACGAGTGCTCCCACAGTGGGCAACTCTGCTTCTGTTTCCTGGATCCGTGGGTCAGCTGTTGGCGTAAAAACCCGTTGTGCTTTATGTCCTGTGTCCTGACAACAAGCCTAGGAAGAAGCAATGAGAAGGCGCCAGGTGTGGACTCCATGGGCTTCTCCGCAGTGACGACTGTCTTCTGCTCCAGAGCGATGCTTCCCACAACGGCCTCCGCCTCCTCCGGACTCGGGTTTCTGGCTGGTATTGAGCTACGGCCTTAGCATCCGCACGAACCTTCCCAACCCGGAAGCCCATATTGTGTGGTTCCAGAGGCTGTTGAGATAAGGTTGAAGGAAGAACCAATGACGACTTGGAGATTCTGAACCTGAACGGATGAGGGGCTGGAGACTGTCTCTGATAGCGACGTCGTGGGAAAGCCGAGGCCGACAGAGCACGTGGCGGCTGGTGTGAAGAGTGCCCGATAAGCAGCGCGGCGGAACCAGCCGGGAGCCCCCGCACGTGGCGCTCATTGTGACGGCGATTTCCCCGGTGTTCCCGGTCTTGCTGGACTCCAGACATGATTGAGGTAATACCCGAGTACTTGGGTTTCTTTTGATTGGGATATTTGCCCAAATCGCCTTACTTAGGCACTGTTGAAAAAGGCATGAGAAATGATGTAATTTGACTCTCTGAGTTGAGTTATACGACAGGCATCTTGTCTCCATCTGTGTAATGGAAAAGATCCTTTACGCCTTCCCTAACGTCCACTGCAAAACGTCTTCGACAAAACTAGACTGAACTTCTGGGGAATGATCTCACGTAATCCGCAAGGATCCAGAAGAGCTTCTGCTGACGCTGGCTAATCACGCCACCCTGCACACTGAGTAGGCAAAGAGGAAAGCCACACAGCTTTCAGTTTATCTGGAGGAGGACGGTGCTCGTCGTGCTGGATGACGCAAGCAGCTCCGGAGAGGAGGGGGAGGGCAGCGAGGCCCTGGAACCTCAGGAATGAGACAGTGAAGAAAGTCCGGTGGTTCTTCTTTTTATCTCTAAGTCCTCAGGGAAATGTCCGCACCTCCCTGAAGAAGGATCACAAATATTGCACGGCTACCTTGGCCCAGTGGCACCCTGACAGCCGTCCCTCTGCAGCAAGTGTGCCACATCTTCAGCTAAGACGGCTGGATTCACTTGGGACAAGTTTCGGACCTCAGCTGCTTACCGCCCTATTTTAGCCCGGTGTGGCCTCCACCAGGACAGAAATTTCCAGCAACCACGTGCCTCTACTGAATGCTTGGCAATGGTCTTCATGTTTTCTCCTGATAATTCTTAGCCATAGAAAGCCTCAGATTCATCTTACCTTAAAAAATAATAGAAGAGAGAAGTGGTAAATTCACAGAGGAAGAAACCCAAGTCCAAGAAGACACTCGGAACCAAAACCATCTGAATGCGTCAGGACACAAAGAAATGGACGGGCAAGCAACAAGGAAGTGCATGTGCTCCTCTGGAATGGTGGGGGACGAGGACACACAATGGTCACGGTGGCCCGGGGGGACTGCCGTACGCAGCTGGTCTATACTGTGGATGAAAACTTTCTGGGAAGCAAACTCGTAAGAGTTTAAGGTCTCTAAAATTGCACATCCTGATGTCTTCTATTCCATTTGGAAGAGTTAATATTTACCAACTCTAAATGGATAATACCACGGATAGTATTCTGTTCTTTTTTGAATAACAGAAAGTCAAGTAAAGCAGTGGCTCTCTTCACATAGAAGTTTATTTTTGTCATTTAGCATGAAATTTGGAGGCAAGGAGCCTGCACTAAACTGGTGGCCCCATAATGCCACTGAAATCCAGTTTTATTCCTGTTTCCCATCACTCCCTCTTAACCGGGTCCCGTTTCATGGTCCCCAAATGGCTGCCCATCTCCACTCATTGCATCTGCTTCCCAGGCAAGAAAATGGGAGCAAAGTAAAAGCACAAAACCATGCAAATGATGGGGGCCACATGTGATCCCCATTGAAGGGCCACCCCAGAAGTACCACTTAGCCTCTTCCGTTCACACGGTGTGGACCACACTTTGTCATATGGGAGATGAAATAATTAGCCAGGGATATTCCTACATGGAACAAAATCAAAACTATATTAGCAAGGAAGAAGAGAAAATAGATGTTGAGTAGGCAGGTTAGTATCTTCAACAATAAAGATTACACATGTGTTTTACATGTTCAGTATATATAATGTACATAATATTTATGAGATAGGTAGACAGATAAATTATGTGTAGATGATGGATAGATAGATAGATAAAAAGAACTGGGAAACCACCAAAAGGCTCCAGAATTAAGAGTGTGGCTCAGAGAAGCGGTGATGACCCATCCGATGGAGTAGTATGCAATCAAGCAGCATCAGGCTGGAGAGGGTTAGTCCAAACTTGTCAAAACTTCACCAAGTATGGGCCGCCTGGGTGGCTCAGTGGGTTAAAGCCTCTGCCTTCAGCTCAGGTCATGATCTCAGGGTCCTGGGATCGAGTCCCGCATCGGGCTCTCTGCTCAGGAGTGAGCCTGCTTCCCCCTCTCTCTGCCTGCCTCTCTGCCTACTTGTGATGTCTGTCTGTCAAATAAATAAATAAAATCTTTAAAACAAAAGAAAACAAAACAAACCCCAAAAACTTCACCAAGTACTGCTAAGGGAAAACTAGGCCTCTTACAGTGTGTATGGAAAGACACCATTAGGGATGGAAGATTTGATATGGGCACGTGAGCCCAGAGAAATAACCAGAAAGATGTACCAGTGTTAATGGTGATTATAGTAGTGGGGCATGGAATACCATAAGTATCAGATGATTATAAAAATATCTCCATGTTTTTATGAGTTTTCTAAGCTTTTAGCTGAACAGACACTACTTTTGTCATCTAAAACTTTAAAAAAAAAAAAAAAAAAGGGACTGAGTTTAACTTTTCCTGATGGAGACCCAAGGAAATGAGTTGTTTCATGGAATTTGGCCAAAGTAACACAAAGCTGGTCTCTGGACTTGGACAGGTCATTTTCAGAAGTTTGGGACTTATCTGTGGAAAGCAATCGCGTGGCTTCCTCCCAGATGCTCTCAACCCCCACTTGCTCTCAGGACAGGTCGCAGATGGAAATGACTGTGCTCAAGTTTGTTCCTCATTTTGTTGGACTTCCATAGCTCATTGAAGGCTTAATTTTATTAATTTAAAAAACCCCTGGTTTCGCTTACTTGTGGAGCATAAGGGATAACACGGAGGACACGGGGAGATGGAGAGGAGAAGGGAGTTGGGGGTCATCGGAGGGGAGACGAACCATGAGAGACTGTGGGCTCGGAGAAACAATCTGGGGGTCTTGGAGGGGAGGGGGGTGGGGGTTGGTGAGTCTGGTGGTGGGTATTCTGGAGGGCACAGACTGCCTGGAGCACTGGGTGTGGAGCATAAACAATGAATTCTGGAACTCTGAAAATAAATACATAAAAAAGAGAGGTAGAAAAAGACCAAAAACCCCTTGGTTAAAATAAAAAGAAACATAGAATGCTGCCATGCTTTATTATTAAATTACGTTTTTCGTGATGAAACGAAGAATTATTTTTTAAAAACTTTTCATTTGAGGTCTTTTCCTTTGAAACTTGAAAACTTGAAAAGTTGAAACTTCAGAAAAGGTCTATTTTCTGGGGGTGCGGGGGGAGGGTGGGCATCTCCTTTACCAACGTGAGTGAGCTCGTCCTCCCTGTGCAGAGAGCATGGCACAGAGTGCGTCGTCCGGGGATCTATGTTCATGGGATGCACACGTCTGTATTTGTAGGACGCATCTCCTAATAAGGACATCCTATAGCTCCATGACCAGCAGGAGCTCTTCTGCCGGGATTGTTAAAAGTGCTGCTAACGTCGTGTTGAAAGGGACCACTTCACACAGGGTCTAATAGGTGCTGCCGAGTCCCTGTGCTTTCCCTGATGAATGCGGCCATCCCAGTGAGCAGAGGGACCGGAGACCAAAACAACAGGTCCCTACTCTGTCCCGACTTCCTGGGCCGCTTACCCAGTACATAGAACAGCAGAATAAAAACCTCACGCTAGGGACCCAAGTTCCCTGCTCTGTGTTTTCAGTGGGTTAGGAAGCAAAGTAAAAAACGTGAAATGTTTCTACTAAAATATCTGTAAACTCTGTTCGGCTGATTTTCACATTCACTTCATTTTCAATTACACCATGTACCCCCCCATCTTGGTCCCCGCCGTCCTCGTGGGACACAAAAGGGAAAGTGACCGTATGACATACAGAAAGATGAAAGGTTTGATTGAAGCCCAAAATGGACGACCTTTGCATCCAGGCTGCCTTTTATTAGCTGAGAGAGGCATGAGACAGAGGCAGAAAAATCTCATTTTGGGAGAGAAAGGGGAGAGCAGGCTGGCTTTCGAGTTCGCGGTTCATTCCTCCAGCGGGTAGCTGTGAGCCCTTCCAGACCGGGGATACAACGGAGATAACGCCCTCCGCCCCCAGCTTGTGGAACGCAGATGCGGCGGGAGAAGCAGAAAGAAATTCCAGCAAGACTGGCGGCGCAGGGAAGGTGCTGGGGCGGGCCCAGGAGTGCAGGGCGTGAGCGCCGGCTCTGGCACGGCTGGGCAGATGCGACATTTAGGCAGAGACGTTTACAACAGGATGTGGCAGGCGTGGAAGGATCTGGGGAGGAGGTCCCCGGGGCTGAGGAAGGCAAAGGGTCTGTGTGTTGTGTCCAGCGCGCTGGGAGGACTGAGGGCGATGAGATAATCGGGGGGTCCTTTTGGCAGCAAGAGCGGATGAGATTCAGAGAAACTAATACAAGGGCCCCAAGGTGTTGGCGTAGAGAGGATAGGCCGGCAGATGGCGAATATTCTTATCACAGTCCTGCTGAGGGAAGATCCCTTCCAGTGTGTTCTAGGTAGTGTCCCGAAGGCAGGACCACTCAAGGACGTGTGGTTCACAGGCTAGTTATTAAAACGGCTTGCACAGAACTTCTGTCATGTTATCTTCCTAAATTAATTCGAACCCTCCATCATTCATTCATCTAGGAATCCACAAAATATTATTTGACTGCTGCTGGGATGATGGAATGAATTCCCTTCCAGGCACTCGCCTGACCACCCACCGGAGCGGCTTCTCCCCGCCGTGGCTCCACACGGGTGCGTGGCTCCCCTGCAGGGCTTCCCCGCGCTTAGCACGGTCACTTGGGAGTCTTCCAGGCCTGTCCTGCTGACGGCGGATGGCCTTGGGCTGTGGGTAAGAGCTGCCTTCTAGTTTTCCTCAGGCCTCCTAGATTTCTCTCTAGGTTTGTTGTGAGATAAATGACGTCATAGGTGTGCTTTATTTTCATCCTCGTTAATCTGCCAGGAGACGAGAGCCCGAGTGAATGAAAACAACGTCCCATTTCCAGAAAGTTCCGTATCGTCCTCTGGAGGATGGAGATAGTTATTGTCCCGATTGCCAACGACGCCGACCTGACTCGTTCTTCCCAGCATCTCTCGAGCAGCGAACATTGCTAAATGCGGGCTCAGATGGGCCCCGCAATGGTGTCCTGCAGGCCACACAGAGCTGGCTGTGGCTGTATCAGAAACCTAGAAACGCAACACTCCTTCAGGCGTTATTTGTGTAAATGGGATCGTCCTGTTTGTTCAGCTCTCCTACACATCAAAACAGCAAAGAAGCAATCCTGCTACTTGAATACAACAATGAACATGAGGCTCAGGTTTTGTTTGAATCCTTTTAGAAAGGAGGGTCAGGTACTCTCAGTGCCGAGCCCTACGGAGAGTGATTTATGGGACAGAAAGGCCTCAAGAAGACAGTTGGGGAAAAACTGAGACCAGCTCTTTCAGGGAAAGGAGAATTGTGACGAGACTGGCTTTCTTCCCCTTCCAAATCTCCTACTTTACACAGATGGAATGCTTTATGTTGTAAATAAAGTTCCATTTAATCCCTTAAAAATGTATCCCTGAGCCGTTATTATGGGGGTCATATTTGTCACGGATTCTACTGAGATGTGTTCATTTTGCACCAAAAATATGAAACAGAGGATTTCATGGCCTTCAAATATTGGAATTCATTATCTGCATTAGGAAAGAAGAAGACTGAGCCAAAGGTTTCAGGTCATGACTGAAAGTCCGGAGGAAGGAGAGAGGACATGGGATACCTTGTTCCTGACTTGCCCCACCACGTAGGGTCTCTAAGATTTCTTGCGCTGCTGTCATTGGGTGCCTCCTCTTGGGGGCCATTTGTTCTCTTTTACCAATTCCTCCTTACCTCTTTTTTTTTTTTAATTTTATATATTTATTTGACAGGCAGGTCACAAGTAGGCAGAGAGGCAGGCAGAGAGAGAGGAGGAAACCGGCTCCCTGCTGAGCAGAGAGCCTGATGTGGGACTCGATCCCAGGACCCCGAGATCATGACCTGAGCTGAAGGCAGAGGCTTTAACCCACTGAGCCACCCAGGCGCCCCTCCTCCTAACTTCTTATGGGCCACAAGAAACCCGAAGCTTGGGGCAGACCCACTACAGAGTGAGTGCTGCTGGTGTTACGGCAGTGAATCCATCCACAGTGACAGTCAGAGCCTCTGGATGTGCTTGCTAAGGACGCCTGAGAAACACATTTTCTGTCGGTGGAGTTACGAGCCCAGAGGGCAAGAGGCGATGGTTTAGCCGGCAGTTTCCGAGAGAAGTCCGATCCCAGTGCATTTCTAAGGATGACAGTGTTTTAACCCCACTGGCTGTTGGAAGACACGTCTTTTCTACCATCTCCATAAACCTGTTGTTTACACTAAAATTCAGTGCTCCCGTGACATTTTGATGCATTTGGATTCTTCTCATGCCTTTGTTGGTGCAAACTACCTCTTTATGGTCAATGTCATGGGAATGTCATGGCCACATCGTGTTCCCGAGTGTCCTGTTTTACTTCTTGAAGAGTGACCAAAACCACCTTTACCAGAGGCAAATACCCTCCTTCCAAACCACTTCTAACCCTTATAGTTTTTAAATAGGCATTGTAACATGTTTAAATGGTTTCATTCCTATTACCACGTTTTGTGACAATACTGGTGTCTTGTCTTTAAATCCGTGAAACATGACCAGACACCTCATGAAGATCACCCTCCAAATTACAGCCTTAATAGTGGAAGATTTTCCAGCCACAATTCGTTTCACTACCTCTTTCCGTGTATTGATACTTTACTACTTTGGGGAAAAAAATCCACTCCTTCAGATGACTTGTTTCCTGAACCTGAGGAGTAAAATCTGGACAGTCTGTCCTCCCGATGCTTTTTGGACCAAAGCAAAAAGATGAAGACAAGATTTGAAGAGAACAGAGTGGTTCAGTTAACCTCATCGCCGTCAGTGGAAGCGAGGGTACCGGTGAGGAGGAAGAGGACCGCGGTTTACAGCTTGGAGCCGTTTGCACACGGATGGGCACCAAGTGTGTAAGGCGGCCTCCGCCGTGAGTGGGGAGAGAGGAAGCACCTCGTTCATTTTCTCAGAAGCTTGGCCCAGACTCTGCTCTTTGATGGTCCTATTTGGGTTCCCAGTGAGTCGGTTTCACAAACGTCTCCTGCCTGCAGCCTGCTGCCTTGTTGAGCAGTTTGGTTGTTGCTGTTGTTGAAAACGTTCTTGGGTGATTTGAAAGGCACAGGCCTTCCGTTTGTTTGGGAGCTGAGCACGCTTCCTTTCACTTATCGGCAAGCTACTCCGAGCCTCCTAAAAATGCTCTGTGAGGACTGTGGGGTGTGCAGCGGCACCTTTAAACCATGCCTCATAGACGGGTGCTCCCCACGTCCGGGGTGCAGCTCGAGCCCCCATCTTTGTGACGTGACGTCTTTGGCCTCCGAGCAAAAGCTGGACGAGTTGCTATTCTTCTGATGGATGGACACAATAAATCAAGGTAGTTTCAGCATTCTGAAGGGACAGCAGCAAAAGGGTTAGGAAAAAATTGAAATAAATGGGTGCTTTTCAAAGCAGGAGATTAATAGCTCTGAAAATCCCAGAAATCATGTCAGGAAAAATTTCCTGAATCCACCCACGGACCTGGCCCTCTTGTAATGGGCGCATCTTAGAGCAGGTCGGTGCCGGTCCTTGGGTGGCAGCTTCTGCCTTTCATTTCCACAACTCAAGTGGGCAGGAGCCCCTTGCAGCGCATGGAGATGAACAGAACTGAATTCCTGTAAGCATTATGGAATTTACTACTTGACGGACTTCCCATTGTTTCCTGAATGGTGAGGAGCAGTGACTGTCACCAGGGAGGTTCTGTCCACTACGAGTAGAACACGGTGGTTTGGGATTCCATGATGTAGATCTCGGAGGGCTGAAAACCTCTTTCCGATATTCCTGCTTCCTAACAAAGATCGCCCTGTGGACCTCTCTTCATCATATGACTTTCATGGCTCAACTTCTGTTGTATTCTATATTATAAAACCCACCAAATTTGGCTTTAAAATGTCCCACGTTTGTAAGACAATGCAGCTTCAAGTTTTTAAAATCAAAAAAGAACTGGCCCACTTTCTCTTTGATTCATAAGCTGATTTTCACAGCTCTGACTCTGGACTGAATGATAAAGTGATACCACATTTGAACTTGTATCATCCACATTAGAACTGTCTTTATTCCTTTCTTTCTTCATGAGAGTGATATCCATAGAATAATGGCCTATTCACACAGTCACCAGGGTGTTGGGGGAGTCAAGACCTCTAATTGGAACCAAGGCATGTCCTCTTGAACTTAGGCCCATCATAGCCACACAGAGTTTACGCTGGTGGAGGAATTGGAGGATGACTGATGGGCAGAGGCGTCCGAATTAAGAAGGAGCTCTAGCTCCCCTTCGTCTCAAGCCTGATCACTCTGAGCAACATTCCAATTCCAGAAGTCCTCAGAGGCCACTCCGGGACAGGGCTGACATATAAATAATACAGCGGAGATAAAACACGGTAACTTAACAATGGAAATGACTGGCAAGTAGCTGTTTGATCTATGGCTCCAGAGAAGAGACCGAAACACAGACTCTCATGGCGCCGTGGAGAAATTCCCAATTAGACCGTGTTGATGGATGGGTTGTGTCTGGTAGCATGTACACCTTCTTGGGATGTCTAGAGCTTTATTTCCTTATCTGAGGGCCAGGACTGGCGACTTCTTCCTTTATCAGCGATTACACAGGACTAAATCCAGCCCTGGAATTTCTACCAACTAAGATTTCTATCAGTTGTTTATGAACTTGAACATAGACAACCGTGAGTGATAATGGGGTTTTATTATGAATCATTAACTGAGTGTGCCAGAGACCCTGATACGATGACTCCTCTAAGAATGGAGGAATGAAACGTATTTTAAAAATTCAAAATATTACCTGTGTTTCAGGCATAAAGAAAAGCTACAAATCAGTCTGAAATTCCATGAGCAGGGAGCCCTGGACTAGAAATGTGCTTTGAAAACAGACGGCTTAGAACAAAATGTTACAGTACAATACAACCCCGGTGATTTGTCATTGAAACTTTCCATCCACTGCTTCTGAAGGAAAAAGTGCGCTTGCGTCCTGTGTCACCCGTGACGCATTTACTCTTCCCAGAACCGTATTAGCTGTGGAGCAGCCTGTTCTGGGGGTTCTCACGAGGCCTTTGTCATTCCGTTTTTACCCTCCGAACTGGCTGAATTCCTGGTTAGTTGTGAAGTGGAACAGGCAGGTATTGTAACTCACCGTACTTGCTCATAGGAAATAGAAATAACAAGAAATTAAACTGGTCTTTTTGTGTAACTGAAAAGGCATTTTAATGATCAGCTAAAATCATCCAGTTCTCAATTCCTCTACCACATCTAACTGGGATGATTTCTTAACGAATTGTTAGCAGAATCGAATGATTTAAATTAATGTGATACAAGTTGATGCCATCCGTTTTGAGTTCTCGGACTTTTTGTCAGAAGTTCAGGGCATGTCACTGAAACGATTCTTAGCAACCAGGCCGTGTTCACCTTATTTGGTCTCCTGTTCGGAAAGACCCACATTCCTGTGCTTCTGACTTCTTATAATGCTTGTTGAGTAAAAAAGGAAGATACTGGGAACCACACAAGATGCGACTTCCTGACAACCAACAGGGAGTCCCCAGGGTCTCTCCGGGCACTGTCTCTGTGGCCGTGGCTCTCTAGGACAGTAAGTGTGTCACGTTGTGTCTCTGAAAGTTGACTGGCTCCTGCGGGTCCTCCTCCCTTGTCCTACGACTCGTTCTCATCTGACGAACAGGAGGAAAAAAAGAACCACAGAACAAGGAGCTGTGAATTTGCTCTAGTTTTTATAGGGTCAAAATTCATGATAGGATATTTGAGGGCACCTGGGCGGTTCCGTCAGGTAAGGGTCAGACTCTTGTTTTCAGCTCAGGTGATGATCTTGGGGTCCTGGGGTTGAGCCCTGCATCAGGCTCCGTGCTCGGTGGGGAGTCTGCTTGAGATTCTCACCCTCTCCCTCTGTCCTCCGCCTGTCAAATAAAAAAAAGAATATTTGAATGATTTACGTATTTATATTATTATTGCTAATTTACTCTTTTTCTCTGAGGACCACAGGCAGGCTTACTGGCAGTGTCCATAAGCAGAACCATCCTATGGAATGCAATCCTGAGAAATATCAGATCAGCTCTTACTTACCCCTACACGCAGTTATTTTTAGAGCAAAACACAGCGGAATTATCTTCACGTGAAGGCTCTGCCTCTTAGTGACTGGGACAGAGCAAGCTGCTTTGCTTACTTGAACCTTAGTTAATTCATCTGTATGACAGACACAACATCTACTTTGTAAGGTTAAGGTTAAACCCTGGAGTACCAGGAACGCAGCAGGTGCTCAATGAAGTGGACTTGATACAACGCAGGTCGAAACAAATGGACCAAATACCCACGGACATGTTCCTCCAACAAAAATGTGTTTAAAGATTTGTTTATTTGAGAGAGAAGAGGAGGGAGAGAGAAAGTGGGTGCGGGGAGGGTGGAGAGAATCCACAAGCAGACCCCCACCGAGCGTAGAGCCTGACGCGGGGCTCCATCTCCCGACCATAGCTCAGGATCTGAGCTGGAACGAGGGCTGGGCGCTCAGCCGACCGAGCCCCCCAGGCGGCCCTCCTCCAAAAACGTTACTGGCACCGACCTTCCACACTTCTATGCTTATTTCTGGGTCTGCTGATGTACTGCCTTTCTCGTCACCGTTAGATTCAAGAGTAAATTTTAGAAAAAGTACAAATAAAATGAATAGTTCTTGCCAAAGTCATCGTCACCATGGACACAGTCAAAGGCCTTATACCCACTACACTTATTTCTTCTCCCAAAACTTTTGTCTAAACCTTGGGACAGTAGTCCGCGAGCAAGCCAGTAACTCTAATTTTCACATAGTTCTCGTTTTATAAATTTAACGTGGCGGCAATCTCGCGGACACCATTCTCTTTATTACGCAACCTTGTTGTGACAGGTGCAGTTCAGGGTAATCAGAGCCTTTATGGGTTTAATAATGATTATTTGGTCCATGTGTGTTAAATTTTAAAATTCAAGAGGCATACAAGCTATTCATGACTCAAAAGTAAGACGGCAGCTTGAGTAAGAAGACGTTGAAGTTTGCTTGGAGCACGCAGGCACTAAGCCCCCTTTGGAGTAGGTGCTGTGGACTTCTTCTGTCTCGATCTGTGGTTCCTCAGTCCACAGCTCTCATGGACTCACTGGTCGAAGTGAGACTGGTGGCTGGGAGTCTTCAGTGCGTTGAGAAAAGGTCGGATGGGGGTATCGGCTCCATCCTGTGAGGTCTTGGGGGGAAGGAGGTGGAATCCAGAGGCAGAACGCTCAGGGCTTGGGGGCGATGCGCAGGCGTGCTCTGGAGAGGGCTTGCGGCGGAGCTCCTCGGACCGTGTCAGAGACACAAAGAAATCGATTTGCTCAAAAACGAGGAAAGGCCTGTCCTCGCCTTGGCTGCACCGGACCTAAAACTTCATACACCGCCTTTCTGGCAGGGAGCACACCTCCTTCGGGGGCTGCCGGCAGGGAGCTGGTGAGTCATTACGCGTGGCGGAGCGCGTCCAGGATGATTACGGCAGACCCCATTCTGGCCCGGACGGGCGGCGCGATTCTCATTTGAGGATCTCTTGGTTATTCCCCTGCACGACTTCATTCACCTCAGACCCTTCGACTCTCTTTCAACTGCAGCTGGTAAAATGTTCCTGGTGGTAAAACTGTCGTGTTTCGAAACTGCACAAGTGGAGAGGGGAAACTGTCCAGCGTGGCAGAGAGGGCCCCCCGCTTGAACCCCAGATTTCTTCCCAGCATTTAACTGACGGCGGCTGAAAATAATGTCCCCTGTGCATGCTAGGTGACAGTCTGTTGTGTACCCATCCCTGGGTTTTAAGGTGTTTTCTCCACGTGCGTGTGCAGTGTGTAAGATTTACGGGGTCAGCAAGTAGCCCAGTGGGCCAGCGCATAACACCCAAGTGCGAGTCTCGCAGGACGACCCCACGCGCTGGCTAAGATGCTGTGCTGTGCTGTACCCATAGACCAGCTCACAGGCCAAGTCGACATGTAGCTGCTGTGGCACAAAGCTGACCAGCCGGCTGATTTACTAGGGGGTGCGGGGAACCACCAAACGATTCAGCCAAAAATTCTGCTTTGAGGTATGGCTGGATTGTAATCCTGGGGAAGTGGTCCGAACCCTTGGACCAGGCCCAGGTCCTGCGTCTCCGCCCCCCACCCCCTGCCCCCACGCCATTTGTTCTGTCTACACCGTGGTCTTCCTATAAGTGCCTCCCCCCAACCCACGGCCGCAGCCTCCCCGCAGCCCGGCTCTGTCCAGGAGCCATCGCTCACTCTCCGGTGCGGACCCCACAGCTGCCCGTCCCGGAGGCCGCCCCCGCCTCTCGCCAGCCCCAGCCCCAGCCCCGCTCAGATCCCTAGTGTGGCCCTGAGACCCTGCCAAGAGACGTGCCGAGTGTCTGCCGGTGACCGCGTGCCACATGGGTCAGGGCCAGGATGGTAATGTGTCCCCGGCACAACCCCAAGTGCCTGTTTCCCCGGAACCTCCCTCTTTTCACCGCCATCCTCCCAGGGGCCAGGTGAGGTGGCGATTACTGCCCTCGATTCTCAGATGAAGCTCCGAGGGGTTCGGAAGGTCGCTCCGAGTCTCACAGCTGACGGCAGGGCAGCGGCCATCCGCCCGGCGCGAGGGCGGCCTCCTCTGTGCCCGGTTCGGGGGGCTGGCTCTGCGACAGGGCGTCTCCTGCTGCTCCCTCACCACCCTCGTTCCTGGGGACCGGCTCCTGCCTTCCTTCCGCACGGACGGTGTCTGTGAGTCTCCTGACAAGCCGCCCCATTGTCCACACCTGCGTGGGTCTCTACTGTCACCTCCTCCTGGTCTGGGGGTGGAGAACGGGGCCCTGGACTTCTGGTTTCAGCATTTATTACTTGTGACTCGGGGACGTTGCCTCACTGCTCTGGCCCGTGCTTTCCCCGTGTGCAGAGGGCGCTCCTAAGAAATATGGGGGGCTGTGGGGAAGACGCCAGAGCTGAGTAAGGCTGCGGAAGCACCCCAGCTGGCGGGCAGCCCTCAGCCAGGTCAGCGAGCATCACGGGGCCTCCTGACGTCTGTGCTGGCCGTCCTCTTAGGAAACCCCACGTACGCTTCTGCGGTGGCAGCTGTGGGGACCCGTGGCCGCAGGCCGGCCCTGGGACGGTGCTTCTCTGAGCCCCTAGAGACGAACTTAGATCCTGGCCCTCCCAGCACCGGTCGCCCACAGCTGAGCTGGCCCGCCTGGCCTCGGGGGGCAGGCTCCCTCGACGAGAGGTTGGCTGACGGCACCTGACGGGACAGTGCTGGGAGGAGAGGGGCCCAGACCCAGCCCTGGCGCAGGACGAGCCGGTCCCATTCTTACAGTGCGGGAGCCTCCGCGGGGCGGGGGGGGGGGGGGGAACCGCCAACGCCCTCCGGGGGAACCACCCCCGGGGGTGAGAGGCGCGGCTGCCGAGACTGAGGGCGTGAGAAGCCGGAGGTTTTTGGCAGCTACATGGAGAGAGGGGGAGGGAGACAGACTGAGAGATTTTGAGGCCCTGGCTCACGGGACTGTGGGGCCCGGGGAGTGTGGGATCTGCAGGGTTAGCTCCCAACCTGCAAAGTCAAGGAGGCTACCTGAGGCCAAAAGTCCCTCTTCATCCTCATGAAAGCGCCGACTTTTTGTTTTTTTAAGCTTTCAACTGATTAGGCGAGGCCCACCCACATCGTGAAGGAAAATCTATTCTCCTTGAGGTGATTTACACGCTAATTTCATGTAAAAAATACATCTTTGGCCAGATATCTGGGCACCATGGCCCGGCTACGTTGATCTGTCGAATGGCCTTCGGAACGGACTGGAGGTCATACACTCCTTCATTCTTCACCCGGGGCCTCTGTGCCCCCACGTTCCTGAGATGAGTTGTCTCAGGCCACAATCACTTTGTCGAGTCTTAAGTTGTCACGGCAATTAGGAAAGCATCTCCTCTGCGATGACCTTGGGGCTTTTCAAGTAGACAGAAGTGCTCATGAAAATGGTAGACTTATCTTTGTAGAGTGTTCTCCAGACACGGGATGGGTTCTTCTGGGACTCCTACTGACAGGAGAATCACACACACACACACACACACACACGCTGCCTGTGTGTTCGAGCACACAGAAAGTTCTCTCTGCTCTGGATGGGAAAGGAGTGAAATTCTTGAGTTATGTCCCCGGACCCCCACCTCTCTGTGGCACGTACATAAAGAAAGGGCCCTTTCTGGTTATTGATTCTCTGACTGATGAAACTCCGAAGACCGTGTTCTGTAGGGCAACGACATTCTTTGTTTTGCTGCTAATAACCTAATGAATTACTCTGATAGCAGAGAACACTTGGGTGGTTATGATACGCCTCTGAGATTTTATGGCTGCTGGAGGGAACAAGGGTCTGGTGCTTTAACACTCCAGCCGGTACATGCAGGTACACACTGTGATTGTTTGGGAAACTGCTCGGCCGCACTTTCACAGGAACGATGTACATGGACAAACATTATTTTTTATGTGAACTAGGTAGTGAAGGCGCCCAGCGGGGCGTGCAGGGAACTGGACAGCCCGGGCCTCCCGTTGTCACTTCTGAGCACATAGTTCTTGCCCACGTGGGACCTCCAGCTGTTTTGAAAGCGTGGACGTGGGAGTCGGCGCTTACTGCGAATGCAGACTTCGGCTCTGAAATCCAGTGTCAGCCTGCCTGGGAGAAAGGAGGATGTAAGTGGGTTTAGACTTTGCGGGATGGGCCCCGTGACACGGGCGGGGAAGGGGTTGTTCTCCCGGGAAGCCCGTTTCCTCCCAGCTGTGCGGCCCTCCGGCCCAGGACCTCTGCCTGGTGGGCACACACACCTCCCCACAGAGGTGGACCTTAGTCTTTGGACTCCACGCGGGGCCTTGGGTCTTTAGTTCACGGGTTCCCTGGCTCTTTGCTTGTAAGACCGAAATGAAGTCCTCATTCTTCTATCCTTCCGGACCACCTTCTCTACTGCTCTAGAATTCTCACGGCTTCGCGTCCTCAGTGAGGCCCTCTTCTTTGTCGATGAGCCCTGGGAACGTGACGGTGCCCAGCCCTGACTCTTGGTCCCAGACCTGACCGACCTAAGAGGCTGCAGGTCCCTCGCACCGACGGCAGCTGGGAGCACATTCTCCACAATCTTCATGTCCAACAGCAGCCGCTGAGCTGGGGCCCAAGACCTCTCGAGGGCTTATCTGATTTAATTTCCATGGAATGTTCTGCAAAAGGACATCAATGCACGTTTTCCTTGTAGTGGTTTATGCTACACACGGATGCCGACTCCTGGAAATAGACGATTTTGTTTTATTTATTTATTTATTTATTTTATTTTAGTTTGTTTTGTTTTATTTTATTTTTTCAATGTTCCAAGAATCACTGTTTATGCACCACACCCAGTGCTCCATGCAGTACGTGCCTCCGTAATACCCACCACCTGGTTCCCCCAACCTCCCACCCCCCGCCCCTCTTTGGGAACAAACCCTCAGATTGTTTTTCAGAGTCCATAGTCTCTCATGGTTCACCTCCCCTTCCAATTTCCCCCAACTCCCTTCTCCTCTCCATCTCCCCTTGTCCTCCATGCTATTTGTTATGCTCCACAAATAAGTGAAACCATATGATAATTGACTCTCTCTGCTTGACTTATTTCACTCAGCATAATCTCCTCCAGTCCCGTCCATGTTGCGACAAAAGTTGGGTATTCATCCTTTCTGATGGAGGCATAATACTCCGTAGTGTATATGGACCACATCTTCCTTATCCATTCGTCCGTTGACGGGCATCTTGGTTCTTTCCACAGTTTGGTGACCGTGGCCATTGCTGCTATAAACATTGGGGTACAGATGGCCCTTCTTTTCACTACATCTGCATCTTTGGTGTAAATACTCAGTGGTGCAGTTGCAGCGTCGTAGAGAAGCTCTATGTTCACTTCTTCGAGGAACCTCCACACTGTTTTCCCGGGTGGCCGCCCCAGCTCGCACCCCCAGCAGCAGCGGGAGAGGGAGGAAGTGGACTCTTTTATACGAACACTGAAACCGAAGTCACTTTCAGCCTCCGCAGCGACGGTCGTCTCTCTGCCGTTTGGGTCATGTCAGCAGTTGCGGAGGGTAGGTCAGCATCCCCTCTGTAGGGGAAACAGACACTTCTGGGATGTGGGGTGTGGGAGACCCGGCCAGTGACTCCCGGGAGCTGGGTGTGGACGCCTCCGCTGTCCCAGCCCAGGACAGGGTGTCCCCTCCCTCTGCCTCCTGGAGCTCCCTGCATGGTGAGGTGCTCACACCGCCGTTCCGGGTGGGGACCCTGGGCCGGTCACGGACCGTGAGCTGGTCCAGTCGCCCGTGCGGTACCCAGCCTCTGCCTCCAAAGGGCGCTCAGGCTGGAGCCAAGCTGTCCCGCAACAGCCATGTGCTGGGCCCGGCTGAGAACAGGTTTACAGGGACCGCCCTGCCGGGTGCCTCCCGCATGCCCCCGCCTGCAGTTGCACCAGCTGAAACCAGCAGCTGGGGTTGCCAGAAGGCCTGCGTTTCTGGGGGCAAACAGCAGAGTTGGTTCGGGGCCGCTGTTCCCAACAGTGCAAAATTCCTTCTGCCTTTCTGATGACAACAAATGCACTTTTTTCACCTGGTGGGGGTGCCCCCACGCTGGCTTTCCTGGGTCCAGACTCCGCACCCCCCACCCCCCGCTGTTGGGACCCCCTGCAGCTGCGGGGCCCCTCCCTGCCGTCTGCTGCCAGCCCTGCGTGCGGGGGACCCTGGGGGCCGCGGTGCCTGAAATGCAGCCGAGCGGCTGCGCGCTGCCCGCAGCCCAGGTGCCCTGGGGTGCCCTGACCTCCCTCGGGTGGACTCCTAGCCTGGCACCTGGCGGGGTCCCGGCTCCTCGCGCTGGCTGGGGGGGTCTGTCCTGTTCTAGAGCCGTGGGGCGTCTCATGGGCACAGCCTCTTCTAAAACAGCCTTTTCTTCACAGGCCTTTCCGCCCGGCCCCTCCAGCTCCTTTCCTCCGGCGACATTCAGAGTCTGTGCCAAGGTGTGTGTGTGTCCCTGCTGCACAGCGTTCCAGACGCAGCGCGGCCCAGAGCCTTGCGATTCGGGCCAACAGCTTCATGGCAAATGACTCAACCCCACTTTTTCCAAACTGGCTGGTGTGATCCAGGCCAGCGCGCCCCGCTTTCCAGCAGCACAGTAGCCGGGGCGCTTGGGCGGGGCTGCCGGCCTTCCCCTCGCCCCCCTGTACCCACAGAGAGCCCTGAGCACCCCAGCTCTGCCCCGTGGCCTTCCCCGACCCTGGTTCCCCGACCAGAGCTGCCCCGCGGCCCCCGACGGCCAATGCAGGGAGTCCTGGGACGTGCCACTGTGCCGGGTGCCGGCGCGTCCTCGGACACACGCCCAGTGATTCATCCGGTGGCTTCCGGAGCTCGGGGGCAGGGACTCTCTCCGCCTGGCTGGCCGGAGCCAGAGCAGCCCCAGGAGCTGTGGGAAGCGACAGCCTCGACCAGCCCTGGCGCTTCTGACACCCTTTCACAAAGCGGTGTTGATTCCCTCCTTCCAGAGTCACCGGGAATTAGTAGAATTGCCCTCAAATATTTGCCAACTTTGCATCTGTTTTTCCTAGCAGGTTGGGTGGAGCCAAATGCTCATGTTAAAACCTACTGGGGGGAGAGGAAGAAAATAAATGCAATGACAATGTGGGCTGACCCGAAGACGTCCAGGACGGTCCTTGGGTTTTGACCCCAAAATGCCTTGAGTTCGTGTGGATGCTACTGCAGGGGGCAGAGGTCAGCATCCCTGCTGTTTTAAGAAAGGGGGTGCGGGTTATTGCAGAAAGAGGAGCCTGGGAGCAGGCATACTCGCTCCCTGCTGGCAGTGCGGTTTCCCGGACGGCTGGACGGAGCTCTCTCATCCTCAATGAGCCGGAAGCCATTTTAGGGACCAGGGTGGAGGCTCCTGCAGGAGATGGGGGTTGGAGTTACTCATCGCACGCGTCTTCCTGCAGGCAGGATGGTTGATAAGAGAAGATGGGGTGGAAGGGAGGTGGGCTGGAGGTGATCTGATGGGGGACTGGTCAGGGAGAAGCCTCAGTGGGCCAGTGTACAGGAAAGTGTGCACTATTGGAAGGACCCCTAGGGTGTGGGATGGGGACCCCAGGGTGCAGGATGGGGGACCCCAGGATGCTGGATGGGGACCCCTGGGGTGCAGGTTGGGGACCCCTGGGGTGTGGGATGGGGAACCCCAGGGTGCTGGATGGGGACCCCTGGGGTGTGGGATGGGGACCCTAGGGTGCTGGATGGGGACCCCTGGGGTGCGGGTTGGGGACCCCTGGGGTGCGGGTTGGGGACCCCTGGGGTGTGGGATGCGACTGATCGCATTCATCACTGAGGCCGATGCCTTCCACACGTATCTTGGAGCGAGTCAAGCAGTGGGGGTGAGATTTGTTGGAGGACCCCCGGGGCTGTGATCCCAAGTAGACTTTTCTCTAAGTGGTTAAGTAAACCCAGCGCGGTCCCCTGAGGGGGTTCAGGCACCAGACAGAGGCTGAGACTTCAGGCTCCAGGACCAGGCGGGGAGAGCAAAGCCCCAGCTTTGGTTTTTACGGAGACGAAGCGCAGATTTCCATCTTGTCTCCTCACCTGGAAGGTCCTTGGAGCCCAGGACCTCCCCACGCTCTGTACACTTGCTCGATACTGTGTCTTAGACAATTGGTGCATTTTGTTTTGGGCGTGATGGACAGGAGCCTTTGTGTGAAGAGGAAGCTCGTCGGTGTTCAAATCTGGTGTGAAGAGGGGACACGGCTTCCAGCATTTTATCGTACAGGTTCCCAGGCACACGGCCACGTGGAGTTTCCGTCAACCCTCGTCCTGAATTCTACCACGGACAGTAGACGCTGGGTGACGGGTCACCGTCTGCCTCCTCTGTTCCTCCCCCTCCCCCCTCCCCATCTCTCCCCCCTCCCCCCCTCCTACCATCCCCCATTACCTTTCATCTCCATCCGTTATTTCCACGTTTCTTGTACTGCCCCAAATACTCCAACGTGGGTGTCATGAACTAGGGTGACATCTACGTTACCAATCGTAGAACAGGACCACTATTATTCCAGAAAGTTCCCTCACGCTTCTTTTAGGCTAATCCCAGTTTCTCTCACCCCTAGACACAAGTACTACTCTCATTTTCTTTTCAAGTGCCAGTGTTGCTGGACACCGCTCTCTCTCTCTCTCTCTGGGTAAGACCAGATGTCACAGAGCATGCTCAGTATATCCTAAAATGCTGTTCAGGAATTGCCATATTTATTGTCTATGTTTTAGGAAACAAGAGAAAAATAAGCTTTGCCAAAGGATAGCAAGAGGCTCTGCCCATAGTAACCCCAGGGATGGGCCCTGGGTCCTGTGCCCATGCTGAGCTCCGTGGGGACAAACATCCTGACGTGCTCCCTGGGGTGTCCTCATGCGGCAGAGTCCAAGTTTGCAGTGAGCTTTAAGATTTTCATTTTTAACTAACATAACACAATAAAAAATAAAAAAATAAAATACACATTTTTAAAATAAACATACATTTAAAAATTTTTAGTTTCCTGTTGGAATCATCCACACAGACATTCACACGTTGCACAACCACCTTGTGTTTCCAATTAAAGCCACTTTCTCCCCAAGGACAAGGTTTGAGGACAGGGGCTGGGAAGGAGAAAGCGTCCCATGGGTCTCGCAAACAGCAGGCGGCCCATCGTCTTGCTTTCCAAACTGCCTGAAAACACTCTGTTTGACCAGCTCACAAGTCAGTTGATAGAGTTCCTCTTAACACGAATCCAAGCAGCCTGAACTCAGTGGCAGGAGCCCAGGACGGGAAGAGGGAAGTGGGGATGTGCCGAGCTCGGGCGGCAGGTCAGGGAGGCGTGAGGTTGGCTCGCTGGCTGGGTTTACCCTGGATTTGGTCCCCTGCTCTCAGCGACGGAGAGACGCCGCCGCAGCATCTGAGTCTGGAGCATAACAAAGAGAATTTGACCTCACGCAGTGTCCTAAGGTCTCTGTTGAACGTTAGAGGCCCAGGAGAGGTCCCTTCTGAGCTTCTAGCTCCGCCCCAGGAACAGTTCCAAGGCTGTGGCATGGGGATGGCGAGGAGGGGCTCTCCTGCCTCTCGCCAAGCACCGCCACATGCCGGGTTTGCGATCTCTGCGGGCAACGCACCCAATGGTCTTTGGTCTTCTGGCAGGGGAATGACGTCCTGTGTTCAAAGCAGTTAATCCATGTTTACTCTGTTTTGTAGACAAAGGAATCAACAAGGAATCTATTGTAAAGAATTTCCAATGGGATTTTTCCAGATCTGGACAGAGCCTTTCCCTGGTTCCTGTCAAGGGAGTCCCCTTCTTTGTGGGCCCGGAATCCCTGCACCGTTTTGAGGGTCCGGGTACCCCCGGCCCCTCCTTCAGGACCTTCCCGCGGGCTGTGTTGCTGGCGCCAGAAGCCGAAGCAGGGCAGCGTCACACGCTCTCACCCCCGGGGCCCGCCCTGGACTCGGCCAGCGCCCCCCTGGCAGGACGGCCTCCCGCAGCTCCGGCTGTCTGCGGCCACGGCCTGGGTTTGAGGTTTGCCCCCCTGCCCTGGCCTGGAGCAGCGCCTTCTCTCCGCGGAGCGCCGGGAATCTGAAGCAGACGGGACGGTGTCCCGCCCGAGGCTTCTCCGGGGGAACCACCTGTGAAGCAAGAAAGTCGCTCCGTCCGGACGCAGATAGCGCCTCTCATCCTGTGACAGGGGAAATCTCCTTTATGTCTACGGCGTTCGCGACTCATCTTCACCCTGGGTCCCAGTTTGGCCTCTGGAAGAAGGAGAGTATTTAACTCTATGGGCTAGAAGAGCGTCAAGGTTAAGAACGCCGAGGAAAATTGCGTTCAATTGCTCTCACGTGTAGGGTGTTGCGCTCCCGCGCTAGTGGGCAGGTCTGCGTTTGCTGAGACGGGCGAGAACAAGTGAGCAACTGCGCCAGCATCTAATTAATTAATTAATCTATCCAACAAATATCTGTTGAATGTCATATGCGCCGGGCTCTAATGCACGCTGAACATGAACAGGAAATCATTCCCGCCTCCCGCAGGAGGGAGCGGTAAGTAAAGAACGTTCCTTACGGGGCACCTGGGGGGCTCAGTGGGTTAAGTCTCTGCCTTCGGCTCAGGTCATGATCTCAGGGTCCTGGGATGGAGCCCCAAGTCAGGCTCTCTGCTCTGCAGGGAGCCTGCTTCCTCCCCTCTCTCTCTCTGCCTGCCTCTCTGCCTACTTGTGATCTCTCTGTCAAATAAATAAAATCTTAAAAAAAAAAAAAAAAAGAACGTTCCTTACAAAGTGGCCAAAGTGAGCGACAAAACAGACTGAAAGTCCATATGCCCTGGAGTCACGAGGGAGGAGCTCCCCTTTTGTCAGGGGCGACCTGGGGAGATGGCACACAGGTGTTCGGGGCCACCGGAGCTGGACCTGGCCGAACGGGTGGGGGGTGCTGAGGTGTGAAGGTCGTTGGAGGACATTCCCGGAGAAGGAAGCAGCCAACTGTGGACATGCCCCATTAGCCTGACGGGAGTGGGGACTGGGGACTCAGCAGCGGAGATGCTGGCGTGTTCTTAATTTATTCAGGAGTTTCCCAGTGTTCTCTGTGTTAGCTAGTTGTCCCCGTCTAGGACACAGAAGATGGCCAAGGCAGGAGGACCCCAAGGGCAGGGGAGGCATTGGGGCGGCTCTTGGAATCGTCCATACAAGCAAAGCCCTAAATCCTAAATTTAAAAATATTTCCGTAAAAGTGATACAAACGTAGTGTAGATGTTTGACCATTAGAAAAGGTGGAAACCAGCCACAGTCCTGCCCCTGACAGGCAGACATGTGCGTCTGTCCGGCGCTGTATTTTGTTGGAGTCTTTTTGTCCGTGTCGGTTTGTTCAACATTATTCTGCTCGTACTAAATCCTGCTTACAGAGTGCTCTAAAGTTATCTCGTGTGCATATTTCTACATTAATACATGTTCCTCTTCATCCTCATGTTAAAAGAGTCAATGGTTATTGTAAATCTGTAATGAACCTTTTCGTGCTTCAAACGCTTTCCAGTATTTAACAGCTGTTCTGGAGAATGAATTCCAAGAGGTGAGATTAACCGATCAAATTATATTTATATTTGAGAAGTTTTAGGTAAATTTGTTTGCTGACTGTCAATATAAGGGAAAATCATATATTGATAGATAACAAGTAAACAATTATTACTATTTAAAAATGTTTGTTATTTTTTAAGAAAGATTTATTTATTTTAAAGAGAGAGAGTGAGCAGGGGGAGGGGCAGAGAGAGAAGCAGACTCTGCTGAGCTGGGGCCGCATGTGGGGCTCAACCCCAGGACCCTGAGATCATGACCCAATCCTAAGGCAGACGCTTAGCCGGCTGAGCCACCCAGGCACCCCATACTTTTTAAATTTGCATTTCTTTAGGAACATTTTCTCAAACCCTCTTACATATTTCTGTTTGTATCATTTGTGTAATACTAAATATTGCTGGCTTGTCTAAGAGCATGTTGCCCAGACAGAGTACTGGGAACTTCCATTTTCTACGTCGAGGCTCTAACCTACCCGTCCACTCATTCTCGTTTCTTCTCCTTCATTCATTCCGCAGATTAAAGGGCTACCACAACGCCATCAGCCCTGAGTCCTACTCGAGCTCACTATGGCCTCCGCTGGGCAAAGACAATTACTTTCTGGGAAGCTTTAGTGTAAAGGTCACTATGTGAGCACACGTGAGTGTGCCTAGTCCAAACTGATTTTGCAGTTTTCACTCCTGTGATTTTTTTTTTTAAAAGCCTCCCTTCTAAGTTACAGAGTGGAAGAATGCAGTCTATTTGAAAATGATGACTTCCAAACGCCGATCTATAGAGACTGGAGAAAAGAAGCACCTATTAATGACTTTGCGTTAAAAACTGGCAAACCTGGAAACGAGTCGCCATGACACATGGGCAGTGGCATCTTGGGGAGGGTGATCCCCTGTTCCCTCGCCCCCAACGTGACGTTACTTTTGGTGAGTCAGTCCACACTGTTCTCTCTCCCTTACCTCCCTAAGCGTGGATCCAGCCTCCGAGACAGGGAGGTGGCGGGGGAGGGGGTGCCGCCGGGAATCCCACAGCGGGGGAGGCAGGCGAGGCTGCAGGTGGGGCGTCCGGTGTCAACGTGGGTGAAGCTCAGGGGGGCGGTGAGGGGGCTGGTGGGCGAACGGAGGCTCCTCTAGTTAGGAAGGATGAAGCACGGGCTGCTCTCTTGTGGGTAGGGCTCCTGACCCTGCCATTTCTCGGGTCTTTACGGCAACACACAATACCTCTGGAGCCCAGGGAAGGCTAATGTCCCCGGGGCAAACAATGATCCAAATTAACTTATTTTCTTTTTGTATAAACACCCATGCCCAAAGCTAACTGCTCACTTAATTAAAGCCTTCAGCCTTAGTCAGGATTGCCTTGTAAGTAGTCCATGCATACTCAGCATGTGTCAACGGCTTTCATTGTCCCCTGCCTGAAACCGACACAGAACTCTACACCGAGCAACAGCTCAAGAGACAGAACTGCAAACAGCAGCACTGGACGCATCACCTGTCAGTAGCGTTCTCCCCAGAGTTGCATTGAGTCTGGAATGTTCTCTACGGGGAGATGTCTTCAGGGCTTTTCAGTTGTTATCATTCTGTCTCCCATTTTATTCTTAAGATGCCACTTTCTGGTTTCTGTTTTTTTCCAAACAAGCATTTTTGGGGACTTTGATCTTAAGGTGATCATATGTTCTTTCAGAACTAAACATGAATTATGGTGCATTGAGGCTTAGTAAAGGTACAGATTCAGGGGGTCAGTAGACTCTCGTGGGGAGTTTTGTGTAAGGGACTCTCCAGCAGGACCAGGTTTGGGTGGCTGGGAGTGGGATGGGCTGGGTTGGCTGTGGTGTCCCTGGACCATTATCCGGGGGTCTCTGTTTGAGGAGCACGACTGTCTTTGGTGATTCCTTTACTTCCTTCCAAAATATCTGTATCAAAATTGGCAAGTCTGTAAACACAAAGTGATCTGCATTAAGAAAAGGGAGATGACCGTGTCCCACATGGCAAGAGTTGATGCATAAAGCTAACTTCAGACCTGGCTGGATTAGGGCCCCGAATCATGGTGCTGAGATGCAGGTTCTCACCTCCCTTGGCTCTGCTTTCCCCAGATCAGCTTCACTTTCAGACTTCAGGAGATGGCAAGCAAGTGACTGCCACCAGCTCCACCAACAGTCAGCTCCACAGAGGAAAGAGGGTGCCCCTCTCTCCACAGCGTCAGGAAGATCTCAGTTGCCCTACAAGGGTCATGGCCATCTATGAACTCGATGCTATCACCAAGGGGAAGGCAATGATCCCATCGGGCAGGAATGAGTTACAAGCTCTTTACCCCAGCGGTCTGGGGTTGAGATCAACTCTACTGGGAATTCCATAGATTGACGTAAAAAAAAGAGGGGTTATTATTTGGAAAAAAGTTAAAATATTATCAGAAGAAACTTGAGGGGTTAAAGAATAGCCAAAATAATAGATACTTGCAGATGGGCCGAGGAGGAGTCTATGGGCAAATATTGTCCTAAGGCGGTCACTTCAAACTCTGTCTCTGTCTCTTTCTTTCCCCCCCCCCCCAGCGGGCTCCATGTCCAGCATGGAGCCCAGTGTGGGGCTTGAACTGATGACCCTCAGATCAAAACCAGAGATGAGATCAAGAGTCAGACGCCTAAATGACCGAGCCACCCAGGAGCCCCTCAGACTCTTTTAGATAGTCTCTCCTGCGTTCTCCTTGTGCTTAAGGTGGCAGTAGGTGTTGGAGGCATGTCTTAGAGAGCCGGACCTTCACCTCCTCTTCCCCATATCTCTGCTGTGTCTGGCACAACTATGTGAGTTCTCTCTCTTACTGGTCAGAAGACTAAGCAGCTCAGAGACTCAGTCTCCGAAATGCAAAATAAGGACATTGTGGCCATGCTAGCAGCCTCACAGGGACTGGTTGACGACCGGACAAGAAAGGACATTGCTTTACTAATGGAGGAACGTATATTATGATCCAACCAAACAGAACCGAAGACCTTCAACCACAATATTCTAGACTCTTGACAGTCTGCTCTCAAGTATTTGCTATAACATGACTTCTTTCTGTCCATATTCACCAAAGCTTAGTCTTCTGGTAAATGTCACAGAAGCAACACCAGTCAGTGTCATGGGATTTAGATCTCATGGGCAGTACCAGAACTGAACAAGAACATTGCTGACATTAGAGAACTCTGGGTCTGTCCTGAGGATACAGTTTGGAGGGCCTTTAAAATAGAATCCCAGGAATCATTTAAGTTCTTCTTTGATCTCCTGGTTGATCGAAGCATTCTTAAGCAAGGTGGTCTTTAGCTTCCAGGTGTTTGAGTTCCTTTCTGGTGGTTGAGTTCCAGTTTCAAAGCATTGTGGTCTGAGAATATGCAGGGAATAATCTCAATCTTTTGGTATCAGTTGAGCCTGACCTGTGACCCAATATGTGGTCTCTTCTTGTGAAAATTCCATGTGCACTCGAGAAAATGAGTATTCTGATGTTTTAGGGTGGAATGCTCTGTTTATATCTATGAGGTCCAGTTGGTCCAATGTGTCATTCAATACTCTTGTTTCTTTATTGATTTTCTGTTTGGATGATCAGTCTATTACTGGGAGTGGTGTGTTAAGATCCCCTACTATTAATGTATTCATATCAATATAACTCTTTATCTTGATTAACAGTTGGCTTATGTAGTTGTCTACTCCCGTATTAGGGGCATAAATATTCACAGTTGTTAGATCTTCTTGGTGGATAGACCCTTTAAGAATGATGTAGTGTCCTTCCGTATCTCTGACTATAGTCTTTAGTTTAAAATCTAATTTATCTGATATGAGAATCACTACCCCAGCTTTATTTTGAGGCCCATTGGCATGAAAGATGCTTCTCCATGCTATCACTTTCAGTCTGGATGTATCCTTAGGTTCAAAATGGGTCTCTTGTAGACAGCATATGGATGGGTCCTGGGTTTTTTTTTCCAGTCTGTAACCCTGTGCCATTTTATGGGAGCATTTAGGCCATTCACGTTGAGAGTGATTATTGAAAGATACGTCTTTATTGACATCATGTTGCCTGTGAAGTCCTTGTTTCTATAGATTGTCTCTGTAAATTTCTGTTCTATGACACTTTGAGGTTCTTTTTTCTTTTATAGAGCCCCCCTTAATATTTCTTGTAGTGCTGGCTTTGTGGTCACGTACTTGGGTCACATAAGCCTCGCCGGTGCTGGAAGCTCTTTATCTCTCCATCCATTTTGAATGTCAGCCTTGCTGGGTAAAGTATTCTTGGCTGCATGTTCTTCTCATTTAATGCCTGGAATATGTCTTGCCAGCCCTGTCTGGCTTGCCAGGTTTCTGTGGACAGGTCTGATATTATTCTGATGGACCTTTCTCTGTACATAAGGAATCTCTTCCCCCTAGCTGCTCTCAAGAGCGCCTGTCTACAATTATAATTTGTCAGTTTCACAATCAAGTGATTGTTGATCTTGGTGATCTTTCTGCTTCTAGGACATGAACGCTGGTTCCATTCCCCAGACTGGGAAAATTTTCCTGGAGAATTTGTTCAACTTTATCCTCTAGTCTTCTTTCTTTCTCCTTCCCCTCAGGGATCCCAGTAATTCTGATGTTGGAATGTTTCATGGTGTCATTTATTTCCCTAATTCTGTTTTCATGGCTTCTAAGCTGTATGTTCCAGGCCTCCTCCTGATCATTTTTTCTCTATCAATTTTTCCTCTAGATCAGTACTTCTGTCTTCTGCCTCAGTTACCCTAGGTGTTAGAGAATTTAGATTAGATCGGACCTCACTGATAGCATTTTTAACTTTTTCCTGGGCAGCTTTCACTTCTGCCCTAATCGATTTCATGTTGTCATCAGTGGTTTTCTCCAATCTATCCATTGCCTGGATAATTGTTAGCCTGAATTCCCTTTCTGACATACTGTTTGTGTCCATATCCAATAGCTTTGATGGAGAGGGCACAGTCTCTTAAACAATTCACGGAAACCAATGAGAATGAAGACACTTTGGTGCAAGACCTATGGGATACAGCAAAGGTGGTCCTACGGGAGAAATACATAGCCATCCAAGCCTCCCTCAAAAAATTGAAAAATCCAGAATATACCAGTTCTCTTTACACCTTAAAAAAGTGGAGAATCAATAACAAATTAAGTCGACCCCCCACACAAGAAGGGAAATAATCAAGATTAGAGCAGAGATCAACGAGATAGAAACTATAGATACAGTAGAACTCATCAACAAAACTACAAGCTGGTTTTTTGGAAGAATAAATAAGATTGATAAACCATTGGCCAAACTAATCCAAAAGAGAAGAGAGAGGACCCAAATTAATAAAATTATGAATAAAAAGGGAAAGATCATGACCAACTCTGAAGAAATAGAAACATCATCAGAAATTATTATCAGCAGTTATATGTCAATAAGTTAAGCAACCTAGACAAAATGGATGCATTCTTAGAAACCTATAAGCTTCCAAAACTGAATCAGGAAGAAATTGACAACCTGAATAGACCAATATCTAGTAATGAGATTGAAGCAGTGATCAAAAACCTCCCAAAAAACAAGAGCCAAGAACCTGACAGACTCTCTGGAGAATTCTACCAAACATTCAAAGAAGAAATAATACCTATTCTCCTGAAGCTCTTTTAAAAAAACAGAAACAGAAGGAAAACTTCCAGACTCTTTTTATGAAGCCATCATTATGCTGATCCCCAAACCAGTAAAGACCCCTCCAAAAAGGAGAATTTCAGACCAATATCCCTGATGAATATGGATGCCAAGATTATCAACAAAATCCTAGCTAATAGGATCCAACAGTACATTAAAAAGATTATCCACCAGAACCAGGTGGGATTTATCCATGGGATGCAAGTGTGGTCTGACATTCCCAAATCAATCAATGGGATACAACAAATCAATAAGAGAAGAGAGAAGAATCACATGGTCCTCTCAATTGATGCAGAAAAAGCATTTGACAAGATACAGCATCTGTTCCTGATTAAACCTCTTCAAAGTATAGGGATAGAGGGAACATTCCTCAACTTCATAAAATCTATCTATGAAAAACCCACAGCGAATACCACCCTCAATGCTGACAGCTTTCCCTTTGAGATCAGGAACACGACAAGGATGCCCACTGTCACCACTCTCATTCAACATAGTACTAGAAGTCCTAGCAATAGCAATCAGACAACAAAAAGAAATAAAAGTATTCAAATTGGCAATGAAGAAGTCAAACTCTCTCTCTCCACATATGACATGATACTTTACATGGAAAACCCAAATGACTCCACCCCCAAACTACTAGAACTCATTCAGCAATTCAGTAATGTGGCAGGATACAAAATCAATGTAAAGAAATTAGTTGCTTTCTTATACATTAATAATGAAAAAATAAAAAGGGAAATGAGAGAATCTATTCCATTTACTACAGCATCAAGAACCATAAGATACCTGGGAATAAACCTAACCAAAGAGGTAAAGGATCTGTACTCGAGGAACTACATTATTTCATGTGTCTGATAGCCATTTGTATGTCTTTATTGGAGAAGTGTCTGTCCATATCTTCTGCCCATTTTTTGATATGATTGTCTGTTTTGTGTGTGTTGAATTTGAGGAGTTCATTATAGATCCTGGATATCAACCTTTTGTCTGCACTGTCATTTGCAAATATCTTCTCCCATTCCGTGGGTTGCCTCTTTGTTTTCTTGACTGTTTCCTTTGCTGTGCAGAAGCTTTTGATTTTGATGAAGTCCCAAAAGTTCATCTTCGCTTGAACTACAGAACACTCATGAAAGAAACTGAAGAAGACACAAAAAGATAGAAGAGCATTCCATGCTCATGGATTGGAAGAATAAACATTGTTAAAATGTCTATATTGCCTAGAGCAATCTATACTTTCAGTGCCATCCTGATCAAAATTCCACTGGCATTTTTCAAAGACCTGGAACAAATAATCCTAAAATTTGTATGGAACCAGAAGAAACTCCAAATTACTAAGGAAATGTTGAAAAAGAAAAACAAAACTGGGGGCATCACATTGCCTGATTTCAAGCTTTTCTACAAAGCTGTGATCACCAAGCCAGCATGGTACTGGAACAAAAACAGACACACAGACCAGCAGAACAGAATAGAGAGCCCAGATGTGGACCCTCAGCAATATGGTCAAATAATCTTCAACAAAGCAGGAAAAAATATACAGTGGAAAAAGTCTCTTCAATAAATGGTGCTGGGAAAATTGGACAGCTATGTGTAGAAGAATGAAACTCAACCATTCTCTTCTACCATACACAAAGATAAACTCAAAATGGATAAAAACCTCAATGTGAGACAGGAATCCATCAAAATCCTAGGGGAGAACATAGACCATTACCTCTTCGACATTACCTCTTACCATTACCTCGTTGACACTGGTCACAGCACTTCTTTCAAGATATGTCTCCAAAGGCAAAGGAAAAAAAAAAAAAACAAAAATGAACTTCTGGGACTTCATCAAGACCAAAAGCTTCTGCACAGCAAAGGAAACAGTCAACAAAACAAAGAGCCAACCCACGGAATGGGAGAAGATATTTGCAAATGACAGGACAGACAAAGGGCAGATATTCAAGATCTATAAAGAACTCCTCAAACTCAACACACACAAAACAGATAATCATGTCAAATAATGGAAGCACTTCTCCAAAGAAGACATACAAATGGCTATCAGACACATGAAAAAATGTTCATCATCATTAGCTGTCAAGGAGATTCAAATCACATTGAGATACCACCTTACACCATTTAGAATGACTAAAATTAATAAGAGAGTAAACAGCATATGTTGGAGAGGAGGTGGAGAAAGGGGAACCCTCTTACACTGCTGGTGGGAATGCAAGTTCGTGCAGCCACTTTGGAGAACAGTGTGGAGATTCCTGAAGAAATTAAAAACAGAGCTTCCCTATGACCCTGCAATTGCACTTCTGGGTATTTACCCCAAAGATACAGATGCAGTGAACAGAAGGGCCATCTGTACCCCAATGTTCATAACAGTAATGGCCACAACAGCCAAACTGTGGAAAGAACCAAGATGCTCTTCCACGGACGAATGGATAAAGAAGATGTGGTCCATATACGCTGTGGAGTATTATGCCTCCGTCAGAAAGGACGAATACCCAACTTTTGTAGCAACATGGACGGGACTGGAAGAGATTATGCTGAGTGAAATAAGTCAAGCAGAGAGAGTCAATTATCATATGATTTGGCTTATTTGTGGAGCATAAGGAATAACATGGAAGATATGGGGAGATGGAGAGGAGAAGTGATTTGGGGGAAACTGGATGGGGAGATGGACCATGAGAGACTGTGGACTCTGAGAAACAAACTGAGGGTTTTGGAAGGGAGCGGGGTGGAATGTTGAGGGAGCTGGTGGTGGGTATTGTGGAGGGCACGTATTGCATGGAGCACTGGGTATGGTGCATAAACAGTGAATTCTGGAACATTGAAAAGAAAATAAAATAGAAAGGAAAAAAAACCCCATAGAATCCTGTCCTCATACATGGGATTTCCAGAGAGACCCATCAAAGAAACCCTCTTGCCCGAGATAAATTTGATAGCTGGTTGGAAAAGAGAATGATAGGCCAGTGAAACTAGATTATAAATTATAGATTATAGATTATGGAGGATCTTGGAAGTCGGGCTTTTCCACAAGGGTGGGAACTCAGGAATATACCTTGAAGAGCACCGTTATCTGATGAGTGCAGTTCCAGGGAGAAGGTTCTGATCCATATTTTGTGTGTGTGGATCGTGGGCAGAGGCCCGTCTAGCCAGCCTTGTAGCTGTGACGAGCTGCTGCTCACCAGATCTAGGAGGACAAGCTATTGGGAAGCTGGAGAAGCGGCAGTGTGTTCAGAAGAGATGGAGAAAAGAACTTGTCTGATGAGTCCTTTCCCCATGTTTTCTTTGTAAAAATGGGCTTTCCTTTTCTGCCATTGTGGATGAGGTGTTGTTGGGCAGGTTGGGCACTGCTCAAGTCTCCCCATCTCACGCGGCTTCGGGGCTTCAGCCGGTCCCCGGGCACCATTTCGTCGAGCTGCCTCTTCATCTCCTTAGGTGGGACCAGCTACGATCCCTACAAGCGCCCATGGCTGGACTATCCACACCTTCAAATACATCTCGTCACCAAGGAATAAAGTAACAGACACCCGTGACCTTGTGTTTCCCAAATGGATCCACAGCACAACTGACGGCCTCGGGTGTTTCCAAAATCCAGTGTTGGAAGGCCTGGAACATCCAGGATTTCTACCTCCACGGAAAAACTACACAGCAGAGATGAGAGACACCAGCAAGTGCGATTCTTACACCTTTGAATCTGAATTCGGACTGACTGACGGCCTTTAACATGGAGCTGAGTTTTACCTATGATATTGTCTATTGAAGGAATTACACGGAAACATGCAGAACGTGTCCTATACTGACCATCCATTCTCCAGTCATCCCTGAATATAAAGTAGGAGCAATACCTACCTTAATCACTTAAAATGATCTGCCACAGTCAAGTCATTATTAAATTCCATACTCACATGTCTGAGGAAAAGCAACACCCGAAGGCGTGTGGCCCAGCATTGCCGGCCAAGGGTAAATCCCAATCGGTATTGCTCGGATGAGTGAAGAACAAACTTGAGATCACCAATCGCTATTTCCAGGAAAGACGTCAAACTTCTTTTCAGTGCCCTGATAGCTTGCTAGAAAGGAGGTGGACTGGGGTCATGTTCCTCAGCTTGTCGTGTATGAACACAAGTGTGTGCTGTCCACCGTGGGAACGCCAACAGTGGAGACGAGCGACACCATGGGAACAAGCCGAGGGACCCCGAGATCATCTCGCAGACCCCGCCACTCGTTCCTCTGCACACCTTCCCATGGCACACAGACATGAGAACTACTGGCCTGCGTGCGGCAGCTCAGGGAGACCCGGGGGAGGATGTGGGCTTCTGGCCCGACACTCAACCCTGGCTCCCGGGGCAGCTCGATTGCTTTTGGCTGTTTGGCTTCTGAGGCCTCGGTCCCTCACGTGAGAAGCAGTGGTGTGGGGTTAAGTGGGAGAAGGACAGAAAACGCATCCGGCATTTGGGGGAAAAAATACAAATTCCCTCCCACTCCACTTTCAAAACCGCAGCTAGATTTCAACAGCAGCGGTGAGGAGAGCCCGACGTGCCGGCTCTTTGTTTTCTGCGCTTACTTTCCTTGTCTTTCTCTCGGCCGCTTCCCATCCTTTGTCCTTTCTGTTCGCGCCTGGCCGTCCGCCTCTGTCTAGGGTGCTCCTGACTCCTCTGATTTTGCTTTGCTGGACAGTTGATGGTTGGTGCTTCCGGTGGACGTGGCTGGGAAGTCCTTACTGCTAAGGGACGCCCATCTTTCAGGGACCCTGTCAGACACCTGTGCATCTCGGGTAGCCGAGAAACCACCAGAAGGGGCTCGCTGGGATAGATCTCCTCAGTGGGAAGGGGAAATTCACTGAATTCACTTAGCAAGCCATCTGCCTTCTGGTTGGTTCTTTACCGTCGCAGAGTTTTTAGCAAAGCTACAGGCTAGGTGAGGGACAGAAGGGCTGCAGGGAGGTGGAAGCAGGTGCATGAACAAGTTCATGTTCAGTGTTCCTGTCCTGGGGGTTTAGGAGCCTCAGCTGGTCCAGGCTTTGAGCCTCCAACACTTCTGCCTCCGGAGTGGCGGACCATCCGCAGGAACTGGAGAGTCGGGCCTGGGAGAAGCTACTAAGCAGAGCCTTCACCTTGGGAGCCACGGGCAGGGGGCCCAAGCCAGGACGAGGGCTGCGGCCCAGTTCCCCCCGCTTCTGCGGACCCCCGCAGCTCTCAGAACGCGGTCTATATGGACTTCATGGGGTTCTAAGTTCAGTCCTTCAAACTCAGGTGGGGGGCCAGGGCCTGTGCTGGGATTTGACGGTTCCCGGGGCCTGTGACTTCCGTGAGACGGAGCAGGGAGGCCGCCGCATGAGGGCATGCGCACATTTCAGAGAAAATGAGGAAGGAGATGTACAAGGTCAGAGGAATAGGGCAAGTCAACAGTTCGTGCAACGGACGTTTCTGGGTTGTTGTTTTTGTTGTTTCATTTTGTTCTTATATTTTAAGCTAATTACTTGTTTGCAAGTGAAACTGCCCCCACCCCAAGCAATGCATGCGCACTGTCTGCAGATTCAGAAGTCTGGGTCGGCAGAAATGCCCGCCTGGTTTCCATCCCAACCCCGAAGGCGCACCGCCATCACGCCTCTTCCTGCTCTCCCCTGGCCACCCCTCCGTCGGGAGGAATCTTAGACACCGCCATCGACGCCACTAGCTGCTTTTGCACAAACAGGACGCCTTGCGCGCGTTCTCACGGCTTCCCGCGCGCTGCTCCGCGGAGGGTTTCACCGCTGCGGGGCCGACGGCGGTGCGGGGTCCGTAACCGCAGCCGCACCGCGGCCCGCGTTGTCCGCTGCACACCCCAGCCTGCGAGTTAGAACCCGGTAAGTGTGAGCCTCTGCTCAGTCCTCAAGGCGAGCCCGGAGGGAAGGGGTCGCGCACGGTGGGAAGGTTCTAACCACGTCGGGTTGGAACGTCAGGTTTCATTTCTTTCTGAAATAGTATCTTCTTTCTGAACAAATATTTTCAATCGGAAAATTGCGTTAGAAACTTTCATGTCTGCAGAACCAGAAGTCTGCCGGCGGCAGCGAGGGCGCCCCGACGTGAGAGGCCGAGAGAAGGGAAAGGACCCACAAGTCCGCGCTGAGCTAGGAAGGCGGAGCTTACGGGGGGCGGGGAGGGCGGCCCGCACAGACGGGGTCCGCGGGCTGCGGGGAGGGGGGACACGGGCGGGGTCCGCGGGCTGCGGGGAGGGGGGACACGGGCGGGGTCCGCGGGCTGCGGGGAGGGGGGACACGGGCGGGGTCCGCGGGCTGCGGGGAGGGGGGACACGGGCGGGGTCCGCGGGCTGCGGGGAGGGGGGACACGGGCGGGGTCCGCGGGCTGCGGGGAGGGGGGACACGGGCGGGGTCCGCGGGCTGCGGGGAGGGGGGACACAGGTGGGGTCTGCGGGCTGCGGGGAGGGGGGACACAGGCGGGGTACGCGGGACACAGCGGGGCTGTCTAGACGGTGGTCCGAGGGCCATGGGGGCGTCCATATGGACGGTGTCCGAGGGCCGCCAGGAAGAGGGGTGTCCACGCAGACGGGGGTGGGTCTGAGGGCGAGCGCCGCAGGGTGGTTCAGACAGATGCGGGTCAGAGGGCTGCAGAGGGGTGGTCCGTATAGACTGCGTTCTGAGGGCCGTGGGGGATCATGTAGACGCGGGTCCGAGGGCCCTGGAGGGTCGGTATAGACAGCAGCCCTAGGGTCACGGGGCGGGGGCGTCCGCATACACAGGAGTCTGAAGAACATTGGCGGGAGGACGGGGTCCGTGTAGACCCGGGTAAGCGCGCCGTGTGCGGTGTTCCAGACCCGCCCTCTCCCCAAACTGGGTTTTCCCCGCTGGAGCTCGCAGGACCCCGTGTTCCTGTAGGTTGTTAGGTGGGGGCACGTCGCAGTGTTGCTCGCACACCGTTCCGAGGCGAGCACAAGAGCCGGGCTGACGCAGCACCGCCCTCGCTCCTTTCTTGCTCGCACGCGGCGAACGCTCACACCTGGGAGGCAGGTCGCGTGGGAGGGGGCGTGTGTAGGGGGGTGGGGGGAGGGCACGGAACCCCTCCCGGCTGGGACTCAGCCCCTCCGCGGGCGCCAGCGCTGCACCTGCCGGAGACGCGTGCGCACACGGGGGCCTCGCGCCTTCGGGCCGGAGCGCTCGCGGGCAGGTGCACGGTCTCTGGCGGGAGGATCGCGGGTGTTACCCCGCGGAAGGAGACCCGAGCCTTTTTGTGCAGAATCTCTGTTACTCTCTTTTCCTCCGAAGTGTTGAGACAGCGAGAACAGATACCGTTGCCTCAGATGAGTTGTGGGTTAATTTGTCATTTGGCTGTATTTAGAGACGCTCTTTTCTTTCTGGAGTCTATTTAGGGTATCTGGAGAACTGTGACAAATATTTCTTCCCATTTGTCCTGCCTGGTTGTCGATGTGCAAATATAAAGTTTGTTTCTTTCTAATGGTTATAAATACTTGAGAGAGGGGTATGCGGAAAGAATAAACAGTCTAGGCTCGTGCTTGCTTCCCTAAATTAGAACGTGTGCCTCTGTGAACTGAGTGACACAGACGATAAAACTCTGGGGGAAGCATCAGTATTTCTTAAATAACATATTATGGGTGGGCTCGTGTAAGAATGTTATCTATGATAATTTGCTATGAAGAAATATGGTAGTCTGTGCTAGATGAAGTTGGTTTTAGACAATCGAATGCATAAAATATATTTTAAATCAGGTCTGTTGTAGACACAGCCCTTATTTAAGGAAATTGTCAGAATTTATTTAAAAAATTGTGTGCTTAAATGATTTTTGTGATTTTTTAAAACCATGTTGAAGTTTTGACAAGCTTTTGGCCTATTCCCACGATTCTCCATCTGGGCACTCGAATGATTTCTTACCTCATTTAGCATTTGCTCTCAGACATCATTCCCTTACACAGAGCACTGTGGGTTCAGAGGGATAAAAAGCACTTTGTTTCTTGCTTTCAGAAGCTTTGTGAAAGCAGGTTCTCAGTCTCCCTAGGAGTGTAATTAAAGACTTCAGTGACCTGAAAACACTTTTCTCCACCATCTTCACGTATACTGGAGTTTTCTTTATGTGTCCTGTATGGGACCAGGCTTTATTCTAGTTAATAAACCAGTCTGGTTTCTTGAACACCTTTTACTCAACACTTAAGTTCTGCTCATCATCATGGGAAGGGCTATACTCTGTGATTTTACATAATCTCTCTGACAGTCCTCCAAAGTAGTCGCAGAAAAATTCTTATCAGCAGGGAAAACTGAGGCTCAAAACAGCCGAGTGACTAGCTCTGTATTCCGATTAGCTTACATCGACTTCCTAAGTCACCTCTGCTGAAACCAGGATGATGGTAACAGCTCCCCAGACGGTCGGCGTGACGTGTTGGCGAGGTCAGGGATGCGGAGCAGAGTGCACAAAGACCGACAGATGTTCAGTGAAGAGTAGATTTTCAGTGATCAAGCGACTGAAGTAATTCCTGACTCTTTCTCCCAGCATAAATTTCAGTTCCTGCTGAACACCTTGAACGCAATAACTGGGAGGGAAGGGTCCACATTGTCTGCCAGCCCGCGAGACAGGGACACAGTGACAACACCCAGACCTGCTTGTGGTCCCTGCACAGGATGTGGTGATAGCTCCTTCTGATGCCGGAAATATAAAGCCTAATAATATCTCATCCGTGGACATCACTTAGAGGTGACTTTAGCGGAATGCAGAGTAGTATCAGATGATTTCCGGGTATAAATCTGGTATCTGGATCAAGGGCAACCTGATGGCCTTTGGATTAAGGGTTATTTGGCATCTTTGGCTCATCGGGGTGTTACATTTAGTATCCGGTGGTCTTTTTCTGTTGCGTGAAGCACATACTCCTTCTTTCCTCCTGTGGGTGGTCCTCCCACTTAGATATACTGTCAAAAACCCGCGACTTGCCAGGCACTTCCTGTTTGCACCCGAAGATGCTAAATGTGGGTTTGGAATCCCTGAGAACTTTCACTACTTTTTAGCAAGCCATGAAGTGCTTAAACAATGTTAATATCTCAGCTCTGCAATTCTGTACACTGTGCTAAAAGGGAAAAACAGAAACATTGCCTGAGCATCTTGCCAGAGCTCATTGCTCCCTCCTGTCCATCTCATGCCAAGGTCTGCAAGTCTGAAATGCTGCTAGGTCGACCTCTGAATATTAAATATGAAAACAGGGTCCTTTGGAAGTCTGAGATGATAACTAGCTCTATACTACTTCAGACCCACAGATAATGGGGAGAGAAGAATTTAATCTTGAAATTCCATTGACTGGGGGACTTGGACCTACATTGATTCTAGATTCCTCATGGATGGTCGTCACCAGCCTCCTGTGTTTCCCACGTCCTGTCCTAAGACCTCGTCGTGCTAGCTCAGGCAGTGACCTTCAAATCTGGGATTACCGTAACCAGATCTTCGGCTGGGCTGCAGAATGCTCGAGATTGAATGGAGTTCTAGGGTCACCCAGCCCCAGAGTCCTGCCCCAACTGCAGCTGCACCGTGAAGTCCGGAGGTGACATTCTATGAGGAGGTCTTGATGGTATTACAGAACAAAACCCTGCTATCCCAGCCAGCCACCCGCTAAAATGTTCAGTAAATACTGATATCCTCTGGGCTGGAGACTGGGCATAGTTTCTTCAGTGACAGATCATACTTTTATACCTGCTGAAAGTCACAGCTCTAGGGGCTGAAAGTCTGAGGTCCTGGTGTTGGCGTGGTTGGGTTCTGGGCTTCCTTGACGCCACATCCTCCCAGGGTGGAAAGAGAAAAGAAGCTCTCTCATGTCTCTTCTTGGAAGGGTCCTCGCACCGCCACGAAGACCCCACCTGCATGACCTCAACGGACCAAATTACCTCCCAAAGGCCCTCATCTCTGAAAGCCATCATGTTGGGCTTAGGGCTTGAGCATGCGAGTTTGGGTAACACCATTCGGTCCACAGCCGTGGCTCCTAGGACATCCGATAGCCTCTCTGCCGCAGGTGAGCAAACACTGAAGTCTCGGCTTCTTTGTACAGGTGCGGGTCACTCTTCAGAGCCCACGTTAGTCCTGTAACCTCATTGCTCCCTCCTGTCCATCTCATGCCAAGGTCTGCAAGTCTGAAATGCTGCCAGGTCGACCTCTGAATATTAAATATGAAAACAGGGTTCATTGGAAGTCTGAGATGATAACTAGCTCTATACTACTTCAGACCCACAGATAATGGGGAGAGAAGAATTTAATCTTGAAATTCCATTGACTGAAAGGCCCAAGGGAAGTCACGAGTTTCCGGTCTGCTACACTTTCTCTGCCCGGGGGATGAGGGCAACCCTCACTCCATCCCGCCGCATCTGAGTTGAGACGGACCATCCTGCACACATTCGTCGTAAACTTCTCGGATTATTATTATGATTTTTAAAAAAATTTTATTTATTTATTTATTTGACAGAGAGAGATCACAAGTAGGCAGAGAGGCAGGCAGAGAGAGAGGAGGAAGCAGGCTCCCCACTGAGCAGAGAGCCCGATGCGGGACTCGATACCAGGACCCCAGGATCATGACCTGAGCGGAGGGTAGAGGCTTAACCCACTGAGCCACCCAGGTGCCCCAAACTTCTCGGATTATTTAGGTGGGGATATTCTCATTTTGCCACACACATTCAAAAGGAAAGGAAACCAAACTTTAACAGGCCTGGTATAAAGAAAAATAAGCCACAGTGTCTACAATGTTATAGAAATCACCTTTCTGCATAAGAGCTCAAAAGAATTCTAATACCGTCATCCTTGTTTGCATTAATGAGGAATATACCCCGTCAGGAAGTGAGAGAAAGTGGATGATCTCACTTCGCTGACACACAGGAGTTAATGACTCAGTCCATCCTTCCGCAAAGTGAAGCAATTTAATAATTTGGCAAATATTTATCTTGAAATTCTGTACAAAAGAATTGTATTGCCCTGCACATTACATGCTCATACTATGTTATCAGGGTCGGATGACAATTTTATACGGTTTCATGTCACAAAAGATGCTTGAATTAGCCTCCGTTTTCAATGAACTATCTTCGCACTTGACCGCTTACCATTTTATCCTTTACCTGAAATGGTAGGTCTGTACTTTCAAGCTTTTGCATAATAGCTTGTGACATTTTGCATTTACTGGGTTGAGCAAAACTTGTTTCGAAAATATAACTAGAAAAATCAGGAAGAACTTTACAGATTCAGATGGGCCCCTTGTAATTTTGCACGAAGTGTGTTGTTGACTCAGGGGTGAGCCCCTGCGGGGCTGGAGACTGAGGCCTGCACACCAGCGGCGTGCTGCGCACGGCGGCCCCATAGGCGGTGGGCAGAAGATTGTCCCCCCACAGGCAGCGGGGAGACCCCCGGCCCCCAGGCACAGTGACCCCACAGGCGGTGGGGAGACCCCCCGCCCCCAGTCTTCTGTGGCTTCTGTTCTGAGGCCCAGCGCACTTCATGGTGATGGAGAAACTCAGACATTTCCCTGGTCGGCTTTCAGAGGCCTGATTAAGAAGACGTGTTCCCAATGACTGTTCTTTTGAAAGAAAAACTATTTTCTGCTTCTAATTCTCCACACATCGTTTCCAGAAAAATCGTTCTTGTGAGAAAGGTCCCTAACCTAGGAACTTGTTACATGCTCCAAAGACATGAGGTCTGTTTCCTGTTCTAATGACACTGAGACTGGACGTCTTCTGGCTTGTAAATAGTCACTTCCTTAGAGCACAGGGTTTATGCCAGGTAAGGATAAAACTGTGCTCATTTATTTTATAGGTTTACTTACTGTTAGGGGTCGGAGGGTCCCCTCCAAGTTCAGATGCCAGAGCCCTAACCCCAGAGCCTCAGAAGGACTTTATTGGGAAATTGGGCTGCTGCGGATGTGACTAGTAAAGACGAGGTCACACTGGAGTAGGGTGTGTCCCGACCCAGTGAGACCGGCGTCCTCATAAGCAGGCGACCGTCGGGACGCAGACACGCACGCGGGGAGATGCCGTGTGAAGGTGGAGGCGGCGGGTGGGGCAGTGCGCGACAAGCTGAGGAGGGCCCGAGGCCCCCGGCGAACCCCCAGATGCCAGAGAGGAAGCCTGGTGCAGATTCTGTCTCACAGCCGCGGGAGGGGCGGCCCCGCAGCAGCTCCAGCTTGAGCTTTTGGCCTCCGGACCACGAGACTGTAGGTTTCTGCTGCGTGAGCCGCCCGGTCTGTGGGTCTTCGCGACGGCAGCTCTAGCATACGGATACACTCGCATACGACCTTGGGGTTGCGGGAGGCAAATAAGGATTTTTAGCCCGTAGGTCCTTGGAGATCCCCCTGCAACGTCTCCTGCCTTGGTTACGTGTGGATTCCCGTGGAGGGTGATGGCAGGGGCCGCAGAAAACGTCAGGAAGACCCCGCTCCGTTTCAGGAAGGACCTTGCCCCTGCTTGGGCACTTGGACCAAGCAGTTCAGTTGGTCAGGTCAGCATCAAGGGTCCTGAGGTGACAACAACGCTTGTGTCCCCCGTTACTATTGCTAATGTGAGCCTAGGGGACATGAAGGTACAAAACTGTGCGTGAATTATGTATACTGTTGAATCACACGATCAGATAGAATATGGCCACACCCCCCATCAAAGCACCAGTTTCCTGGGCCACCGGAGCCAAGGACTGTAGACTGGAAGGGGCTTAAACAACAGGAATTGTTGTTTTGGTGGAGGAAGTCTGAGGTCCAGGTGTGGTCAGGGTGGGGTCCTTCTGAGGTCCCTGTCCTGGGCTTGCAGATGGCCGTCGTTTCCCTGGGCCTTCCCATGGTCATCCCTCTGGGGGTGTCTGTGTCCTAATCTCTTCTTATTAGGACACAGTCGTGCTGGGCCAGGGCTCACACAAACAACCTCAGTTTACCTTAACTGCCTCAAACAACCTCAGTTTACCTTAACTGCCCCAAACAACCTCAGTTTACCTTAACTGCCCCTCCTCCAAATACAGTCCGAGTCGGGTGTGCTGGGGGTAAGGACATCAGCATATGAATTCTACGGGGACACAGTTCAGCCTCCAGGAGTCTCCGGATCATTCTCACCATTGCTAGCAGGCAGCAAACATGCCTCATGGGGGCGCTGACTGGCACTGGGCGCCACACCCTTGAACGTCCCGATGTGACAAATGCACAGACCACAGACTCACAGACACAGCCCCGGGGGCCTTGGAGATGCCGTGTTTCCGTCAGGTCAGTCCCTGCCGAGGAGACGGGTGTGTGGGCAGGGCTGGGGACCTGCCTAAAGCGGCAAGTTAGCCTAGCGCTGGGATGGCCTGGGGAGCCTCCCCTGTTCTGGGGTTCCCCCATGAGGGGTGGACTGTAAGGGAGTCGCTCAGTGACACTTTAAAGTTTTCCGATTCTCTGGAGGGTGAGGCTGCTCAGGTCTGGGATCCCGCAGGGGTTCTGCTCCTCAAGTAGGATTGGGAATCATGCTTCTTCTAAAACAGGAGTCAGCAAACTTTCCCTACAAAGGACCACATAGTACATATTTTTGGCTTTGGGAGCTGTATCTTCTCCACTGCAAGTGGTCAGCGCTGCCGTGTGATTTTGAACCACAGCCCTAGTTTTCCGGCGCTGACCTCCCGTAGAGTATGAGCTACAGAAATTCAGAGGACGTGCAAGCGCCCGGAGAGCACGTGAGTGTGCGAGCCCCGGTCTCCACGCACAGCAGCGGCCAGACTGGACCCATACGCCGGACGGAGATCGCCGCAGGGCAGGCGGTTTCTTGCCGAGGGCCGCAGGCAAGAATCCTGTCCGGGCCCTCTCCTTGGCTTAGAGCTGCCTGTCTCTGTGTCATCTCCCTCCGTGTATTAACCTGTGTCCACATTTCCTGTCCTCATGAGGATCGTCGTATCAGATGAGCGCCTGATGACCTCATTGTAACTTGACCACCTCTGGAAAGACTCCCCCTCCCCACATGGTCCCTTTCTGAGGCCCTGGGGATTCGTTCACATTTCAACATCAGCATTTAAAGAGGACACAGTTCAACCCCTAACAGTCAACAGGAGTAAAAGGCTAATAAGGAGTAAAAGTGGAGCCCTTGGGCGGTGCCCGGCGCCGGCGGCTCGTCTAGGCATGCTAAGGCGGCCCCTGGAATCAGTTCTTCCACCGGGAGGGGCGGTACGCGGCTGCGACCTTGCAGATGCCTGAAACCGCTTCCAGCCTGTCGGGAGTCACCAGCGTGCCGTGTGCCTCTGAACCCACAGAGCAGCCTGCGGTCCGGTGATGTGCAGGAGGCAGGTGTGGCCCCTCTCGCGGGGACAATGCTCATTCCCGGCCAGACCTGGTGTTGCATGAACACTGACTGCCGCTCGCCTCTGCTGGTGCCTGCGGGCTGTGTCCTGGGGGCTGTGGTAGAGGCTGGCCTGCTGGAAACCAGCACCGGCCCTCGGCCCGTGGAGACAGAGGCTGGGGGGAGCTGCACTGAGCAGCAGAGATCATTTGCTCCACAAAAGCTCCAAGTTAGGTTCTTGTGCCAGAAGAGAGAGATGTGCCAGGCAGATCAGGGCTCAGAGAGGATGGAATTCTGCTTACCCCGGAGGCCAGAGGGTGGCAAGGAAGGAGAGCGACCCCACGGTGGGGACCGGAGCGACAGCAGCCCTGGGAACCCGTGACTCCTCCCACGCGTGCCGACCCAGGTACATGAGGCGGCTGCCCGTGTTTTCTTGGAGGTTTCTTGTAGGCTTGTTGTTTTCTTGGAGGCTCTGCAAGAAAACAGGAGGGCCTGTGTAGCAGCGGAAGGACCCACGCTTCCCAGAGCGTGTCCAGACCCAGCAGGTCACGTCCCACTTGCTCGGCTCGCTCCTTACTCTGCAGGGCCAGGCTCCGTCCTGGGGGTCTCGAAGGGACAGCGGCAACCTTCGGTGTTACTGCCGAGGGCTCGTTGCGGGGCTGCTGACGTCCGGTCTACAAGGTGCTTTTCTGACCCAAGGGGCTCCCACGTGGAGGAATGTGGTAGGGCAGAGAGGGTGGAAACTCGCCGTTTAAGCTGAAGCCCCGCATCCCGGAGGAGGCGGTGCGTGCTGCTTTTATATCTGGAAACCAAAACATGTACATACTGTTTTCATAATGCAAAAATAGAAAGCAAAGGCAATAAAATATTTGTTTTATGTTGTGAACATTATGCATGTAAGGTACAATTTATCATACATCGTGTACATACCAGGAGTTTCCGCTTTTAAAGACGAGTACGCTTCATTCAACAGTAATGCTGATTTACTTCAATGAGAAGAGACGTTGGGGCGCACGACCTTGGCACAGTGAACAAAAGGGAAGCTTGGGTTTTAAAAGTTGCAAAACCACTTACAGAGAAGGAAGTTTTCGGTTTTCATTTCCCGGATTCCCTTGTGGGCCCTTGAGTGAAAAGCATTAATTCGTGACTCAGATGGAAATATTTAATGCCAAGGACAAACATGCGTAACATTTCACGGGTTGCAGGCATGCGTCCTCTACATAAAGAGAACGTATTTAATGCACGGAGAGCACAAAGCATGGGGCCGGGAATTTGAACCAGGATCTCCAAGTTCTCGATGTGGCGAAATGTGGCCCATTGTCTAATTGGAAAAAATCCAATTGTGATAAGTGTATGTGCTAACGAAAATCCTGACTGCATTTCAGGTATGGGGAAATCATGGCTTAACTAAAGCTTATGTAGAGCAGAACTTAGGGGTTTTAGCAGACTAAATACTAAGTATTTTAATGATGTCATGTGCTTGCCAAAAAAGCTAATGTAACTTAAGCCGCATTAATAAAGGTATTAACTCTACCAAGGGGAGGTGCTCAGCTTTAATCTTGACTGGACAGGCTGCTTCTGGAGAAACAGGGCCCTGCAGGTAACACGGAGTAGAAAATCGTGGGCTCCACAGTCCATTTGCCTGCGCTCACACCCCACGTCTGCTCCGTCCTAGCTGTGTGAGAGCCTTGAACAGGTTACTTCACTCTCTGTCATTCAGCTTCCTATCTGCCTCGAGATTGCTTTGAGGGTTCAAGGGGCCTGTCTCAGTCTTCTCTGGCTGCCATGACAAAAAACCACAACCTGGGTGCTTTTAACAACATAAATTAAACTTCTGGAGGCTAGAAGTCCCAGATCAAGGTGCTGGTCACTCTGGTTCTGGTAAGATCTCTCTTCCTGGCGTGTGAACGGTCACCTTCTCACTACGTCCTTCCGCGGCAGAGAGGGAGCCCCGCTGTCTCTTCTTGTAAGGACACCAATCCTACTGAATCAGAGCCCCTCTCTTATGACCTCATCTAACCTCGACGACCTCCTGACGGCCTGTCTCCAACATCTCCAGATAGAGTCACGGGGGTGGTGGGGGGAGGGTGGTTACGGGGGTGGGGGGAGGGTGGGGCTTCATCCTAGGATTTCAAGGGAACACATTCAGTCCCATTTAGAACAGAATCTCACCCACAGTCAGGGCTCATCAAAGGATAGGTTTTCCTAACTAGATTTTGTTATTTGAGTCTGGACAGTACTTTGGTGGCGGCGTAAAGAAACTGGATTAGGGACAGTTTCATATGAGGAATATTTAAAGATGTGAAGTCCTTAGACTATGAAGACAAAACTTTGGGGAGATGTGCTAGCTGTCTTCACATGTCCACAGGCTGTCAGACGGCCGGCCGTGAGATGTGCTCCGGCCGACCGCGAGTGTCAGAGCTGCCACACGGGGGAATTCCAGAAAGACGTGCAGGCGTGACGCGGGGAACACCTCGGATTAGCAGTCTGAAGCGGAGCGTAAATAGATGCTTCGTTTCTCTAGAGGACGGTTTGTTGACCGGGACCCCAAGTCCTAAAGTGCGTACGCCTTTTTCACCCACCAGTTTTATTGGAGAGCTTTTTCCAAGGGAAATAGTCCAAAGCCCAGGTACCCAGAAGTCACTGACACCATCCCCTGTGAGAGCAAAATATTAGAGATGACCCAGCTTTCCCCAGGCAGGGGCCGAATGAACGAGGCCACGCCAAGAGGAGAGAACATCACGCAGGAATTTCAAATAAGTGTATGTTCCTAGATTGGTTTCGGAAAGTGGGGAAAGTATTTAACATGAGTGTGTGTTTTCAAAGGTTTGCATAACGAGGTTGTAAGTGTGAAAAACCGGACCGAGCAGAGCACCTTGAGAGCAGTCTCATTGTTAGGAAGCTAAAACAGAGACGAGGCCACGCGAGTCTGCCAGCCCCTCGGGAAGGCGGCGGGAGATGTCGTCAACGTGCTGACCGAGGTGTAGACAGGGCGATGGCATTATAGGTGCTTTGTCTTTTTCTTTTCTATTTGTTCTGAGTTTTCTATAATGAACAGGGACTACTTGTGAAAAAGTAAGGCTATACCTTAAAAATAAAACAGAGTAGTTGCTTGTGGACCCAAAGACCTAGGACATTCAAAATAGTCCCACGATGCCCTGATCTCAGAGGAATATGGTCCTGGCTCTGCAGTGAGAAGCCACTGGGCTGTGGGCCAGGTGAGCCCACCAGGCCCCTCGTGAAGGGGCCGCCTCAAGCTCCTGCCTGCTCCCATTTCTGAGGGGCCTTCCTTTAACAGCACCGCTTGTGGGCAGAGCACCTTGGCCAAGGGTCTGTCTTCCGTCCTCTCCAACAGAGTAGCTACGGCCCAAGTGAAATAAAATGAAAAACTCGGTTTCTCAGCTGCACTAGCCACATTTCCAGCCCCCGAAAGCCACACGCACCTGGTGGCTACCACACTGGACACTGCAGAAGTATAGAACGTCTCTGTCGTGCCCGAGGCTGTGTTGCACAATCATGCCTTCTGCGCACACCAGAGGTGGTGAGATGCTGTTCAAAGAGCACGATGTGGTCAGCAGACTGACCAGCACACCGACCTACACTCAAGACTGGTCGATCCCCGAGGACAGGGACCCCATCCTGGCTCCCTCTGGGGCTCGGCGAGAGGACACTTTGTATCAGTCCTTGTTCATAAGCGAAAGAAAAACGTATGTGAAGATCTATCACCAAGTGTGTACTCCACTAACGTGGCCGCCATTTGTGGGTGCATCTGGAGGCGGAGGCAGTCCCCAGCATCCTTCTCCCACTGGCATCGGTGAGGTATCGGTCCCGCAGCTGTCCGCAGCTGGGAACTGTCCCCGGGGTACTGTTCCGCACTAGACGCGGACATTCGCGATGTTGCTGACTGCTCGCTGCCGTGAGCTCTTTGTCAGGAACCCACCCATCACGGAGCACGAGGGGTGCTCAGCTAGGGAGGTCAGGTTGTCTCACCCTTTCTGCTTTACACGAACGATCGGTTCAGTGTGCCCGGGACGGCGAGGTGGCTGTGTGTGTCTGCGAGGTGAGTGGTCGCTGCTGAAGGCTTGACGCGTCTTCAGCATCCTGCCCGGAGCGGACCCGCGTGCCGGCAGAAGGCGCACGAGATGGATGAAAATAAGGTGCCTGGATGCCCCGGGCTCTGGCGGGGAGACGTGGAGGTTTCCTGGCACCGCAGCCGCGGACTTGCATTTGGCCCATCTCCTGTTTTAGGTTTGAATGTCTCATTCGAATTCTGCTGGGGCTACTTGTTCTGTGCAGATATATCCCTGCTTCGTCGCGTGGATCTGTCGCCCCTTCCACATCCATTTTAATTGCCCCGTTGCTGCCACGCTTTCTTGGCACCGGGGTCTTTGTAACGGGGCCCAGAGAATATTCTATTTCTTCTGATTAAATCTGTTAGTTTTTTTTTTGTTTGTTTGTTTCCCGGGTCTTATTCGGGTTCTTTTAATTTCCTCCTGTTTATTACTTTTCCTTGTCAGCGACATTACTATTCCTTGAGTTGCGATGGCGTGTGTGCATTTAATGACTTGCAAATGAACATACAGGAGGATAAAGGAGATAATTTACAAAAGCAATGCTGACTTTCCAGAAACACTGTCAGTCTTAGACCTTCGTTCCCGCCACGCTCAGACAGTATTTCCATTTGGTTGCATTTTTTGAGCAGCTTTGGGAGATAGCGTTGGGGTTGGAGGAAGAGCTCATGAGAATGGCCAGGCGAAGGGAGCTGGCTGAGTCAACCCCTCTGTCCCCGCCTCGGTCCCGCTGCCCGGGCAGCTCCACCCGGCCATCTGGAGACGTGCTCTCCTGGCCTCGTCTCCCCCACAAAACTGAGCTGAATCCATTCCCTGAGCCGCCACGCTCCCCTTTCAACTCAGCAACAGACCGAAGCGGGGGCAACCTAATGTGTGTTTTCTTCCGGGGGCACGGGTGTCTTATTGCCGCTAAATTGTTCGCTTCTGTAGATGGTGCACAGCAGGGACGAATCCCAGGTAACTTAGAGTGTGTCCTTGTTCGGATGCGATCTGTGGGCAGCACCTCCAGGGGAGCGGAAGGAAGGCATCCATCCTGCCCACCCACGGCGGTACCGTGATTCTAAGACAATGAAAACAAGAGTGGGACATCAGGCAGAAACCAGGGTGCTGGACACCTGAGATCACCATGGTGGGGAGACCCCTCAAGGGCCACCGAAGGTCATAGTACCACAGGACCCACATGTCTGAAGTCCGGCCAGGCCCTTCCGAGATGGGTAGATGTTCTGTCGTCAAGTCCGATATCCCGGAGTCTTGGCTTCTCTGCCAGCACCAGGTGCTCCCCTGTTCCTTTCCTGTCCCATTACCACCTGTGACCCATTTATAACTGATCCCTTATAAAGGCCTTGACTTCTGAGACTTCCCTACCTGTCCTCCTCGGCCTCCCGGGCCCGGCACATTCTAGCCGTGGGTGACTCCCGCCATCGCGTACTCGAGTGAGTGAGTGGAGACACCGACTCCACCGGCCGCCTCTGTTTCTTTACAAGGCTTTCCCCACCGCGCCTGAAGCCTGTCGCGTATGCTGTCCTCTCTGTTGAGCCCCAGCGCCTTCCTCCCTGTCCTTGCTCTGGCTGGTGACCTGGGCTGGCTGACCGAGACCTCAGGAGCCATCCGCGCGCGAGAGAACACTCTTCACCCCACAGCATCAGGCCACCTGCCCTGGCCCGCTGTCTCTCCCCTCGGCTTCTTTCCCTGTCTCCACCCGTGTTCTGGCCTCCCCACGCCTCACCTGTCCGGCAAGGGCTGGGGGTTGGGGTTTGGCCCCTCTGTCCTGTCCTGCGTCTTCTCTGAGCGGACCTTCCCACCACGTCCCCCATGCTCTACGGGGTCCTGTCTTTCAGCAAACGCACCCGTGACTCTGCTTCTCCCCTCTTCGGACCTGCTCACCTGCCCCGCCCATCACCGAGCCGGAGTGTTCAGAGGACCCGTCCGCATAGGCAGTCTGCATTTTTGCCCCTACCTGAACACCCACGGTCACTCAGACCCGGGCCTGCTCTCTTCGGCGTCACCGAGGGTCTCCGTGATGCCAAATCCAGATTGTGCTCGTGTGTCCTCTTTGTCAGAGTCACCGACTGTCACTCACCTCTCCGAGTCACTCAACACAAGCCGATCACACATGCCTCGAACAGAAGCTCCGCGAGCAAGGAGCGCATCCCTCTGACTGACCGTCGCGTCACTGGCCATGAGAAAGTGCCCCACTCGGGGGCGGGGGGTCAAACGCATTGTTGAACAGGAGACAGTCTGGGTGACTTGGTCCCATGAGGCTGCACTCCTGGGGTTCCCTCCGGGTCCCCGGGGCTCCCTCCTGTCTCCTGACCCAGCACCGCTTCCCCTCTGCAGCTCTCAGCGGCCCTGCCCTGCCGGGCCCCTCCTCACAGCGTCTCGCAGCGTCTGGGAGGCGAGCCTGCCCCTCCCCGCGGCTTCGCACCCTGCACCACGGGTGGGTGGGCCCAGCCCGAGTCTCCGGAGAAGCCGTGCCTGCGTCCAGCCTGGAGGGCTCGCTCCGGATCCCGGTCTCGTGCGCACCTGCGCTTACTCGACACAGACGCGTCGCTCCCCTGTCCTGTGTCTCTCCGTTTGCAGCGATGACTGCCCGCTGGCCACCTGGGAAAGAATCCTGGGGTTCTTCTGCTTCCTGTTTTGCGTCCCTGTCTCCTGTCTTATCAGAAAGACCTTCCCAGGCCCCCCCCCCCCCCGCCCGTGTGGCGTCTCTGAGTACCTCTGTCGCACCCCCGCCCGAGCCACACTCCTGGGTGGTCCCTGCCACGCCAGGAGCTTCCGACCGTGCCCTCCTGACTCCCCTCCTGACTCCCTTCAGACCACGAAGCCCTCTGGGCCCTCTCCCTCCCCTGCCCGGGACCCTGCGTGGCTTCCCAATCGTCCCTGGCCCCTGTGCAGGGCTGCTTCCCACCTTCTCAGGAGCCGGCTGCACACGCTCTGCCTGGGACCCGCCTTCCTGCAGCCTCGCTGGCTCCTTCTCTCCTCGGATCTCTACCTGCCAGGTGCTGTGTTTCCTCTGCATCTCCCTCCTCCCGTGCCCGGCTGGGTGCTCCCTGGGTTTCCGGGATTAATCCAGCTTCTCCGGAGGCATCCTTGTTTGTGGCTGTCCTGTTTCCTCCAAGCACATCCCACAATTTTGTGAGACTAAGATTTACTTACCTGTTGGTTGACTGTCTTGCTCACGAAACTACAAATTCCACGAAGACTAAGACCCCACTGGAAACGGGCGTACTTCCTCCTCAGGCACCTTGCGGTGGGAAAACCTGCCCTTTGATGTTGGTGCTGTAATGACCGATGTCAGGGTTCGGTGACAGCGACCTGGTGGTCACGTTCGTCGACTGATCTCTACTACGAGGTCAGATTTTTCTGTTCTCATTTTTAGTCGCTCACTCTGCTTCCCTCTGTAATTCCCAGAATATGAGTGAAAAAAGACAGAAGAGAAAGGTTCTATGTCAGTGTTGGTCTAACAGTTTCCGATAGAAAGCCTGTTTTATTATTTTCGCTCAAACATTTGTCTGACCCAGAATTGTGCCTTGCGGTTATTTTTGTTGTCATATGATTACCACCACATGCAGTATTTACTGATATTCATTTATAGTATTAATGTTTATTCATCAGCCGTGAGGCCCCTTGAAAAGCCGGTTATGGATCTGAACAACCAGATGCTCTGGTTTCCTTGCGGGCACTGGGCTCTCTGGGGCAGGACGCTGCCTGTTTGCCCAGACGGTATCTAATGAGACTGTCCCGCGGATGTCTTGGCAATTCAAGGAACTACCTCTAACTTTAATAGCGTTACGTTTCTTTTTCATTTCTGCTAAAAGTAAGAATGAAAGGACACTTCTAACTGTCCTCTGACAGGTGCACCCTCCACGGCTGACATTGTTGGGGACATTCTAGGGAGACCAGCGTCCATGGGGCCACCCTCTTCGTCAACCTGCACACAACTCCGCACGGCTTGGACCCCTGTCATTGCTTAAACATGCCTGTTGCATGAGTCACCGAGTGAGTGGTGAAATGAAAGGTAGAATAGGTCATCGCTGCTGGTCAGAGTAACAGCCGCCCCCTGACAAGACAGCACGATCCAGAGCCGTCCAGACAGAGACATCTTACGCCCCCGACCGCCGTCGGAACGCAGTCCACGATGGCGGACGAGGCAGAGGGACTGGGTGGTTCGTGGGACTTGAGTCTGGGGTCTGCACCCCCCATCCCCTAAACGTGTGGGAAGTTCTGTATCTCCTTCCGTGAAGCTGCTGCTCCTCACCTGGGAAGTGGGGGGTTAAAATACCAGCTTCCTTCAAGGGCCATCAGGAGGATGCAGTGACCCTGCTGGGGCAGAGTGTCAGATGGTCGGTCAGGATTAGTGTAAACTCCCTCCAAGACAGAGTCATGGTGACACTGTTCTCTCACAGACTGATTGTGCTTACAATTTTAGTTAATTAATTAATTATATTAACCAGTTTATTATTTATTAATTTATTAAAATAATTGTTTATTAATTAATTAATTATTATTATTAATTTATGTATTTAAGTAATAATTTATTTAATCAATTTAATTAATTTAAATAAATTTTATTTATTTTAATTTATTTTTAGAAGATGTGCTTATTCTAGAGAGGGAGAGAGAGTGTGCGCACACGAGTGAGCAAGCGCGAGAGACTCGGAAGCAGATGCCCCACTGAGCACGGAGCCCAATGTGGGTCTTGATGCCAGGACCCTGAGATCGTGACCTGAACTGAAACTGATAGTCGGATGCTCAGCCGACCGAGCCACCCAGGTGCCCCCGGGCTTACAGTGTCACACTCCACATCCTCCCGTGAAACAAGGTCTTAGAGCTGAAGCTGTTTCCTTGAGAACTGCCTCTCTGATTCCTGCTTGAACACACCGATCTCTAAATATCCCTTCCTGAACGGCAGTGGCTCTCAACGAGGGGTGACTTCACCCCTCCCTTCCAAGGGACACTTCCAAGGGTGTCTGGACACATTTCTGTTTCGGGTTGTCACACTGGGTGGAAGGCTGCTCTGCGCCTCGTAGGCCGAGTCCAGGGAGCGGCTAAATATCCCGCAGTGCTTGGGGCTGACCCAAGACAACAATTTTTCTGACCCCATATTTCGGTTCAAGTTGAAAAACCATCTTGCACGGCTTTATGTGTTCACAGAGCCTCTCCTGTTCATTCTTTCCCTTTAACGTAACTAAAAACACAAGTGATTATCTTGGAAATCTAGCATTGTAATCTGAAAAAAAAAAAAGGATTGCATTTTGAGTATCTACATTGCACAAGCAGATCTAGGTTTTTTTATTTTGTAGTTTTAATACATATTGATTTTAAAATCGTGTACCAGGGAAAGCCATTCCTCTCGATTACTTTATTGAGGAACACAGATAGGAACTTGAAGCCCAGGCACCATGTAGGTTAGTGCTGTAAATATGTTCACAGTTATTTTCGATATCCGCAATTAATTTTCCAAGTATCTCAAATGATTTCAAGTCAAAGGTTATAAAAAGGAGGTCTCACACGTTGCAGAACAAGCAGGAAAAGACGTGTGTTTCAGAGCAAGTCAAGCAGGAACGATCGTTTTCTGAGTTTCCTCCTCCGTGCACGTGGTTTTCAAGTGCATGGCCTCTTCTGTTAGCTTTTTGGATGCCTCGTCCCTGTGTGGAAATGTGGGGCTTAGCCCAGATGACCCCAGGCCCCGTCAGCGCTGAGACCGGGGGTCACACACGACTTCCCCGCTCTGGAGATGACACAGTACATTTGCAGCCTTCCTGATTTCCCCCTCCCGTCATCCCCTCAAAAAAGTGTTTTCCCCACTTGACTGGCTACATCTTCCCCCTTGATCTCTGCAAGACTCTGTTGTCTTCTGCACGTCCCACGAGGCAGATGTTTTAATGTGCTTTCACTTCAAAACTGGAAGCTTTTGTCTCTGATCAAATAAAGAATGACATGCATGGGACATGCATTTCCTTAGCTGCCTGACACCATTGCTGAGTGGCTTTTAGAATTTTCTAGTCCTGGATTTGAGATGTCAGGCATGTCAGCAAGGCCGGCACAAAGCCCTCGGAGTTAGGTGGTGATGGTTTCTGGAATGTCCGGGAAGCGGGTGAAATGGCTTTCCGGAGCACCGGCCTCAGCAAGGCGGTGGGCAAGAGGTACTCGGATGCTTTGCTGCCATCTGCATTAGCTCTTGCAGTGGGAGAATACCTAGAGAAGAGTGTAAGGGATTCTTAAAATGCCTAATGTCCGAAAGTCTTCTTTCGAGGAGCGCCGCCCTCCAGACCTCCGCGTGAGCTCGTGCTTTGCTCCTGCCCAGCACTTCCCGCTGCTTCCTTGCTGCGCGCCGTGAGCTGGATCCCAAATCCAGAAGAAGGAAGCGAAATCACAAGTGCAACGTGTTTCCTTATTTACATGTGCGACGTGCTTTGTGCTCCAAGGTGCAATGCAGCAAACCCCAGCCTCCTCCACACGTACAGAATACACAGGAAGGCCAGTGTGACCTCCCTTCCCTCAACAACAGCACCTTGTGGCCTCTGGTCTTTAAGTCACGCAGACACAACAGCTCATGTTCTGCTTCTGCGCATTTCCTTTCCCCTCTACGGCCCTCTGTGAGGAGCCGGGTAGCAGGCGGCCACTGCTGGTCCCAGAGTCTCCCAGTAGCTCCCCGTCCAGGGACTGCCTCCTGCGTGTAGCTCTCCCCGCTGGGAGCAGCCCCCGCTGAGATTGGGATATCACGATAAAGGAGAACTTCTCCCGCAGCTGTCAGGATCCCCTGTGCATCCCCAGGCCAATATGATGGCCCCAAGCTGCGTCATGTGTCCCAGGAATAACCCACTTAGCACGCAGTGTGGACAAAGGGCACGTCAGACTGATGGGATCCGTGTGACAAAGCTGTTGCGTGTGACATCCCGGTACCACCGCTTCTTTCTGGTTGCAGAGGCCCGGGAGCCGCGTTACAGAATCGATCTGCAGCCAGACCTCTTCCTATTTCCGTCTGAATCCATACGGTGCGTCTCTGTTGTCCGTATTTTAAGCTGCAGTCAGTGATACCGACTTCAATATCCTTTTATGGAAGGTATTATTTATAGCAAATGTTGTTTGGGTTTAAGGAAAAACAACTCGAATGAGAAAATTAAAACAAACAAACGAAGTAGCCCTGGTTGGAGGTCATGCGTCTCACGGGACGGAAGTGCCTCCGGGACCCAAGGAGATTGGTTGGTGCCGAAAGATCTGCTGGCAGAGGGAGTCCCCACGGACCCACGCGGGTGGGGCTTCGGAAGGACCACCCTGAAGTACTACACCCAGGCAGTAGTGTAAACCAAGGAGAAAGCATTGCGATGCGCGTCAAGACGGTGCGTGCGTGCGTGTCCCACGCAGAGATGACGGAGTCGGAGGAAGAATGTGACGTCCGCAGCCCCAGACACGGCGGCACCTCCCCTCGTTCCCAGACAGCGAGGTCTGTTGTGCCCATCTGTTCTATTTTTAACGCAGGACGAAAAACCAGCGGTTGGGGCCCTTCTCACCAGGTCTGTACTGGCTAGTGGTGGAGGGAAATATGGGTCATTTTCCTGGCGGTTTCAGACACGGCCTTGCTCCTGCATGATTTGGGCGATTTGCAGCAAAGGAGGTTTTGGTTTTTCTTCTGAATGATCCGGATAAGGGCCTCTGCTCTCCTGGCCACAGGGCCGGGCCTTCCGGGACTTGAGGCAGGACGTCGCTAACCAGACAGAAACCGTACCATTTCCGAAAACGTCAGCGTAAAGGTGGCTGTCAGGGTGTTTTACTCCAAAACGTGCATTTCTCTAAAGCTGGGGAGAGAAAGCCAACCTCATTTCTGTCCGTAGTTCAGGTCTCTTCTCGTAATTATTGTCTTCTCTCCCCCTTAGTCCCCGAATGGGCGTGACCCCGAGGGCAGGGGTGGGGGCGGTGCGGGCGCCTCAGCGCAGCGGCCGTTGGGCCAGTCGGTGTGCGGCCTTCCAGATCTCCCTCCGGAGACGTCCTGCAGGAACTTCTGAACCATGAGCTGTGGATCGTGATGTGAAGGGCGGAGATTTTCCGTCTCTTAGGGCCAGCGTGGAGGGCGCGGAGGGTGGCGGAAGCTGGGAAGATGGCCAGTGACCTGTCACCACTCCCGCGAGGCGCGGCTTCTGGGAAGGCATGCCCCACGGCAAGGGGCCCGAGCCGTTTGTCACCTCGGGAAGTGTTTTATACTCGCGCAGGCACCCGTGCTTCTCACAGCTTGACCTAAGTCCCTCGTTACCAAAACCACGTGCACAGGCGTCCTTGACTCCGAAGACAGCTGCCCCAGTGAGGTCTCGTGCCGGAAGTGTCTTATTCTGAGCTTCTGTCCTGGAGACCTCAGTAGGATATCAGACGTGGAATTAAAGTCAATAATACGGGCTGTTCCCTTCTGCGGGATGTCAACTTGGGGAATCTTTGGAAGCATTGGAGGCACAGATGTTAAATGACACCGAGTGTAACATATTGATACATGGTCCTTCTCTGCACTGATCAGGGCTTACTCACCATCTTAGACATTAAAAAAGTAGTTTGTTGCTTGTGCACGAATGTGACTCTGAGACAAGAAACAATGCATATACGCTCAGGGATCCCCCACATCAGGCTGAGCTGGAGCCCTGGGCCCGTCCCAGGGGCACGGCGCTCACCCTTGTCACCGTTTGCTACTGGGAGTGGTGGACGGTGGTGCAGAATGTGCAGAATGAGAGCTTCTCGGGCCAGGGCCACTGGGCAGGGCAGCACCAGAACCAGGAAAGAGCTGAAGCCGTTGCTTCAGGGGCCTCTGCTCGTCTTAAGCAGGTGTCCCTTTCCCGCGCAGTGCCGCACTCTGCACTCGGAGTGGATTTGGTGAAGGGTCTGCAGGAGGGAGACGAGCCGCCGGGGCCCCCATCGGGCCATCAGAGATGCTCTCTGCGGCATTTATTCATCCCAACAGAGAGTTTGAGTGTTCAAGTGTCGAATTAATTTTCCACCCGGAAAAGCTGGGCTGAGGACAGAGAAGAGGCAGGCAGGGGACCTGCGAGCCGGGTCTGGAAAGCTGGATGCTGCCTGTGCTGGGGGCCGTTTGCAGGCACGCGGCGGAGAGGGTGCGAGGTGTTGTGGGGTCTCAGGGCTTGTCGCTGTTCACTCTGCAGGAGGAGATGCGGATTGACGTTCCTCTTGGTGCCAGGAAGCTGCAGGGGCGAGGTGGGACCCCCGGCCCGTCCCTCCTTCCAACTCCCCAGAAGGGCGTCACACCGTGTGAAGCTATTTGTAGGAAAACTCTGGAAGGCGTCAGAGGGCGTGTGCTTCCATAGTCGGTGCACGTTGGCGGGCGCCTTCCTTCGGAATGTCTCCCTTCTCATCGCCGCCTGCGGTGTCCGAGATAGCGGTGTCTCTCAGCACACTGCCAGGTCACAGTTTTAAATCTTTGCTGATCTTCTAGCAAAAAAAAAAAAAAAAAAAAAAAAGTGGTTTCTCAATGTACTTAATTTACATTTTTTTCAATCCATGGGATGAGTGTATTTTTTTTTATCATTTTATGAACAAGCATTCTTTTCTATAAACTCTGTTCATATTTCTTTTCCATTTCTGTTCTGTGCTCTTGATCTTATTGATTTATGGGAACTTTTTATATGTTTATGAAATTAGCCCTTTGTGATACAAATCTTGCAAATACTTATTTTGGAAGTGTCACTCGTATTTTAACAGCATATGCCATTTTTTGTGGAGGAATTATGTATGTGTTTTCCATATACACTGAAAAATCGTAGTTAATTCAATAATTACTTGTTTTCTTAAGGTTTGATTCTTGGTTAGATAAAACTCTCCACTCAAAAGTTATAGAAAAAATTCTTCCATTATTGTATTCTAGTTATCTTTTGACTGGTAATTTTTGCTTTTAAATCTTCTATCAATCTGGAATGTATCTTTGTTTATAGTTGTGATGCTTAACATTAACCATTAGTTAACTTTAAGTAAAAGAGAGTACACTCAACCTGTGGGTGGGCCTCACCCAATCAGTTGAAGGCCTTAAAAGCAAAAAACTGAGTCTTCTGGGGAAAAAAGAATTCCGCCTCAAAACCACAGCATGAGAACCTCACCTGAGTTTTGTTTCCAGACACACACAGGCACACACACACACACACTCACACACACAGAGACCCCAGGCACGGCATAACTGGGTCTCTGCTCGGAACCTCACAAGTCACAAGGCTGAAATCAGTGTTGGCCAGGGTGCAAATCCACGAGAGGCTCAGGGGTCTTTCCAAGCTCACCAGTTGTTGGCAGAATTCAGTTCCTCACAGCTACGGGCCTGAGACCCTGGGCTCCTGGAGATCACTCACATTTCTTGTCCTGAGGAGCTCCCGGCAGCTGCGAGAGGAGCCTAAGAGACACAGAGGGTCACAGGAGGGAGGTCCCATCGCCTTGGCCACACCCCATGCTTAGCCTCCCGTTACCGGTTCTGCCCGCACTCAGGGGAGGGGTGTACAGAGGGCCGTGTGCGGCTCGGGCCACCTTGTAGTTTGTCTACTGCACCTCCTTGAAACCCTTCACGATCGTGTGAAGGGAGAGCCGTGTCCTTCCGGTCTCTTGCAATGAGGCTGCCCGTTGAAATCCTAAAACTGCCCCTACGCTTCTGCCCCCACAGAGTGATTAGCACAGAAATGATCATACGAGCGGAATCTTCCCATTTCGTTCGATGTTGGTGTCACCAGCATTTAGTTCTGAGCTAGTTACTGCTCTGCCCCACTGTCAGTGTGAGCTTACAGCCAACAGGAAGTAGGTTTCGTTTAACGGATGGACATACGACCGTGGCATGGGACGTGTGGGCGGTCAGTCACCCATGATCGCATCGGTTCATTTCTTGAGAGAGACGTACGGCAAGTGCCAGTGATGGAGCCTGAACTTCCAAAATCACTGAAATTTCTTCTCTATCCAGAAAACATGCCACTTTGGGATGAAACTCCGTGGTTGACAGAGGAAAATGGGATTTGCATCTGCTGCGTCGGCAGGAAGAGAAGGAAGGAGCACCCAGGATAGCGAGAGGAGGGAGAGAAGCGGCAGGGGGAGGGGACGCAGAGAGCGGAGACGGGGGTGGGGGTCGGCGGTGGGCATGTGGCCTGGGACGCCCTGCGCACTGCCGTGGGTACACGAAGGCCAGCGGCGCGAGGGAGCGCGTGATGACCGCTGGAAGAGGGCTGGCACCAGAAGGAGCAGCGGGAATATCGTCCACGTGCTAATGAGGGTAAAACCCTGTAAGGATCTGCAACTTTCCTGAAAGGCAGAAGCCACAGCCAGACGCTGGGGGACGCCGCAGAGAACGTCCCCAAAAGGTGCAGGAAAAGAGCCACCAGGCAGAAGTGAATGGCAGGGAGCCCGGGTTTTCAAGCAGAGGGAAAGTTCAAGGACCCAGGAGTAAAGGCAGCAAACATGAGCAGACAGATAAGAACGGAAAAACCATCCCTTGGATCGGGGAAAAATGAGGTCATTGGCGGCCTTTGCAGCAGGGGTTTCGGTGACGCGCACCGGATGACAGGGTTTGCAGAGCGGACGGGAACGGCCGAGCGGGAAGAGACGGCGGACTACGGTTTGGTGCACTTGGCTGCCAGGGGAAGGAAGGAGGCGCAGAGGGAGAGACCGGACGCCGGGACTTTCTTTTTTGTTTTAGTCTGTTCCGTGTTTTAGGATGAGAGGCCGTCCACGGACCGGGGGAAGGGAAGGGAAAAAAGGAGGAGAAATTGGTGGGAGAGACGGAATAATGGAGGAAGGGTATCTCTGGGGACACGGGAGACTCTCCAGAAGGGTCTGAGCTGCTGAGAGTGAAAAGGCAGGCGGGGCATAAGGGGAGAGGGCGGGCGGGCGCAGGACAGGGAGAGGGGTGCCGTCAGAACTTGTCCGCAGTGTGCAGGACTTTGTAGCAGCCGGTACCTTGCCCAGGCATCGAGATTTTTCCTCGCCAACCTCGAAGGTGACCAAGGGGCTAGAGGACAGTGGGGAGCCTGCGTGCGGAGGGGACTGTGCAGATCCATGCGCCGCCGGCGGGGCCCTGACCCATTAGGGATACGGTTCTTAAATACAGCTGCTTAAATATGGCTTTGAGGGTCCTGCCCTTGAATATTTCTGAGTCAAGCAGTTTCCGGGCTGGCCTCTCTGACGTTACAGTGTGTGTTGGACTCTGGGGCCTCCACCAGGAAGTCCTCCCTGATACTCCTGTCAGAAGAGTACCTGTCATGGCAGTGAACCCGCCCAGCAGTTTGTTCTCTAGTGACGCCTTCATGCACGGCTGCGGACGGTGGCAGGGATGACCCCGAGTCTCCCGCCCACCTTGCCGAACACCCCTCCCTATCAGCGACTTGGCCTGGGACGTCAGCAAATATGACAAGCGTGGCGGGGGGTGTTCCCTCATCCTGGGTCTGTGCCATGGCCACGAGACCGGGTCTGAGCTGGCTGCCCCGAAGAGTGAGAGGAGTCACCGTTACTGTCCGTTGAGGCCAACACCCAGCCCAGTCCGAGGCACGTGGGGGAGGGCCGGCGGAACTCTCTAGACAGACGCACGAGGCCTGTGAGCACGCCGGGCTCAGAGCCGCCCGAGCAAGCCCAGATCCGCAGAACCTCATGGGACCCTGGGCTGACTAAGCGTTTATTCTGTATTTCACTGAGTTCCCGATGGACGTTCCTCACTCCGCATTGCTGGTGCAAAACTGGCTGCACACGCTAGCTTCGCTCTCTCCGGCTGTGAGCGCCACACGAGGGACAAACGCTGACAGACTAAGGAGTGAGTTTAGCAAAGTCCCGGCGACGTGGGCACACCCAGCTCGCCCACCGGCCTGTTCGGGCTCATCAGAGCCCGTGATACGGTCCGAAACCCTGACTCACCGGTGAGCTAGAGTTTGCCCGCGCTGACCGTCTAACTCGCAGACGTAGGACTTGATAAAGCATACGAGGACCCAGAGCAGGAGGGAAATCAGCTGGTTAGGTCAACCCGCCCCTTTGTGGCTGAGCTCCAGGGCTGTGATGACAACTCTCGGTTTGCTTAAGCATATTTTCTCCTGAAGCCCAGAGAGCAAGATACAGAACGAAGATAGAATTTGAAAGATGGCCCGGCACGTTTCCTGTCCCAGAGGCACGTGTGTTCCTGTTCGGGATGACACAGGTGTTCTGGGGTTGGCCAGATTTCCTCCACGCCTCCCCTATTTAAAAGGCCCAAGAAAAGTAGTTTTAATAAAAGTGTTCTAATGTAATAGAACAAGCCGTAATAACATCCTGTTTCAAATCTCGGAGGAAAAAAAAAGGGTTTTTTAAGACTTGTGCTCCACTGACCAGAGGAGAGAGGAGCGTCAGGGCAGACCCAGGCTCCAGGACTCTAGGGCGGTGCCCTTCAGGGCTGGTGGATGGCACCGTTCGGGGCTCTGAGTGACTCCGGAATCACACAAAAGGTCCAGAAAGCCAGAAGCCAAGAGAAGCCTTTGAACATGGCTGTGGAGGGACGAGTGTGTGGGGTCCCCTCCGGGGATGGGAGAAGTGGCCTCGCAGGTGTAGGCAGGTGGGAGCCTGTGGCCGTGAGAGCACTGCCACGAGGGCGATGCCGGTGCGTGTGCTCGGACGGGTGCAGTCCCCACACCTGAGGTCACCTGCGACTCCGGTAACACGTCGTCCCCTCTCAGCGTGTACGGAGCGGTGTCACCCAAAGACCTTAGCGGGACCTGCGTTCTGGCGCTCGTCCGCAGAGCGGGGCGGTGGGAGTCTATTGTCACTGCCGCTGGACTTCTGCCGGTCTCCCCACCAGCCTTGGTAACTGGATCTGGGCCCTAGACCCACTTCCCCAGGAAAACACTGCATCTCAGCTGACCGGGGGTTCCTAGAAGGGAGCTAGGTTTTGAACGGGAGTCTGTCCTGCGGGCACCTGAGGGAACAACAGGAGGCTGTGTGTGTGTGGTGACGGGACGGGGCCGGCGGGACGGAGCGCGGCCCGAGCTGACCCCGCCGAGTGCACTCGTCTCTCGCTGGCGGAGCCGGTGGCCTCTGACGGTTATCAGGCACTTGTTTTGGAGCCTGTGGAATTGTGACCAAGTGGGACAGGTCCCAGGGGTACATTGCAGCAGGAGTCCCATCTTCTAGATCAGGTCTGTGTCGCTGCCTCCTCGGGCCAGAGAGGACTGTCTCTTCCAGCAGCTGCGCCTAAGCCCTCAGCATCTCCCCGGGACCCCCGGTCTGGCCAGTGCTTCACCAGTCCCAGTGGGGCCGGTGGGGAGTAACACAAGCGCCACCCACTCAGCACACAGGCAATTCTTCCCATAACTGTTCTGGTATTTTCACTGTTCTCATTTTAAAGATGACGGAGGCTTGTAACTGTGGCCCCTCGGCCCTGCTACAAAGCTAGGAGGCATTCCCTCTGGGTCTGCCCGGTTCCAAAGCTGCGTGACACACATGTGGTTAACAGTGGTTAGGCTCTGGCCAACCGTGGTTTAGATGTGGCTGTGAGGGTACGTCATAGATGGGGTTCTCACCTACAGTGAGTCGACTTTAGGTAAATCAGATCACCCTCAGGGATGTGGGTGGGCCTCATGCCATCAGCTGAGGTCCTGAAGAGCAGACTCGGAGGTTTCCCTGGGAAGGAATCCTGCCCTCTCTAGCTAGGTCAGGAGGTGGATGGACAGATACGTAATATACGTCCTGATGTAGATCGATTGATTGATCAATCTGTCATTCATCTATTATCTATCTATCCATCAATTATCTATCCATCCGTGTATCATCCCACTATCTATCTAATCTATCACCCCCCTCCTGTTTCCTTGGAGAAGCCAGAGCAGACACCCATCCCTGCTGACTCCCCACGTGTAGCACACGTTTTCAACATTGTAACTGTAGTATAAGAAAATGGCCGAGGACAAATCCAATGAAACCACGAACTTTGCGTTTCACGAAACTGAGCAGTATCTGGTGAGTCCCCTCAACCCTGGCAGAGGTGAGTAGTACCATAAGTCTTGGCCGCTGATACATCACTCGCATCCAAGACCTTGTCCATAGCCCTGTGCCCACGACCCTCAACTAGTCCCGTCTCTCTAGCCTTTCACACGGCCAGAGCGGGGCCATGTTTCCACGCGGATCCCAGCACGATCGGACGTTCTCATAGTTGGTGCCTGTGTTTGCTGCCATCGTATCTGCCAGGGTCTCCAGAGAAACAAAATCAACAGGAGACAGATGGAGACGTAGACAATACAGGTACATGGACAGACAGATGCAGATACGTCAGTCGAGGAGTACAGGTTTACAGGCAGGTACAGATATGCAGAGGCATCGGCATGCAGACAGACAGACACAGACAGATCTGGGTATGGATTTATTTCAAGGAAGGGCTCCCTTGATTGCGAGGGCTGGCGGGCGGCTGGGGGCCAAGAGCAGGCTGCCGGCTGGGGCAAGGGCTGGGGCTGAAGTCTGGAGGCAGAACCTTCCTCTGGGAAACCTCCACGTTTGGTCTTAAGGCAAACACTGGGCGAGTTCACGTGGCTTGTAGATGAGGTCTGCCCATGTGACCCGCTTTCCGTCAAGTCCTTAAAGATCGTCGGTGTGAGACCCCCGCCCAGCAGGAGCTAGTTTGGTGTTTGATTCAATCACCGGGGACCAGACCCCAGCCAAGGGGACCGATGGGGCCTGACCATTACGGCACGGGCTTCAGACCCCCGCAAGGTGGCCTGCTTGGGGTCCTTTGGAAACCTTTGGGGGGGTCTGCTCTTTGTCTGTGGGCACCAAGGTCCTCCTGACGTTGTCTGAATCCAGCCGACAACCTCTAGGGTGATCATACGATCATGGTCCAAAGGGGGCAGTGAAGGAAGTAGAAGAAAGCTCTCCGTCATCCTCCAGACTCAGCTAGGACACGTGGCCACGATTTCTGTACGTTCCACGGCCGGACCCTGTCCTCTGTAGCTGCCCTTCCGGAGTGGACGTGAAGGCTCGTGGACTGGCCGCCTTTCAGAGAAGAAAGTCCTCACTCTGCCGGCCACCCTGCTCAGACTCCACACGGCATCTCCATCCGCTCGGCAATGAACCGGATGTCTTCTACGTGACTCTTCTTCATTAAAAAAGCATTCATGGCCCACTAAATTGGGATCTTGATCCAATAATGAATTGAAAATTACAGTTTAAAAAATGTTATTCTAGTTAACAGTTGACTCCTGACCCCCACTCTGTCGCCCCAAAGCCTGTGACTCTGAGTGTATCTTTCTTCCGAGTCTTTTCTCCCTTTTACCAACAGAGAAACCCGTCTTCACTCCCAGATTCCCCCCTACCCCCCACCAAGCAGGGCTCGTGCTGGGGTCTCCTCCTACGGCGCATGTTTAGGGGATCTCAAACTTATGATCTTTATTCTTTTTAGTAAGAAAGATTTGAACGCGACGTGATAATTGTAGGAGATCTGGAAAACAGAGATGTGGGATTTTTCCTCCTTTCTCTGCACCTTTCCCGTTGGAACTGGGAGTGGGCTTCCCTGCGGGGGAGGGGTGCTTGCCTGCCCCCTCACGCTGGGTTTGCTTTGAGCAATGGGGTGTTAGAAAGTATAACACCAGCAGAGCCCCAAATGGGGCTTTCATGGCGGTTCTTGGTCCCGGCATCTCGGCCGGCCCCACGAACGGGGGTGAGTAGCGGAGCCTCAAATCCACTAGCCACAGACAGCCGAGTGCTGGACCTGGGGAGTCCCATCAAGGTCAGAGGAAACAGCTCCCCTGAACACCCCAGGCACAGACCTTCCACAACCACACAAAGGCTGACAACTGAAAGCCACTCAGTTTTGGGGGTGGGATTGGCACACAGCATTATTGCGGCGACAGACGGCCCTTCAACAGCAAAGAATCTATGTCCCATTCTAAACGAGCATCCTGACTGTCCTAATAGGAGCGTTTTGTTGGCTAAAATTTGAGAAAGCCTAAATGAAGACACACATCAGAAAAGTAGCTTGCTGGTCTTGCTTTCCTAAAGGCTTCCCTTTCTTTTTTTCTTTTCCTTTAACCCCAAAATGGATATTATGTATTTGTTTACAGATGCCTTTTCTGGGGGCATCTTCTTAGACGATCGCGTGGTTATTTCAGCTGGTAACAGGACATGTTATACCAAAATACCCTCGTGCCCCTTGAATAATTTTTCCTGACCATGAGCTACTGTGTCGTAAGGACGGATGTGCTGGTATTTTGTCTCGAGGATGAGGAAGCCCACGCAGAGCCGGTTCTGTTTCGGTGCCTTTCTGTGAGGCCCTGGGAGCAGAGCTGTGCCGGCTCCGAGCAGCGAGCTGGGAAGCTTCCCGTGACCCCTGCCCACCCGCCGCAGCAGCGCGGCACTGATCTGTTCCTTGATGGTCGGGGAGAACGTAGCCCCAGAAGTCTGGGCTCGGCACCTTTCCTGGGAGTGATGCGTTGATAACCCTTCAGTGTTTTTTCGTGATTGTTACGCATTTCGATGGTGCACTTAGTCTTCCATAGGTTTTAGAAAGTTACCATTCCCTGAAATAATCACCCGTTTCTGCAAGAGTTTCGTATTTGTTTTCGTAAATTAACCACTTTATTACGATAGGGGTAACTGTATTGTTAATTTAATTCTCCGCCCAGCTACCGTCTCATTCCTTACTTTGTAAGTATACATTGTCTCATTTTTCTCTAAGAGATTGCCAGATGTTTGGCATTTTAATTAGTTTTTTTCCTCAACGTATGCACTGTTGGATGTGTATATCAAATCTGGTTTTATTCTATTTCTGCCATCAATTTTCTTCTTTAAAAATTACTTCCTTCCTCTGGCTTTGTTTTCCTTATATTAACTTCCTGGACTGAATGCTTTCATTTATTTTCATTTCTCCTTGTTTAACAATAAAAGCTCTTACGGATATAAATCTCTCTTTCAACACAGCTTCGTCTTATTTCGCTGTGGTCAGAGCACTTGGCCTGCACAGCTCCTGCCTCTTGAAATTCAGTGAGGTTTTATATGTGGTCTGATGCATAATCAATTTTCAGAAATACTTTGAGGATCCCTAAACAGAATACACGTGTTTCTATAAGAAACAAAATTAGAAATATATTATTTCATTTACCCTTATCATTCAGGCACCCTGAAGATTTATTTTATTTTCTGATTCTTGGTCTATTGAAGAGTGGAGAACTCTTTTGATAGTAAAAATGTATACTTGATTGAATAAAAATAGAGTAAAAAGTTTATATTAGGCGTTTCCTGTCCTGTTTTCTTTCTCTATCCTTTCAGTCCCTCACAAAGAATAAAATAAAATAAAATAAAATAAAACAAAACAAAACCAAATCTACCATGGGTCGTCAGCATGCTTTCCAGTATATACTTCCAGGATATATTTATGTAACTCGAAGAAATACAAATACATATCTTTATTTTCACATCTTTATTGTTTCACATTTGTGCTGAAATCTTTTGTTCTTAAAAATTTTTAAAGACGGATTGACTGACTTCAGAGAGTGAGAGAGAGGAAGCGCGAGCCGAGGCAGGGGCAGAGGGAGAGGGAGAGCGAGCATCCCAAGCCGCCCCTGCTGGGTGTGTAGCCCCTCTGGGGTGGGGGGAGCGGGGGGTGGGTGGGAGGGTGAAGGGGTGGGAGGGTGGGGGACCCTGCTTCTCGGGACTCTGAGATCATGAGTTGAGCCCAGTCAAGAGCCCCAGTTATAACCAACAGAGCCACCCAGGTGCCCCGGTGCGGAGTTCTTTTAAGGTAATTTGGAGACATAATGACATTATGCCATAAAATACTTTAAAATTCCCCTAAAAATTTAGGAAATCTTCCCATTTAGCGCACATCGTGTTCTCACTGCGAACATGGGTAATGGGTTTAATTGTCTCCGGCACGGAGCACGTGTGAAACTTCCCACATCGTCTCCCCAGACCCACCGTTCTGCCTCTCTGTCCTCTCTAGCGTGTTTCGTTTCCTCTCGTCTCTTCAGTCTTTTTTTTTTAATGCTATGTATTCAAGTGTTCAGAAAAGCCAGAGGAAGCGGTGCTGTTCAGTGCAGAGCCACCACAGGGAGGTGCAGGGACCTGTGGCCGCTGTTTGCAACCACCACACCCCACGGGGGGCGTGTGAGGGCTCATCTCTCTCCTCCGCGATGATTTCCATTGCTGGGGTTTCAGGGATGAAAGTTTTCTTGACTGCTCCCCTGGACATTGCTCGGCTTGGTCTTATTGGGAAATTATCTCACTTTTCTAATTTTTAAAATACGCTTGAGTACATCAACTGTCTTTTCTTATTTCAGACAAGTGTCCTCTGTTTTAGGAATGAGTTCTGTCATTTTCAACTTTGTGTTTATGTTCTCATCCCCTCTGGCCCCTGCTCGGGACCAGCTCAGGGCTCACTACTGGTTCTGAAATGGCAGGGAAGTGGAACTCTCCTAGTTCATGCTTTCATCCAGCTTCCTTCCATACATTTTAACCTCCTGCTAACACTTCGACTTGAGGCTTAATTCATGTATGTTTAGTCTTTGATGTCTATTGACACAGTTTCTGAGACTATATGTCTGACTTGGGCTGCATGGAATAGATTGTAAAATATTTTTCTTAGTTTTCATTTACAGGCAATGAAATTCATACCTCATGTGCAGGTCTAGGAGGTCTGACAGGGGAGTGGAGTCCTGCATGCTCCGCTCCCGGCAGGCCTGAGCTCTTAGCGCCCTCCAAATTCCCTCGGAGCTGCTCGCTACATGCTCTGTCCAGAGCCCTTCCCCAGCCACACCCACCACACAACTGGCTGTTCTCCATATCTAGAGTGGCACCTTTTCTTTTCTTCTACATTTCCCATGCAGTGACTTACCGGAAATTTGTACCTCTCAGTCCCCTTTAGCATCCGTTCCCCTCCCCCAGCAGCTACCAGTTTCTTCCCTGCATCTGAGAGTCTGTTTTTGTTTGCTTGTTTGTTTGTTTGCTTACATTCCACATGGGAGTGAGACCTTAAGGTATCTGACTTTCTCTGACTGACTTATTTCACTTATAGTTTTACTTCTCATATAACAGCCTCAAGAATGTCCTATAAATGGAAACTTATGATACCTACATTTTGTGTGGGGCTTCTTTCTCGCAGCGGAACAAAGTGAAGGTTCGCTGTTCTGTTCTCCAGGCGTTCTGTTCTCCAGGCGTTCTGTTCTCCAGGCTTTCTGTTCTCCAGGCGTTCTGTTCTCCAGGCGTTCCCTGTCTGATGCACATAGCTTCCTTGCACGGATGTAACACCCTCCCTTCAGCCACTTACCACTTGAAAACATCTGGGTTGTTTCTAATTATTGTCAGTTTTAGATAAAACAGGCATAAATGTTTGTGCCCTGGATTTTGGGGAGATACAGTGTTTTTAAAAACCAGCCTTTTGAGCTATAGCTTACACACCATGAATTTCACCTGTGTAAGGTGTGCTGGCTAGGGGTTTTTAATGTACATGCAGAGTAACATTGTCCCATTTTTTTAAAAAAGATTTTATTCATTTATTTGACAGAGACACACACACACAGTGAGAAGGAACACAAGCAGTGGGACAGGAACAAGCAGCTTCCTGTTGAGCAGGGAGACCAATGCGGGGCTTAATCCCAGGATCCTGGGATCATGACCTGAGTTGAAGGCAGACCCTTAATGACTGAGCCACCCAGGTGCCCATGCATTGTCCCATTTACCCATTGCTGCATATGATTTGCCACTGTTTTGCTGAAGATGCTTTTGCTTATGCTCATAAGGAATATTAGTGTGTGATTTTCTTTGCTGACAGTGTTTGATTCCTTTTGGGATCATAGTAGTGATTGCCACATGGAACGGACTGAGGAGTGTTCTCCTCTGTTCCCCAAAGGGATTGTATTAGAGTTTACATTATTTCATCCCCAAGTATCTGATAGAATTCATTGTGGAAACTGTCTTGGTCTGGGATGTTCTTCATTAGGAGGTTTTAACTCTGCAGCCAACTTCTTTAACAGACAGAGAACTAATCAGGGCATCTATTTCTTTTTGGGTGAATTTTTGAAGCCTTACAAGGCATTGGTCTACTTTCTGTGATGTCAGATTCATGGACAGACTCATTTGTAGCATATTCCCCTGTGACTCATTATGCCTTTAATAGCTATAAGGTCAGCAGTAACACAGGCTCGCCTTTCTGATATTGGTAATGCATGTATTCTCTCTCTTACCTGGAGCAGCCTGTCAAGAGGTTTATCGATTTACTCAGTCTTTCAGAGAACCAGTTTTGTTTTCAGTGTTTTTTTTTTCTCTCTGTTATTTTTAATTTCAATTGTTTCTGCTTTTTGATGTTTTCCCCCTGCTAGCTTGGAGTGTAATTTGCTCTTCTTTTTCTTATTTCTTAAAGTGAAAGCATAGATACTTGATTTAGGATATTTCTTTTCTAACACAAATGTTTTCTGTTGGGTATCTCTTCCTAAGCTATCAAATAGGTGTGTCCTACAAATTTTGCTATATTGCACTTTCCTTTAAATTTATTTCAAAATATTTTCAAATTTCCCTTGAGACTTCCTCCATAACCTTGGTTGTAAAAGTGTGATGTTAAATTTCCTAATGTTTGTGCATTTTCAAAGTATTTTTCTGTTATTGATTTATGGTTATGTATGGCAGGGGAATGACTTTTCCTGATTTAAATTCCTTCAGTTTGGTTTTGTGGCCCAAAATATGGTTTATCTTGGTGAATATCTACGTATACTTGGACAATAGTATGCATTTTGCTTGTTGAATGTGGAGTCTGTAACGTCACAAGGTAAGGTTTTCAGTGTTGGTGGCAGGTCCTTGATTTCCTTGGTAATTTTCTGTCTACTTGTTTGACCGATCAGTGCAAGAGGACCCCTGACATCTCAAAGTATAGTTGTGAATTTGTCGGGTTTTCTTTAGTTTTTGTGTCATTATCCTGAAACTTTGTTGTTGGATGCATACACATTTAGGATTATTATTTATTTTTGATTAACTGACTTTTTTATAGCAATGAAAGGTCTGTCTATATTCCTAATAATTTTGCTTCCTCTGAAGTCTACTTTTTCTGTTATTGCTATACCCATTTTAGGTTTTTCAATTAGTATTTGCTTGGTAAGTTGTTTTACTACCCATTTACCTTTAATTTACCCATATAATTATATTTGCTGTATATTCCTTATAAATGACATGTATTATTTGTAATAAAGTTCAGTCTGTCAGTTTCTTTTAATTTATGCTATTTTAGGCCATTTCTATTTAATATAATTATTGAAATGATTAGATTTAGGTTATTGTTGAAATTGTGCCAGCTTTGAGATTTGGGAATTTTTGAAGTTGGCTATTATGTTCTTTGACATGTCCCCCATTTGGGGGGCCCCTCCTGACTTTTCGGTGCCACACAATGTTCCAGGCTCATCTTATATCTTCCTCACCACAGCCTTGGGACAGCTATTCCTCTAGCTATCACCTAAAGATGATATTTAGGGACTGAGTTATATGTGCTAACTGTGTTCATTGTTACTTTAGTGCCATTCACTTTGTCTAGGACTTCTTGGGACAGATAAAAAATATGTATATATGTAAGAAAATGCACATGTACACATCTTTACCTACTTTAGTATCTATCCATGGGTGTATGTGTTCATTAGTTCATGCCTTTGATTCCAGCTCAACATGCTGGAGTTCATTCTAGCATTTCCTTTTCTTCATGTGTAACTTATTACTCTGGTAATGGGAATCCTGGCTGTCATTACCTAAAAAATATTTACTTAGCTTTTCAGTCTTGGAGCACACAAAAACTAATTTCAGAACCTCTCTCCTCATCCCTGTGAAAAACGAATTCACTAAGCAGAGTAGAACGTTTGTATACTATTCTGTTTGTCTTTATCTTAAGGTCCTTAAATTTTTTATTAATATGTTTTCACTGCTTAGAGGCAACGCTGTGGCATTTATCAGTCATCCCCTACATCCCCTGCTATGGATTTGCTTCGCTGAGCTGCGCTTTCCAGTCCCTGCAGCCCAGTCATCTTAACTGGGTGGAGAATTTATTTTTGGACAGTATGAAAAACACCTTTGCTAGAAATGATGAGCTTACAAGGTACAAGTTCCAGAAACCATGGCTCCAGTGGTCCATCCAAACTCAGCACCTTGCTCTGCCAGCTTCATGGTCCACATGGAAAGTGCTATCCAAAAGCCGTTTTTGCCTAACGGGAAGCAATTGAATAAATGGAAGTGTAGCGGGAGGGAAAGGATCCAGATGATTCCAGACACCTTGGAAAAGAATCTCTGTGTGATGGGAATGTTCTTCCCTACTAAGCCTGTAAGGGCGGGGAGTGGAAGCATGATCAAGTTATTGTAATTCTATTCATTTAACTTTTGATTCTTAGAAATTACACCTCTGGTCCTGCAGAACTGGAGATTTCTGTGGCCCATTTCTTTTTGAAATCATTTGTTTATTTGTATTTAAGAGAATTGGAAAGGAAATTTGAGGGAAGTTTCTTTGAAAAACTCTTTGGTCAGAGTAGTTATGAAGCCACCATCTCACTCTGATGCTAGGAAGTTTGTTTCTAATGTGTGATCTTCTGGATAGTCTAGAATATGCACAACCTTGCCTTTTAAAATCTCTTTTTGGAAGAGGAGCATGATTCTGCTGCTGGGTTTTGGGGACTTTTAGAGCAAGAAGTAAGAATGCTGCCAGTTGACAGCATTGAAGTCATTGCCTGGTTCTTACTGGTTTTGTCAGATTTAAGTAATGAATTAAATATTTAAGAATGAGGGCTTCTAACATTCATGTCAGAATTTAATACCAAAATCTTTTTTTTTTTTTTTTGCTTCACAGGTGCTTTCCATGCACCTAGATTATTTTTCTACCCTATGCACAGACGATGGGTCATTTCATCATCTCAGTATCCCTGCCCCAGACACACGTGTATAAGTAAAAAACACAATAGTGCACCTTTTCATCTAATACTCTGTCTGAAGACAAAAACAGAACTGAATGCAGTAAAAACTTGCTGAATCACTACACTGCACCCCTGAAACTAATACAGCATTGTATGTCACCAATATTTTAATAATAAACATTTTTAAAAAGACAATAGCAGTTTGGAATGGGATTTATAGAAATATCGATGCAAATTTGATGAGTTTCATAATTATTTTTAATGATTGTTATTTGTGCCTTATTCTTTTTTAAAAATCCTATTTATTTATTTATTAAATTAATTTCTTTTCAGCATAACAGAATTCATTGTTTATGCACCACACCCAGTGCTCCATGCAATCCGTGCCCTCTCTAATATCCATCACTTGGCTCCCCAACCTCCCACCCCCGGCCCCTTCTAAACCCTCAGAATGTTTTTCAGAGTCCATAGTCTCTCATGGTTCACCTCCCCTTCCAATTTCCCCCAACTCCCTTCTCCTCTCCCTCTCCCCTTGTCCTCCATGATATTTGTTATGTTCCACAAATAAGTGAAAACATAGGATAATTGACTCTCTCTGCTTGACTTATTTCACTCAGCATAATCTCCTCCAGTCCCGTCCATGTTGCTACAAAAGTTGGGTATCCGTCCTTTCTGATGGAGGTATCATACTCCATAGTGTATATGGACCACATCTTCCTTATCCATTCATCCGTTGAAGGGCATCTTGGTTCTTCCACAGTTTGGCGACCGTGGCCATTGCTGCTATAAACACTGGGGTACAGATGGCCCTTCTTTTCACTACATTTGTATTTTGGGGGTAAATACCGAGTAGTGCAATTGCAGGATCATAGGGAAGCTCTATTTTTAATTTCTTGAGGAATCTCCACACTGTTCTCCAAAGTGGCTGCACCAACTTGCATTCCCACCAACAGTGTAAGAGGGTTCCCCTTTCTCTACATCCTCTCCAACACATGTTGTTTCCTGTCTTGTTAATTTTGGCCATTCTAACTGGTGTAAGGTGGTATCTCAATGTGGGTTTGACTTGAATCTCCCTGAGGGCTAGTGATGATGAACATTTTTTCATGTGTCTCTTAGCCATTTGTATGTCTTCTTTGGAGAAGTGTCTGTTCATGTCTTCTGCCCATTTTTTACGTGATTATCTGTTTTGTGTGTGTTGAGTTTGAGGAGTTCTTTATAGATCCTGGATATCAGCCCTTTGTCTGTATTGTCATTTGTGAATACCTAACCTGAAATGTATTTCTAACCTTGAGAAGAATACATTTTTCTAATGTATTATTTTAATGTCCTTAGAACATATTCCTATGAAATGTTCAAACATACTGCAAAGTTGGAAGAATTCTTCAGTGAGCACCTGTATACCCAACCTCTAGGTTCAATCCTTAACATTTTACTCTGTTGTATCTCACGTTGATTTATCTATCTATCAATATTTATTCTTTTTTTTAAAGATTTTATTTATTTATTTGACAGAGAGAGATCACAAGTAGATGGAGAGGCAGGCAGAGAGAGAGAGAGAGAAGCAGGCTCCCTGCTGAGTAGAGAGCCCGATGTGGGACTCAATCCCAGGACCCTGAGACCATGACCTGAGCCGAAGGCAGCGGCTTTAACCCACTGAGCCACCCAGGCGCCCAATATTTATTCTTTTTAATGAATCCTTAACTTGGAGTCACACTTTATCTTGAATGACCCTTGGACTTGAGGTAGACTTCATTCTAAGAGCCCTTGAATAGGATTTGTCTCCAGGTTCCCATAGTTTTACTCTGCCTCTGTTTACCTTGGTTGAGCTGTTAGCCCCAGTCAAAAAGTGATTTTATCACGTATGTCTTAGTTTCCTGTCTCTGTTCAGAGAGCCTCCCTGGTCAGCACCTCTCAGGGTCACTCTCTGTCCCTGTGTGTCACGTCTTGCTTCGGCCCTTAGCATGGCATTGTCCTCTAACTGAGCACCTAGACTGGAAACGTGCAGAAGGAAATTTTCATTTTAGTTTATCCATAACGAGCGCTTAGATCTGTTTCTGTCTCGGAGAATGCGAGTTTGTGAATGTGCAGAGCTGCTCATCTGACTCCTGGTTTCTGCTCTGAATCACTGTCTAGAAACATGAAGTTTTTAAAAGATGCCTTTTTGTCCCCAAGAGTGTTCCTTAAGGTGTCAACATCTATTGGAGGAAAAAAGCCCACAGTTATTAGTCACTAAACATCCGTTCCCTTCTCAGAGAGGTGATTGATAGCACTTTCATCGAAATTCCGAAGGGTGAAGGCCTGTCGCCAGACTGTCCCTGACAGCCGGCTTCTTCAGCCTCACAACCAAAGCTGCACTTGTCTCATTTTGTATTTTATTAGTCGGCTTTTCCGTGCATTTCTCTTTGTACTGGAGAGATTGTTTCGTTGCAGATTAACTCCCAAATCATTTACGTGTGTATGTTTGTTCTCTCCCCGAGGATAGCCTTTGCCTATGGAAGGTGGCCCGTTACACCTCAAAACTTCTTTTTCCTTGTGAATTAAATTGCCGAAAATGACTTATCAAATGGATAAATTACTTCAGGGAAGAGCTTACTCAGCTAATTGAAGGGGAGGAGAAAGCCCGTTTCCCGATTCTCACTTCAGTCCCACTCACGGATACAGCCATCCAAGGAGCTAGTCCCAGGCGGGCGGTTCCTGGTGATGGGAAGGGGAGGCGAGGAGCCCCCTGGAGTGGGTCAGAGCCTGGGTCAGAGCCTGGGCCAAACCCTGAGACCAAGGTCAGGGCCGCACCGCCGCAAGAGGAGATGGAAGTCCTCTCCTCGGGGATCTCTTTCTAAGAAAATGAATGTTGTCTGTCTCTGCCATTGCAGTGACGGAGCTACATGCTCGTACCTCCTTCTTTGCTGAAGTACGATGTGTCAGTAAGGCACAGCAGATGACCGAGCAACTATCCGATGTCTTACTTTATACCATACAATAGTGCAAAGCAGCAGCCTTAAAATTTTTTTGCCAGCCATAAAAGGTGTTTGAAAAACTGCACTACCTACTCTTTTTTAAGACAATAGCTAAAGATTCTATGTAGAAGTTGTGATTGGGGCCCCTGGGTGGCTCAGTTTGTCAGGCATCTGCCTTCGGCCCAGGTTGTGATCCTGGGGTCCTAGGCTCGAGCCCCGCGTGGGGATCCCTGCTAGGCGGGGAGCCTGCTTCTCCCTCTGCCTGCCGCTGCCCTTACTTGACAAATGAATAAATAAATAAAGTCTTAAAAAATATTAAGTTATAATTGTTTAGAAAACTATAATTTCTGGGGTACAGTGAATATGAACTTTTAAAAATTAAAGTGGCACATCGTATTTTCTCTTGTTTTCTTTATTTGAGTTGCACTTTCCCACAGAGTTTTGTTTATGTAATATTTTACTGTTCAACTTACATAATTCTTTTCTCAAAAGCTGTATATAACATCTTTTAAAACTCTGTATTCTTGGGGTGCCTGGGTGGCTCAGTGGGTTAAAGCCTCTGCCTTCGGCTCAGGTCATGATCCCAGGGTACTGGGATCGAGCCCCGCATCGGGCTGTCCGCTCCACGGAGAGCCTGCTTCCTCCCCTCTCTCTTTCTACCTGCCTCTCTGCCTACTTGTGATCTCTGTCTGTCAAATAAATAAATAAAATCTTTAAAAAAAAAAAAAAACTCTGTATTCTCTGCTCATTTCTAATGACCATAGTCCTCTACATTTTTCTTGTCAATTGAGTAATGACAAGTATTAACTGAAAAAATGGACCAAAACAGCAGACATATTATAAAATTGCAGGCATCATTATTAAACGTAAGAAAGTAAAGTTGTACTGGAAATGTATCTTTATAGGAATGGGGCTTTCTGTCGATTAGTGTGCGTATCACAGACGACTATTTATTAAAAGAATGAGACAGGGATCCCCACCAATCCAACTCTTAATTTTTATTTCTATAGTTTTGAGTATGAAAATAACTTGTTCCAATAAATCAGTGCTTGGCATTGGAAGGGGTTTCATTATCGCTACGGCATTCGATTACCTATACTTATTTCAAACTGTACACACAAAAAATTACATAGTGATCTATCATTAAGAGGATTTTAGGGGCACCTGGGTGGCTTAGTGGGCTAAGCCTCTGTCTTTGGTTCAGGTCATGATCTCAGGGTCCTGGGATCGAGTCCCACATCGAGCTCTCTGCTTGGCAGGGAGCCTGCTTCCCCCTCTCTCTCTGCCTGCTCTCTGCTTATTTGTGATCTCTCTCTCTCTGTCAAATAAATAAATAAAAATAAAAATAAATCTTAAAAAAAGAGGATTTTAAAGTATTTATCAGACTCCAATGCAAACAGGACTTTCTTAGTTTTACTTGACAGCAAAGAATCTGAAGTCAGCCACCTTTAAAAGTGATTTATTACATAGTTGTTAGAGTCTTAGGCTATGCAAACTTTAGGATATTATACTACAAATGCTTTACTGAGAATCAGCAAATGCCTGTCATCATACCAGATACTCTTCTCTTTGGAGGCACCCATTTTTTAAAAAAATTATTTATTTTTTTCAGCATAACAGTATTCATTGTTTTTTCACCACACCCAGTGCTCCATGCAATCCGTGCCCTCTCCAATACCCACCACCTGGTTCCCCCAACCTCCCATCCTCCGCCCCTTCAAAACCCTCAGATTGTTTTTCAGAGTCCATAGTCTCTCATGGTTCACCTCCCCTTCCAATTTCCCTCAACTCCCTCCTCCTCTCCATCTCCCCTTGTCCTCCATGCTATTTGTTATGTTCCACAAATAAGTGAAACCATAGGATAATTGACTCTCTCTGCTTGACTTATTTCACTCAGCATAATCTCTTCCAGTCCCGTCCATGTTGCTACAAAAGTTGGGTATTCATCCTTTCTGATGGAGGCATCATACTCCACAGTGTATATGGACCACATCTTCCTTATCCATTCGTCCGTTGAAGGGCATCTTGGTTCTTTCCACTGTTTGGCGACCGTGGCCATTGCTGCTATAAACATTGGGGTACAGATGGCCCTTCTTTTCACTACATCTGTATCTTTGGGGTAAATACTGAGTAGTGCAATTGCAGGATCATAGGGAAGCTCTATTTTTAATTTCTTGAGGAATCTCCACACTGTTTTCCAAAGAGGCTGCACCAACTTGCATTCCCACCAACAGTGTAAGAGGGTTCCCCTTTCTCCACATCCTCTCCAACACATGTTGTTTCCTGTCTTGTTAGTTTTGGCCATTCTAACTGGTGTAAGGTGGTATCTCAGTGTGGTTTTAATTTGAATCTCCCTGATGGCTAGTGATGATGAACATTTTTTCATGTGTCTGATAGCCCTTTGTATGTCTTCATTGGAGAAGTGTCTGTTCGTATCTTCTGCCCATTTTTTTATATGGGCATTTTTTATATGGGCAGTTGTGTGTGTTGAGTTTGAGGAGTTCTTTATAGATCCTGGATATCAACCTTTTGTCTGTACTGTCATCTGCAAATATCTTCTTCCATTCCATGGATTGCCTCTTTGTTTTGTTGACTGTTTCCTTTGCTGTGCAGAAGCTTTTGATCTTGATGAAGTAGAAGTAAAAAACTCAAAATACCAGAAAACTTTAGCAATTCAGGAATATTATTAATTTCAACACACCTTTACCAATGTAGGACATTTTTCATAAATAGGATTACTGTGTCATACATTTTTAAGCATGTTTTCATCAAAACCTGGGCGTTGCAGTCGTAAGCCGAGGTGCAGGCGAACGCGGTCATTCACCGCACTCCTTGTCACCAAAGCCGAGAAGAAGGCAGATCTTTCGCATTGGCTAATCTTCGCAAGCCCACGTCGCGTGGGTCGTGGCTGCTCTCGTCCTAGGTGCAGGGAGCATCCTTGAGCCTGCAGTCGGCTGCCTTCGATATTTCTTGTCTTCATTTTTAAAAAAAAAGATTTATTAATTTTAGGGAGAGAGAGGGAGGGAGAGGAAGAGTGGGGGAGGGGCAGAGGGAGAAGGACACGGAGGGTCTCAAGCAGACTTCGCGCTGAGCGCAGATCCCGGAGTGCGGCTCGATTCCGTGACCCTGAGATCACGACCTGAGCTGAATCAAGTCAGAGGCTCAAATGATGGAGCCATCCAGGTGCCCCTTTTGTCTCAGTTTCTGCTGGGTCCTCGTGGTAGGCTCCCATGGGCGAGCAAAAGTCAGAGAATAATTTAGGAGATGAGAGGCTTTATGCCACCAAACCAAAGTTGTCCTTATCACATCCAGCTCTATAACAGATCAGAATTCAGAAATCTCACCAGGGACTAAAATACCCTGCTTGGAAGTTCAGGCCGGGCTCTGGGCTCTCAGGTGAAATCAGAGCTATCGGATGCGGAGCACAAAAAGTAGCACAACGTGCTGTTTCCCTTCTCTTGTTTCGGTTTGGTAAGAAGTAGGGTTTACGCAGCTGGGAAAGTGCACCCAGTGGGGGTCGGAAAGGGAGAGAGGAGAAACCATCTTCTGTGAAGTGCAAGACCATGAGCTGAGAGACGGAGAGAAGCGAGAGCCGGCGGCAGGTGTGAGGCTGGGGTAGAGCTCCTTGGAGAAGGCTGTCTGGGGCCCGACCCACTTAACGCAGTTCGTGCCCCACACGCTTTGGAAATCACTTGGGGAAACGCCAGCGTGCAGATCCCTGTTTTATTTTATTTATTTACTTATTTACTTATTAATTTACTTATTTATTTGTTTTTAAAGATTTTATTTATTTGAGAGAGAGAGAATGAGAGAGAGAGAGAGAGAGAGAGAGAGAGCATAAGCAGGGGGAGGGGCAGAGGGAGAAGCAGACCCCGTGCCGAGCAGGGAGCTCGATGCAGGACTCGCCTCCGGGACTGCAGGATCATGACCTGAGCTGAAGGCAGTTAGGCAGTTGCTCCAACAACTGAGCCACCCAAGGGCCCCCAGACCCCTGTTTTAAGGACTGGATGAGCTCTCATGAGAAAGGAAGACAAACGAACCTTCACTGAGCAGAGACCGCGAGCACTGCGCAGGGAGTAATTTGCAACTGTTACACGTAGTTGAAGATGGTCTATCGACAGGAGTTAAACCGGAGAATGGGCCAATCATACAAATGTTCTGACAATCTTTAAAGGTTCAGGTTTTTAAAAAGCCCAATGCTTGTAATAAATAATGGAGGGCCGGTGGCTCGTGGCCCGTGGGGACGTGCCCGTCCCCCCCCTCCCCGGCTGCGTACATGGAGCGCGGCTCAGACACGGTTTACGAGTCCAGTGATCTGGGCAGGGCTGAGGGTCTTGGTGCAGCTCTCTGGAGATGCTGGCGGTCTTGCGTCGGTCACCGTGGTTCACTGTCGTCTCATTCTGATGACTGACGCCTGCGTGAAGGTGCGGTCATGAGGCGTCAGGCGTCAGGTTTGCATTCTCTACTTCTTCACCAGCCCACGCAACCTGAAGGCAAACCAGAGGCCGCATCTGGGTGCTGGCCTGGGTCTTGTCGTCCTCCAAGCGTAGGGCTCCCTCGGAGACGCACACCGGAAACGGCCATCATCCGGAACGTGCCACGTCCCAGACCCTCACAGGGTCTCGTTCTCGGTAGACAGCACCATTCCCGTCGAACACACACACTGGGGACCATCCTAAGCCGTGACCAGAAATGGAATCGGCTCCACTTGCCCATGTTCCAGCTGTCCTTGGGAGCTGCAGCGTGGAGACCCGAGTGGCTAAATTTGGGCCGTTGAGAATGAGAAAACGCTACGCCTGAAGTGAGCGCACGGAACGCACGGCTGGTGAGTCTGGGGTCCCCAGGAGAGCAGCGCCCAGCGCGCCCCGACCCTCCTCGGCTGCCACAGAGCAGTGGCTGCTCTTCTAGGTCCTTCCAGCACCCGCCAGCCGGCTGGTGGCCGCCGTCCCGGTGACATTCTGGGGAGTGCACAAGGCATCTTACCTAGTTCTTGCGATCCTTCCCAATAATATTCTAATTCCTGAGACAGTTGGGACGAAAATGAAAGCCTCGTCCGCTGACCCCGTGGCTGCATGAAAGCCCCGATGCCAGGTCCCAGGATGGAGCCTCTGTCTGCACCTTCCTTACGTCAACCTGAAGGCAAGAGGCAGACCTGGAATTCATTTCATTTGTGTGTGTTTGAAGATTTTGTCATTTACTTATTTGCCCGAGAGAGTGAGCACGAGCAGGGGCAGCGGCAGGCAGAGGGAGAAGCAGACTCGAGCTGAGCAGGGACCCGACACGGGGGCGGCGGGCGGGGGTTGGGGGACTCAGTCCCAGGACCCTGGGATCGTGACCTGAGCCGAGACAGATGCTTAACAACTGAGTCACTGAGGCGTCCCAGTTTCTTTCTGTTTGTCACATTATGTCACACAAAGATTCTGGCAAAATGTGAAAACAATGTGTCTGTGATCTCAGTTCATGTGAGTGCGATGGGCCCGGAGCGAGCAGCTCAGCGGAACTTGGGCTTTAAAATGCAGGATGGTGTCTCCTCACAGGATGTGAGCCCGCTTCCCACTTCGAATACGCAGCCCGATTTTTGCCCTCAGCTGGAGGAAGGGGAGTGAGAGACCGCGGTGTCCCTGCCGGTCAGTGCTGGCTTCGGAAGGGAGGGCCAGACAGCGAGCTCGGAAAGTGTGGCCCTCGGATGGGAGGGGCTGGTGCTGTCACCCGTGTCCCACACCCTTGGCGCCGGGCACCCTTCTGCACTACAGCTCCTGTCCCAGGGGCAGCTGGGGTCATGTCTCTGGCGGGTCCTTCCCTGAGAGAGACGCCGGCTGGTTCAGGGTTTCTCCCGAGTGATGTGTGTGTTCCCTGGGCTTCCTGCGCTCGGTGCCCACCGTCTCTGTCAATAGGTATTTGGGCGTGTGCAGCGACGATTGTCTCTCACCGGCTAAATCTGGTGCTTACGCTGGTGACTTTCCTCTCCTCGGCACAGACTAGCTGGCAGAGAAATGCCACAGACTGTTATGTTTCTCTTCCCCACCGTGCGGAGCTTCCTTCTTGGTGTGCCCGGTACAGCTGCTGGATGGAGCTGAGCCTGCACACCGTGGTCCCACTGCACGAGCTGGCCTGCAGGGGCTGGACACTCCAGGGGAGGCTCTTGGCCGTTGGTTACGCCCGGTTTCTCTTCTGTGCGCACTGCTGCTGGGAACGGAGACATTTTTCCTGTGGGGCTTTTATCCTGCTTGCATCGGCCATCTGCAAGAAAATACCACTCGTAGAAGGGCCACGCAGACGCTTGGGATTCTTGCCGAACAGAAGCCGTGTTAAAAGCCACAAAGACAGCTCATTGTTGTCCGTGGACAGAACACGGGTTAAAAAGTAGAACGTACAGTACGATATTAGTTTACTTGTACCGTATTTTTATATACAACTCTTTTCTCTTAAAATTGGTTTCAGAGGAGAAATAAAACCAAAAAGATCACAAGCCTTATTTTTCTCGAAGATCACAAGCCTTTAGGAGGCAGTCAGGTGTTCTGAGCCCCCAGCTCAGTTGTGTTCATGAAACACCCTTGAGCTTATTATTTTGCATGTGGGGGGGCGAGTTCTGGCAGGTGCAGGAGGAGGCGGCATCCCGGAGGCTCCTGGAGGCTGAGCGGGGACGGGGCTTTCTGGGTCACACTTGTCTGTCAGGAGCCTTCGCTGCTATCAAGGGGCCTCCCTGGGTACCCCCTTCACGGGGTGCCCGGCTTGGTTCCGTAGTCGTTCTGAGTCTGCAGGTGTCTGTCCGTGCTCCCCTCGCTCCCGGGGCTCCCAGCATCTTCTCCGAGTGCTTCTCAAGGGTGCTTCCCCCTTGTCCCCTTGGAGCCCCTCCTTCCCTCAGCCTGTGGTGACCTGTGATGGCCCCAGCCCCATTTTGTGGAATCTTCTGTTGATTTTCTTCTCTTATTTCCACATCCAGACTCTCGAGGGAGTTGGTCTGTGCCGGGCAGCTGCTCTGATGGCTGGTAGTCCACGGGATGGAGCCCGTGGCTGCCACACATTCCCGTGGGCGTGCTGTCAGCGGGACAGGAGACGTCCGCAGGGCAGGCACGCTGGCTGGTTTGTCCAGCTGCACCGGGCTGCGAGGCAGGGCAAGAGGGAAGAGGAAGGAGCCAGCGGGGGCTTCTGGAGGAGGCCACCCCAGGGAGGGGCAAGCACAGGAGGCATTCCTGGGTGAGGTGAGAAGGGGCGACTCCGGGAAATGTTTCTCCGGAGGACACTGGTCATTGAACGACCATCTGACCTCACCAAGGTCGAGATGCCCACACTTGGGCTGTTTCAAACATGAGAAAACAGGGGCCCAGCAGTGAGGCTGTGCCTGGCAGAGTAGCATGCTGAGGGTCCGTGGCCCCGGGCTCTGTCTCGCCGGAGGGACCACCCTCTGCCCCTTGTGCGGGAGATGCCGGCCGCGCTTGCTGCCTCTGGCTGTGTAGACCGAACTGTAAGGATTGCAGCGCCCAGTCCTAGATGGAAACGAACATTTCTGTACGAGTCCTGACCCTCCCAGGATTGCGCTCCACATTGCCACATGCCAAATCGCCCAAACCCACTCGGCCGCCGGCCCCTTGCTGCGCTGGTTTGCATCTGCTGATCCAGGTACCCAAACCCCCAAGCGGACGCAAGACTGGAAATGAAGTATGTTAGCAGTACCCACATTTGTTAGATTCTTACTAAATTATTTCCATCCTCTGCAAAATATTTTGGAATGTCTTGGAATTTTATTGCGGAAAGCCCTTGTGGTTTTCTTTCTAGGGTCGGGGGGAGGCAGGCACCCGGTGTTACGCATTTTGGCATCTCCTGTATTTACCGTGAGTTCGGCCGGGGGCCGAGAACTGTGATGGACACCGGACGGGAAGTGTGTGGGCTGGCTTCCCCGCTGCTCTGGGTGATGGTGTGGGAGACTGACACCCTTCCCGGGCGAAGGCGTGGCTCCCCAAGCTAGGAGGCACAGGGTGTGGCTGTGGTGGAGGTTGGGGACCCAGCGGCATCTCGCCATCGTCGTTGCTAGGGTGAAGCCCCAACTGCGGACTTGCAGATCAGTTTGGGAAGAGCCACTGCTCTTTCCAGAGCTGGTTGACTTCAGCACGTGCTGTAGCAGCGGGACATCTGAACGTGGACTCGGGACGCCGGCGGTCACCCCGATCAGGGAGAGGATGGGGCTCCGATGGCCAGAGAACAAGAGACTTCCGGTTCTTTGGAGAAATATTCTATCAGTTCTCATGTCTCCCTGCTGTTATTTACATGTTCGCAAATACCGTTAAGAGTGGAGCATCAGAAACCTGGCCGTGTTTGTGGGTTTTAGGTAAGGAAGTATTAAAGGCAAGTCCTAGGGGTGGGCCTGGCAGCTAATTGGGGTTCTGGTGGTGCAGTGGGGTTGGCAGCCTGCAGACCTCCTTGTGGGTCTGCTTGCCTGTTCCCTCTCTCCTTGTGAGCCCGAGGAGGGCTGCCTTGACCCCAGGCTGGAGAATTAGTTACTCCCCCACCCAGGGACAATGACGTTTGGGCTCAACAGCCCCCAGTCGACCCATCTGGAAGCTGGATTTGCCCCATTTTTCAGTTTCCAGTGGGGGCGAGTCTCAGTTGCCCAGAGCAGGGGAAGAATGCAGCATCGCACCTTTACGGGCTCCTGCCCCTGCCCCTGCCCCCTCCTGGCGCCCCCTCCCTTCTGCCCCATCAGAGCCGGAGGGCCACTCCCTACCCCGTCTGCTTCTAGGGAAACCCAGCCTGGAAGCCGTCAAAGAAGTAACCAGTGTCGGCTCCTCAAGTGTCCGCTGAACAACGGGATACAGAGGGTGGGCCCTGCGGGCTGCCGGCAGGGCGCCAGGAACACCAGCCTGAGCCCCGTGGCCCTGCGAGGGCATAGACAGGCTTCCCCGGAGCGAGGGAGACAGGCCCATTGTGGATGAGGATTAGCTGGTGCCACATTTGCTCTTCTCTGGGTGTCAAATGCATCCAAATGTCCCCGTCCTGGGAACACAGTCCCGTTGGATGCGCCCTAAGAGCCTCATCTTGACCTCATTTTCTCTGCGAAGACTCTGTTTCCCTGTAAGGTCACATGCTGAGTCCTGGGGGTTAGGGCTCCGACGCGTGAGCTCGGAGGGAACACGGTGCCAGCCCAGACTCTGCACTGGAGAACTTCCCGCTGTCACCGCTTTTGCTTCTCCTCCTCGGTGGGCGCTGAGCTCCTCAAGGGGTCAGAGCTTGGGTTTGGTCTTGGTGCCTTCAGTACAGCAGCGGGAATCTTTTAAACACTCAGAAAACACGTCGAAGTGAAGGGATCAAAGTAGTTGTTCAAGGGCTATTGTTGAATAGATGAACTGCCAGCAAATTTATACTAAGGTGCACATGACTGATATGAGACCCCTTCTGAAAGCAGGGTTTTGCTTGAGTGAGGAGCTGTTGTTCAGGAGAGAACAAGGACAAAGGTGCGAGGCAAGCAGCCAGGGTGGGGTACCAGGAGAGAGAGAGAGGTGGCCCAGGACAATAAACACTAATTTTCAGTTGTTCATGGGGCTGGCCATACATTTGCGACTTCAGATCTTACCTTTGTAACAAAAACAATAAAACGATCTCTTTGCCTGAAACTGTAGGTATAATTGACTTGGGAACCAGGAGAGACACTCCTCATCAAGGCAAGCTGGAAGTCCCTCTTCCTTCTTCCTGACTCCTGTAAGATGTTCTCTAAACTCTAGGCTGTTAAGGGCCCGGCACAGATTTCTGGGTGATGCTGCTGTCCCCACAACTTTTTCACTTGGCTTGTCATAACTCCGTCTTTTCTCACTAGACAATGCCCCCCCAGGCTGTTGCCCTCCGGCGTGAGTGAGCCTGCGGAGGAAAGAGGGGAACGTTGTCACTTTCCAGTTGAGCACACTGAGGGGAAGGCCACCGTCACGCCACCCGTTGGAGCTGTCCTTATCCTGTGTCTCGGGGAGAGCAAAGCAATCACAGGTAGGTACGGCATATGCGTGACAGGACTAGTAGATAGTGAGATCACACTCATCTTAAGAATGCTTATGCTGGGGCACCTGGGTGGCTCAGTGGGTTAAGCTGCTGCCTTCTGCTCAGGTCATGATCTCAGGGTCCTGGGATTGAGCCCCGCATCAGGCTCTCTGCTTGGCAGGGAGCCTGCTTCCCTCTCTCTCTCTCTCTGCCTACTCATGGCCTCTCTCTGTCAAATAAATAAATAAAATCTAAAAAAAATAAAAAAGAATGCATATGCTGCTGGATCTCAGGCGAGCGGTCTGCCGATATTTCCTAGGCTTCTCAAGGGTCGCTGCGGGGAGAATCCGTGCTGTGGTCTGGGAGAAGAAGGAGGCTCGTGGCCGTGCGCCCATCGGGGGGTGCACTGAGAATACCCGGTGAACGTCTTAGGCAGGGAGGCGAACCCACAGACCTCCTCGTCAGCAGCCCCAGCTTCCCGGGGCCGGGCAGCGCCCTCCTGCAATGCCCAGTGGGACCCTTAGAGGCCCTTCACGATCAGGTCCCTGGGAAGCTGCGTGCGTAGAAGGAGTAACCAGGGTTCAACCTGCTGGCATCATCCCCCAGGCCCCCAGCTCCTCTCCGGCTTCAACAAATGAGCAAGATTCACTGAGCACCTCTTGTAGGGACCCCAGGGCACGCACCGGCCGTGGAAATACATGCCGGCCACCACCGGTCAGTGTCCCGGGTAAACCAGCATCATATTTAACGAGTGTGTGCAGAGCTCTTGTCCCCGGGGTTTCCTCTTCCTGGACCACAGCCAGGAGCAGGACTGTGAAGACATGACGAAGCCCTCGGCGGGAGAAGGTGGGCTTCCCTCCACCGCTCCACCTCGGCGGTCCCGACCGCAGCGTGTGATGCGTAGAGAAGCCCTCGCCTCCCTTCAGAAATCTGCTATTTAAACAGTCTTATGAACCTTGAGTCACATGTAAAGATGAAGGAGAAAGCTTTGTTATGAATCAACTCTCACATTTCTGGGTGTATCTGCAAACATGGTGTTTTCCATCCCACGCTTGTTTTTCTGACTCCGAGACTTCCCGCCAGCGGACCATCGCATGAGGGCAGAGGACAGCAGACTCCAAGCAGAAGCGCCTTCGGAACGGAGCCGCCGCCCCAGGCCCTGGCTGGTCTGCAGACAGAGCCGGCCAGCCCCACGAAGGGACGTGTCTGATCGGGTTCACACAGCGCGGATTCCAGCCCAAGAATCCAGCTTCAGAGTCTACACTTTCAATTCCTCTTTCACGCTGCCTTGTTTTTTAGGCGCCTCCTGTGGTTTCCTAAAAACGTCCGCCGTTTGCTGGTCCAATGCAAGCGTGACTCTGCGGATTACGTGCTGGAGGGGCTCCAAGCTAATTAGTTACCTGCCAAACGGGGAGGAAACCTCCATCTGAGAGCACATCGAGTGTGAGCAAATTCTGCTTATAATCTCAGCACAGGAAGGGATGGGCCAGTCTGGTTATCGTCCGAGCTGTGGGCTGGCTGAGCTCCCTGGCTGCTGTGGGCTGGCTGAGCTCGGCTCTGCCCGAGACAGGAGCGCACGAGCGATGGAGGGAACGGCCGGTGATTCCCAGGGACCCGACGGGAGATGTCGGCTGCAGCACAACAGAACACGCCTCAGGTCTCACAGCCAGAGCCAGGGAGGAGTATAGGAGGACGGCAGCCGGCAAACATCACACGAGTCCCAGGCGTCCCCCCCCCCCACCCCCCCACCCCCCCGTCCAGGGGAGCGGCTGCTGATGCGCGGCGCGGCGCTCCGGAGCTGGTGTGCCCAGCAGCTCCCGAAGAGCGTTGGGGCCGTCCGGAAACAAGCCCACCTTTGGTTCTCCTGGCGGCCGTGGAGGGGCCCGGGGCCCCTTCTCACTCAGAGCACGAGCGCCTTCCTCCGTCATCGGAACCTTCTCAAACCCGCCTTCACTCTCTCCCCCACCCACGCTTGGCTGCGCCTCGGTCCCAAATACACACGTCATTCATGAGTCGTTCTCTAGCAGGTGAGATAATTCCGGCAGGAGCCGATCTCCAGACGAGGACAACGTTTCCGAGTCTACGCAAGCAGGAATGCTTATGGGAAGCACGAGGCTAGAGCACCCCAGCCTGGTCCCAGAGGGTAAGCTGGAATTGGCTGAGACTCGGGGTCAAGCCTGGCCCGCTGCCCTGGAACGTGCGGGTGTCCCAGGGGACTGAAGGCGCGTGAGCTCCCCGTGTGCTCGCCTCACGTCCGGGTGCATTCGCTGCTCCCTTGCGGGCACACGGGACGGGAGGTGCGGCTCGGCTGGGCCCGGGGGTGCCCAGGCTGGAGCAGCGGCACGTGCCGACATCCTGGATCGTTCTGGAGGGACTGAAGACCCCGTCCGGGCTGGCTGAGCCGGGACAGCCTGCGCTGTTTCAACGAGGGGAGCCCACTGGGGATCGGCGGAGGTGGTGCCTGACGGGGTCAGAGACAGAAACAGAAACGGCGGGTGGGGGGGGGGCGTAGTTTGTGTTCGCAGTGACCAGGAGGTGGTCTGTGAGGACTTTGCGAGGCCTCCCCCAGGACTGGCTTTTACAGACTCCGGCACACATTTCTGCCAGCATCCCAGGGTCCTTAAGCTCCTTTGTGCCGTGGATGCCCTCGACCTTGCCATGAGTCTAGACCCCTTTCGGATTGGCTCCTACTTTTAAATGTGTCCTTTAGGATACATTGGATTAGGAGTAACTCCTTTATATTAAAATGTAGTTCGAACCTCAGACACCAGAGACGCTGGGTTAAAATCCCAAAAGGGTCACAGTGAGAGGAAGGGCAGGTGTTTCTCGTGGCTCCGGGAACAGATGGTTTCATCCCAGACGAGGGAAGGGGGTCGCTCACGAACACCTCGAGACCCGGCGGGGAGGGGTTTCAGCCAGGCCTCAAAGATGGCCTTTCTGACCCCGAAAAGCTCTTTCCTGCTCCTACCTCACATCTCCAGTGAGGGGCGAGCGGAGGCTGGCGAGGGACCCAGGGTCAGGGCGCTCTGCGGACCTGCGGGCCCAGCGCTGGGTGAGAAGGGAGGGTTCTGTGCGGCTGCTGCTGGAGGGGGCGCTCAGAGCCTCAGCCCTGCTGACGTGGGCGCGGGTGCCTCGTTGGGGGGCTGCCCTGGGCGCCCAGGGACTGTTCTCTTCTCCCTGGCTGCTGGGAGACCCTGCCCCAATTGTGACAACCAGGAAAGAATCCAGGATGCTTGAACCTCTGCATCCCCCAGGCCTGGAGGAGACCCCCCGCTGGCTCGGCCAGGTCAGGACCACAGGTCCAGGCCCTTCCGGGTGAACGCAGTCAGCCCCCCGGGGATCTCACAACCGCCGTATCAGAAGGCCCCACACCCAGGATTTTGGGGGCTCTGGGTACGAGGGGCCACAGGGCATGTGTCGGTATCTCTGCCTGCATCCCCGAACCCCCAAACGCAGTGAGGCTTCCTGCTCACCTGCGCTCCGTGGCGGCTTAATACCGAGCTGTGGTTCGCGACGATTTGCAGGCGCAGAGCCCTGTGGGCTTAGAGCTCACATCTCTCCTGCGGTCAGTGCGGAACCTGTGGGCTTGCTAAAAAGAAGGCATGGGGGCATTTAAAAAAAAAAAAAGTCATCAACACGCAGTGCCCGCTATGCTCTGGCCACCAGATGTGCTCAGTCCATGACTGTTGCGACTCTGCCAAGGAGCTCGCTGTCTTCTCCGGGTAACTCCAGCCTGGGTCTTGGCTCACTCCTCTACCATTACTTTCCTTTGGAAACAATCTTTGCATTTGGGAAGAATTTTACATTTATGGAAAAGTTGCAAAGACGGTATGGAGCGTCGCCCCACACCCCTGACCCGGGCCCTCCCCGCAGACCGCACCGTGAGTTCATCATTGCATCAGCGAGCTGGTCGACCCCCAGACGGCCGTGGCGCGGGGCGTTCGCTAGGCTCAGCTTTACTGGGCTACCACGACCTCTCATCTGCCCCCGCTTCCGTGCCAGGATCTCGCCGGGGTACCCTGCCACCGCACATCGTGTCACGTCGGCCTGCCTGGCCTTCTCTGCTCAGGGAGGGTGTCTCGGTCTTTCCTTGTTTTTCATGACCTTGACAGGGCGAGTCCTAGCCAGGCTTCCTGTGGAATTCCCCCCATCTGCGACCGCATGAAGCTTTTTATCATGATTTTAGTGCTGTTGGGAAGTTCAAATGCCCTTTAGAAGATGTGCAGTTCACTTCCCCTTTTCTGCCTTTGTGTGAATTTGCTGAGAGTGGTTGAAGCTTTTTCCTACATGTTCTCTGAGGTACTCACCGGGTTAGACACTTGCCTTCACCCGCCCTCTCCTTCCCGGGGCTGGAGAGCATCGGAGTCTTGACCACTCCCACACCTGCTGCCTGGGCTGGGCTGGGTCCCGGTCGGGGACTGCTGACGGCGCACCTGCCAGTGGCCTCCCCGGGCGCTGGCCTTCCTCTCGGCACGGCCGCCTCTCACCTGGCAGCTCCGGGGTCCAGGCATGGGCGTTGCAGTGAGTCAGGCAGCAGCTGTGCTGCCCCTCAGGGTCTGGCCTTGGACGTTTCGGAGATTTCCTTCCACCATGCTCCGTGGCAGAGACGAGCCACAGGCTACTGGAGTCAAGGGAAGGGTCATCAGATGATGCCTGTTGACGGGGGACTGGCACTGTCGCACTGTGGAAGGACATGGGACGGGAGGTTCTGCTGGGGTCACTTTGAGAATCTGCCACAGTCCGCCTCGAGCAGCTGTCCTGTCACACAAGGTTAGGACGAGGAGCTGTGAAACACCTGCCGGGGCTGTCGTGAGAGCCCGTCTGCTGGGGGCTCCCCTTCCTCCCCCCCACTCCTTCCTTCCTTCCTTCCGCTTGTTGGAACATTCTTTTTTGTGTTTTTCGTTTTTTCTTGATTTAGTGTTTCCATAGGAAAAATTTATTTAAAAATTCATCCTATGGCCTACCAGCCTACCAGTTCAGTTTCTCTTCCACAGGCCTCTAAATCAATCATGCCTGGCCCTGCTTAGATTCATAAGAAAGTTCTGGAGAATAAGAGAGAGCAAAGCAAAAGCAAAGTCCTGGAAGGCGTGTAGCAGCGCCAGGTCGGTGCTCAAGGACGACCACTGTAAACAGCTTTTTGTTTCAAAGAAAATCACATGAATGTTCAATGTAAAAATCAGAACAAAACGTTTTCATCTCGGGGAGAGAAGATACGGGGCCCGTTATCCGTGAGAACGGAAACTGCAGACAAGCCTCTTCTGCCTCGCAATACGGGGCCCGGCTTCACCAGCAGTAATTCAAATTCTGCCCGGACCTCGAAGAGCCCTGTCTCTCTCCACCATCTCGACACCGCAGGAAATTCTAGGTACAATCTTCCTCACAAATGAAGCAGGTTTAGGGCTCTCCCAACGTTACTCGGGACAATTTTCACCTTCTGCTTCTCGCTGTCTCAGTTCATAAGTAGCAAAAATCGTTCTTTCTGTCCATCTGCAGATGTTCCTTGGAGGCGGCTTCTTTGCAGAAAGTTTACCTCTTTCTAGGAGAAGGGCTGCTGTGATGGTCCCCGAAAGCCCTCCCCCAGCCCCGTCCCACATCTACACCTGGAAAAGTGACCTGGAGTCTCCAGGGCTTCTGATGACAACTGTCTTCTGATGACAACGTCCGTGTCACTGCGTCCCCCTCCAAACCAGGGAAACAGAGCCAAGGAACGATGCCCACATGGTACCATGTCCGGGCTAACACTGCCAGCCCCCTCTGTCACATCCCGTGGAACATCGGGGGTGTCGACTCCTAAGGCTTATAGAAAATTCGTGCTTTCCTTTCTTTGGGCCTGCCTCTCTGTGTTCTTGGATTGAACACTAAGTGTATTTCTACTTCTTTAATGTTTAATAATGAAAATGTTTAAGGATAACATGCTTGGCCCTGGGGTACAGCTTTTGCTACCACTCCTTAATTTTCCTGCGTGGCAGTTTCACTGTTTTATTTTATTTATTCATTTGAGAGAGAGAGCAAGTGGGTGTGTGCGGGGCAGGAGAGGGGCCGGGGGAGAGTGTCTCAAGCTGACCCCACACTGAGCACAGAGCCAACGTGGGGCTCGATCCCACGACCCCAAGATCATGACCTGAGCCAAAACCGAGAGTCAGACATTTAACCCACTGAGCCCCCAGGTGCCCCCAGTGTTTTATTCTTAAGATGACCTGTAACTCTATCTTTTATTTCCTCTGGGCCTAAGCGCTATTTATTAGACTTTTTATTCCCCAGTCCTGTGTTTCAATAAAACAAGAAAATCACGAAACGGAAACACAAAGTGTGGGAAGGCCGTCCCCCAGGTTCCCATCACTCAGAACAGAAGGCCGTGACCGTTGCTTAATATTTTCCTAGAATCTTAAACAACTGTCCATGTGACAGGCATGTACCTTTTTCATAGGAGAAAGAAAAAGGAGATTCGTCAGGCAGAGCTACGTTCTCTCCCAACGGCTACGCACCTGCCGGGTCCTGTCGCCCGGCTCCGGGGCTTCCCCTCGGGAGCTGGGGTGTGTTGTTTCGTGCACGGATATAATCTCGTGTTTCTTTCGAGGAGCCTGTCCTGTTCTGCCTGGCGCGTTCTTCCCCTGTTGAGCCCCGTTTGGGCTGCTTCCCCGTTTTCCCTGTCGCGTCATTGCTGTGACGAACCTGTCACACTGTCCTGCGGTGACCGTGGGGGAGTGTTTCTAGGAACCGCATGTGCAGAAGCAAGGAACATGACCGCGGGGTCTGCACGTCGACTCAGGCGGCTGCCGGTGGCTCCAAGTCCCTGCTGCGAGGCACCCCCGGAGGCTGGAGTTTCAAACGGAATCTTTGGTTAATAGTATCTCGCGTGTAAAGGTTCAGAACATCCACATGTGGCTACACGACATCCTTCGTGAATTTCTAGCAGATCATTAGCAGGTCCCAGTCTCATAGTTTTGATGCATTCAGTTCTAGCTTTTCCCTTTTCTGTCCGGATTATCCCTTTATCCACATTAACTTACCTCATTCCCATTTCATTTTCCTTGGATCTCCTCGATATGTATGACGCTGCACCAGTGCTATGCTTTCCTCGTTTGTAGTTGCTTAATTTTTTGCGCGACGTGTTTCCCCACCCTCGATATCACACAGGATGTTACACGCTCTATTGTCTTCCAACGCGTCTCTCGGCAAGAGACAAATTCAAGGGTAATTTGGTATCTGTTTCTTTTGAGATGACGTGCGTACGGCCTGCACGCTGGTGGCAATTTTCTTGACGACTGCAGTAAGAATTCGACATTTCCTGGTGTTTTCTTCCTTAAATTTTCCTTTGATTGTGTATTTCCGTCTGGGTTTCCTTGTCATTTTCTTCAGCTGCATTTCCCCTCCCCGCTCGGCATACGCTGGTATTGTTGTTTTTCTTCACGATGTTGCCTTTTTCTCCTGCCTTCTGGAGTTTTTCAAGCTTGCCCCACAGTCCCGGCTTCTTTTCTACAATAGCCGTCCCACTAACTAACGGCTCTTCCTGGGCCAATTTGCTTCTTCTATTGCCTTTTTTTGAATTTTTGAATTTTAAGTTTTTCATCTGCTTCCCTTTTCTTGTAAGACTTACTGATTTTTCCCTTTGGCTTCGTGGAGACCTTTGTCACATCACAGGCGCGTCATCAGACCGTGTAGGAAGCGCTCCTCGAGGTGCTGGGTGAGTCGGCACCCGGAGGGCTGTTCGGCTCTGACGCCTCCAGGATGTCGCATAGCCCGTGCCTGTCAGGTTATTCCCATGTGGCCTGTGTGAAGGCGCACACTCATCCTGGAGAGAAGTGTGTTCAGTCCCAGTAGGGGCCAAATGCCCGTGTGGACCGAATGCTAGCCCCTCGGGGCCCAGGTGCCCGGGTGTGGAGAGACGCCCTCGGCATGACCCGTGGGAGCTGGACTGGAGCCTGTCCGGGGGTGGTGGCTGAGCTTCCACGAGGTTGGTCTGTAGAGAGGCTTCTCAGCACCTCCGTGGGCCCTGGCGGGCACTCTGAGCCCCCGGGAGGCACACAGATCCCCTGGGCGTAGCCACCCTGTGTCTCTCGTCCCTCCGTGAACGTCCTATCCATCAGAACTACACAGCCCAGAATTTTCTGTGTGGGTCAGAGCTCACATTCCTTCCCACATTAAGGTGTGTCTCCATTTCCCTTGTTTTTATGCAGACATGGTCGGAATATGAAAAGTGATTGTGCTGTCGTGTTGGTTTGGGGGAGCGCTGTCCCTACAGAGCAACCCCCATTTCTGGAAGAGGATTGGGAGCCACGTTTTCCATTTCCTGAGCAGGAAGGAGGGAGAAACATCCCCTTAGCCCTGGGTCTGTCTGGAAGCGGCTCTGTTTGGGGCAGGAAAGAGAACAACATGTGGACGATGCTCATTTCAGGGTCTCGGACAAGCCCCCCGTGGACACGGTTTTCTTCTCAGATGCGCGTCCTCAATGTCACTAGGCTTTGACGTCTTCAGCGTTGTCTTCAGGGCTGTTTCAGAGACTACTGGCTTAATAATGGGCATCCTAGTAGATTTTCTGGAAATCCCATGTCCCTGTTGTACGTGCTTCTCACCACACTTCGTACGGCTGAATGCCAGTTATCAGATGGCATCAGGTCGATGGCACGGTTAGTGACGCATCGTGAGACAGCCCTTCGTGGAACGAGTGCCTGGAAGTCAGAGGATCGCTCAGCTCTGATCTGTGCCCAATAACAGGGGTGAGCTGGGGGACTGAGCTTGTGGAAGGGTGCTGGGGATGGGGAGGGAAAAAGCAGAGGGGGGGGAGGGAAGAAGCCGTCTTGCAAAATAATTAGATTCCCAAATCTGCAAGGTAATTAGAAACACGCATGAAACCCAGTAGCAGAGCGTTTCCTACCTGCAGATCGATGCAAGTAAAGGTCCTCATTTAAAAAGAAAATGCTACATTAAAATAAGCCAAGTATGTTTGGTTTTATGTGCATCTATGCTAATATTTTATGGTTCAGAACCATAGCCAGAATACAAATTTCTATGCGGACAGTTTTATTGATATTTTTGTCATAAATTTAGAAGCATAGGGCATAGGATGCCTTTTATAAACGTCACAGCTTATAAAGTCACTGGAAAGCTGGCAAAAGACCACAGCTTTTCCGTATTTCCGTAATAATTCCATGCGGTTCCTTTGCGCACCCCATCTTCTGCCTCCACAAAACAGGGCATTTGTTTTGCATTAACTTCGGTCGTGCTCTGCCGTTGCTTCACCCACAACCTTAAAGGTTTGTAGTTCGCCTCCCCACGTGTGTTTGCATGCTTCTGCTGCTTACCGCTTCGCTCCTTGTTCCTACAGCTGTTGGTTCCAGACAGCAGAGGGGGGGCATTGAACTAGCCTTCACCTGCGTGCTTCATAGATGTTCTCTGGATGTTGTCCATTTGGACAGACATCCTACCCATCCAGAAGTTTCTCCGAGACGTCATTGGAAAGTCTTCCTGATATTGAAATGTCCCTATCATTTCCCCTTCGGGAACATTCTTACCCCAGGTAAATCATGACTGTGGGCCAATGAGTCAGTCGTATCCCCTGGAGTGTCCCTATCTGTGATTCGGGAGTTCCGTTTGGTTTTTATGAAAGTGGCTTCATTGGCCCGTAAGCCTGCCGTGCCCCGAGATTGTCATCAGCCTGGAATACTCAGAAGGATGACGTCTCCGTGGGAGAGCCTGTGACTTTTCACAAGAAACATGCTAAAATCACAGTCTTTTCTGCCTGCCCAAAAAATAATTACCTTTAAAGTTACAACGTGAACATTTTTGTCAGGAAGCGCACTCTCCGAGGAGCGTGAGCTGATAACTGTTGATGTCAGCCTGAGGATGTATGAGTAAGTCATGGCCCCAAGAGCGTTTGCAAGACACAGGTCTCAATACCATCCCAATTAACATCATTAGACAAAGATTAATTAGTTTATCATGGATTCATAGGGCACCTGGAACATGATCATTCATTAGAAAGGGAAAAAAAATTCCACGGTAGTTAGATGAGATATAATTCTGGAGTTTATGTAAGACCTGACAAAGCTTCAACAAGCTAATAATATTTTAACAAAGGTTTTAATAACACGGTGATGAGTAAGACCCATGGGAAAGCATTTGCAGTTATAGTGTGACAGGCTCTTGTTCCTGGTACTATAAATACGAGAGTCACGGATGGCCACTCACGCTGCCGTGTGCTGGAATTATTTACTGTCTGAGGTCACTAACGCTTATTCTGGATCACAGTTTAATGACCCAACGTTTTTTTTCTAGAAGGAATGAGGGAAGTGTGTGTGCCCATGTGTGCTAAGTAAGTCAGTTGCTAATTCAGTTTCTCTGTTCATTAGGTCTGAGTCTATTTTCAGCAAATGATATCAATAACGCCGATAGAGAGGGCACACGGTATTGCCTATGACCTCTGCGCAAGAGTGGGCTGTTTGCGGCTTCCCGTGCCAGGGACTTTGGCTTTAGCAATGAGAAACACAACACAAGGGGGACCAAATATTAAGCACCAGGAACCGAGAGAGAAGCCAGGAAAGGGGATCTGTGAGAGAAGCCTTATAGGATCACCGTGCTCCGAAAAATCCAGCTGTAATAAAGAGAGAGAGAGAGAGAGAGAGAGAAGGAAAGCAAGCAAGAAAGGCCCAGCTGTCTCACTGAAGGCTGCCAGAGTCAGTCGGATGCAGTTTAATTTCATGCTCTGTCCGAGGCTAACGACAGAAAGTACCTCTGTGTGGAGACCTGGAAAAGTGACAGAGGGGAGTTGTCAGTGCTGGACTTTCCAAGTAAAGCCTTGCCCATTCTTGAGAAATTTTAAGGCGCATGGAAACTTCTAGAATGGCAGAATGGTTAGTGACAGGACATTCTTCTAAACCTTCCTTCTTCCCTAGTTATTTGCAAGGCAAAATGTAGCTCCTAGGGTAGGGAAATCTGAAACTGTAACACATTGACACTGACATTGACCTTGAGTTTCTGATGTGTCACGAGCGTTACTGGCATTATTTTGTCACTGAAGCCTCCTAGCAACATATGAGTGACATTATTGTCTCTATGAAACGTGCTACCCCGTGGAAAAAGTACCAGGTCTAGACAGTTTCAGCAGTAAATGCCTCCCAAACTTCAAGGATAGTGCTACTGCTATTTAAATCATTACCTGGTTTTTACTTTTTTAAATTTATTTTTTAAAATTATTACCAGGTTTTTAAAAGAGTCCCTTTTTGGGGTACTTGGGTGGCTCCGTATGTTGGGTGTCTGCCTTCAGCTCAGATCATGATCTTAGGGTTTGGGGATTGAGTCCCATGTTGGGCTCCCTGCTCAGTGTGGCACCTGCTTCTCCCTCTCCCTCTGCTCCCTCTCCCCCACTCACACTCTCTTTCTAAAGTAAAATAAGACAAAATAAAATCTTTAAAAAATGAGTTTCTTTTTATAAAGTCAACAGTACTACAATATCAAGATGGGATGGAGATATCACCCCGCACACGCACACACGCACACACGCACAGACACACATACAACCTCAGACTAATTCCAATTCAGAAATTTAGGTTGATTCATAAATATCAGCATGAAAATCCTCCTTAAAATAATAGCAAACAGCATGAAGAAGGAAGGAAAATATAATTCTCTGTGACCAAGTTCGATATGCCAGGAATACAAAGAAAGATTTCAATTAAAATATTGTATATCTATCTGTTGGTCTTCCGGTGGAGGGTGAGGGACAGTGGCCGGTGGGGCACCCAGTGCTCCAGCATTTAATTACTCAGCAAGAGCTCCTGAAGACGGAGCTCATATTTTGGGTTTAGCTCTTTAAATCTTTACTTTAAGAAGATGCATTTTCTGTATATTTATAATGTGTAAATATACAATACAATGGTCTCCATCTTAATATTAAGAAGATAGTCACCCCCCCCCCCAAAAAAAACCCAAATTTGCAGAAACACTTTACAAAAGACGGACAGAGGACCAGTAAGCACGTGAAAAGATGCTCAACGCCACTGGCCAGCCAGGAAATGCAGATTGAAACGACAAGAAGTGTTGCCTGGGCGGCACAGCTGATTAGGTGTCTGACTCTTGGTTTCAGCTCGGGTCCTGATCTCAGGGTCATGGGATTGAGCCCTGAGCCAGGCTCCATCCTCAGCAAAGAGTTTGCTTAAGACTCTCTCTCCCCTGTCCTTCCCCACCCTCCTAAATAAATAAATAAATCTTAAAAAAACAAATAAAAGCACAAGGGACACCGAGATATGTGCCTCAGTACATCTAAAATCCCAGTGTCTTTAGGCCTTTTTGCGACCCACCCCTCCATTTACTCCAGTAATCACTGATCTTGTGTCTGTCAATAACGTAAATTCGCTTACGTTTTACAAAACATTATATAAATTTACACTTCCACTCTTTGTGCCTGGTTTCTTTGGCTCAGCAAAGTGATTCCGAGGTCCACCCATGTTGTTACACAGCCAGTAGTTTTACTGGTATGTAGGGTCCCACCGTACGGGCACGTCCGTCTGTCCTGCTGATCGGCACCTGGGTCGTCCCCAGTCCAGATCGAACACAAATGACGTTGCTCTGAGCACGTGTGCAACTACTTGTGAGGACACACGTGTTTCTTTCCCTTGCGTAAACATCCGGGAGTGGAATCCGGGGCACAGGGTAGATGTGCTCATAGATTTACAGACACTGTTAACCCAGTTTTCCAAGGCGTGGGGTTGGACTGAAGCCAACTGAAATGTTTTCATCAAATGACATTCCACCTGTCCTAACTAGCTAACAAGATTTCCTCTCCAACACTGGTGAAGTGGTCTTTCCGAGGACACTGAAGACCTCCACGCTGCCAGCTTCAAGGGTGGTCCTCAGGGTGCCGGGGGAGCGGTGCCGGGCAGAGGGGCTTGGTCAGTTAAGCATCCACTCCAGGTCTTGGTTTCGGCTCAGGTAATGATCTCAGGGTCATGAGATCGATCCCTGCATCAGGCTCTGCATCAGCGAGCAGTCTGCTTAAGACACTTCCCCGGCTCCTTTCCCCCTGTGCCCCTCCTGCCCCACCACCAAATAAACAAACAAATAAAGCCTTGAGAAAACAAAGGTGGTCCTCACACTTATCCAACTCTGCCCCTCAGCCGGCTGGGAAGCAGCGGGTCACACCCTGTACCTTGGAGAGCTTCCTTTGCTTTCTTCCAAGGCTTCCCCTTGCCGTCCTGTTTTTTTCCACTGCAGCCTGTCCTGTAGGATGCCTCCTCTTCTGAAGGTCCAAGTGCACCGCACGCTGCCATAGGAGTCAGTGCTTGGAGCTCCGGTCTCCCCACCCATGCCCCTTGCGGGTTCTCCCGCGTGCCTGTGGTTTCAGACGCAGCAGGTTCTCTGACCTGTCTGCCCTTCCTCCGTCTCACGACCTTCTACATCCCTCTCCCGCTCTGCCCGCTTCTCTTCATTCCTCTTCGTTTTTTATCTTTTCTGCCTGTGTCTCGCCCTGACCTCTTCTTTCAGCCCCGAGTCATGTATGCAGGTACCTATTCAAGTTTTACCCGGCGGGTCTATCTAAGAGGGGGTGTGTATTCAAGGAAGAACTCCTGATTTCACCCCCAACTCTACACCCTCAACCTATTCCAGTCCAGAGCCTCCCCTACCTTAAAAATCACACTCCATTCGCCAAGTTGCTTACATCAAAAATTCAAGTTGGTGTTGACTTATCTTTTTCTCACACGGCCCAGAGCGAAGTTGCCAGCAAAGCTTTGGCTTCGATTTCAAAAGACAGAGGGAGACGGGCCACGTCTCTCAGCCTCCACGCTGCTCCCCTCACTCACGGCATTGTCCACGCCCAGAAGGTTCTCCCAGCCTTCTTGTGTGCTCTTGCTTCCCGGCTCTCTGTCCTCCGTGCCGCGGTGGTCAGACTGACGTCTCTACGGTACAGTCAACTCACCCCACTCCCCACGCAGCAGCCTGCTGTGGTTTTCACAGACTGAAGATCCCTGGGGATCCCACCATCAGAGGACGGGGTCCTGCATGGCCTGCCTCGGTTTGCTCCCCGCTGGCTCTCCTCTGCCTCCTCAAGTACGCCACGCTCGTCCGGCTGCTGGGGTCTGCACTTGGCCTTCTCCTTTCCTGGAATGCTCCTTATTCAATCTTCTCACGAACCATCTTTGTTTTTCCTTAGACATCTGATCTCTTCAATGAAGCTCTCCTTGAAGTCATCCTGTCACAAGAAGTCAACAAGAAGTCACAAGAAGCTAAGAAGTTAGCGGGTCCCATTGTCCGTCTCTCACTAGGACACAGACCTGCGTGGCCACGGACTTCATCTGGGGTGTCAATCAGATGGTCTAGGCTCTGCCTACAAGTGACCTGAAAACCCTGCCTTGGATGCCGCACACGCTTGTTTCCCACTCCTGACAAGCCTGCGGTGGTCCAGATGGCTCTTCTGCACCACCGTCCCGCGTGTGGATGCGGTGGTGAGGCTGGGAGCTGCCCCGCCCCTTCTCGCGCAGCCTCTGGGACCCGCAGGCAGGACACTGGAAGAAACAAACCAGGCAAGGGCCCTCACGTACTCGGCTGACAACCGACCCAACGTTCTTCTTTTCATACCTTATTCACATAACGTGCCCCACGGCCACACCCAGCTCCAGCACGTGTGGGTCTAGAGAAGGGACGGAGGTGGACAGCCTCAGACGTCTTCCCACCCACCTCACCGTCCCCGTGGCCCCGGCACAGGACCTTGGTGACGAGTTCCTGGCTTAGGCTGGGTCCTCGACAGGTGCTTGTCCAGGAGGATTCCCTCTGTTCGGATCCTGGTTTTTCTGGCCGTGGAGGCGTGGTCCTGAGAAAACAAAACGCCTGTGGCTGTGCCTTTGGTCTGCGCCCTCCCCACTTCCTGCTGCCTTTGTCAGAGGCACAGTTCTCTCTCTCTCGTGCTGCACCTGCCCTCCGATTAGAAATGCTGTGTTCGGTGATTCATTAACACGGTAGTATGAATTAGTTCCATATATCATCCTGCCAAGAAGAATTGATGTCACACACCTCACTTCCAGCCTGGGAAGAGCGTGTTTTGGTAAGGGGTAGTCCCCGGGTGCTTTCCAGCCACGAAAGAGAGGCACCTGCCTACTTCTAAAAGGATCGTTTTCTCCAACACTGTTTATCTTGTTACTTTTAATTACCTACCTACCCACTCATACCGTGCAAGTGATCTAAGCCCTGCACAAAGGACTAAAGGTTAAAAAGAAGAGGAAGAAGAAGAAAAGAAAAAACCCAAGAACGTTGTTTTTGAGGTTGCTTAATTTTTGTGGTCATCGGGCAGGTGTTGTCCGGGTGCGGGAGATAGACCCAGCGGGCGGGAGATCTGCGAGACTGTCGGCTCTGGTCACAGGCCGCAGGGACGGAGCAGAGATGCCGAAGGGGTTGCGCAGAGCCACACAGCTTAGCGGGAGGGTTGTGCATGAGAACCGCAAGTCCCACTTCTCGCCGAGAGCCACATTGTACAAAAAATAAGCAAACAAGAAAGCATACAATTTTATGTGTGCTAATGAGTTGGTTCTGTAAAATTCTTGAAGATGATACAAAAATCTTTCTCAATTCAAATATGTCCATAGGGAAGCACTATCTTCTTATCAGGAAGAACATTATAGTTAATCTATTATAATTGAGTGAGGTCTCCGTGTAACGTCCCCCTCTAGTCCCGGAGAGATGACACAGAAACCTTCATCTCTGAGAGGGGCCAAGTGGGATGCGAATTAAACTTTTCTAGCAGTTCCAAGAGTCTAGATGTCAAGCTGTCAGAGTCGGCATCATTTTTACTGTGTAGGAGAACTGAGTTCTTGCCAGCTCTCAAGCAGGAATCGCGGAGCCTATGTTTCTGGGATAATTAACAAAATAACTGAAACACGAGAGGGAAAATCTGGTTTCTTCTTCAACGACATTGCATTCTTGTTGTCTTACCTGCTTCAGCAGCTCTCGTGACAGCAGCCGTCGTGGGCACAGGGCTCACCCCCGCCCCGTGAACGCCAGTCCCACCGCCTCTCACCAGCCATGAAGCCCTGACAAGCTGCCCTCTGGCTGCTTCCCCTTCTGCAAAACAGGGATCCTAGAAATAATGAAACCACCCCTAGGGTTGTTGGGGGGCAATGTCTGAGCGCCGCCTGCCACCAGTCAGTGCTCGGGAAGCCCGAGTTTTGTGCTTTCCCCGTGAGTCGCTCACTGTTCACGAAGCATCACCAGCAGGACGTGCGTGTGTTCTGTGGTGGGAATGGAATGGCCATCCCTCCTGTAGAAGGAGTTGGGGACCTCTGGAGATGCCTGTGGAGGCGTCTCAGGCTTGAATTTCACGTGTGCAATTAGCTGGCTAGTATTACCAGAGCTCGGAGGTGTTGGAGGCCACCCCCTGCCCCAAATCATGCTGAAACCCTCTTTGTGATCTGCTGCTCCATGCGTGCCCGGGCCATGCACTGCTCGCTCAGGAGAGAGGCTGTGGGGTCACCTTCAGCCTCTTCAGCAACACAGCCCAAGGCCACGGAAGTGATCCTTCCAGACTAACGGGGCTGCGCGCCGCTCTGCATAGAAGGAAACAAAATCAGGCAGCTCCCGGCCCCCGGGTTCCTCAGGTGAAGGCCCTCGGCCTCCCGGCCCGGGCAGGACTACCACACGCCCCCCCTTTGCAGGGCATGGTCCTCGGTTCTGCCCGCCGGGCTCCAGCCGGATGCCCGCTCTGCTTCTGCTGCTCAGAACGCCCCACTGGGGGCTGGTCCCCGGGGAAGCTGCTCCCTGCGTGGCCTCCTCGGGGGGCTCCAGCCTGGACTGAGGAAGAAGCCCCGTGGATTCGCACCCGCGGGATTAGAATTTCGTGCTGCCTTTACTGCCGTTACAGTTTCTTTCGACATAATGCGGAGTAATGTCTGCCTTCAAATACGTTTGCTCTGAAAGATACGGTTGAACCGCGTCCCGCCACCGCCACCTGTGTAACGCACGTTTCCCTGGGGAAGGTAGATTTCTTAAGGCGATTACATTATTTGCATGAGTCTGGATGAGCCTGTCTGGGTACTTTGACCCTCTCTGTGGGAGAAGGATCTAGGCTGCGTGAACACTAAGCGAAGCAAAGAGGGCAGAGCTGGGGGCTCAGGGTGGCCGGGGGCCCGTGTCCTCTGGCCGCGCTGGGCTCACCTCACAGAGCTCAGAGGGCCACAGGGGTGCAGTGGGGAGACAGAAGATCTGGGGGAGAACACGGGTTTCCAAACAACGTCGGTGTGGAATCTGCCGTCCGCCGACCGCCGAGACCGTGCCGCCGCCGCTCCAGCAGCTCGCTAAGATGCGTGTGTGGTTTCTGCCGCAGAGGAGAGTTGAGATCCGCAAGGCTCGTCCCAGCTGAGCCCCTGACCAGGCGGAACTCCTGGGCCTTGTGTCTAACGGTTTCCTTTTCTCTGTATCATCTGCTTTGTGCGGACTTTAGGTTATGTCTTTTATGAACAAAGAAGGAAGTTTTCTACGTTTCTAGATGGTCTTGCTGGTTATTTCAGTTGAACCATCATCAGTAGAAGAGAACCCACACCAAGGGTTTATTTTTCTTTAAAAGGGTAGAACATTGGTATTTATAATTGTAAGAAGAAGCACTCGGTTTGTTTACATCATTATATTTTCCAGACACAAAAACACCCTCCCGTACAGAATCAGTAGAATTCCTACAGTTTTCCTGCCCACGGTGTGGGACAGATCTGGTGCTCCCCGGTCAACCTAAATTATGTGACAGGCAAAGAAGCGACCCCTACTTGGGAAATCTAATAATAATAACTGGAAAATACCGAGAAACGGAGAAGGATTCGATGATCACTTGATAAAACGTTGGTCTTAGAAAACGTATGTAAAAAACAGGCATCATGGGACCATGAAGGGTACCGCCGAACTCTGGGTAGTGCTGGGTGGCAATGTCACCCTTCGGTGTGTTTTGTCTAAGGAGGCACAGAGCTCGGGGAGGGTAGGGCCGGAAGGAAGCATGGCCAGGGGGAGGGACCGCAAGTCATCGTGTGCGTGTGAAGATGTCCCCACTTCCCGGTTTCTGAGACCCTGATGAGTTGGAGGATGTGTAGGCTGGAATCCTTAAAAAAAAAAAAAAATTAAATATCTGTTTGGAACAACATGATCTAGCAGTGCTGTCAGGAGGACACTGTCTATAAATAGTGTCTCTATTCTAGCTTCCCACCACTTCCTCTCTGTGACATTTGGAAACCTCCTAGGGACGGAGCACTGGCCTTGGCTGCCTTCTCCTGCCCAGGCAAGGCTGAGGGGGTGTCTGGCCCAGCCCAGGGGCGCCCCCATTTCACAAACTCCGCAGGGTAAGGCCTCCTCTGCCTTTCTGGCTGGATCGATATTTACTGCTCCGAAGGTCTTCCCAGCATAGACCCAAACCTCAGCCAAGTTTCTCCTTCTGCTCCCACCATGACCCCTGTGGGCCTTCCTGGTGGCACTGAGCTTGGACACGGCCATCGACTGCTTTCTCCACGTCCCCTGAGGGCAGGAACTAGGTCTCGTTTATCTCGTGTGCTGGGTCTGACCTTGGCACCCTGGGCGACGAGTGGGCAATCCGCTTCTTGCACACGGGGCCCAGAATCCTTTCCAGGCCGTACGTCTCAACCTGTGGCCGGGGGACTGGGGCGCCGGCCTCCCCCGAAACTGTTAGCAGTGCAGGATCCTCAGCCCACGCAGACCCCCGGAATCGGTCCGCGTGTGAGCAGACCTCAGGGACGCGCCCGCTGCCCTCGGAGATGGGCTTCCTCCAGCCCCGCCGCCTTCACTGCATTCTACGGGGGACCCTCCGGTCGCGGCAGTCTCTGCCCCTGAGCGCTCGGTAGACAACGGGCTCCCCAGAAGGTGTGGGGACAAACAGTAAACTCGGGAAGCTCTTCCTCACGCCTCGGACGCCCCCACCATTGGCTGAGAGACGCGGAGTCCCCAGTCTGAGCAGTCATTTCTGTAACGCCTCCCAACGTTTCCAAAAAAGAACACGACCGTCGAATGCGCTGGCGTGTCCGTCCCGTTCCCAGCTGAATCTCACCGAGATGCTGACCCGCGCGTCACGAGAAGCTGCCCGTTACCCCTCTGAAGGGGAAGAGTGAGGACACGCTCGCCGCCCTGCCGCAGCCACGAGTTCCCCGGACACGGAGCCCAGTTTTGTGATCCGTGACCCACAGGTCTGCGTTTCTCTCTGTCCACACCCCATCGCACACCACACCGCCCTTGGTGGTCTTACACGCGCAGACACAGACGCACACACAGACACACATGTGAGGGGGTTCTCCCGCGTGTGTGTTAAAATAACATCTAGGGGCGCCGGGGTGGCTCAGTGGGTTAAAGCCTCTGCCTTCAGCTCAGGTCATGATCCCGGGGTCCTGGGGTCGAGTCGCATCGGGCTCTCTGCTCAGCAGAGAAGGAAGAGGAAGAGGAAGCCCTTCTCCCCCGCCCAGCCCCCGCCTGCCTCTCTGCCTACTTGTGATCTGTGTCAAATTTTTTATCTTTAAAAAAAATAAAATAGCTATTATTGGGGCACCTGGGTGGCTCAGTTGGTTAGGCATCTGCCTTTGGCTCAGGTCATGCTCCCAGGGTCCTGGGATCGAGCCCTGCATCGGGCTCCCTGCTCAGCTGGAAGCCTGCTTCTCCCTCTCCCACTCCCCCTGCTTGTGTTTCCTCTCTTGCTTTGTCTTTGTCAAATAAATAATAAATCTTAACAAAATAACAACCGAGGATACACTACTTTCCACCACATGTGATACTGCTTTGGAATTACTCCGGTACTTTGCTCCCACTGCATTTAACGCTCAGCCCAAGGGCGCCCGAGCTGTGGGTTTGTGTCTGTTTTCCTCAGAGACCGGGCAGGTCCCGCTGGCAGCTAGCAGGACTTCTGCACACGGTGGCCTAGCCGAAACGCGACACCTGGGGGTGCGGGGGCTGACGTGTCCTCGAAGCCAGCCCGTCCCGCAGGAGGAGGCTCCCCGTGGGGTTGACATACAGTCGTTCCCCCCCCCTTGTTTGTGGCTTTGCTTTCCGTGGTCTCAGTGACCCGAGATCACCCGCAGCAGATGACCCCCCCCCCAGTGGGAGGTCAGGAGGTCGGTAGTAGCCTAACGAAGACGCCTTTGGGAGCCCGACGGCAGGTCAGTGCGGCGAGGAAGAGCGAGCGGGTACAGCTGAGAACTGGGCCAGAAAGGACGGATCTTAAAATGCTGAAAACGTGGAAGCGATGATTTTTTGAATTTTATTTAAACACACCTAAATTGGCATTCTTCACAGGCCTGGCAGCCCCTTCCTGCCACGAGAGGGAGACCCCAGGTGTGTTTAATTTGCCCGCATCCTTGGGTCGGGCCCCGGGACACCTGCTCCTCTTTCGTAGGGAGAATATTTGGGAGAGACAAGCACTCAGCTCATTTCACTCAAAGTCTAACTTGTCTTTTGCACGTCGGACCCGCTGAGCTCTGGGACGGCTGAAGTGGTGCAGCCCCCTATGGGGGCCTGTCTTGGGGCTCCTCACTGGTCTCTGCCGTCTACCATCCGGGGCTGGGTCTCCCCTGCGGTGGCTCCGGGCTGTGCGTGAAGGACCCAAGTTCTGCGGCCCTGGGGGGAGCCGGAGGGACGTCTGGCCTGAGCCATGGGGGGGCAGCGCTTTCTTCCCAGCGCCCCCAAACACTGGCCTCAGGGTGGGGAGACAGGGTTGTGAGCGCGGGGTCAGATAAAGACACACACACCTATTTTAAAGCCCTTTAGCAAAGGGACTAGATCGCAGACCTCGCTATGTTTCCTGGGGTCCGTGTTTGCAATCACTTAAACACCCCATTCCCGGTGGACGGGCTTTCCCACCATCTGCACACGGTGTGGGGGACCGACCTGGATTTCTAACTGCCCCTGGGGCACCCCGATGGCCGTCCGGGGAGGTCACAGCTCCGGGAGCCCCCGTGGCTGAGCCGCCTCCATGACCCCGGCACGGCATGTTCCCGCCACCCCAGAGGGACAGGCAGGCGCCTGTCAGTGGCTCGCCAGGACCACCGGCCCATTTCCTACGTGGACACAGTCGCTGTCCACCGGGCCTGGCGGTGGCAGCACCGTGACGCAGGTCGTGGTCGCCTCCTCTGATCCCTGCGCGGTGCGGCCTCTCCACGTAAGCATCTCGGATGCTGTCGGCTCGGCTTAAGCTGGAGGAGACTGGTGGCCTGAGCTTCGCCTGGGAGCACGTCTCAGGTCGGTCCAGCAGACCCGTCCCTTCGAGGGCCACCCGGCTTCTCATCGTCACGGCCAAACCGCAGCTCAGACCTTCTCATTCTCCTCCAGGAGAGACTGAGTAGGACAGAAACTCTGGATTCCAAGCATGCGACACCGCAGTCGCCGAGACCTGTGGGAGCGACAGGGACCCGAAGGGAGCCTCTCTGGGGACTGGTCGCACCCTGTGACTTGGTTTCTGGGTGGCTTTTGAGCCGGTCTCGTCGTGCCTCTAACACACAGCGGCCTCGCTGGGCGGATCAGTCGAATGGCTCCTTACCTGGCTGCGAGGGCGGCGCGGAGCCCTGGTGAGTTTAGGACGCTTCTGACTCACGCTGAGGAGTCATGGAAAAGGGTGTTCTCTGCAGCATCCGGGCAGGGCTCCCGCCCCGCCTCCTTACTCAGCGCTGGGGATTTGCGCAGAGGCACCGTGCGTGAGCACGGGTGTCACCCTCTAGACCACCGCCCTCTCCCAAGTGCCCTGGGCTTCCTGTGCTTTCCTGCAAAGGAGTGCGGGCTTGAGGTAAAGATTTTCCCTTCTGGGTACCTTGACCTGAAGCCCCTCGCAGCCTCCTGTTCCTGTAATTCCTGGAATCTTGCGAGTAATGCCTGCTGTAGGAAACCGCCGGCTTGCTACATCTGTTTTATTCCCCGTCAGAAACCTTCCCATTTCTCTCCAGCAATATCCTAGAGCTCTCTGCAGGTTTTTCCAAGATGCCTCTTAAAGCTCTTCCAAACCGTCAATTTCCCCATTTGTGTGTTAAATTCCCATAACCATTTCTTTTCATTTTCCTTTAGAAAAGAAGTGGGGCTAAATTCATGCCATACATATGCTTTTTTGACTGTCTGGATTTTGAAAATATTCTTGAGTTATCTGCTGCAGGAATTTCATCTTTAACTTAGACGAAAAGAGTATTAACCTTTATAGAAATAAATTTTGCAGACTAAGAAATGTCATAAATGCTAGTTGGTTTAATAATAGAAATATTGTCAAAAAAAGAGAATTTCAAATTCTGATCAATTAAAAATATTATTAAGATTATTAGGTGTCCCAAGTACCATTATATGTGTGCTAAAATCAAGAGGATAGCCAGACTCTCTTTCGTACACTGTGTTTTCCAAAGGCTGCTACACCGGTGCGTGACCCAAACCCTCACAGCGCCGTGGTGACGCCCTTTTCTTGAGACTTGGGCCTGGTACCTTCTTCCTGCTTGTAACTGCTTTAAGCAGTAAAAAGTGCTAGAAGTGAAGCTGTTGTGTCTTCCGAGGCTAGATGGGAACACGAAATACGGCCTCTTGCTGTTTCTTTCTCTCAATGGTTGTCCTCGGAGCCCAGCCTCTGTGCGGTGAGGAGTCTCTGCAAAACTGTTCCTTGTCCGCTACCCTGCAGATCTCAGAAGGAGTCCCCGAGGGTCCCTGCTCCCGACCTCGCGGTGTTCTGGATAAGCTCCGCATGCCAGGTGGCAAAGACATGCCACATCCCACGCGTTCTGTTGGAATTCCTGGCCACAGAAAGCATGGCGGATAAATGATTATCATCACATCAAATCCCTAATTTTAGAGTAATGTAATGTAGTGATTTGTAGATAGCAATAGATAACTCGCACAGGCTTTCACAGTTCCTTCCTGTAGTATGTAAATCACAGGTAAATGTAATTTGTCCATAATTAAATGTGAAATATATACAGATCCCAAGTATTTAAATTTTACCTTCATGATCGTCACAGAGATTAGGAAAATATATAGTATGCTTCTTCTGTAATTCCAGTTCTAAAATATGCATATATTTACACACAGTTAAGAAATCTCAAAATGTAAACATAATTTTGTAGGAGGGAGCACTTGTCTTATTGATGCTTTTGCTTATAAACTAACTTTGTTCTTTATTTTGCATCTGCGCGGTGAGGGGCTACATGTGTAATCGACTGAACATTCGTGCCTGACACTGACGAACGCACCCGCTGGGGACACACACTCGTGCCGTGGGGGTCATGTGCGGCTGCTGGGAGACGCATGTCCGCGCTTAATCAGAGTTCAGTGTGGGTTTTGCGTCACCTGGACTTGACGTAAGACATACGAGTGTGTGTACATTGCGTATGATACCTGTGTGAACTACGTTAGATGGGGTATATGTGTGTACATGCATGACGTGTAAAATCGAAGCACACAGGCCCGTATATGTGTGTGTCTGTGTGTGCCCGTGTGAGATACGCAGGTTAACCAGGTGATCGCTGAGCAAATAATGACCCAAGGTAATGCATATATCGTCACACGGACTGACACGTTGTATGTGTCGTAAGACTCAACTCAGAATTCTGATGCATATGTCAGTTGAAGCCGCGGATTCTGGTCAGACGTTGGTCGCTCACGGGGCTGCTTCAGATTAACTTTGCAAACACGATGACCACAGGGAGGGCTGTGGGTGGGTGAGTCTGGCTCTCGGACACATTCGGAGACTCCACGGAGCTGGGGACGTGTACATTTCTTGCAGGTGTGCTTTTTTGTTTGTTTGTTTATTCTGTGAAATCTAACTCTCAAAATTCGATTTTACGTAGGTTTATGGCAAAGTATTTCTAGTTCTTTTCAGACAATGACGTTGATGAAAGTTTAAGCATCCAATCAGCATGAATTTTCAGATTCAAGTATGACTGAGCTACCGGTCTGCTCTGTGCCGTCCCCGCACGCCGGGACTCTGCCCGTGTCCCGTGGCCACTCCACTAATGCCTGAGCTCACTCCTGCGCCACGGCCCACACTAGATGTGCAGACAAAGAGCATTTGTCTCAGATGCTCTCGCAATTCCGTTTTGGGCCCGTTCAGCGTCTTGCTGTTTATCCTGCTTTGGAGCGCTGGTTTCCTTCAGTTCTCCACCTAAAGATTGTGTCACAACAGAGCCTGGCGTCTTGGGAGGAGACAGGAGCTGGACCCTGAGAAGGGGTACAGAGACATGTCCCGCTAATTCAATCTGGCCCAGAGGCCCCAGCGTGGCTGCCGCTATGTGCACGTGTCCCCACAAACGAGACCTCTTGTAGGCGCGGGCTGCTGGGTCCCACACAGTGGGCAGGGATGGGCTTCCCTGAGCTGCGTGGATGAGTCCCCCGGACCTGGAGAAGGATATGCTAGGTTGTTACTCAGAAGGTGGCTCCTCCCCGAATCTCACAGGATTTCCTTTCACACGTGTACAGTAAAAACCGACAGCATGAAGTAACAAATGCGTTCCTAACCAGAGAAAGATCTGTTTGTGCTCTGCCAGTTTTTAAATGCTTGGGATGGAGAGGGGCTGCAACTCACAGAGCCTGGCTGGGCCCTGAGTCCTGGCCTCATGCTTTGTACCATGGTGTCCCTACAACAGGTGTCCCGGCGCCCCTAATTCTGGGGAACGTGGGACAGTGTAAACGCCACAGTGGATGTGCATGTGTGAAAGCTAGTGAGCTCAAAACTGACCAATGGTGAGCGCTGTGGTTGGAAACCCAACTGTCGATTTTCTTCTTCTTCTTTTTTTTTTTTATCTTTCAGTATATTTTGTGTCAATTTTTAAAAATTAATCTATTTATTTTCAGCATAACAGTATCATTATTTTTGCACCACACCCCGTGCTCCATGCAATCTGTGCCCTCCTTAATACCCACCACCTGGTACCCCCACCTCCCACCCCCCGCCACTTCAGACCCCTCAGATTGTTTTTCAGAGTCCACAGTCTCTCACGGTTCACCTCCCCTTCCAATTTCCCTCAACTCCCTTCTCCTCTCCCTCTCCCCATGTCCTCCATGCTATTTATTATGCTCCACAAATAAGTGAAACCATAAGATAATTGACTCTCTCTGCTTGACTTATTTCTCTCAGCATAATCTCTTCCAGTCCCGTCCATGTTGCTACAAAAGTTGGGTATTCGTCCTTTCTGATGGAGGCATCATACTCCATAGTGTCTATGGACCACATCTTCCTTATCCATTCGTCCGTTGAAGGGCATCTTGGTTCTTTCCACAGTTTGGCGACCGTGGCCATTGCTGCTATAAACATTGGGGTACGGATGGACCTTCTTTTCGCTACATCTGTATCTTTGGGGTAAATACCCAGTAGTGCAATTGCAGGGTCATAGGGAAGCTCTATTTTTAATTTCTTGAGGAATCTCCACACTGTTCTCCAAAGAGGCTGCACCAACTTGCATTCCCACCAACAGTGTCAGAAGGTTCCCCTTTCTCCACATCCCCTCTAACACATGTTGTTTCCTGTCTTGTTGATTTTGGCCATTCTAACTGGTGTAAGGTGGTATCTCAATGTGGTTTTAATTTGAATCTCCCTGAGGGCTACCAACTGTCGATTTTCACTGGGCAAATCCTGGCACAGGTTCCAAAGTGAAGACTTGAGCGAAGGAAACTTTCTTACCGCAGCGGCCTTTTTCTTCCCTTCCCTTCCCCTCCCCCCTCCTCCCCTCCCCTCCCCTCCCCCCTCCTCCTCCTCCCCTCCCCTCCCCCTCCTCTCTGTCTCCCGCTCTCTCTGTCTTTCTGCTTTGTGTCCTTTTCTCTTTTTTATTATCTTTTCGGTCCAAGTGCTTAATGTCTCCATTAAACGCATTCCCAAAATGTGACTCCGCTGCACAGTGCGCAGTAACTCGGCTCTGGTCTCTAACTAGGGCAGACTGTCCTGTGCCACCCGCATTAGGTTTCTGCTCAGCAGGCCCCCGCAGAAACGAAAAGGCTGTCCGCGGATAATAGTCTTCATTCGCTGGTGCAGAGACAAACGGGTCTCTCTCTCTTTTTTTGACATCTGTCAAAACCTTGCCAGAAGCCAAGGACGACCAGGCCTGCTGAGGTTTTATTTTATCCATGAATCACTATCAGAAAGGACTGGTGCCGTCGACTCTTAAGCTTCTTGGATTTTTGAGATGTTTTTCATACCAGCTAAAAAGATTATTTTATCAGTGACCTTTGTAGACTAACTCTGTAGTAAACAGGAAAATATTCAGCCGCTATGAATTATGTAATACTTTGAAATTGTCTAGACAGTGTTAGGAGGGTAACAGATGGGGCAAATTCTTGGAAATGAAAAGCAATTTAGCAACAGAATTCTAGACCGGGATGACGTCCGCCGCTCCCTCTGCACCCCCCCCCCCCAATTTGCTCCTCTAGGCTTTGGTCCCAAGACACAAGGGTCTACCTGTGGTCAGCCAGGTCTACTCTTGCCATGACTGAGTAACGGGGCGCGAAGCCAGCCGTGTGCTCATGGGTCCCATTTCTCTCCAGTCCTCTTGCTGCCTCGTAAGCTTGTAACCGGGAAAGAGGGTGTCCCGTGCAGGTGGGCCCCGCAGCCGCCCTCGTGACGTCCGAGCCTCACCCACACCATGGGGACAGAAGCGAGGACATGCAGTGACACCTTCAGGTCACGTTGCTGTTTAAACGCAGACACCATCTTCCCCACTGTGGTGCGTTTTCCTCTCGTTCTGGAAAGCGGCCCATGCCCCTCAGCTTGTCTTCGAGCCAACGTCCGTGGTGGGAGTGGAATTAAAGCTAGGGGACAGACTGAGTCACCAGCCGGCACTTCCGGAGAAATCAGATAAATGCCTGTGACCCTGTGACCCGCAGAGCCCCTTCCCTGCGAAGACAAGCGCAGACAAACCCGTGAGCTGGAAAAGCCACCAGGGAATGCGCCAAGTGTCCTCCCCGTGGGAGCACGTGCCCCGCAGGTGTGCCCCGCACGTGAGGAGGGGCTGAGCCCTGAGGATAGGGCCCCCCCTGCCCGCGTCCACACAGGGCCAGAGCGACCCAACGATGTGAAAGGTCGGGTTCCCCTGGTGCCCGTCGTCCGCGGTCCGCCCGCAGGTGAGGCGGGAGCTGACGGCAGACGGTGGTAAACCCCGCACAGGTGGGGAAGAGGACCCTGCTGAAAGCAAGGTGGGAAAGGGCCCTCCTCGGAAGGGGTGCGTAGGGCAGAGGAGAGCGCGTGAGGCCAGGCTGGGCCGGGCAGCTGGAGCCCAGGGCGGGTTGCAGCCTGGCGCCCCGTGAGCGTGAACGGGGCTCAGGCGGCCCCATGAAGACGCCCCGGCCCCACAGTGCGCTGCAAGCAGGGTCGCCCCTCTGCGGGTCTGGTCCCCCGTTCTGCGGAGGCCGGGAGGGCAGCGCCACGTGGGGCTCCCCCCAGCACACGGGGACACAGGTGCTTGTGTGCTGATAGCTGATGTGGAAATCCAGCAGCGGCGCGGAGCCCCATGGGCCGTGACCTCTCCAGGGACCCGAAGCTCGTCCCTGCACGCGGCTGGCTCCTGTCGCGGCTCCAGGGGCGCAGGGGGCTGGGGACCGGGGGTGGGGTGACCTCACAGCCACGCTGACCTCCAGGCCCCCTCTGGGTGCCGTGAAAGCTCCGGGAAGTTCGAGTCGCTGGCAGGTGCTCCCGGGGTCAGGCCGCGAAGGCAGGAGTCTGGGCACCCACAGGCGGGGAATGCCGTGGCCCACAACATGGAATCGTGTCTGCCTGTGAGCAACCGAGCAACGGCTCTCCTAAAGGAAGCAAAACAAAGCAGCAAAATCCCCGTGTCTCTAGAGCTTCCTTTCTGGAATTTTTTTTCCTAACTGAGGATCCCTGAGGTTTGCCATCTGCAGGCACCACGGATTCTCTGAGTCCCAAGGTCACAGGCTAGAGGTTGCCCCTCCCCGGGTGGTACCACCATCTCCGGCACCTGGGGAGTCGGAGTCAGGGCAGGGGTGCAGGGGTGTGGGGTTTCCAGCGCTCCCACAAAGGCTCTGATGAGAGAAGTAGGCTTGGAACTGATCGGGGACAGCCCAGGGAAACTGCGTCTTAGAATAACCATTTTTCAGAAACCTTTGTAAGACATGCAAGGACTTGTTCCTCCGGGCGAGCTCTTTCTCTGCTAGGAAGAAACAAACATGGGATGGATGCTGATATGGCAGGGGAGTGGGGAACGTTGCAAACAGAGACCTGCTCTGGTCCTTTTCCTGCCCTTCAAGCAGGATGCCGGCAGCTGGACCAGCAGCGTCAGTGAGAACGCGCGGAGAAGCCCCAGGGTCACGTGCCTTTCCAGCTTCTCGCCTGTCCTCGACTGGAATTGGCGTCCTCGGGGCTGGAGCCCCAGAAACATTGCCAGGGTCTTTATGCGAGTATTCAAGGGAACGGACGCCACCAGCTTTTTCCAGAAGCCTTTAATAACGTCCCCTCTCAGCAGCATGTCCCCAGACCAGGCAGCACCGTCCCTCCCGGCCGATTTCGGCTCTCTCTGTGCTGTGACTGAGCTGCCACACCGCATTTGGAGAAGACCGTCCACTCTCCAGCCCGATGGCTGGATCTGCACTCGCCTCTGAGCCCGGCGCGCGCGCCACAGGACTGCTGCAGAAGCGGAGGACCGGAAGATGATGAAGGTGGTGGGGTTGGCTGAGGCCTCCCTGGTCACCGCTTAGACAGAGCCGCCCTTCGGGGTATGTTAGTGTTCACGGGGTGGGGTGCTCATTTGTGCGTATGACTGTCGTGTGCAAATACAGTTACAGTTACACAGCAACAGTTCACACTGCTGGCCTCAGGATAAAAATGAAGGGAAAATGGGTTCGTATATTTATGCTCCCTCTGTGTTGGCAGCTTGGGATATAACTGCAAAAAATTAAATCTGTAAAGTGTTTTATCATTGGAAATGGATGTCACAGCAGCGCCTGGGTGGCTCAGTCAGTTAAGCATCCGACTCTGGATTTCGGCTCAGACCATGATCTCAGGGTCGTGGGGTCGAGCCCTGTGTCGGGCTCTACACTCAGTGCACAATCTACTTGAGATTCTCTCTCTCCTTCTTCCTCTGCGCCCTGCCCCACCGCCAGCCAGAGGGCGCGCTCCCTCTCTCTCAAATAAATAAGTCTTTTAAAAAAGTAGAATGAAATGTTGCTTACAGGATTGCTGCCTTCATACCTCATACACTGACCAGCGGGTTGATTTTGCTCCCCCCATTCCTCCCCGCCGTGGAGAGATCGTGGATCCGTCCCTTCTCCCTGACGTCTGAGACTGAGGTGGTGGGGGTCACCATGGGCTGGTGGTCCACATTCTCAGCCCTTTTGTAAGAAGCCTGGAATCGGAGCTACAAAATGAACAAGAAGAGCGATCTCTCCAGAGGCCGTCAGGACCTGCCCCGAGTCCTCCAGCTCGCTCGCCAGGTGCCGAGAGGTAGACCAGGTGAGCTCGGCTGGCTCTCCTGAAGGGGTCTGGGTCCTGGCTGGGGGGGACCCCAGCCTGTGCACAGGCTCCCCCCGAGCCTCCCCTGCACCCTCACACGCTTAGACGCTCCTTAACTCAGTCTCAGCGGAAGCACCGTTTCTTTTTGGAAGCGCTTCCTGGCTGCCCCAGCGGGAGTTGTGTTCTACTCTTGGCCCTCATGGTGCACACGTGTCGTATGTGCTTGCCAGGGGCGTTGTCTGAACTCCAGTCTGGCCGCCCTCACCGACGGGGGCTGTGCTGCTCCCCACTGGCCCAGGTGCTGACGCAGGTGCCCCTGACGCAGAAAACCCACACGTTTGATGACGGAGTGGATGAACCCAGCGCGCCCCGAGCCGGAGATGTCCACGCCCAAAGCACCACAGAGTTTTGTGGATGAATTAGAGTTTTCCCCCAAGAGCAGAGAACAGCTCCACAGGCAGAAAACCAATATACGCAGAGACGCTGGGCTGTCGCTCACTGTCCCCGGGGTCCCCAAGAGGCCTCGACTGTGCGTTGAGGGCCCCTGAGCTGGAGAGGAAGGTGGCTGCGGAGGGCAGGCAGGAGGCAGAGGGAAAGGACGTTGCAGAGTTTCCCAGCGGGGCATGGGGTGGACAGTCCTGCTTCTATGATGGTCCCTGCCCGAGACACTCAGGCACGTGACATGACCCAGAGGTTCTGAACTCGGGGCCTGTGGAGTCACCCCGTCCCGAGGCTCCCGAGTCTTTCTACAGCTGACTTGTCCAGGTCCCAGCCCTGAGGCCGGGCAGGTGGCCTCCCTCCCGGCGAGCGTGCTCTGGCGATCGGTACCAGTGTTCGGTTTAGCCATCGAGCACCTGGTAGGTGGTTCTCTGGGATCTGCTGTCCAGTCGGGGAGACTGGGCCCAGAGGCTACGTGGCTTTTACGAGGTCGTGGGGATGCTGACCGGCAGGGGCCACTTCCTCTCCTGTCCACGCCCTGTGTGTGCTCGCCCGAAAGATGACAGAGTGACTCCTGATCCCTCCTCGCTCCCGGGCGGTTTTTCCTCTCCTGGGGCTCTGTGCTGCACAGATAAACTGGCTCACGCCTGAGTGTTTTTCAAGTGGCTGTTCCGGGTTGTTTCTGGTAACGTGGCCTTGTTCCTTCCCATCTGAAAGAGGCTGGAAGGTCCGCCTCCAGGAGGGCACAGAGGGCGAGGTGGGAAAGGAACGACATTTTCCTCGCGCCTGGGAATGAGGCCCTTGAGCTGGGGGTCTGCTCCGTGTCCTGCCTGGAGCCTGCTTGGCACGCGGGGACACCCCGTGGGCAGGGACCTGTGTCTGTGCTCCTGTGAGCAAGTCTCAGCTGGGATGATGAGTATAACTGGATTTTTTTTTCTGTGTCTTTGACTGGCCCTCACATTCCATCCAACGGGTTGACAGAGGTCGGCATAGAGCCAGAAGCTTGTTTACGTGGAAATGACCTGTGGCTTCTCAGGATTCTCAATCCTTGGCTCCAGTATTATTGTTTTTAGTATTTTTTAAAAGATTTTATTTATTTGAGAGATAGAGAGAAAATGAGTGGTGGGAGCGGTAGAGGGAGAGGGAGAAGCAGGCTCCCCACTGAGCAGGGAGCCCGACGTGGGGCTCCATCCCCCGACCCGGAGAGCATGACCTGAGCCGAAGGCAGACGCTTCACTGACTGAGCCACCCAGGCCTTCCTTGTTTTTGGTATTTTGAGGCAATATGAGGTAAGCTTGAACTCAGATGACCTAAAGTCACATTCTTTCTTGGAATTTTCGGAGCCGCATGGTCTTGGGGAGTCTGTAAGGTCAGGTCAGGAAAGCCGTCCGTGTGGCGTCCTTGCATTACAGCAGGCGCGGGGCTCACGTGCGAAGGAGCCGTCGAGTCCGACTCTCAGACACAGACGCGTGTGAGCCAATCACCTCGTCTCCTTGGTGCACTTCCATGTAAGGGCATTAAGCTGCCTACCTAAACCCGAAGGGCATCTGGGGACCGCAACAAACCCCCAGTGTGAAAGCACTTTGCTCCCTCCCAAGCACCTGCGGATGTGACCGACTGTGGTCCCCTCGGAGCACATCACTGACTCCCTGTTCATGGGACAAGCTGGCAAAGAGGCTCTGCCGGGAGCAGGGCCAAGTTCGAGCCGCTCAGCCAAGCGCCCGCTCCCTCGTGGGGGTCCTTGTGGCCCCTGCGAGCATGAGCAGGGCAGCCAGCACAGGGCTCACTCACAACCCTGTGCAGAATGACCTGCGGCCACAAATCAGAAATTCCACCACCCAGGACCCTTCCACAGGACCCTTCTAACAACGTTTTCTTAATTTTTAATAAAACGCTGGCCTGTGTCTGTATAACTGAGTCTGAGCAGCGATGGAATCAAATTATAACTCCTACTAGTGACACCATTTTCTCCACTGAGTAATTTTTGATTAAGGACCAATAATTCTACTTAAGAATTATGTTGGACCATTTTCAATGTTTTCGTCATACATCTAGAGCTAAATTATTAGGGCTGCATTTTTTTTTATTGTCCCAGGCTATGTGTTAAACACAAAATATATATGTATTCTGAACTGGGCTGTAAAAATTTGCCAGTATGTATTGGAATAAAATTGTATTTTCCAAGAACAAGCTTTGATCAAAAGGCAGGATTTTATTAAAGGACTGCAAATACGTTATAGCCCTTCTTATGTGTGTGTCTACGTGTGTATGTGTGTAGACTTAAAGAGATAGAGTCCCTGGCTGGATTCTGAATTACATTCCGCCTAATTCATACATTGAAACCCTGAGTCCCAGAACCTCAGAATGTGACTTTACTTGGAAATATGGTCTCATAGATGTTGTGAAGGCAAGATGAGATCATTAGGGTGGGCTCTAATTCAGTAGGACTGTGTCCTTATAAAAAGGGGAAATTTGGACACAGAAGCACATACACTGAGAAAGCCAAGTGGAAGTGAATGAGGCAACCAGCGCGGTGTGTCTACAAGCCAAGAAATCCCCAAGATCATCCGGAAGCTGCGAGAAGCTGGAGGAAAGGGACAAGAAACCAACCTGCCCGCACCTGGTTCTCAGACTTCTGCTTCCAGAGTGTGAGAGGATAAATTTCTAGTGTCCCCGCGACAGGCTCTGCTACTTTGTTACAGAAAGTAACAAAGTACATTTGTTCTAGGAAACAAATGTAAATGTATAGATGATGGAGGGAGGGAGGAGGGATGATGCATGACAGCTGAGTGACAGTTTGCAACACTCTTGACATCCACAGCCCTTCTCTTATCTGTGTTAACATACATATTTTTTTCTTGAAGTAAGTGTACATTCAGAGACGTGCATGTATCACACACACACAGCTGATAAAAGTGCGCACACCTGCTCCTCCCACCTCACGTCCAGCCTGAGGAACGGAACGTGACCAGTCCCTCAAGAGACGAACCATGAGAGGCTGTGGACTCTGAAAAACAATCCGAGGGTTTTGGAGGGGCGGGGGTGGGGAGATGGGTGAGCCTGGTGGTGGGTATTAGGGAGGGCACGGATTGCATGGAACCCTGGGTGCGGTGCATAAACAGTGAATTCTGGAACTCTGAAAAGAAATAAAAATAAATAAATAAATAAATTTTTTTTAAAAGAGGCCATTCTTATGCCTCTCTAGTCACTAATCCTCTGCCTTCCCCAGGGCTACTCCCGATTTCTATCAACATTAGATTAATTTACTAATTTGGAAATGTGTAAATGGAATCCTATGACATGTACCAATTTGTGCCTGACATTTTCTCCTTGAATGCGATGCATCCATGGTGTTGAGTGTAGCTATGTTTCATTCACTTTCATTGAGAGATAGTATCCCACTGTGTGAATACATCACAATGTATTTATCGTTTTCCTCTAGAAGGATATAGTGGTTGTTTGCAGTTTGGAACTATTACCAACATTATTGCTAGAAGTGTTTCCATTGAAGTCTTTGATGGGCATTTCTACGCATTTTGGGTGAATGTCTACAAGGAGCGGAATTGCTGAATTGTGGAGTATGCAATGTTAAGGATTAGAAAATACTACCTATTGTATGAGAGTGCCAAGTGTCTACATGCCCCCCAACACTGAACCTGCCACTGTATCTGTTCTCTTGCTTTCTCCCTTGCGTACTAGCTTCCCTCTGGCCTCCCACTCTCTGTCTCTTTTCCTTTCCTTCTTTTCCTTCCTTTCCTTTCCAACTTTTCCAGTTATTACAGCTGTGGCCACTCCAGTGAGTAAGTATCATTATCTTACTTCGTTTTATTTTCATTTCTCGCTGAGTTGAGTGTCTTCTCATGTACCTCCTGGCTGCTTGGGCATATTTTTCCATGAAGGACCATTTCAAGTCCTTTTTTTTTTTAAGTTTTTTTTTTAAAGATTTTATTTATTTATTTGACAGACAGATATCACAGTAGGCAGAGATGCAGGCAGAGAGAGGGAGTGAGAGGAGGAAGCAGGCTCCCCGCTGAGCAGAGAGCCCGATGCGGGACTCGATCCCAGGACCCTGAGATCATGACCTGAGCCGAAGGCAGATGCTGAGCCACCCAGGTGCCCCTTTTTAAGTTTTTTAAAAAATCATTTTTCCTTACAGATATATAAGAGTTCTTCAAGAACAAGCACCTTCTTAGCTATGTGCATTTTACTTTACCCATGAGCAGAAAGAAGTTCTTTTTTTTTTAATTTTTATTTATTTATTGAGAGAGAGGTAGTGAGAGAGAGCATGAGCGAGGAGAAATCAGAGGGAGAACAGACTCCCCATGGAGCTGGGAGCCCGATTCGGGACTCGATCCCGGGACTCCGGGATCATGACCTGAGACAAAGGCAGTCGTCCAACCAACTGAGCCACCCAGGCGTCCCAGAAAGAAGTTCTTAATTTTAATGAAGGACAGTTTATCTTTTCTCCTCCATTTCTGGGTAGCACACTTTGTATTCTGTTTAAGAAATATTTGCTTACTCCAAGGTCATAAAGATGCCTTACATTTTATGTTTTGGTCTACAAGCCATCTAGAATTGACTTTGGCGAATGAGATGAGATGGGAGTCAAAATGTCTTTGTAAAACACGGGCACGTGGCTGGTTCTCAGCATTTACTGACAAGACCATCCTTTCTCCCTGCATACCACCTCATCACTCCAATACTTGACAAATGCGCATGAGTGGTCTATTTTGTCCATCCTGTGACAGCAGCACACTCTGCTCACAGTTGTAGTGTAGTAGGTCTTGATATCTTCTAGGAGTCCTCCAATTTTTTCAACATTGCCGTACAGTGTTATTTTAGTGTCCGGTGTTCAGTATAGTGACTGGACAATTCTATTTATGACTCAGTGCTTGTCATGGTGAAGTGTAGTCACCTCTGACACCAAACAACATCATTACCGTATGACTGACTGTATTTCCCATGTTGTACTTTTTATCTTTGTGATTGATTTATTATAACTGAAAGTTTGTATCTTGATCCCCTTCCTCTGTTTCAGCCATTCCCCCCACCCCTTCCCCTTTGGAGACCACCAACTGTTCTCTGCTTGTTTGTGTTTGTTTGTTTGTCCTGTGTTTTAGATTCCACATGTAAGTGGACTCATATGGTATTTGTCTTTCTCGTTCTGCCTTATTTCATTAAAGCACTATATCCTCCGAATCCATTCATGTTATCACAAGTGGCAAGATCTCACTGTTTTATGGCTGAGTGATATTCCATTCTGTATATATAAGTCACACTTTTATCCACTCATCTATTTAGAGACAGGCTGCCTCTGTAATTTGGCTATTGTAAATAATGCTGCAATAAACATAGGAAAGAGTATACTCGATTAGTACTCTCATTTTCTTTGAGTAAATACCCAGCAGTGGAATTATTGGATCATATGGTATTTCTCTCTCTAAATCTTTGAGGAAATCCCATACCGTTTTCCACAGTGGCTGCACCCATTTACATTCCCACCCCCAGCAGTGCATGCAGGTTCCCACATCCTCACCAATACTTAATTTTTTCTTGTCTTTTTATAAAAAAAAAAAAAATACTAGCCATTCTGATGGGTACGAGGTGATATCTTACTGTGGTTTTGATTTGCATTTCCCTGATGATGTGTGATGTTGAGCATCTCTTTGTATTTCTTCTTTGGAAAAAGAAGGGGAAAAAAAGACATTTGTATGTCTTCTTTGGAAAAATGTTATTCAGGCACTCTCCATTTTTAAATCAGATTGTTTGGGGTTTGTTTGTTTTCTGTGGGTTTTTGTTTTGTTTTGTTTGGTTTGGTTGTTTGTTTTGGTGTTGAGTTGCATAAGCTATTTGTTTATTTTGGATACTAACCCCTTATTGACTATATCACCTATAAATATCTTCTTCTGTTCACTAAATAGTCTTTTTGTTTTGTTGATGATTTCCTTGACTGTGCAAAACCTTTATATTTTGGTGTAGTCCCAAGAGTTTATTTTTGCTCTTGTTTCCCTTTCCAGAGGGGAAATATTCATAAATATGTTGCTAAAGTCAATATCCAAGAGATTGCAGCCTATGTTGTCTTTTAGGAGGTTTATGGTTACAAACCTCACAATTAGGTCTTCAATCCATCTTGAGTTTAGTTTTGTGTATGGTATAAGAACGTGGTCCAGTTTCATCGTTTTGCATGTATTTCCAGTTTTCCCAACACCATTGTTTGAAAAGATTGTCTTTTCTCTATTGTATATTCTTGTCTCCTTTGTTATATTGTATTGATTATAGGGTCTGGGTTTATTCCTGTTCCATAGATCTGTGTTTTTGTGCCAGTATGATGCTGTTTTGATTACTATAACTTTGTAGTATATCTTGAAACCTGAGATTGTGATACAACCTGCTTTGTTCTTTCTTTATTTTTTAAAAGATTTTATTTATTTATTTTAGAGCGAGAGTTGTGGGGCACGGAGGGAGAGGGAGAGTCTCAAGCCGACCCCCCACTGAGCACATAGTCAGACACATGGCTGGTCTCACAACTGCGAGATCATGACCTAAGCCCAAATCAAGAGTCAGACTTTTAACTTACTGAGCCACCCAGGTGCCCCGTTTGGTTCTTTCTTAAGATTTCTTTGGCCAGTTGAGGTCTTTTCTGGCTCCATACAAATTTTTAGATTACTTGTTCTAGTTTTGTGAACTATGGTATTGGTATTTTGATAAGGATTGTATTCAATCTGTAGATTGCTTTGAGTAATATGGACATTTTAACAGAATTATTTTTTCCAGTCAATGAGCATGGCATACCTTTCCATTTATTTGTGTCATCTTCAATTTCTTTCACCAGTGTTTTATAGTTTACAGAGTATAGGTCTTTTGTCTCCTTGGTTAAATTTATTTCTAGGTATCTTGCTCTTTTTGGTGCAATTATAAGTGGGATTGTTTTCTTAACTTCTCTCTCTGCTCCTTTGTATTAGTGTATAGAAACTTAACAGATTTTGGTATATTAATTTTATATCCTGCACAAGTTCTCCAATTTTGTAATTCTTTTCGAGATTGTCTTCGGTATTCATATTTTTGAAATACCGAATGGTATTTTGATTGACAATGTGTGGAATCTACAGATCAAACCACAGATGGATTCAGTCCTCAATCCGTGAACATAGTATATTCCTTTAAATTTCTTCGCTATTCTTTATTTCTATAAAATTTTTAACGTATTTACTTTCTTTTACTAGAGTAACTCTTAATTGATGTTTTTAAATGCTATTGTATTTTATATCTCATCCTGTTTGCTTATTTCCAGTATATAGAAACGACAGAGTTTTGTATGTGACCTTTGTTACCTGTGGATAGGCTAAACTGGTGTATTACTTTAGTAGTTTGTGGACCCTTTTGGATTTTCTACACGTGTAATCATGTTTTCTGTAAGTAAATGAAGTTTTATTTCTTCTTTTCTAAACTTTATATATTTCCTTCCTTTCCTTTTCTTAAAACAGTGACTTGGAACTCGAGCAGAATTACTCATTAGAAGTGGTGATAGCAGGCATGCTTTCTCATTCCTGGTCTTGGTAGAAATAGTTCAGTATTTTGCAGTGTAAAATGAGGCTTTCTCTAGATTTTGCTGTAGATCACTTTTATCAGATGAGGGAAGGTTTTTTTTTTTATTTCTAGTAACTTAAAAAAACATATATGTTAGATTTCATTAAGCAACTTATTTGTCTATTAAGATGATCTGATTTTTCTTATTATAGTGAATTACAATGGTCAATTTTTGAATGTTAAATCAGCTTTACACCCCATGAATAAATCTCAGCCTGGTTTGATGGATTATACACTTCATACATTGACTGATTCAGTCCTCTAATATTTTATTCAGGATTTTTGCATCTATATGAAAAAAATGGCTTATAATTATCCCTTTTCCTAACGTTCTCATCAAATCTGGTATTATGATTATGTTGGTTTCATAAAAAGTTGAGAAGTACTCCCTGTATTTCTATGACCTGGGATGGTGTGTGTAAGATCGGTGTTTTTCCTTCCTTAGAAATTTAAGCAGTTTTACCAGTGAAGCCACATGGCCCGGATTTGTGTGTGTGTGTGTGTGTTGTGTGTGTAGTGGGGAGGGGTGAAGAAGGTTTTTAATTAATTAATAAATTTATTTGCAAGACATAGGACTCCTCAAATTTTCTATTCATTTCTGTCTTCATTTTTGTTGGCTGTGTTCCTTAAGGAGTTTATCATTTTTATATAGATTTTCAAATTTAAGACAAAAGAGTTCTACATAATATCTCTTACAATCTTTTTAATGCCCCTAGGGTCTATAGTGATTTTCCTTACTTTATTCCTAATTTTGGTGATATTAGGTTTCTCTTTTTCTTGTTTTCCCATTCTCTCAACCTTCTCAAAAGATTAGGGGCACCTGGGTGGCTCAGTCAGTTAAGTGTCTGACTCTTGATTTCAGCTCCGGTCATGATCTCGGGGTCGTGAGATGGAACCCTGTATTGGGCCATGTGCTAAGCTTGGAGCCTGCTTAAGATTCTCTCTCTCCCTCTCTCTAAAACAAACAAAACAAAATTTAGCAATTTTATTATCCTCATTAAAAAAAACAACCTTTTGACTTACTTATCATCTTTACTGTATATTTGGATTTTATTCATTAATTCCTACTCTTACTACTGTCTTTTCTTTTCTTTTTGGGGGGTTAATTGTTTTGGGGTTTCAAACTCCTTAGAGTTTACAGAAATTATCTAATATTTAGCCTTTCTTCTTATATAATACATAGATTTAAGAGTATAAGTTTCCTTCTAAGTACAGCTTTCACTTCACCCCACAAGCTTTATTATGTTGTGTTTTCATCATAATTTAGCCAAGAATATTTTCCAGTTCCTTTTGAGATTGCTTCTTTAACTCATAGGTTTTCCACAAGCATATTGCTGAAGTCCCAATATACGGCAACTCTTGGTTTAATTTTTTACTTATTTCTAACTTATTCCCATTATGGCCACAAAAGATAAGTCTTATAACTTCAGTGTTTTGAAGTTTGCTGAGGCACATTTCAGGGCACAGCGCATTTTCGGTTTTAGTAAGTGTTCATATTTCGTAAGTGTTCGTATTTGGTAAGCTAAAAAAAAAAAACTTTCCCTATTATTCCTCATTTGTTGGTTGGTGACTATTACTTTATTTGGGGTACAATTAAGAACAAGCCTGTGCTTCTTGGTTCCCTCCTTTGGCTTCCTGGAGCAGAAAAGAATTTGGGGCTCTGAAAGCAGATCTAGCCATCAGCACAAAGACATGATGTCGGCCAAGCAGAGTGGCAGCCCTGTATGTGAATGGCAGATTTTGCTGGTCACTGGAGATCTCTCACATCGCTGAAGGGTATGCAGTTTGAGATAGGCTTTATGTATCTTTTCTGCAGAAAGATCCTAGGGTCTTATAAACGTGTGCTTTCTTTCTTGTACTCCAAAGACCTTTTATTCATCCTTTCTCTCTTTCCCTTGTGCCTTCACATTGTCTGTTCAGACTCTCATCAGTTGTTCTCAGAAAGGACCGTGGAGCTCAACACCAAGAGACTCCTCCTTGCCTTATGGCCTCTGATCTCTCACCTCTACAAATAAGATTGTCCTTTAAATTCGGGTAGGGCCACATCACCCCCATCCTTAACCCCTTCAACTGTTTTTGTTCAATCTACTTGATAAAGTCCAAATACGTCTTCATGGCATTTGGTGTCCCATGACCTTATGCCCTACCTTGTCTCCTCAGGCACTGTGTGGCCCAGCTCTGCCTCGCCACCAAACGCTCAATATAGATCATGCCTTCTTGCGATCTGATGTTATTACACCAGCACGGACTCCTTGCCCCTTCTCCCCAAAGCCTATTTATCCGTTAGGCTTCAGCTCAGTCTCTGCATCCTTTCTGAAAATGTCCCCACATCCTCACAACCCCACATTCTGTCCCTTCTCTGAGATCCTATCCCATTTTGTTTCTACTGCTCTAGTTTCTTCTCTACGCACAGTGTCTTGTATCTTTCTCTACCTTACTCCCCGGGGTGACAGTTTCTAAAATACGGGGTGTAAAGCATTGTTGGTATCCCCACCGGTACTATATGTGGGCCTTTGCAGACTCACTCACTTAGGGAATGTGTAGTGAACCCCCTAGTGTCTCATAGCAACTTGTGAAGTGTATGCACATCTTAGAACCTGTTTTTCATGTGAAATGAGTCCTTTGAAGGTCAGTCTGTATCAATGTGATATTTTGTAAGTAAGCCTGAAACAGGAAGCATTGAGGATTCAGCAGCTCCGAGTCGGGGATAAACAAGATTAAGTAGAAAGGGCGGTATGGCTGGCCTTCGAACTCAGAAGACTAGAATTTCCACTTTCTGTGTATTAAAAATAAATCTACCCCCTGAAATCAAGGGATATGGTTGGGGTGTTCCCTCTCCCCTCTCCTTGAGAAGCTTTGCTTCTTGACTGCCAGGGTCCAAGACTGCCTCTAAAGTCTTTAATTCAACTATATCAGCTGTAGCTTGAGTTGCTTGAAATGGGAGTTAGGGAATTACGAGAAATATCTTGATAATACAGAATTATTGAGAAATATTATTGCTTAGAAGAACTTTAGAAGGTTCCCCTGATTCTATGTCATGTCCTTAACTTTTTCTGGAGGGAAAGAGAGGAAACTAATCTATTGTATGCCATAATTCAGTGGGATCCTCATAGGCCAAAACACCCAGGTTAGAGACCTTGACTCCGGCTTCAATTCTACTGGTCTCTCATTGCCTTCTTTCTATGCCAACGACTATGGTTATTTCATCCCCCAAAAAGACCTCAGACTGGATATTTCCTTTCGGTCCTGTCCCTTCTAACTCCCCGCACCTGCACGGGTTTCTCCTGGTTCTCTTGCTGTCCATGTCTCTCCTCCTGAGGTCACTCTGTCCGCAGTTGCCTTCCTTACTTAGGGTTTAATCGGGTCACTGTGCTCTGAAGAGCCCACAATGGGTCCACATCACCTGTGCAAGCGTGTTCCGTTTCCTCTGCCCGACTGCCAAGTTCACCTGTAACCTGGGCCCACCTTATGTATCCAATTCTTGTCTCCTTGATGCAAAATCTGGTTCAGAGGTCACATGACGTAATGGTTGAAAGTGTGACTCTGGCTCCATCACTTCCAGGCTGGGACACCTACATGCCCTTTACCTGCCTGCTTCCTCACAGGTAAAGTGGGTGTCATCATGTCACCTTACAAAGGCAGAGTGAGTATTAGAGGATTCCATCTGTGCGCACAGTGCCCAGCAGGCACTACGGATATGACGATCTAGTAGACCGATCCCAGGACCCCGAGATCACGACCTGAGCTGAAATCAAGAGTCAGATATTTAACTGACCGAGCCACCCAGGCACCCCAAGATCTCCTGACTTTTATCCACCCTGAATTTGGCTCCTATCTCTCCTCCTTTACAGAATTTCCCTCATGTCAACTCTGTAGGCTTTTGAGACCACCCATGTGCCCGGAGGCTCAGCTCTTCTCTCTGCTCTGCTCTTCTGCCTCGGGGTTAGTCTCAGCTCTTTAGAGACAAACACGCCGCCAGGTTCATCTGACCTGTCCTGGGGGCCCAGGGAAGCATGGTTTCTGGGCGTGACCCTGACAGCAGTTCCAGATGCGATTACCATCTGGATGACGGACTCAGGAAAGGAGACAGTGCTCCTCTGTGTGGGTGGGCCTCATGGCGTCCACAGAGGCCTCAACCAAATAAGACTTTCCCTGCCTGCCTGCCTCCTCGAGCTGGGATGCTGGTCCCTCTTGCACGCAGACTGGGGTTTATGCCACCTGCTCCCCTGGCTCTCAAGCCTTAGGAATTGGGCTGAACTGTACACTGTTACACACTGGAGACTGCCCTGGGTCTCCAGCTTGTGGATGGCAGATCGTGGGATTTCTGAGCCTCTGCGGTCACATGAGCCAGTTTCTTATAATGAATCTATCTATCATCTACCATCTAACTACCATCTCTCAACATCTACTTGACCATTCATCCATCCATCTACCCATCCGTCTGTCTGTCTTATTATCTCTCTACCTATCAGCCATCTGTCATCATCTACCTGTCATCCTGATGGTCTGTTTCTCTGGAAAGCACCCCCTACTGTATCTCTCAAGTAGGTTATGTTGATCTCCTCAGTTAAAATTTTGCCTCCATTTGTTCACTTATCAATCTATTTTCTTTTTTTTCCTTTTTTTTTTAAAGCTTTTATTTATTTATTTGACAGAGAGAAATCACAAGTAGATGGAGAGGCAGGCAGAGAGAGAGAGAGGGAAGCAGGCTCCCCGCTGAGCAGAGAGCCCGATGCGGGACCCGATCCCAGGACCCTGAGATCATGACCTGAGCCGAAGGCAGCGGCTTAAACCACTGAGCCACCCAGGCGCCCCTCGATCTATTTTCTTAACAAATATTTTTCAAGACCACGTGCCTCCCTTTACAGCCTTCTGTTCAATAAACACATCTGGGGTTGCCTATAATCTGCAACTTTATACTGTGAAAAATGGCTACTTTGTAAATATATTTTTGCCATCTTTAGTCTAACAAGTATTTACAGGCATTAGAGATGTAAAGATAAGACAAACTCTTGCCCTCGAAGAGCCCACAGTCTAGCAGGAAATACAAAGATACAAACATAAACTAGGCATTTTAGTATTCTGTCGTCAGAGCTCACATTTAATTATGTCCTAGAAATGTTTTCATTTGCATTTTTTTCTTTTTTTGGTAAAATAGCCTGTGTATATAGACACATATCCATTCATCTATAAACATGCATATCTATCTATCTACTATATTTTTTATGTGGGGGAGTACATGGAGACAATATGTATACATTCAAGCTTGCCCCACATACTCCTGCCGGTAAAGAATGCTGACTGATATATTCTTCATCACTTTCACTGCGCGAGAAGGAGGTCCCTTTCGAAGAAGGTCTGGAAACCACACAGTCTGGAAGCTCTCTTTGAGATTTACAACGAGCATCAGCAAATCAAAGCACTAAGCAAGGCGTCGGGAAGAAAAAATGATTAACTGAATTTAATTTGACATTTTCCACACTTGTATGACCCTAGACGTTTTCCCCTGGGAGATGCGGTGCTAGAGTAACGATGACTAAAATCTCTTCTCTAATGAGGAGCTTCCGTGTGATTTTGTAGACTTAAATGTACTCACAATAGACTGAAAAGATCAGATTTTAAATGAACGCCCATGTTACTGTGGCAATTATATTATTTGTGTAAACATTCGTGTTCATACATGGAAGTTAATTATCTGATTATGCTTTTTAGCTAAATTCCCAATATTCTGTTTACTCATTACCTAGCTGATAAAAGTCAAAACCACAATGGCATGTTAAGATACATTCTTAGAATATCCAAGTTTACTTTTTTTATTGTCCATCTTTTCCTGAAAGTGTTTGGAACCGATCTGATTTGGCTGTACTTCAATCTGGCTGGTTAATAATTCCCCCAAAGGGTCCACCATTCCTGTCTTACAGCTCTAGCTTTATTTCACTTTCAGTTCTCATAGTAAGTAAAGGGCCCATCCTTGGGTTTTTAGCCAATTAAAATAATCTATAGGCTTTTACTCTAAATTAGTACACTAAAATGGCTTTGAGATGTGTGGAAGTTTGGAAAGACCAATTTCTTAGGAAATCACATATTTTTTATAGTAGGCAGAACGGTAGACTGCAAAATATCTCTGTCTCCATAACACGGGGATAAGCTACATCACAGGACAAGGGGAGTCAAGGTTGCAGATGGAATTAAGTCTTCAAATCAGCTGCCCTTCGGATGGGGAGACTGTGCTGCGGTATCCAGGTGCGCCCAGCGTAACCCATTGTCTCTCTACCCAAGAGGGACTGGAAATCCAGAGCTCGGTGGTGTCCCCTGAAGACAACTCAGCGAGGGTTTGACCAGCCAGGGAACGCAGCCCCGCCAGTTTCTTGATTTGAGCCCATTTGGGACTTGTAGCCTGCAGAATGGTGAGTTAAGAAGTGGGTATTTACACCATGTTGACCATGGTTTGTTACAGCCGCAAGCGGAAAGGGTACGTTCTCTCGGGATGCCCTCAGGTGATCTGCGGGAAGCTCACTGGAGGTCAGTGTTGCTTCCGCCGTTTTAACAGAACGTCTCCAAAGCTCTACGCTTGTTAGAGTGAGGGAAATACCCTGTACGGGAGGCCAGGAAGTGCACTGAGGCGGGACCCATCTCTACGACCAGGTCCTCTTCTCAGGGTTCAGCTGGGGCGGGGGTGGGCAGAACCACGTGATGGAAACTCGGGGATTCCCCCGGAGGCCGCCTGCTCCTGCTCAGTGAACTCTCCCAGGGGCGAAGAGGTCTCGGACTTATTTTTTTAAGATCATTTCTGCCTTTACAAGGTGACCACCGAGGCCCACGTTGTCCCTCTTGGCCAGCAAGTGGCCCAGGGCCGCCCCTCCCAGTGCTCTGTGGGCGGGCGCTGAGGGGCAGCACTGCTCGGGGCTTTCACTGTCCCTCCAGCCCCCCGACAAGAACACCTGAGCAGTCGTCCGCCGGCATGCCTGTGGGCGCCAGCGTCATGGTGGCGCGTGGCCAGGCCGTGTGCCCAGACTTCCAGCCCGCCCAGCCACCGGGGATCACCTTAGACAATTTATTTTCCCTTGTCCACAAGCCAGCTTCAGACTTTCTTTAGGATCCAAAGTCTTCTCAGCAGTTGCCCCCGACTGTCCTCACGAAGCAGGTGTCTTCCTCCTGAGTGAATTCTTCGGCTGCCCGAGAAGCGTCACCTCGGCGCTGATCGCTATGATCGGGCCCTGCAGGCCCATCGCAGCGGTGCCCCACCGTTTCCTGCCCCCGCCCTTCCGTGCCAGTCACGGCTCTGGGACTTTGCTGGGCTTCTTGATTTTTCTTTTCAAGAGGGGTATTTTTTCTGTGCATGCTTTCCTTTTTTTAGAACTAATTTTGTTGTAGTAAAATGTATATAACATAACATTCGCAACGCACACCGTTTGTGAACGTGCGGCTGGGCGGCCGTGAGGGCTTCACCGGGCCGTGTGGCGATGGGCCCTTGTACAGAACCCCAGGTGCTGCTCTGCGCACTCCGAAGTGTCACTTCGAGAGGGAGGGATTTTAGTCCGTAACTAGAAGCCATCTCTTTCTTGAAGCGATCTTGCCAGCATCCGCAGTATGAAAACCAGAACAGCAACAGGCAGAGTTCCTGCGTTTCAAGATCATGCCGCTTCCCATAGCCTTCCGGCGGGCGACATCTTACACCCCACCTGCCAGCAAACAGCATCTCAATTTGGGGGAAAAACAAAAGAGAGAGAGAGGAAGAGGACATTCTCTCTTTTGCACAGGCAGCCCTTCTTGTGATATCCATAATGGATTTCACTTCGTCCCACTTTAGTGAAGATGAAAGCAAATGTAAGAAGTCCAGTAAAATATGACCTTCCAGGAATGAAGACAGGCCAGCGGATGCATTAACTTAATGGGTCTATATTAATAGAATAAAGGAGAGTAACGTAGCGGTCTTCATGATGTATCATAAAACGTAGCTGGTGTCCAGATTTAAGAGAAAATCTTAAAGCCTGTGCGTGCGTGTGCTCCTGCGTGCGTGAGTGTGTCAGGATGTGAGTGTGCCTGAGTGTGTACGTGAGCATGTGGGTGTCGGTCTTGCGTTCTCTTTGTTAAACTTACTTTGTCTCTGACGCCTGACGTCACTCATTTTTTAACTTGGGAGTTTTCAGATCCTTAGTGTGAATAAGATTGAACGGATGGTAAGAACCATTAACAAAAATCCCAAACAAGTGAAAGTAAAAACAAACAAACAAAAAGCAAGTTTTGCCTCACAATGAAGGTCATCTTTAATTGTGCAAGATGCGATATTGACTTCTCCATCATATTTTTGTATAACTTTATGGTTTGACTCTTTCAAATGGTGAAATATGTTATGCCTGGTATCATCATTTTGATAGATGATCATCTACCCCAGTAAAACCAGCAGTTGGCTGAAACAATATTTCCCAGCATCTTAGTCCGAAGGGGTGTGTGTGTGTGTATGCATATACACATAATATGTGTGTGTATAATGTATATGCACACACACACACACGTATTCCAAAACCTTTCCAAACTCTTCTTTCGGAAGATGGTAGTGAGGGAATCGTCTGAATTCCCACCCGCTTCCCCGTGAAAGCTCCCAGTACAACTAGTGGTACATAATGGAAATTATACAGTGTTTGCTGCAAACTAGACGACAAGATAGGCCCATGACCCTCAAAATGCCAGAGAGGGAGGGACCGATGACAGCCCCAGACCCGAGTGGGAGTCGAAGTCTGGTTGGGAGGAGATGGCGGGAGGGAGGGGGACAGCAGATGGGAGTGAGAACGGACAGCCCGCCGAAGCCCGTGGTCCGCACGGGAAGCTGGGGAGCAGCTGGGAGCAGCTCTGCACGCAGGGAAGGCTCTGCAAACTCCCCGCGGTGGGCCCTTGTAAGGCGCCCACTCTCAGACTGACCAGCCTCGGTCCCTTCCAGGACAGGGTCCCACCTAGAGGACCATCTGCTGGGGACCGAGTCCAGAGCAAGCAGGACAGAGACAACCAGCGAGAAGGGGCAGTGAGGGCGGTGGTGAACACAGCCGGTGGGAGTCTCCGCGGGACCAGCCCTAGCCTGGTGGCTCAGGATGACAACAGAGGGAGCTCTAGAGCCGGCACGCTGGGAAAGCTCTGGGAACCTGTCTCCCTCCCCAAACTCAGGGAAACTCATCTCGGGTAAAAATAAGCAACAGCAAAGGATGACAGTCTAATTCCGTACAGAGTTATTCTCAGGAAAAGGAGAATAAGGAACAGAATAATGTTCCTGCTTTAATGAGGCTGTACCTGAAAGATGTGTCTGGAAACCAACTGGAAGCATGTCACACCCCGCCTCGACGTGAACTAAAAGAAACCGAGTAAGTAAGAGAAGACATTAACGATCAACACAAGCCGGAAGGCGGGAAGTTCAGGAGTGTGGTGACAGCGTTCCGGGAGGGATTGTAATTAAGAGAAACATTGGTTTAGAAATGAGATCCGCAGGAGCAGAAACACAGGACTCCACAGAAGGCGAACAGGAGGAAGAGTCGGGCATCAAAAGGAAGGGATCCAGGAAAAGGTGCGGAAAGGTAGACCGCAGGCCAAGGAGCTTCAAAATAAGGGTCATGGAATTTCCCAAAGAAGGAAGCAACAACAGGGTAAAAATCACAACTCTGTCCATCTTTCCTGGGCTAAAAGCAAAGAGCCAGCCGCACACAGAGACGGGGCACAGGGCACCAGCGGGACCAGCGCAAGGGGCGGGAAGAGACCACGGGACTGTCTCTGTGTCCGAGCTCAGGTGTGAGGACAACGTTAGAAGCTGATGACAGCAGCATAGGGAAAAATCCAATGAAGAGAATAAAAATAACAAAACTAGACTTTGTTTTGAATCGTGGAAGCATAAGATCACGGTGGTTTCTATACTTAGGAATTCATACAGACCCCCCTCCAGAAAATAAGTCGCTGTAAGAAGTAGGTATCGCCCATTTAGCACATTTTCTTTCCAAAAGCCTTGTCCCAAGACCAGTTGGGAGAGGAACGCAGCAGCGCGGGAAGATGAGCCGTCTCCCACGGCAATAAATTAAGACGCTCCCAGGGCGGCCCCGGCTGAGTGGTAAGACCATTTTCCCCCCTTAATTAAAAGAAAACAAAACTGCGTGGGCTGAAGTGTTTGCTTATTACTATTGACATTTATTCTCTGTTTGGAAACGTCCTCGGATTCAGGGAATCGATAATGCTCGCACCTACCCTCCTTTCTTGTAACGGCTTTTGTGAGATTCCAGTAACAAATAATGCCATTTCCTGGTCGCAGCCGCATGCCCTGGGCACTCGGGAACGTCCCCTCATCCTTTCAAGTGAGAAACCAGTAGAACCACAGGATCCAAAAGGGTGCAGAATTGCAAATTGTCTTCCAGTGTGAAAAATAGGATAGGAGGATGTTTTCGGAAAGTTCCTTTGAGGAGCAGCATCTCTAAAAACACTAAGTTCTCTGGTTCTGAAGCTGGTCCCTCAGGGAGCTCTCTCTGTGTAGCATCAAACAATACATGTACCAGTAAGGGGAGTTTGATAGTTCTTTTAAAGGCAATCGAAAATGATAGAAAATTAAGTTTTCCACCTTTTAGATCAGAAAATAGATCAGTTCTAAGTATATGCATGTTTAAGTATAAAATTCTCTTAAGCAGGGGACTTAACAAAGGAAATAACTTTTTTATACTTAAAATAAGATTGAAGAAATAAGTTATTTACTTTATTACTTAAGTGAGCAAACTCCGGTTTCCTGTAGGTAGCTTTCCACAAAGGGCATTGTAAGTAAGAGGATTACCAGGAGGGTATGACCGCTAAACCCAAGGAGGAAATGTTTGGTAAAGAGGGTGTGTAAAATTTCCCCTTATAATTCTACAGAACATAAATGGCTTCTGAAGAAATGATATGTCATCCTGAAGTCATATACTAATGTTGATTAATAAATATTAAATTTAACTTTTGAACTTTGTTGGTAGTTGCTGGAATATATGCAATATCCTAACGACTTATGTTGCTTTTATGGAAACCGAAGAACAATAGGGAATAAGGAACAATTTCTCATGAATACCCAGGGAGAGGAATAGTCCAGTACCTCCTCATCTATGCCTCCTTTCCTATCTTACCACTGTCCATCTAGCTGGGGGGTATTTAACCCCCAGGACAACTCTGATGGTTTTCTCATAGACCATATTCCCAAAGCCACACCCCTCCTTCACCAATGGCACCTGCTACTTTGTAGCTGGATGTATCTCCATCAAGAGTCTCAAAGAGTGGGTGACTGGGTGGCTCAGTAGGTTAAGCCTCTGCCTTCAACTCAGGTCATGATCTCAGGGTCCTGGGATCCAGCCCCGCATCGGGCTCTCTGCTCAGCGGGGAGCCTGCTTCTCTTTCTCTCTGTCTGCCTCTCTGCCTGCTTGTGATCTCTCTCTGTCAAATAAATAAATAAAGTCTTTTAAAAAAGAGTCTCGAAAAGCTGTTTCTGGTTCAGGTCTGTATCCTTCAGGGTGAATCAGGACATTTCAGTCTTTTTTTTTTTTCCCCCTAATGCCCTTCCTGACAGCACGGATGGACGTTGAGGGTCTGGTGCTGAGTGAGACGCCGGGCGGGGAAAGATAAACACGGCACCATCTCCCATGTGGACCCCAAAGAGCCAAACTCGTAAAAACAGAGAGTAGGATGCCGGTTCCCAGGGCTGGAGGTGGGGGAGACGGAAGATGGTCATCCAAGGGCCAAACATGCCACAGGCAGTTGTGTGAGTCACGGAGCTGCGGGGCGAGGCGGGGGAGATGAAGCCAACGGGGCTCTGCTGTGAGCCTCAGCGTGGCGAAGACACGAGATCTTCATCGTCCTCGCCACAGAGGAGACTGTAGCAGAGGAGTTAGGGGTAATCACTGTGATGCACGAAGGTATCGAGTCAGGGCTCGACACCTGAAACGTACGCAGTGTCCCCTGTCAATTACGTTGCAATAAAAACAGATAAATAAAGGCAACGAACGACTTTTGTCCTGGAAGTTACATCCAGGTTCATGCCTCTGTTACCTCCCAAGATAAATGATGACATTTCAGTAAAAGTTGGCTGTTTTTACTGAGGACACTGGAGCCGTGTCTTTGCCTCTGGGGGGACGTACACTGAAACCGAGCGTTGGCAGCACTCTGCTCACGGAAGAGTCATCCGAACCTTGTAGCCACGGAAATGCGACCGGTGTGTCGTGTGGCCGACTCCTAGCGCACCCAGCTAGCCGCGGGTGCGGGAAGTACCAGGGGTTATCTACCAGGAGATTTTTGCTTCCGTCACAAATAAACCCGTAACTTAAATCGGGCGTGTCCCACACCCGCTCCGACCCACCAGGAAGCAGGGCGGAACAAGAGGGAAGAACAGGTGCTCAGAAAAGTGTTCTCAGCTGGCGTGCTGGAGAGGCAAGTAGATCATGAAGAATTCTTGGTATTTTAGGAAACACTTGTGCCGTTTTAGAATTTTGTTTGGTTTTCTTTTGCTGCCTGAGTTTGCCGTCCCTTAGATGGCTTTGTCTTTTCACTAAACATTCAGAAAACAGAAAAAAAGTTACAGTCCTGCCCCGTTGGTTTTTTTAAAGAGACTTGTCCTAAGTGAGACCCACAGTCACAGCAGGCTTTATCACGAGGCTGTGTGGGGCATGAGAAAAGAGCGGGTTGTGGACGGACAAACCCGCGTTGAAGTTGCAACTCCATCAGTTTTCAGCTTTGCAGCTCTAAGTGGGTGGGTGGACTTCTCTGAGCTGCGATCTTCCCTGAGAAAACACGGATGATCACAGCTGCCTGCTGACCTGTCGAGGAGACTCCCAGAGCGCCCCGCAAGCTCTCGGGGGTCTCGGCTTCCTTACTCCCACGAGTTTTTACTCAGCGTTGCCCCCTTATTACCGTGGATAACTGGACGTGGGCTGTGGCTTTATTTATTTTAATACTTGAACGGTCCCGCATAACTCTCTCGTCCAATGTCACCTGACTCAAAATCTTTTTGCCCAGGAATGTGCCGGGTGGCACCTGGCATGGGGGGCTGGATGACAGGACCCTGGGCTCGCTCTCCCGCATGAGGGGAGCTGGACCCGGCAGCTCCGAGCAAGCGGGGCCCAGGAGGGAGCAGCTCTCCTTCCTGCGGCTCCTGCCCCCGCCCCCCGGGTTCCTGGCCCCGCCACCTGCTGGCCTCGGTCTCCCCTGCAGAGAGTTTCTCCCTTCCTGTCTTGGGTTTCACGCCTGTCAGCTGGCGGGGCGTGGGGGGGGTGGACCTTAAGCACCCGGTGGTTTCTCCTGTGGCTCCACCAGAACTCAAGTCCTTCCCCAACACCGGAAAGGCTGAATTCCTCCCGGAACAGCGCTGCCGGCTCACAGAGGCTCTTATTTGCACATGTTCTGCGACCGGTTTTGGTTCTTATGAACTAGCTGCGTAATACTCACGAGATGAATTGTGTTCAAGTGGCTTTTCCAAAAGGACCTGACTTTTTTTCTTTAAGCAAGAGAACAAAGTATTGAGTGTTTTATAATAAAAACCTAACACACGATAGAAAGCGGCGGGGGCTGGCTGGGTAGGTGTAAGACGTTGATGCCTCCGGAGGGCTTGCCTTCTCCAGGACTCCCCCTGGACACTTTGATGTCTCAGAGTCCTTTAAGGACCCCGGGTATGCCTGCCTGATGCCAGGCCTTGCACTGTTGGGAAGATGGGGGGGGGGTGGGTAAAATAGAACAAGTCCAGTGATTCATACCCTGGAGCATTTTTGCAAAATGCAATGCAGCAATGACAGGTCGTGTTCCAAACCATCCCTGTAAGGCAGCAGTTGGGACCTAGCTCACGGCGCTATTTTTAATAAATGAGGTCACAGAATATTTATATGGCCCCTTGGGGCAGGCCCCTGATTGAAACAGGAACCAACAAACTTACACTTTGGTGACCCACCATGTGCAAACTTCCAGTTTCCGTAACATCTAGAACAGTGTGTTATTTGGGGACAAGGTGGTAAAGAAGTGACGTGAAAGAAAGAAAATTAATGGACGAAGAAAGTGTTTTTTTTTTCACCTTCCTCCAAAAGGGTCATTCTGTCCATTTAAGAAGAGAAGACAAAGAAGCAAGCTGTGGTGCCTCCAGACGACGGAATATTATTTGGTGACAAAAAGGCAGGAGCTAGCCATGCACAGAGGGACACGGAGGGACCTTCAATGAGCGTCACTTGGTGAAAGACGTCACATGCCATGCGATTCCAGCGAGGGGACATTCAGGAAAAGGCGATATGACGCACACAGGAAACAGACCAGAGGGAGGGGACGGGGTGAGCAGGTGGCTGTGGAAGATGCCGCAGGTGACCTTAATGGCAGACAGGTGTCATATTAGGCATGTGTCGCAAATTACAGACGGCACAACCCTCAGAGTGAACCTCACGTACCGGTGGGCTTCGGTTAGTGGCCAAGTACCAGTATTGACTCATCCGTTGTCCTAACTCACCCGAGCAGTAGGGAGAGGAGCACGGAATGTGGGGTGGCTCAGGGCTAGGGGACGCTCCATTTCCCAGACAAATTTTCTATAAACCGAAACACCACACTAAAAAAACACAGTCTGTTAATTTTTTTTAAGTGAAGATAGCTGTTGGCAATTTGGAATATCTCACGCTGTCCTCTGGGCTCTAATGGGAACCCCTGGGGCCGTGTGCGTCTGTCCCCGCCCCGCCCCGCCCCCACCCCTGCCCTTTCCCTGCTGCTGCTCTCGCCTGCCGCTCCCAACGAACTCAGCGACACTTCTGCTCTTCTGTGACCCATTGCCTGGCACGGTGCCCACCAGGCTGGGGCGCGAGCCCACTCTGGAAGCCTCAAGCCCCTACTCCACCAGGCTTTCCAGTGAGAAGCGCTGTCCTTTTGGGTGACGTTAGTGAAAAAGCGACATTCTCTGCTCGACAGGAGCATGGGCTGTTTCTCTTTTCCAAGACAACTCGCCCAGGGATGAGCGCGAAGCCTGGGTCTTTCCTATCGAGTGTGTCCACACTGTGGTGTGCCCTGGCAGGGGGTGCGTGGGCAGCACCCCCGTGGCCAGCGCTCTGATAGGGCAGAGCCCGCTGGACACGGACCGGGCCCGAGGCTGTGGGCATTTCCTGGCCATCTTCTCAGTGCTGAGCCCTGTGCGGGGCCGGGGAGGGACACACGAGGGGCGAGATCTACCCCTGGGAGCCTGCGGGGGAGGGGTAGGCCCAGCGACACAGGACGGGCCATGCAGACAAGGGCATCTGCAGGAAGGGGTGTGGGGGGCCAGCCCCCGGGGCGGACGGGAGGAAATCAGCCCCCAGTCAGCCCCTCAGACGCTCTCCCCAAAGCCCTCAAGGCACCAGGCAGCTGCCTCAGGGTTCCCGCTGCTCCCCAGCTCTGGTCACACGTCCCAGCAGCACCTCAGGGACAATTCACAGCAGGCGAGGACCCTGCTTCGGGTCGTCGCCCTCGGGGACTTTACATGGATTATGCTTCAAGGGACCTTCTCCAAAGCCCTCTGGGGCGGTTTCACAGCAGGCAGAGTCGGCCTGGGCGTCACTCTGACGCCTCTAACTGCTCTGTCCCGGGCTATCGAAGCTGGAGGGAGCCCCTGAAAGCCTTCAGATTCTCCACAGAAGGAGGTCCAGGGAGGTTAAGCCCGGGAAGAGATTTCCCCCACCGCAGACACATTTCTCAGAAGCAGGGAACAAAGAAGGGGGGAGTGTGGCGGAGCTGTCACCCCCTTTGGGAGCGTCAGCCTTGAGCCATGGTCTCCTTCTCCTGTCAAGGGCGTGACCGTCGGCTTGAGACCAGCACGCAGGTTACCACGCACGTACACGAGCCGGGCCGGTCCCTAGAGGCTGCCCGTGCTTCCTCGTGGCTGAACTCCCTGAGCAGGGAGCACAGGCAGGGGACTTGTCCTGGTCCGTGACGTTTTCCAGGAGAGTGGCTCTAGGAAGGTCCCCAGCACTGCCCCACCAGCAACGAGATACGGGGGTGCTGACCTGAGTCCCCGGGGCCAGTCCCAGTCCTGCCCCATTTCAGGAGCAGCGTCCACGGATGCAAGCCTTATTTTACCTTGATTCACCTCTTGGGCATTATCTGTTGCTCGCTCTTCGTTGGATACATTTCCGGCTCTCTTGTGCGTCGCAGCCCTGGGTACACCGCGAAAGACTTTGCTGTGCAGCCGGCGCAGGAGAAAAGCTGAGAGAGAACACTGGTCATTGACACTACCGGGGCGGGGGAGGAGGGCAGGACCACCTCTTCACGCAGGAGTGTCTAAAAAGCACAGATCTGAATGGTTTTTCCAAGAAAAAGAAAAAAAAAATCCCTGTAGTATCAAGATATAAACTGTAGGGACACCTGGGGCTCTGTGGGCCAAGCATCTGCCCTCGGCTCAGGTCACGCTCCCGGGCTCCCGGGATCGAGCCCCACATCAGGCTCCCTGCTCCGCGGGGAGTCTGCTTCCCCCCTCTCTGTCTCTCATGAATAAATAAATAAAATCTTAAAAATACGTAAATTTGATGATTCCACACTTTTTAAACTAGTTTTGTAATTATGAAAAAGGGAAGTTCTACCTTGCTCTGTGCGCGCGCGTCAGTCTTGCTCTCAATCCTGTGATATTTTGGCAGCAAACCGCATGTTCTGGATTTCGTCTGTGCTCGTTCTAGTGACATCCAGAAGGAAGTCAAGTCGCATGGCTGGGGGGAGACAGGACGGAGGTGTCTGCGCTGGGCCGAGCAGCCCGGCCGGCGCTCGTCGGGGGCTGCCGCTGTGGGGCGACGGCCGTGTGAACGTCACCGTCCGGGGACGCAGGGACTCTTCTCGCCGCGAGAACAAGGCGAGGTAACATGGGCTGCTTGTTCTCAGCCGCTCCTACGCGGATGCCACAGAAGTTCACGCCGGGGTGTGTCACCATGTTTGTCCCTCAAGCGCTCGCTGACCCCTTCTTCAGTCTCAATGAGGCTTCCCAAGCAGGGAATGTCAACATTTTTGAGAAGCAAGTAGGGCAAGGGATGGCCAAGCTGCGGGAACGTGGTGTGGTGGTCTGGGGGACCAGGCTCAGGCTCTGCTGTGTCCCAGCCTCCGGAACTCCATGGAGGTTGCCAGGCACAGCACGTGGGATCACCTGGGGCTCGCTGCACTGTGTCCCCAAACCAGCCACTCGCTGGCTTGCCCAGCTCTGCTGCCCGTTCCATGGATCAGCGGGATGAGACCTGTGGGGCAACCCTCTGTCCCAAAGACACCCTGTGCCCTTTCCTCCGGGAGCCCAAACCTTCATACAGGATGGTGACATCACCAGTGTCCCTGACGTGTCTGTCCCCCTGACCCGAGCCCCGGAGAGCAGAGTCAGGTCCTGCACCCCTGTGTCCCCAGCCCCGCGGCAGCCTGCCGCCTCGAAGTGTCCAAGAAATGCTTTGCTTCAAGAGGTTCCTCTGAGATGAACAAGAGCCCGAGGGCCATCAGCAGGACATCCGCACTGACAACCGCACCCGGCCCCACAGGACTCCGGGACCCCCGTGAGGTTCCAACTCCCAGACCACAGGAAGCGGACCCCACGCACGAGGGCGGCTGCGTGGCTCCACTCATAGACTAATCGTCCCTAAACATGCTTCCTGTTTCCTCTTCAATGCCTCTTGTCTTCCCCAATTATATTTTTTAAGATGCTTCCTGTGTCTTTGTTCTATTGATATTCATGCTCTTGATTACAAAGGGAGGCTGCCTTTTAGACCCACTTATGTCTGCCTGTGCAGCGTCCGAACTATACAGCCGGTGTTCCTCGAAACTCAGCGGTAACGGAGGCTGGGCCTGCCGTACCCTCTGAGTTTCCTGTTCTACCGCAGGCCACTGGCTCGGGGGGAAGTGATCCACAGTTCCCTTACTTACTCAGAACAAGTGCATGAATTTTTACTTTGCTCTCTCATGATTTCAGTAAAATGTGTTTTAGTTTAGTGTAGTCCCTGCCCAAAACAGATACGTTATGCTCCAGCCACTAAGGGGAGTTACTGTAGAAAACTGCCTAGTGGCATAGAAGAAAGCTGGCCTTCTGGATCTGATGGAAGAGTGTGTGTGTTAGACTCTCTATTACATTATGGTCCCAAATGTGAAAAAAATAGTAGTTATTTCAGTTGGTAGGCTGATGACTGATTTTAACTTTCCTTATGTTTCTCTGGATTGGGGAGTTTTCTTTGAGGAGCAGAAATGTCTTTGTGTCAAGGAAGAGAAACCGTTGGCATTTTAGAAGGTGTAAACGCTCCTTTTCCTTGACCATCCCATCCCGACTGTGGGATCCCTGATTTGCAGAAAGACCCAAGATTCCCACCAGGGTTGTGGGAAACCTCTGGTGTCATTGGTGTTGGAAGGCTGGGAGCTTGGGTTTGGGAAAGACAAGAGCTTGAGAAGTGCTTTGAGGTTTTGACTCAGGAGACAAGAGTGTGAGAAACGCCTTTGTGATGGCTGCCAAGCCAGCAAGGTGACAAGCGAAATTCTGTAACCGGACAAGTCACCGAGGACCCATTCCCATGGCCAACCATGAGCCCAGAACTCATTCATTCAGAGAAGTCTGGTAGATCAGCTCTCCAGGAATAGTCCCAGATTCCAGCTGAACCATGGCCTCTTGGTTCCCCCGCCCCCGGGGGTTCCCTGCTGCCACTTCTGCCTCACCACACAGAACAGCCCTGGGGCTGTCTGGGGACGGTGACAGCCAAGGATGACGTGGCTGGTTGGTACTGTAGGTGACTGAAAGCTAAGCCAGGTGGACCTCCCCATCATACCTGCCACCTCGAGATACCTTTAGAGAGGCGGGCAATAATGTCTCCAAACTACTAAAAAAACTACCATCTCCATCTACAAAGCAGGTGTTTTACCTACGGCATTCTGTTTAAAGCCTGTGAAAGAGAAAGCTCCTTCCCTGCAGACGCGAACGCTGGCACCAGGGAAGTGAGGCCCCGAGCTGGAGGGGGCAGCTGTAATGCACCCCTGGGTCCCCAGAGTGCATGCCGATTCCATGCTTCCTCCGTCTCGTGCCCTGATGGGAGGAGAGGCTGTACTTCTCCGGCAAGCCAACGTCTCTGAGCTAACGGGGCGACGGAGATAAGTGGATGTTGAGGTCCTCTTGGGCCTTTTTGCATTTTATGACTCTTTGATGATTTTACCCAAACTAGGCTGACAGCTTCATGAAGCTTTTAATGAATGCTATGATCTTTCTGGCATTCACTTTACATAGTCCCACGAGCAAAGCACAACAAAGCACACATAGGTCACGTGTTCAGGTGTTGGAGGGTCCAGAGAGGTCCTAACTACAAGTGCATTCCCGATGCCTCCACCTGCCGCCGCGGAGCGAGACCAGCGTCACCTGGCGGGTGGGAGGTCGTAGCTATATCCCCGAGGTTCGCCCCCACCCATACCCTTGCGACTTCCATGCCGTGCATAGAACGTGCAATACAGGCAAATTAACTTTTCGTTCTGAAATTCTAATTTCCTCAAAGTCTTTGAAACAAGGCTGAGAAAGGGGAAATGGAATCACGTGCCTCTCCAGGCTGATACGGAGTCTGATGGAAATGAACGTGTCTATCCCACAAGCCCTGAGAACAAGCATTTTCTCCGAGCTGTCAGGTCTGGGTCTGCAACACGGGCCACCAGCCCTGCAGGATGACAGAGGGACATTTCAGAACAACTCACTGAGCGAGTGCAGGGTTAGCTTTCGTTGTTCAAGTTCTGCATTTCTGCGGACTAGTGTTTCTGCATGTCGTCACTACTAATGTGTGAAATGAAGAAGTCTGCACGCAGAGATGCCGGAGGGTTGTTTAACCCAATGGTAGAAATGGGCAATTTGGTTCATAACGTTCTTGAGTATATGGTCATAAAGGATGTACCGATCACTTTTACTAACTGCATAGAATTGCCGAGAAACAGAGCGTCTTTGGGCTTTCTGGGGAAAGACTGGGAGGCAGAGTGGGTAGACTTCATCTGTGTTCAAAGGTCTGCAGAAAACACCTGGTGGGCTGGAGCCTAGGGTGGTCAGAGGATCTGGGCTCCCTGGTGACCCCGGAGGTGGTGGGGAGGGGCCATCCGAGGGATCCTTTGGAATCCAGCTCTGGTGTCGGACCCATGTGGGGTTTTGCTGGTTCTCCTCCTTATTTGGAGTCTGTGACCACAGATATGGTGCACAGGCTGGAGGCTCTTCTTCCGCTTCTGTGAGGGCAGGTTACGAACTGCGCTTCTCCACGAGGTGGGCATGAGGACACTGTTAGGTGATGGAGGTACCACGCCCGCCCTGCCTAGCCCAGGGCGAGCATCCGACAAATGTCAGCGTCGGCGAGGACGAGAGGGAACATGGCATGAATTTCCCTGTCCTGGGGAGCAGGGTGAGAGCAGGAGCCCCGAGGCTGGAACGAAGGGGTGCGTGGGGAGAGGTGCAGAGACAGGACGGCCATGCCGGTGAGAACACGGCAGAGGTGAGCGGCGCGGCGCTGGGCTCTGCTGACAGCATGGTGCTCTGTGGCGCTCAGTCCCTTTCTCTCAAGCACAGGTCACTGTTGGCTCTGGCCAGTCATTCATTCTCAGCTCAAGAAGTCGCCCTCACTTTCATTTCTTCTTTGCCACCATTCCTGGTCTTGTGTTTGCAGGAAACCTGAGTTCATCAAAGCGTATCTCCACCCGCTACAGGCCTAAGGTGCAGTCTCTCCCTTGGTCTGCACCAGGGACACGGACAGGCTTGGAAAAGCTTGATGGACAGGCTGGGGTTATGGGCCAGAAATGCTGGGTATGTGGTTAGAGCAGCCCCGTGACTGTGAGGAAGCCCAAAATCCAAGAAGCTGCTTGACCAGGAGCCCACACAGCACAAGGCCATGGGGCAGAGCTCGGAGAACAGTGTGCTCCAACAACAAGGCAGAGGCCACGGTGAGTCCGTAGGGTACCTCTGAACAACTTAAAATTTAATCTGCTTTTCCCAAAATTTGAACATGGCCCTTTCCTGATTGGATGTCTTTGATGGAACTCATGGAACTCATGGAACTCTTATCATTTGTAAATCTGAAATAACACTGTATAATGCCACAGACGCTTCTCATAATTTAGGGGAGGAAAAGGATAAATATAATTTTGTAAATCCTTCTGTGGCCTCCGACTGGGTCAGAGAGCCAGGCCCGTCCTCCGGAGACGGGCTTGGAAAGTGGATGGAAGGAACTTCAGTAAAATGTCTGAAGTCTTCCCGTACTCATGAAAGGAGGGAAGTTTGCGAAATTCTGCTCGTATAGGTGTTGACGGGTCTACAGGACGCCATAAAACAGCAACTTCCGAGTTCAGAAAGTTAATCATTTTAGAGCATCCAAAGACGTCTCCCCTTAACCTATTTTGCACCGAGGACTAGAGAAAGCACAGATGGACAATTTGTTTTTCTGATGGGTTGTACCATAATTTCACTTCCAGTGAAAGCTCACGTCAGAAGCAAAGGCTTACCCAGTAAAAATAAGGCTTTCCTGTGGGTGCTTTCTTAGAATGGAGCCATTACTGATTTTCTTGGCCGTTAGTAGTTTCCCATTGATTTATTCTTTGGCTGGGGGTGTTATTTGGAATCTGAAATATCACAGAAGAGTTTTCCTAAGACCTATAATCATATGATCCATTATCCAGGGAGCATGCCAGATTTTAAATCTCATTATAACATCAGGGACATAATTTTTAATATTACGTGTGCCTGGGATTCTATGAAACATAAGACATCCAGAACAATCTGGATTAAACTGTGCTTTGGTGTTTTGTCCTCAGGGGATGTGCTTTTGATGACAATGGGGGAAAAAGTGGGGATTTTGGAGTCAATTGCCCGAAAAGCCTAGTTGAAAAATATTCTTTAAATCATTAGGCATATGGCTCGTTTCCGTTGCGTCAGCAAACAAGGTGACTGAGCCACAAGAGGGGCACATGTCATTTCATTTGATTATTTTTTTTAAAGATTTTTATTTATTTGACAGACAGAGATCACAAGTAGACGGAGAAGCAGGCAGAGAGAGGAAGAAGCAGACTCCCCGCTGAGCAGAGAGCCCAACGCAGGACTCGATCCCAGGACCCTGTGACCATGACCTGAGCTGCAGACAGAGGTTTAACCCACTGAGCCACCCAGGCGCCCCTGATTTTAAAAAAGGAATAGAGAAGCTGACGATGATGTGTACGGTGCCGGTGACTCGGGGGCACCGATGGCCGCGGAGTGGGGGCTCCGTCCTGGAGAAGGAGAGAACGCTTGAAAGAGCGTCCAGTCAGCAGCTCGTTTGTTAATCCGTTTTACAGAAAGGCAGTTAGGTTTCCTCACCCTGACCCACAGTGACATTTCCTCATTTTGCTGCCTGCCGAAGTGGGGGATTTTTCAAAAACCCAATCTTGGATCCCTCCTGACTGTTCCTTCACACTGTTCCCGTTTTGCCTCCATGGATTGGAACCTCAGCTACTCATCTCATCAATGGGTCATCCGCCGGCCGGGAGAGGACCGTCTCACCCGCACGCGGGAGCCCTGCACGGGGCATGGAGGATGACCAGCTGTGGTTACCGGGACAGCTTGAAAGCCTAGGACACCTCAGTGCTCTGGGGGGGGGGGGGGGGCCTGCCCTGCCGCCCAGTGGGTTCCCGTGCTCACAAGTGTGGTCCAGTCTGCAGGTTTGCAAAATATTCCTTATCGGCAGGTGTTGTTCTCAAACAAAATTAGACAGGTCTCTAACACTGCAAAGATAAACCAAACCCAGTGAAGATACACTGGGTTTGGTTTATCTGCTGTCACCAGAGCAGGGGTTGGGTGGGGAGCCCAGAGGCACTCATTCTAGATGGTTCTAGGTCATAAAGCAACTGCAAGGAGATTGCTGAAGCACTGTTTTGCTATCCAGCTCATTGGAATTCAAAGTGCTCCTACATCCAGTTCCTTTAAAAAACTCACTGGGTGATGTTCTTTTGGAAACATTGTATCAACAACGACAAGACATTCAGTGAAGCCTGGAGATGGGGCTTAGGAGACTGTGAGATCTACATTTCGATTTAGAAAATTTTCCATTAAGTGGTCAAATTAATACACCAGATACTAAAGGATTCTTTCACTTACCTTAGCCGAGTTAGTCTCAGGAGGGGAAAACTTCATTTACAGACACCGGATAATGGGCATTTTGGTCCATACGTTGATAACAATAGGATTTGCTCTTTTTTTGTTTTGTTTTGTTTTGTTTTGTTTTTTAAAGATTTTATTTATTTATTGGACAGACAGAGGTCACAAGTAGGCAGAGAGGCAGAGAGAGAGAGAGGAGGAAGCAGGCTCCCCGCTGAGCAGAGAGCCCGACGTGGGGCTCGATCCCAGGACCCTGGGATCATGACCTGAGCTGAAGGCAGAGGTTTTAACCCACTGAGCCACCCAGGTGCCCCATTGCTCTTGTTTATGTTCGGATGCACACCATTCAGGACCTGGGAACCCCAAATGACAGTAAGGCCGTATCCTGGTCTCCCCGTCCAGCCCCATTGCCATGTCTCCTGCTCATCCCCAGGAAGCACCCCCCAGTCAGGGTGCCGTGCCCAAGCCAACCCATGACCTACCAGTTTCTTTGCAGATATTAGAAACCTGTCTGTATGATTTTTGCAACATCGTGATATTCTACAACTATGTCCAAAAAAAGACAAAGTTTAAAAAAAAAAAAAAAAAAGAGCCCTGCAGGCCTCTAGTTGGGAGCTGCTGCTTCTCCTCACCTCTCTCAGGAGACCCCACCTCGGCCGCCCAGGTGGGCTGGGCCAGCTCCGGGGAAAGCAGCCTGGGACATGTCGCAGCCTGGAGAAGCCGAGGGCTCCCCTGCCTCCCTCAGCCCCTCCCCGGGGTCACCAGAGGCAGGCTCTCCGCGCACACCGGCCATACGGCCAGGACACCAGTAACTTCATGGCCTCTTCCGCCATTTTGCATTCAGAACCCACGTTCAAATCTGTATGTGACACGTCTTTTGAGATTTTTTTTTTTTTTTAACAGAGATTACCTTAGAGCAGCAACTTACACTATTCCAACTTTAAAACTCATGGCTTTCTAGGGACTTTTCAGTGCGACACGCAAATCGCTGTTATGATAACAGAGCTAATCAGAGAATGCTCCTTGGGTTCACGGTGGGGCTACGGGCAGGAGCTGGAGCTCTTCCTCGTCTCTTCGCTTGGAGGTGGAGGAAATCTAGGTACTTTTTCACCCTTACTAAAGTCCTGTGTAGCGGGAGTAACTCCATAGGACCATGGGAAAACCCAACCAGAAATGTTCAAGTGTTTTCTTAAATACTAATGCCTTGAAAGCTATTTGTTGACGGCGGTCACATCGACGGGATCTGGCCCGTGCGCTGGGGCACACAGGGAGCTCCCCCCATCTGCGGCGGCGGCCAGAAGTCTGCACCGCTGAGGGAGGGGAGGGCGTCGTCCGCAGTGCAAGCAAAACATGGCGGGTCTGGCCTGTTGGTGTGGCCGCGGTTAGGCTTTCGTCATTGCCACACGGGCTATTGCGAAAGGCTCAGTCTTAAAACAATTTTTGGAAAACAGGGTGTTAAAATTCTCAAATCCCTACTGCAGATGAAACATGTTTAAAATTTTCTCGGGGATTTGAGTAAATTATTATTAAAGAACGGAAAGTAAAGGGAAATAACTAATTCTGGTCTTTGAAGCCCATTTGAAATTTAATTGACCGCCAGGCCACCAACTATCTCGGCGCATGACCACGTAATAATGAGAAGCTCAACCTTACATTAGGATCGAGAGCGACGTAATCCATCAAAAGCTACACACCATTTACAGTGCGTTCCGCGGAGGTTTCTTGGGGAAAGTGCGGAACACACAGTTTTAAGTAATTTATGGGCTTTTTAGCAGTGTTATAGCGATTGAGTCCTGGCAATAATGAAAGTGTTTGTCGACTAGTACGCTTAAATTTTATTTGACTTGGGCCATAATTGTACCTTGTCTCTTGCCTTAGAAGTTCAGGTTGTAATTAATGAAGTCATGGAGGGAAATTTTTTGAAAAAATTTAGTAATACACATAAGCATAAACATCTTCCCTTTTAAAACCAGGATAAAACAATAATACTGACTTATATGCAAACAAAATCAGTTTGTTAAATTGCATTGCTATTCTGACAAATCTCATCGGCTCCCGATAGACCCCATCGTTATAATATCAATTTAACAATTAATTGTCAGACTTGAAAATTCCTCTCACATTAACCCCATGCAATATGCTTATAACAAAGAAATAAGACCAACACCACTGTTTCCAGTTTTAATCTGAGAACGGACATAACATTGATCACCGGTGGGCGCTCTGTGGTAAGGGCACTGAGTAGATCCCGACCAGCTCCTCTGCTCTGAGAATCCCAGCGGAATATGGCAGAATGGGGATTTTGCAGGCTGGACGCTGATCTCTCCTCTGATGAATGCCCTACAGCCTTGGCCTTGAGTCCAGCACTCAGCGTGACCAGTCTGTGACCCCCACATGTAATGTGGAATTGTGATTTTTAAGCTTTTTGTATTGGAGGACCATTTTTATAATATTAAAACTATACAGACCACCATACAAAAATAGGCTTACCTTTGTTTTCTATTGATGTAAGAGAAATAATATACGATAGAAATATGTCATCAGGACTTGTAGTAAGAGTATGTGTACCGTAGGAATCACAGCAGCATCTGAAAATTCTGAAATTTCCAGCGTACAGGTACGAACAGTGGAATTGATTCAGTCTGTAAGATCACAACAGCTTAGACTCACTGAGTACTTACAGGGCAAGCATTGGGTCAATTACACACTGGCATTATAAAGGTACACTATTAGTACGGTTATTTTACAGATGAAGGGATGGAGGTCTTGAGAGATTAATTAACTTGTTCAAGGTCACAGAGCTAGAAAGGTGTGGACACACTGGGCCCTTGCAAATCACCCCGGACTCCCACATCCCCAGACCACAGGCTGGGCAGAGACTGAAACAGCGTCCTAAGCCCTATGTTCCATTTTAACACTCGACTCTAAGCCAGCTGTTCCTCCAGTTGCCACATCAGCCGATGAGACCACACCTGTCTCATTTATTCCGAAGCTTTTGTTTACTAGGTTGGGTGTGAGGAGAGATTCTGGATGTAAGCATGATGTAAATAGTTCATTGACCATGTCGGTGAACCTGTCGTAGGCTTATAACGTGTTCCTACCTGTCTCCGTGGTGCAGGAGGCCTCAGATGAAAAATTCAGGAAGCGACGTGCTTTTGAAGAAGCTGACTTCGGGGGCAGAAGCAAATGATGACTTGAAACTTCTCCTCACGAATACCTTCTGTGCTATCTATCAAATGGGGCAAGGGCTCGAATCTAAGGACCTTTCCAAGGGAAATGATGGCTGAGTCTTCCCGCATGCCCTAAGATCCAACACCAGATTTCCCGTGGGGGCGCCTGGTGGCTCAGTCCGTGACGCATCTGATTCTTGCTTTTGGCTCGGGTCATAATCTCAGGGTCGTGAGTCGAGCCAAGCCCCATGTCAGGCTCTGCACTCAGCAGGGAGTCTGCTTCCCCTCTCCCTCGGCCCCTCCTCTCGCTCATGCTCTCTCTCTCTCTCAAATAAATATAACAAAATCTTAAAAATCTTTGAAAAATAAAAGAATAAGAAATTCCCTGTGGATTTCAAGGTATGGCCACACTGTCTTCCAACCACTCCGTGAGGATACTCAGTGTTAAATAACTCGGCACTTTTGATAGGATTTTACGTGTCTCTCTTGGGCAGAACCTAATTTTCCACTGTCAGCATTGGACAGATAGAAGAAGTTGCTTTTAAACTTACACCAAGCAGAAACAACCGACCTCTGATCACATCTGTGTCGTAACTGGAGCTCTAATCTCTCCATGCCCGTCAACCGCAGCAGCAGGATTGTACATGATTAATCCTACTTGCGACTCAACAAGACTGTTTTAACTACAGGACCAAGGGTTGAGCTGCGAGTACCCCCCAACAACCACAAAGACGAGTGACCCAAACACACGTTCTCCATCTCGCTGTTACTCAAGGTCCACATTTTGTCTCTTCAGTCAATGCCTTTCTAACGTTGCCGTCTGTACCTATGCATGAGTGTGGTTTTCGAGGCCGAAAACTACATCCACGCACACATTATCGTCGCTACGAATTATGTTAAATCATTTCAAATTGGAATATTTTAAAGTATTTGTGTAAACCCTGTTACGAAAGTTGTTTGCATATGGAAGGTCATTGAAAAAGAATTATCACTCTTACTAATTATTTTTGCAACCACCTTTTTATTTATTAAATCAAATATTTACTTCCAGTGGTCCACAAGAGACAACTTTCCTGACAGGAATCCACTTACTCTGGAAATGCTTTTATGTGATATAATTCTATATAGATACCCAGGGTTTTCCTTTTTCCAAGTAATATTTCCTATTCGAAATTTGACCAACAAGTATTTATGGACACTTCATATACTTAAATGAGTTACAGAAATTTTCTCAACTATTTTCTTAATAAACAGGAATATTGTTTCTATGGTATTCAGATTGAAAAATACATACATCTTCCAGAAAGTGTCTTGAGATGCGTGAATATTTGGTGAATGCCCAGTTAAGTACCTGGAGAGTAACATGCCACACTGACCTCACTGACTGAAATTACAACAAAACCCCTCAGCTCTATGTGTTGTTTTCAGTGGCCAAGATAGAGTAAAAGGTACTTTAAAAACTCTTGAATAGCTCCATATTTTACTTGCAGATTTTATTATTAAAATCTATCAACTCCTCTACTTTTGACCGACAGAACCCAGTGTGGCTTCTGGACATTTGTATTACTTGTCCTGAAGTATTTAGTTGCTATACTTAATTTGTGATTCATTGTATCATTCCGAACAAAAACAGAAATCAGTAATTTTTTTCCAGGGGGTTCTGTCCTCCAGAATATTTGGCAGAGGCTAAGAACTGCTGGAAGGTGCTGCCCATGCACTGAGCGATGACACAGTTACTGGGCTCTCCACAACGTGTGAATCAGTGAACACAACAGATACGGAGTTTCTTCTCTCTCTCTTTTTTAAGATTTCACTTATTTGTTTGTTAGCGAGAGCGCGCAAGCAGGGGGAGCAGCAGGCAGAGGGAGAAGCAGACTCCCGTGGAGCAGGGAGCCCGATACGGGGCTCGATTCCAGGACCCTGAGATCACGACCTGAGCCGAAGGCAGAGGCTTAACCCACTGAGCCTCCCCAGGTGTCCCCAGACAGAGTTTCTATTCGCAGCGGGAATGCAGTACAAGCAGTAGAGATAATCAATAAGTATATTGTGTTGCAAGTTACAAAGTGACCCATGTTATGGAAGATAAAGCAGAAGATAAAGAGAAGCAGTTACAGCGGCATTCCAGGGAAGCCGCACAGGAGACAGGACGACGTCGGGCCAGAATTGTCAAGGTCGGGTCACGGCCCCAAGGGTGCGAAATCTGCAAGCGAAGACAGCCGCAGCAGGGAGGGGCGGAGTCAGGGTAGAGGTGGGCGGGGGTCACTGCAGGCCACGGAAGAGCCCTTGGCTTTCGTTCCCAGAATAAGGGACAGAGCCAAGTGCAGATCTGAAAATATCCTCTGCAGAGGCAGCCGAGAGGCACTAGCCTGCCTGCAGGGGGTGAAACTGTGTCCCACAAAAGGGCAGAGGAAGTCCCACTCCCCGGACCTACAAGTAGGTCCTTATTTGGAAACAGGATCTTTGCAGATGTGATCAGGATAAGATGAAGTCATCAGAGGACCCTCATCCAGTGTGACCAGTGACCCTGCAAGAAGAGACACGTGGGAAGAACGTCAGGTGGGGACGGAGGCAGAGGACGGACGCGTGTTCACGCCAAGGGTAAGGCAGGAAGGATCGTCCCCTGGAACCTTCAGAGGGTCCTGGCCCTGCCAGCACCGTGATTGGACGTCTGGCCTCTAGACCCCCAGAGAACACACTCCAAGAGAACAGGACTGTGGCATATTGTCACAGCAGCCGTGGGAAACGCACACGTGATCTGAGAGGGAGGGTGGCCAAGGGCTGCTGGGGGTGGGCGGAGGGGTGGGGAGAGCCTCCGGGGCCCCGGTTTGGGGGGACACTGGACGGTTAGCAGGCGCGGCCGCCCGGGTCCCTCGCTGCCTGTGTCTGGACGTTCACGGAAGGCCAGGCCGTGCGGTCTGTGTTTGCTCTGGCCCACTGTTGGCAGGAGCTGCCCAAGGGGGAGAACTGTGTGCCGGCCGCAGTGGGGTGCTCCGGGCCCAGGGCGGGGCACGCACAAGGTGGGGAGTGCCTGCAGGGAGCTGACCCCAGCCCGACTGCTGGGGATGGAAGCCGCGGCCTGAGAGAGGCCCCCAGAAAAGCGGTGAACTCTGCGCCCCACTAAGTTAGTTTTCATTTTTCTAGCCCCTGACATAGGGCCTCACATAGAATATTTGTCCAGTGAATCTGAAATGGTAAATATATTAGCCCCAAAGCTGTATTTCTCACAAAATTAGAGCTCTGGGTTTACAGGCTATGGAAAAAATGTAAATTTTTAGACCCGGAAAAAGCCTTGACAAGCAACTAGCCAGACACACACCTGGGTTTAGATGGACCGTAACTGCGCGGCCGCTAGATCCTAGAAGCAGAAGCCAGGGCTGCCCGTCGTGAGCTCTTCCCGCCACACCTGTCCCCTGCTTCACCTCAACGTCCGTCCCTCAACGTGATGGACATGTGGTCCCTTCACTGGTCGTTAGGATGGTTTGCTCTATGGAACACAGCTTAAGAACGAAATAGTATTAGAATAAAAAGGAACCATATTATTATATCTCTGTCCTATCTTAACCTGTCTGCTTTGCCCGCTAAATTATACTGTACGAAAGCAGGAGAGCAGCCTTTATGATCCTGGCTTCTGGTAATGTTGGCAAACACGGCGTCGTTGGGTGGGTTCAGGGGGGGCAGGTGTGGCAGAAAGGACCACAGCTCGTGCGATCATTTGCACTGAAACGTGATCCCCTGCATTCCCTTGGCTGTCACACACCGACAGAAAAATAGTGGGAAAGTTTGCCCCGCTGGCCACAGCGGACGCACGATTCGGTGTTTTAATATGTACTTCGGAGCGGGCTGGGATTTCCAGGGTGGTTGAGCGCGTTTAATGTCGGCGTGCAGCACGCTTGTCTCTTGGGCAATTTACCTATTTTTGTAAACGTCCCTGAAGCCTCACCGCTATCATTTGCCTCCAGTCCGAATATCCGAGTATCTCAGCGCCGGGCACCGTGGCCACCAGACTGGAAAGATGGGCCCTCATTTCTGTTCCACCGAAGACAGCAGCAACGCGGACCAAGAGCCTTCGGGGTCGGCCTCCCCAGACGGCTCCTGTGGGGCTCGGCTTCTGCCTAATTGTGGTTCATCCACGGGGTCTCTGAACAGGGGACGTTTGCTATATTATTGGCCCCAAACGTCTCTTTCTACTGGATGGTTAACTCTGGGACCACGGGTCCCCAGCCACTGACTGAGACTGGCAATCCTGGTGTCTCACTTACAAGGATGGGTTCAAGGAGCAGAGATAACCAGCAGGCAGGGCCGGGAGAGTCCTTCTGTGACATCGGACCAGCAGGCAGGGCCGGGAGAGTCCTTCTGTGACATCGGACCCACATGTGGGAAGAGAGAGGCTCCCTCTGGCTTGGGCTTGCTAGAGGCAAGGGGAGGCGGTGGCTCAGAGCTCGTCTTCCCCGGCACTGGGGGAGCCTGTTTGCAGAAGGAGGCAACAGAGCCAACCGGAGAAATGAAACAGAAATAAGGAGAAAGGGGTGTGGGGTGGGGAGAGACCGGGACTGTGTGAGGCCACACGAGCTCCAGATCCGAAGTGCACTCAGTCCCTCGTCCGGATGCTGGACTTCCACGCGCATCCTTTCCCGTCTCTGTCTCCTAACGATGCCGCGCACAGGTCCCACACCTTTTCCGGTCCCGCTTGCTGACTGGAGGACTCACATTCTCAGACATGAAAAGTCAAAATCTTCCTCTACTTTCCTGTGCAAGCATCTCGACTTCCTAGCTCAGGGACCCCTAAAATCCGGGGGTCAGCCTCTGTCCCTCCCCTCCTGGGCGGCCATCTTTCCCCTCACCAGTCTGGCTGCTTCGGAAGAGAAGGGAGAAAGTCCTACTTGAGCAGGTTCCTAGTCTGGCTGTTTACTCCTTGGTCAGCAAGTGTCTGGGTGCTGGGTGCTCCTGTCTGGATTCCGGATGCAGGGCCCCACTCTCCGCGGAAGACCAGACCATCTCCCTGCACGCCCTTTTCCCTGCAGACCTCTTGGGAGAAGTGTTTGAGCCGGGCCACAGCTCCGGAGCCTGCCCTGGTGTCCATCTGGATAATGAGGAACCTCAGACCCTCCCCCTCCCACCACCAAGTTCGGGAAGAGCAAGGGTCTCCCTTTGCACCTGACTTTTGCTCCCGCCCTCTCGGTCTGCTCTAGCCGTTCTGCCTGCCCACCTCTAGGGGTAAGACTTGACAGTGTCTTTGCTCAGATCCGCCCACTGACGCCCGCGGGATTTCTGGGACGTGCACTTGTCCAGCCAGTGCCCGTTTCCAGAGCTTTCCCAGAGAGGCTCCTTCTTGAAAGCATGTCTCGTTGCTCACAGATTCTCCTGGGCTTCCGTCACCTGACTGGGGAGAACAGAAGCCATAAAACCCAGACGGGACCAACATCTCCCTCAAGGAAGGCAAGCTCAAGCGTCAGCCCTTTAATTCCCTCTTTTTTGCAGTGGCCAGCAGCAGGCGAAGGGCACAGGGACTCTGAGAGGACACTCCCCAAGTCCTGTGGTTTTCCCATGCACGACAACGGCAACTCTGCCCTGTCGTCCTGAGGCTTTGAGGCCCGGGGAATGTTCTGTGTAATAATCCGTCACCGTGACTTCAGGCGAGTTTGGTCGGTTGCAGGCAAAGGCGTCCTGACATGTACAACATCCCGTCTCTCATTTACTCCTGAGGCCTTGGGATCTACTGTTTACAGAAACTCGCTTCTGCCCCGGAAGGCCCCTGTAGATGCCAGGTTCATTACCGCGTGTTTCGATTCCCTCCCATCCACTTGGCATCCCCCAGGAATTCCCCTCTGCTTACACAGAGGTCCCGAATATTCTCTTTCCCACTCCTTGGCAACAGGAGCTCGAAGAGCGCATAAACGGGCAAGTCCACACAGACATCCAGGCACCGCCATCAGCCTGGGGTGCGCAGGCCAGTAATTTTCCACCTGAAGCTTCAGGACCATCTTCACTACATCCCGCACAGGGACCGTCTTCCCGCCCACCGAGCAGAGTGCGTGTCTGTCTCTACAAAGACCTATAGACACAGAAAGGTAAAGGCTATCACGTGGTCCACAGGACGATGAGGACGGTCCAAGAAAGGCCGTGAGCGTCCAGCAGCTGGAAAAGAAGAAGAAAGTCCTTTGGGACAAGCTTCTGAAGCAGACGCCAGAGGGCAGGAAACCAACGTAGAGCTTCGTGAGCTGCTAGAAAGCCAGCACGACTGTCACAGGAGCCAGTTCGAAGCACGGATCTCCCGCTGCCCCTGGAGCCCGGGGAACGTTCTCACCCCACCGTAGACTCTTGCCCACGTCAGAGCCACCGCTATTCTGACTTTTACAGGAATCGCTTATATAGCATTATTTTAATTGTTGCTTTCAAGCCTGATATGTCCTAAAATCTATGCCCCCCCCACCACATCCCACCCTTTTGCTTCCAGTGTGTCTGTTGAAGAATGCGGCTGTCTGTCCGGCAGCATTTCCCAGAGACGAGGTCTTGCTGCTCTAACCACACGCGCGATGACCCTGTGTCCTCCGTGGGCACTTATTCGAAGTTTGATCGGGTTTGGGTCTGATTCCTTTGGAAAGACCACAGGCAGCAGCACGCTCTCTCATCAGGAGGCCCTTCCTGTCTCATTTTCACTCCTTTTGGACAAAAACAGCTTTTAAGAGCTCCGATCCATAGAACCTTTGGGTATGGAAACTGGTTATCTTCCCGCATCGTTTTGTTTTCATTTGTCAGCGGGACTGAACCCCTGCGAAGGCTTCCCCCATCCTCTAATCTTCAGTTCGGCGGGCCTGGGGGGTCAGGTGAAGCACACGCGTACCTGGTTCTTTCCTGTCATTTACTGAGGATTACGATAACGAGCTCGCTAATTGCCCTCCGCAAAGAGTGACCCGTCCGATTGGCTGAGGCCCCATCATGATGGCGAGGAGGCCAGTCTGCGGGAGACTTGTCAGCCTCGGCCTTTTCCACCCACCGAAACTCAAACCGCACCCTTCTGGCCGGTGGGAGCGTGTCCAGCTGGCTTCCTTAGCTCCTTTGAAAGGAGCCCGAGCTGTCCTTTCCTGCTCCTTCACTTTCTGCCTCGACAAACTGTCCCGGGCTGATCGCGTTCGTCGCCCAGGGCTTCGGGAGCAAAGTGCGGCGCACTGAGGGCGCCGAGCAACGGGCGTCCCCTGAGTTCTGGAGTCCGAAGTCTGGAGTCGCGTGTCGGCAGGGCCACGCCCTCCCTGAGGACTCGAGGGGACCCGTGTGGCGTGCCGTGCTCTTAGCTTCTGACACGGCCGGCGGTCACCCCAACCTCTGCCTCACTGTCCCACGCTGTCTCGCCGTGTCTCTGCGGGAATGTCTGTCTCTGGGTCTGTCTCTTCTGCAAGGACACTGGTCACGTCGTGTCGGCCCATCTGACGTTCTACTACTACGCCGTGTTATAAAAGGGAGACACACGGCTCCTCCCTCTGCTCTCAGCCTCCCCCGTTTGGGAAATGCCGCGTGCCCCACGCTGTGCCAACTCCCTCCAACGTCCAGGGAGCACAGGCCTGAGCGTCGGGAAGACACTTCGTGTGAAAAGCCCCGGGAGAGAGCGAGAGACGAGCCGCGTGCCTCCGAGTGCTGACAGCCACCACCGCGCCTGGAGATGAGGCTGGGCGGCTGGGAGGTGGGAGGCTTTGTGCAAACCCACACAAAACAGGGGTCGGAGGTGGGCTCCATATCCACCCAGAAGTCCATGGTACAGCCCCCTTCAACATGAATCTTTCACCTCCACGTCCAAAGCCTGCAGAAGTCAGGGGGCGCGCACCCTTGCCCTGGAGGGGCATGTCTGGAAAGGGACGCCTGTCCGGTCGCATGAGCTGGAACTCAGGGACTCCCCTGCACATTGGAACGACCTTGGGGAGCTCCGCCAGCGGGTCCCCAGCTTCCGCCGGCCACCGCGGAGGGAGAAGGAACGGAGCACGGTCATCGGTGGGCAGGGGTGTCAGGACGCACGGTGGGGGCAAGGCGGGGAGGAGCCGTGGCCACCAACAGCGCTCTCGGAGGACCGCGGAGGACAGCAGGGGCGGCGGGGGACTGCCGGCAGCCAGTCCAAGGGCATGCGGGGCGTCAGTGCGGATAGAAACCCTCTTCCCGTTTGCTGATGGGGTTTCATCGCGGAGGAGTTGGGACTCCTCAATATTCAGGCCAATCTCCTGTCTGGATACCTCCACCGATTTTTCAAGTAAATTTGCAGCCGGGTACTTCCAGGACCCTGCTTAGCTCAGTCACGCCGGCGGGCGCCACCCCGAGCCCAGCGCTGGCTCCAGGGCACAGTGGATGATCGACAGAGGGTCGCTCGAGTCCGTGTTTACAACCACATTCGAGATAGAGGACAGGCTTCTCCGGCAGCCGCTCGCCGGGAACAACAAGGAGACTTCTGTGGGCGGGAGAGGCCAGCTAAGGTGGGTCCCCGGGGTTCTGGGTGTCGCTCTGCAGGCCAGAGAGCAGGTCGGTCATTCTCTGAAACTCAAAGCCCTCCTCCAACCGAACAGGGTCCTTCAAGAATGTTAAGTACAAGGTGGCCTCCGGATGGCCAGCGAGTGCCCCTTCCTGCGTCTCCCAGAGAGCTCTTCCCCATTCAGAGCTTCACTTCTCCGTGAAGCCTTTCTGGACCCTTGCCAAGCACACAGGTCTCTCTTTGTGGGGTTCATTCCTGACCTTCCGTGACTCACGGTCGTGCGGTTGGCTCTGTCCTGTGCGGACTCGGCATCCCGGTTTCTAACGCACCCGTTCCAAACCACGGGTTCCTAACCACGGCCGCCAGCCGTCTCTGCACCTGCTGCATCTGAGGACCGCAGCTACCGGGTCTGCAGTGGACAGTGGTGCTCATGGGAGTCTGGCTGTGATTTCCTTCTGCACACAGAGGGCTGTCATTCCCAGACACGCGAAGGTCAGCAGGGCTGTGGGATGAGGTCCAGGCCATGGGCAGTGAGTGGGAGGGGCGTGGGAAGCCCCTGCGTACGTGCAGGTGCCCGGCCTTCCACTGCTCTCCGCCGGCAGGGAGCAGGAGGCCACGCCAGCCTGCGCACGCAGGGTTCTCCGGCAGAGCCCACCCCACCCCACTGTGTGTGCTAGGAAACACACGCTGGCTGTGCTCCGTCATTGCGACTGACTTACGACCACAGTGTGACCTGGCTGGCCTGACGGCTAGACCCGAGAGGGAACATGCATGTATGTGTGCACAGTGCACACAAGCACATATGTGCACATACCTACACGTACACACGCAAACACACATGTACACACACCTGTGTGCACACATGTCTACACACACACACACCTGCACACACGTCTACACATAGGCACACGGCTGCACATGGCACACACACGCATGCACACAAACATACATACACATGCACACACATGCATGTGCACACACATCTGTACACACATACACATGCACACACCTGCACACACACCTACACATATGCACATGGCTGCACATGGCATGCACACACACATACATACACATGCACGCATGTGCACGTGTGCACACGTCTACACACACTACACACACACCTGCACACACATCTACACACAGGTACACATGGGCTTGCATATACACACAAACATACATGCACACATGCATGTGCACGCACACACACGGCTGCACACATGGGCACACACATGCATACAAACATGCACACGCGTGTCTACACACGTATACACACATACATGCGCCTGCACATGCACACACGGCTGCACACATAGGCACACACGCACATGCATGTGCACAGTTTATAGACGAGGCAATTAAAACTGAGTAACAAGGGATTCCGATTTTCTCAAGCTGAGTGACTGATCTGGTCCCGGGACACAGATTCTCTCCACCCCCCGCCGGGGAGCTCTCACCTCCTTTCCCCAGGGCCGCCTCCCTCGGGGGCCTCTTCCCGTCCGTCCCCTCCGTGTGTGGCCCTCCTCCCGGCCGAGCTTTGCACGGTTCTCCTGCCCGGAGGCAGGTCTCCACTCCCTCGGCTCTGACGCCTCTGTCCTCCTCTTCTCGGCGTGCACAGAGCTGCTCTGGGAAGCAGCTTCCAGCCCCCTAAGTCCCGGCGAGGGGCTCCTGCTCTGACTTCCAGCCCCTAAGTCCCGGCGAGGGGCTCCTGCTCTGACTTCCAGCCCCTAAGTCCCGGCGAGGGGCTCCTGCTCTGGGAAGCAGCTTCCAGCCCCCTAAGTCCCGGCGAGGGGCTCCTGCTCTGGCTTCCAGCCCCCTAAGTCCCGGCGAGGGGCTCCTGCTCTGGCTTCCAGCCCCCTAAGTCCCGGCGAGGGGCTCCTGCTCTGGCTTCCAGCCCCCTAAGTCCCGGCGAGGGGCTCCTGCTCTGACTTCCAGCCCCCTAAGTCCCGGCGAGGGGCTCCTGCTCTGACTTCCAGCCCCCTAAGTCCCGGCGAGGGGCTCCTGCTCTGACTTCCAGCCCCCTAAGCCCCGGCGAGGGGCTCCTGCTCTGGCTTCCAGCCCCCTAAGTCCCGGCGAGGGGCTCCTGCTCTGACTTCCAGCCCCCTAAGTCCCGGCGAGGGGCTCCTGCTCTGACTTCCAGCCCCCTAAGTCCCGGCGAGGGGCTCCTGCTCTGACTTCCAGCCCCCTAAGTCCCGGCGAGGGGCTCCTGCTCTGACTTCCAGCCCCCTAAGCCCCGGCGAGGGGCTCCTGCTCTGACTTCCAGCCCCCTAAGTCCTGCCGAGGGGCTCCTGCTCTGACTTCCAGCCCCCTAAGTCCCGGCGAGGGGCTCCTGCTCTGTCCCCGTGGCCATCCTCAGCCCCTCCTAGCGTAGAATGTCCCGCCCCGAGGTGCGTTTACGCACTGACTCTGCCACAGCCTCAGACCAAGCAGAGGCCACACGCCCTCCTTCGCTCGCTGGGGCATCCCGGGTCTGGACCCCGCTCCTGTCCGCGGCGGGCGTCCCACGGTCGTTTGCAGAAGGACTGTGTGACGTACGACAGCTGCCGGCTAGCGAGTGCTTCCCGCCGGCTGCAGCGCCCCGTCGCATACACGTGAGGTGGAGGGTATCCCGTCGTGGTGAAGGATCAGGAGGACTCTTCAAGTCTAGAGCGTTTAGGATCCAAGATTGAAGATTTAATGTTTCAAAACATCTTTAATCCCAGTGAGATTAAACACCTACCTGACGTCCCTCAGTCAAGAAATGGTGCAGACAGGACAAGGGTCGTGCTCTCCTGCCCCCAGCTGCCGGCGGCCGGGCTGGGAGCACACCGAGCGGAGGACACACAGCTCCGGGGGGGCAGCCTGGACAGCCCGCCGCCCCGCTGACCCTCCCAGAGCCTGGATGGGGTCTGAAGAAGACACGGCTCCTGTCCTGCTCCGTGAAGCCTTCCTGGCCCCTTGCCAAGCACACAGGTCTCTCTTTGTGGGGTTCGTCCCTGACCTTCCACGACTCACGGTCGTGCGGTTGGCTCTGTCCTGTGTGGACTCGGCATCCCCGTTTCTAACGCATCCGTTCCTAACCACGCTCCAAGGGCACGGCAGGCCTCCTGGGGTCAGGACGTCCAGTGGGGGCCAGCAGCGGGCAGCCGGTTGGGGGGGTGCTTCACCTTCCTTTCGGGACAGCACGACCCGACACTTCAATGTCTGTGAACGAGGAACACAAGCCAGTGACTCTCTTCGCCACCTTCAGACCCCGAGACGCGCTTTGGGACCGAGGAAGGATCGTGGAGGAGAAAGAGCTATACCACTGGCCTTTCAGAGAAGGGGGAGCTGTGGGCGGCCCAAGTGCTCTCCATTTAGGGGAACAGTCGGTCAGGGCGGTGGCAGAATGCCTGAGCCCGAGGCCATCCCCGGTGCCACCCAGAGCAGGACATGCTGGTCACGCCTGGCCACCGTGGCCCCCAGGACCCCTGGGAATCACACCGAGGGCCTTGGGAGCTGCGCTCAGCCGCACGCTGTCACCCAGACGGTGCCGGCAGGTTTGCCCCGCGGCTTCTGAGTGACCTCCGAGGTCGGACACAGGATTCCAGAGATACAAACGGTCACGCGTTCTATTCAACACACGGTTGTGCAACACTAAGCACCCAAGGCCACCTCCCAGGGTCAGACACGTCCGCCGCCCCTCCGGCCGGCCGTCAGCTCTCGGGCTGGGATGACGTGCAGGCGGCGGTCCCCGTAGCCCGCGGCGCGGTGGCGGCACACTTGGCGGCGGGAGGGAAGGAACGCCGCATGCCCGTGTCCGGGCCTTGGTCTGGGGCTCCACACGCGTTCTCATGGGCCCACACTGCCAGGGAGGAAATACTCCAGGTTTGTGGACCACGTGGTTTGTGCCATCGCCACGGTCAGGCAGCGGTTGGAGCCAGGATTCTAACTTGAGTTTGTCATGTAGAGCCCCTGAGCCTTTCTACAACCCTTTTACCCAAATAAATGTGGCTGCTTACACTGCCGTGCCGGTGCACGCCAGACCTCGCGTGCAAGCTCTTCACAACTTGTGTGTCAAGAATGTGAGTTATTTAACCTCACATCTTAGGTAGGAATGACCCTTGCCACCCTTTTCAAAATGGAGAAACCGAAGCACAGAGAGGGCTAGTCACTTGCCTAAGGTCACACAGCTCTCGGCTGGGGGAGGTGGCTGGGATCTGAACCCAGGCAGGCTGCCTGCAGAGGCCGGGCTCCTAACAGCTGTGCTAAAACACAGGTGAGCCAAGACGTTGCCTAATTCAGTGTTAAGTTGCACGACAAGGATCCGAGTGGCTGCAAAGTCCATGAGGCCCGGAGTTGTCCCCCTGCATGAGGGGGCAGGTGTGGGAGTCGAGGGCCCACCGTCGGAGGCAGCAGGGGACGGCGTCAGGCTCCGAGGAACGGTGTTACTCGCTCCTTACGCAGACACCTTCTGTCCTCCTTGAGCACTTTCTCTGTCCTGAAAGACAAATGAATCTGCTTTACTACATGGATAATCAGAGACTATGAAAACGAAGCATGGCTTTAAAAACCATCCCGAGAGTTCCAGCTGCCCTCCTGAAGGGAAGACAGGCTGGGACGCCGCGGAAGCCGGCGTGCGGCCCCGTGAGCCGCACGGTCATTTCCAGGGAGGCTTCTCGGGGGAGACCCGTCCTTGTTCAGACGGCAGAGCATACAGTTCAAGTGGCCCAGGTCGGAAAAGGAGAGTTTATTGGCCGCATACCCAAAGGTCCAGAGTCGTTCCCTCTGTCCCCATGAGGTGACCAGGTCGCTGACATCCCAGAGCTGGTGTGTCCTCCCCAGACGCGAAGGTCCTGGGCTGGGGCCTCATGCTTCACCTGCTCAGCACCCACAGCCTGAACGTCCCGGAGTCTGAAGGCAGCGCGCGCCACTGCTCCGAGATTTCCCCCCGCCACCCCGAAAGACTTCAGGGGAGTCTGGGCCTGGCCTGGCATCTCGGGAGGGCCTCCCTGCCGACTGAGGGCTCACTGGGGCGGAGAGGGCCACCCTGAGACCCCCCACCACCCACCTTTTACAATGTGGTCCAAAGACCTGGACTTGGCTGCCGAGGTGGGGCAAGGGTTGGGTGCTGAGGCGTTTGTGCCCAGGGCTGCCTCGTGCAGCACGCGCGTGTGCAAGGCTGTCCGGGTGCAGGACAGAGCCCCGGTGGGAGGGGACGGGGGCAGGCTGCCGGCCAGGCCCGGGGAGCCACGACTCCAGCGGGGCCGACGTGCACACTGAGGAGTCTGGGAATTTGAACCTGGACGTGCAGCCCCTTACAGAGGTCGGCGTGCTAAGAGCGGGGGAGGGGCGAATAGGGTGGGATGTGATCATCTGGGGGCTTGGTGGATCTGTAGGGTGTTTGACGCTGCAGCCGCGCTCTGCCACGGGCGCAGGCAAACACTTTTTTCTTACAAAACATGGAGAAAGTCCGTGAAGGGCTGAGAGAGTGGGTGCACCCAGGAGAGGTGTGACCTGAGTCCTGAGCAAACCAGAGAGGTCGGCCGAGGAGGAAAGGGGTCGCCAGAGAGGAGGGAGGGAAGAGGGGGGTCCACGCGGATGGGGACGGGGGGTGACAGAGACACGGGGAGCCTGTGCTCCCCTTCGCTGCTGGGGGCAGTGGGACACTGCTTCTAATGTTCTCGGAAGAATGCAAGAAATCGGAACAATCCGTGTCACTGTCCTTGGGTGTAGGGTATAGCCTTCTTTGAAGGCGGCTGCAGTGTTTGAGCTGCGGACTGCTGCCCCATCATGCGTGCGGGAAGAAACAAAGTGCTGTTCTCAGTAAATAGGAGAGATGCGCAGAGAAAGCATAGGCAGTGGCCCGCAGGAAGCATCGCTTCAAGAAACTTCTTTCTGCCGAGGATGTGTACATATCGATGGGACCACGACATAGAACGGGCTGTTGTCAGGAAGTCTGGAGGTCCCTGGGCTCTCCTGTGTGACACACTCATATTTATTTGTGCTACGTGAGCACGGAGTGAAATGAGACGCACAGAATTCTAGCAGAACGCCCGGCACGCGGGGCACCGTCACTTTCCCGCCAACCTCTGCGGTGTGGGAGAGCCGTGCTGGAGGTCCACCCTCACCGCCAGGAGCGGCCGAGACCAGCCTGGAAGCCGTTTTTCTATCCTCAGTCCTCGAGATTTTCTGAAGTTCTACACACCTTATTAGAGATATTCGACGAGCTAAGAAGTTGTCAGTACTTTCCGTGTGATTTTAAAGGCTGACCTCAACCCCTGACACACAGAACAACACAACATCACAATCTTAACTCTAAATGATTCCATACAGGAACACTTTTCCCTTTCTGTTGAGGTAGAAAGTACAAACATTTTAAGCATATAGCTTGAGAATCTTTGCTTTTCTAGACCGCTGGGTGCACACCCAGATCAAGGAGCTCTCCCAGAAGGATCTCGGACGCCCCTTCCGGTTACTACACTTTATGACCCGAGACCAGTCTTGGTGTGTATACACGCGGATCACACCGTATGAACTTTTTTCCCACTCACCATTTTGTTTATGAGGTTCACTTTTGCCGTGACCTGGTGCAGTAGTTCCTTCTGTCTGGTTGTCTAGTGTTCAGCTGTATGAATATAACCTGATTTGTGACCCATGATAACCTTGACAGAAGTCTAGTTCGTCTCTAGTCTCTGCTACTATTTATCTGGTCCTCGCTATTAAAAGCCACCAGGAATGTTCCTGTGCCTGCGTTTTGGTGGAATTAAGTGCCGACTTATACTGGGTGTTTACCCATGCCTATAGAAGAATTCAAATAATTACAACTTTGTAGACAACAGAGTTCATCAAAATATAATTTGTGGTAGAAAAAGAAAGAAACTACAGGAATCAACAGGGAATAGACAGATCATAAAAGATGCAGTCTTGGGAACTAGTACTTCCATACGGATAAATGCCAATTATATTTTTATTCATGCCATTTACCAAAACGAAAGCATCAAATAAATAAATAAAACCATAATGTGGTCCACAGTACAGTATAAGAAAACATAAGCAATACTTCTGTCTGGCCAAGGAAAGAATTCCTAAAAGTGAACATCTATTAAATAAACCACAATGAAGGACAGAGAAAATGTTCGGGCACAGGGCAATTTCAAACCGCTGAAGATCGAGACACATCACGAACTAAATGACAACTCACATGTTATTTCAGAACAATATTCATAACAAGTGCACCATAAAGGGTTAATGACCCTACTGTCCATAGAGTTCATGTAAAATTTGGTGAGAAAAACATCAGCGACCCAAGAAAAGAGTTCACAAAACTGTTTTTTATAAAAAGATAAAAGACGTGAGTTTAATGAGCATGAAACATCCCAAGCTTACCAGTCACCAAAGACAGCAAATGAAAACAAGGACGTCACTTCTCACACACCGCAGGGCCCAGATATTTCGCCGTCTGAACTCTGAGACTCGGAGGGAAAGCAGAGAGCCCTTCTGCTAAGGTACCGGGGATGGCGTCTCCAGGAAGCAGCACAGTACTGGTCACACAAAACTTTTAAACATTTAGTCCTGTTGAATGTATTTCTATGTTCAGGGAATCCATCCCTCGGGAATAATGCAAGACAGAAACAATAATGTACGTGTAGCACCTTTGAGGCCAGCGTGAGCAGCCTCCCCGGGCAGGACAGACCGGGGACAGCAGATGCTCTGCAGGGCCCCACCGTCCATCCACCGCACTCCCGAGCAGGAGCAGCCGTCCGGCCCGCGTGGAGGGGGCTGCAGAGCCTTTAAGCCACAGAACTGGAGAACTGGAGAAGCACCACCGTGGACGACCCGGGGTGGTATTCAGGGTGGGGTTGGCCTGGGAAACAGGGGGAGGTGGTCATGCCACCTGCTCTCGACAGAGGGAAGCCTCTTGCTGCTCCCCAGGCGGTGAAGCCTGCTGTGGGTTCATCGAGTTGAGCCGGGTGATCGGTGCTTGTGGGTCGCACCTGCTGGGGGCAGGAAGAGATGGACAGAGATACGGTCAGTATTAACAGACAAATTAAAGTCCTTACAAGACACACAAGACAGTGTCAGACCACAGGCATCCCAGTGTTCACAGCAGCAATGGCCACGATCGCCAAACTGTGGAAAGAACCATGATGCCCTTCAACAGACGAATGGATAAGGAAGATGTGGTCCATATACACTATGGAGTATGATGCCTCCATCAGAAAGGACGAATACCCAACTTTTGTAGCAACATGGACGGGACTGGAAGAGATTATGCTGAGTGAAATAAGTCAAGCAGAGAGAGTCAATTATCCTATGGTTTCACTTATTTGTGGAGCACAACAAATAGCATGGAGGACATGGGGAGTTAGAGAGGAGAAGGGAGTTGGGGGACATCGGAGGGGGAGATGGACCATGAGAGACTGTGGGCTCGGAGAAACAAACTGAGGGTTTTGGAGGGTTGGGGGTGGGGGGATGGGTGAGCCTGGTGGTGGGTATTAAGGAGGGCACGGACTGCAGGAGCACTGGGCATTACACGTAAACAGTGAATCATGGGACACTACATCAAAAACTAATGATGTACTGTATGGTGACTAATATCACACAATAAAAAAACTTTTTTTTAAAGCGTCAGACCAAACACAGCAAATGGCTAGACATTATTCTTCGGCTCGTGGGAGAATCAGAGAAAGCATCGGGTAGGTTCTGTTCCCGCAACTCTCTCTTCAATCTCCTGTTGCGCTGAGCTAGGAAAACGTTCTTGGCACCCAGGAGAGAGAGTGGGGGAAACACGGCTTCAAAGCTCGCGGTGAGATGAAAAGGAGAGCAGGAACCTGGGGCGACCCCACTGGCGACCCCACTGGCGACCCCACTTGACTGCTCGTGCCCTTGGCTTGAACCGGACTGTTGGTGTGACTTGATTTCGTCACTTGAAGTTCTTCACGGAGTTGAGGCAGAGACAAAGATCTGGCAGGCGTTGTAGCAGTTCTGCGGGTTCCTCAAGGACGTGCGCTGCGGTAGGATTGCCCTTTGTAGCCATTGCACGTGGGTTACGCTCTCTGTCCACTGCATGGCCCCTACCATCGGGTCCTCATTTCATCGGGAGTAACTGATGTTCGGGAAGGCCAGCCGCCACGAGACCACCACTCTGCCCCAATCCAGGGACCAGTGTTCAGAAGGCACAACGGCCCCGAGGTTTCATGTGGCCCCCACCAACCAGAAGGAACTGGTAAAAGGAGGTGTCCGAAGCAAGGTTTTTGGCCAGCTCATTCCAGGGAATCACCCCACTTAAATCTGTAAGGGAATGAAGACTTCTGTTCTACCTTTGTCTTCCTATATTACAAATTATAATTTATGTTGCAAGTATGTTTCCATTCATATACAACGTCCTCAAGAAATAACTCTTCCCTTTAGGGTTCCATATCTTTAAAATGTTAAGTAATGTTGTCCAAATGTATTTTATTTAGTATTGGTATCTATTGGTATGATACAGTAGTCATTCGAATGCCGCTGAAAGAGTATGTGTTAAAAAGAGTTGTAAGTTTTTTTAGGTATAAAAACAAAAAGATAAACCGCAAGAAAGTTCTCTAGATTGAATGAAAACATTTGAAAGCCTTCGGTTTTCCCCTTTGGGCAAACTTATGGACTTGATACCTTGAAAATTTTCTGCTGTAAAATACTTATAAGTTATCAAATAAAAACCACATCTTTAAAGTTCATCACAGCTTTGTAGGAAAGTAAGAGAAATCCTCAAGGGATAAAACAAAATGGTGCAGGAACCTAGTGGTGAGCCCGCTATGAGTAATGGCTCACTTGGAGGCCTGTGTCCCCAAACCTTGTGCTTTGGTTTTAAAATCCACAAAGAAGCAGAAGAAAATAGCTAGGGCTCTTGGAAGGCTAGACTCTGGCTGGACCTCCTCCTGCAGCAAGAAACTCCAAGAGCCACACTCAGTAAGAGGATGAACACGAGAAATTATCTCTCCTTCAAAGGGGGACGTTCAGACACAGAGACCGACCGCAAACAGGCGATGACCCGGACACACACAGACACAAAGTGAGAAGCTAGGACTGTCAGACGCAGGGAGAGACCTTGTGTCCAAGTCTGTGTTCGGGGGACCCAATCTGAAAGAATGACAAGGTTAAATTCACTCCAGAAACAGAAATTTGGTCTGACATTTGAAAATCAATTAGTGTAGTTTGCCATATGAGTAGATTAAACCAGAAAATCCAAAGATCACGGCAATAGATGCCGAAAAATATTTGATAAATGTTCCCATCCTGTCAGCTTAAAGCCACGAGCGTAGTGCGATTTAAATGGGATCCACCAAAGTCTTTGAGAAAGCACGATGCCAAATGGTAGAACTTAAAATGTTCCTTTTCAAAAATCATTAAGACAATGTTGTCCTGGTACCACATACTGTTTGTTCTAGAGAATTCAGTACGAGTTAAAAATAGAGGGAAATGAAAATTTGAAAGGAAAATACAAAATTCCCACAACTTGAACATTATCTACAAAGAATTTCCCTTTAACCCTCTGCAAGTTATTCAGATTGATAACAAGGTTTTTAACACAATCGCTGGATATAACAGATTAAAAATCAATTTGATTTCTATACCCAAGCAATGAAGAGAAAAACAGAATTTTTATATACAGATGCTATTTACAATAGCAACAAAATATACAAGGTGTTAGGAATCAATGTAACCAAATATGTTTAAGATGTCTACAGGAAAAATTAAAGAACTTTATTAAAAGACATTTTCAGCTCCCCTGAATCGATTGGGAGAGACGCCGTGGTCATGGATGGAAGCACTCAGCGTATTAAAGATGTCCAATCTTCCCTAACTTCCCTAAATTTTAACAAGGTGGTTCATTAAGCTTGTCAAGCTGATTCTAAAATGTGTAAGGGGTAGGGGTACAAGCGTTCACAGGTTCCTGTAGAGGAAGGAAGGAAGTGTCTCACCAGACAGTGAGATGCGTTACGAGAAGAGAGGACCCCAGCGGCGTGACACCGACAAGGTGAACAGAACAGAGGAAGAGAGGACAGCGCGTCTCTCCATGTGAACAAGGGATTTGGCTCCTTCAAGCAGTGGGGGGAAGCCAGATATTCAAAACATGCCTCCAAAAGGGTAAGAAAAACGGAACTGAGCCTCCATCCCATGCCGTGCATACGCAGGTGAATAAACGTCAACGTGAAAAGGAGAAGAAAGAAAGAAGGAAGGCTCGTGACTTTTACGGTAGCGAATTTTTTAAAAAAAGCAAAGCACAAAACCAAAAAGGAAGTTTGATAAATTTGACTCCATGAAAGTTTAGAATCTCTGCTCATTCAGAAGACAACATAAAGAAAAGGAGGAGACGGGAACAAATCAGGAAAATCCATTTTTGCAAAGATCAGTGAGCGGAGTAGGTACACGACTCCTACATACCAGGGAGGAAGAACCAACAACCCTGAGGCTGAAATGAGTGAGCGCCATCTTGATCCCCAGTTCACGCAGGAGGAACGGCAAAGGCCCGCCACCCTCCCACGAGCCGCTCTGCGTCGGGGGCGACCAAGGAAACACAAAGTTGAGTCATGAGACGCCATCTTGCATCCTTGTGTGCAGGAAAACGTAGAGTCAACGATACCTTGCTAGTGGAATCTTTTTGCATACTTACTTGGGAAAATAATTATTAAATATGTGTTACAATTAAGAATGGGCAGAATTAAGAATAGAAATTCCATTCCTGGGGCACCTGGGTGGCTTCGGCTCAGGTCATGATCTCAGGGTCCTGGGATCGAGTCCCGCATCGGGCTCTCTGCTCAGCGGGGAGCCTGCTTCTCCCCCTCCCCCCCCCCCACCTCTCTGCCTACTTGTGATCTCTGTTTGTTGAATAAATAAAGAAAAACTTAAAAAAAAAAAGAAATTCCCTTCCTGTGTCCAGACCAATGTGTGTCAGAATATGCGTGCATGTGCGAGTCATTGATAAACAGTGCTTTAATGGCTAAGAACCACTTAGTTGTTGAACTTACATTTTTTTTAAAGCAAGTAATTCTAAAATAAAAATTTCAAAAAAATTATAAATAGTCAAAACGGCCACCGGCAGAAATGAAACATTATTAGACATGTGTCACCATTAAAATGAATAAATTATGGCTACACCGGCCAAGCTAGACGACTCAAGGACGTCTTGTTGATGAGAGACGGAAGGATCGGTGGTTGGCTGGGCTCGGGGAAGGGGCGTTAGGGGAGAGTCTTTGTGGGCACGAGGTTTCTCTTCAAGGTCATGAACATGTTCCAGGTTTAGACAATAGTGATTGTTTCACAACCTTGTGATCATGCTAAAAACCTCTGAACTGTATGTTTTTATGCAATATGAATTACATCTCAAGATATAGAACGTTGTTTAAAAAAAAAAAGCAAGTGACAGAAGACTGCAAATAGTGTGATGATGTTTCTAGAATGCTTAAATAAAAGCACAATGCAGAAATTTACCATTTAGGCTTACGACATATCAAAAAGACAAATCATAATGACAGTAAAAGAATGATAAAACCTCATTTAGAATGGTGGTAAGGCCAGTGTCGGACTTCCAAATACTGAATCTGCTCTCTTAGTTAGGGTTGGAACTGAGTACATTGATGTCCCATTACTTATAATTGGCATATATGTTAAACGTCCTTTTGCATGTGTGTACTATGTTGCATAATGTTAAAAAAAGGTGTTTCTTAAGGTAAACAAAACAAAATCCCATCAAAAACGTGTGAGAAAAGTTGGAAGAGGAAAACAGGATCTACTTTGTAAGTGTGACAAGTAAGAGATAACAAGTGCCTTGCCCTGTGATTACTCGACCCACGAGGAACTCAGAAAATCGAGACCCAGGCATGCACCTGGGGTGGGTGGTGATGGAAAAAGGTGACATGTCTGCAGGATATTTTGCGTGCAAGTAGATGGGCCCTGGCCCTGGACGGGCTGGGAGCGAGCCCCATGAGAACTGCTCGTACATCTCCAGCCCGAGTAACTGAAGTGTCGAGACCCACTTGCCAAGATAAGGAACAGCACAAAGTTATGTTTAGTCTCTGCAGCTCAGTGCTTAACAGTAAGAGGTTAGAAACAACAAAGACAGGCGAGCATAAGACGGTAGTTGAATGAATCATGGTGCATTTGCGCAGAGGAATGGTATGCTTAAAATCTGATAGTTCAAGACACTGGAGACATTTCAAATTTTACAAGAGGAGTCAAGTCTGCCTAGGCACTATGGTTTCCGCTTTGCACGATAACATTTCTATTATTTGTGGAGTTCTGTATCTGTCTATAATACATATATTTTTATATCTTTTATATATCTAAAAGATTATATATACATATAATCTTTTATATACACTTAGTGATGGCCAAACATCCAACAGTGTTAGCAATGGTACAATGATAATGCATTTAAATTTTCTTCTATTCACTTTTCCTGGAGTCTAAAAATGTTCTACAATCAGCGATGATGACTTCAATAATCGGAACATCTATGTGGCATTTAACATCGCCGCTGGAACCGTTGCCAGGCTCTTTGCGCATCTGTTGAGACGGAGAAGGGACACGGGCTTGGGAGACGCCTGGGAAGCCGCGGTGCCGTGAGCCGACGTGGGAGAGCGGCGGGCAGGAGCAACGTGCGTGTGTTACGAAATGATGGGGAGGGGGGCTCCAAGCCTCTCCAGGCGATCGAGCTCCTGCGCTCACTCCGACACTTCTAATGCACGAGCGCTGCACCTTCTTTTCGAGGGGATCCCACCTGATGCCGAGTGAACGCTCGGCCCGCACCTGCCTGCAGGAAACCACGTGCAGGCAGGAGGCGTCTCGGGTTTTCAATGTCTTTTCACCCGGTGGGATTCCAGGCGCGGGCGTCTCTCCTCCACAGGCCGGCGCGCTCTTCTTGCCTTGCCCTTTCTTCTTCGTGTTCTCCATCCTTTTCTGCTCTCCTACTCTTCTGCTTTTGGAAATAGGAACATCTTTTGGAATAAATACTACACATTGTGGCATCTACTACAGTTTAACCATGAGGTTCCTTGAGTCCTCTCGCCGAGGTGACACGCTTCAATCGGGGCAGATTTTATGAAATAAAACTCACATCATACAAAAGAGTGACATTAAATTATTTCCTTTCATACTATCTTATGGTAGGTTTTTGTGGAGAACATTTTGAGGCTTATTGTTTTAGAGCAGGTTCAAGGTCACAGCAACACCGAGAGGCAGGTGTGGCGATCTGCCCAACCCCCTCCCCGACCCGGACGCCCGCATGTGGGCCTTCCCCGACTGCTATGGTCACTCACCAGGATGATACAATTTTTACCAAGAATGCATCTTGGAAAGTAGATTTCAAAATATGAAAGCTATGTTTGCACTGAGCTACAGAGACCTGGGGACCCGTCTACTTCAGCACAGAGACGGCGAGTGAGCCTCTCCCTTCCGGTTCACCCCAGATTGCAGATTTCCCTCGAGCTCTACAAAGTACACACACACATTCAGTAACTGGAAAATGAATAAAAACGTAAAGAAGACACACGCTTTATCCCGATAGGTTTCTGCAATTAAAAATCAGAATAAGGGGCGCCTGAGTGGCTCAGTGGGTTAAGCCGCTGCCTTCGGCTCAGGTCATGATCTCAGGGTCCTGGGATCGAGCCCCGCATTGGGCTCTCTGCTCAGTGGGGAGCCTGCTTCCTCCTCTCTCTGTCTGCCTCTCTGGCTACTTGTGATCTCTCTCTGTCAAATAAATAAATAAAATCTTTAAAAAAAATCAGAATAAGAATAAATGAAACAAGATGGGATTGGGAGGGAGACAAACCATAAGTGACTCTTAATCTCACAAAACAAGCTGAGGGTTGCTGGGGGGAGTGGGGTTGGGAGAAAGGGGTGGGGTTATGGACACTGGGGAGGGTATGTGCTTTGGTGAGTGCTGTGAAGTGTGTAAACCTGGCGATTCACAGACCTGTACCCCTGGGGATAAAAATATATTATATGTTTATAAAAAATAAAAAATTAAAAAAAAATCAGAATAAACAAGTTCTACATTACCATACTAGCACAGGAGAAATGACTAAGATTTTATACATTAATCCACTTTCCTACCAAAATGACATTTTTTTTCTCTCCCTAGAAACTTGTAGCTTTTTCTGATTGGCTTCACTCATTTTTTGCCTCTAGCCATGGTTAGAAAACAAACCATGGGTTTTCTAGAATTAAATATAGAAATAGTTACTAAACATCTACTAGTTTATACTATGTATCCACTTCATATATATTCTTCCAGAATGCACAACTTGGCATAAAGAAGAGTCATTTTTTAGGTGTTGACCTTGTCTGACTCCCCCACAGAAGACCTCAGCTTCCCTACCTCACTCCGTCCCTTTCCCACGAGGCGTGAGGATGGATTCTTCTAGAAACTTTGAGGGCAGTGAACTCCTGTATGGCTCAGAGCTCTGTAACTCATGGTCACACTCACAGTGTTGGTTTCCCGGGACCCCTCTTTCTCCCCCGCACCCCGTCTCTCCCTGCACCCAGCACCCACTTCTGCCCTCCCTTCCCGCTCATGTGCTGTACCCTCTGGAATACCCACGGCTCGACCTCAAGAAACAAGGCTCTGTGTATCCTCGGGCGTCGGCCCCCAACTCCCTGAATAGAAGGGCCCCGAGATCTCCATGCTTGTGGCGCACAGAAGGTATGACGCAGAACACAAAATAGTAACAACACACGTTTATTGACTGTTTACAACGTGCAGGCCCTTTATCATTGAAAAGGCTTAATAGAGCGCTTTATTTGAGTTTTTCTGTAATTGCAAGAATGTCCAATTAGAGGACAAAGTATACAAGCACAATCTGGAAGGTAGAAGAACAATCCGGACAAGAACGGATAGAGCACCTGCGAGGGGGTGGGTTCCTTAAGAAAGTGGGTCAAGTCAGCAAAGGCCCTGGCGGGTTCAAGGGCCGTGAAGGGAGGTCTTTCAGGATGGGCCGTGAGGAGAGCCCGCCGGCCTGCAGCACCGCGGGCAGGAGGAAAGGTCGGGCACGGCTTCTGTCTGTTCCAGAATGACGTCAATGCTCATCCCGCGTGGTCAGTGGCACCTGACGGTCATCTAATGGCACAACGTCTGGAAATTCTTGACCTGAGCTTTCCCAGGGAGCTGCTGGCATAAACAAGTCACCTCTACCCCAGGTACTATGTGAGCAAGTTCTAACAAGCTGTCCGCTTGAGAGTCAAGGAAAGGCATTCTGACCCGTGTTCCAAAAATGCAAAAGCAGAAGAGAGATAGCAAGATGACACTTTGGGGGAAAGTTGGGAATGGGGGGTCTACGATTTCCAACAAAGCAGAACCGTGAGATGGAAAGGAGTGGTGGGGACCCCGTGTCCGGACATGTCCGAGGGCCCCAGAAGCTCCGTGCCAGGGACTCCCCCAGAGCGATCAGAGGCACATGTAGATCTCTCCTTGTCCCTGTCCCTGTCCCACACAAGGGGCGCCCTGGCTGGAGCCTCTCTGGTCACCAACTGTGGATGCCCACACAAGCAACACTGAGGGAAGGGGTCTCGAGCGCCCTGGCCTTCATGAGGGCTGGCCCCAGCTCAGTGGCCACCTTCACAGATGCTGTTAAACCCAACCTGCTGTGGACATCAGGCTCCCGCCCACAGCAAAACCCCTCCTGCCAGACACCTGTTCCCACACGCTTGCGCTAAGCGGTTTGTGCCTTTCAACCAGCCCCGTTTTACTTCTTGGTTTCCCGAACATTCTGGTACATTCTTCTACGTGTCATCTCACTGTACACTGGAGTCTGTGTCCTGTGGGGACCCCAGTTCCGTCCTGAGGACGCCGCTGCCCTTTGCCCCCAGGACCGGCGTGTTCTCCAGCTCAGCTCTCTGGCTCCTGGTGTCCCTGGTGACCCCCAGGGCTTTGCCGGCACAGGGAAGGGACATGCCGTACCCATGGCATTTCCTCCACAGGGACCCTGGCCAGTCTTCCATATGCCTCTGGGCTGCGTTCCAACCTCCTCATCCTCGCCGATGCCCACAGGGGAAGTGCTCTTGCTGTGGAGGTCAAGCCCCAGTTCACGGGATGATTCCCCACCATTGTCCCCGGCCGTGCTTCATCACCGCGGCTGCCGCCACACTCGCCTCTGCTCACTGCTGGGACTCCTCCCCGGTGGTTTCCTCCCACTTCAAAGGCTGCTCCTGCCCAGGACCCTCTGGACCCTCTGTGGGTTCTTCTCCCATCGCCTGTCAGTGCTGGCGTGGTCTGGGCAGCTGAGACCGCCTCTCGCTCACCCTCCCAGCCCGGCACCCAGTTAACTGCAGCTCTGGGCCCTGGCCCCCCAAACTGATCCCCTGTCCAAACCTGTCTATCCAACGGTCTGCCGACCTCTTCCCTGGGGCGGCTGACAGCTCTGTCCCACCCCTTGTGTCTAGAATCATTTACTCCATGCTCCCTCCCTGACCTTCTCTTAGGAGAGGGCACTGCGGGTCCCAGTCACCATGCAAGACTTTCCAAGAGCCATTTCTGACTCCCCACCTTTCCGCACACCTGAACCATCCCAAGGGCAACTGAGCCATTCGTTAGAGCTAAAATTATTTTCACATCTTTGACTATTTAATAGGTTCTTGTGTTACAAAATCCAGAAAAACCCAAAAGTCATTTAGTACAATGGGGGTCCTCACCCTACTTCCCACCCTCCCAACCCAGGTCTGCACTGTCACCAGCCTTGAGAGTATGTTTCCAGAGCATCTCTGTGTGTACGCACACATTTCCTTTTTATAAAAATAGCAGCATTCCATTAAGCACACTGTTCTGTGACGTCTACCCCACCTTGCAGTGTATTCTCCAATGGGATTGCGGTCAGTGTAGATAGAGCTGCCCCGTTTCCATCGCAGAACATTCTGGTATGCATTAAGACTACCCTTATACCTGCTAGGTTTTACGCGGATGTGCCCTGTTTATGAAATGGGCACTTGGTTCTCATCGTTAAAATATTTTCATTATGATTATATTTAAAATTATAATCCGGTCTTGATTAGGGACACCATCTGTCTATTTCCTTATGAGCTAATATCGATGGCTAGATACGTAGAGGAACAGGCAATGTTTGATCAGTCCCAAACTGTTGGCATTCAACTTGCTTCTAAGTTTTGGCTATCCCAGGCAAGCCTGCAACAAACACACTTGCATACATACATGTGATTTCACACAGGCGCATTTCTTTCTAATCCAGTCATTAATGCGATAAACACCCTTGTAAAGAAATCGCCTCGTGTATGCATGAATAATTCCTAGAAGTTAAACCGTGGGTCAAGGAACGTGGGCATTTGCCATTCGGGTAGATTCGGCGGAAGGGCTGGGCACACGCGCTTCTGTCGGTGCCCCTGCAGCCCGCTGTGGGAACCCCTCCCGATATTCTGGCAAACACCTGTGCTATCAAACTTCTTAGTCTGAGCCAATCTGATAGGTGAATGATTGTACCACTTTGTGTTTTTAATTTGCATTTATCTTATTATGGGAAAGGTTAAGCCGACTTCGGTATTTTCCAGACTTTCTGGTGCTTATTTAGTTTATCGTAACGTTTGTGTTCAGACCCGTTGCCCATTTTTGGATTCTTGATTATGGTCTTACGGGACCTCTCAGGTACTGACTAAGGACAGAATTAAAGCATCACCTGTGATACAGCTGTGATTATCTCCCCTCACAGAATTCTGGTTTAGGAAGTCAAATTCATCCAAATTTCTTTCATTTTCTCTTAAACTCTATGGTTTCGTGTTTTAATATTGAAATCTTTGGTTCAACTGACATTTCGGTGAAAGCAGATGGCCACGCAAGCTTAACGAGTCTTCAGATGTGTGTCCCGGTATGCGAGCCCCGTTTAGTGACAACCTGTCTTCTACCCTGGTGATGAGTAGTGCCCACTTGGGAAACGCATCAGGTCCCCCGGGGCGGTCCCTCTAGCTGTGGACGCAGCACGACGGGCCCCTCCGATTCGGCTATTTGCATACACGTCCCCTTCTTCCCCGCGGACGGTGAGCTTCCTGAGGGCGCTGCCAGGGCTGGAAATTCCGTTCCATCTCCTTACCGGCTCATTGGTTTGCCTGCCCCGTGACACGGGCGCCAGGCGAGGACTGAACATCTTGGCTCAGAGACTCGGGGTCGTCTTTCTTCTGCTCCACCCAAGCCCCGGCGGGGGGGTGCCCTGGAGAGCCCCAGTGCACCTGCTGTCCCAGCTGACTCACGGGGGCTTGGAGAGCCCACCTCCTCACCTCCTTTGTAGCCGGAAATAAGCAAGTTTGCCGTTTGTCTGAGAAGGAGCCGTCGCTTTCTCTGTTCGGGTGGTTGTCTGCAAACCCGTCCCTAGAGAGGCTTAAGTTGAAGGGTGGACACCGTTTACCCCTCGTTCACGAACCCAGCCGGAGGCGTCTGAGCAGGAGTGAGCCTGGGAAGACCGTCCCTCCCAGCAGGGCCCACTGGGGGGTGGCTGCAGGTTTGCGTTGTTGGGGGTTTGCATTTTTGTCCCCAGAGGACCCCACACAGTGTCTAGCACAAACTGAATGCTTGAAATATATTGATAAATTTTCCAGAATATTTCATTGGTTATTAGGGATTTATCACCAGATAACATAGCCAGAAACGAGGTATCCCGCGCCATTCCACACTATGCAAATAGTTCCTCAGCCTGGAGTCTGGGGCGGGCTCAGCACACCGCTTTTTAAAAATTAACCTAACACTGGACTAAATAGAATTAGTCATGTTTGTCTAATTAAAACTGATCTCCATGAAACAAAATTTGGAGACTGTATTTACTAGTTTCATTCCCTGGGAAGGCTTCAGCCGGTAACTTGGAAGGCAAGCTCTGGGTGTAAGTGCCCTTAATCTATTTTAAATGAATGTGCCTTAGTTATAAAATGTGCACTTGGTCATTATCACTAAGATGTTTTAATGATGCACTGTCATGTTTGCAACTGTAATCTAGTCATGAGTAGGAACACCATCCAGTAAAGAAAGCTGGAGACAAAAAAAGGGCTTGTCCCCCGATGGAATTAGCTGCAGATTGCAAACACCATTCAGGAGGCAGAAAAGGGAACTGCATTAAGAATGTAAAGGGAAGGGCGCCTGGGTGGCTCAGTGGGTTAAAACCTCTGCCTTCGGCTCAGGTCATGATCCCAGGGTCCTGGGATTGAGCCCCACATGGGATTCTCCGCTCAGCGGGGAGCCTGCTTCTCTCTCTGTCTCTGCCTGCCTCTCTGCCTGCTTGTGGTCTCTCTCCATCTCTCTAATAAATAAAGTCTTTTTAAAAAAAATGGGAGAAGTTCGCCCAAGAGTGTTTACTAAAATAATAATAATAATAATAATTTAAAAAAGAATGTAAAAGGAAGAGAAGAACCAATGGGAACAGCAGCGAGATTCAACAGCACGGGGTTAATTTCCATGTTAACGACTCGGCGCCTAACATCAAGCACAACAAATCAAGACACCTTCAAAGAGATTCATTTCGAAGTTGCCTTGCACTCGTTCTCGTGTATCTCCTTTCCTTCTTGTGCTGCAAACAAAATTATAATCGGACGATGCTGCTACTTAGCAAGGTGAAATTCAGTTCTTCTTCTTCTTTTTTTTTTTTTTTTTTTCCATCCTGCCTTGTCCTACAATTTTTCTGAACATGTAATGTGATGTGGTGGGAGATGGTTTGTAAAACCTTTGTGCTCAGAGATGAAAATCACTTTCTCTGCCATATATTATTGGCAAGAAGAGGCTAAAATAGCAATATTAGGAATGAATATCAACTGTTAAGAAAATTAAGAACATGCCAGATGATGGTCATAATAACATATAATAATTTTTGTTTCCAAATTATGAGACAATATCGAATAAAAGGTAGAGAAAAAAAGAAACTTCTTGGACATTGATCATTTAAGGAAATAGTGCCTTATTATTTAGATAGAAAACTAAAAGGGTAAAGACTTACATTCTAGATAATTCCTAAAATACATTGAAGCTTAACAAATACTGAACATATGTTTAGTGATTTTTATATTTTGGATTGAGGAAGATACAAATTCATCTGAGTAGTGAAGGATATTCCTCCTTTCCTATTATTCTATAATTAAAAAACAGTGTGATTTTAATCAATGGGGCCAAATGGCTACAAGCATATTGATTTCCTTTTTAATTCATACTAGAAGGGGTATGGATGCCATGTTGAAATTGTAATACACTCTCAGTGTGTAGAAATGTTAAAATCAGGTACAAGTTTACCAAAATAAAAACAGAAAAACATCAGCTCTCAAAATAGCAATATACTTCATTTTCTGTTTGCTTTTCAGTAGCAGTAATAAATACAGCTTTTTAGTTTTTCTATTTACCACGTAAAAAGGCATTCTCGCAGTATAAAATGTAATTTTAAGAGAACTTTTATATAGAATTCTCATTTTTTCCATGTTTTAGCAAGACGAGAGACTGAAATCTTAATAAAGAACCAGCAAAGGTGAAATTCTGGCCAGTATTTACACTCAAAGTGGTCATTCTTGGAACGAGCTTATTTGAACTGACCTCTCCACCCAACACTCAACAGCCAGCAGGAAACGGCCCTAAGAGCATCATTGTTATTTTCCTCCGAACCTCGCTAACTCGTATTTCCTCAGGCCAGTCGATATCACTTGCTGTTAAGTGTTCTAGACAAGGAAAAAGTATAGTAACTACGTGAGTAGTTAATTGTTCTTACAATCGTACGTGGGCACATAGCACACGTGAGTGGCATTGAAAGACTGAGGTTCCATTCCCACTTGCGCTGGAATCGTGTCTTTACATGGTGTCAGCATCATGGGATAATTACCTATATTTCACTTGTCCCATAAGCCGGTAAGAATCAAATATCGTAGCATCCATGTATATACTGATAAATTGCCCTTACCAGTTATAACATTGCTTTTTCCATATCGGTACTTTTTTTTCAACCACAGGTAGTGTACCTGGAGGACACGCTTGGTGGCAAAGAAATGGAGTCTTCTTATCTCCTCAGTCTATTTAGACAGAGAACTTTCCTCTAAGTGGCATTACTCACTTGAGCGTCTCTATTATTTGCGCTGCCTGAGGATGAATTAGAACAATTAAAAAGAAGATGTAATTTATACATTTAGAGTTGATAAATAAATCAAGTGTATAAGTTCAAATTATTTCAATAAAAATAGTCACATTGGACATTTATTAATTGCCATTTATTGTTTATAGTTTAAAAGTGTTTTCGCTATTCTTAGCTTTTAAGATATATTTTCTTTCCCATCCATTCTTTTTAAAATTTTGCTTTTCAATATCCTTGAAGATGACCAGCATTTATTCTCAAAAAATTTGAGACTGGTAGGTCAATGTAGTGAAGAAATACGATTAAAAAAAAAGTTTGCTTGCAAGAGAAGCAAATCTTGATTTTAAACTCACGTTTACTCCAAAATAGTCCTGAGTTTAGATCCTTGTTTGTTTTAACTTTGTTGACTAGGTGGCTTTCTAAGCTTTTAAGCGAACACTGATGCTCATTTTTTATCCACTGACTGTTCTTGTAAATACATATGCAAATTGAGATATGAAATGGATTTTAAATTTGAATGTATTAGCTTGATACTTCCCCAGGCATAAAAGAATAAGTTTTTCAACTTAATGGAGCCATTCGTTTGTCCCCTGATAATGCCCTGGTTCGCTCACTGCCCGTGTTTCTTTGTTTTCTCTTTCAGTGTTTCTAGCAGCGTATTTAAAGATTCGTGCAAAGCAAATGGATGTTAGGTCTTAACCAACTTTCTGCCCCTACTCTGACTGCAACGTCTTGCAAAAAAGCCTGCTCTGCCTTAGGAAACAGCGTTGCCAGTTGGTGGCACCATTCACAAGACCGGGTCCCATTTCGCTTGTGATCTTTAGGTTGGATTTCAAAACAACTCTAGAAAACAGACTCAAAGGCGAGCCTAGAAACAGCACGTGAACTGCAGAAAAGTAGAAGGTTTCTGACTACAATCCAGTTCCACAAAACCCCGGAGCATCTGGCAAAAAGCAGGGTGGCTCGTGTCCTACTTACCTCCCGAGCGGTTTACAAACAGGGTGAATGCTCGCTCGAGAGCAAACAGTGGGATCAATTGAACTCAGGCTGATCTCTGCTTCCTAACATTTGCTCTGTTCAAGGACACCCAGCGCTCCTCACTGCTCCTTCCCCCTCCCTCCTAGAAAATAGAGCTGTGTCATTTTAGAGACTTTTTTTTTCTTTTATGTCATCTGCTCATGATCTCAGATTGAGAAGTAGACAATTCTGTTCTGCTCTGACAGAAAGCCACAATAACAACAAACAAACAACGTTTTAACCCAGCAGCGGACACTGACAGCCAGCACTACCCAGGGCACCAATCTGGTCGTGCATAATGTGAGTGTATTAGGCTACAGGGCAAGTATTCCAAGAGGGATAATCTAAGAAGGAACCTCCCCCCCTTTTTTTTTCACGGTACAGTAATGTTATACAGTCATTAATGTAAAATTTTTATTTTGATCATGGAAAGTCCATAGGGAAAAAATGGTGTTTTTTTTTTCAATTTAGAAATATATTCTCAAAATTCTAACACAACAAAATCCAGAGGTGAACTGATAAAAATGTTAAGTCACTAACTATAGTCACTTTGTAATTCGTGGTTTATATGTTTAAATTTCTTCAACATAATTATATTTAAAATGAAAATGTTTTCGGTATTGGGTGAGCTGTGCTTGTTCCTACAACATAACTGAGTGTTTTCCTAAAGAGCAGTAATTCAGTGCATACATTTTTCTGAAGAACTCTTATTTTTAAGTCATATTAAAAGTTACAGTAGTCTGCTCCACCAAATACGCCCATGAAAGTCATTTATTTTAGAAAATCCCTCTTTCAGAAAACCCTCCTACCTAATGAATATTTAAGAAAGATGTATGTATTCTTAATGAATGAGCAACGTAAACACCTAAGTGGGAAGCCTTTATAATTTCCAAGGAACCAATCTGATCTATTAACAAACCCTGATTCCTCAGACATTTGGAATGCCATGCATAGATAGTAAGCTATCCAAACAGTACTTACATTCTCTCATGTCAATCATTCTGTTGCACTCAATTAGCATGTTACAAAATTCTTGTGAAATTTCAGTTGAAACATATTAGCAAATATATTGGTGGGGAAAAAAAAAAAAAAAACCAACAGCTATGAAAGTCCAGGAAGTCCTCTTATGAATTCTAGATGAGGAAAAGGCTGTCTTTGCATGGCTCATTCATCAGAGAAAGAGAACTGTATTAAATGAGCTACGGAAATACATTATTTAACAAAGCAAACTGTGATAAAATGCTGTCCCTTTTTTAAAAGACTAACTAGGGGGGCACCTGGGTGGCTCAGTGGGTTAAAGCCTCTGCTTTCTGCTCAGGTCATGATCCCAGAGTCCTGGGATCCAGGCCCACATCAGGCTCTCTGCTCCGCAGGGAGCCTGCTTCCTTCTCTCTCTCTGCCTGCCTCTCTGCCTGCTTGTGATCTCTGTCTGTCAAGTAAATAAATAAAAATCTTAAAAAAAAACAAACAAACTGATTAGGTCCTCTGACATAAGGCTCTGAGGTTCAAATCTCTTCCTAAAGCATATTTTATGTTACGTTATTTTGTTTTTTTCCCCCAAAGCACATTTCAAATCCAAGCTATTGTAACTGGTTGCATAGTGTTCCACTTAGCTATCTGCTCAGACCGTTTTTAGATACAGCTCATCCAGATAGGAAAAACTGTCAAAACTACTGGGTTAAGAATTACAAAGGGGAAAAAAAACATCCAAAAACCTCCCAAGCACTAAAATGCTATTTACTTTTGTCCTCCTCGGTGTGTCTGCCTTCGAAGAGAAGGATGCTTACTCTTATTTGCTTTATTATTATTTGTATTATGGAAGTGATGCATTTTTAATGTCTACCTTTTTATGAAATTGACTGCTTTGTGAAAGGTCATTAAAGGATCCCAGGAAGGACATTTGTTTTAATCAAAGAATCATCATGTAGGATTCTATGTAAACAAAACAGAAAGGACAAACAAGAAAGGACAAACTGGCTAAAAGATATGACCATTTAGTTATTGGTAAAACCAAGGAGAACTTCCAACGAAGGATCTTGGACCATGAGAAAAAATTTCATCCAGGCTGCTGGCTGGCAAGAGGCCATGCGAAACAGCACCCAGCCCTGCACGGAGAGCTGGTTGACAGATGTTATTAGCTGACTTTTGCTGAAAAAGTACAGGAGAACAGTTGGAAAATCACAAGGTGTCGGACAAGCTTTAAATAAATAAATAGCTTATTTGGCAGTAGAAAGGGAGAAAGACAATGAGCTCCTTCGTTGAGGAAGAAGACGGGGGTACTTCTAATTACAGAGTTCCTTACTGTTGGTTTCATGGGCTGACTTCTTAATGAGAATGGAAATTGTGCCTCCCACACTTGTATTTAGAGGTTCTAGGACTTGAGAATGACAATTAGTTTGCAGTTTTGCTCCAGATTTGTGATCTTCCTGGTATGAGAATGCCACTGATGTAGGTGAGAGCTCGTCACCCTCCTCCCTTGGTGACGGAGGCAGCACGTGGGGAAAGTGCCAAGTGCCGACTTAGGGCTTCTAACACCTTGACTTGAATATGGCATTTAACACTAGAATAGCCCTAAGGAAAAAAACAAACACTCCACAGATGACACTTGTTAACATCTGAGGGGCACAGCAAATAAGGATTCAGAGAATATGTGAAAATCTAATTTTGTAGGAGAGGCCCAGACAAAAGGAGAAGAATGAAACAATTGCAAGAGATACTTTCTTGGAGGAGATCATTAGCCCACAAGGCTGAGAGGAGGTTATCCCAGGATCACCCTTGGCTAGTCAGGGTTGCTGAACATACAGGCAGGCCCATTTGGATCCCTCACAAAGTGAGATGGAAATCATCACAAAGCAGACAAAACTGGGCCACATTTCTTTCAAATTCCAAGAATCCCGTCATCTCTCTTTTCTGAGTAGACATATTGCTAGGCAACATTTGTTAACACAGAAAGGACAACAAGATCTAAAAAGAATAAAAATCCACCAAATCTACAAAGGTGCGCCAGACACACAATCTTACACACACAGATGCACACGCACACACGCACATACAGGCACGCACACTTCACACGACCTTCCAAAAGGTATTATTTTTTTAAGCATGACTTAAAATGGAAGACCGACTTTCAATTCACGTCTTTGAGGCAAGCTCTGTCCTTCCAAATTCAGGGTACTCCACAAGAAACTAACTGTATTGGGGCTAAAACCCTTGTTATCTTTGCGTAAACAGGGCTCTTTTGGCACAGAAGATCAACTGGCAGAATCCTAAGTCACATGCGGACAAATATGTGAAAATATTTATTACCCTTTCAAAAATCACGATCTTAACTTATTATCCTTAGACTTAAGATTTCATTATGTTTAAAATAAAGACCTTTGTAAACTATAGAGGACATTCAAAGGCAAACTTCCAGGACTTAATAGAAAATAACCAACATTATTGTTTCCAATTATTTCACGAAGACACACAAATTAGAGGAACAGAATAGACAAGGGCTGGTTTTGTTCGCCTTCTCGGGTTCCGCAGGGGCCCGGAGCCCGCGCTGCTCTCCGCTCGGGGACGCCACCCCCCACCCCCCGCTGCTCCCACCGTGACATTTAGGAGACGCGGCTGCAGGGCTGCTTATTTGTGATCGACTTCGGAAGTCACAAAAGCCACCACAAAAGCCCTGTAGCTGGAAAACACTAGAAGCGCTTCTTCAAGGGCATTTTCGAGGAGGCCGTCGCCGCCCGCGAAGGGCGCGCAGGTCTGGAGCCGCCCGCCCCGCGCCCGGACGCGCGGGGCCGCGAGGGTCGGGCGGAGAGGGCCCCCGGCGCGGGGACCGGGGCCCGGGCTGCGCCCCCGCCGGCGCCCGCCCTCTCCCCGGCGCTATGGAAACCGCATTCTTGCGCGCCTGCTCCTCCTGCCGCTCCTCCGACCACATCCCGGGCCGGGGACTGCAACTTCCCGGGCGCCCGACAAGTGAATGGCGCTGATGACGCCCCGGAAGAACCCGCGACCTGGGTGCGGGGGAAGGGCGTCCCCGGGCGGGGGGGGGGAACCCCGGGAGCCGCCCGAAGGGAACCCGGTCGGGGGTCCGGGGCGCCGCCCGCGCCCCTCCCCTCCTGCTGGGAAAGGGCCCCGCGCGGCCTCCGACCCGGCGCGCTCCGGTGACTAATGGGATGCTCGTAAACAAGGCGCGGGCCGGGCTCCCGGGAACCACCCAGGCGCACACCCGCCGCGGCGGCCGGGCGCGCGCCCACCCCGAGTTTGGGCGCCAGATCCGCGCGCCCAAGTGCGTGATGGAGGGAGGGGGGGAGGCGAGGGCAGCCGAGTTCACGGGCCCCCCCGACCCCCGCGAGGGCGGCGGCAGCGATGCGGGGCCCGAGGACGGGCGCTGCTGCCACCACCGCCCCCCCGCCCCCGGCGCCCAGCCCCGGCCGGCGGTCCCGGCCCTTGATCTCCGCCGGCCCCCGCCCCGCGCGGCGTCCCCTCCCCCGGCCTCCTCCCCGGCGGAAGCTGCGAGCCCAATTAATTGAGTCCGAGGCGGGAGGGAAGGGCCCTCCGCGCGGAGGCCGGCCCCCGCCCCTCCCGCGCGCCCCTTTTCCCGCCCTGGGTGGCATCTCCTCCGCCGGCATCCACAACGAGCCTCTGATTAATGAGGCTCGGGCCGGCCCCCACCCCGCCCGGGCCCCGGCCTCCGCGGGAGGGGGAGGGGACGGCGGGAAACGCAGCCCCGGGAGAAAGGGGGGCGGGGCGGGGGCGCGCGGCCCGCCCCCTGTGCGGCCCGCGCCCATTGGCTGCGCCGGCCGTCCGTCGGGGGGCGCGGCGCCAATGCGGGCGGCGGGGCGGGGCGGCCGCGCCGTGTGTGCCTGCGTAACGCCGAGTCACATGTTGTTTTGCTCTTCTTAGTTCAGTCACTCGGTGCGCGATGTGTTACTCACTGTGCGGCGGGGACCGCGACGAGCCCGGGTCGCCGTTGGCAGCAGCGGCAGCGGCAGCGGCAGCGGCAGCGGCCCCGGTGGCGGCGCGGACCCCGAGTGCCTGGGCGCACCCCGGCACCCCGGAGCGCGGCGCAGCGGCGGGACCCGTGCGGCTGCGCGCGCCTTAGGCTCGGCCCCGCGGCTCGGCGCGGGGACCCCGACTCTCGGCCCAGCCCGCGAGTCCCCAGGCGCCGCCCGAGAGATCTCGCCCGGGAGGCAGCGGCCGCGGGCAGCCGGGCCGGGGGGCGGCCACCGCCCGCGCCGGGCATCCTCCGGGGCCCGGGAGCGCGGAGGGCGCTGCGCCACCGCTCGGGGACGGCCCCCGCGGGCCTCCCCCAGCCTTCCCCACCTCTGGGCCCGAGGGACGCGGGCTCCGGCGGACGAACGCGGGGGGCAGGGAGCCGCCCCCGCCCGCGCCCCCGCCCCCCCACGCGCGCCCCCAGCTCCTCCGCGCCCGGCCGGGCGGCGCGGCCTGAAACGCCGGCGATGGCGAGCCCGCCGCTGCACGGGGCCCCCGGGCCGGCGGGCGGCGACGGCCCCAACCTCAACAACAACAACAACAACAACCACAGCGTGCGCAAGTGCGGCTACCTGCGCAAGCAGAAGCACGGCCACAAGCGCTTCTTCGTGCTGCGCGGGCCCGGCGACGAGGCGGCGGCGGCGGCGGGCGGGGGGCCGGCGCCGCAGCCGCCGCGGCTCGAGTACTACGAGAGCGAGAAGAAGTGGCGGAGCAAGGCGGGCGCCCCGAAGCGGGTCATCGCGCTCGACTGCTGCCTGAACATCAACAAGCGCGCCGACGCCAAGCACAAGTACCTGATCGCGCTCTACACCAAGGACGAGTACTTCGCGGTGGCGGCCGAGAACGAGCAGGAGCAGGAGGGCTGGTACCGCGCGCTCACCGACCTGGTCAGCGAGGGCCGCGCCGGCGACGCGCCCCCGGCCGCCGCCACCGCCGCGTCCTGCAGCGCCTCCCTGCCCGGCGCCCTGGGCGGCTCGGCCGGCGCCGCCGCGGCCGATGACAGCTACGGGCTGGTGGCGCCCGCCACGGCCGCCTACCGCGAGGTGTGGCAGGTGAACCTGAAGCCCAAGGGCCTGGGCCAGAGCAAGAACCTGACGGGCGTGTACCGCCTGTGCCTGTCGGCGCGCACCATCGGCTTCGTGAAGCTCAACTGCGAGCAGCCGTCGGTGACGCTGCAGCTCATGAACATCCGGCGCTGCGGCCACTCGGACAGCTTCTTCTTCATCGAGGTGGGCCGCTCGGCCGTCACGGGCCCGGGCGAGCTGTGGATGCAGGCGGACGACTCGGTGGTGGCGCAGAACATCCACGAGACCATCCTGGAGGCCATGAAGGCCCTCAAGGAGCTCTTCGAGTTCCGGCCGCGCAGTAAGAGCCAGTCGTCGGGCTCGTCCTCCACGCACCCCATCAGCGTCCCCGGCGCGCGCCGCCACCACCACCTGGTCAACCTGCCCCCGAGCCAGACGGGCCTGGTGCGCCGCTCGCGCACGGACAGCCTGGCCGCCACCCCGCCGGCCGCCAAGTGCAGCTCGTGCCGGGTGCGCACGGCCAGCGAGGGCGACGGCGGCGCGGCGGCGGGCGCGGGGGCGGCGGGCGGCAGGCCCGTGTCGGTGGCCGGGAGTCCCCTGAGCCCCGGGCCGGTGCGCGCGCCCCTGAGCCGCTCGCACACCCTGAGCGGCGGCTGCGGGGCCCGCGCGAGCAAGGCGGCGCCGGCGCCGGCAGGGGGCGCCCTGCAGCACAGCCGGTCCATGTCCATGCCCGTGGCGCGCTCGCCCCCGGCCGCCACCAGCCCCGGCAGCCTGTCGTCCAGCAGCGGGCACGGCTCGGGCTCCTACCCGCCGCCCCCCGGCGCGCACCCGCACCTGCCGCACCCCCTGCACCAGCCCGCCGGCCAGCGGCCCTCCAGCGGCAGCGCCTCGGCCTCGGGCTCCCCCAGCGACCCCGGCTTCATGTCGCTGGATGAGTACGGCTCCAGCCCCGGCGACCTGAGAGCCTTCGGCGGCCACAGGAGCAACACGCCCGAGTCCATCGCCGAGACTCCCCCGGCCCGGGACGGCGGCGGGGGCGAGCTGTACGGGTACATGACTATGGACCGGCCCCTGAGCCACTGCGGCCGCCCCTACCGCAGAGTGTCGGGGGACGCGGCCCAGGACCTGGACCGAGGGCTGAGGAAGAGGACTTACTCCCTGACCACGCCTGCCCGGCAGCGGCCGGTGCCGCAGCCCTCCTCTGCGTCCCTGGATGAGTACACCCTGATGCGGGCCACCTTCTCTGGCAGCTCCGGCCGCCTCTGCCCGACCTGCCCCGCGTCGTCTCCCAAAGTGGCCTACCACCCCTATCCCGAGGACTACGGGGACATCGAGATCGGGTCCCACAGGAGCTCCAGCAGTAACCTGGGTGCCGACGATGGCTACATGCCCATGACCCCTGGCGTGGCCCTCCTGGGTGGGGGTAGTGGCAGCTGTAAGAGTGATGACTACATGCCCATGAGCCCCACTAGCGTGTCCGCCCCGAAGCAGATCCTGCAGCCTCGGGGGGCTGTCGCCGCAGCCCTGCCCCCCACGGGAACCGCGGTGCCCGCGCCCACCCCTATGGTCAGCAGGGCTTTTCCCGCGAGCGGGGGCAGCTACAAGACGAGCTCCCCAGCCGAGAGCTCCCCCGAGGACAGTGGGTACATGCGTATGTGGTGTGGCTCCAAGCTGTCCATGGAGAACGCTGACACCAAGCTGCTCCCCAACGGGGACTACCTCAATATGTCCCCCAGCGACGCGGGTACCTCGGGGACCCCTCCCGACTTCTTCTCAGCCGCCTTGCATGGCAGCGGGGAGATGCTCAGGGGAGTCCCTGGCTACTGCTACAGCTCCCTGCCCCGCTCCTACAAGGCTCCCTACACGTGCAGCGGGGACAACGACCAGTACGTGCTCATGAGCTCCCCCGTGGGGCGCATCCTGGAAGAGGAGAGGCTCGAACCCCCGTCCAGCCCGGGGGCTGCGCCGGCCAGCAGCGCCTTTGCGGCGGGAGGTGGCCACAGCCAGCCTCCTCACCCAGTAGTGCCTTCGCCCAGCAGGCCGAGTGGCAGCAGCGGCGGCCGCCCAGAGGGCTTCCTGAACCAGCGCGCCCGGTTAGTGCGGCCCACACGCCTGTCCCTGGAGGGGCTGCAGACCCTGCCCAGCATGCACGAGTACCCTCTGCCCCCGGAGCCCAAGAGCCCCGGCGAGTACATCAACATTGACTTTGGCGATGCCGGAGCTCGCCTGTCTCCGCCCGCGCCCCCGCTGCTGGCTTCCGCGGCCTCCTCGTCCTCACTGCTGTCCGCCAGCAGCCCGGCCTCCTCCCTGGGCTCCGGCACCCCGGGCACGAGCAGCGACAGCAGGCAGCGCTCCCCGCTCTCCGACTACATGAACCTCGACTTCAGCTCGCCCAAGTCGCCCAAGCCGGGCACCCAGAGCGGGGACCCCGTGGGCTCCCTGGATGCCCTGCTGTCCCCCGAGGCCTCGTCCCCCTACCCGCCGCTGCCCCCGCGCCCCGCCGCCCCCGCCTCCTCGCTGCAGCCGCAGCATCCCCCACCACCGCCCCCAGGGGAGCTGTATCGCCTGCCTCAGGCGTCCGCCTGCCAGGGCCCCAGCGCTGCCTCCTCTTCGTCCTCGGAGACCGGGGACAACGGTGACTACACCGAGATGGCCTTCGGCGTGGCTGCCACCCCGCCACAACCCATCGCGGCCCCCCCGAAGCCGGAAGGTGCCCGTGTTACCAGCCCAACGTCCGGCTTGAAGAGGCTGAGTCTCATGGATCAGGTGTCAGGTGTCGAGGCCTTCCTGCAGGCTAGCCAGCCCCCAGACCCTCACCGGGGAGCCAAGGTCATCCGCGCAGACCCACAGGGGGGCCGCCGGCGCCACAGTTCCGAGACCTTCTCCTCGACCACCACTGTGACCCCCGTGTCCCCGTCCTTCGCCCATAACCCTAAGCGCCACAACTCGGCCTCCGTGGAAAACGTCTCTCTCAGGAAAAGCAGTGAAGGGGGCGGCAGCGGCGTCCTGGGTGGGGGTGACGAGCACCCCGTGTCCCCTCGCCAGCTGCAGCCGCCGCCCCCCCAGCAGGCACGCCCATGGGTCCCGAGTCAGCCGGGTGGCTTGGTGGGCGTTCCCGGGGGCAGCAGCTCTCCCATGTGCAGGGAGACCTCTGCCGGCTTCCAGAATGGCCTCAACTACATCGCCATCGACGTGAGGGACGAGCCTGGGCTGTCACCGACCCCACAGCAGCACCCGCATCCGCAGCCCGGAGACAAGAGCGCCTGGGGCCGGACCCGCAGCCTCGGGGGTCTCATCAGCACTGTGGGGGGCAGCGGCAGCAGTGGGGTTTGCGGGGGGCCGGGCCCTGGCGCCCTCCCCTCCGCCAACACCTACGCCAGCATTGACTTCTTGTCCCATCACCTGAAGGAGGCCACCGTTGTGAAAGGTGAGGCCCTTGGATCTTGTGGTTGGCGGGCGGAAGGGGGCAGCCCGTGGGCGGGCTCTGGGTTCGCTGCCACTCTTCTCTGGTGCCTTGACCTGAGCGCCCAAATACCGGACCAGCCTTCTTGTTTTGTTTTCCTTGGGGCTCTTCCCCTGGCTTCCTCCTTCTCCAGACACCAAGAGCCGTCCGGCGGTCTTGGAGTCGAAGGGGACGTTTCCCACTCAGGAGACGCGGGTTTGTTTTTCTGGTCCAGCCCCCTCTTCCCATCGGTTCCCAGGACGGTGTCTTCCCAGGTCAGCTGCCCCACAGTGCCAGCTGCGGGTCCTTGACCTTAAGTTTGACAGCTGCCTCACCTTTTGCTTTGTTTTCCTGGAGCCACGACCCACCTGATCTTTGTGGCGGCTCAGAGGTTATCACTACAGGTCTGCAAGTCATTTGGAAAATGAGTGTCCATTTTGGTGGTTGCAGCAGGGAACAGTGAACCATTTTCTCTCCTGAGGGTCTGGAATGGGGACGGCGCCCGCGCACGGCAGGAAAGCGGCAGAGTCCAGGTCTGCCTGGCCGTGACCTGGTCCCAGCTAAACCGGGTGGTGGGGTTGCAGAGGTTCCGATGGCCGAGGTCTAGGGTGTGGCCCAGAGTGCACCTTCCTAAGAAGGCTGCGTTGATGCTGCTGGTTGGGGGCGTCCTCTGAGTGCCCTGTCCCCCTTGAGGCTCACTCACCTGAGGAAGTTAACCTCCGGGGCCTGGCCCAGACACAAGCCGACGAAGCCTCCAGCGGGCAGACCGCAGGCCCCGGCCCAGGTGATGGGAACGTGCAGCGGGGTCTAGTATCAGTGCTTTAGGGAGAACAAGTGGAAGACGACCTCATGGGTCTTCTCTGGAACAACTGGGCGGGAGGGTGCCCTGTATCGTTCACAGACTCATCAGATACCCACGAGGAGGGAGGGGTGTGCTTGCTCGGCTGGTGGTGTGTTCTGAGGATCTCAAACTTCAAATGGCTGGGGGTGGGGGGTGGGGAACAAGGGGGAGCCAGTGTTCATTTCCTCATTTTCTTTGGTGGTGGTGGGTGGGCTGCTAGGCACGGAGAGGCTCTGGGGGAACCATAAGACAAATCCCAAAACGCAAAGTAGCGAAAAGGGTTCCGTAGCCTGAGTTCTGTGCCGAGGTCAGCAGGCTGCCGAGGGTCCGAGGGGATGATCTCAGGGGCTTGGGGATCCGTGTGTGCCTTTTGTCCTTAAAACAAACAGAGTAGCAGAATGCCCCCTGAGTCCACATGGGGTTTGGAGTTTGCTGGGACGGTCGGTCCCTGGCGTTCGGAAGTACAGCGACAGGGTAAACAGGCAGTTGTCCTGTTAGGACAGGGGAAGAGCTGTTTGGCTTCATTTAAACCATAGAGTGAAAGAGGAGAGAGTTCTAGGGAGTTACCAGAAGCATAGAGCTGTGGCATCTGATTAGATCCCGTGGAACTGGTGGGAATGTATCCCGTAACCGGCGACTCTCCACTGAAGGTCACTGCACTTGGAGTTAAGTGAAGCCCTTGCAGGTACTTCAGAAAAATGGCTTGTGTGAGTCCCGGGGTGGAGGGAAGAGCCGCCTGCCAGGACACAGACCAGAGAAACGGCCCCCGCAGCTCTGGAACTGGGTCTGGGGAGAGATGCATCCTCACAAAAAGTTCTTTTCGTCCGCCCAGATGGGTGTATAGGGTATATGCCCTCGTGAACGTGAAAGTACATTTTGCTGAAATCTGATTCTAATCAGAAAAGCAGCCTGAGAACATAACACCTTTTAGGCCTTTTGGGGAAGGAGGCAGCAAAAACCTGGACTGGACCGCGCGAGGCCCCGGGAGCAGGTTCTGGCAGCCTCAGGAGGAGTGAGCTGGGGTTTACGTGGCCAAGCCTGCAAGGATTCCAGGCCTTTCTGATGAAGGAGATACATTTGGGAGCATGATTCGTGTATGATAGAATGACCTTTGCAGACGAGAGAAAATTCTAAACCTCAAGGGAGGAGCTTAGTTGGAGACCTGATTTCGCTTTGTTCTGTTGGTTTTCCCACCAGTATAAAATTCCTTTCAACCTATAGGATTCAGGACTCTGAAACCGAAACAGCCGTTCACACGCTGCACGCTGGCTGAACAGGGGTGAGGCCGGATTTGCTTGCTGTTTTTCTGGTCTCTGTGGGCATTATGGACGCCCCCTGGTAAGAAGGAGCGCGACTCTTTGGAGCAAATAGAGAGCTGTGATCCGCTGCGGTGCCCAGACCAGTTTTTTAGAAGGACTGCATGCTCAGTAGATCTAGTAAAGGATGTGACAGGGACCGGAGAACAGGAAGGACAGGGATGTCGTCTTTATGGACGTGAACCTGAGCTGTGGTCTGCGGAGACGGGAGCTCAGAGGGAACGTCCACTTTTCCGTAACTCACGTGCGCGTGTAGAAATTGGTTTGTGGTGCTCGTAAATAAAAAGTTCACAGGAGATAAGCGTCCTTTGAGAGAATGATTTATAGGGAGGAAGACTTGGAAAGCGATTCTTTGAAGATGAAATAGGAGAAGAACTTCCTGGGTCATCGCGTGCACGGGCCTGGTGCTCAGAGGAGGCTTCTGTGTGCGCACTGAGCTCCTCGGGCGCCTGTGCGGAGACGTCATTAATTATGCTGAAGCTGAATAATTTGGGGTTGTTTGGGTAGGGTTTGGCATTTGCATAAGTGGTAACAAAGATACTGGTTTCCTGCAAGACTGGGTGGTTGTTTACAATAGAATTGGGGATGGTGGGATTTCTGGGCCTTAGCGAAGGAAACAAGTTACTACACCTTGGGGGGGGTGTGTGTGTGTGTGTGTGTGTGCGGGCGCGCGCTCTGGGTTAATATATAATAATATATGTGATATAGTAGTTATATATATTAACCCAGAGCAAATAATAATTGAACTCTCAGTTATGCACCTTATTTGGGAGCAAGGGAAGGGTCTTACTGCGTGTTCTGCGTACGTGTGTGTGTGTGTGTGTGTGTGTGTAGAAAAATCCAACCCATTTGTCCGAGCATTGTTGTTTCAGAACTGGAACTACAGTATGGATCTATTCTGTTTTAAAGCAGCATTTGAAAACTAACTGTGTACATTTTGTCCTGTGATTGGAGGTTGCTGTATGTTGTAAAAAGTGCTATCTCAGTGTTCTGTTCCTCTGTCGTGGGATTTTATTCTAAAATTGGTTTTCGTGTATGTATAAGGCAGGTTAGATAAGAGTTACCATTGAAAGCGTCTGTATTTAAATTCTGTTTGCTAAAAGGACTATTCATCCATGTCCTATGGCCAGAGAGTCTGGGGATGAGAGGAATGTCTCCAAAGGAACAATATAATCACGATTTACGTTTGAAAGGGTTGCCTATTGGAAATTTGAAAGCAAAGACCATGAATATTTTTAGAACTCCTGTGAGATCCCTTGACAAACCACATGCCCTTTGTTTTTCTGTTGTGTGTGGTCTCCTGCTTTGGTTGGCCAGCTCCTGTGGTAATAAGATAATAATGTACGGCGTCCTGCCCTGTTCCCAGGAACAGAGGACTCAGGTGCTAATGAAAACACACAGGCTTTCGTGAATGAAAGTCACGTGACTTGGTCTACTTCCTTTATTGGAAGAGAAACCTTTATAAAAATAGTACTTCATAGAAGGAAGCGTAGTATTGTGGAACATTAAACCAGGAATCAGGAAGCCAGGTTTCTGGTTGCTGATCTTAATGAGTCATTGTGGGACAGAGGAAAACCATTTAACCCCACTTTCTCATTTTCTCTGTCTGTAAAATGGGGTAATTACAACTCTCTCCCTTCCGTGTCCTTGGCTGCTGGGCAGTCCGGCAGAGCATAAAAATCAAGAACAGTTAATGTGCCCTTCTAAAGGGCCCTGCTCATAAACCCACTGATGCCTTTGATACTTACTGCCTTGAAACCATGAGTATTTACAGGAAAGTCACTTTTGCCCATGAGTGTTCTTAAAAAAAAAAAGCCAAAAACCTCAATCTGAAAATGGAGCTAATACCCTTTTAAGAAACATGTGTCTTTTTTGCTTCCTTGCTAGTTCCACTCCAGTCTAGAAGAACCGTGTTTCCCCCCCTTTACTTAACTTGAGATGCTGTGCATAGATAATTATCCATTGCAGAGAAGCAGTGGTTAAATTACATAGGAAAATAACAGTTGAGGAAAACAGCATCCTAATGCTGAAACTGCATTAAGACTGCCCTTTTGATTACCTTTTATGATTTGTTTATATGTAAAAGATACTGTCAAGATGAAACTTTGCAATTAGAATATACATCTTTTTTTGTTGTTGTTGTTAACGGGTAGTGTTGGCTCTCAGCATGGGGTGTATTGAAAGGAAACCAGAACCCTTCAACTTTGAGCTGCTGAATCCAGTGTTGGGCCTGGGTTGGTTCAGTTAGGGTCGCCCCTCCTGCAGTTTGGGGTTGTGAGTTGTCAGACACCATAGGGGAACCTCCGAAGTTTGCCGAAGTCATTTGCTCTTCCGCAGTCCCCCTCCCCCACAAAAGGAATTCTCATAGATAATTAATGTTTTATTTTCTCTGGAGCTCTGTGGATTAAATGAATCTCTCTTTTTTCTGGAGAGGAGAACTTGCAGCAGTTTAACAAACAGCGCGAGTATAATGGGTTTTCTGTTAAAATTCCCACTAAGGCATTTTCTGTAGAAGCATAGTTCCAGGAGCTGGTTAACTTTTGGTATCAGATTTGGCACGTGGAGAGGGTTCTTTTTGTTTTGTTTTTTTTGGGTAGCGCAGAATCAAGTGTTCCCGTTTCACCTTAGAAACTTAAGGGAAAATGTAACTTTACTCTTATCTGCGTTGCCAAGTAGAGTGGGGAAAAACTCAGAGGGCAGTAGAGCCCCGCCCAAAGCCGGTTCTTCACAGGAGTCCACTAATAATAGGGGAATTCGCTGTCGATATTGTCTAGTACAGACGGGGGGGAGGATGTGTCTTTCTGTACGAGACGGGGACCGCATCTTAACGTTGGCTTTTTAGTAAACAAATAAAAACAGAATGTTCTGATCTTCCCGCATGATCCGTAATACGCATGTTATTGATCAGGCCATGGGTTTTCTGAAAACATACTCTCTGAATTTCAGTGGGGGAGGCTCTGTGTGTGTTTTACCTGCAGACTGAGTTCAGCGGGGAGCTGGGGGAGTCCTCGTCAGGACGGGGAAATGTGGAGGCTGGACATTGCCGGCGATTATCAGATTGTTTCTCGATAGCCGCAGAAACTTGCTTGAACTGGGCGCAGACACGAAAGGCACAGCAGGTTTGAGGAGAGGGAGCTGGAACACACTTTGTACGCTACTGTCTTGCTCAGTGGAAGCAAACGATACGGGGTCCTTCCGGGCGTGGTGTTCTTGCTGCTTCGTTGAATTCCTTGCACGGGAACACTGAGATAGAACTGGGTCACCGTGTAAAGGCTGTGTGTTTACAAGTGATAAAATCGGCAAGTTAGTGGTTCTGATTTCTTGGCGATTGGACTGGAATAATACTAAGTTTGCATAAAGTTGCTTTTACATGTCCAGAGACGTGGTAAAACTCCCATCAGGTGATTGCGCCTTCCAATTTGCCGTCTTCGCTTACGTCACACATGATGTAGATGCCCAGAGAAGAGACTTACAAAATAGTCTTTGCCTGCTGTGCTTTTACTGAAATTTGGAATATTTGGTCAAACTTTGTGGTAGATCAACTTTAAAGGTTCATAGCACCTTGTAAATACTGGGTTTTATTTTAGTGTTGATTTTATTTATTTATTTATTTTTAAGGTTTTACTTACGTATTTTAGAGATGTGGGGAGGAGCAGAGGCAGAGGGACAAGCTGACTCTGTGCTGAGCACAGAGCCCCACTTGGGGCCCGATGGCACGACCCCGAGCTGGGGGACCGAGTCCAAATCGAGAGTCTGATGCTCAAATGACTGAACCCAGGGACCCCTTTAGTATTGATTTTTGAATATCAAATTTTCCAGAAAGAAATATTTTGTGTGTGTGTGTAATGGGGTAAGGGTCGCTATGCCTCCTCTGGTCATACGCCAAGAGGCTTGATGTGAATTTCTTTTTAAATTGAAACTTGAATATTGAATAATGACATTTTCTCTAATGTTAAAACTTTAAAACCGCAAGTACAATTAAAGTCTTACTGGTGCTTTAATCTAGCCCCACTATTGGTATTGGTATAAATCATTGTGTGAATTATTATAGTCTAGTATTAAATTTCAGTTTTTTAATGTGTAAGAAGGGGGATTGTGAAAGATTTCATTATATTATGTGATTTTCATAATTACCTTAAAATCCACATGTTTCTCCGAAGGATTTATGCTTTTCCGTAGTCCTCATGCGTAGCCTGTCGTGTTTATGAGTGTGAGATAGTGCTCTCTCCCCGCAAATTTATCAGTAGGTATTTTCAGTCCATCTTTTGCCTCCAGTGGTGGGTAACTGACAGTCCCAGAGCTTGATGGGCAGCTGCAGCTGGAGATGGTGACATCGTAACCATTATCCTGATCAATATTGAAGGATTATTGTGCGTCCCTATCCCCTTTAGGTCAGAGGAATTGTTTAAAATCCAGAAAGTGTTTTCCCACTTCATGGTGGAGAGACATTTGCCTACCTGTAGTATCACGTAATGCCCCAAAACCCAGTGCCGCGGGAATCTGCTGCCGAGGGAGGCCCCGGGACTCGCCAGGTTCCCCGAGCCGACAGGAGGACTGTTGGGAGGCCCAGCGAGCGGTCCGGCGGTCCGGCGGCGACCTGGGGCTCGGCGTCCTCGTGCGCTTTTCCTCCTGTCCCGTCGTCCCGGTCTCTGCTTCCGAAGCTCCCAGCCAGTGGTGACGTGCGGACCTGACCGTGGACCTGCCCCGGCAACTCTCCCGGGGACTGTGCGGTGTTTTGTCTCACTTGGGGATAGTTCCTTCATTTTCTCTCTTTTTTTTTTTCCGGGTATTTATTCATTCCCAAGGAAACGTGGGCAGGTGAGCAGGAGGTAGCCCACAGGAGGACGGCACCCTAACTTTTTTACACCAGTGACACGCCCGCATCCTGAAGACCTTGGAGTCCGACGGGTCTTTGAGGCTGTTGTGGTGTGGCTGGCGTCATTGTGTGGGGTTGTTGGTTGGTGACGGGTTCTGGGGGTTTGCAGGCTGGCTTCCCGGCGTTCTGGGGGTCTGCGGTAAGGAAAGCTGCTGCTCCCCCAGCTGTTTTTACTTCAGCAGAGCGGGCTGTGCCTCCCCTCGAGAAGACCCCTCCCCGCCCTCGCAGCCCCACACGCACTCGGACTCCTTCCGCGAAGCAGGGGAGAACCCGAAGGAATGGACTTCAGTGCGTTTGAAGGGCGAAGGGCTGGGAAGTGTTGGTATAATGTAACTCATCTAAGGTTGTGAACAGGGAGGCTGAGGGAGGTCAGACGTCTTCTCCAAGGTCACCATTTAATTGGTTGGTAGAAATGTTTGTAAATAGTATCAAGAAAGAATGGAGTGTGCGCTGTCTCTGTGGGTCCTTTGTGTACTGATGAGTAACTTTGTTCCGGGGCTGTCATTCGCTGCAGAACAGCTCAGTGCTTGTAGAAGTGCTATCTGCCTGTCTTACTTGGGGACACTGTGTTCCACGCATGGACTAAAAGGTCTGGGCACCAGAAGTAGGGGACACACCGAAGCGAGGCTGTGAGCTGTCAGTCCGGGAACGAGCCTGCTCACGGCCATGTGGGCAGTGTTTACTGTGAGGCAGAAGAGCGAAGGTTTGGCCGATATTCAAGATCATGTACTCACTTGTTAAAAAAAAGAAAGAAAGAAAGAAAGAAAGAAGAGAATTCCTGGCATAATTCAACTGGAAAATCCTCTTTCATCTGGGGAGATAGATGTCCTTGATCTCCGTGATGGGTTCAACCTGCACAGTGGTCCTGGTCATGGCTTGAGGTGTCTTTATGATGTATTCATTCTATAAGTGAAATATCATAATCTCCTCATTATGCATAAGTCCATTAACAGTTTCCTAAGAAATGAGTCATTAACCTCTTTAATGATGAGTGTATTTGAAAACTAACCAATTTAGAATTTGCCTAAGGACCGATAAGTTAACTCACCAGTTTTTGCTAGGTGGTGATCTTCTGGACACTGGGTTCTTTCACGAGTGCCTATCTTGTTTTCAAGACTTTTTTTTTTTTATCATGTAACTGAAGTTTTACACCAAGAAAAGTGTTTTTTCTACCTTCCTAAGGATGCAACTGCAACCCCACTTTCCGAGGCATTAAGGAAAGACGTCCGCCAACCTGAGTTCAGAAGCTGTCCGTAGTTTTAAGAACCGTAGTGGGGATCCGCGGGCTTATGCTGCTGTGGGTGACTCGGTTTTGTTTGCATGAGCTGCTGGTCCCTCGCGTCCTCAGAGAGCCGACTTCCATCCGAGCAGATGGCAGCCTTGGGCCCACGCGCCTGCCTGGTAGACAGGGAGACCCGGTAATCTACCCAGCTGCGCGGGACCCGGGCCGCCTGCCGCGGGGACGGGGGCGCTCAGCGAAACAGGGACCACTGCTCTGCCCTCCCCATCAGTGCAGCTTTTTGGGGAGTAAGGAGAGCAGAGTTCAGAGTGCCCTGTCTCTTTGCTTCTGGGTCTGGGGAGTACTTCTCAGGATAAATAGAAAAGCTGACCCATAAAGATCGTGGTGTGCCCCTCTGTAGGGAGTCTTCGGAGATAAGCCCAGCAGTCTTTCCCTGGGCAAAGTTTGGATCCCTTCCAAAGAGCACCCCTGGAACAGGCACGGCTGCCCTGCCAAGTGTGCGGGATGGGGGCACGGGGGATGCCAGCCAAAGTAGGGACTGCAGTGTCTCCCCCCACCCCATGAAGCCCCGGGATTCCCAGGCCTGTTGGAGAAGCCACGCCCACACCCCCTGGGGCTGGGGGGGGTTGTCTCCACTGAGGGGTCTGACCAGCACCTCCTCTCCTGTCCCCAAGCTGGGTGTCGGGCACCTGGTGGGTGGATGAGTTGGGGGAATTGTGAGGTGGGGAAGTAGTTTTGGAAATAGGCCAGGATGTTCTTACTAAGTTTGAAAACTAAGCAAATCATGCTTTAGAAACTCTGAGCAACAAGCAGGGTTAAACCAGGCAGGGATTAGTGTGTGGGGGGTGCAGCTTGATTTGGTCGGAAGGTGAGAAGCAGAGGCACGAGGACATCGGGACACTGTGGAGCTCCTGGACCCCTCGGGCGGGCGAGGTTGCTAGAAAGCGGTCAGTCTTACGCAGCAGCCTGGGTGCGTGTTTCAGAAGATACATCACTTAGGAGACCAGCAGTGGGTGCTTCTGTTTTATTCTTACACGAGAGTAGCGTTTTCAGAAATTGTTTTCTGGCATAAATGTGACCAAAAATAGCGCTTTGTGTACACAGATGAAATGGAAAACAAAACCATTAGCTACTCCTACCCTCTTCCGGTTGTATATATCAAATAAGTTCGAAGACATGTCTTCAAAGAGTTTCATTTGTTTGCTGAGTAGACTTCTAAATGTACAGTCAACTGAAAATGTTTAGGTAGGATTTAGCAAAATATATTAGTTGCAACACTGCTGCATTTCTTCCTTTTTAGGATATTGTAAACCCGGAGGGTACACAGTTGCATTATAGTTGGCATCAGAAAACTAACTACAGCTGGTTCAGTTAAAAAAAAAAAAAAAGAAAAAAAAAGAAAACTTAAATAATGCATGGTGTGGAAATATTAGATATGAAAGCCTGACAAACTTCTAAACATTAATGAATTTAAAAACATTCTTTAGCTTTTCCTTACTTTGACAGTTTTTCAAATGAGCGCTTTCTTTTCAAGTTTGAAGTTTGTGTAGCTTCCAAATATAATGCCAATTTGGTATTTGGGGTCTTATCAGAATTTTAAAGAGGCAGAAGAACTGACTCACCTTAATTCCATTCTACTTCTTATCATTATTTGCAGTTTAGCTTATCAGTAGGGCTGGTTTATTAGTAGCCTCCGTTCCAAATGAAATAACCCCAGCAGTAAAATACCCCAAGTTTCTCTGGCATGGAGCATTTAATTAAGTTCCTAGAATAACTCAGGGTGATAAGCACTCATCTCCACACTCTGGAGTCTGTCCTGTTCCGCTGGAATGTTCAGAATTCTTCGGATCTTAAGCCATTTCCTAGAGTCAAAGACTGTTCAGCCGTCACTCGGTTGAGGTTCAGCGCATCCCAATGTCCAAGTCCTCGCAGGGGCGATGTGACTTCAGCCTCTGTTCTTGGAGCTCCCCACGCCTGCTGTTCCGGGGGCACTGCCCACAGCGCTCCGAGAGGTGGGTGTCCACCCTTCACAGGGGCTGGCCTCGCCGAAGGTTCTGATGGGGGAGCATCTCCAGCGCGGGGCCCCTCCCCCCACACCCTGGGGTGACCTCTCAGGATTCTGGATCGGTTTTTGGCTGGGGTCTGAGCTGCTGGGTGTAGCTCACTCCAGCCCGTGCCCTGGAACTGTCCCGGGATCTTTGTGCCCAGTCTTCGCTGTCAATGGGAGTTTTCCAGAAACCTCCCGCACTAGGTTAATGGCTTCCCTTTCCTGCATCTTCCGGTTCTGCGCGGCCCACCACCCGCTCCTGTTTCACAGCGCGCTCTTCCGTCAGGCCGGTGGGAGTTCTCTCTGCGAGCTCGTCCTTGACTCTGCGACCCCCAGGTGGAAAGCCCACGTTCGAAATGTTTGCGGAGGCTGCTTGCACGCCGGGTGCCCTTCCGTGAAAAGTGAACCTGGAGATTTTTAGCCACTGTCCTAATAATTTCCAAATAGGACTCTGTTTGCTTAAGACCCAGCTATAACACAACTTTGATGGAATGCAGGTGGATCTGAAGCCCTTTATGAATGCCTAGATCCTGTCCTTTTATAGACCTCGTGACCTAGCTGGGAAGGCCCCTCCCTCTCCTGTGCAGAGGAGTGTCCCGATGGCCACCAGCATCCCCTTCTGCTCACGGAGCCTCTGGGACCTGCCGCTGCTGGAGCCCCATCCTCTGCCATGGTGGCCACTCTGGCTGGAGGCGGGCAGTGCATCGGCTTGGCGGCTCTGTGTTACCAGTCCATCAGGCTGATGTGGGAGGTGGTTCCAGGCAACTTTCCTGTGCTTTTACCTTTTAGTTGCTCATTGGGGGGTTGGGGACTTCACCTAGGGGCTGCTTGAGAGAAGGAAGGGCAGTGGGTGTCCCTGTGCCCAGGGACAGTGGCAGAAAGGTCAGGTCAGATCTGCCTTCAACTTGCAGATTCAATCCAATTGTTGAATACTTTTTCATAACAAAGATGCCAGTTGTTACTTGTTAAACACTTAAAATGTTTCAGGCGCTCGAAAAATATTAAAGTGTGGGTTAAAAAGAAACTGGTTTGGTTTCCATGCTAAAAAGAAAAGTGAAAGGTCTTCAGTCTTCAGGTCTATATTTGAGAACTAGGAAGTAAATTTAATTTTGAAATGGGTTCAGACGGTGAAGCATTGCAGGTAGTAATAGATGCTCCAGAAAATAAAGTGGGGAGGAGAGAGGGGAAAGGGGACAACTTGAAGGTGATGAGGAAGCAGGTCTTGTAGCGGTTTGGGGGGAGAATCCACATATGCAGAGGGAACAAATAGCCATGCAAAGGCCCTGGGGCAGAAGATGCTGCCATATTCCCTAGTGAGAAACAGAAGTGGATCTGTGTGACTGAGGAGGGAGAAGGAAAGGCAGAGCTTATCAGGCGATGAAAGAGGTGACAAGCGACAGTGACCTGTAGGGCCCGGTCAGCCGTTGTAAAGCTGTCAGCTCGTATTTAACAGTATAAAAGCAGAGTAGAATCTTCGGAATAACACAGCATTTAAAAACCTTCCTACCGGCATCATCTGATCCGTCCATCTTGTGGTTTTTGCCTGGTGAGGGAGGTGGCTTTGCTTCTCCAAACTTCTCCAAACCAGCAGAGAAGATGGCAGAAGCCCTTAAAGTGGGCTGAGGCCCTGCGATGCCACGGGGTGCGGGTAACTGAGATAAGCAGCCAAGCCCTCCGTGAGGAGTCACATACTTGGTTACACAAACATCTGCAAAGCACCTTAGAACTTATAAAACGTTTCTGAACGAGGTCGAGTGCTCAGGACCTCCTTGGAGAGAGGTTCTTGTTGTTCTTTGTTTTAGAGGAAAAACCTGAGGCTGGAGAGACCCTCTGGGCCTGGAAGGTGGCGTGGCCATGGTTGGTTTGCTGCTGCCTTGTGCTGGGTCTTCCAGCCGACGCAGTGGCTTCTCTGGGGTTGGGGGAGAGGCCGTCACCCTGACAAGACAGACCGTGGCTGAGTCGGGAGCTGGGTCAGGGCCTCGTGGGGTCGCTTACGATGGACCCCGAGCTGTGGGCCCAGCAGGCTCTGCTTGCGTGCCCGGCTCAGGCTGTGCAGCGGACTGGCTCCCTCTTCCAGCCGATGGAGAACCGAGTCTTCCCTGTATTCCTTGGCGAGACCCCCGACAGGACAGTGCTGGTGCTGAGTGAGCTGGGAGCTACGGCCACGGGGCGGAGGGTGGGGGGGAACCCGCGGCCACGGGGAGGACCCGCCTGCCCCAGCCTGTGTGGGAGGCAAATGTACATTTTGCACATGGATTTGTGTGCAGGTACTTGTAGCTTCTGTGGTTCTCAGACTTGATGTAGCATGGAGGTCCGTCTTCAGGATTTAGGTTTGTTTCACTTAATTTTGGTGAACTGTATACAGAGTACGGTAGCAGACACAGACCATGTTCGGCTCCTCCGTCGGCCTTCTCCCGATGGCTTGCGTCCCTGGGCGCAGGTCCTCCGCTTGGGGATGCTCTTGCCTCGTCCGGGCCAGAAATGGGAAATTTCAGTTTTCGTGCTCAAGTGCGCATGCTAGAAAGTACGTCTGTGCTCATGGGTGTCCTTGATTTCTCTGGGGCCTAAACTCTAAAGAACTTACTGTGGAAGGCCCCATGGCGGTGAGTCGCGGGAGGGAGAGGCATCGTGTCCCTGAGTGGCCGTCCAGGCCGTGTCCAGGGCCTTCGCAGAGATGTGTGGCTGAGGCGCCGTGGACTCCACAGCAGATGGCCGGCAGAATCCCACACCCCAGCCCCTGGGGGTCTCGCTGTCACGGGCAGTGTTCAGAGTGAGGCCGTTTTCTTCCCATTCCTCTTGGGCTAGGCTACTTCGAAGCCCGATCGTGGTCAGTTCAGTGCAACAGGTAGAAATTGCAGAATGGCTTGTTGCTCTCTAAGGAAAATCGTGAAAATAACCGTTGTTTTTCTCTTAATTCCTGTGGACTGTGTGTCACCGAATCCTTGCGCTGGTACCTGTGAGTTGGAGGAAATGATTTGCGTGGGTGGCCCGTCGCGGCAGGCGGGCCGCGCTCCGACATGTGATGGAACCGCGGTGAGAGGCTCTGTCCGCTCTGTCACAGTTTTGTCGTTTTGGTCCCTAAACAGGTGGCTAGGAAGGTGTGTGTCTTTTAAATCCATTCTAAAAGTCCTAGAGAATTCTGTCCCGCTTGGAGGCACTGGGGATGTGACCAGGCCGGTCCGCGAGCCCTCCAGCCTTCTCGCAGTGGAAGGAGAGATGTCTTCGTACCCAGTGTCCTGTGTCCCCTCCCCAAGCTTTGAACCATTGGGGAAGCTGTGTCTTGCTCTGGTCAGCCGTTTTGCTTCTTCACTGGGCTTTCTTCTCGCCAGAGGAGAGGGGAGGGTGAGAGCCTGCGGGCTCCTGGCCCCAGTGTGCTGCGTGTGCGCGGAGCTGGGGCCCTCCATCCCCGCGGGAATCTCTCCCTTGCCAGAGCACGGCAGCGGCAGCTCTCTTGGCTCTGGGCATGTTAGCCGCGGCCTTGGCCTCCAGCAGGCGCCCAGGGCCAAGGTGTTCAACTTGCTCGTCCTCTTGAATCTCCCAAGAGGCCGTGAGAAATCCCAGGCTGGGCCCCTGACCAGAGCCCGTCCTGTGGGAAGTCCCTCCCAGCAAGCCAGCATGGAAGATGCCCACCGGGTCGGGCCACTGAGTTCTGCGCCGGCGGAGAGCCCTTCTTCCGTGCAGACACCTGCTGTGAGCGGGTCCGGCTCTGGCACTCTGGCACTCTGGTGGAGAGCACACGCGGCACCCTACCTTGCCCTAGGTGCTGTATGGCTGGGAAGGGGGGTTGTGGAGGTGGACCCCCCGCGGGCTGGGGTGGGGCTGGGGTGGGGCCGGGGATGGGGGCAGGAGCCACCATTATCCTGTCCCCTTTGCCCGGGAGGGCCTGGCCGTGGGCAGCTGTTGTCTCACGTGATGTTACTTTTCAGTAAATGAACTTGACAAAGATGGTTTGCAGCTTAGCCTTGGCGTTTGTCGTTCCTGGAGCTTGAATAAATGGTGCTTCCTCTGGGTGTGGGACTCTCTCGCGTGCCGTGCAGCCTCAGTGCTCATCTGCGGTTTGCTGCGCTTTTGTGCGTAAACCGGAGACACAGAGGCCCATGCGGGTGGCCCCGCCGGCCGGAGCCCAGCTAGCTGTGCGCTTCAGGGTTCGCTGTGTACCCGGAGAGGCGTGGGTGCCTGCCCTGCCTCACGCGCCTGCTGGGGACCTGCCCGCGGGGGGACGCCCGCGACCCCGGCCCCATCCGTGCGTTGGGTCCCGCAGCGAGCCGCCGGCGTCCGTGCAGCACTAGGAGCGGGCAGCTGTGACCAGCCCGGAGCCACCCCGAGAAGCAGTTCGGCTTCTGTCTGCTTCTGTGCAGCTACCCTGAAGCTTACTCAGTGGCTCCGGGAGCCGCTTGCCCTTGTTTCTCCGCGCTCATCGGTTTGTTTGCTGCTTTTGCTTCCAGTCCATGCTGTTGTCTGCGGGCGGGGCTTTGAATGCAGAGAAGTGCCCGGACGGCCAAGAGGTCACGGTGGGGCGCCGAGCCCCGGGAGCGCCGTGGGGGGACTCGGGCTGCTGGCCCAGGGCTGCGGGTCTTGCTAAGAAGTCTTTGTAGTTCTCAGGGACAGGTGGTGACAAGCAGGTGTCGTTTACAGGAGCTTGGAAGAAAGCTAAGGGACCCAGCCGCAGGGCGCAAGTCAGGCCAGTGGCATGGGGTCCTCTGCTGCAGAAACTCAGGTGTGTTCTGGACTGTGCTGACTGCTTTCTGTGTAACTGGCCCATGTAAAGTCTCCTTTGGTAGCTTCTCCGTGGCCCAGGGAGGAACTCCGCGCAGGACCATAAGGTCCCCGTTTTTAGAAGAAGGAACGGATTGGGTCAGTGCTGGATCCTGGGCCCCAGGACCATGACTCCGGTGGGACCCGTGGCCATCCACCCCCACGGCGTACTGAGCCATTGGAATGGCATTCGCTTCCAAGGGCTGGGGATGGCTTGACCTGAGTCACTCCTAAGCTCCCAAGATGCTCTGGAGATGAGCGGTGGTGGGAGTGGGCCTGGGCGCAGCAGGGCGGGGCCGTCAGCCTTGACTTTGCTGAGGGGTCCTGCCCCTGAGGGCTGGCTGCCCATTCCCACCAGAGCCTTTAAATGAGCTCAGTTCTTAGCCCCCGAGAGACAGCAAGGACACCCCGTGTTATGAGCATGTTAGGGACAGGGAGGGAGTCGGCGGGGAAGCCGGGGACGCTCAGGCTGTCAGGCGCGGTTGTGCACGTTTGTGCACGTTGGTGCCCGTGGAAGCTCCTGGCTAGAAGGGAGATGGCTGGGCAGGGGTGAGGCGGGCCGGGGGTGGGGGCAGGGGATTCCAGAATCTTCCTGTTGCCATTAAATGTGTCTTTCTTTTTTCCTGTAATGAAAGACAAGTGTTTTACTGCTTATTCTCTATTTTTAATACATTTCCAAATTACAGTATTATTGTTAAATGTGAAAACCGAAGTCTATTTTAGAATCCTCAGGCCATCCCTTTTTAACTACTCTAAGTCTGTTTCCTATTCAGTGATATTATAGAGGGGATCTGAGTTGTATTTGGCATAATTTCAGACTTGCAAAAAACGCTTATTTCGATTTCCATAATAAAAACAAAAAAGGGGTGAAATCATAAAGCTAAAACAACCCCCATAGCAGTTCTTAAGTATTTAAGTATTTGAAGGAGAGAGACGTGCATTAGAAGTGAGATACGAAAACAGGATATTTGGGGTGAATATATTTTGAATAAATTGTCATTGTACATGCCTTAATTTTGGACGAAACACATAATATTTAGGTTTGAGAAGTTCAGGTAACAACAATGTAACCAACACTTTTGTAGTCTACATAAAATACACATTCTTTATATCAGCGTCAACGTGTAAGCATTTCCTCGTGTTAAATCCGAGGAAAGGATGACACCGTTCATTGGACACGTGCACTTTTTAATGCACGTGGTGTCCCTGGGCCCAGCGTTCTTGCTGTTTCATAGGGCAGAAGCGTCGTGCTTCTGTTCCTGTTCTTAGATGGCCCCAGAAAGAGAAGAGACCTGCGCGAAGATATTGTGAGCTCAGCTCTGTTGAAGGTGGGTTGTGTTTCGTGATAATCATACGCACGCAGGGCCGACGTGTTGTGTATGGAGAACCGAGCAAGAGGAGCCACGGGTAAGGGAAGTTAATCCCCAAAGCGTGCGGGCTTCATAAATGAGTGCGTGACTTGCTTCGTCCTTTTCAGCAGGGCCTGTAACAAGATAGCGTGGTTTTCCGTCCATGGTGTTGCGTTTCTGAAGGACGGAAGCTTGCAGAGAATCTCCAGAGGGAGAATCAGTTAGTCTCCAGGTGTAACGCACAGATGGAAATATATGGTGTTATTTTGACTGCTTCAGCCTCCTTTGTCCTCAATGTTTTCCTCCTGTCCAGGGGCAGGCAGTGCTCTAGGACCACTCCCGTCTGCTGTTGAGTGCAGAAGCAGCCCTCTGCTAATGAATGAGCCTTTGCTCTGTTCCAATAAAACTTTATTTACAGAAACAGGCAACAGGTCAGATTCGGCATACTTGTGGACCTCTGCCTTAGAATGCCCGTGTCTCTCTTGTTCTCTCGCTCTCTGTCTCACTCTCTGAACTGAAGAGGTTTTTCTTTTCTGTTGGGCCTCAGACAGTCCTAAATATTCGTTCTCCTTTAGAAGAATTTTTTTCCCCTTTTTCTAGCTTTCTGCCTGTGAGAGATGGTGTAAACCACATGGGTCTTTATTTCAAGGTAATCCACTGAAGCTTGAGGAAGGGCCACCAAGCATTATACGGGATGCTGGGGACAGGTGGGGTTTGAGGGCTCCACTCACTGGGGAGGAAGGTGTGTGTGGCCGCAGCCCATGGCCCGGGCAGGGTTTCATGTCACTGGGGAGTTCTGGAACGAGCCCTTGGGGCTGTGTAAAGAGTGTAAAGTCCAGGGACCCCGTCACAGTCACAGACACTCTCTCCCCTCCCCAGCCTCACTCCTCTCTCCTTACTTGTAACAATGGACAGTGACGGCCCCAGCGGAGCAGGGAGGGGCCCCAGGGGACAGCTACAGTCCATCCTTCACTGCTGACCAGTCTCTGACGCTCCGCCATCTGGCTGGTACCTAGGAAGGGCTGACATTTCATGGTTGAAGAGCAGGGTCCCCCAGGACTTCAGGGGGACCTGCCCCCCGGGCAAGCGTCCTGTTTCTCCTGCACTGTTGGACGCCACTGCCTCGCGTGCAGAGGGTGCCAGCGCGGTGGCACAGCTTGGAGGAAGTGCGCGTCGGACTTCTTACTGACCAGCTCGGGAAGGAAACACACACGTGCGGTGGGAGTCTGCTGGGACCCCCAGCCCGGGACCCCTGGGGGCTCTGGTGTGCGGTGATTAACACAAGGTCTCACCTGAAGGTTTACACGGGAGCGAAAGGAGGAGAAGCCCCCTTTTCTGACCTTCCAGGGCTAGACCGTCTGGTCCCGTCTGTGCTGTGTCATTTCCATCGGGTTTCAACTTGGGGTGGGACATTTCTTCAGCAGCAGCCATCAGGATGCAGTGATCTTGCTTGTCAGTGGAAACGGTGATCTCATAGGACAGACGGTTTGAAGTCTCTCACGAGTAGGGTTGGTGAAGTAATTTACTGCCCCCGTTTGTCCTGGGGGAACGTCTTCCCTAGTTCCCTTTTAAATTGTGTGTTTTTCTTTTTTTTCTCCTACTTAAATGAAAAGTTAAAGTAACCGTTTTTCTTAGAATCTCTGGCTTGTTTGTTATCACATTTCACCGTACTTTTTTTTTTTCCTGCTGGTATAGTCAAGAGAGCTTTGCCTTTAGTCAAGTGCGGAGATACTGTATTATCAGGGTAATTTTTCTAGGAATTTCTCATGTAACTGAAAAGTTGATGTTCTCCTGTAAGTCTGTGTTTAACATCAAAGGTTTAAATGGGCCAAAGGGCATGTCTGGGCTCATTGCAGGTTTCTTTCCTCCTAATCATAGTTGCCGCTGGAAATAGAGGTTTTCATTTTGAGAATATGTTGTTTCTTTGTCACGTAAGTCGTCCTCTGCGACTCTCCTAAGTGCCTGCAAGGGTTAAGTCCGGTCAGGTTGGGTCCAGGTCGGGTCCCTGCCACTGCGCTGGGAGCTCCCTGCACCATGGAGTCGGGTGTGGGGCTCTGTCTGCGTGGGGCCACGGAGGGGGGCCAGCATGGGGCCCCGCGCGCATCCCCACCCAGCCTGCCCTGGGGCTCCACGTGGAACGCGGGTGGGAACGAGGCTCTCTGCAGAGGGAACCAGGGCCTCCCTGGGCTGACTCGCCACCACTCAGGGCTGGGCGCTGAATTCTGGCTCTGCAACATGGACCGTGAAGCCACCCGAAACCCACAGACTCCTGAGAAATCAAAACGAAAACGTCTTGAGCCGGAATGTGTATCGAAAATGCTGCTTGAATTAATTTGCCAGTGCAGATTTCCCCGATTTATCTCTAGAACATTCTAGACCCGAAGCGCACCATAGTGGGAATCCTGGAGCTCCGCGCACCACGGACGACACACGTGGCAAAGACCCTTCCCGCTTGTTTTTATGATAAGGTGACTGTTTTCTGTTTCTGCCGCTTCTTTTTGTAGAGCAGAGCAGACTGAAGGCGGAGTCTTTAATGACACGCCCTTGCTCATTTGCCTTCTGATTGCTCTTTTAATTTAAGAAAAGTCCTGGGATTAACCCTCCTCCCAGGAATGAGGGTGCCAGGTGCGTGGAAGCTTGTCCTTCCTGTGGCCATCGTTTGTCACAAGACGGGGAGTAGCGGGCCAGGTGACGTGTCCAGCGGAACAACTTAGATCTTGTTATTGCAAGGTTTTTTTTTTTTTTTCTGAATCAGCTAATTTTAGGGCTGTGCTTCTGGGAATGGGTTTCTTTCCAAAGCAGTGTCTAAGCTGCATACCAGCACTGTGTGTGATGATTTGACAAATTCAACGAATGCCAATAAGTCTAAATTCCCTGGAGACACGTACCCCGAGGACCGCACCGGATACCCTGGCGATCACACTCACGGGCAACGTGTGGTTCTCGATGTTTCTTTCTTGTTTTGCTGCTACACCTAATGGGTTCAAGGGGTGTCTTCTGTCCTGGTGAATATTCTGTGTGGAGTGACCATAAAATTCATGATTTGTACTTTGCTTCTAGTAGAATTAACATAATAAAGCCCATGAAAGTTTGCTGTATCACTCTTAGAAAGCATACATACTTGAAGGCAAGGATGTCAGGTTGGTCGTGTTAGAAGACTTCTTTCCTAGTCTGGATGAAGCAGATTAATTTTCAGGAGAGATCATTTAACTTCCTCTGCAAGTTAGTAAACAAAGGAAGAGGCAAATGTGCTGGGTTCCCAGGCTCCAGGGAGGGGGAGTGGAGCAGGGCAGGGTGCGGCGAGGAGGGCGAGGGGGCAGCCTGCCGATCGGCAGCTCCATGTCTGGGAGGCCGCTGCCTCTCGACCCTCGGAGCCCCCCGGCGCCTTTCCATTGGCCCTGGCGAGCGCGTGTGGGAGCCAAGCTCCGGCTGCTTCCACTCCCTGCCCTGGGGGCTCCCCCTCCCACAGCAGCACCCGCAGCCTCAGGGAGGCCCTGGTCCTGCAGAGTCACCACCTGCACAAATGCAGGAATGAACCCCCCCCCCCCCCCCCGCCCCCCCCCCCCCCCCGCCCCGTCACTCCTCACAGCTCAGGACAAAGCACAGGAGGGAAGGTTTTGACACTCTCCCAGGGATAAAGTCCCGTGTGCCCTGGAGGGGCGCTCCGGGAGGTCCGGTGCTGGGAGCTGGGTCTCGGGATGGAGCGTCCCCTCCGCCTGCGGTGTGCACGGCCACCAGGCCCCCGAGAGTCAGCTGTGCGAGCGGGGCACGTCCCCGGGGGCGGCTGCTGCGGGTTTCTGGGACTGTCCTTCCGCGTGGGAGATGGAGCCACGCACTTGCTTAGCGGTTCTCGAGGCGGTGGGTGTGCGGTTCGCAGGAGACAAGTCCACCACGCTTGACTGATCCTTAACGTCAGCCGCGACCCCAGACCTTCGTGTTGGCGGATCCAGTGCCCCGAACACCCGCTCGGGCCCGCCGGGGACTCGCCTCCCACTCAGAGCCTCAGGACAAAACGCGAGCTCGTGTCTGGGGAGAGTTGGGAGTCCGAGGTGGAGTTGGGCAGCGCCCGCGGTTGGAGGGGTCCCAGCGTTCAGGTCGGGCCGTCACACGGGCTCTCGCGGGGACCACGAAGTAGCGAGGGGTGATGCGAACAGACCACTCGGCAATTTGATTAAAAAGCCAGGAAGCTTTGGGCACCTGGGGGGCTCAGTGGGTGAAGCGTCTGCCTTCGGCTCAGGGCATGATCTCAGGGTCCTGGGATCGAGTCCCGCGTCGGGCTCCTTGCTCAGTGAGGGGTCTGCTTCTCCCTCTGCCCCGCCAACCCCTGCTCATTCTTGTTCTTGTGCCTTCTCTCTCCCCCAAAATGAATAAAATCTAAAAAAAAAAAAAAAAAAAAGCCAAGAAATTTAAAAAGAAAGGCAGTTTGCTATCAAATGGCGAAGTCTCCAACTCGGTCTGTCCATTAAAGAGCACAGGAAGTTAAAAACATGCCGGAAACGATGAAAATTAGGAACAGGTTGAAGAAGTTTGATCCTTGGGCCTGAAGGCAGGAAGCTGTTAGGGCAGGTGGGGGTCTCACGGCTGCGTCATCAGTGGGCTTCTGGGGGTCAGTGACCTAACCTGGCCCAGGGCAGCGAGGCCCATGGGGAGGGCGTGGGACGACAAGCGTGTCCCTGCAGTAACGTGTGTGGTCCTGGCCATTTTCAGAATGGGATACATGACCCAGGCGGATGGTTTTCCGAGCAGGTGTAGAATCACTGCCTGTCCCATGTGTCTGCCAACCCCCGATGGCATGATTTCCGGGACGTGCTCCTGGGCCCTGGTGTCCGTCCCCTCGTGAGCTTTCCCCCGCAGCCCCTGCTGAGAGCTGGGCCGGCAGGCTGGCCACTGGCTCCATGGCTTCTGTCCCCCAGGGCAAGGGCAGCGTCCTGTCTCTGTGTCCTGTCCAAGCTTGGCCTCACCAGAGAGCATGCATGGCCCTCACAAGTCACTAGCCCTGGGCTGTGCTTCCAGGGGGGTGGCGTGTGTTTGCGGGGGCGGGGGGGTCACCCACCCTAGAAAACACAGTGCGGAGATGGTTCTTCCCAGAGTGCATCATGCTTGCAAGTGACGTGGGTTGTGAGGGGACTTTTTCTCACTCAGGATGGCTCTGTTCTGTGACAGTCACCACTGACTTCTTTCCTTTCTCTTCCAGAGTGAGGATCTGTCTGGCTTGATCACTATGACGTCACACATCAAAGAATGACATCAAAGGAGGATGCTCAGCGTGGGGTTTTTTTGTTCTGTTTTTAAATCTGAAGCTGCTTACAATTTTCTTTTGGATCTGAGCAATGACTAGGTTTGGGAACATCTGCGACTCTATTAGACTCTGAACCAACAGAACGAGGACGCCTGCCCCTCTCCTGGCTCCCGCGGTGGGGGAGGGGGGCACCCATCACTCTGCTGTTCGTGCTGTGTTTTGTTTGTTTGTTGACAAAATTCACCGAAGAAGTTACTCTCAAGAAAATTGGATGTTCCCATTGGCCTTCTAAATCACGGCCAGTGTCTTAATTTCTTCTTACTTTCATTTTGGCAAAGCAAATCGCTCCCTCGGCATGCTGGGAGGTTCTACCGATGCCCACGGAGGTGGTGAGCTCTGGCACTTGCTGGCACGCACTCAGACCTACCACAGTCCTACCTCAGTTCCAGGTGAAGCCGGATTTGTGCGGCGGGGGGGCTGGCGGGACCTCTGCACGTCGCTGCTGAGCGCGGCTCGAGGACGGCCCTTCAGCCTTATTAACTGGTCCCAGGACGCATCTGCTCCGTGGGCTCCAATCCAGGTCCCTGCGTGTTTACTCAGACAGAGCCCAGTGTGGGGCTGATGTTTCTCGACGGAAAGGCAGTTTGGGATTGGACTTCGAAGATGGATTGATAAATAACGATAATGATGTGTAACTGAAGCAACCTACTTTTGAAAAAAATCATCAACTATATTAGGGAGTGGGGGGGGTGTGGGGCAGGGGGTAAATACCTGTTTTTACCTTTAACAGACTTGTTGAATCTTCTCTCTGTAGATGTTTCTGTAGGTACTTCAGACTGCAAAAGCCTTTGGTCCTGTTCACAAGCTCAGATGTCTCTGCTGTCCTTAACCTTGAGCTTGCATTTCTTTAACCAAAAATTCACGCAGGCATGCTAGCGATCCCAGGGTGGTCACGGCTTTGGCAGATTTAAAAGAAAAAAAAAAAAAGTGTGTTATCTTTACTCGATGCTGTTGTGGCAGCCAAGGAGGCTGTCCTGAGCAACAGTTAAAAAAAAAAACAAAAAAAAAAACCCACACAAAAACTCAAAAAAAGACAAGGGACGCAAAGAACCCGGCGGGGGCTGTTCTGGCCCCTGTGCTGTTAGGGGAAGAAGAGACAGGAGGAGCCAAAGAGCTCACGGTACATCTGACTTGTCGAGAAGTTCCCGACAACACTACCCTCATTGTGTGTTTCCAGTGTTCTGATTTCCGCAGGTGTCGCCCACAACTGCTGACCTTGACCAGCAGAATGTCCTGTCACCGCGCTGCCCCCTTGACGCGTGGCGGAGGGCTGCCGAGCCCCCTCCCGCGGGCACGTCCGCAGTGCCTGTGTGCTGGGGATGGTCCTGTAGAGGTTACACTCATTCATTGGAGATGGGAGCTTTTTTTTTTTTTTTTTTTTTTTTTGGGAGAAAAAATATATATAAATATATAGATATATATCACTATAGAATAATGCATTAATAAAATGAGGCTTTTTAAGAGGAAGACCAAAAAAATTCAATGTCTTAAAAAAATATTTAATGGCAATGCAAACGTCTTCCTGCTTCCGTGCTGACTTCTAGAACAGAGGATTGTATTGCAAGACAAAGTTGAATGTAAAGTGATCCCCCAGAACATTTTTAAAGTTTTACTTTTCTAAAATTACACATCGCAACAGCGTATGGACCGTACGATGTTAGCTCGAAGGTCACTTTCAGTGTATGATACATATACTTTATGAAAATGTATAAAACATCCTGAAATTTGCATTCAGTTTTGGGGACTCGGGATCAGTGGGTGGTATTTGCTGTGTAGTCCCCCCCCCCCGGTCCAGTAGGACTGAGTGCGGACCCTGTCGGATACAGCGTGCGCACGTCTGGCGTGGGCGCAGGCTCTACACTTACAGTAGGTCTCGGCACCTGCCCCATGGCTCCCATTCATACCACAGCTTACAACAAGCAGAGTAAAAAGTTGATAATATACTAAATTTTCCTCTATCCTGTACATTTCAAAAAAGAAAAAAAAAAGGCATATGCAATATTTACATTTTTAATTTAGTTTACAGAATGGAACCAAAATGTATAAATGTTATGTTTGCTAAAACTTCACAATGTATATTGGGTCTTTGTACATTTTGCCTGACTTACCTTAAATTTAAAATATTTTTTGCTATATAAACTTTAACAGTTATTAAACAGTGTTTTCTTTTTGGCTACGTATTGTTTCTGGATATCAAGATGTTAAATATATTTCTTGCTATTGTGATATGACGAAAGACTTACTTGCTCTGTCTTCCACTGTCCACGCTGTACATAAAGCGTCGATGAGACACTGCTGGAGACGGCGAGAACGGGCCTAGAGTAGTGCATTGTACTTAGTCTGTATTGATCATGGATGCTCTCCTTAACAGCCGTATGCAATAAAATAAAATACATTATTTATGAGATGAGCGCCTGGAGGACGTCTTCTTCCGCGTGGATGTTGAGTTTCGCGTAAAGCCACTCCTGCTGTTTGAGAGTGAAAAAGTAAACACGAAGCTCTTCAAATACTTTGATGCCTCGTAATTTAAATGTTTTCATCCCGGGAGCCTGATAATGGTCCCCAAATGATAGAACTTATGAAAAGGAAGTGTATTAGGAAAACAAAGATGTTACTTACTTCGCAAAACACACAGAGCGCTCCCGGCGTGCTGGCTGCCCGCTGTTCCGAGTTGGTCCCCATGCCAGGTCCTTTGTAGTCCCTCACCACCACGGCGGTCGGAGCCCCAGACCCATTTTACAGATGACGCGGCGGGAGGGCAGGGACACGGAGCCCTGAGCCCAGGAGCCGGGGTCCGGGCCGATGGGGACGCTCATGCTCCTGGCCCTGCCACTTCCTGGGCATGCCCGCGTGAGAGGGGTGAACCGAAGCCGCCAGGCAGGGTCACCTCGGTGGCCAACAGGTGCAATTTAGGAGGCAGAAAATATAAAAATGATGACTCTTGATTTTTATCGAGAGCAACGTGACCTCCTTTTTGGAAATAATTTTTCTGCCCCTCCACGTTACCCTCAGGTCACAGGAATACCACACGTGGGTGTCCCCTCTTTTGAGCAAGTAGTATATGTGCTGCCGAAGCGAGCACAGTAGAGCCGGAGCAGTTGGGAAGACGATTTTAAAAGTTGGTTTTTAAGTCCTGAGACTGATGTCCTCCCTATAGGGGTGTCTGGGGACTTGGAGGTGGCAGGACAGCCAGTTGGAGGTGGGGCAGAGGATGCCGTGAAGGGGTGGGGGTGGGGGCTCCCGTTAGCCACAGGGGGAGGATGGCCTGCCAGGTCTGATGCCTCCGACATCTACTTTAATGAAAAGAGCAGGTCATGGTCCCCAGTCCTATGAAGTAGGAATCCGCGAATGGATTTACTCGAAAGATCTCATCACAAATGAAGTGGGGAGTCACGGCCAAAATCTGCAAATGCCAGGAGGGTTCGCTTGAAAGTGATCTAGAAACTCGGAGGAGAAGGCGAAGTGTCGTAGGACAAACGCCGGGAAGGGTGGAGATCCCCCTCTTTGGATTTTGGGAAGAGCGTGGCTCTGACCCGTGGAGGGTCTCCGTAGTGATCTTGGGAGACACGTCTCGCTCCTGGTCTCCTGGCCTGGCGTCCTCCGCGGAGGTCCAGTATCTGAGCTGCCCTGTGGGACCTGGGGCCCCTGGTCAGACAGTACGGAGCAGGCTGTCCGTCCGCGGGCGCAGGGAGGTCTGAGGAGACAAGTGTGTGAGCATTTGGGAGAAGCCAGCATGACAGACTTACCATAGCGGCGCTTTGATGCCCTGCTTGAAGGACAAGGGACGCTAATTGGTGCCTTGAAATGTGCCCTGTGTCTTCTCCATCACTGCTGCGCTGCACGGCCCAACCGCGCTTCTTCGATGGATACAACTCGGCGGGATGTGAAGTCTCCAATTCTTGCTTTGGCAGTGATCCGGGAGACAGGGCCGTGTGGCCTCGTGCCCTTGACAGCTGGCCAACGTGACCGTCCCTCTGGGATCTGGCCAGGGTTTCTCTCCTGCAGCCTGGCTCTGTCCTGCTCCGCAGCGTGTTCCCGCCTCTCTGAAGGACGCCGTTGAGCTGCCGGGCAGATTCCTGCCTGCCTGTCCTTACTACCTCCTTGACTTCGTGCTAGAACGCCGCGCTAGCATCCGCCCAGCCCTCGAGTGACTCATGGCCTTTGCCCTGACGTGTAGAGAGTTCTGGGCTCCTCTGACCCGAGCTGTGCCTCCTGGGTTGGTTGGTTGGTTGGTTGGTTGGTTTCCCGTCTTTTTTCACCGAGGGCGGGAACTCTAAAAGCTCTAAATTTTCACAAAATTCCTTACACCTCAAGAACGCCGCAGGAGCGGCCCCAGCCCCTCTCTCCAGCCTGCCCATCTCAGACGTCACAGATTCCCGGGTGACCCCCACGTAGAACAAAAACGTTAAACTGATTGCATTTCCCAGGAAAGGGGGTGTGAAGTACCGTGCAGGTATTCACGAGGCAGAGTTTACTGCAGATGACAGAAAACTCAGGGCAGTGGCTGACGTCTGCTCTCCAGCACGCGGGCGGATCAGAATCACCCCGAGGGCTTGTTAGACCCGATTTCCGGATGGTGGGTCCCCAGACTTTGTTTTCCGTCATCTGGGGGCTGGGGCTCAAGGATTTGCCTTTCCAGCAACCGTCCCAGGGGCTGCTGGGGCTGCTGGTCTGGGACCGCACTTTGAGAACCACTGAACAGTAAAGGGATTTGTTTCCTCCGGTAACAAGGGTCCAAGGCTGGATTATTTAGGCAGCTACCTGGCCTCGTCAGGGGCCCAGGACCTTCTCACCTTCTACTCAGCCACTCTCAGCATCTTGGTTTTTCTTTCTCAGACCTGTCCCCTCGTGCTTCTAAGATGGGTGTAGTGACCCCATAGGGCGTATCCTCCTGTCAAAATATCCAATAAAGACAGTCGCTTATCCTTGGGTACTTTTGGAAGAGATGCAAAGGTTCCAGAGCAGCCAGACCTCACTCCCACGGACCAGAACCAGGTCCCTGACCATCGTGATGCTGTTCCCTGGGGAGGGAGAGCCCCACAGCTGGTTGGCACTGAACGCGGCTCACCCCCAAGCCTAGGAGCCGTCGGCATCCGGGGACACGCCAGGCACCAGGTGGTGTTGGCTGCTGGTGACAAGCTCGGAGAGGGTGTGGGGCCTCGCAGGGCGGGGCTGCCGCTGCTACACGAGCAGCAGAAAGTGGACCCGTGATCAGAACCCTTTCCAATGCAAGTAGACCTCAAACAGGCCCTGTACGTTCAAGGTGCACGCACCCCCAATCTCCAGGTGGCTTCGGAACGGGGGCTCCTAGCAACGTACCTGTGGAATAAAGTGGTGAGTTTAGCTTGATCAAAGACATAGTAGTGATGCCAGCCTGTGTTTGCAGACTTGTTGTGTTCCAGACCCTGGACTCACTCCACCAGTCCTGTGCAGGCTTCTCTGTTGCTCCATACCCCGCTGGACGCTCTGCTGTGAATGCTCAGGATACAAAGACAGAAAGTTGGACCTTTGCAGCCACTCTAAAAGCAAGGACTGTTTGGGTTGGAAGAGAGAGAGCTGCCATGATTTATCCCCATCAGTGCCGTTAGAGGCTATGATAAGAGATTTGTCACCGACCTTCTTGGAAGAAGATAGCACCAGAGAAAGGGACGAAAGGCTGTGGGAGAAACACGTTCGTTTTCCACAAGGAATACCTCGATAATGACGGGACTGTTGAACGCCAGCACTGCCCTGAAAGGACTGTAGTCTACATCTCGGAAGCCTGAAGACGGAGGACGTTTCTGAAGGGAATGGAGAGTGGCAGGCCGGTGGCGCGAACTCCAGCCTTGCTCAGCTCCGGGAGCCGGCGGCGGCTGTCCCAGACGCCCCTGGAGCAGCGCGGCCGGAAGCCCATGGAGCCGCTGCCGTTTCTGGTCCTGGCATCGCCAGGAATTACACGTAGCTCCCTAGACTAGAAAACAATAATCATTCAAACAAAGGGTTTATTCTCTCAGGTAAAATGAGACCTGATGTGGACATTTCGTGAAGTTTCCCAGGATCACAGCTCCTTCTATCATTAAGTTTTGCCATCCCCAATGCACATCTTCTGTCTTCAGGTTTTCTTCATGGCCCAATGTGGCTTCTGCAGCTCCAGCCATCACACGTGCTTTTCCAACAGAAATGATGAAGGGGGCATGAAGTCAGCTGCTTTATAAGTAAACCTTCTGGTTGAGCCTCACAGGCTAGACTATAGACACATGTAGAAGCTGCAGGAGAAGCTGTGGGACAGACTTGGAACTGGGAGCATCACACCCCCAAATGTGAGAGGGCTCTCGGTCTAAGGAAGAAGGGGAGACACATCGTGTATGTAGATCTGACTTCAAAAACACCCGCTTCCTTTGTATCACAGGATCATGGGGTTTGATTTTTAAAATATATACCTTTTATTAGGTTTCCTTTTCTTTCAAGGTTTTTAAAACTTGGCCTGATTCCTAACTGAATGAAGGACTTAGTCCCAAGGGCCGTGGTGCTCATGGACAAGCACCGAAAGCATCACCCATAGCAGAGTGATGGTTTAACTCACACGTGTTTCCTGTGACCTGTGCCGTGCTGGAAAGGAAATACACACGGGACAGGTCTATTAACAACGCATGATCTTATGTTGTGGGAACACCTCTGCTTTCTCAGGGGAAACGCACGCATTTAAAATGACTGAGATGACACGTGAACCTCAGTTCTGGTGGGAGACCCTTAGCTCTGCTCCCTCACTCACTCAGCTACCCGGAGGCAATGGGGAAATTCATTCGACACTAATTCATGACAAGAATCACTAGACCAGGAAATTCACTCAGTTTTTCCCGCTCAGAAGACAGAGAGAAGCACGACCGTCCCTGTCTGACTGTGAAGGTGTTTGCCTTCAAATAATTGGGAAGCCGTGTCACTGCGTGTGCCTGCGCGTTTGGAACATGTCACTGCGTGTGCCTGCGTGTTTGAAACATGTCACTGCGTGTGCCTGCGCGTTTGAAACATGTCACTGCGTGTGCCTGCGCGTTTGAAACATGTCACTGCGTGTGCCTGCGCGTTTGAAACATGTCACTGCGTGTGCCTGCGCGTTTGAAACATGTCACTGCGTGTGCCTGCGTGTTTGAAACATGTCACTGCGTGTGCCTGCGTGTTTGAAACATGTCACTGCGTGTGCCTGCGTGTTTGAAACATGTCACTGCGTGTGCCTGCGTGTTTGAAACATGTCACTGTGTGTGCCTGCGTGTTTGAAACATGTCACTGTATGTGCCTGCGTGTTTGAAACATGTCACTGTGTGTGCCTGCGTGTTTGAAACATGTCACTGTGTGTGCCTGCGTGTTTGAAACATGTCACTGCGTGTGCCTGCGTGTTTGAAACATGTCACTGAGAACCTTTCTTTTCTCCACCATATTTGTCTTCAGCAATGTTTACTGTGTGTCTTCCTCTGTGCCGGGCACTCTTCTAGGCACTGGATACAGCGTGGGGAGGAAACCTGCATCCTAGCACTCACAGAACTTCCGGTGACACGCAAGTCACTAAACAAGAGTTGAAGACGAACAGAACAGGGAACAGTATAGAGAGGCCAGCTTGGGGGAAATGGCAGGAGCATTACCTTCTTTGGTGACCAGAAAAGGCCTCTCTCAGAAGGTGACTCTTGAACAGAGCCCTGAGGGGGCCCTCTGGGTGGAGATTCAGAGGAAGAGCATCAAAGTCCAAGGGACTAGCATGTGCAAAGGCCCTGGGACTGAAACCGATTTGCCATACTGGAGAAACAAGGAGGCCAAAGTCTCAGTCCCCGCCCCAACATTTCAGGTTTTCAATGAACTAGTCTCTTGTTTAAATGAGAAGCAGTTATGCAAATAATCTATCAAAGTGTATTATGGCTGTTAAGAGCTTTGATTTACTGCCTAATACAGAGAATGGGCAGAATAAGAGACCGAAGAGCATTCAGCAAAAACAGAAACTCGTCTTGGCTTTGAAGGGCTGTTCATCCACAGTGAGTATATATTCCAGGAGAAAGGGAAGGACAGAGGCAGGCTGGACATTAGCAGAAACAGTATGTCTCCTAGCGGAGGCTACGCCTGCAGAAGCACCAGAAGGGCTGGGAACGAGGGACCCCCTTGCCCACATGGTCGAGGGCAGCGCGTGGGAGCCAAGGCTGTCGGGGCTGGCGAGAACACTCCGTCACCTGGACACGTGCCGATGAGCCGCTGTCTGCAGCCTGTGCGGCTGGGCTGGTCTCTGCTGCCGGACAGCACCTGCTGTCATCACTGGCCGGTCACCCGGGGGGCTTCCTGAGGTCCAGAGCGGAAACGAGGCGGGCCCCATGCCAACGGGGTGCTGATGGGGTGTCCATCGCCCCACATTTCAGAGTTAATTTCATGAGTCAGCACTATCCAAGCTTACCAGGCTGTGCAGTTTCTTTACCCACGGGTGCGATTACTGCTCTCACACTATTGGGATCTTGTGTGTTATCACCATCCGTGACCTCTGTTAAAAATGTCCATGCTGTCCAAAGAGTGCAAAGCATAACACATCACGGCGATCTGCCCCGTTCTCTCACCCGGACACTCGCTGCCTTGCTGAGGGGCGGAGATGGGCGTGTCCTGCCAAAAGAAGCAAAGACAAGGTTTTACGAACGTGCCCTCTCTCAGGCCATGTGGTTATATCATTTTACAGGGCATCTCTCTCCACCATCCAGCGATGCCGGGGGATGTCCAGAAACAATCACTCCCACAGCAGCTTTGTAAGTTTAGGGGCTTGGTTTTTAACTGTGTCGAGCTGCGTCCACGGGGGGCAGGTTTCCCCTAAAAAGAAACAGAGTCGGGTTAACCTGCAATGGTGTAAGATGACATACACGGGCGTCCGTCTCTGCGGAGCTCTCTCATGCACCTGTCGGAGTCCTTGCAGAGGAGGAGGGAAGCCTCAGGCGGAGAGTGAGCCGGGCCCTCCCTAATGAGCATGAGGAGTAAGGCAACCCAGACAAGGAGCTACTGGCCGGCTGGAGCGTCCCGCGGCGGGAGCCTGGGCCGGTGGCTGCCTGGCTCTGCTCCTCCATCCTGTGGCCCCAGGTCAGGTTTACTCCAGGGCGGGGTCCACGCTGGGGGCTTCCTCCCCTGGAGGCATGGGAAGGGAAGGCAGATGCACTGGCCACTACCCCCAGTCGCCTGAGCTTTCTAGGACCTGCTGGAGATGTCCGCGCTCCTCCCTGGCAGCTGGCCCAGACTTTGTTTACTGCTCTCAAAGCAAACCCGCACTCCTTCCTGCCGTCTGGTCCATTTTCTGAAAACACGAAGCTCTTGGCTCGGAGTTAACTGCTTCCTGCTTTCATGCGCTCGGGCCTGAACCAACGAGGTCCAGCCGGCTGCCCGAGCCGGTCCCACGTGGGCAGTTCCGTTGTCCCCGCCGAGTGCACAGAGGCTGGGGGACTCAGCCTTCCGAGAGCTGTGCGCTCCCTCTTCTCACCACAACCCCCTAGGAGTTACTCGGTGTCAGTGCCCTTCCGAACACTGCACGGGAAGGCGGCGTGTCTGACCCAGGCCCTGGTGACACGCCGAATCCAGTTCAACTGATCACATCATTCCCCACCTCGGCTTCCACCCCGATCACAAGGTGGCACTCCCCCGGGTCAGGGGGCACGGGTTTCTCCGGGATCTCCTATATCCTAGCTCTAGTAACCTTTCCAGCATCCTCTCAAAGCTAATTGAATACAGCAGGAAGCCCTAAGGAGAGCCTTCGACTGTGTCTGCCTCCTTTCCAACAGGAAGCAAAGCTGCTCCATTCCAAAGAGGGTAATTACCTCCCTCTGCACCCACATTCCAATTATGCAGAGGTATGTTGTTTTCTCCTGATTACCTGCAGGCATTCAGGTGTGCCTGAAACTACGCTCAGCCCCCCAAGTCAATGTCTACACTGAGGGGCGCGCACAGCCGTGCCAGGAAGGCTGCCCGCGGCGTGGGTGCTCACACGGACCCACGGCTGTTCCCTTGGTGACTCGGGCAGGACACCGAGGCCAGACAGACTACAGGGCGCGCTTTCGTTGGACGCTTAAGAGCAGTTCCTCGGAGAGGGGACCTCACGCCCCCCCTGCCCGCAGGTCCGCGCTCCGTCTCACGCTCACTCATCCACGCTCTCAAGGAAGAAAAGCAAACTTTTCACTATGTTTCCTTTGCATTCAAGGTCAGGCAGCAAGACGTGACCTTGTAACCATCGATGGGCACCAAAGTGCCCATGCAGATAAATTTAAAATATCTGTTGCAATAGTTTCTGGGTTGTCTCCTATCAAATAACTTCTAATCTTTATCTGTTGCTATAGCCTGGACGTGTGTGTGCCCCCAGATTAATTTGCGCATGGCAGTGGGTGGCCGGCTGGCTTTGAGGGGTACGACCCTCTTCCTGAACAGTAGGAGGAGGGGAAGAGCTCTGGGGGCATCTGCGGCACCCATAGCACAGCGAAGGGGCCCAAAGGTGCTCTTTGAAGGGTGAGCCAAGCGCATCAGCCACTACAGGGATTGTCCACGCGGTTCCCATCGGGGTGCCGTGCACGCGGGGACTAAGTCGGGGAGCCTCTCACTGAAAGTTGAGGAGTCTGATTAGCTCCTTCGAAAGCTCTTCTTAGGCAAAATCCAAGTGGATGTCATTTAATAGCGTGTGATAATGTTTTCCAGCTGATGCTGTAGGGACCGTCCTTGGGGCAGCAAAGGGCCGAGGATGCAAAACATTGCTGGTAGGACGAGGAGCTCGCTCTCCGCGGCAGTGTCTCCGACCTTCTCTGTTCTTCTGCGAACCCTCCTTGCCTAGGAATAGGGCTGGTGACCCCGAGCGGAATGACAAGGTCAACTTGTGACGTGGGGATGCGGGAACTGTACCTGGTTATCCACACACGGAGGTGCCGAGGGCCATGGTCCCCCTGGGCAGCCTCCAAGGCAGGGTGGCCTGGATCTGCCCGTGTGACTCACAGGACCGTCCCACCAATGCCACCCTGCCGTGGGAATGTTCTCTGTCAAACCCCGACCCAGGGCATGGAGTCTCTCCGTCTGTCACCCAGTTGTCACCCAGTCTACACAAACATCGGCTTCTGCGGTTTCGACGAGAAGCCACGTGGCGTCAGGCACCGTGGCGGGAAGAGCCGCTGTCCTCCCTGGGGCCCCTGGGTTCCGACTGGATCACGACCCGGCTCAGCTTTCGTCCTACCTTCCTGCGAATTCTCCCCACGGTCCTTAAGAGCGATCACGAAATCAAACCCGCTCTGCTTAGTTTCCTGTAGCTTCGGGCCCAGAAGCCCCGTGTTTGGCGAGAGAGGACACGGACACTAGCCTGGGGCAGAGGTAGGGGTGAGGAAAGCCTCCCTCGGGGTCAGAGTCTGTGCCACATGCTCCTTTCCTCGCCCCGTCCTAGAAATATGCGACGCTCTGTCCCGCGGCTTGTTAACTCGACGCCCTTCCCCTGACGCCCTTGCGCACCCACAGTGCAGCTCCCCGCACCACGGGGCACACCCACCCACCAACACACAGGCCAGGAAGCTGGGGGCCACCTCTGTCCACACCCCACATTACATCCTTCCGCAAATCCTGGTGTTTTCACCCGCCCCAACCCCTCCCCTCCGCAGGGGGTCCTCACGGGAACCCCAGCTCTCTGCAGGGGGCCCCACCTCCCTGCTAGGCTCTCTGTCCTCTCCTCTTCCTGGCCCCAGCCCTCCCCCAGCCCTCCCCCGCCCCCTCCGCAGCCAGCGCACGGCCCCTCCGCGCTGGTCCGCACCTGTCCGGGGCGAGGACATTTTCCTGCCCCCGTGGCCCTCAGCCTCATCCTGGCGGGGAGGGGACACGGGAGCGCGGGAGCAGATCAATGATGGGATTGTGTCCCCGGGACCTCACATAAAGAACAAAGGGCCTGGAGACACCAGAGGCTGGAGCGGCTGATTCCCTGTGGGGAGTCCGGGGAGGCGGGGCAGGCAAGCGCTGGCCGGTGCCCCTTGGCCAGGGCGGGGGGCGGTTTCCAGATGGAGGAGGGCAGCCCCCGCCGCGTCTGTCTGTGGCCTCCTCCGCACTCTCTCCACCTCTGCATCTGGCTTTGGCCCTGACGCGGCTGTGGGGGGACAGCCTCTGGGGCCTCCAGACAGTAGCTCACACCCCCGAGCAGCTCCTTCCCCAAGGAAGGGACGGTCCAGCTCGGTGGCCTCGCACCAGACACCCGGCATCCCGTGTCTCCCTGGAGACAGCTCCCAGCTAATGCGGGAGGGAAAGTCAGAGGGTGGCTCCTGGGCCCCAGGGTGAAGGGGCGTGGCAGAGCAGGGGCAGGCTGAGGAGGTCAAGGGGGTGGAGCAGGGGCAAAGGGGCAGGGATGCAGGGGGGGAGCAGAGGTGGGGGGGCGCCATGGTGGAGCAGGGGCAGGGGTGCAGGGTAGGGCATGGCATGGTGGGGCAGGGGTACGGAGGAGTGGGGCCAGCCCTGGTGGGGGCAGGGACAGGGTTGTGGGAGTGCGAAGGTGGCCAGGACCGGGGAGAAGGGGGCCCCCGTGGTGAGGGGTAGTGCAGGAGCAGGGGTGTGGGGCCAGGGTGGTGGAGCCAGGGCAGGGGTGCGTGGGGGAGGGGCAGAGGAAGGGGTGCTGGCAGCCAGGCAGGGCAGGGGCCAGGCTTGCAGCGCAGTCTGTGTCCCTGTGCCCTGTCCACCCCGAGCCCTGCCCCCTTGGCTGAGCTACCTTCTTCCTTCACCCCTTGTCGCCCGGGGTCCGTGAGCTCCTTCTTCCTCCTGGAAGCCTTGCCCTGCCCTGGCAGGTGTGTGCCACAGGCAGGAATCTGGGGCTCCCGAGGGCATCCGGGCTTCCTCTGGTCCGGAGATGGGCTGCTGTCCTCCCTGGACACCACTTCCACCTCCCAACCATTTTCTCCAAGTCCGCGAGGCTAGAACATCAAGGGCGCGGCTGCTCCTGCAGGCCTGGGGCCGCCCCACGGCCCGTGGAGTTGGGTCTTGGAGATGGCAGGGGACCCCCCTTCCCTGCCGTTCCTGGTAACACGTCACTTATTGCGCGGGCTGTCCTGTGGCCAGTCTCCGCCGCTGACCCCCTTCTGTGGATCCGCTGCTGCCAGAATAGAGTCCCAAATCCGCTTTCTGGGGTTCCCAGCCCTGAGAATCGGCGGCAGCCCGATCAGCGACAGCCGTTCCACACAATCCCTGAGCCACAGCCACCGGCCACAGATACAACGCCGTGTCTGTAGGCTCCTGGGTCCCCACTACCCCTGCTCTGCCTGGTAAAAGCTGGCTGGCTCCTCCTCCCAGGCCCTTCTCCACTGTCACCTCCTCCAGGAAGACTTCCCTGATGCCCTCGAACCCATTACTGACACTTGGCGCTCCTTTGACCCACGTTTGCCTCTGAATTGGGGCACCTCTTTTATCCTTCTACTCAGAGAGCAGGAAAGAGGGACCATCCCATCTGCCAGGAACCTGGACTCTCACGGATTGTAATTATTTAGAACACGGCCTTGAAATAATAAGTTACGATTATGAGCACAGTGGCAGCTACGGTTTTAGAACTCAGGGATAATCCTTGCAGCAATGCACAAACACTCCAAGAGACTAGCCTGGAGAGGTCCGCCATGTGGTTGCTAAGGAGCCCACGGCTTTAGGGGGACTGGAAGCTGCTGGGGTGGCGGGCTGTCGCTGATTAGACTGTTTGTACCAACACTGCAGGATCTCTCCAAGAATGTGAGTGTTTGGGTCTTCGAAATCATTTGTTTGTGGAATTGTGGGTTGGTATGAAAAGGCTGCACTGTAGGGAATGAAGTTGGGATTTGATAAATGACTTTGGGGCCAGTTTGGGGGAACCTAGCTATGCTCTGTGCTGTGTGTTTTGGCGGTTCTGTTCTTCCAAAATGTGATTACGTGTAACACCGGCAAATATGTCAAGACCGTGGGTCACATTTTTCTGGCCTCTTGGGTTTAACAAACCTATTCATCAGGGAAGCCCAGATGTACCTTCAGAAGACCTCACCAACGGACGCATGGGCGCTTTGAGAAGCCCTCTACCCGCATTCCCTCATTCACCGATACTTCTGTGAAACTCCACGCCACACGCGTGCATTATTCTGAACATGTGGAGACTTTACAAGAAATAAAATGACAGTTTAACGTGTGGGACGTAGGTCCAGCCTTAACCTCCCCAAGGCCAAGGTATCTTCCGGGGAGGGAAAATCAGCCCCAAAGCCACACTGCCTCCACCATCAGCAGCAGGTGCAGATAGCCTTGTTCCAAGAAGGCCGTCGTGGCCTCACATTCCCAGCCCGTATGTGAGGTTCCACTTGGTGTCACAAAAGCAAAGCCTGAGCGGGCAGAAGGGGAGGTGCTAGTACTTCCTTTCCTCCTCTTCCCTCTCCCCTCCCTTCTCCGATCCCTCCCCGTCTTTCCTCATCTCTCCCCCTTCTCTCCATCTCTCTCCATCTTCATTTCTCTCTGTCTCTCTCCGTCTCTCCCCGTCTCTCCCGTCTCTCCCGTCTCTCTCCCGTCTCTCCCCGTCTCTCCCCGTCTCTCCCCGTCTCTCCCGTCTCTCCCCGTCTCTCCCCGTCTCTCTCCCGTCTCTCCCCGTCTCTCCCCGTCTCTCCCGTCTCTCCCCGTCTCTCCCCGTCTCTCCCCGTCTCTCCCCGTCTCTCCCCGTCTCTCCCCGTCTCTCCCCGTCTCTCCCGTCTCTCCCCGTCTCTCCCCGTCTCTCCCCGTCTTCCTCCATCTCACCTCCCTCCCAGGTGCCTCCGTTCAACGTCTCGGTCAGGGAGCTTTGACCCAGGGGCCGCCCCAGACACCGCCGACCTTTCCTCCTTACACAAGTCTGCACTTGATTTCCAGAAGGCGCTCGTTAGCGTCTCTGTCTCATCTCTGCCACCGTCCTTAGCCCGCTGGGCTTGCCCCTTCACCGGCAACACCTCAGAGCCTCCCTCCGCAGCCCGGGACCGCAGCTACCCTCGCCGCCTGCGCGCACCCGCGAACACGACTACGTGCCGCCTCCCGGCATGTGCACTGGACAACTGGCAAGCCCCGGAAGCTTCCTGTGTTCCAGGCTGAGCGCCTCCCCCGCACCGGACAGTGCCGCCGCTGCCCCGGCCCCTGCACGGCATCTCCGTCTTCCCAGGTGCTCGGGGCAGCAGAGGAGCTGGTCCTCCTGCCTGCCCGCAGCCAGGCTCTGCACCCGGGTGTGGCACCCCGTGGGGCCCAGGCTCACTCGCCTCCCTGGATTTTGTTGTCCTTCCTCACAGGGGTCCTGCCCTGTGTCTTAACCTTGATTCTCTATTCAGAAGCAAAGAGGTCAGATGTGTTCTGTGTCCTGAAAAGCTCCCCCAATCCCCAAGGGCGGCTCCCCATTCACAGTCCTGGGGAGCCCTAGCTCAGCTCCTGGCAGCTGACCCTCCCCAGGTGCTCCACTGGCTCAGCCACCCCCCCGCCCCCCTGCCCCCGCATTCCCCTCCCCTCCCTGCTGGGCTCGCCCCTTGGCTTCAAGCTGCCTCCCCAAATCCCCCAGGTGAGCCCAAGTCCTTGTTGCAGGAACTGTGCCGGGCGTGGTAAGATGCAGGCTCCTGTCCTGGCTCCTTGTCCACCTAAGAACGCCGGTCATCGCCTCAATAGTTCCTAGATGCCTTTCCTATTTTGTTTCCTTCCCACGCGTGCCTCTCATTACAGCCCAGCGGGTTTCCCGTGTTCATCTTGTGTGTTGTCCCACTTTACTCCCGGAAAGTACGTGAGGTGGCCATTCCTGGGCGTCCAGACCCTCGAAGAGTGCCTGGTGTGGACAGCGGGCATTCAGCACACCCTCCGTGAATCCTTTGTCCGGACCACCTGGGACAGTGCTCCGTTAGAAGCAGCACTGACGTTCTGAAATCTTGACACCGGAAGAGGCCCGGCGAGGATGCGTTCCACTTCCTTCTCGGTGCAGAAACATCGGTGGGCCCTGACCCCTCCAGTCCTGAAGCAGGCTCTGCCCTGGGGCTCATGGTCACAGGGGACAGCCCATTCTCTCACCGAACGCGTTCAATCCAGGATTCCAGCCATCCTAGCTGCACACACACGACGCTCGGGACAGGTGGGCCGCAGACATGTTTCCAAGGAGCAAGGTGACAAGAATGGCATTTCGGGTGATTCAGATGACCAGTGGTGCGGGGCCGCCTTCCCTGGCTCGCGAAACCTTCCTTAAATGAATCCTGACCTTCACGGATCCCTTTTAGATTTTCCAATTAAGTGCCAAGTCAAGAAATAGAGTAGCTTGATCTTATTTTCAACAGATCAGCTGGATTTACTTATTTATACCAGAAGGTACTTCCACATGTAAAAAATCTGTTATGTAAGTTTTGGAATAAACTGCCCTTTTGTATATAAACTTAATTGCCCTCATTATAGATTACCAATTGTCCCATCATTTTGCATTTTATAGTTTAAGTTACCATACACTTGAATTTATAGGAAACAAACAGGTTCTCTAAAATCCCAAGAAATACATTTATTTAGCATAATCCAAGAGCTTCGTGGATACCGTCCAAATTATAATTCAAGATTGAAAAGCAAACATTGAACTAAAGCGACCCAAGCCTACGGAAGTAACTAGAACTTAATTTTATTTTCTCGGGTCTCAGCTACCATAACCATTTGTACTTAGCTAGAAAACTAGTGTTGGCATTATTATCTTAAGTGCCACTAGCATTCTTTGGTGTTTAAAAATGATTCTCGGAGTTGCAGATCAGGACACAGAGTCGGACGGGGAGCAGGCTGCCCTCACGCTTCTGAATTCTTGAAGAATTTCACAAGGCGGCAGCTGGACCTTTCCTGGTCTTCAACGTCAGGCCATCAGGATTCTCCAAAACCGAATGAATTATAACAAACTCTTTCACAGCCTGTGAGTTGTTAGCACCTTTTCCCAGCGCTGCGGGGAGTGCGGGGTGGGGGTTGAAAAGAGAGAAGGAAAGAGGCTCCTGGGGGAGGTCAGTGCAGTGCAGGAAGCAGCCCGGTGCCTCGTCAATGATTTCTTCCAGGAGGCGGCCTCCCTGATCAGCAAGGCACAGTCGCAGGGGGAGGCAGCCATGCCTTTCTAGAGGCCGCAGGGAGACCGGGGCCCCGTAGGATGGGGCGGGGGAGGGGTGCCGCCTGCTCAGGCACATCCTCACCCTTGAACCGGGTGCAACCCGGGAGGGAGGGGCTGGGAACACAGAGGCTCTCGCAGCACCCAGCCAGCCTGCAGGCGTTCCGGAATCCGAGGAAAACACTTTAATTAATATGTAAAACAGCAGTGGGGAGAAAAGGGAGGTTAATTTCCAAACCACATCACTGCACAGCTCTCGGTTAGGAAGCCCTGGGACACTTACAGCAGCTCCTGTTTAAAGGCACAGACGGGCTTTTGTCTGGGGGCAGCTCCGAAGGTGCTCACAGGCCCTTTCATCTGCCCCCACCCTGGCGGTCCTCTTCGGCGCTTAGACACGGCCTCCGACGGGCAGGCTGTGGTTTTGTAATTTGCAATGCATCCTCCGGTGGGAACCTATGGGGGCTCCGGGCCGGTGGCTGTTGTTTGGGGCCAGCTGAAAGCAGCTGAAAGCGGTATAGACCGGGGCCTTGCTGCCTGGCTGGCTTTCTGGTGCTTCCTTTGTTCCCAGGCAGGCCCCCTCTGGAATGCGGGGAGCAGGTCATCCTGCGGCTCCGAGGCCGCGGGGCACTGGCCTGGGGTGGGACTGGCTCATTTCCCGGGCTGAGGTCTCCGACCCTGACCTGCACAGGCTGCATCCCGTGCTCCCTGTGCCAGGACCGGCCTCTGGCGGAGACCAGGGTGATGGAGCGGGACCGAGGAGGCTTCCCTCTGTCAGACTCAGATGGCTTCGTTCCGTGCTCGAACTATTAACCGACTAAAGCAGCATAAGGACTTGCTGACCTGGGACAGTGGTGGTGGCGGGGGGGTGGGGGGAGTCCTGACTCCCGGCTTCCCTGTGCCTCAGATAATCGAGCAACGTCTACTTCTGGTCCTCAGACACCCCATGGGGGTCCCAGAGCGTGGAGGGATGCTCTGCAGCATCATCCGATACGGCACCCGGGCCTACCCATCAAACACCCAAGAGTCTCTGAAGTTGGACAGAGACATGTTCTTGGATCACATGCTTCTCCCACCAGAGGAAAAGCACATTTGCCCACATGTGCAAAGTTGGCAAGCATTTTCGGGAGGTTTCGCACACCCCGTCTGGCACAGTGAAAGGGTCGCCTCTAGAAACCGCCCCTCACTGCCTCTGTTTGGAACTCCATGCAGCCCTGCTCTGCCCGGATTGTCTGTGGCCCACCTGCGTCCAGCGTGGGGTGCTTCCCATCTGTCCCCACGCCGGCAGAGTTGGGCTTCCCCATTCCCCAGGGCACCTCTTGGCCGCCTGAGCAGCCCAAACGCCAGCTTGGCATGGTGTCCTGGGGGACTTTGGGTCTTGCTCTGGGCAAGTCGAGTGCTGTGGGCGCTCCGGAGCCTGGGTCCTCCGGCTTCTGCTGGAACACCTGCCAGCCGTCCTCAGAAGGCCCCGCTCCTTGTGTCCCTCATGCTCACACCACCCTCGCTCCCTCCTGGACGCTCCTTGTTCCTGTGATGGAACCTTCCACACATCCCGGGTATCTGCCCCCGGGCGCCCCCTGGGTTCACCTCCCCAAGCACAGCCCACACGGTCCCTGCTGCGGGGCTCCTCCACTTGGCGTTGAGCTTCTGCCATCCCGGGTTCCGTCCTTGTGGGTGAAGCTCCCAGGGCGGTGCCGGCCCCGATTTCTGCAGCGAGAACCGTGACCTGCAGAGAGGTGACGACCCAGGGAGGACATCTGTGCGGCTTGAGGGGCTGGCGAACCTAATGGTGTGGGAGTTACAGCCCCGGCCCCATCCTCACCCCCAACCACACCCCCAGGGAGCTGCCCCTCTGTCTGTGTAGAGACAGCGACAAGGCCTGGTGCCTCACGCTGTGTCGTGTTCACAGATGGACGCGTCAGGAGAGACGTGGTGAGGGACATGGTTGGAGCCCGGGAGTCAGAGGACGGGGGTTCCGGCTCCCCTCGGCCCCGAGCCGCGCGATTTCCCTCTGTCTCTGTCTCTGTCTCCGACTCTCTCACACACGGCCCTGTACGCATCATCTTCCCACTTCTCCGAGGGTGTTGGCTCAGAGGTTACCCCACATCGTGGCTTTGTACTTACTCCTCCCTGGGTCCTGGGACAAGCCCCGCCCCAGCTCTGCAGGACACACTTGCCATCCGCGTTCTACACCACAGCATACCCCTCGCCCCCTCACCCCCAGGACAGCTGCTTGCGACATCTCCGTGCTCACTCTCCGCTCAGCTGGGTGGTGGTCTCCATGCTCTGCGGAAGGCTCACCAGCCTTCTTGATTCGCGGATCCCAAGGACTCTCATAAGCCGCAGCCTCTGACCTGGGGCAGTGTTGTAAGCCACTGGCCACAGCCTGCTTCTCTGGGATGGCCGACCGCCTTGTGAGCCAGCAGGTCCCCAGTCCCCTGTCCCCTTCACGCTGATCTCGGGGCCCCTGACTCCCAACCTGTTTGGCCATCTGAGGAGGCACCTCATTTCCAGCCCTTCTGCAAAGACTTCAGTTTCTGTAATTTTCTCTTGGCAGGAGTATGGCCGCATTTCCAAGATGGAATGATCCCAGGGCCGGACCTGCACTGTCTGGTTCCGCCCACCTTCCTGCGGCCTGGGCGCTTTGCGGGCTGCTTTCTGGTTGGCGGGGTCAGGAATGGGTACCGCACGCTCCCCGCGCCCAGCCCTGCGCTGCCCCCACCGGCAGAGACGGGCCCCATCTGTGAGGCCTCAGATGGCCTCTTTCCTGCAAACGTCCAGGCGATGCCCTGCCTCCACTCCAAACAAACAAAACAGTTAAAGCCTCTGCCTTCAGCTCAGGTCATGATCCCAGGGTCCTGGGATCGAGCCCCACATCGGGCTCTCTGCTCAGCCGGGAGCCTGCTTTCTCCTCTCTGCCTTTCTGCCGGCTTGTGATCTCTGTTAAATAAATAAAATCTTAAAAAAAAAAAAAAGACTGTTCATTTTTTCTTTTTTATCATGAAAATAACCCCAAACTACCTTGGTGTTGTTTTTCTTATTATAATCAAGGTCTCAGCAAAAAGAAAAAAAAAGTTAGGAGTTTGTGGGCTCAGGAAACGGAGCGCCTGGGCGGATGTAGAGCAGGGATTTCCCGAGGGGCCTGCACTGGCCTTCCCTGGAGGGCGCGGGAAGACCCGGGGCTGAGTCCTGCCTGGAGTTTCTAGTTCAGTGAGTCTGCGGTGGCCAGGAATTTGCTGATCCAGCCACGTCCCCAGCGTGGCCACCGAGCTGCACCCGGGACCCCCTCGGGACTGCCGGCCGGAGGTGCCTGCCCTGCTGGACCCGCGGCCCATGATACTCCGGCGATCGGCCGCCCCTCTCCACCCCGCATGCTGGGTTCCTTGCCCTCTCCAGCTCTGGGAGCAGGAACCAGACCCTCTCTGGGCTGCATGCGAGGCGGAGCTTCTCCACCGGAGAAGGAGGCCGGTGCGTGGGGAACTCTCAGCCCTTCAGTGCCCGTCCGGTGTCTACGTCCCTTTCACCAGAGATGCCGGGGCGCGGAGGGGCCGCGAGGGTGCATTGTTAGGGGCCTCTCACATGTCCCTCCCTCCTGAAGCTTCCCCCTGCTTTCCGATGTTCCTCGGTGTCCAAGGACGCTGTGGGGTGAGGTAAGGCGGGCCTGGCTGTGGAGCTCCAAGCCACAAAGCTCCTCTGTGGGGCTTACGCTCGGGTCCCTGGGGCCCCTGTTTGGACAGAGGCTTCGTCGCCTTTTCCCATGCCCGTTGCTTCTCAGTTACGGACTCCCCTCCCGCAGAGAGGGCAGCCTGGAGGAGGACGATAATGGGGAGTGTTATTTACTGAGCGTCTACTACGTGCTGGCGTTGAATCCTTGCAAAGCCTAGGAGGTAGATGCTCCGTTCCGGACGAGGAAGCTGAGGCTTGGTGAGAAAGCCGCCTCTTCCTTGGGGCCTGCCTGGCTAGGTGCAGTGGTGCGACTGGAAAGCAAGGAGCTTGTTCTGGGGGGGCCCCGGGGGGGGTCACGCGTGCTGGCCTCCGGTTCCAGCTCGTTCCAGACCTGGGGCGGGTTTCTCCTGTGCAGCCCTTGGAACACGGAGTTGTTGATGTTGATGTTGTTGCTCTAAAAGGGATGACGTATAAATTCCCTCTCCCTCCAATGTTCCCGGAGCTTCTGGCAGTCGTGGAGGACTCGCTGCCTAGCTGTTGCCCCGGGTGATTTTCTCGGATCCCCACTCTGGGCCCAGGGCCATCGCCCCGATTCACCACGCTCAAGAGATGCCTTTGTTCGCACAAAGGCGACCTCAGGTAATCCCTGTGTCGGTCCACCTCCCATGTTAAGCACCAAATTAATTTCAGAAGTTGCATAAGGCATGGCCGACCCCTCTGTTTTTCTTGGGAGGGGCGGCTCAGTGGGGTGGGGGGTTGGTCAGGTCCCTGCCCAGCCCCCCTCTGCTCTGATCGGCCTGGAGGTGCCCCGGTGTGGCTGGAGGGGGGTCCTATCCAATGCTGTTGGCAAGCACGTAACTCAGGGAGAGCCTGAAGACTGAATACCCGTCTTCAGATCCCAAGTCACCCTGCCCTGCTGTCCTGATCGCTCCGCACAGACGTGTGCTTGACACACACATCCTGCTCCAGAAAAGTTACAAAGAACCACAGTTTTGGGCCCTACGTGGCTTTATGCCCTCCCTGAAACTCTGCTGTCGCTCCATGTACGACTCTGAACCAACTGAAGGCAGGAATAGGGGCTGTGACCCTGACCACGTCAAACACCGGACAATAAAAGGGACCATCAGGAGGGACCAAACTTCCATCCGGGGCAGCCTGGCGTCTCTGAGAAATTCGGGGACTAAGTGGAAAACGTTTGCTCAGTAAGGACATACAGCGCCAAGTTCTGGATCTCTGACGGCCCCCAACGGAGGCAGCCCGTGTCCCCCCCCCCGAATGATGGCCCCCGTCACCTGGGGTGTGGGCACTGGGCACGCCTTGCACTGTGGCTGTTTTCTTTTCGGGAATTATCCCTCACCAGGGGAGAAAGACACGGAGTTGAACTCAAAGGAGGCCTGGAGGGGAGCACTGAAACCTTGTGACTGAATTTTGCCTAATAATGAAAGTCCACATAAATCAAGGTTCACGCAGCTCTTTTATGAATGAAACATGGCACCTGGAGGCAGGAGGATGGGCTGTGTTTTACTGTCGTCGTTAGTCTGCGGGTTTGCTGTTCACGCGGAGGCCACCCATCACCTCGAAGAGGAGACGTGCCCGTCTGGAAGGCTGTTTCCTCAGATCAGGAAAATGGTCTCTTTCCTGAGAAGAATCTTTTTCCTCTGATAAACCCGGGACGTCACGTGTTTTGAGGATCTGCAAAAGGAAGGACTTCAGCGCGTACAGGCTCAGGGGCTGGCTGGGAGCTCGCACCACATCCCCGGGCGTCCACATTTTATGAGGGTTACTGTGGACTCCGTTGTCGTTGGGTCGGACACGCTATCGTCATAAAGACCACCGTGTGGTCGCTGTGGCAACGGATGGGATGGGCCGGCTCGCTGCCCAGGCTGCTTGCCCTGGTCACGGGCCAGGCTTTCTAGACAAAGGGATGGGGGTACTGGGGGGCTCAGTCGCTCGAGCATCTGACTCTTGATTTTGGCTCAGGGCATGACCTCCTTCGGCTCCTGGGATCAAGCCCTGCATCAGGCTCCCCGCTCAGCTGGGAGTCTGCTCAACCCTCTCCCTCTGCTCCTCCTCCCTCTTTCTCCAAAATAAATAAAATCTAAAACAAACGAACAACAACAACAAAACCCCCAAACAGAAACAAACAAACAACGGATGAAGGAAACATGCCCGAGCTGTCAGAACCTCCCCTTAGAGGGCCTCCTCGATACGTCAAGTATCTCAGAGGGTACGATCGAACATTGCGCGTGACCTAGTTTGACGTTGTTCAGGAGATGTGATAAGGTGATTTTTCTTTTAAACTATCTTATCAACCAAGCAGATTCTTCCATGTGGCCATCTGCTCGTTTTGCAGCCGTCAGCTGTTCTTGGAGCTGAAAAAAAAAAATCCTGCTGTAAAAAAAAATCAATGCACTGCTCTCATAGAGACATAGATTTCATATGTCACCGGAATAGACGCCATAGAAATACCCAAACTGGTAACGCTGATCATACCCCGGTTTGACGGAGGGATCTTCAGGAAGACGGGCCGGGGCTCCACGCAGGGCCCATCGCATTATTTAGGTTATCGTGTGAGTGATCAACTCAGCGATTTTAGCAAGAGGAATAAGACACCGTGTTCTCGCCCTGAAAAGAGGCTGCGGAGCTCTTTCCTGCAGTCCTGTCTCATTGAGACTATTTTCTTGGTGTTTCTGAAACTGTGGTTCTGTTCATAGTTTCAAAAATAAAAGCTTTGAATTGGGCTCTGTTTGGGTTCAGCAAATCAGGGCAGTTTGTTCTGGTTTGTATCTGAGGTTCCGTTTGGGACGTGGCCCTGCAGTTGGTGCCGTGCTTGTGGCCACAACCGACGTTTATCCGAGTGTGTAAACAGGAAAGACTGGATGGGAGCCCACTGCCACTCTGGGGTTCACACCCCCGACCCTGCCTCTAGAGCTGCAGAGGAGAGCAGGGCCCTCGGTCCCCATCTTCAGGGTGAGCCTAATGAGAGACGGGGTCATTGAGTGAAAAAAATGTGGGGATCGAGACGGCTGGCTTCTGCTGCCCTGGCGCCCCCAGAAGGGCCTAGACACACACCTTGTCTGTGCGTGTGCCCCTTGAAGCAAGGTGGTGGATTCTCCCCAGGAAGGGGCTGGTTGGCATTGCCCAAGGGCCTCTCTCCAGCCAGCAGTCACGGGCGTCCTGCTGTAGATCTGAGGCCCGCCTCAGTTCCGCATTTGAGGAAACAGGGATCTGAAAGTCCCATGACAAGTGGGGTGGAGTTCATTCAGAGCTTTCCCGGCTTCCCCGGGGCTCTGCTCTGTCTCGAGGCCTCCAGGGACCCAGGAGGAAGGTGGCATATACATTGTCAACGTCAACATTTTTGCAGGCCAAACATGGGTAAAAAGCACAGTAGTGCAATTACAAAAACCTCCTGAGAATCAAATATTTGATAGGGTAAAATCGAATAGTAGCAACCATTTTTCCTCTGAAGATAGCCACATTGTTGGCCAAGGAGGGTTTCCATCAGATGGAATCGTATCAAAGAATCCTGCTACATTTTGGAAACATTTTTCCTCATCTGGCTGTAAGAATGGCTTTTGCAGGCTAGAACACGGACTCTGGGGCCATCCTGCTTTTGGTTCCTGGGAAGCTGACTGGTGGGAAACAGGTTCATCCGCTCCAGCGAACCCCAGAGTGCAAATCGAGACTCTATTATAATCCATGTATGAAATGAAATTTCTACAAATCCCGACTTTTCATTTGCTCCTGATTAGTTAAATCAGGAACCGGAAGATGCCGTCAGTGCAGAAGATGAGGAACGTAAGTAAACGAGCGAAGTATTCACAGTTGCCGTGATGTAGTGGCTAGTTACCGCGGAACAATGTCTGTTTGCCGGGGGCTACATCTTTTGCCTTTGCTTTGGGATCTTTTTTTGAGAGGGGGTTCTCCATTTGTTTGTTTGTTTAATGGAATAAAATTAAATCAATTTAAAAATGTCAACGCTCTGAATGATGCTTTTATTTTCTTTCTTTCTTTTTTTTTTTCCTGCTTTGTGCTGGATTCTCCCAGGTTTTCCTACCAGTTGCACCCACGATTCCAACTCACCTTCCTTCGCTGCATCTGCACGTCCCGCTACAGTGATGCTTTCACTGAACAAAACCGTCCCTTTGAACCGTGGAATAGGTGAATGACCTTTTGCAATAAACACGCTCCGGCTCAACGCAGCCAGAAAAACCAAACGAATTGATGGCCAAATAAAAGTGATTGGGTCGATTGAGAAACACCTGCCGGATGGGGGCTGCGGGCTGGGAAATTCTGACCCACGCTCGGGAGTCACGCCTCTATCAAGTGTGGAGGCCGCGTGTGTCTGTATGGAAGCGGCCACTGCTCGGATATTTAAAGAGCCTCGTTCTTTCCTTTCTCCTTCCTGGAACCGAGAATCGAGAGACCAGGGTTTGCTGAAGATGAGAAACCCAATGAAACGGTGGCTTATTCTTTTAAAGTAAACAGAGCAAAGGCTCTGGGCTGCAGACATAGCCAAGATCGAGCTCTACACAAAGAGGAGGTTATGGAAACAAAAATCTCTTCCACTGACATAATCATCTTTCATCACTGAACTGCTTTTCTTGTTTTTATTCGTGTAGAATTTTAAGAGTCACTGGTGCTGACAAATGCTAATGAGAAAATGGGAAGGTGGATTTGTAGGTTTGGGGGACCCCAGATGTCAGCCCTTCTCCACAGCCCACATGGACCTTACTTCTTCTTCAAAGCCCTGCTGAGACCCCCGTCTTTGGGTCATGCCCCCGGCCATGCCAGCCCTTCTGACTCCCCCTCCTCTCTGTATTTCTGAACCCCATGAAGACATGATGTAGATGTGACACAATGTCCCTTGGTTTGGCTCTTCCTCCTCAACTGCTAGCTGGAGAGTCCAAGGCTGGATCCGTCCAGGCTTCATATCTGAAAAACGAAATAACGAAAACCAGAACAACTTTGATGAGCTCTGTTCTGTTTTGTGTGTTGTCTCTGTCACACCATCTGCCCTGGAGGGAGCAGGGAACTTGATGGCCATCTCTGTCCTCCATAGCGCCCAGCGTGGAGCTGAGTCGATCGTGAATGCCTGGCGGATGGTTGTCGACATTGTGCAGGTGACAGTACTCGGGCTTGGAAAGTCTGTTCAGGTATTTGGAACAGGATCCTAGACTATCTCACACAGGTAGTAAAACTCGATCCTTTCGCCAACTGGCCGAAGGTGAACAGCCGAAGGCCGTTGGACTCGTACCTGCTGCCAGTTTCCAGAAAATGTGAACCCCGTTCTGGGTTCCTGTGTGTTTCAGACCCCGGGGTTGATCTCTGAGGACCGGAAGCGTTGTGCAGTGAGTCTGACCCTCGTTGGAGCCCTTCTGAATCCTACCGAGTTCTGAGCTCTCCAGAACAGGATCCGTTAAACGTGGTGGACACTTGGGAACTGGGTGTTTCTTGATAAGGTTGAGGGACCCTTCTGGATCCTGTGGCTGTTCCTTACCAAACGTCCTTAAACAGAGTGTGGCCAGGACTTAATGACCCTTTGTTAACACAGGTATTGCCAATTCACCTGTTCACTCTCAAGGCAAATTCTTGCGATGGATTCCAACAACTTTCTTACCACTATTATGCAAAGTACTAATTTTCTTCTTGTTCAAAAGCAGTGGTTTCCCTCTTCCACTGTTTTTTATGAGGTTCTATTGAGAACTGTGATATCCTCCATTCTGGTTGTGCATGAGAGACCAGCCTCGGTTCCTAAGTGTAACGGTTGACTTTAAGGTTAATATAAGCATAGTCTTAGAGCCCTGGTGGTTAACGCCAGGATAATATATCCCTGTTGGATGGTGGCTAGGTGCGGAGGGTATCACAGAATCATGAAATGGATTTGCTATAGATACTTGTTAGTGTATGTGTCATATATATTTAGTGTATATATGTGATACAAAGTATATACAGACATGTGTGATATTATGGGAGTATTTATTACACTGTTATGTGTAAGTATTATTATATGAGTACGTGTGTGTGCATGTATACGCACATACATTTCAGTCTATTGAAATCAAACACAAATAGAGACAAGACTTGGAAAGTCTCTGAGCACATGAAAGCAGGTCAGTCCTACAGGCAGAACTTAATTTAGCTTGTTTTGTAGGATGAGTGAGGCTAGCCTGACTTGGATCACTCCTTGCTTATGGTCTGAGACTCATAAGCGAAATTTAACATCTCTGCAAGCGGTGAGAGGTCACCACGAACGTTTTCTCTCATTCGAGAACATTCTAATATGGTAACCAACCAAGTGAAGAAAGCACTCACTGCTTCTACTCCAGCAGCGGGACCGTGTGACGAAATCCCTCCTGGCCCACTCCGTGTTTTGGTGTGTGCGCTCCTGGGATTTTGGGGATACATGTGAACTTTCACTAATTCCTACTTCAGCGATTCCTCAGTCATACTTTTTTTTTCCTGAACTTTTAATAAGTCCTTTTGGATATATTCTTTATTTCTTTGCAAAATTCATGGTTTCTTACCCCCAGAAAACATTTGTCTTCCAAAAGTGCACTTGAAATATTTAGGTTGTTGAATGAAAAATAATCATCCTTGAAGGAAGTGTGATTTGGGTTCGGTTTCACAGTGGTCTTTGATTCCATTCTGAGTATTTAAGCATCCGTTTTTAAGATATTTCATCCTTCTGCCCAGCCCGTAACATCAGTTGTGAATCATGTTCCAGGAACAACTGAAGCCATTTTGCCAAATCCAGAGCAGAGTTTTCCTGCCCCGCCTGCCCGCCTTCTGTACGTCCCCTTTTACCAAATCTCTTCTAGAACCTCCTACATCAAGCAGACCCCCCATAAGTAATCTGTTTGCCTGAGTCTGCTATGGCCTGGGAGAATTTCCAGGTATTCCTCAAAAAAATTTTAAAAAAGCAGATTTTATAGGAAATAGCTATTGGCTACATACAATCACATTTCCAACCAGCACATTGAGTCAACTATGTTGAATTCGATTTTTTGTGTGTGTCCCATTGATTTCCTAAAAGGACATTCTTATGTGTCATCTTTGGGTTGTAGTTCAATCACAGTTGGCTGGTCGGTGTATATGAAATAATAGCCAGGTTTCCTAGGAAAGGAAGTTTGGCCTTGAAAATGAAGCAGCTTTTCTCTTGTATTAAAATCAAACAAACAGGATAAAAAGTCTCTAAGTGTGACCCGATGTCCGTGGAGCGCCTCCTGCCCCGTGAAGCTTCTGTTCCCCCACGCTATCCGCACGGCGTCAGTGTAACCTGAAGGAAGGCAAGGCTGACCGTTGCTGCTAGATGCCCTCCTGGGACAGCTTCCTCAGGAGGTTCTGAGGAGATGGGTGTCTGCTTCGGTCCTGCCTGCTCAGATGGGGCTTCCTCCTCCTCAGCGAGGAGGGCCCTGGTGCTTTCTCCAGAACTCACGTTGAGCTGGTCCCTCGGCAGGGCTGTCAGAGGCCATCCCGAAGGGTCCAGAACTGCAGGAAGGAAAGGACCCTAATGTTTCTGTGTGGATGCGGCGTGCAGGCTCCGAACACGGTGCCTTCTGTGCATTACCCTCCGAATCCTTCCAGAAAGGTCAGCCTTGGCCGACCCTGAGCTTCCAAGAGGTTAAACTGACACGTGGGGGAGGGGGGAAGGGAGCCCAAGTCAGCCTCTGCACCTTTCTTTCTGGTCTTAATTCCTCAGTGACAGATGTCCTTGCTTTGTCCTCTCGTTCCCATGGCCTGGGGCTCCTGACAGGTTTCCTTGTTCACGTCTGTGAGTTATCTCCCAAGAAGCGGAGAGCTCTGTTGGCCCAGCCCTACTGGATGTGAGTCCTTAACAACACTCCTAACCCGCCCACCTGTCACCCGGTCACTCACACACATACCCCCTCCCCCCTGCAAGTCACCTGCGACCTCCAAAGCCATCAGGCACTTCCTTGCAATGACTCAGCCCTGCCCCAAGAATAACCGCAGGAATTAGAGTGACAGTAGCAATCACTCTTACGATCTACAGCAATAGTGTTGGGGTTGAACTGTGTTAACCTCGGAATGTGACCGTAGCTGGAGTTAGAGTCTTAACGGAGGAAATGAAGGTCAAGCGAGGTTAGGAATGGGCTCTGAGCCAATATGACGGGTGTCCTTTTGAAAAGGGGACGTTTGGACACGGAGGCACGCACAGAGGACATGCGATGTGAGGCGGCTAGGAGAAGACAGCTGCCGACATGCCGAGGGACAGGCAGGGAACACAGTCTCGCTCTCAGCCCTCAGGACAAACAACCCTACCAGCACTTTGGTTTTGGACTCTGAGCACCAGAAGTATGAGTGGTCATATTGTTGGTGTGTAAGCCGCCATCTGTGGTACTTGGACATGACAGTCCTAGCGATGTCATAAAACCAGCGGTAACCCTAAAACGTTACATGTACGTAGGGATGTACACGGATGGACACACGCATCTCTCACAGACTGTACCTTCCCCACGTGCAAAGTGTGGGACAAAGGCTTCGAGCGCAGCATCTCGTGAGGCCCCCGCCAGCCATCTCATTTCCCCAGGGACTCAGAGATGCAGAGTTCCGGAAACTCACCCAAGACCACAGGGCTTGTAGGCGGGAGGTCAGTTCAAGCCCACACTTTGCATTCGAGAACGTTGCCCTTGACCAGCATGGCGGGTCCTTCTCTGTCTGGTTTCACAGAGTCTCTCCAGTTTGCTGGATCGGAGCCCTGCATGTCCCCACCATGAACCGCTCCTCTGTCTCAAATGTCAACAGTGTCGTCAAAACAACAATGATTTTTTTTCAAATCACTAATGTTCAGGGGACATTAAATTAAGTAGGGGTTCTCATATTCCCGGGCTCCACAGAGCAGAAGAATCTGTTAGAATGAAGGAGGTAATCTCATTAGTAAGCCATTACCTTGGAACCGAAGGGCGAGTACGGTGGTTGTTATTCCTGGCAACAGAGGGTTTTGGTCCTGAACAAAAGCTAGCCCGGGACACGGTCTTAGAGACTGTTTATGAATAGGTCACTGTTTATAACATTCAACTCAGTGTTGCTTCAGAATCGGCCCGCCTTCCTGTCCCCTGGGCAGATCCTGGAGGGTTCACGGGGAGGCGGGGGGGCTGGTTTGGGCCCCTTCCGCCCTCAGCCCTCGTGGAGGCAGCTGAAAAAGATCTTTTTCTCTTGGCAGACCTGCCTAGAATTTGACTTGGGGGCAGAAGGAGAATGAGGCTTTCACATCAGATATTACAGATTCCATACCCTAAATCTTGATCATCGCGGGTTAGCAACATACCTTTCAAGGACACCCATTCAAGGCTGAACTGTGTCCTTTGTAAACGGATCTCCCTGCCTTACTTTTTCATTCAGTTCAATGTTTATTGCTTTTTGTAAGAGTTACTGATCTTACATACAAAGATTTTGATATGGAGATTCAGGGAAATCAGAGTTGATTTATAGTATTTATATGGTTAATGAATCCTTATTTTTTTAGTTGGGGGAAGGGGTAGAGAGACGGGGAGGCAGGGAACCTTAAGCAGGCTCCATGTCCAGTGTGGAGCCTGACGCGGGGCTCGATCTCACAACCCTGAGATCACGACCTGGGCAGAAAGCAAGAGCTGGATGCTTAAATGACTGGGCCCCCCAGGTGTCCTGAGGCCCAAAATCTTATAGCAAGACATTGCCTCTTCTTTTTAGTGGCTTTAATCAAATCAGATCAATAGAACGATTATTCCTGTTGATTTTGTGGAATTCTGGTACTAGCAGGGTAAAATGGTGACCCCAGGAGTTGTGTGGGTCCTCAAGACAGATTTCTTTCCCTTGCCTGACTTAATAGTCTAAATATTTTACATGCTGAGAAGTTGTAATCCCTCCATTCTTCCCCCCAAAAGGGGTGTTTCCACCAATTGGTTTATACCAATCGGTAGAGTACTTAGACCAACTGGAAAGACCCCTCCTTTCGCAGCCTCTGAGGTGCACAGTGAGGTCTTGGAGCAGAGATAGGATCTGGTGGTGGCAGGAGGCTGCGGAGTATGCTCGGAAACACGCCCAGAGCCAAGGGGCTCTCTGCCACGGACGAGCGAGAGGTACTGCGGCTGAAAACCGCTTCCCCTCAATGGGTGGGAGCCTCCCGTGGGATCAAACAATTCTGGGTCAAAAAGGAGTCACTTCCCTGGGGCCAAATGTCACATTTTACGTGATACAAACCTACGAGAGGGGCCGTGATGTGTCTGAGGCCCCACAACCATGAAATGACAGCACAGACTCCAAACCACACCGCCTGGTCATGATTGTTCAGTGTTTTCCAACAGGATTCCAGTGTCGCTGGTTATTTCATAACGAGACCCATGAGCCATCGGCCCGTGACCCCATCCTGAAGGGCAACGGGCCGTGCGCACCCGCTGCCATCGTGTTCCCGCCACGCCACGCAGCAGGAGCTCGGCCCCGTCTGCCCAATTAAAGCTTTTAAGAATAAACACGGTTTCTCGTCAGGATTATTTTCAAATGATTCTAACGTTCTTCAAAGAGCACTAATAGTTTGGAACCTTTCATTGCTTGCGAAGACGGGTTCCTCCAGCTGAAAATCAGGAAGACGAGACAAAACCCACCTCTGTTCTGCGCTGCTCCGAGTGATAGGAGGGTTTCCCCGCAACAGAAGACACAATCTGGGGAAAGCGGAGCCGGGAGGTTACTTTGCTGTCTTCTCCCTGGGTTTTCAGTGCGCCCCATTATCACAGACGAAGAGGTAGCATTAGCAAAACACGTATTTCCAGTGCCCATAACTGAGCCACTTCTGAAATCCCTGAGGCCGTTGGGATCGACCCGTACGGTTACCGACCCAAAGACGTCAATTAAATTTTGAGAAGTTTGCTTAGCTCCCTTGCTCTGGGACGTGTATAAGGAAAACATAAACAAACAAAACCCGCGACAAATTACTTTTCTGTGTGGTTTTGCTCCAAGAAAGCGTTGCGGCAGGCTTCTGCCCCAAACTGCCCCGTAGAAGCGGGTATCTGAAGGTGAGGGCAGACGCCGTCTCCAGAGTAGTGAGCACCGTGACGAAGAGCACCTCGGGCGCGGGGGTGTGTCGTCCTGCCCCGTGACTCGGGTTCGTAACGCTGCCCCGCGTGTCAGAAAGCTGCTAAGACAGTAGATCCTAGAAAGGCCACATCGTGAGCAGAACCAACTTTTTGTAACTACATAAAAAAGGAAGAGAAAAAAAGATTCCTGAAACGGAAGAGAAGCTTGTTTTTCCTTCAGCAACGGTTTTTGTAGGGGTCTCAGCCAGGACCTGGAAGTCGGACGAGAGTTACCTCCAAACGTACTTACGGTTTTGCCGAAGGCTGACCTCACGGCGGGAACACCCCTCAGGGATGGTCTAAACGTGTTGGAAGTAGAGAGTCCATAGTGTCCAACTGGATTAGGGTTCCTCTGGTCCCTCCCCCAGCCCCCAAGTTTATTCAAACTGCTTCCTAGGTAGGACAGGGGAGTGTATGGAAATGTCTTGACGGCCCAGTCGCCATCGGTCTTCTGGTCGGAGCGACGGTGTCCAGGGGGAGTCTCCACCTTAGACCCAAACGCTCAGTAGGCGAAGGAGTCTGTCGCTCGCGCGTTGAGAGGTTAACCTCCGTCCGCAGGCCAGCCTCCTCCCCACCCCCAGCCCTTCTCCTGAGCCCCGTTCTTTCTCTGCAGGGCTGTCTGCAGCTCGCTCTGCGAGGGATGGTGGTAACGTAAGGTGCGCCCACTCCCAGGAATGTTGCGTTTCAACAGAGGCCTCCAAGATCGAAAATACTTCAATGAAAGGAGCCAGAGAAGGGAGAACCCTGGTTACTTTTTAACTCTCTCTCAGGTGGAGCTCTAGGCCGCTGACCTCCCTGTTTAGCAGGAACCCCCTGCACCTGATTCCCTCCGAATCCAAGAGCCCACGACTCCACGTGGCGTTTCCTCCCTTTCGAGCATCACGTTACAATCATTTCAGTCTACAATCTCCTTTCTCGCCTGTGTCTTAGCTGCAGATTGTAGCTGAGCGGGGCTGATCTCATCCAGAGCAGGAACAGTGAACCCACTGAATTCCGAATGACATGTTAACAGTGTGTGAGCGAAGTAATTCGTATTTCCAGGACCCCACACCCGCCGCACGCTTTCATAAACACGGTGGGGCACTCTGCGCCTGGACTCTGACATGCAATCGCAAATGCAGGCCCCGCTTTCCCGGCTGTTTGAGGCCGCCTCCCCACGCGAGGCCGGGCTTACAGGTTCTGGTCATGGTCCGCCCGTGTCCGCGCGCACAGTGTGCCGACGATGTACAACTGCGTCTGTTGCCATGTGTGCGGGATGTACCAGTATTTCCGGCTTATTCTCTCGGAAGGAGAGTTGTAATAATTGATCTCTGTGCTCAAGGGCAAACACTCCTCGAGTCCTTCTATGGCCAGGGGACGGGAGCCATCATGCACAACTGGAAACGCACCTACAACACATTGGGTATCGTCTGTCAGAAAGAGCGAACGATCAAACCCAGACACCGAGCTCTGCTTAGGATCGCGGGAGCCGCGCTCCGCTGTGGGTTTGCTGGGCCTGCACGGTCACCGCGGTCCACTCCGTGTGGGCCGGCCCAGGACCACAGCCCGTGGCACGAGAATGCACCTGCGGGGGCGGTTTTGCCTTGTACAGTTAATGCTCGCGGGTGCGTCGACGGCAGACATTCAGGCAGAGCGCCTGGGCTCTGTGCGAGGCCCCAGAGAAGGCGCCCACAGGGCGCTCTGGCAGCGGTTGCCGTGATCTGCGCCCGGGCGTAAGCCCGACCCGGGTGCAGGAGCAAAAGTGAAATTAGTTCCGGTGATCTGTAAAATGCAGTGCCGCTTCCTACGGATCTAGTTTTCAGATCATCTCTGGGAATTCTTTTAATCTTTTCTGAATCACAATACCGTTTCTTGTTTTTGAGTGGAAAAAAAAAAAAAAAAGGCTTTCTTCCGGAAACAAGGCTGCTGTCCGTTTTGCAGGCAGTTGTGGAGCAGGGGTAGGTATCGCAGTCTTCCCCCGCTTCTGGGCAGGGGGGTCAGCTGCCAGATTACCTGGGGCGGCTCCCGGCCACCTGCGGCCTCCTGCGGGAACAGTTCGGACGATGCCCCATTTACTCGGACTCCACTTTCCACTGTCTTCTTCTGAACGCTTCTCAATAAGCTGATCTTGGATGACACATTGATTTTTTTAAGGGGTATTATTTTTTTCACTCCCGTTCGAAAAAACATTTTTGAACGAGAAATACTTAAAGAATTTATGAACTTAGGGAGCGCATTAGGAGGGGTGGTCAAGTACTCATCGCCTACCCTCCGAGATCGTACTCACCCTGGGGTTTGCTTCCCGTGTTCCTCTGCCCAGGGACAGCCGACAAAGGGCCTGGGAGAGCGGAGAATTCATAGTCCCGGAGAGCCGTGAGTGTGTGTCGGGGGAGGGGTAATTTTAGGGTTTGGACTTCATTCCTTTTAATGTGAGTCGGTAATATAGCTGGTGGATCCTAGCACAAGTATGGCTTCGGGAACTTGTAGGTCTGTATCTTAGTCTCAGTGGCTTAGTATGTGTATATCTGCAAGTTATCCGTGTGCAGAGAAGACTGTAGTCAGGTTTCCGGAGTTCGTGTACGCAGACAGCTGTCTTTGTGGGGATGCGACGTCTGGCTGAGGGCTAACGACGAATGAAGCCAGAATGGGTTCTGGTCATGGACGTCGGAGAAGCCGGGGTCTGGCCCCTGCAGGGGGACCTCAGGCAAGCCACTAACTCCGTTACTCTTTGGGCCATACCTTCCTGCTCCCTTCATTTTTAAATCAAACCAGTATTGGCGAATTACTTTCCACCCGGCCCCATGGGGCACAAGCAGCACAGGAAGGGGCTCCGACCTCAGCGGCTGGCACGGTGGGGTTGGGTCTTCTCTGGGGACAGTTCCAAGTCTCATAGTCTGCTGTTATTTATTTATTTCTTATTTGAGAGAGAGTGAGAGAGCACGTGCGCGGGCCTGGGAGACGGGGCAAGGGGCAGGACAGAGAGCGCCTCAAAGCAGACGCTGGGGTGGGGGGGCAGCGTGTGCAGCCCAAGTGGGGCTCGATCTCGCGACTCTGAGACCTGACCTGGGCTGAATCAAGAGTCCCAGCCCACTGACTGCGCCACCCAGGCGCCCCTCCTCGTGTGATTTTAATGCTTTATTTTGTTCATGGTTTTCTCCCCAAACGTTCACCGAGCTCGGGGACAGGAAGTTTCCCCTTTCATCTCTGAGTCCCCAACGAGGAGCAGTCGCCATGTCTGGCCCGGGGTCGTGTTCCGTGAGTGACCGGCGGGGACAAACGGACGCCTTGGCCCGGCCTCACCGTGCTGCTTCTCCCCGGGCGTGTGAGGAGGAGACCACGGTGCGGTCTTCCCTCGGCGCCGGGCTGGGGCTCACCCGGGAGGCCGTCAGTGAGCTGGAGACCCTTTTCAACATATGAAAGTCACAGTTTTCAGGGGTTTCTCAAAACGTACTAATTTTCAAAAAAAATTACTTAATCCGGTGCTAAAGATTTTATGACTCATGACGTAAGTGTCCTAAGATCCTGGCTAATTACCCACCATGACAGATGTTTTGGTATCTGGGAACTCCTTAGTCAGGAGTTACAAACAAATTGTAAAATTTGTTTCATGATGTGTTCACAATCATATTGGGGAAAAATTGCTCCAAATCTTTTTTTTAAAATTATTATTATTTTTTTTTACTAACTGTGTCAACTAAAATAAAATCTTAAAAACAAACAAACATACAAACAAAAAACCCCTCCTGACAGCCATCCCAGGGTTCAGAGCCCCTGAAAGGCATCTGAAGCATTTTCAAGGGTCCCGCTTTGTCTGGGCTTTGACACAAGCAGGGAGGGAGGTCGCCTCCCAGGGCGGGCGTTTGTTCACACTTGGCGATGCAGAAATCGGGTCGAACACCCGTCCCCGTGGTGCTGCGTGGAGAGCAGCAAAAAAAGCCGCAGCACGTTAATTGGAGCTAATCCGTTAGTCACATGACCTGAGAGCGTGGACACATCTGGACTCCGCGTCATCCGAACACGGCGAAGTGGCAAGCAAAGGTGACCCCCAAAAGAAGAGAGGGTTCCAGAAGCTGGGACGGCCTCCTTGGGCTTCACAGAGGCTCGGAGAGCCGGGACCGGCCCCAGCGCCCTGCAGGCAGGTGTCCCGGCCTTGGCCCCATGAGCTCTGACTCCCACCCGCCGCCTAAGCCCCAGGACTTCGCTAGCAGCGTCCCCTGTGACACGGGGGCCTCCGCGCCCGTGACGCTCCTCTGCTAGCGCCTGGCACACGTCCCTGGTATCGTGCTCGCTTTTATTATTCCAGCGTGAAGTTTGACAGCAAGGTCGTTACTAAAACCACCTTCATGAAGGACCTCGCTTAGTTCTTGAGTGGGACTCAGCCTGCGGGCCGGGAACTGCACGTGCGTGGGAGACGGAGCGGCTCCTCTCCCAGCAGGCTCGGGGGGATGCTCACCAGGCTGCCCTTGCTCCGGGGAAGCTTCCCGCCGCCCCCTCCAGGGTCCCCCGTCCCGAGAGGGCCAGTGAGGGCCTCCGGTGCGCTCCGAGCAGGGGCTCTTTCTCAGTGCCCGGCAGCCTCTGCCTGCCCCACACGGACCGTTCACACAGACGGTCTAAGATGAGCACTGCCTTTTCCCAAAGATGTGTGTCATCTTTCCTGGCTCGCAACCATTCCCAGTCTTTGTGTGTGTGTGTGTGTGTGTGTGTGTGTGTGTTATTTGAGAGAGTGAGTGAGCCGGCATGAGCAGGGGGAGTGGCAGAGAGACAGGGAGCAGCAGACCCCTTGCTGAGCAGAGAGCCCGATGCGGGACTCGATCCCAGGACCCCGAGATCATGACCTGAGCTGAAGGCAGAGGCTGAACAACCGAGCCACCCAGGCGCCCCTCCAATCTTTCCTGTAATGACTAGATCCTGGTTTTCTTTTGGAAATGGCATGTGTCCCTCTTGCTCCCCCAAGAACTCTGCCTCGCTCTGCCTCTGCTCTGCTCCCACTGCCGGGGTCTCTGGAGAATTTCCGCACCAGCTGCAGGACTGCTCCCTCCTCTGGAAGCTTCTCCTGTGACAAGATGCCTATCTCTTTGCATCAGGTTGCATCATATGATGTCAGAAAGCCGAAGGAAAACAAAGTCTTCTCCCCAGGGAACAGGCGCTCCCGACAACACAAAGGGGCCTCGGGGTGAGGGGATCTTGGGTTTCGGTAGACGAACATCTCCCGCGGCTTTAAATGGTGGTTCTGCAGACCCGCCTTCTCCACTGCGGGTCTTAAAAACACCTTCTTCGTTCTCGCGTGCTTTCTGAGCCTTGAAATCCATTCTGCGTGTTTAATAGTATTCAGGGTTCGGTACACAACTTGATTTTGTGTTCACCCTGTTCCAGGGATGGGTGATTAAAATACCATCAACATAAGAGCACCTGGTGCAAAATTCCCTCCAGAACTAACGTCTTCTTGATGACTGTCCTCACTTGCTAAAAAGTCAGCGACTTTCTGGAGATCAGATGTTTTGAACAAAAAACTTAACCTGCCAAGAATGTATGCTGTTATTTTGTTAACTTGTGTTTTATTTTCTATCAAGATTTTCTTATCTGCTGATGCACTTTGATTCAATTTCAGAAAAGAGCCCTGAACTCCCATTGTGACTGGCGTTTTTTCTAGTGAGACCCTGGTGTGCAAGCCAAGGTGGGGTTTGTGAAGGGCCGGGCCCTGCAGGGAACCCCCTCCAGGCGGCTCCCGGAGGCTGAGGTCCAGCCGAGCAGCCCCACAGAGAGACACTGTGCCTGTCCCACTGCGGAGGCCGGGGCCAGTCTAGGGAAGGCTTTCGCGGGGTTAAACTTAGCAAACCATCAGAAATGCCCAAGTGTTGGCAAATAAATCACACGCCACGAGCCGCCCCTCGCAGTTCTAGGGCAAGGATAACTGAGATAAAATGAGCCGCGTGTCCTTCCCTGACCATCCGCTGGCCACTGGTGGAGAAGCCAGGCCATGGTCCTGAAACCTCGGGGCGGGGGTCACTTGCACTCCTTCCCTCCCCTGCCACAAACCCACCGGCTCTGAGGGCAGAAGGGCAGGGGAGGTTGGGACTGGGATTCTGCGTGAGGCTCTGTTCTCCCAGGACCGCCCAGCGTTTCCCACTGAGCTTGAAGACATTTTCTCAACTGCATTTCAGACACGGCGGGTCGGGGGGAGCTGGGGGAGAATTATGGATGGGAAAGGAGAAGACCTGTGTGGGGACAATGACCTTCTCTGTGCATCTGAGCATGTCTGCGAGCGCTTAGCCGCCCAGCTGGGGTGGTGCCCTGTCGGGGGGAGGGGGCGGAGGGCCTGGGAGATCTGAGTGAGCCTGAGTGAGAAGGTTCTGGCCTTCCTCCGTCTGGGGACGACCGGCGAGTCTCCCGGGGTCACGGAGCAAACGTCGCAGGGGATGGGGCAATGCTCCGTGCTCGGCCCCAGGCCTGCAGGCCCGGCTTGCACAGGGCCTGGCCTCCTGCATCTTTCCCCGCTCTGTTCCCACCTGAGCCGGCCACTGTGCCCCCGAGCTCCCGGAGCTGCAGCCGCCGCTGGGGGCAGCCGGCGGTGCCCTTCACCTCCAGGCTCCTCTGTTCTCCAGCCGCGCGGAGTTTCTTCCCTCGCCCGAGGACACCGTGCCCTGCGGCCTCTGCTGCTTCACCGGTGCTGTTCGCTTTGCTGGAGACTCTTGATTTTCCCCATGACCAGGCCACTCCCGAGGGTCCTTCAGAACACACCTCGAACATTCCCTCCTTGAGGAAACATTCTGCCTCTTCCTCCCCTGTTGTATGATGTCACAATGCCATGCACTTCATCAACTGCTACAAAGTAGGGCACCTAGTTTTGAGATGCACCGGAGGGATGCTTTGCGTTTCCTGGCATCCGGCCTCCTGCCTGCTCAGCCCGGGCAGCCACCTGCCGCCGAGGGAGGACGGTGCTGCGCAGTGATGCCGGGAACACATTTATTCACACGGTCAGCGGCTTCCAGCGTGCTAACTAGGACATGTGAGCACACAGAAACATGCAATGTGTGGAGGAGAGAGGCTTGGCTGGATTCTCCTTGGCTGGCTGGATTCTCCTTTTCTGACAGATTCAAAACTGGGCAAGGTGCATTCGGTCCTGGAGTTTTGTGCAAGGAAGGCACTGGGGAAACTGAGGAAGAGGTCAGGCCCCCAACCTGCAGCCGCAGGTCCCATCTGTGTCCCCCTCGGCCCCCGGCCAGCGCAATGCGCACACACACACGGGATGGACACAGATGTGGCAGACGAGCATGGGAAGGAATGGAGGTCACGCTTCAAGCTAGAACAGTGTGATTTTTTTTTTTCCAATGCCGCACATCCGGGTTACTACCCGGGAAGAACACCAGAAACAAAACAAAACAAAAGGTACCAGAGCCATAACCAAGAAGATCCATCCTCGCACATGCAAAGGAGGCAGAATGGATTAAACGTTTACAACAGAAGATTCTTATGTTAAATTTTATGCACATGCACACGTATTCTGAAACAAAGTGACGTAGAAAAAATACAAATGAACTGATGAACAAAGAAATATAAGACAAAGAAAAAATGGAGAGAGCCCTAAATAGCTCAATTAATATCAGATACAAAGGAAAAATAAACAGTAAGGGGTGAAGTGGGCTGCTTTAAACATTGGTTTTGGAAAGTACAGCTCATTATGATAATATAATAGCCAGGAATACTTATGAGTCAAATGAAATAGCATCAAAATATGTCAGATAAAAGCTGAGAAAATACAATAAGAAATTGGCAAAGCAGTCTTAGGGTACATTAATAATATGTTAAGGGGGAGGCTTAGTCGGTGAAGCGTCTGCCTTTGGCTCCGGTCGTGATCTCAGGGTCCTGGGATGGAGCCCCATGTTGGGGGCTGTAAGTCCTAAGGATTTTTATCAAGAAAAAAGGAAGAACAGAAATGAACTACCCATTCCACTCCAGAACCAAAACAGTGTCAAGCAATGAACAAATAGGTGTCTTGACTGGCTTGAGTCACAAAAGAATACTCTGTAGAAATTAATGAACAAAATCTGAAAAACTATAGAATAAATGTAGGAACTCAAAACCTGATTCTTTGAAATGAAATTTCAACACTGACAAACCTTGGGCAGGATGTGTCCCAGGAGGAGGAGGGGGAGCGGGCCAGGGGCAGGCACTGGAAAGGAGAGCTTGGCGGGGAGGTGACCACTGCCTGCCTGAGACACGGGAAGGCCACCAGACACTCTTGTGCCTCGGATCCCGGCCCTCACGGTCGGCCACCATTCAGGAAGTCCTCAGAAGGGATTTTTTTTTTTTTTTTTAATTTGACAGAGATCACAAGTAGGCAGAGAGGGAAGCAGAGAGAGAGAGAGGGAAGCAGGCTCCCCACTGAGCAGAGAGCCTGATGCGGGGCTTGATCCCAGGATCCTGAGATCATGACCTGAATCGAAAGCAGAGGCTTAACCTACTGAGCCACCCAGGTGCCCCTTAGAAGGGAATTTTTAAAAGAAAATCTTTGTGTTTGCTAAGCAAACAAAACACATGGACACCAAAAGTGAAACAATGCTGTGCACGGCCACGTGATAACACACTTTGAAATCTAGCTGAAATGAACAAATTTCTAGGAAAATATCTTCACTAAACGTCACTTCGAAGAGGCAAGAAACATGAGTTATCAATGCTGCAGGAGACACGAAAGGCATTCCTATAGAAGTATACTTCTGCGGGTAGAAAATATGGTCTTATTCGCTCATTGGTTTAACAAATACTGATTAATAATCTACCATGTGCCTTCTGCTGCTTTCATTCTAGAGAAGGTACCCTAATTGTTTGATCTCCATTTGTAAAAAAAATTTCAAAAGTAAGCTGTACTTCCTCAAAAGAGAAGGAAGAGTATCAACCGGTAAAGACGAAAACCAACAGCTTTGTCTCTTCCCCGTCCCACTAACCGCCCCCCCGTTCCCCCCCACCCCAGTGTGCCTTGTGTCCTTACTCATGTTTATCAATGTGTCTGTGTGTCTGTCGTCTCTCTGTCCCATTTCTCGGTGCACAAGTGAGTTTAGTGTCCATAGGATAAAATTATCCACCTGTTCAGCATGTTTTTCTTTCCGTTATGGACGTCCCCCCGTGTCAGCCTATGATTGCTCAATGACGCGAGTTTCATTGCCTTCAGTGCAAGGTATGTGGTTGAATGTGCACCGAAGGAAGCTCCGTCACAGGCCACTCACTCCTACGATTGCAGAACCGTGATCCAGGGTCAAGGTCACCTAGAGGACCAGCCCGGTGTTTCAGTAATCTTTCCGTTGCTGTCCTCTGTTAGTCCCCAGGGCTGTTTTCTGGCCTGTGGTCCCTCCCACTTCCTTGTCACGGTAGCGGATTCTGATTTCGCCGGTGCAAACTCCTCTCCAGTCTCTCAAAATCACGTTGGCACGTTCTTGTTGACTGTCATGCCTCCCATTTGCTCCGAGGTGAGCTGTTTTAGCAGGCCATCGCCATCATAAGCCTTCACGCCGGCGTCTTCTTTGCGTCCCGGGTGGCCCCTGGCTGGGCGCGACTTTTATGAATGAAGGCCTGGGTTGGTTTCCACGGGCGCTGATTGTGGGTTTCCTCTGCAGAGTGCACATCTGTTTCCTGAGCAGGCCCCTCCCTTGAAGGCTGACTCCAGGCCCCCGAAAGTGGGGGAGGTATCGACAGCAGGAAGAACGGGCATCCGGGGGAACTCCTCCTTCCCACGCCCCTCCTGGGCCCAGCGCCAGACCCGGGAGGCAGTTCCTGAGAGCTGATAACCGGGGGCCGGGGTTGCCCAGCTTCTCGGTCCGTGCGTGGCTCCTTTCTTGGCTCCGTGATGCTCTGCAGTGCCCCTTGTCCCAGCCAAGAGAGACCCTAATAGCCCCTCGTCCCAGCCCAGCCCAGCAGCCCTCTTCATGAGGAGTCGGGGCCAGCGACTATTAACTCTTCATGTCCTTATCGAAAACGAGTCCGTAGAAAGTAAGAGAGAAAACAGTATGTCTCCTTGTGCTCCAAGAGCGCCCCTGATGAGCGGCGGGCGGCCTGTGGCTGCTGGGAGCTGTGCAAGGTCGTCTCCCACTCCGGGACCAGCTCGGGGACCTCTTCCCACCTTGTCTGCTCCGCTTGGATTTCCAGGAGTTCCTGGATTTGATCGTCCCAGCGGCAGAGAGGAGCCTCACGGAGAGGAGTGGAGGGCCGCCCTTGAAGCCGGGAGCTGTCTGGAGCGGGAGTTTAACTTGACCCCAAGGGGTGCAACCCCCCCCGAATGGAAACAGTCCACTGAGGCCCCATGATGATGCCTCAGTGTGCAGGGCCCTGGCGTGCAATCCGGTGACAGCTCCAGAAACTTCCCTTCCCGCCGCCCTGCTGTCTTTCTCCTGCATGCAGGAGTGAGGGCTGGGGCACTTGGCTCTGAGCTGCTCATTTTTTTTTTTTTTTTTTGGCCTCAGAAACCTCCCTGGGAGATTTGTTTCCTTTAGAAAGCAGGGTTTGGGCTTTACCTTTGGGAGGAAAGTGTCGTTTGACTGTCACTTGGCGATTGGGGATATATTGACTGTTCCCCATCTTTGGCTCTAAGCAAAGGGTCAGTGTTCTTGACCTTGAGTGTGGCACGGCCCCTCTGCCCCAGGCTCACCTGGGGACTCCAGAACGGGTCTCTTCCACGGCTCCTCCCACATTATCTCTCCAAGTACTATTACATTTTTATCTAAGTATTTATATCTATCCTTTTCTTAAGGGGAAAAAAAAAAAAATGAAACCCAGAAATTTAAGAAATAGGAAAAATAGAGAGCTCTGCTCAGTGTGCCCTGTGGCATTCTCCCTGGATTCCGATCAGAAGGGGCAGCAGTTTAAAATTTCCTATAGCTGCATTTGACTCAGAACAGTGGACTTGAATCCACCCGGTCTCCTTGGACTGCAAGAAGCTGTTTAGCTTGGGTCCTAAACTGCAACAAATTCACAACCTCTATTGTTGCTACATTTTCAAAGTAAGATGTTTGTGGTTCAAAGTTAGCCAATAGCACAGTATTTAGAAGTCAGTGAGAATGGACCCAGGAAAATTTTCTGGTTTAGGGATGACCAAAGCAGAGCCACGAAGAGCAGATTTCCTAAAAAATGAGCCTTGTTTCCAATGAGGAGGGGCAGCTCGCCCTCCTCCCCCGACCCCCTTTCCCCACTCACGACTTCTTCCGTTTAAACGTCCAAGGCTGCAGTTCTAACCATCCCTTTGCCGCTTTCTGGGGGCAACATTCTCTTTCCTTCCAAATTTGATAATCAGAATATAATTCTTAATAAATCTATAAATCAGAAAGCGTTTGGCTGTTTACCTATTTTTTCCATTTGCTGAGATTGACCTAGAAAGAACTGAGTCATCTGTAAGTCTGAGGCTTTAAGGCCCAGCAATTTAACCCTCTGGAAACAATTACTCCAGTTGGATACCAGATTCGTGGTACACTTTGAAACACGTATAGGACGTTTTATAAAGTAATGTGGTAGTTTTGAAGCGATTGGAAGGCCTGGATAAGTTACCCCCATCTGTAGGAAATCCCACAGCCTGCTGGGACAGCAAGGACCAGCTATTTTGGGAAAGAGAATGGAAAAGCCAAGGCTGGACAGCATAAGTATGATTCACCAAAGGCAACTTCGTGCCACATGTAAATTCAACTCTCACTGTTCACAATGAGCTCAGAGCTCTTTCTGAGTCTTTAGACAAATGGGTTCAGTGCCGTGTAGACATCTTTGCTTCAATGCCCTGTAAACATCTCTGGCTCAGGATGTCCAGAGCTGAATTCATTATCCCTTGTCCTTAATTGATCTCTCTTGCGACGGAATACTAATTGACTCCTTTCTCTTCAATGTAAGCCTCACCCACCCCTCTTTCCTCCTGTCTGCAGAACGATCCCACTAAAACCCAGAGCTAATCGAACTTGTCTCATGATTCAAACATCTTCTGTTTCCGCACTGCTTTCCAACTGCGTTTACAGCGTCCGTGCAATTCTTCACGGTCCCGCCTTCACCTACTCCTCTGCCACTTGGACCTTTCATGGTGGGGGGGGAGGACATTTTTCCCTGGGTGTGTGGCTCTCTCCTCTTGCCGTGTGTATGGACTCCCGTGGGCCACGCCGCAGCCCGGGTAGAGAAACAGAACAGCGCCGTCTCCCCCAACGCTCGGCTCCCTCCAGCTGTCCCCGTAGGACCCCCCCACCCCAACCCAGCCGCGGGCCACCACAAATCTCAGGTCTGTCTTCTCATTAATGCCCTACGAACCTAGCCCTACAGAACACGGCCTTTGGCTTGGAGCTCCGTTCGCTCGTCCCAGCGCCGTTAAGGTCCATCCGGTGGGTGGGAGTGTCACATCCGTTCCTTTCCGTGGCTGCCTCGCGTTTCTCATACCAACCGGGTTCTTGCTCCCCCACCCACTGTCGAGGGGCGCTTTGGTTGTCTGCAGTTTGGGGCGATGAGGAGCGGGGTTGCTGCGAACATTTTCGGACGGCGTTTCGTGTGAACATGCGTGGCTATTCCTTGAGGGTAAATGCCCCGGGGAGGATTGTTGGGTCATACGATAAGGGCGTGTTTAACATCCTAAGAACCTACCAAACCATCCCCCACGGCAGCTGTCTGTCACTTTATGAAAGATGTGTGGTAGATTCTCATGTGGCCGTGGTCATCCGCGCTGCTCTAGAAACGCCCCAGACTCGGTGGTTTCTAAACGACACGCGCTTCCTGCTTACACTCTTGGGGCCGGGAGGTTTCAGACGGAGATGCCCGCAGATTTGGTGTCCGGTGGGGAGGACCCATTCCTGGCTGGTAACCAGGCTCCTTCTCCCTGTGTCCTCCCTCGTGGGAGGGACACGGAAGCTCTCTGGGCCTCTTTCATGATGACGCTCATCCCTTCACGGGGGCCGCCGTCTCCTGATCTAATCGTGTCCTCCCCCCCGCCCCGGGGGCCCCCGTTTCCTCACACCAGCACGCAGCAGGCTCGGCTTCACATCCGGATTCGGGAGGGGCCGCAAGTTTCCGTCTGTGGCAGGTGCACCAGCTGGCCTGGGAACCGTGCCTATGACTATTCACGTGTCCGCGTCTCTCGTAAACTACAAGCCGCCTGAAGACAGAGACTATGTGTGTTTGTTTTCGGAACCGCTGATCCCCAAAAGCTGTCTGAGTGCCGCCCTGTGCTTGTTTAGTGGCGCTAGTCCTCCATGGGGTGGTGCCGGGGACACGGGTGGCTGCCCGCCCCAGGGGCGTCTCCAGACTATCACCCGCCGCCTTATTCCTAACCCAACCCTCCTCTCCCCGACACGACGCGAGTCGTTTTAGCGAGGATCATGCCATGAGCAGTGATGACTGTATTCTTGATTTGCTCTTTAATCTTAAAACAACAAAAAAGTACCAGGGAGATAGTGTAAGTTCCTTAAAATCCCTTACGGACTGGAGTTGGCCGTTACAAGACAAACTGCTCCACCTGACAGTCGGCCCGTGTCCCTGTTTCCGATTTTAACCACAAAGACGAGCTCGGAACGATCAGCTGGAAAGACGGGACGGAAAGAACTCAGGTGTTGTTTGTCCTCCTGGTTACTGGACGGTCGCTCCCTCGGTAGAACGGGAGGTCCAACGCCAGGATCCGTACCACGACGGGGGACGCAGCGAGCCGGGGCAGGGCTGGCGGGCTCCACGCTCCTCCCTCCAAGCCAAGGTGGGGAGCCAGCGCCCGGAGCGGGGTCTACGTGGAGCCCGAGCTCTGGCTTCAGCTCCTTGCAGAGGAAAACCCAAATGCATCAAGCTGGGTTTCCGTACCTGCACTCGGTTCCTGGGGCTGCGGTGACCGAGAAGCCAGATGGGGAGGCTGAGACAACACGATTGGACTGTCTCCCCACTCCGGGCGCCAGAAGGCTGAGATCGGGGTTCCTTGCGCAGCGGGGCCGAGCATCTGCTCCAGGCCTGGTTCTCGGCTGTGGTGCCCGCAGTCCCCGGTGGTTCCGGACTGGTCGGTGTGTGGCTCCAACGTCCACCTCCGTCCCCAGGCGGCTTCTCCCTGTGTGTCTGCTTCTCTTCAGTTCTCAGAAGGACACCGGCCGTGGCGGGTGAGGGGCCCACGTGCTTCCAGAAGACCTCAGCCCAGCCTGACTGCATCTTCAGAGACACTCATGCTGGGTAAGGTCACATTCGCAGGCGGCAGTGGTTATAGGACCTGGGTGCAAGTTTTGGGGGACACAGTTCCACACACGCGCCTGGACAGTGCTATGGCAGAGCAGAGGCTGCTCAGAGCGGAGACCAGAGGATGCTTTTATGTGCATGGGGTCTGATCATCGTGTTTGCAGTGATTAGCTTAGGGTAATAAAGCAGACCAATCTCAGTGGGTTTCGTGATTGTTTTTTTAAATTCCTCACCCACGGGATTTACTGCCCACATCCCCGTGGCACCCCTAGCCCAGCCCTTGGCAGCCACCGACTCAAAGGTCCTCAGGACACTTGTCCTAGTGCTTGGAACGCCCGGGAATGCTTTTCAGACAGGGGGAGAGCCCCGAGAAGGACAATAATGGCCTAATGTTATGGGGTCCTTGACCTCAAGAATAAGCATCGCTTTCCCAGAACCAGGCATTTTACTGGGCGGCAACTGTAACATGGCATAAATAGAGCGTAAGGCAGGTTGTGAATTTTGCATATGCTTTGAGAAATTAAATAGGAAACAACCAAACAGGCCACAGTCCCGGGAGCCTTAAGTCACTTGCCTGTGTCACCGCGTTCCAGTAAGACGCGGGGGGAGTGCCCGCCGCACACCAGCAGACCCGCAGCGTCTCTGAGCACGACGTGGTCAGGTGTTCGCTCACTCAGAACAGGCAGCGGAAACAATCCTACCCTCGTCTTCTCCGTCAACAGTGTGTGAGCACACGGCATCCCACGGGCCAGGGCCCTCCGAGACCTCGAGGCCAGTCCTCTCCCCAGGGCTGGGAGCCAGCTCCGAGCAGCGTGGGCGAGCTCCTCCCCCTCGGAAGGGGCTAGTAAACAGCTTCAGCTCTGTGGGTCCAACCTCTCTGCCCACGGCTGGGCTCGGCAGCGGCGGCTGGAAACGTCCGCGGACGACACACAGGCTGAGGAGCGAGGCTGCGATCCAGCGGGACGGCCCGATGCTGGCGCGGGCCAGACCCGGTCCCTGGGCCGTGGGTGATGCTGGCGTGGGCCAGACCCGGTCCCTGGGCCGCGGGTGATGCTGGTGTGGGCCAGACCTGGTCCCTGGGCCGCGGTGGCCGACCTGTGACTCAGAGGAGAGAAGACCTGGAGAGCAGAGGCGCGGCGGGAGCATGCGGAGGGCGGTGGAGTGGGCCGCGCGTCTGTCTTCTGCCTTTAAGGAAACGGGGTTTCTTTCACTTGCACAGAACGGGGTTCTATACAGGAGGCGCGGATCTCAGCGGCTCCGATGCTTCAAGCGTTGGCTGCCCCTCCTCAGAGATGCCAGGACATTCCTGGCGATGGGGACACGGTTAAATGGAGGGTTGTCCTCGCCGTGCCTCACCCCTGTGCTGACCCAGATTTGCCGTTTCTCAGGCTGCGGGGTCCTGACTGTCTGCAGGTCATTAGACGTATCGAGAGGCCCTAAGCCACATGGTAAAAATGGAGCAGGTTTGACAACACAAGGCCGGTGTGGGCAGTAACCAGGCGCCTCCCTTAGCTAAGTCCAAGGCGTCTGGTGGCCACGCCAGTCACCCGCACACAGGTGTGCCGGGCTCGCACGTCACCACATGGAACTCTCGGTGCGGAGGCAAAGCTGTTCCTGAGCGCAGAAGGCCGTAGTCAAGTCACCCATGTGCTCCTATCTGTTCTGGGTCCGTGTGGCAGTTGTGAAAATCAGGAAGCGAACGTAGAAAGATCTCGGATGTGGATGGCCTCCTAGGGCTTCTTCAGTTCTTTAAAGAAGTCCTGGCCAGAATTGGGGAGTAGGCACAAACGCACTGTTCGGTTTTTCTTCAGACACGGCTCAGCTCCAATTGGCAGATCCGTCTTTGGGAAATGCTGCTGTCTCTGAGTTGGCGCTGGCACGGGTGCGGGTCGTGCGTGCCCAGGTGACCGGATGTGACTGCCTGCTCGCTCCCCGTGGGCTGCGGGTCCCAGCTCCTACCTGTGTAGACACCTCCCGGTTGGCAGGGGCTCTCTCCTCCTACCTGGGGGCTGGCTTCACGAAGAGGAGAATGAAGGGTGACTGGCTTTGGTCTCACGTTTCCGCTGTCGCCTGGTGCAGGGCTGGGACAGGTGACTGGAGAGACAAGTGCCCCCCCAGGCTCTCCTTGAGCAGCGGAGGCCTCCGGCACCCGTTCTGCACAGAGGGGCACCCCTGTGCTCGGCAGCCCTCTGCTCACCTGACCTGCTGGGAGCTGGGACTCCACCAGCCTCGCACGGCCTCCCTGCTCCAACAGGGCTCAGGAGGGGCCAGCAGCAGGTGTCCACTGTGGTTACGCTGAAGGCAGGGACAGGTTGACGTTCACAAGTGCATATCCCACTCCCGAGACGCAGCTCGCTGCGTTGGGACAGGCGAGCGTTTGTAAAGAGTGCACGGAAGACAGTAGGAACAGCAAAGCAGGAAACGCTGGGCATGTCTGAGGCCTGCACAGGTGCCCGTAACCTGGGCCAGGTGGCGAGCTGCTCGTGGCCATGGGGCGAGGGTGGGGGGCCGGGCGCCCCGCAGGCATGTGTCCCCACAGCTGGTGAATCCTAGCGCCGGGGAAGAGCCATCTGCACCCAGGCAGGGTGGCGGGAGGGCGTGTCGTTTCAGGAGGTTTAATTACCTGCTGCTCTAACATCAGCCATTAATGGCAAATAAACCCAAGGACACAAAGTCCTAGAACTGCAGATCAACGTCCGGCCCGCGTCAGCCTTGGGTTTGGTTTTGTGGCGGAGAAGACGGGTCTGCTGCTGCAGGGACACCCCCGTCCCCGACAGCACGGTCTACCCCCGGGCATGGGGGAGCGGCTCTACAGGCGGGTGGGAGTCTGTACCTACCTTCGCACACAGGTGCACACTATGTCGGCAGCACAAGGAATTACGGTCATATTTCCTGCGTTTCCGTGAAAAGGTAACATTCTGGGAATGGTTGTGCACTAATTCTGCGTGCACGGGCATGACATTTTCCACTGTGACATGGGGGTCCGTGCCTTGCCGTTTGTCGCAGGGCTCCCGGGGGCGAGCCAGCCCCGATGGGCTGAGGCCTGGCACCCAGTGAGGTTCCTCGTGCCTTTCCAGGGAGAGACGACGGGCCCCCTGGATACGTTATTCCGGAAAGGGATCAGGTGGAACCAGTCTGCCCAAAGCAGAAGGTCCACCTTTTGAAACAGACTTCGGCAGCACATGGACTTCTCTGCGGCTGGTCCCCCTGGGAAGGCACGTGGGGGGTTGCCCCGGCGCCGCGGACACCTGGCCTTCTGTGGAGACCCCCATGGCCCAGTGCCCTGAGCAGGGCTGCTGGCCACAAGCCCCATGCCCGGGGAGCCACGACCTGGCTCCCGTTCACACACTTGCTTCTGCTGGAAAAATGGGTCCCGTGAGGGAGCACTGGTCAGTGAGCTCCGGGGATGAGCCCCAGCGGGAGCGGGGTGAACTTCTCGAGCAGATGAGCCGCCTGCCAGCTCGGCGAACTTTCTGCCCGTGTGCGGTGAAGGCCAGCGAGTAGAAACGTCCCAGGGATGCTTGGCTCCTGCGTCCGGACTTGAGGTGTGTCTGCTGGTGGGAGCACGGAAATGCTGGGAAGGCGGAGGGTTCAAGCCTAAGGACGTCGGCTTGACACTCCTCTCGGAAAAGAGGTCGTTTGGAGGCGGTTTAAATGTCTAAGGCTACAACGGCATGTGGACGCATCCTTCCAGGGGGTTAAGAGCAGGGGCTGCCCTGGGTGGGACACTTGCCGGCCCTTCCCAGAGTGCTCGTGTCCTGGCCACACGGGCCTTGCCCTCAGTTTTTCCTTCAGTCCCTGTTTCGATGTCCCCTTATCTCCAGGCCTTCCCGGAACGCCCGTGTCAACCTCCTTCTCCATGCCTGCTCTCCTGCTTGCCTTCCCCCAGTGCCCCTGCTGCCACCTGGCCCGCTGGCCGAGAGCGCCACGTAACCATCTTCTGTTTACGCCTCCCGAACACCAGGGCCATGGGAACAGGTCCTCGGAGCAGATCAGCAGCCTGGAGCGGCCTCGAGTGCCTACGGAGGAAGTTCCCGTGCACTGTTCGCTGAAAACCGAAGGTTGTGTCAGGGTCCGGGCTGAGATTTTAGACTCTAGATTCCTGGACCCCAGAGTCTGTTTTTTGGGCGGTGTGTGGGGCGTGTGTTCCTGTCTGCATTTTCTCTAAATAACTTGTTTATACCTTTTCAAAAGTGACATCTCACGAAATGTATTGGGAAGACAGAAAGAGGTGATTCATGAGATCAGAGCCCCCGGGAGACCTCAGGACGGCCTCCGTCCTGCGGGCAGAGAGCGCAGACTCCGGGGTCTGAAAAGTACATTCTGACGTAGCTAAAGACAGAATCGGGGATGATTGACCCGGGGACGGCGGGCCTCTGGCCGAGCTCCTGGGGTCAGCGCACAGTCCACCAGCTCAGCCACGGCTCTTCCACTGTTGATCGCAAGCAAGGACATTCCCACCGCACACAGAGTGGAGAGAATGGGTACCACGTTCTCAGTTTCAAAAATTCCCCAACAACTGTTTCTTAAATCTTTGGCACATCCTAGCACCGCTTGGCCAGAAAGCACTTAATCGGCAAGGGAAGAGGGGGCGGTAACGAGCCCTAGAATACCGAGGACAGAGCGGACGGGCTCGCGGGCCTGCTGCATTTTCAAGGACCCTTTGCTGTGTCCCGTAGCCAGCGCCGACTCTCTCCCCAGCTTTCGGTCTTCGCACACTAGTAAGCGCTGCCAACAAGACCCTGCTTTGGAAGACGGGGCGAGAGAGCAGCATCCGCCGCGGTTCGCGACCTGGCGACGTGTCGCTCCTGATTTTGAGGACCCCTGTTCAGAGATCCCGTCTCAGTGCGGTCGTCACCAACATGCGTTGAGGCAAGTTTCCCAAACCAAGTGTGAGTGACTGAGAATGAGGAGGGATCCGTTTTACTTGATTTTGTTTTGTTTTTTTTTTCCCCTGTGTGTTGAGGATTTGCTCTTTCCATTGATCAGAGGCCCCAGAGGATTGCTCAACGCCTCAGCCGGGGCTGGCCCCACTGTCCCACGGTCGAATGGCCGCTGCGACATTACCCTTCCAATACGGACATCAGGACTTGCCCCAGGGCCTTCCGGCCCATGTCCTCTTGTTTGGCCTCACGAGTCTCCAAGAGACTCATCCACACCCGGCGGCGATTACTCCGCGAGCCGTGGCGATCAGCGGCGCGGAGGACAGGTGCTGGGGAAGCCTGGATTTATCCCTACAGCCCCCCCCGCCCCCCCCGTCTCCCCCTCCCCCCATGCTTCCCCCCCCCCGTCTCCCCCCTCCCCCATGCTCCCCCCCCCCGTCTCCCCCCTCCCCCCATGCTCCCCCCTCCGGGTCTCCCCCCTCCCCCCATGCTCCCCCCTCCGGGTCTCCCCCCTCCCCCCATGCTCCCCCCCCCCCCGTCTTGTCTCCCCCCCTCCCCCCATCTCCCCCCCCTCCTCCTCCCCTTCCCTCCCCTCCTCCCAAGGTCAGGAGGCCCTGCCCTCCGTGGTCATTCTCTGCACATTCCTGCCTGTTTAACCAACCTAGAGGGCGGACGGCTGGAGTGGGACCCTTCTGGGGAGGGACTTCGGGGCGGCTGCTCAGCCTATTTTCTCAACCCTTCCCTTCATTTACTCCTGTCGACACAGGCTTCGTGGGCTCCAGATTCTAATCTCTTTCTTCAGACGCTTGCTTCACTCTCCCCTTTGGCCTGAAGGTAGCAGGGCGGGCTGGGCCTGGCGAGGCAGGGGCTCGGCGGGACTCTGCTCTGCCCGCTTCGGAGCCCCAGAAGATCCACGCAGCCCAGCGCCTGCAGTAAACATCACCTTTCCCCCAGCCGACCTGCTGGCACGCCCAACGCACACCCGCCCCTTCCTGCTCCGGTTACAAACTTAGACTTGACCGCAGGCCAAGTTCCTTCTCACACAGGAGCAACGTCTCTGCCTGCACTGGGGCCGCAGCCACCGGCCTGAGCCCCGCAGAGACCACACCTGAGCCCTCCGTCCTCGGGGCTCCAAGAGCCCTGCAGCTGGTGTTTGGGACTCGGTGGAGCCCGAGGCGTGGAGAACGGTTTCCAGCGAGAGGCTCGCTGTCTCTCGGCCGCATGTCTGTCTGCGACGCAGGTCTTCTGAGATCTGCCCTTGCTCTGGGATGCCCTATATTCCAGGAGGGCTCGACATCTTGGGGCAACTGTAGGTTTGTCCTGGAGTTTCCCTCATCACGCAGCTGGATTAGCCCCCGGGGGGGCTGGAAACGCGACAAGAGCCCAACATTGGCAGGTTCCTTACACGGTGAGACGCAGCAGAATGTCCTTGGACATTCAGTAAGAACACATCGGAGAAGAACGTGGCCGAGTTAGGCTCCAGGGTCCTGGGAACAGGGTCGCGTTATCCTACATATGCGCTGGGTTTTATACAGCCGAAACTAACGAATCTTCTTTGTTTTATGAAGCAAAACAGTCAAACGGCATTCCGTAGGCACTGGGCGCTGACAGCACCTACCGTCCATCGCGAGACACCCTGGCGGCCTGCAGGGCTCGGCACATGCTCAGGACAGAAGCACCTGCTGGGGTCTGGGCGCCCCTCCTCTGCCCCGAGGGTCTCCCCCAGTTCTTGGCCGTCCCCACCTGAGCACGCACGGGTCTTCCCCGAGATCAGGCTGTTACCTGAAGGGACGTGGCTGTGACTAATGGAGTCCAAGCTTCAGGGCGCTGGTGCTGCCATGGGCCAGGTCCTCTGTGTGTCTCTGCAAGGGTCATTTCTTCTCTGGGGTCACTGGAAACCTGCGACGGAAACCACCAGGACAGAACCCCCGTGTGGATCACTGTCCCCCAGACCCAGCGTTACTGGTTCCCGCCTCTCCTAAGCTCTGGGGGAGGAGGAGGCTGGTGCTCTGTGAGGGACTGAGTGTCTCGTCCCCCAAATGGCATGATAGCATTGGGAGGGGGCCTAACGAGGGTCACATTAGGTCATGAGGAGGGGACACAGGGGGATGTGAGTGTCTTCATAAGAGAAGGAAGTGGCGTCCAGTCCACCAGGCAGGACGCAGCAAGGAGCCAGGAAGGTTCCTCCCAGAGCTGCCCCGGGCCCCCTGGTCTCCAGCTTCCAGCCCCGGGACTGGGAGAGAAGCCACTGGCCGGTGGGGTTGTCCCAGCAGCCCGCGCTGACTCAGACAGACGGGAACCTTCACGGAGCTTCTCCATCAGCTGGTCACCACCTCCCTCCTCTGTCGCTCTCGTGTCTTCACTGCTGCGGGAGACACACGAGAACCAGCCTGAACTGGCCTTCTGTGCTCCGTCGCTGCTGCATTGTCCCGCCGCTCTCTCCACCTGTGTCCCCCCTCCTCCCACCCCTGCCCTTCGCTGCTCGCTCTCCACACGTGTTTCTACTCGGCCTCGGTCTGGCGACCCATTCCCCAGGGGATGCACGTTTATGTCAAAACCCAGGCTGGATCTGGGAGAAGAAAGTGAAAAACCAGAGCCGTGGCACTCTGTGGCCCACCGTTGTCCACAACGACGCTGCTGGTTACAGGATGGCTCGTTCATCGGCAGCAAGAGGCGGGAAGCCGTGCCCCACGCCCCTGCTGCGTGCCTGGGGGGCCTGTGCGTGTCCAGAACGCGTGGGTGTGGTTCTCCCGGGAGGGGACGGAGCAGGACCCCGGAGGACCAGATCGCAGCAGCCCCGGGGCTGTGATGCGTCCTGACGAATACCCCAGGGTGTGCCGGGCCCGAAAGCCCTCCCCAGTCTGGCTGGTGGGGACGCGTTCCTCGAGTCGTGTCTGTGGGTGACAAGGGACGGGCCAGACGTAGGAGAAGAGAGACAGGGCGGGAACGTTCTGGGCAGAGAGAGAAGAGAACCGGGCGAGCAGGGACCGAGAACCCGTTCAGGGTGACAGGTGTGCGGAGAGACGCCGGCAGGAGACTTGCAGAGCTCGGCCGGAGGAGGGGTGGCCCCGAGGGCAGGAAGGCTGCCCAGGGGAGCTGAGGCTGTGTAGCTTCTGACCATGGCAGTCCCTGAGAAGGAGGTTTCAGCGGGGATTTGTCAAGAGCCCGGATTCCTGTGTGGTTTACTGGGTTGGGGGGGGGGGCAAGAGCAGAGCGGAGAGGCCTTTCCAGAGACCCGGGTGAGGGCAGTCAGTGGGCAGCGACAGCGGGGTGTTCGCCGTTGGGGAGGGGAGACATCTGTGGAGTTCGCCTTGGTTTTAGAACTCATTTTGATTTACAAACAACGGATTCTGTGCTATTTATCAACTACTTTCCTCCAACCCCAGCTGCCGTGCTCTGGGGGCCTAGGGACCAAGTCTTTCTACAACAAGGAGCTCGTGTGAGGGGACAGAGCCGCAGGTGGGGGACTGGGCCTCCCCCTGGTCCGGGCTGCCGCGGTTCGGGTTCCCAGGCCTTGGCCCGCACCGGCTCTGGGCTGCGGCTCAGCATGCGATTGTCCTTCTCAGCTGGCTTGTCTCCCGGATCCTGGCAGCGGGTTGGCGGGCCGTCCTGCTTTTCCGTGCTGCGTTTTTATCTTTTTCTGTGTTTTCATAGGTATTCTAGGGGGAAACTGGAAGTGTATGAGTCAGGCTGCGTTCTAAAGATAGCCTCTTAATCCTGAAGAACCCTGTGCTTGAAATGACTGTTTTGGGGAGAAAAAGTAACTTTTTGGAAGGAATAAAAGAAGACTGAGAATGAACTACTTGGGATCCAGGACGTTGCAGGCAGTGCGTGTGTGCGCGTGTGCCCGTGTGCAAACGTGACCATGGGCGTACACGCTAGACTTGTTCTGGAAGGTGCTCACAGGTCGGAACCCTACAGTCTTGCTCTTGTCAGCTGCGGACCTTAGACATGCTCTCATGGCCATGGACTTCATTTTCCTCGGCTGGAAACGAAGATTAATAAGCCTGGATTTCTAGGAAGAAGAACCGAGATCACTGGTTTGTGGAAGGCACCGAGTTCAGCCAATGGCAATCACGACGGATGATAACAGGAAAAGTTCTTCCCCAAGAAAACCCCAAGCAAAAACGTGCCGTCACCATATAAACCTGCCTGGTAGTTTCTAGTCTCGAAGGTGTGTGAAACCCTTCCTCCAGGGACCACCCAGCCAACTAGGAGCTGGCCGCTGCCGGAAAAGAGAAAGAAACCAAAGCTATGTCGTTCTGCCCCAAAGGGAGGACCCCCCCCCCCCCACGACCTGGACTGGAACTTCAGCACCTGGAAGGGGACACCGTGCGGGAGAACATCCTTTCACTTCGTCCCTCCAGGGGGACATTTTGCAAACTTACATGCACAACCGGTTGTCGGCGTTGACACAATGCACTGACTGTGTTCAGATACCCCCAATTTTGCCTGTACCCCCCACAACGTGCGAGTGTACTAGTCACCAGCATCTCTCGACAGTCTCCTGACCGCTCGACTCGGAGCCCCGTTTGCTCCGTTTTGCGGATTACTGGAGCTTCTTGTTATACCCTCGCAGAGATTCTTCCTTCAAACAGAAATCCGCCTCCTCCCCATCTCACACACACTTTCTCTCACGTTAATCTCCCACCCTTACAACCACACCAACCTCCCCCTCTGCGTTTCTAACAGGTTCCCAGGTCCTGCTGATGCTGTTGGTCTGGGGACCATACCTTTAGGACCACGGCAGCTGGGAACCACAGACCCGTGGACTGTCTCTTACCATTGACTGGCCCTGCTCCCTGAGTAACTGCACCGCGCTCTCGAGTGTGGCTACGGACCACGCGGATGCCTGAGCCGACGTCCTCTCCTTAGCCTTACTGTCCTTTTTCAGGGGCACAGCGTCTGACCCGGGGACAGCTCTGCCCTTCCAGAAAGCCCCTGACCCATCGGCTCCTGCGACCCTGAGCTCCCTGGGTTTTTCGTGCTCCTTGCTTCCAGTGGCTTTCCCGTCCCTTCCTCCCAGCCTCTGTCCTCCTGGGCTTGTCCCTCTGTCTTTCTCTCCCAGACATCACACCCGTGCCTGTGGTCTCACTCTTCATTTCCAGGCAGACGGCTTCCAAATCTCTGGTGTGGCGTCTCCATGTCACGGCGAACACCATGAAGGCAGAGGCGCCAGGGACTTGGCCGAGGCCGCCCAGGTCATCAACGGCAGCGCTGGGGTGACGTGAGCCCACGCTGGTGCCCACCATAGGGACGTAGGTTAGCCTCCGTGTTTGCTCTGTTTAATGCATTAAAGCCTCAATGTACTCAAGTGTGTAAGAAAAGAAACTCCCCCCACATTGCCATGTATGACAGCTGTCCTGGGATTCCGGGGACAGTGGCTCACCTGAGCGGTGCTTGAACCAGAACGCCTGAGGTCAGTGCCGGTCCCGGACCTCGCCGGCTCTGGGAACAGGTGTCTCAGCGAGGGGTAGCGGCGAGGTGATGCCCGTGGGACGGCTGTGCCCATACTTGGCTCCCGGGGATCGTCCTCACATGGTCTCAACCACACAGACTCAGTCACTTTGTAAAGTACAAACGAAATAAAAGGAAACTCAGACATTTTGCTTTTAATGTTACAAAAGTAGTTGAGGTCATTGTTCCCACTGTGAATAAAATCTGTTTTTTTTTTTTTTAAATATCACAAAGCATTCCCTTCTTCACTTTTTAGAAAAGATTTTATTTATTTATTTGACAGAGAGAGACACAGGCTTCCCACTGAGCAGGGAGCCGGATGTGGGGCTCGATCCCAGAATCCTGGGATCACGACCTGAGCCAACAGCAGATGCTTAAGGACTGAGCCCCCAGGCGCCCCTCCGTGCTTCACTTGTAGTTTTGTAATGGGGACCCATGGCTAATCGTCTTTACCGTATCCCTGTGAGCTTTCAGGAAATAATCTGGAGGATTATTCCTCCTTCTGGGAGGCTCCGGTACGGAACCATAGCTCGATCACACGCTCTGGGGCTGCTGTGAATTCTGCTCATGCGGCAATGGCTTCACCTTTTCCGTGGCACATGACCCTGAAACACTGACCACAGAAAATGTTGTCCGAGCCCGAGATGTCTGACGCTGAGGGAGTGGACTTGGACTCCGTCCTTCACAGACGGTCCTGGAAGCTCAGCTCACTGGAGACCCCGCAGCTGGTGGGCGGCTCTGTGCTCCGGGGGGAGTCGGTCAGGGCTCAGCTCGCCACGAGGCCTGTGCGCGGAGCCTAACCCTTGGGAAGAGCTCACCCCACCATCCCCTCGTTTGCTTTCCAACTTGGCACACTCCCCTGCGTCCCTTGCCTGCCCTGCCCTGCTGGTCTGACCCCGCCTCTTACAGACCCAGAGCTCAGCCTTCCCGGCTGGGGCGAGCGACCATCCCGCAAACCCAGATGGCCCGACTCCCCGTGACGAGCACACGCCATCGTGGCGGGATCCCCGGCGTCAGGGATCACAGTCCTCTGCCTTTAACCAACTCTGGGGCCTGCAGTTTGATTTTCTCTAAGTCTCAGATTCAAGCTACACAACGCCGCTAAGCTCCATTCATTCCTCTGGCCCACACGCGTGACTCTTCTCCCGTGTGGCAGGCAGGGTCTCTGGGCCCTCGAACCTCAGTGAGGCCAGAAGGGACCGTCAGAGACGGCTGAGACCCTGGCAACCGGCCCACGGCCCACCACCAACCAGCCAGCCGCCAGCCAGGCAGGATGCGGGAGGAATTCCTCGGTTTGTTTCCGCGGGGGGCCTGAGCACTGGGGACCTGCCCCCCCAGGAGGCGCGCTGGGGGTGAACCAGTGAGTAGCAGCAGGTGTGAGAGAGACACAGATGGGCCCCGGGATCGTCCAGGCGAAGTCGGCGGAGGGTTGGGTGAATACCGTGGAACCGGGGATCCGGGTGAGTTCTAACAGGGCGCAGTGGCCCTGGCAACTGTGGTTTCTGTTTCTCCACCTGCCGCTGTCGAGGGGAGTCCCATGGACCCATAGAAGTGCCTACGGCCCTGGGGGGACCAGGGTCCCTGTGGTCTCTACCTCTGCTTATCTCCTTTGGGTCCACTTCCAGATCTGTGGCTGTAGGAACACCGTGCCATTTCCCCTGTATGTCTGTCCTTGGAGTCTAAGCACTTAAGAAATAGGATTTCTTACTCAACATCGGCTGATGTGGAAACTGGGGATCCGAGCCAGGGGGCTCTGCTGCCCTCAGGCCGTGGGGAGTGTGCATAAGGGAGCAGGGAGTCAGCACACCTGGGTTGAGAAATCAGCTTGCCCACAAACGCAGCTAAGGAGCCAGGAGGGCCGCTGTGTAGAGAGCAGTCCCCGGACCCCACTTAGCTGAAAACACATTTCACTGAGTTCAGGGTGTGTGATGAGACGGACGGATGTGCGTGGCTTCTGGGCCCAAGTTACTCCAACAACTAAGTTTTTGCCCAAGTCGGCAGTTCCTTCCAGATGCCTCTTCATGGCAGGTTCATTACAACTGAAACTCAGAAAGCACTTGTGAGTTGGCCGGGGCGCGGGGCAAACTGGGTCATCTAGGAAGTTCCTGGGACACTAGGCACGGATCAGCGTGCTTTGCTCTGGAAGGGATTCTTGCATCAAAGTGCTGCAGCGTGAAAAGTCCGTGTGCGGGGGGAACGGACGAGGGGAGGCCTTCCTCTTTCCACCTGCCATTGGCCCTTCTTAAAAATTTTATTTCTTTTGATAGATCATTCAGATATAATATCCATGCTTTTACACTGGAGGAGTCAGCAGTTTTCAGTGTGGTCGCAGAATCGCACGCCCATCAGTACCTCATCCCAGGACGTCTACATCATCCGGAAGAGGAGCCCCGAATCCATTTGACCCACTCCCCACTCCTCTGTGCCCTCGGCCCCTGGCACTGAACGGCTTTCTGTCTCTACTGATGTGGGCGTTCTGGGGCATTTCGGATAAACACGATCATGCACCATGGGGCCTCTCGACGTGGCTTCCTTCCCATGGGCTCGACGCTGGCGTCTGTATCTAGACGCCATCTCCCTCTCCTTTTTTTTAATGGTTGGGTAATATTCCATTGTACAGTAAACTGCATTTTGTTCCTTCATTTTTATGACAAAAAGCTTTTTTTTTTTTTTTAAATATCTTTTTAAAATATACCCACACTACGCCGTGTTTCCGATGCACTAGGTCGTCAACACCCGGCCCTCGCCCATCACGCGCCTGTGTTTCTCCGGCGATTCATTCACTCCCTCCGGCCGCACTGCCGCGTCTCAGACTGCCCAGGTCTGTCTGTGCTGTTGGTTTGGAAATGGCTTTGACCGTGCCCTCGTGATGGGTGACGGCGGCTGGTCGCTCGTGGCTATTTTCGGGCTTTGCCTGAGATGTGCTCTCTGGGCTGCGGAAACGAGATTTTCTGAGCTCGCATTTGCTCACTCCTGGACTCGGGCAGCACACAGTCTCCGAGTCGAGGACCAGCTGCCTGTGTGCAAAGGGCTGGGGGATAGGCGGTGAAAAGAGTCCATCTGTCCTTTCGGAGAGTCTTTCAAGACATGGGGTCCTCGGTGGTCCTGAAGCTCCCGTTTGCTCCTGTCTGTGCTCCTGCCTCCTGGTTTCACAGTCACGTGCCGTTCTGAGGCTGAGGGCCTGGTGGGCTCTGTGCCCTCGTGACCCGTGTAAGGGTGAGGGCTTCTCCCCGGGATGTGACTAGTGACTCCAGCGGACCCGCTTGGTGCACCATCACAGGGCTGTTGGGTAAGAAGAGGCAGGCAGGTCAAAGCCGCTGCGCGTGCCCCCGCTGGAGGTCGCAGCACGCGTCAGCGGGAGGACGCGTCATCACGGGCGGCAAGGCCAGGAGCCTCCGTGGGTTTATAGAGGAGCAAAGGGCTCCACTTTCCATCCCCAGAGCGATGCCACAGCTGGTTACGCAGCTTTCGTGACGCAGCCCGAAACAGGACACTGGGCAGAAGAGCAGAGGTTGGCAAAAGGGCAGGAACCTATCAGAACCACACGGGAAGGAAAAGCTGTCTCTTTAGGGACTGTGGGTGTGGGCTGCGTAGAGACGCACCTCCCCGATCAGTGAAGAAACTGCCAGCTAATGTTTGGCCACAGGCAGCCTTGCGGAGACTTTCTCTGGCACGGCTGAGGACGTGAACTTCCCCTCCATTTCTGGGCTCGCCGCGACAGCTGGCTCGGGGAAGGGCCCGGGAAGCTGAGTCTGGCCCGGAGGCTCTGGCAGAGGCCAGATACAGCTGGGTTTCTAGATCCCCGACCCCCCAGCAGGGCCCTGAGCCAAGGTTGTCCCACCTGCTCTGTGGCCCTTTACCCGAGCCCAGGGGAAGGACGTCCCGAGCCCATCCAGAACATCTGTTTCAGATCTGTCCTTAGGAGGGAGTTCTTGACAACTTTTTAATAAGGGCAGCACAGCTTGGACAAGCGGACCCAGTGGAGAAGCGCTAACTTTCCCTGGGATGTGAGGAATGGCATCTCAGCCCCTGGCAGGCTTTCCGCACCCCAGAAGTCCGGACCTCTCAGGCTGGGGGGCTGTGACTTCTCCCCTCCAGGCTTATGGACGCCAGCAGCGGCTGCCCTAGGGCACAGTGGGCAACAAGCCGAGGTGGGGGGAGTCACCCCCTCAGTGAGAGTCAGTTGGGCTCTTTCTACATGAGGACACGTTGATCACCATGCCTTTTTTTTTTCCTATGTAAAGTGTTGCACTCCCCCAAAGAGATTAGGAAAGCACATTCCCAGCAAGGTTCTCTTCTGCTGGGAAAGGGTGGGGAGAGGGGCCTGTTCCCTTGTTCCTGAACCCCTGCCTGTCCTGCTGGGAAGCCCTCCGAGTCACAGAGGAGGAGGGGGTCTCCCAGAACTCGCTGCAGATCTTGGGTGTAATTAAAATTTGAATTACAACCTTTCATGCAAAAGCCCTAGAAAACCGGATCCAAACACTCTGTCTCCTACTAGCGGGGCCTAATTTTCCCCGACAGCTTTAAGCCATTTGAAAAAAATAGCGAAAGGAAAAGGGGAGGGTTATGTTTCTAATGTGGGAAAGGCTCAGGTAAGGCAGGCTGGTTCTCTCTTGAACGGATAAACGTCCTTATAAGGACTGCATCCCACCATTCTGCTACCATAGGGTAACTGTGTTTTCAAGGAAGCATGCGCTGCTTTTCTTAATTGTTAAAAGCTTCTCTTATAGTCCCAAATGTAGAATTCCAGCTCTCAAGTACAGATCTAGCCCATCAACACCACTAAAGGCAGGACAAACCGAACAAAACACAAACCCTTGCAAAGCCCAAGATGGTCCTGGCTTCTAATCAGGTGTCACCACCTCTGGGTAGGAACAGGCATTACTAACCTATCCTGGCAGCCCTGCCCTCCAGGCGTCTGGACCTGCAGCCTTTTGAATTTGCTTAAAACTATTAAGAAGTAATTAAGCAGTTAAAGGGGCTGCTGCTGCCGGCAGTTCGGCAGTTCGGGAGGTCAGCGAAGGAAGGCAAGCAGCAGGTCGCCTGCCTGCTCTTCCTCTCGGCTGACCTTGCGCGCTAATAAATTCATCCTGTATTTTTCGGCTACTGCCAATTTATGGCCTACAGGAAACTAATCTCGTACAATAACTACCTTCCTGTACTTAGTTCCTAAATGGAGCCAAATGGATTTGGTGGCGGAACAGCTCGTCCGCGGTTCCTGTGGAGCAAGAGAGCGGCCCTGAGCCCAGAGCTGCGCGAGGCCCTGGGGGGCGGGCTCCCCCGCGACCTTGGGCTCCCGTGGGGCAGGGACAGCGGTGAGCCCAAGATCAGAAAATAAACAGCAGTCCTCGAGGCAAGCCGCCCACAGTGATCTGGCCGTCAAACGGGAGGGGAAATGAGCATTTGAAACAGCCAGACGGACCAGGTTACAGCGAAATTTAGGGACCAAGACCCACGCGCACCATCAACAGGGCACGGAGGTCTTCCATAAGGAATGCGGATGTGCTTGGCAGTTTTTAAAAAAACAATCACAAAGGAGTGACTTTCATAATGAGCTGATCAAAGAATTTGTTTCTCATTTCCAAGTCAAAGCTGTTAACTTAGGAGTAGGGAGAGGCAGGGAGGAAGGGCGATGGGGGAAGGGTCCGGAGGGAGGAGGGGGGTGGAGAGGGAGGGAGTGGGAGAGGTGATGGGGGGCGGGAAAGCGGGAGGCCCAGGAGCCCTGAATACGAGCCCAGCTGTGTCTGTCTGGTTGTGGTCTACAACCAAGATGGACAGACACTGACTACAAGGACAGAAGGTTGCCAAAAGTCAGGGTAACCTGTGGGATATCTTCTCAGAGCTGCTAATAACGGAGCTGGGAAAACTCAGAATGTGTTCTTTAAGGAGACCCCAAGGCCTTCATGGTGGAGAAGCCCGGAGCTTCTCGGGGCGGCTGCTTCTCTTCCAGCCTCTCGGCTCACTGCTGTGATGACCGCGTGTCCACACCGGTCCGCGCCGTGTGCAGAGCCCACCTCCTGGGCTAATGCAGGATGTGGTTCCAGAACTGCAGGGAAGCCACTAATGTGAAGGGAAACAGAGCCTTCCCTAAAGATGGGAAAATGTCACCGACCCAGTTGAAGGGAGGGCCGGGGCAGGGGGACCTGGCTGAGGAGCTTCGGGCCCCCGAGGGGAGTCGAAGTGCCTAGGAGGACAGGATTGGGTCCCCTGGGGCCTGCCTCAAGTCTGTATTTCCTGAGAGTTCCTAGTGGGCCTGCCTGGGTCAGCACCAGGGGTTTTAAAGGACCACCCACTGCTGGTCAGTAAAGAGCTCGGATGCAGGAAGTGACCCGTGGCTTCCGCTAAGGACAGTAAGACTCTTGCAAGGGTTCGGGGCTGGGAATGGCAGGTGGTGGAAGTGCCTGTTATGTACCGGGTCATCTCATGGTGTTGCACGAGTCTTCCCTGTGCTCACCAGCCGGTGTCGTCACTGTCATTGTGATGGCATCAGCGGAGGCCCTGTATGGTTCCCTACCTGGGAACCTCTGTAGAGGGGCTGGCGAGGTTGGCAGAATGGAAGTTTCCAGAAGGGGCTGAAAGGACCCGCACAGGGTTACTGGGAGCTGCTAATAGAGAGATAAAAGAAGAAGCATTGTTCCTGATGATGTAATCCACCTGGTGCTCCTGAAAGTAACTAGGAGAGTAACATCCGTGCCTCAGGTTTTTACAGTACTGTACGGCTTCTTGGGTGTCCCTTGTCTACTTCGAACGCTGGAGCGTAAACACAAAGCGGAAAGGAAATGAATGTGGAAGGACACTGTCCCCGTCCCAGGGCAACCAGCGTGGTTCCACCGGGCCACCCAGAAAGCGACGAGCATGGATGGGTGGCTTTCCTCCCTCGAGATGGCCTTCCTGAAGCAGGGTTGGCGAGGGTGGGACGGATCGGGCGCCAGGCTCACAGGTGCGCGCTCTGGCTCCCCGCCAGGCGCTGAGGCCGAGGACCCGGAAGGCCCTTCCCGTTCCAGTCCTTCGGTTCTTGTCCTGGGATGTGCGCAGGAACAGTGCCCTGAAGGCAGGGAAGGCAGCCCGTGCAGAGGCCCCCCCCCGCCCCAGCCCCCTGCCTCCTTCCCTGTGCCCCGTATGTGGGGGATGGAGGGACACGATGGGGCTGTCCCCGGGGCCTCAGTCCTCCCCAGGCCCATGCGTGTGGCATCGCGCACAACCAGACAGGGAGGTCCAAGGCAAGCCCCGGCCAGGAGCCTCTGGTCCGCGATTCCGCTGCAGGAGCAGATGTGACCCTGCCCGCTTGCCTGGGCCCTTCCAGAGTCAGGAGAGCCGAGGAAGGGTGGTCGGCGTGGGAGACAGGAGGGAGGCGGTCCCCGTCCAGGAGGAGTAGAGCGGGCCTGCCGCTCCCACCCCGAGCAAGCCTGGAGCTGGTCCCACCGCCTCCTTGTTCGGTGGCAAGGTGTGCTCAGGGGACACGGCTGCAGGCTCACGGAGGAGCACGTCCCTGACTGCAGGCCCTCAAGGACGGCCGGGGTCGAGGCTCGGGTGGGTGGGTCTGGGAGCCTGGCGGTCTCCGCCTCCTCGCGGCCGCCGGAGAGCTGTCCCCGGCTGGGACCGCGGTCACCTTCTCCACCTTGTGCATCCGTTCCTTCTCTTATTTCTATTTTAATGCTTTTGTTGGGGTGGAATGGACACAGAACGTTCCAGGCCTGTGGCACAGGGATCTGCTATTTGTGGACGCTTGGGCAAAGTGACCACACAGGTCATGTCGGTTCCGCCGGCCCAAGGGGGTGCCTGGTCCCCCTTGCTGCTGGGCCGCCGCCGTGGCTGCAGGAGGCGGTGCGAGCAGAGGCTTTGGCACCCGGCGTCCACGCAGCACCCGTTATTTTTAGTGTCCTCATTGTCCCCGGTCCTCAGATCCCCTGAGAGCTTCCCACGGGGCATTCGCAGGACTGGGTTCCAAGGACACGCATTTCCTGGCTCTCTCTGCGGGAGCCGCTCAGCCTTCCCTGTCCCCGGGGTTGGCAGCCGCCCGGTGTCATCTGTCTGTCTCGCTGTCCTTTACTGGGGACGCTGGCACGCCGGCTGGCCTTCCAGAGCCTGCCTGTGTCACTGGGGCTGCCAGTCCTGCGACCCGGGCACCCCTCCAGGCTGGTGTTGGAGCGAGCCGGCCGGCAGGGCTGGGGTGGGGGTGGGGCGCCGGGCTGCGGCCCCACAGACGTCTGCTCCCCCCCTGCCCCCACCCGCCCCCCGCAGAGGGGCATCCCCAGGACGTCCGCAGTTCTCCAACAAGTATGAACCAGTTACGGGGAAGCGGCGAGCCCAGCACAGGCACATGCTTTCCTGGGCCTTCGAGAACAAGTTGCTTCAACGCTATCCCGTCACCCCTGAACGCTCCCGCGTGGGCTGTCGAAGCCCCTGGATATCCTCCCGGCGGCCACCGCGGAGCCAGCAGAAGCAGAGAAACAGCGCCGGCGCCTCACTCCCCTACTCCTCCGCCCGCCACCCCATCGCCCTACAAACGCCCTCTGGAGCCTCCTCTTTGGAGCCACAGGCTGGGCGCAGCTGTTCTGGAAATGGGCTCCGTCTTTCCACATCAGGTGTGACGGGCGCCCAGGACTGGGTCCGGGCCGTGTATTTGGCAGGAAGGGTGCGGAAGCAGACCGTCCCTTCACTGAGGATGCTCTCGGCCACCGGATGGGGCTGCGTCTGCCGGCTTCTCCCTCCCTTCCCCTGGTAATCAGCATTTTGTGGGCACTCCCCTGCAAGTCCTGGTCCAACACTTACTCTCTGCCCTTCCGTATTTGTCGCTGCCTGTAGGGATCCCGGCCCCCCTGTTACTATCCTCACCTCTGCTGAGGCTCAAAGGTTCTCAAATGTTCTCTGATTTGGAGCCCCTCAGGCTGCCCTGTGTGTCCCCTTCCTCGCCTGTGGGCCCGCGGAGGCTCCAGGACCCCCTCCTCTGGGCTCCCCTCTGCCAGACTCCCGGGAGCACTGTCTTCGCAGGGAGAACGGAATTTAGAGAGCAGGGTCTGGCGGCCAGGCACCCTATCTCAGGGGAGTGAGACACAAACAGTCACATCCATGCCCGCATCTAGACATGTCTATTTAGGTCAAAAACCGCGAGTTCCTGACTGGGTCCCCAGTTCAAATCCTGGACCACAGGGTTCTCGCTTTGACCCCGTCTGCGTCTGTGACTTCTGTGCCGGGCAGCGAGCCTCCCTAGCTGCTTTCTATGGCCTTGTGTGGAGACCCCAGACGCTGCTGGCCACCCACTACACTGCGGCCTCTGGCGGGCTTCCTCCCACCTGTCAGTGACTTCCCCCACCCGTCTTGACTCCCCCCCGGAAGCCCTCCTGGCACTGCCCACAGCTCCCACAGGGATGCAGGTTCCAGCTGCTGGCCCCTCCGGCTCCCCTCCTCACCCTGTCTGGAGCCTCCTTCTTCCCTGCAGAGCCACCTCCTCGCTCTGGTCAGGCTCCCAGGACCAAAGATGCCCCCACCCCGCCCCAGCTCAGTCCCCATCCACGGCACCGCGCTCCCCTGGGTGCCCCTCTCTCCTCCGCCCCATCCTACGGGGCTCCAGTGGCACCGCACCCGTCGGACACCCCCGTGCCCACCTGGACTCCAGGACGCCCCTCGGATGTCTGCCTCAGCCACGGGCTCCCCTGTGCGTCCTTTCTCCCAGGGTGGACTTCCACCTCGCTCCGACCCACGCAGTGGCTTTAGGATGGACTTTTCTGGGGGAGGAAAGGGTCACATAGAGAATAGAAGTCCTGTACACAGGCTCGAAGAGCTGATCTCTAGAATAGCGTGAATAAACACGCAACCTGTTATGCCCTGAGGATTAGTAGGCGTGAAGATTGGTGAGAATAAGAGACCTTCTCACCCAGATCTGGATACTGATGAGTGATCAGCAGCGCCTCTGGTGATGCAAGTGCGGCCGGGGGGTGGGGGTGTTACTGCTTGTCTCAGCTCCAGTGGCCGTGCCCTACCGGGAGCCTCCAGGTGGGGTCTGCGGCTGGATGTACTCTGCTGCTGTGCGCTCTCCAGCGGTCCCCGGGCTCCGGTCCTGACTTTCTTGCCGACCCATCAGGTCATTCTGGAAGTTCACCTGGGCAGGTGAAGGTGGTCTGTCAGCTGTTGCCCGAGTGTGGTTAGGGCCCACGGGGTCTCTCAGGGTTCTTGCCGTGGCCTTCCCGAATGAGGCATTATCTAGAGATTGAGCCCCCACCCCGTGCTGGCCGTGCTCATTCTGGCCCAGGGTGTGCATCTGCTGAGCACTCGGGTCTGCGGTGACTCGCTCAGGGAGCTGCGCTGGCATCGACGTTCCCGCAGGAAACGCCGGGAGCCGGCGGAGGGAGGCCTGGGCCCCCGCCCGACCTCCCGGCAAAGGGGCAGCAGAGAGCTGGGGAGAGGCCGCTACCAGGGGAGAGCCTGGGTCCCTGAGAAATTCGTTCTGGCACCATGGGTGGGTTCTCTTTCAAGTCTGTAAGTTCTCCACGTCCCCCACCTTCTTTATGGGTCTTGACAATCATTTAAGGGCGTTTTCAGAAGGACAGCCTGAGATAAAGAACTGATGAACCGAGTGATCAAGTCGGCAGGTTATTTCATTATTTATTTTTGGTAAATTCTCGACCTTTGTATTTGGGTCTGTGTGTATATATAGAGAGAGAGAAAGAGAGAGAGAGACGCATTAGGTTGCATTTTAAAAAATTAGAGGTTAGTCCTGCTAGGAGGTCTAGCCCTATAAAGGCGGCAGGTTGTGGGTGTGTAGACAACGAGCATTGCACAAACACTAGATAATCTTCCTATATTTGTATCAAACAATTTCCTTACGGACTTGAATGGGATGAATCCCAGGGCGACTGCTCCTTCTGGAACCCACTGCAGACCCCCTCCCCCCAAGCAGGCTCAAAACTGCAATGTCCCTTTTGCAACAAACAAGGTGATATTTGATATCTAAAATGGACTGATTGCCCTGGGAAAAAAAAAATCTCTGTATACTTATTAGATTCTCTCCATTTTCTCTGGAATTTGACTCTTTTTAACATGCCCTTTCCTGAAAAGGTTAAACACTTAAGTGTGCTTTGGAGATCCGTCTCCTGGGACGAGTCAGGGCCTCCGAGCGGTGGCCCTCATGGTTTCCAAGCAGTGATGAGAAGTTTCACGAGCTCGTCATCGAAAGCGGATGTGTTTATCTGCACCAGCATTCATCAGGGACAAATACCAGATCCACTTGTAACTTTCTCTTACTGTTGGCAAGCCATTACCAAAATCAAAATTGAGCTGGAGTGAACTTAGAGATTTTATATATATGTATATGTACACACACACACATACACATATACATGTGTGCGTGTATATATATGTATATATTTGTTTTAAAATGGTGTTCTAAAACCATAGCTGAGATGTGCGGGCACTGGTCCCAGAGCGTCCATGACAGCACTGCTAGAGAGAAAATGTGTTTGCTCTGGTAAGATTTGCTTTTAGGGTTTCTGATTCTGCAGCTTGCGAGAGCCCATCCAGAAAGATGAACAGTTTAATCCAGTCTGTCCCAGTAAGCAAATATATACCCTTACGTGTGGGGTGTGTTGATATCACCAACTTAGGTAGGTGCACCTAAATATAAAAGGAAAAGCTTTTGTTTACAGTCTGTGATCCGAGGCTTGAGATAAGAGAGAATGAAGGAAATGGACAAGTTCTGCCTGCTTCCCTCTGACTCTCCCGAGACTCGTTCCTTTGTCAAATGAAATAATTTCATCTTTAATATGAATGCTTTCGTACGGCTCTGTTCTTTTATAAAAATACACACCAAAGCTTAGCCTTGCAAACCTGAGACTCAGGACCCTGTGAAAACGCAGGGTTTGGATTCTGACTGTGAGGCAGCCCGAGGCGTGGGCCACGCGGTCTGGAGGCTCGTTCACCCCCTGGGTGTTTGACCCCATGGCCACCGGCGGACACGCGGGACCACGAGGGCTTTGCTTGTTCCCTCTCGTGGTCACCAGCCGACGGACTGCCCGGCCTCCTGTGTGCGGGTCACACAGAGACGGGATAGTGGGAAGGAGCGAGAAGATAGGCGTCACGGAGGAACGGGGCAGGCCTGGTGGGGCCCCGGCCGGGTGAGGTGGTGACATCGAAGGGAGGGCTTTGAAAGACAAGAGGCGGCCGAGCTTGCCGAGGACACGGTCCGCGTCGTCGTGAGCCGCCTCCTTGTTGCCGAAGACAGGATCATCAGATCCGAACGAGACAAGACGGGACCCGATGGCAAAGAGAATTTTCCACCAGACCCACTTCTTGTTCCTGTTGTCAGGATGAGCAGAAGCCTCTCCACCGTCTCAGAGAAAATACCGGAGAGAAACTGTGAGCGAGGGGGAAGCAGCCCTCTCCCTGCTTCTCTCTGGAGTTTGGAGAGTCCAGTGAGCTCGGGGCGTCCATGGTGACCTGCCACCTCCTGCCCTTTTCCACAGAGGACAGGCCTTCCCTGCCATCCGGCTGCCTCTCTTCTTTCCCTCAGGGACGTGCAAGCCCCTCTGGCTAACAGGACGTCCGGGCCCCCCATTCCCTCTGAGCCTTTGGACGGAACGCAAGGTGACGTGAAGACACTTGTCTGTACGTGCGCGCCAGGCTCTTCCCTAAGCTTTTCCATTGAACGTCTTAGGTTTTCCTCACGACAGCTGCTATGTTTCTTTCCCTTTGATAGGTGAGGCAAGTCCGGAAGATTCCAGATTTCCGTAGCTCTTTACAGGGGAGTAGCCAAGACTCCAAGAGCAGAGCTCAGTGTGAGCCCGGGAGTGTCCTGAACGCGCGTGAGCAGCTCTCCGGACTCCGCGAGAGGAGCTGCCCCGCACCAAGCCTGGCGCCCCGGGACACCTGCCCCAGAACCCCAACTGCCTCCCCGGGGCCTGCCCAGCGCCCATGCTAGCTGTCTCGGGGCTATGGGGTGACCCGGGGTCAGGGGGCTTCCCGCCCGCCTGCAGCCAGGGAGGAATCGCGAGCGGCCCCTCGATGAGGGGGCTTGAAAGGCACACGTCGCTGAACCGGGGCGCCCCGATGACCGCCGCGGGAGCCGCTGCAGGGTCGCTCTGGGACCCCCCCCCTCCTCCTGCTGCTAGCTGTCACGGCTTTGGGAGACGCCATGGAGAAGTCCCTGCTTGTTGTTCTCTTGCAAGTTATTTCTAAAGTCAGGAGAAAGAGGAGGAGAAAGAGAAATGAAGACATGCTTGCTCTAGAATTTAACTCTTGCCCTGAAACTGGAAACAAGCCTGTCCCTGATGTTGGAACTGCAGCCTCGCTCAGCTCACAGAGCACCATCTATCAGAATTCCCCGCTCGCGGGGGCACGGGGCCAGACTCAATTACAGAGTTAATTCTACCCTAACTGGAAACAGAGGTTTTGGTTCATTTCCTCTAAAACCTCTGGGGATGCCTTTCATGCAATTCCAGTGTGTCCAAGTTCAAGCCAGCTCAGTTCAGATCAATGGGCACTTTCTGGCTCATCGTCTGTAAATGCAGAAACACGTGCACACACGCACCGCCCACCCGGGGCTCACGCCCAGGCGCACAGGCGCACACATGCGCGCGCGCGCACACACACACACACACACACACACACAGAACCCCGGGCTCCTTCGCACACTTGGCCAGAGTGTCTTTCAGAAGGAACGTTCTTGGGGCGCCTGGGTGGCTCAGTGGGCTAAGCCTCTGCCTTTGGCTCAGGTCATGATCCCAGGGGCCTGGGATCGAGCCCCGGCATCAGGCTCTCTGCTCAGCAGGGAGCTGCTTCCTCCTCTCTCTCTGCCTGCCTCTCTGCCTGCTTGTGACCTCTGTCTGTCCAATAAATAAGTAAAAAAATCTTTAAAAAAAAAAAAGAAGGAAGTTTCTTAGCCTCCATCGGCGCGCGCCCGTGTCCTTCCCGTGCTCTCTCCGGGCTGTTTTCTTCCATCGCTAGCTCCGTCTCGCTCTCGTTGCGAAAGTTGCGTTTAGATGAACAGGAAGCCACAAGGACAGAACGCCGTGTCTTACAAGATCTCACCACGGACGGTATTACCACACGGCTATCATCAGACCACTTCCTTCGACCGGGAGAACTCCAGGCCCGATACACAACCGGATTGTGGTTTTCGGTCCTCAGGCTCAGACGGTTGTGGGCGGCCCTCGCTAGGTATCTACTCAGAAAAATACGGCTGCGTAAATGCGTAAAATGCGACGCGGATGCATCCGCCCTTCGCCCTCACTAGCTTCACGATAATATTTGCCAGGTTTTCTGGGTTTTGCTCCACCAGATTAATTAGGTGAAATTGTATAAAATCACCATTGTATACACATACATTGATACCTTTTCCAACATAAGCTGACACAATTGGAAATTTCTGGTAGATGCAGCATCTGATTTGACATTCTTGGGAGACTGTGACTACTAGCTTAAGACAAAGCGTACAACTTCAGAATGTAATGTATGAGCGCTTGCCTCAGCGGCACCTACGGCAAAATTAGATAACAGAGAAGCTTAGCCCAGAAGACGGCCCCTGGGCGAGGATGATGTGCAAGTTTGTAAAGCATCCCATAAAAAAATTAAAAACTATTAATTAATGAATTAAACTATGGAAGTTTCAAAGACAAGAATGTATAAATGCCCAAACTTTCTAAACAAATGCATATGTCTAACTACAAACCGTTGGCCGTGGGACAGGTAAGCATAGAGCTGAGCAGGAAAGTACAAAAGTACAGGGTACAATTTGAGGAGAGATGGCAGTATAGTGCATTTTATTAGGTTCTTAAGACATTCATAAAAAAATCACGATGTGGTCGTAGAAGGCAAGAGATACTCTTGCACAGGAAAAACACTTTGTAAATTCCGTGTAGTATGACCATCCCAGACCCAGAAGAGCAGAGGACGAGAACCACAGAAACAGCAGATGCCCGTGTCTGTAATTTAATAGTAACCATGTTTAGTGTTGTGTTTCTAACATGAGGAGGAAACGTTTTGATTTTAGCCGTAGCTCCATCACCGAATCTCAGGAGAGTTTCCCTGGGACTGGGAAGTTACAAGCCCTTCCTAGCTCTCTTTCTCCAACGGCCAGCTGCTCGTGGGGGTGCGTCACCTGCGGTCACCTGGTTGACCGGGGATGGGTCTGTTGGCTGATAATGGGCCCCCTCGAGGGATGCCGTAGGTCAGAGGAAGCCCAGAGCTCAGCGTTGAATGATGGCACTGAATGAACCCCACATCTGTCTCAGTCCAAATTTCTGGGGAATGCATGTGACTCTGGACTCGTGTTGGTGTTGGGACTTCGGACCCCATGTCTCAGGCCTTTGTCTCTGGCTTGGGAGAGGAAACCATGACTCTCACTGAGTGACGGCAAAGAGAGCCCAGAGAACACCGCTTCCCCCCTGAACTCACCTGTCCTTCTTGAGGCCAGGCCTGTCCTGAATGCAGGGACAAGCAGACCAGTGGCTTCCAGAGGCCAGACTCGGAGCGGACAGAGAATCCCCGAATCCTCTTGCCTAGTGCCTGAGCGGGACCCTCTGGAGGAGGAGAAGTGCCTAGCGGGGTCTGAGGGGGTACCTGTATGCCAGAAGTCATCTGACCCCCCTGTGCTCCCCAAAATCTCAGAGTCGAGAGTGCTCAGTGTTGTTATTCCAACACCCCTTTATCTGTGGGGGGCTAAAGCCGAGATCGAGGGAGGGGCAGACGTGAGTGGTCACAGCAGAGGTTACCGCATGGCCTCGGGCTCTGGGAAGGGGAGCTTGGGGCAGGCTCCTCCCAACGGGGCACCCTTAGAATGCACACCCCCCTGTTGGGTCGGACGTGCACCTGCTCCAGCCTGACATGCTCAAGCCAGGAGCCTGGGCATTGCCTTGGCGAGAAAAGGGGAGTAGGATCATCCTTCTTTGTGCAATTGATAAACTAAAAATAAAATCTCAGGGCTTTGCAGGATCTCCAAAGGCAAGCGCTCGCCGCTCAGTTCGGGGGCCATGACCTCTGTCTGACCGGCTGGAGGCTGGAAGGCCGGTGGGAGCCTCTGTTCAGTCGGCCCCTGGTGCATAGTTTCATTCCCACTTTTGCCTTTTGAAGTGTCTGGCTTCCAGTCATCCAGAACAGCGTCTGAACGCAGCGTGATCTTTCTGTCCGGGGTATAAACAAGTTCTCTCTGATCTGCTGTCACGAGGCAGCCTAAACTCAGACTGGTCCCCGAGCCTCCGTAATTTGGATTGACTCTAGGTTAATGCCTTCCTGGTGCTGGGGTCTGGAAAGCGTCCAAGGGAGGAAACCTACAGCCCGTGCAAAAGGAGCAGATGTGCAAAGATGTTTTTTAACTTCTCCTCTCATAAATGCTTTAAGGAAGTATTCATTTCATACTTCTTCTTCTTCTTCTTTTCAGCCTTCCTCTGGGAAGGTTCAGAATGAAAGGCTTCATTTGCTCAGCCTCTGAGTTGCCTGTGAGTCCGGGAGCTCCACTCCCCTGTCCGGGATGCCCTGGGAAGAACCTTCCGTCCCTTCTTCCTTGACTTTTTATATCATTACCTGGGCCAGAAACATTTTTGCAGGTTCCAACATTCGGCTTGGATGAAATTACCCAAATTAGAAAAGCACAGTGTGTTTATGTATATTTATGTAAAAGAGGTTTTTGGTTGCTGCTGCAGGCTCTTAAATGTTGACTGAATAAGTGAATGGACCACTCAGCCTCGTCACTACTGGGATTGGAGACAGACTTAATTTTAAGTTCTGAATGCTTACTTCAAATACCTATCGGCTGAGAAATTTTCTTTAAATAAGCTTTTTTTTTTTTAATCCTGGAGTACTTTTAGAATTTTGGAACATTTGCATGGCTTGTACAGAGGAGCCCCCCGATGTTAGCATCTTAAGGAACCATGACCTTGAAATCAACACGGTTTTGTTACGTTTAGCCCAGAGACGCAGACTTCATTCAGATTTTACTTGGTTTTCAGTTAATGTTCCTTTTCTGTCTGGGGTCCAATTAACGATACCACACCGCATTTAGAACACGTTGTATGATTTTTCTCGTAAAATTACAAGAGCACAGATTGCCCTGTTTAAGAAAAAAAAAAAAAGCGAACAATGAATCGGCGGGATTCTCCTACACGGGGTCAGACGGTAGATCTTACAGGATTGTGTGCAGATGGGGCACGTAGTGGTTGTCTCTGTAACGCAAAAGCAGCCACAGACTACAAGCAAACAAATGGGCAATAAGACTGTTTCAATAATACTTTATTTGCAGAAGCACGTGGTGGGCCATATTGGAGCTTGGGCCACAGTTTCCCAACCTCCGATTTTAGGGAGCCGTGACCCAACGTCAAACCAGTGTAATGATCATTAAAGCCCGCCTTCTGTCACTGTTACCAAAGATTTTAGGGCCTTTGTGTGCTCTGGAGTGAGGGGATTCTGGGCTGAGGTTCGGGCCTCTTTATAGTCCCCTCCCGTTGTCCACACTGGCGGTGGCAGAATGGTCTGGACTGAGGATTTCTCTGTCTACTTGATCTATACCCAGATATCCCCATCCATGGTACTGATAGAATAATCACCATAGACATTTAAATGACCAATTTAGGATTATTATCGTGGGATGAGGGTACAAGTTAATATCTGCTCTGGGGGCCCCTTTTGAACAATTGTCTGATAAATCGGGCTAATCAATTCTGTTTAAAGATTTTATTTATTTACTTGAGAGAGAGACAGTGAGAGAGAGCATGAGGGAGGAGAAGGTCAGAGGGAGAAGCAGACTCCCCGTGGAGCTGGGAGCCCGATGCGGGACTCGATCCCGGCACTCCGGGATCATGACCTGAGCCGAAGGCAGTCGTCCGACCCACTGAGCCACCCAGGCATCCCTCAATACTGTTTAAATGAAATTTGTTTTCGTAAGATTCATTCCCCTTTCATACAGTTACAGCCGCAGGTTACTCTTCTGAAAAGTGTGCTGGTCGTTCTGAGTTGCTTGTCTCTTTTTAAAATACAAATGTTGTTTTTTAGAGCAGTTTTAGGTGAACAGAAAAACGAGCAGAAGGCACAAGGCGTTCTGACATATATCCCCCCTCATGGACGCACACATTACCTCAAAGTGACAGCTGATTTTATGTATCAACTTGACTGGGCCACGGAGTGCCCAGATATGTGGCCAAACGTTATTTTGGGTATTTCTGTGGGGGTGTACGAGGATGAGATGAACAATCAATACACCAAGTAAAATAGATTGCCCTCCATAATGGGTGGGCCTCATCCAATCAGTTGAAGGCTTAACTAGAACCAAGACTGACCCTCCCCCAGGGAGGAAGCCATTCCTTCTGCCTGCCTGTTTTTGAACAGGGAGATTGGTTTTTCCTGGGTGTCAAGTGTGCAGCCCTTGGGACCGGAATTTATGCTGTTTGCTCTCCGGGGTCTCTAGCTTGTAGACTGTGGGTGCTGGCTTTGTCAACTTCCATAATCACCTGACCAGCTGCTTCGTAATAAATCTTTATATACGCACACATACTCACACACGCACACACTCGACTGGCCTCCATTGGTCTTGTTTCAAGATCCCCCAGCAGGGTGATCTATTTGTTATATCTGATGGACCTGCCCTGATGTCATCATCACCCAAAGTCCATACTTTACGTGAGTGGTCACTCTTGGTGCTGTACGTTTTAGGGGTTTGGACAAACGTATCATGACATGTCTCCATTATTCTACGCTCAGACAGAATAGTGTCAGGGCCCTCCAGTTCCTCTGCGCTCCACCTGTCCCCCCCTCCCCACTCCCCAACCCCTGGCAACCACAGGTCTCTTCTTCCAGAATGTCACGGTGGGAACCGTATGGTGTAGCCTTCTCAGATTGGCTTCTTTCACTAAGTAAGGAGCATTTAAGTTTCCTCCATGTCTTTTAGACACAGAGCACGTTTTTTTTTTCTTTTTAAAGAACCAAATAATAGTCCATTGTCTGGACGCACCAGTTTACCCACGCACCTACTAAAGGACATCTTGGTAGCTTCCAAGTTTGGGCAATTATGAACAAAGCTGTAGCAAACCTCTGTGTGTGGGTTCTTGTGTGGACATAAGGTTTCATCTCATTTGAGAAAATACCAAGGAGTGTGATTGCTGGGTCATGGGTCATGGAGCATGTTTAGTCTGTGAGACACTACTAACCTGCCTTCCAAAGTGACTGTGCCATTTTGTATCCCCACCAGCTGGGAAGGCGGCTGCCTGTTGTTCCACATCCTCCCCAGCACGGAGTGTTGGCAGTGTTCTGGGTTTGGGCCATTCTGATAGGTGTGCAGTGCTTTCTCTTAGGGTTAGGGTTAGGGTTAGGGTTAGGGTTAGGGTTAGGGTTAGGGTTACGGTAGGGTGCCCTAACGATGTATGATGATGAATGTCTCATCATGCGTTTATTTGCCAGCTGTGTGTGTGTGTGTGTCTTCTTCGGTGAGGAGTCTGTTCAGATCTTCTCTCCAGTTATTATTATTTTTTTAGTTGGGTTGTTCATCTTTCTCAATGACTTTTAAGACTTCTTTATATATTTTGAATAACAGTCCTTGGGCTGATGTGTCATTTGCTAATATTTTCTCATAATCCGCTGTGGCTTGTCTTATCCTCTTGACAGCATCTTTTGTAGAGCAGGAAAGTTCAACTTTAACGAAGTCTAGCTTGTTCATTATTTCTTTCACAAATTGTGCTTGTCCTGTAAACAGCGATCACTAAATCCAAGTCATCTGGAGTTGTTCCTATGTCATCTTCTGGGAACGTTGTAGTGTTCCCTTTTGTACTGAGTTCTGTGATCTTTGGTGAGTTAATTTTTGTGAAGGGTATAAAGTCAGCGTCTAGATTCATTTTTTTTTTCATGTGAGGACGTCCAGTTATTTCAGTACTATTTGTTGAAAAAATGACCCCTATTTTCAGATTTGCCTTGTTCTTTGTCAAAGATCATCTGGCTTTCTGTGTGTGGGTCTCTTCCTGGGCTCTCCATTCTGTTCTGTCCATCTGTCTGTTCTCTGCCCAAGACCACACTGGCTTGATTCCTGCAGCTCGATGGTGAGTCTTGAAGTTAGTATCAGTCCTTCAACTTTTCTTCCTAACATCGTGTGGGTTCTTCTTCTTAGTCTTTTAAAAAATTTACAGGATTGTGAGATATGGATTCCTCAACTCTATCTCCGTGTTTGTGACAAGTCAAAATACGTACAACTTTTAATTAAGATTTTATATATAAATTCCTTGAAAATCTTTGCTTGTAGGTTTGAAGCCTTCCACCCATTCTGAGGCTCCTTGACATTCAACTAGCCCTTGATTTTGTTTTATTTTTCCCACGGGGCATAATCATGGGCACAAAGTTGGTTTTTTGTTTTTGCAAAATTGGTTCTGTAGGATTTTAATGCCCCAGTTATCATCTATAGAAGCCGCATTTGGGGATTAGAGACTTGTCTACGTGGCTGAGGAAAATGAATTTCCCAGAGTTACAAGGTGTGGTTTTTGGCATGTTCAGTACGAAACAAATAGTAAAAAGGAATTTCTAAGAACATTCCCCTACCTATGAGTAATCTGGTCTCACTTCCTGCTTGACCTGTCTGAAGGCAACTGATCCTCCTGGGACTACCCGCCAGCTTCATGAGCCCCTGAGGGAATTGCGGTTTTGGGGCAGAGCTGAAAAGAGCTGGCGTTACGGAAGGAGGAACGGGCAGCTTTGCTTTGGGACGAAAGACTGCTGGCTTTCCCCTTCCCCTGATTCATCTGAGGAGTTTTTTGGGTCCAGGAATGTGATTCGGGAAAGACTCGAAAATGGCGTCCCTCAGGATCCCAGTCATGACCTGAGCCAAAGGCAGACGCTTAATGACGGAGCCACCCAGGCGCCTTGCTTATACTTTTGGAGGGATTCAAAGACTGTCCACCTTGGAATGAAAACTCGTGGTTTCATAGTCTACTGTGGAACTTACACTTTAAAAGGCCTACGTCATACAACTTCTTCTGAGTCGTATCTCCTGCGCGAACCCTCTGTGGGCCAGGGTGGTTTTGCTTCAAAGCTATAAACCAAGAAAGAGGGAGCAGCCTGTTGTCTGTGGGCCTACACAGCCAGTCCCCTGTTTTTATAAATAAAACTTTATTAGAACACGGCCACGGCCGTTTGTTTATACATGACTTACAGCGGCTTTCACGTGACGAAAGCAGAGTGGATAATGGAGAGAGGCTGTGTGGCCTGCGAAACTGGAAATATTTACTATTAGAACCTGTTTTAAAAAGTGGGCTGACTCTGGCTATAGGAATGGCTTTTGGGAAAATGGAATTTACGGTCTTTGTTAATACATGTCGGTAAGTAACTCTATTCGAGACATTCTCCAAATCACACCATGCGACACTCTTGTAGAAGGGCGCTCCGGGAGCCTTCCCTGCCCCCCAGAAGGCGCCCCGGGGCTGTAAGCTGAAGACAGTTCTCATTTACAGGGTGGAAGCAAGGCCCTGACCCGCCTCTCCAACCTCGTCCCTGGCCCGGCCCAGACCTGGGTGCTCAGAGAGATCTTGCCTGGCTGGTCCGGTCTTTCGCTGCCCATTCTTGAGCACACGGTTGGGTAAACGCATGTGTAGAACCCCAAAGGTCACCATTTATTTCATACTAATGAGGGGTAGCATGTGCTTTCCTTCCTCACGCAGCGGCTGCGACAAGCGGTTTGGATCTTCATTCCTTGGCCCTTGGGCTTAGCTCGTGCCCCCCGCTCCCACCTCTGATTCTTTTTTTTTTTTTTTTTAAGATTTTATTTATTTATTTGACAGAGATCACAAGCAGGCAGAGAGGCAGGCAGAGAGAGGAGGAAGCAGGCTCCCTGCTGAGCAGAGAGCCGGATGCAGGGCTCGATCCCAGGACCCTGAGATCCTGACTTGAGCCGAAGGCAGCGGCTTAACCCACTGAGCCAGCCAGGCCCCCCCCCCCCCCCACCCACCCACCGATTCTTGCAAAGACAAACTTAGGAAGTGTCAGGCCTGGAGCTCACTGGGGACGACGCCAGTGGCTTTGGGACCTCCTTCCTTCATTCTGTGGTTCAGCAGGTCCCCTGAGCGCCTTCCCTGTGGGCAGCTCCCAACACCAGGCTGGAAACAGAGACACAGACTGAAGGCAGGTCCCTGGCGGCGGAGCGAGGCTTCCCATTGCTGCCCAGGCCCCACCAGGCAAGGGTTTGTTGCCTCCAGTCTTCTGACCCGGCCCCGGGATGGGGCTGCCCCACGGACTGGGTCTGCGCCCGTCTGCACAGGGAGCAAAGCCCACTCATATGGAGGGTGCAGGCTGCCGGATCTGCTCCTCTTTGTCCAGAGTAAGTACACCCAGCTGAGTGGGGCTCCGAGTGAGAAGCCGGCTGTGGCCGGTGGACAGGACGGGAGCTGGGACCGCCCAGTGAAGGACATGCCCCTTCACGTCCCAAGGGAGTGGGGTGCAGCCACCCACCTGGAGACGCCCGTTACTGCTGCTGCTGCTGCGGCGGGCTGGGGAGAGCCCCAGGGGGTCCATCCCCGGGGAGCGCGGGGGTGCAGGAGCCCGACTGCGCCTGTGCGGGCAGCGTGCTTCGAAGGGCCACTCAGTTGGGGGGCTACGGGGGGGCGGTGCACAGGCCGAGCCTTCCCCTAGCCCCACCGGGCGCGATCGCCTCTCGCAGGGTGAGCTCGGAGGGCCGCATCTGCCCCTCTGATTAATGGTCAGAGGCAGAGCCTGTACCTGTCCCTGGACACATGCTTGTCGTCACGGCCATCTGCTGGACTGGTGTCCAGCCCGCTCCCACCGGCGGGTGCCAGCCGTGGACTCGAGACGCACGGTCTGGAGTCCGGTGGGCTGTGCCTGGCCGGCTGGCATCCCCCCAAGGGAAGGAGCCAAGTGGGGCCCGCTTCCTCTCCCGGAACCCCTCCTCCGAGGGACGGCTGTTGGGGCGCGCCCCACCTTCGGCTGGTGATAAGAAATAGCATGTTTTTCGTTTACTCCTCATTGGCCCTGAGATAGTTAAGTCACCCTCTCCCAGTGTGTGTGCGATGCGTTTCCTTTCCCGTCTGTGATGCGGATGCCTGTGGGCGTTTGTCACCGGGTCCCTGGTCCACATCACATTGGCTGCCCGTCGCCTGCCTGGCTGGGTCCCTGACAACGACAGCGTGGCCGGCCGCACATTCCCGCAGCCCCCAGTCCTCCGTGGGAAGGGCTGACCCTTCCAGCCGCAGGAGGACGCTCACCCCGTGGGCAGGTCAGGCCACCCGTGTCAGGACACAGCCCGCGGCATTTCAAAAGCGGAAGCCGCCCTCCCCCCGCCTCATTTTGAAGAGAGGGAGGGACGCCACGGACTCTGCAGAGATGCATTCTCAGGCCCTAGACAGCCTTTTCAGGAGGCCAACGGGGGGTCCCCTGCGGACCCCCAGCCGCAGGGTAGGACGGCGTCTGCCGGCCTTCAAACGGCCGTGGGACCCACGCGTCCGTGGACTGGGACAGTAACAGTTGATGGGCAGGGATTAAGAAAGAAATGTCTGGAAAGGCTCCGGAAGGGCCGGTAATGAAGCAAGTTTGAGGGTCCCCAGTGCGGGGTGGGGGGTGGCCCATGGGGGTGGAGCCAGGCATGGCTGCGGGGACACCGCGGCTTCCCTCTCTTTCTTCAGGAACGGACAGAGCAGGACGCAGGGACGTTAGCGTGTCACCCCCGCACCCGGGGAGCGTCTCCTCCCTGGCCCTGAGCCCCAGTGGCTGAGGACACAGACCCGAGTGACCCTCCAAGGAGATTACAACCCAGCTGGAAAAGGACAGGAGACAAGAAGTGAAATATCGAAGGAGAAACAGAAGGGCCCGCGTAGGCGACTGACAGCCTCGCGGAAGAAGGGCCCTTTCCGTCAGGAGGGGTGAGGCCGGGGGAGGGAGGGACAGTCGTGCTCAGGGCCTCGGGTCAGCCGTCCGCGGCGTCCGAGCAGAGTCTCCCTCCTAGCCTCCCTTCTCTCCCTTTCCAATCTCGTTTTTTTCCTTTTTTTTTCTTTTTCCTAGAGAAAGTAGCTTTCTCTTCGGTCGAACCTTCTCCTCTAACGTGTTATACTTGCTTTCACGGCCGGGGGACATCTTCCTGATGTTATCAGCCCTGGGGAAGACACACCTGCACCTGTTCGAGAGAGAGACGTTGGGCTCTGAGCTTCCAGCTCCGGGAGAAGCGGGGTCTCTCCGCCCCAAAGACCCCCTGGAGTAAGTCAGTCGCATGTCAGGTGGTGGGACGGCCCCGCTGCGGAAGGCAGGGCCGGCCTCGGGTGCCCGGTCCAGCCCCTCCGGTGCACTCCGGGGCCATGGACAGGCAGCCTCCCTCCCGTGCTGGGGCCGGGCCCCGTGGCTCATCCAGGCCTTGCCCCTCCCCCACCCTCCGTGCTCCTTGTTACTTCTGTGGACCCCCGGTCCCCTGCTCCAGCGGCATCCCAGACCGGTCCGGGTCGCGTCCCACCAGCATCCTGACTCGGGGCCCCTTTCTGAGTGGGATCTGTTCCTTTCCTAGCTGCCTTTTTAGTGTGATGCACTGTGAATTTCTTAGCTTTTCATAGTTCTGTGTCTCAAGGAACTTGGACACATCTACCGGACACTTGTTTGGAGGGATTGTGGAAGGGTCTCACTGGCCGCATTCCAACACCTTCGTCCCTGAGTTGTCAGCCCCATCCCAGAAGGAGTCCTCACCCGAGGGACCTCCTGTGCTCCGGGCTGCCAGGGTGCAAATAAGTGAGCCCCTTGTGCTGTGGGAAACTTGACCTCAGCCTGGGGGTGGACTGAGCACCCGGGACCGGCTTGCCAGTTCACAATCGTGCCGTGGGGCCCGGCTTCTGTGGCCGCTAGTCACGTGCGGAGTTCAGGGGAGGAGATAACTGCCAGGAGGACCCTTCCAGGACCTTCCTGATGCCGACAAATACGTTTCAACTCTCTTGTCACAATCGCTGTCTCTCCGTGGAGAGGCAATAAAGGGAATTTATGATTCCTAATACATGGATTTTTCTCCAGAAATTTATGGATCACATAAAATTAAGTCAAGCAAAAGAAGCCACATTTTACACCTATTGTTTAAAAATATCTTTGTGAAATCTTCTTCTTGAAAAAAATGGGAACGTTTTCGGGCCAAGGAGTTCTCCAAGTTGCCGGGTATCAATTCCCATTTCGGTGCGACACAGCACAGAAGTTTTAACGGGACAAGGGTCCTCTTGGAGCAGTCATTTTCCACGGAAAGCAAAGAGCCTGGGATGTCCCCAAATTAAGGGTCTTTTCATTGTCTAACTGAGAAGTGCTGATCCAGGTTCATTCACACGGACTTGGATTAGCTGCCGTGTAAACAGTGTTCAGAAGGGTTGAGCCTGGTGGCTGCGGGCGTAGTCGAAACCACTGGAACCCAGGGAACACAGACAAAACATTTGTGATTGTCAGAACCTGTTGCATGATTCCAATTCATTGCATTGACCATATAATTGGTCACGGAGGCCCCCGGACATAAGGATGCCTGGGTGGGTGGTGGGCGAGGGCACGGCCACAGCCAGGTTCTTGTTTTTGCACTGCCTCCCTGAGCTCATCTCTCCCAAAGAGTGGTTCGTTTGGACACGTGATGTCTCCCCTGCGCCAAACCCGAATTTGCAAACGCACTGAAACTAACGAAAAAATGAGCAGTCCTCCGGAGGAGAAGAAGTCGAAGTCAATCCCACAGAGTCAAGAGGTGAGAAGAAAGAGTGTTTGTCGACGTGAAAAATACAGAAATGGGAGAAAACCGTCGGCCCGCAGCCCCCTCTCCAGCCCCGGTCCAAGTGTGTGTCCTTTCTGAAGGCGACGTGTGCCCTGGAAATCCGGGGATGAAACGCGGCACGCTGTCTCCCGTGCTGCCTCTGCCTCTGAACAGCACAGACGTTTTGTTTATGATGGAAATCAGTATGTGAAAAGAAATCAATCTGTCAATATGTTCTTGTTTTTCTCCACCAGCAAGGAGCGCAGCTGATTTTGAAAAGCCAAAAGGAACATGGGGCGGCCTCTTATAATTGAGTCCCCCCAGGAAGCTTAGCCTTGGAAAGTCACACTTTCTGGAGGGACAATCAGAGGGACTTGGCTTGTCTGACCTTGCAGGGACGTGAAAGGAAGCCCTGCGTGAGGAGATGGGCTTCCTGTGGTGCCTCGGGAGCCTGGCCACCAGCCGCGGGGAGCCTTTCGGGCAGCGGGGTCGGCAGGGGGCTCCCGCCGTCGGGAGGAAGAGAAAAACAGAAATCTCTGCACGATGTGGGAGACCGTCCACGGGCAGAGGCCGCCAGCCAGCAGCGATCAGGACACCTTCTTAAACTCTTTCAAGGAACATCGTGACGGATCCCTTGCTTACCGGCCAAGTGCCCTGTTCAACAATTACCGTTTCCCTGGAGAGTTTGGGGAACAGAGACACGGCAGGGCCCCACAACGCCCACATCGTGGTTTATTAAGAGAAAAACACAACCTTTGTCTTTCTTCTGCCGACAACTCCCTCTCCTCCTGAGCTCCATCCTGCCCTGTCCTTCTCATCCTGAAGGAAGGAAAAATAAATTTATATCAACCTGAGGATATTCTAGCCAGACCTCCCTGATTCAGTTGTTCACAGCTCTTGGATTTGTGTAAAGAAAAACGTAAAAAACAAAGCCCCAAACCTCAAGCGATTATGAAATATCCAGTTAAATGGGTGACCATATTTATCTTTCGGAAAGGACCTTTAAAGAAAGACTCAGAGGAAAAACAAAAGAAAAATAATCGTTTGGGATATTTCCTCCACAAATTGGCTTTTTCATCGCCAGGGTCCGTGTTCCAGCTTCCACCGGAAATCCGCGTCCGTGCCTATCACTAGGGACCGAGCATCCCCGGGAAATTCTGTTACTATGGCAAACGCTTTTATCGAGAGGTGCTGGAAATGAGAGAAACTCACAAAATGTACCGCTGAAGACGGGAAGACAGGAAAATGTGCTTCGATCTTGGGCTTCAGCGTTTTTAAAGGAAATGGGGACAATTTAATCAAATGTTTAGCAATTACTGGGCAGGTAAACAGCCCTACTTTGAGAGCCGTGGGAGACACAGAGGCTCATGTTAGGTGGGTCTCCTGGTGTCAGGGTCCTTTCTTTCTCATCGGGGGCTGCAGGCGCAATCCAGGGAGAAGTTAGAGAGAAGCTCAGACCAACAGGCCGATGATTACCGTGTTGTGATACCAGCATGTTTAATGGAGAAGGAAATTACACGGGGTCTGCAAAGGGAGTCCAGGTGAGGAGACACGATGGGCCACGTTTGCTCCAGGAAGGCCTCACTGGGGTAGGGGTGTAGGGATTGATTTTAATGGCAGATGGTGTCGGGTTAGGCCAGAGAGATTGAGGACCATGGGAAAGGTAAGCTGTGCCCTTAGTCAGCTCTGGGGACTGACTGAGATAGGGCGTCTGTGAAGGCAGAGGTTGGGATCCTAGATTAAAAAGGGAAGTGAGTCTACACTCTGGGCAGGGGCGGTTCCCTCTGGCACGTGAAGGGACTTGGATATTATCCAATAGAAAAGGAAGCTGAAGATTTTTGAAGGGGTTTGGTTTCCGTCTTCTGTCCCCAAGATGGCAGCTGTCCAGGGGCGGCCGTCGGTGCCGGTGGGGGAGTGGCGGAAGTCTGACTTTAGTAGGTGACCGGCTCGCCCGCCGTCCGGTCTTGCTCCAGTTCCTGCTCTGGGCTTGGCCAACACGTCTCTGCCGTGTGTCCGCCTTTGCGTCTCCAGCCCACCCCAACGGAGCTCGGCCTCTCCAGGGTTCGGGCTCTGCCAGCAAGCCCCCCTCTGTCCATGAATCAACGCCCGGCGTCTGCCGGCGGTGTCTCCCCAAAGCTCGCTGCCCACCTGCCTGAACCTGCGGGCCCGCCCCCGCTCGCCCCAGGCTGGCTGTTGCGGGCAGCTCCGAACTGTGTGAACGGCAGGCGCGCTCTGCACATCCTTGACCCCTTTCAGACCGTCTTCTGGTCGCCACTCAACTCCCCAGACGCACATGTCCAAGTGCTTATTGCTAGGAAACTCAAATCTTGATGCTTCCATAGCTAGGTGGGTAGACCCAATGCGTTCTCTGTCTCCGCCTGGAATCGTGGCTGAGCCCTGCCCACCCAGGGCCTCCCAGAGCTCAGCGGATGAGGCCAGCCAAGGAAGACGAGGTTTAAAGCAGGGCGTTAAGAGCCGTACATTTGCTCTTGTGTAAAATATATCAGAAGGTGAAAGGTGGTAGCCAGGAAGCTCGTTAGGACGGGAGAGATGTGCCATGAGATGAAAAGGCCTGGGCTCTGGAGGGGAGGTCGGGGAGTAAGGAGGAAGGGAGAGATACGCGATACAAGAAACAGAACAAAGACGGTGGGAGCCTTGGTGGCGTCTTGGCCCTCAGGGACAGGGAGGAAGGGGGCCGAAGAGGTCTGCAGACCTTCTGCCGTGGGTGCCACCTGCAGAAGGGGGGAAGCAGAAGGGACATCTCACAGGGATGGGCACATTGAATTTAACTCCCCAATAAAGTAAAAATGGGACTTTTTCTCCATGTTTTACAATGAGAGATGTTGCTAGTGCGTGATTTTGTCGGTGAAGAAAACAGAGGAACAATCAAAGAAGTCGTTTAGGGAGATGTTCACATGTAAGAAAAAGAAGAGGGAGAGAGAGGAACAGGCAATAAAAGGCGAAGAAAAAGCCAAAGAGGTTGCAATGGAACCAGGTGATTTCAGGGTCACGGAAGTCAAATTTACAAAGAAGCACGCCGGTCACGTCACGTGTTCTCGAGAGGTCACTGTGACGACAGAAGACACGTGGTGTGGGAGTGAGGACCTGGCACTCGCCGGCGCAGTCCCTCCCTGGGGACGGGGACCAAAGGCAGACTACGCCAGCCGGGAGGTCAGCAATTACCAGCAGGGCCGGAGGTTTGCACCTAGGTCTGGGGTTGAGCAAGTCGTCATCACGGAGAGACTGGGCGGTGGGAAGCGTGAGGACGTCTGCTCTGTGCGTCGAGGCAGAGAAACCGGTCCCGACGGTTGTACAGGGAGAGGACGTGTGATAGACGTTTGGGAAGGGAAAAGAAGATGCCTCTGGACCTCTTTTGTAAATCGGGGTGAGAGAATTTCTCTCGAAGGGATAGGGAGGGTTGGGTGCTTGAAGAGAGGAGAAGTGGGGGGGAGGGTCATTGAAGATTAGGGGTCGGGGGAACACCAAGGTCAGAAACCGTCTGGAAGTCATCGTGCTGAAGCAGCGAGGGCCGGAGTTAGAAGTCGAGAACGTACACTTACGGTGAGGCCGCGCAGCTTGCGAGAGCGTGGCTGAGGAGCCCACCAGGAGGGGAGAAGGGGAAGAATGAAGATGTCCGAAGGCAGACCCGGCTGAGGGTCGGAGGCAAAAGCAGTCTTGTCGGTCAAAGCCAAAGTAGTTGATCATTGAGTCTAACTGGGACCAATTTTGAAGTCCAGGATTATCAGCGGGGCGGGGGGCGGGGTGCAGAGAGGGACAGGAGGCGCGGGCGCGCAGATTGGCTCTGGGGCAGGAGGCAAGGGGCAGGGAACAAGTGGAGGGGGGCGGGTTCGGTGGGGAGCGAGGGAGTGGGTGGGGCGTTCGAGGGGGTGGGGCGGGGGCTGTGAGGGGTGCGCTGTTTCTTGTGGGGCATTCAGAAGGGTGTGCAGAATCCTGAAGCAAAGGAACACGCAGGCTGAGGCACTAAATGATCTCCTTTAAACCTAGGCTCTTCTGGGTAGGATTTCTCACCGTTGCATGAAGACAATCGGGGCTAGACGGTTCTCCGCGTTGGGGCTTGTCCTGCGCTCCGTGGGATGCTTGGCAGCTTCCCTGGTCTCTGCCCGCCAGACGCAGCAGCGTCACCCTCCCTTGCGACGACGAGAAAACCTCCAGACGTCGCCAACGGTCCCCTGCGGGGAAGGGGGTGTGCCCCGGGCTGAGGACCTCTGGGACAGATAACAGGGACAAGGAAAAACCGCCTACAGAGAAGTCATCTAAGTAAGAGAAGGGGGTTGAGAAACACAAGTGGTTTGCTGAATGGGTAAATGGAATATGGTGTGTGTGTGTGCGTGTGTGTGCGTGTGTGCGTGTGCGTGTGTGTGCGCAGACACAACACAATGGAATATTATTCAACTTTAAAAAAAAGGACGTTGTGATACACGTTACGACATGGATGAACCTTGAAGGCTTTCCGCTAAATGAAATACCCCAATCCCGTCCGAATGAGGTCCTTGGAGTCGTCCAGTCCCTGGACCCTGGTGGAACCGAGGTCGCCGGGAGCAGGGGGAGGGGACCGCGAGGAGTTAGGGCTGAGGAGGGACAGAGCTGGAGGTGCGCCGGAGGTCGATGGACGGGACAGGCGGACCATGGCAGCGCACTCCACGCCACTGACCCGAACACTCGGAAGCTGCTGACGGGGTCCGTGCTATGCTGCCTACATTTCGTGACGGTTAGAAACGGGATTTGTACGCAGCGGTCGGGCCGGATACACGCCGGCTGCAGCCTCTGTCTTCCGGTGACTCCGGAAAGGCATTTAACAACCGCAGTGGCGATTTTAAGAGAGGAGAGCAGGGCGGTGGCGCGCTGGCCCGAGGGGTGAGGGGCAAGCTGGTGTCGTGTTCGTCACAGGACACTCTGGACAGGGGGTCCTGAACAGGAGAAATGCATGTTCTCCGAGTGCCGTAGCTGCAGTCTGAGGTCAGGTGCCTGGGGGCACGTCTCCTGAGGGCCTCTTGCTGGTCCTCATGTGGCCTTGGCGCCGTGCACGCACACTCCGTGTCTCTCGTGTCTAGAATCCAGTCCCATCAGATCAGAGCCCCGGACGTGTCGCCTCATTTATGCGCGGTCACCTCCTGGAAGGCACTGTCTCCAGATGCAGCCCAATGCGCCATTAGGGCTTCAGCCGTGAACTTCGAAGGGGCACAGTTGGGTCCATCTGGGCTCCCTTCTCCTCTCCCATTTAGACGGGGCAGGGGCGAGGCCCGCACGGGCAGACGGTGGCTTCTGTGTTCCCGACCGAGGCCCAGGGCGTCCTCCGCCGAAGCAGACGGTGGGGAGCAGGGACAGAGGCGCCCCCAGCAAGGACACAGACACCGCAGGTGGACAGGAGCGGGGTGAACACCCATCCCCCGAGTCCAGGACGCGCGCTTGTGTGACCCCGGGACCCACGAGAGCCAACGAGTTTGTTTACACAGTGGCACAGTGGAGAACAGCTTAAAACTGGCTATTTACGACACTCTCGATATGTAATCCCGTCGAGGAAACAACCCGTTATTTCCCACTGCTATGAAGTATTAGCAAGGAGGTGACGGCCTCCTTTTTAAAAGCGCTCACGGGTTTCCCACAGAGCCAGTGACAGACGTGGGTTAGTCTGACGAGTGAGACCACCAGCGTTTAGAGTAACAGCCTTTCCTGGACCAGTGCTTTCCCCCAATTTGTGCCAAAGGCCCAGTCTTCGCCTGCGTATGTCCCAACATGGCTGTGGTGAAGTAAGTAGTGTTCGGCTGTTCAAGAAGATGAAAGGCTGAATACGGCTGAGGCCAGACCTAACTGCGGCCACAGACAGTACGGAGACCCTGTGCCCGCTCGGGCAGCTGGACGGCAGCTGGCCCTCCGTCCGGGGCCCGTGCTTTGACGAGGCCGCTGGCTGCCCGGTGGATCTGCCAGATGGATTGCAAGGACTGAGCTGGTGGGCAGCACCTAGGTCCGGTCTAAATGTTCAATGTTGAGACTGCCACAATCTAAATGCACGGTTTAAAAATACAAATTAAACAGAGAGAGAGAGAACAGGAGAGAGAGCATGGTGTAGAGACGTCTAAGCGAGTCAAATGGGCTCTGTAGCCTAACCAGGGAGCGTGCGGGCCCAGGGTATTAGTGTGGGCCCAATTATTAGTAAGAGGATATTTTGCAAGTGTGGTCATATGACTGAGTTCAGCCAATGCAATGTAAGCACATGTATTGGCCGACAGTGTCTAGGAAACCTACTTAACAGAAAACTTTTCTATACCCTTTGCTATTTCTCTGTTGTCCTTCACCCCTCCTCTTCATTGGAATGTACTTACGATTGCTGGAGCTCCAGCAATTTTTTTGGAACATGAGGCTAAGGGATGCACTCTAGAGATTATGAAGTGCTGAGCTAGAAGCTCAGGTTGAGTCCTTAAGGTTTTTGGTGGCAGACCCAGCACATCAGCTCTGGGCAGAGAGGGAATTTCTATTTTAGTAAGCCAAGGTCGTTTGCAGTGGAACCTACTCCTAACTGATACGTAACAGATTCAAATTATTTCCTCTTATGCTTGCTTTCTTACCAGACTATGAATTCCTCAAAGGCAGGGGTTGTGTTTTCAAATCTTTGGTCCTTCATGTATTCGGTAGCAAGCACCGGGCCTGGCAAATGCTCAGTGATCTTTGTGAAGTATTTTGTTGTTGTTTCGAAGACAGTGATTCAAGAATAGCTTCTGTGAACGGAAGACAGTATTGTCATCAGACCATCGAAGTTACAGACAAACAGACTCAGAGGATACCGACAAATCAACAGGAAAAGAGACCAAAAGGCGATTCATAGACTTTTTTTTTTTTTTTTTTTCACAAGAAACACTATCGGTACCTATCGAAGCCTGACAATATGTATTTTGACTTTGCTAAGAAACGCTCAACCTGAGGCTCTTCGCTCACTGTGGAGTGACCGAGGCCGGTGAGCACAACGGAAGGGAGTGGCCACTAGACGCCTGTGGAGAAGGAGGAAGAGGAGTGGGGACCCGCAGTCTGTGACCTTCTCGCGATCACTGACTTCAGTGGGTTTCAGTGTGAGTAGAAGCTGCAGACCTCGCTTGGTGGGGTGTGGGGTGCTGCGGGGAGGGGTCTGAATTTAGAGCGCGTCACCAACCAGCCCTCCCCAAACTGAAAAGGCTAGAAACTCTAAACATTTCCTCCGTATATTATGGCTTTCTGCTTAAGTGCCAGGAACAATATAAACCGCGCAAACAGCCGGCTACAGGATTGTTACAAATCGGAAATCGAGCGCCCAGCTTGCCCGTAACCGCCCGCGATCGGATGTCACAAGCTGCTCTCTTCCAGTGCACCACGGCCACCTTCATGATTAGCCAATTTTCACTCGATGTGAAAAAGTTTATTAGTACAAGTAAAACTCTCAAAATAATCAATCTATAAGTCCAAACAAACCATTAGTACGAAGGAGCCCTGATAGACGTTAGGGTCAACGTCTGAATCAATAACGTGTACCATCCCGGTGATGACTCAGAGGTACAGAGGGTCAGTCTTGCTGCTGCGAATGAATCACCAGCAATCAAATATAATTTTGCCTCATAATAGACATGTGGCAAGTGTAATAGATCTAATTCCCGCCCTCTGATCAAGGGAGAGGCTGGAGTTCAATTATGGCTCCAGAAAACAATGTGCTCAGGAAACGATGCTTTCACCATATCAGAGAGAGAAAACCAGAGGGGACCAAGGCAGCCTCCGGGAGACGGGGATGGGTGAGGCAGGAGGGTCTGGATCTGGGATGCGGTGCCTCGTTCTCCCCCACTGGCTGAGCCAGGGCAAGCCTTCGGCCTTGTGGGGGCGGGGTTCTGGTCTTCCTGTGTAAAGTCAGAGGAATGGTCTCGGAGGGGAGAGTGCAGTGAGCTGTCAAATGCTTCAGGAAGCGGGACAACCTCACTCGGCCAGTTCAGAATCCTGGAGAGAGGAGAAAGGCAGAGCAGGGAGGGCCCAGAGCGCACGCGGTCGGTGGAAAGAGGCACCTGCTCTTGGAGAACAGGAACTGAACCAAACCGGCTGAGGACGGGGTTGGACCCAGGCACTGGAGCCCTTGGGCGCTGTGGCCAATTCTCTCCAGCAGCCACCTGCTCTGCTCCGTCTTCGGGCGGCTTCGAGAATCTTCGGGCGGCTTCGAGAATCTGCAGCCACCAGGTCCCGGCCCCGGTGTGCAGCTCGCCGTGTCCATGAGTGTCCCAGGGCGTCTGCAACGGAGGAGCACAAACTGGGGCGGGGAGGTCGGAAATCTCTGCCGCTGTCCCCTGTGCTACGGTGTGGGGGCGGCCGGGGCCCGGGCTCTGGAGGTCTCGCCGCGGGGTCTGCCCCCGTCTTCACGTGGTGCCCCTCTGGGGTCTGTGTCCTTTCCTCTTCTCATAAGGATGCTCGGGGGCGGCCCCTGCCCAGTGTGACTCCATCTCTATCTTCCCTCCTTCCATCGCCAGAGACGCTATTTCCAAATCAGGTCAAATTCTGAGGTCGCGGCGGGCCATGAATTTGGTGGGGATTTCGACCCCCAGGACCATCACATGCTTCTCATTTCTGGCCGGGGCCTTCTCTGACACACAGGGGGTGCCCCTGGGAACCCGGTGGTCATGTGTGTGGGCAGCAGGTGGCCTGCTGGACCTTGAACATATGCAGCCGCAGATCCCTGCCAGTTCGCTTGGCCCCAGCGAGACCACCGGTCGCAGAGACCACCAGGGGGAAGCCCTGCGTGGGGCTGAGCTTCCTGCTGGAGCCCGAGGTTCTCAGGTCTTGGCTGCCTTGGGTTCACGAATGACCACCAGCCGCCTCCTTTCTGGCTCTCTGGCCAGCGTCGGTAGCTCTTCCAGGAAGGGCTGTGTTCGCACGTGCTCCTGGTCGGAGCTGCGAGCTGGAGCCTGCTGTCCTCCCCGCCGTCCCAACGCCCTTGCCCGTCTCCTGCCTCACTCCTGGTAGGAGATAAAGCAGGTCGAAATCAGATTTACGTCTCCGCAGTCCCTCAGCTGCCAACATCTCAGCACCGCTGACTTCTAACCTACGAAATCTGGTCATTTATAAAAAGCCTTTTCACATACGCGAGCCTCACCACCAGGTCTGGGAAGTCATCCGTGCAGATGTGACGTCCCCCTTCCAAATAGGGGTACACGACAGCAACACGGAGAGTTGAATTATCGCCCCCGGGTGAGTGTCTAGTGAATGATCGGAAGAACAAACCCCACGTCATGCTTCCCAACCCCAAACACAGTCATGTAGGGGGCAATTGTGACATTATCACGTGCCCGCCGAGGGCTAGACCCTCTAGACACATCCTAACGCAGGCTGCCCGTGCCCTGAGTTGATCACGCTCTTCTCCTGCGGCCGTCTATGCCTGCGTGCTGTTTGGTTCAGGAAGCATGGGGCTGATTAAATAACGTTCAGCCTTTGAATAACCGTTGGAGACGGGCTTCCACTGCATATAATGATTTATTCCTCTCAATAATTACATACATTTTTGTACTCATTTTTGGTCTACGGGGCTCGTGGGTCCAGCGTGAGCCTACAGTCACGTGACGTTTGCGGACGTTGTGTCAGCCCACTGCTAGCCAGCCCTTCAGCGTCTCTGCCTCAGTCACTCAAGAATCAGGTCGCTATTGGAAGAGTGAAGGGAAGGAGATGGGAGGCAGGGGGAAGGGGGGAGGAAAGGAGGTAGACCGAGTATTTCACAGTCGGATTGTTGAAGTTAGTATCAGATCACTGTCACCGAAAGTACGCACAGTTTTGCGCTGTGCTTCTCTTCTAAACTTTATTTCCGCTGTTTGTCTTGCTGTAGTAGAGAGCCAAAGAAACGTGCTGGGTTTTTATTTATTTATTTTTTTTTCATATTTTTGCCCCTCAAGAGTGTTGTTTCTTCACTAATATACAATGAGCCAGACTTACCACCTGTTTTATCGATTTTGTATATTGAATTATGGAATGTGCCGGTAACTGGGATATAAAATAAATGAAAAACATAAAATATATAAAAACGATGGAAAACTTTATGCTTTTGATATGCATAAGCTGGTTTTGGATTGATGTGCAAATAGTCAGCAGGAAAAATGACAAATTATTACTGAATTCAATACCAAGTCATGTGAGGGGACTTCAAGACTATAGAGATTGGGACAAAAATAAAGAAATCCACGTTGTATTTGACGGAGCAGTCCTACTGCAGGGAACAGGATGAGGCCTGTATTTATCTATCTATATATTTATTTATTTGCAAGTTTCATTTATTTAAGTAATTTCTACACCCCTTCCCACCCGCTGCCATGGAGCTTGAACTCACAACCCTGAGATCAAGATTTGGTGCTCTTCTGACTGAGTTAGCTGGGCACCCCTGGATGAAGCTTGATTTAAACAAAAGCATTTGATTTGGTAGATGCTGTGAGCAAGGAAATTGAGCAATAAAGTGGCTCAGAGAAAGCGCATGATGTCTGGGTGTGGAGGGACTTCTTTTAGAGGTCCTTTTTTGGAAAAGTGTTAGAAGATTCCTACAACTTGAGGTTGGTCCCTGTGGCCAGAGGGAGGGATTAGATCTGCCTGGTTAACAACAGACTCTGAAACTTTACTGTGGAGGTATTTCCTGACAGGTAGGTATTACCTGTTTATAATAATACCTGTAGGTATTATTGCGGAGAATTTGGAAAGCTGAAGAAAATATTATGGAGAAAACAAGTTATTGGTAGTGGGAGGAGGCACTGTAAGCCTTTCTGTGTGGTTTATGTTGGCCTCTTATGGGGCTGCAACGAGATATATTTACTTTTTGCATAAAAGTGGGGTTATTCTCCAGAGACTGCTAATATCCTGATTTTTTTTTAATATCTGATTTTTAAAATTAATGTTATCTTAGAGGTATTTTCAGGTTGTCATTCTTTGAAACGTGTTGAGTACTACCAATATGTACCTTAAGATTAAGCAATTCTTTTATTCTTGGAATAAATTTCACTTGATGGTGATGTATTATGATGGAATATGCTACTGGATTCCATTTGCTAATTTTTAAAAATATCTCTATTCATAAGGAAAATTGGCCAGTAACTCCTCCTGTTTTGTGAGTACAATTTTTTAAAAATACATCAGGCTTATAGAAGTGTCACTGAATTAATTGGGAAGCTTCTCATATTTTGCCAGGCTCTGGAAAAATTTAAATACAAGCTAGACAGACATAGCCAGTACTAGGACTCCTGGTTCCAGCAGCTTGTTTGGCAAACGTGGCATAGAATCCTCCTATTACAAATACCAGATATGCTAAGTAAAAAGGAGAACAAAAATTAAATAGAAGATTCTAGAATAAGAGCTTATATTGAAAAGCTTGAGTGTTGAGTAAGTTGTTAACAGAGACGAGGGGTCTAGATAGTAGTTGAAGCTGGTCTTCATGTAGATACTGGGATCTGAGAGTATTTAATCTCTCTATTTATTTATTTGCAAGTTTTATTTGTTTAAGTAATCTCTACACCCCCCCCCCCCACACACACACCATGGAGCTTGAACTCACAACCCTGAGATCAAGATTTGGTGCTCTTCTGACTGAGTTAGCTGGGCACCCCTGGAATGAAGCTTGTATTTAAACAAAAGCATTTGATTTAGTAGATACTGTGAGAAAAGAATTTGAGCAACAAAATGGCTCAGAGACCCATGAAGGGTTCCCAGGGTCAGGGTTTGAAATAATTTGCCTCCCATGATGCCAGGGCCAAGCAGTAACAACAGCACCCTCACCAAAAGGGCAGTATAAAAACATTGCTTAACCCTGGACTTCAGGTTCAAAATCTATAACCAGGGGAATGACAGAATTTTCTGTTATATCAACAGTAATAATGGAAGGAAGATAATGGAAAATCTTCAGTGTTTTGTGGGAGAAATACTGCCAGCCTGTAATTCTGATCCAACAAAATATCTTAAAATAATAAAGACAAAATAAATATAATTTTAGAAAAACAAATGCTGAAAGATTTTGACTCCAAAACACTCTAATTAAGGGAAATTCCCACAGATACACTTTAAGCAGAGGAAAAGGTATTCCAGATGGTCGGAGATTAAAGAAGATATAAAGAGCAGAAAGTGGTAAAAGTGTGGATTAATCTAGATGAAGAGGGCTCAGATAAAATAATAACTATGGGGTTAAAGACATGAAGAGAAGTTGCTTAACCAAAAATGAACAGTTCTCATTAGGATGGAGGGTAACCAACTCACTGTTTTAGAGTCTGTGTATGATCTCAAATGGTGAATATTTTGGTTAACTTTGAACTTGAGTAAATAAGCCATGTCTAGTATAATTTCTAGAGTATCCCTAAGAGAATAGGTAGAGTACATAATTCCAGACAAATGGAGAAAAAGATGGAATGAACAAGTAATTAATTTTAAAAAGAAGAAATACACAAACCTGGGACAAGTAGTAAACATAAACTTAAATAATAAATAGAAATCAAAACATATCAGCCATCCCACTAACTATAAAGGGATGAAATGCCTGGTTAAACCAAGATGATTTCAAACTGAATGAAAAAAAAAAATCCAACAGATAGAGGCATTCCAAAAGATTTAATGTTAAAAATTAGAAAATGTTAATTTGTGAAATTTAACCAAAGAAAAATGATGTAGCAATATTAATAGGAGAAGAGATAAATTTTAAAACAAAAAACATTAACACAGAGGTTATGTGTAGTGATAAGAGGTTAAAAACACCTGTTCTCCACCCCCCCCAAAAAAAAACCTACCTAGGATCTGCATGGGCCTAATAATTCATATGTACTAAAACCTATGAAGCAAAAAATTGAGAGAGAAACAGATAATCACAGTGGGTGACTTTTAACACATGTGTCTCAGTAACTGTGTTGGAACAAGCAGACAAACACAGAAGGCTAGAGAAGTTCTGGACAACGTGGTGAAGGAAGCAGGCTCAGGAGTCCATCCTTTAGCCACAGAAGATGGATGAGACATCGATGAAAATGAATCAGATGGCAGGCCAGCAAGGCAGATCTTAATACATTACAGAGGACTGAAATCACACAGGGTCTCTTCCCTGAACAGAATGCAATTAAGCTCAAAACCAGTAACTGAACGATAACCCGAAAACTCAGGCACATTTGGAAGTTATGGGACACATTACCAAAGAGTTCAGGAGTCAAATAAAATCTGAGCTGGATCATAGGAAACACAATACTCTGAACTTAATCATAATGAAACTACCGCACAACAAAACTTGCAGGATACAAGGTGTAGCTTTGTAGGTTTTGTAAGGTAGCTCCCCTCTGTCAGCATGCAAAGTTGTTACAACGTTACTGAACACAATTCCTACACTGCACATTACATCCCCATGACTTCCTTATTGCTGTAAGTGGAAGTTTGTAGCTTAATCTCCTTCAGCTGTTTCTTCCATCCCTCTCCCCTTTCCCTCCCAATGATCACTAGTTCATTCCTTGTGTTTATGAATCTGTTCCCATTTTTTGTTTGCTTATTTGTTCAGTTTTCTGGATTTCACATGTAAGTGAGATGATATTGTATTTGTCTTTCTTTGTCTGACTCATTTCACTTAGCATTAGCCCTCTAGGTCCAATCTTGGGAAAGACGGGATTTCATTCTTTTCTTATGGCTGAGTAATATTCCACCATTTGTATGTATGTATGCACACACTCACACACACACATACATACACACACACTCACACTGGGTGGACTGTAATCTCATATGGCTTGTGTCCTTGCAAAAGGAGGAAGAGACACCCAGGAATGCACAGAAAAAAAGGCCACATGAGGAACACACTCGAGGTGACCATCTGCAGCTCCAGGAGAAACCAAACCTTCCAGAGGAAACAGATAATCACAGTGGATGACTTTTAAGACATGTGTCTCAGTAACTGTGTTGGAACAAGCAGACAAACACAGAAGGCTAGAGAAGTTCTGGACACATGATGAAGGAGTCCATTCGCCTACAAATTCCGGTCCCCAGAACTCTGGGTTGGGAGGCGCTCTGTTGGTTAAGTCTTGCATCTGTGGTATAGCAACTTGCCTGCACTAATACAGAATATCCCCTTTAACTAAAGGATTCCATTTATGTAAGTAGTCAAGGGCAGGTAGAATGAAATTATATTGCTGAGGAATATACATGAAGATGTTAAGACTGTAAAGAAAAGCAAGAAAATGATTTTCATGAGAAGCCTAGACAGTGGTTGTCAGTAGAAGGAGGGAGTCAGATACCACAAAGGAAGGTTCTAGCCCCTTCTGGGGCTCAGCTCTGATCACCTTCCTGCCCTGGACAGTGGCTATACAGGTTTCTCTGTGTAATTTCTTATACCGTGTTTTAGGTAGCAGACCATGGGGAAGATAAATCATATAGTTAAAAGTAACCGAGCAGACCGCTTAGGTGGTGTGTGTGCTGGGGGAGTGTGTGGGGAGATGGGGAAGGTGGCTGGGCCCCCGGGGCGTGGGGAATGTTCTTGTTCTTACCCTGGTGGCTGGTGGGCACCAGAGCACTCATTCCAGCCCTGTTCTTTGTAACCTGTGTATAGTTTAGAGTCATCTTGTATCTACTCGATGTCTTAGAAAAGCAATTTTTTTTTAAAAAGGTAAAAAAAAACACCCAAACAAACCAAAAAACGGTATCTAGCAGCTTCAGAAATTCAGCTTGCAAAGGTGCCTTACTAACAGGGCTATTAGAAAAAATATAGGCTACCCAGTTAAATTTAGAATTCTGATCAACAATGAACCATTTTTAGCGTAGATCACCCTAAATATTGCATAGGATAAGCTCATACTAAAATACTGTTCACTGTTTGTGGGCAAATTCAGGTTTAATGAGGTATCCTCTCTTTTTATTCATAGGATCTGGCGGCCCTATTAACATCAGAGCCTGATCGATTCCCCGGGAACACCCTTCCTACAACTTCATTTCAATGGAAAGCCTCAGTAGCCAGCCCAAGATTTACACCCGTGTTTCATGTCATTGATTCTTCTTTCTCTTAGCAAAGGGCTGTTACACAATTTCTTCATTCCTTGGGCATCTCCACCTGAATGTGGCCAAGAACAAGCTAATTATCTTGTCTCTTCAACAAGATAACGATTCACCTCTGAACTTTCCTATTTATGTTAAGGATGCTGTCTTAGATTCTTTGTTGCAAGTGGCAGAAACTCAATGGGGCCAGACGTAGTCCAGTGACAGTTTACGGCCTCATGGGGTCGACCCCCTTGAAGGGCAAGGAGGCTGGGGGGCCGCAGGCCGAGGAGACCCAGGGCTGGGACCACCTCGGTGCACCTTCTCACCCCTGCTGTCTCTACAGGTGACCTCGTTCCCCCTCGGCTCTCAGGCTCCTCCCTGGACAGCCCGGGTTTAATTCGGGCTGCGTCACTTTGGAGCTGGTGGAGTCAGTGACCCTGCCCTTCTGCCATGTCCTTCTCTGCAAACTCCGCTCTGAGCAGGATTCTGAGACTCAGAGCCCGGGATGGGGTTTGGATGCATGTGGTTCGCGGAGGCTGTGTTTGGATGCATGTGGTTCGCAGGCTGTGTTCTCGGCAGGTGCCGTGATCGTCTGATCCCACGGGGGGCTCTGGGAAGTGGTCTGCAGTGGAGCATTGGTCGCGACCGGCCTTCCTCCTCCTGCGCCAGTCAGCAGTCCCCTCACGCTGGGAGGTAGAGGCGGGTGGGCACAGCCCGTGGCTCCTATCGGGCGGAGGGCAGTTGAGGAGAAGGGCCGGCCCTGGGTCATTCTCAGTTGTGGTCCCCAGACGGTGGGAAAGGAAGCTTCACTACACAAAGGACAGCATCTTGCTGTCAGTGGGAACAAATGCACGTCTGTGTCCTGCCTGCGTGACGGTCGCGTGGGCCGTGCCCACATCATTATCCGGCAGCCCTAGGCATGCCGCAGATGTCACAGGAGTATAATTGTTTTCATTTTTACTAGTGGTTCTTGAGAGATATTAGTTTTAGGGGGAAAAATAGAAACATAGCTTCCCAGATTCCAGGATTTTCCCAGGAGTCCAGAATCCAAACTCTGAAGACGACATTGTTTCTATGTTCTTTGTCCGTCAGTTCCTAGTCCGGATCCTTCTGGACCTGGAGTTTTCAGCCTCGGAGCCCCGCGATGTGTCTCGGCCATCACGACTGAAACCATCTGCAGCATTTTCTTTCAGCAATATATCCTCGGCCACGGGACGTTTTCGTCCTTTCTGTCTGGCTGTCTGTCTGTCTCTCCTTCCTCTTTCTCTTTCTGGCTCTGTCTCTCTGTTCTTTTCTATCATAGGTAGGCCTTGATGTCTGCTCTAAATGTTTGTTGTTACTCAAATAATTATGCACCTATTTAAGCAAAATCCAATAGGAGGAACCATGTAGGCAACCCCAGGCTGCTGTCTGGCTCGGCTCTCCCTCCCAGCGCGCCCCTCCCGTCCCCGGAGCGGAATGCTTCCAGTCCCTACAGATGTGGCTCTGCTGTTTTGGTTTTCTTTATCTCCTCCATATGTTTGTAACCGTGGTCATCACTTATTAATTTTAAGCCCAATCATTGTGTTTCTGGTGTGACGAATGAGCTCCCACAAGCAGCCCCTCCCCTTTATTTATCATATCCCCACGCCGACCTCATGTCCCTGTGCCTGGCTCATTCCCACGCCGACACCGTGTCCCCGTGCCTGGGTAGGTACGAAGCCCTGTTTACATCTGTGCATTTGCTGCTTTTGCAGACCCGCGTACTGTGATTTCATTCCATTTCCTGCTTTATTAATCCTTTTAACTGGAGATGCGAGCTTCATTTTTTCCCTCACATGCGTTGAATTCTGTCCCCAGGTCTTTACATGCCATGAAAGGTCGTTACTCTTTCCTATGCTACCGTTCTACATCGGAAATGTGGCCGCCTGCCCTCCAGCACCCCTGCACTGCAGGGGGGAAGCCTGCGCTTTCTGATTTCTGTTCCGGGTCCTGTGTCCCGTGTTTAACCTCGTGCTAGACTTCGCGGGCACAAGCGTGCTATGGAGTGCGGCGGGCGCTTGGTCACTGAAGACGCCCTTCCCCTGTTGGACACACACCGCGATGGGGACCCCTTGTAAGCCACTCACACGGGGGTTTCTCTCTGACACTCCTCTGTGCCCTGAAATTCTTGGCTGTTTCTTCCCGCGCCCTCCAAGCAGGGGTTGTATGTCACTGTGAGTCCCTTTGTAGCGAACGCCTCTACCACGTCAGGTAGGCTGTCCTCAGTGAGGGCTCCAAGGTCACACGCTAGGCTTCCTTAAATCACCGGACTCTTGGTTTTTGCTCAAGAAACTGTGGTTGATGATCCAAAGTCCTATCAATTTTTGGCACAATTTCTGACCTTCCAGATATCCAGCAAGGTCAATCTGAATGGCAACCTTTTGACTGTTGATTTTTAAACAGATTTTCAACTCAGAAGCAAAGGTCATTTTTGTTGTTGTTTTTGTAAGTGAGGGTTTAAAGCATGGACCGAGAAGACAGTGCTGCCTGTTCCCACTCATGGGCCGGCGCTCTCCGCCTGGCTTATTCTTCTAGCGACAGTCTCAACATACACGAATGGATTTTGCAAGTGGGCTTTTGTGCAATACTGTATCAAATGTATTTTAATTGTCATTCTAGACGTATTACATCAAGTATGTTGCTTTCATCTGCAAATCTTGTAATTCCATCAAAAAAGCAATCAAGTTGTCTGTGGAATGATTTGTTCCTCAAAAACACCTGCTTGATTATGGCTCCTGGCTCCATTATCCCAGGGATGTTTTCAGATCACCACCTCTCCTCCCTCTATTATTTACTGGAGATTCAAGATGTGTGCAGATAATTCAAATTTACCGTGTTTCGCTGATTATTTTATAATGCCATTAAGTAGAGCGACGGAACTGTATTTCACAAATGAAGAAGTTAAAACAAAGGAATGCATGGATTGAAGTGCAACGATCCACCATGATTTTCCCTGGAAGTGGAAATTGGCTTTTGTCAGAGACAGCTTTGCCTGTCATTTCCTTCGAGGTTCGACCCCCACCCCCCAAGCCCTTCTGAAACTGTCAAGTTGTAAGGGACCACCTTATCTGTGCACACAAAACCAATCCTTTTAAGTTTCTCTCGATACACTCATTTCATTTGCTGCTGCTTTTCTTTTGACACTTTCTCCACCTGGAGCTATTTGGGGACACATCCAGGTACTGTAACTGACATGATCCCTGAGCCGAAATATATCCCTGAGCATGGATATGTGTAGCCTTCGATCCCAGCCGTAAAGAGCATCAAGGCGCTGTGCAAAGACAATGTTCCACGGGGCCAGCTTGGTGGCCCTCGCCCTGGGGCAGAGCCCTCCAAGCCACGTACATCCACTCGTTCCCTGACCGATGATGAGGGAGCTGCTCAGAGCTAAGAAAAGAAAACTAGGGGAGACGGATGGGGAAAGAGGTGGCCGGAAGAGTTTTGGCTTGCGAGGGAGACGGTAAGCAAGACGCGCACGTAGCCGTTGCCGTCAAGTGTGTGGACAGTGAGGAGCAGAGGGTTGAGTTGCTCCGGTAAATGAAGTTTGAGGTACCATGTTTAGAGGCTAAAGATAAAATTTTAGAGCCATTCTTGAAAACTATCGGCACACTTGCTGTATGACGTTGTATTTTGTTGGAAGATCCAGGAGAGTGAGGTGGTCCCTGGGGACTCTGCAGGGATTCCTAAGAAACCTGGGGCTGGGGGACGTTGACTTCATCCACCGGCAAGGCAGCTTCTTGTCCTTGGGCACCAGAACCGGCGAGAGGGAAGGACAAGAGCTTTGCTCCGGGCTCAGGTCTCCCACAGCATCAACTTCTGAAGACAGGGCAGAGCGTATTCGGGACCCGGTGTCCGTTGACAAGCCAAAGTGAGTCAGGGTCCTTGGTCACTTTGTTTTTACATTTGGGGACCATGTTTGCCAGTCAGACATTGCAGGAAATCCCCGAGGAGGCTGGTAGCTAGAGTTTGCACGTATATATTTGGTCTCATTAGCTTTCTGTCTTGTAGAAGGATGACCTTCACGGATCTCATCTCCACATGGGTCACCGAGCGCACGTGCAGCTATGAGTTAAGGCAGAGAACAAGTTGCTGAAGCACTAGATGGGTGAGATACCATGAAGAAATACCTTCTGCATGGGTGCCAGTGAGGTTGTGTCCAAAACTCTGCCGTGGGGTTTTCGTGGCGCACTAATGGCAACCAGAGGGCCACGTAAACACTTCATATACTTGTGATACAAACGCTGTGAACCAGACATGTTCCATGTACTGTGGGGCCAACTCTGTCCAGCCGCACGCACCCCGCAGCCTGGGCTTTACAGCAATCTACGCCGTGTGCTTTCTAGTGTGTATAAAGTGTAACATATTTATTCTTAAAAACAAGTAGGACTTGCTCCTCTAACCACAGTGGAGCCAACGACAAGTTAAAGATTGTGAAACTGGGTGTTCCAGATTCACCCTTTCCCATCCACAGGGATGCTAGCCCAGTGGGCATGGAGGCTGTCTTCCGGGGGGAGCAGGACAGCGGGCCGAGCTCAGAGGCCTTCTCCATCGTGGGGAGGCCGCTCTCACCTTGTAAATGGGGTCTCCCGCTCTCAGGACAAAACAGTGTTTGTCACCGGCCAGAACTCCTGGTGACTAATGCCCCTGAGAATGGGTCAGCCAGTTTGTTTTGTTCTATGTCTGCCCTCCGGGCATCACAGATTGTATTGGATTGAGAAACCCTTGTGGAGGGGTAGGAAATGCGGCCTTGCTGTTGGCCTACCTCCCGTCTATGGAAACCCTTCTCCGCAGCCTCCCCTCACCCCACTCCTTCACGGGTAAGACAATTAAGTGAAAGCAGCATGACTCTGAAGTGAAGTAGATCCGAGCTTTCCTCCTAGTTTTGCCTCTGTGCGATGTCGGGCTCCTCTCCATCTGTGTGAGTCCTCAGCTTCCTGCCGTGGAAAACAGCGGCCGTGAGAAGGACCCTGCAGGACCATTAAACACCCTATCCCCGACGTACAGGAAACAGTTGGCAAAGAGTGATCATTCCAGACACTGTAGTAAGCCTTACTTTCTTTATCATAGCAGGTAAATAAATGAGAAAGATGTTGGATTTCTGGATCTTTTCTGCTTTGCTTTGATCTTTAGCACTAGGTACAAATTACCCTGAACAGCAAAGAAATGGAAATAGGTTTGCAAAGCTGAACAAGCTTGTTCTTCTTGTGGGATCATCTCATCAAGAGGCTGTAGATTCGCTCTGATGACAAGCAACCTCTGACTTCCAGATCAATATGCCCTGCCTCATCTATCAGGATTTCAGTTTTGTGGCCAAGGTCAAGCATGAAAGGGGAAAAGGTTAATTTAGTAGAAGCTGATGGAGGAACATTTAAGTAACCATGTTTTGATTTTTTTAAAGAAAAGTAGAAGTTGTTCCAAAGAAATACAGGGTGACTGGGAACTCCAGAGCACAGGCCTACTGTGGATGTTAGGCTATTTGAGGTCATGGATCAGGGTCTAACACTTCACCTGATAAATTTCTCTTCCATTTTGTTAGTGCCAAGGATGAGAATAACTCAACTTGGAGATCTTATTATGAGATTTTACGGGTCACACTGGGTAGTTTCCATCTATACAGATGCATCTATAAGAAACAGAAAGGCATCCATGCTTTCTTGAGCTCATGCACTTTTACCGTTGGGTGTGGGGGATCTCGAGCAACTGCCTGAAGGCTGCCCAGCTCGAGTGCGTGAGACACAAGACTGAGAAGCGGGAAGTTTCCTGTCCACTCAGACCTCTCCTCCATGAGCAGCTGCTTCCCCGCATCGCGTGCGCCCCCCACCCCCCCATGTCCTTGCTTTGACCCAGCCTGGCCAGGAACTGATGATCTTGGTGCCGGCTCATCATTGGTTCGTGTGATTCTTAGTAGTTATGTCCTATGAAGTCGCCACAAACACTGAACTGGCCCACATGGACGTTTCTTCGCTCTAGGGAAGGACAGGGTTGGGTTCCTGGGAGCCTCGCTTGTCACACTTTCATCAGCTGATCACAACCTCGCTTCATGTGTATTTCTGCTTAAAGACACCTTATTTGATGTGTATGGTTGATTCACTAACCTCGGGTGCCTGGCCTTCAGCTCTACAACATGTGCCTGGAAAGAAGCTGATCTGACATGGGTTTTCTCCGGAAGGTGCGTCCCAGACTCTCTGGGCTTAGAAACACCAGGCATTACTTCAGCACGATGTGTGGGAGACATTTTAAACAGTGGGGTCACTAACAAAATGCACAAGAAGGCATAACACACGGCACTTAATAGACCGCAAAAGGCACTTACTTACAGGAAGACAGATGAAACAAGAGACGAGGGTGGCTGTGTTGGAACTCGTGTGGGTCAGGACACTCAGCGATCTGCCCTGGGCACGTCTCTGCATGAATGTGAAAGCATCCCGGTGACTGATTTGGGGGTTATATGCAAATTTCAGCAAGTAGGCAGCTGTACGTACAGAATCGTGAGTAACCAGGATCAACGGTCCATGACTTTGTGGGTTTAGCCGCCCTTGGCCTCTGTGATTTGACCCCAGGCTGGGAGTGGAAAGAGTCTGGTTTCCTCCGCTGGCATCAGGCAGGGCCCTGTCCCAATGCCCCGACGGGTCACACACCTGGGCGGGGGACTTCCCACCCTTCTCCCAGAGCAGCTGTGTCAGGGCTGTTCTCCAACAGGGAGCGTGCTAGGAGGAGAGGAATGGCGCTCTTGGAAATGGGTGCCTGTCGTATCATTACAAGGAGGCACTTATCATCCCTAAATTCAGTGAGTCTTACAGGCCAGAAGTGCAAGGCTGTATTTCTGTAACTGACCGTACTTTCTCACTCCTTGTCCCATCTGTTGTCATGGGATCCCACAGAAAGGAGGGACCGGCCCTACTTCGTGGGGGTGCAGAGGCTTCCTTAGCTCCCCCCCAGGTGGGTTGCTCAACCTCTTTGCTCCATGTCCCAAGTTCCCAAGACAATGATGCTGGTGCGTCCCAGGATTCCTGAGAGGATCAACCCAGAGCCCTGCGCCTTCCAAGCTCTACCAAAACAAGACACGGCCGTTGGGATGTGGCCACATTGCAGAGCTCAGGTCTGCCTGTGACCGTGGCCGGATGAGGACGTTTCCTCCTGGAGACCCTAGGAGGCTACTTTCCTGGGCAGGAGAACATCCAGGCCATCCCGTGTCTGACCCTGTCCTCCTTCCCGGGAGTGTGACTGATGTCCTCCAGGGTCCACCCTGACCCCAGGGTGGGGTGATGCACGCGTCACCTCTTAATCACAAACACAAGCAGAGAGCAGGAAGGCGAAGGGTAAGGAGCCGCCCCATCTTTCATGGACACCTTTCTCTTCCTCCAGGAATAAAGAGCCGTTCGAATTCTCTTTCTTTGCAGACTGTGAAGGTAGCAGGGGCATGAAGGGTCTTTTCAGGGACTCCTACCCCCCACCAAGTCCTCTCTTCTGACTTACACACACGGGCACAGACATAAACACACACAGATGACGGAAGTCCACGGCCGTGGCAGTCTGCCAGCCCATGGGCGGTCTGAGGCAGGGGCCCCGGTGGGTCCCACCTGCTCACTGAGGGCTGACGTGGGGGCAGCTGGCAGGAGGATTCGTCCCCGCGCTGAGCGCCCCCCAGATGGAGTCATAAGTGGGAGGCGCAACACGTTGGACCGCACATAATTCAGCGCGATTCGGTCAATGTTATTTATTCGAGTCGAATACTGGTCTCACCAGCATCTCAGCTCGGGTGACGAAGGGAATCAGACATCAGTTCGAATAGTTGTCCGAACTCTGGAAAGTGGCACAAACTGTCACCCCACCGTGATGACCGGGCAGTCTTCTAACTCATGGGAGACGTCATGTGCTCAAATTATGTTTGGTGGATGTTTGTCCAAACACCGAATAGACCAACAAATCATGAATGGCAGGGAGGGCCCATTTTCACCGAGGTAGAGCTATGAGTTTCCTTCTTCCAGGCCTAGGCAGCCCCATCACCGCACTGCAGGGGACAGGGGTGTCCTTGTCTCCCCACAGATGGCCGCCATCTTTGCCTCTTTTGGGAAACCAGTCAGGCACCAGCATTTTCCAGAGACTCCTGCTTCTCCCTCAGCTCCTGCTAATCTTGGAACAAAATGGCTTAGCCTCTTCATTTTAAATTTTCCTTCCTAAATCACTATGTACCTGAATTAAGAGGGAAAAATTTTTTCTTCTAAAATGCAAAGTTCATATTGGGCTCCAAAAATCCCAACTGGGCAACTGTCCAGGCTGGTAGCCTATGGTCCGCAGCACATTGCCGGGGATGAGGATGGTCTGCACAGCTGGGCATGGAAGCCCCCTATGGCTCTCTAAGCACTGTCCTGTCCCCCTTGTTTAGGAGGTCCAGTGGGCAAGCAAGTTCCAGTCCCCTGGGGTGGGGACAAATGTGGGTGTGATTACCATCATCCCCTCACTGGCTCCGTGGAGTGGTGACATACTCGGGTGATCCTGTGACTGAGATACGTATGGGGCCCAACCCTGGGTCGGGTCAGAGAAGAGGCTGAATGAGAGGACAGCAGGTGCTGTGGGAGCCGATGACAGAGTTCCTCCCCTTGAGACCCAGCACGGTCCCCAGGCATCCTGAGTCCTTCGCTTGCATGTCCTCATGTTCTCTCTTCTTCTCTGGAGTCCCCGGAAAACCACGGTCCGGTAAGTAAGGGGTTAATGGGGATTCGGGGGAGGCCTGCTTTCTTCTCGCTGGTCTCTGAGAGCAGTAGAGAGAGTCGTCCTACTAAATGAAGATAAGGCTGGAAATATAGAGGGAATCAGGACACTGATCAGGGGATACTCAGGGACATGGGAATGTGGCATTGCCTCACTGAAATGCCAACTCTGCTCCCTGCCTCTCCCCATCCTGCTCTGGGGTCTGTCCAGGGGTCAGACGAAGGGGAAACAGCCTTGAGGGCCCTGGCGCTGGGCAAGGAAGTGAGGCACGGAGAGCAACAGGTAGGACTGAGGGCAGAGAGCCACCTTGCCGCCAGTTGTCGAGCGGAATGGCCCGGCTCTCGCGGACAGACCTGTGCGAGCCCCCGGCAGTCGTTCCTTGCACTTTTGTGGCAGAGGAAAGAGAGAGACTAATTGTGTGGTGAAACTCTTCAACAGTTTGCTGAAGCTTTGCATTCCTGACATTAATCTTTCCCCAAGTGCCCTATCATTAACTTGAAAAAGCAGCCGGGCAAAACCTTAGAGAAGGTTCATGCACATGGAAACACATAAATAGTGTGCGGGATGAGATGGGGCAGGGCTGTCTGGCTGCCTGCGGATCCAGCAGAGGATACATCGAGCTTTTCTCCAGAACGCTCCATCCGTGAAACCTGTCCTTTATCCATCACCTGGACTGTTGCGTCGGAATCGTTTATTTTGGGCCCGGGCCTGGTAAGACCATGAAAAGCATTTCCAATGTCAAGTTGTTGTTGTTGTTTTTTTTTAATTTTTCCCCCTCAAATTATGCAAATAAAAAAATCACTCTTCTCCCTTGGTCTCCAAAAGAAAGTCTCATTTCCCCTCTCCATTCGTGAAGCCAGCCGCCGCCTTTACCTAAATTGTCTTCAGTGTGAAAAGAAAATCAGTAAACTGCGTTTGCTTACAGATTTCCCTACGGTAAATGCTCCGCGATGCCACACTTGATTAGTCTATCGCATGTAGAATTGGCCAGAGCCCTCTATTGATGTATTAATTTTGGAAGTTTTGGATCTGCCTTTCCCGATAAGACTCTTCCACACATGGATTTGCTCTTATGTAAATAGAGCTCTCTGTGCTTGCAACGTCGTGGTAACGAGCCAAATGGAAGAAGAGATGTTCCTACCGAGGAGAAAACGGTCCTCAAGTGGGGGTCGGTGGGTATGGATTTCACCCCTGCAGACGACCCCGGGGGGCTCTGTACGGGCCACTTGTCCTGTATGTTCATGATTTCTGTCTTTTGTTGCAGAATTTGACATTAAATGGCTGGTAGTTTGAAGACGAGAAGTTAAGAATTCACCAAGGTCTCGCCAACTACTTTTGAGCTGTTTCTGGTGTTTGTGTGGAGCTGAACCCCCAGCACAGAGCCCCTCTCACTGACCCGCCCCCTGGTGTGGGCAAAGCCGAGAAGACATAATTGGAATAAAACCAGGCTAAACGAACAGACACAATTAAAGATTTTTGAAAAGAGACATTTAGGGATATATGCTCGGTCCGTTTTAGCTAAATACGTAAATCACATCAAACCTGTAATGTTTGTGGTTGGAAACCAAAACCAAAGTTAAGAATTGAAGATGAAAAGTGACTCAGCAGTAACTGCACTTTGTCCTTGGTAAATGGGAAGTGATTCCATGATCCCAGAAGTTTAAACTTAGCAGAGGCTTGGATTTAAGGAGAAAGATACACAAGTTTATTTTCAATTACCCATTCGATTAATGAGAGCCTTTAGGCTACGCATCTCACTATTGAATGAGGCACATGGTCAAGAAGCTTATAATTTCGACAGCCCAAGACAAATACTTGGATCATAGATAAAGTAATTACATGTAACCAGGTCATGGGCAGACTCTGCAGAGCAAAACTTCTTCTCCCTGGTCTGCTAATGTCTCTAGCTGGGAAGAACAAAAGAAAAATTAGACAGCATCGTTCTGGATTTGTTTGGACTTTGATTACTAACTAAATTAATAATGTATTTTTATAGACTAGATGTTCAGCTTAAGTTAAAGTCTTTTGAGCTTGTGTGCAAGGTAAACATGTTTGAATTTTTACATTTTTAAAAATAACATCAAGGAGTCAGATTGGCCTAAAATTTGGTGGAAATTAACCCACACAGATCATTTCCTTAAACTTAGAGTAATGATACTTACGAATCACTTATTAAGTGCTAGGCACTGGGGCAGCTGAGTGGTTCAGTTGGTAAAGCGTTGGCCTTCGGCTCAGGTCATGATCTTGGGGTCCTGGAATCGAGTCCCGCATTGGGCTCCTTGCTCAGTGGGGAGCCTGCTTCTTCCTCTGCCTCTGCTCTTTCCCCAACTCACCCTCTCCTCTCTCTCTCTCTCTCTGTCTTTCAAATAAGTGAATAAAAGATTAAAAAAAATTAATGCCAGGCACTGTTCTAAGACACACACACACACACACACACACACACACACTTCTTTTATTTCTCTAAAGCAAGGTATGAAGGACAAACAGACGTCATCTGCATAAACAAACGGAGGCTGGCAGAACCTGTCGCCTGAAAAGATGCAGCTTTGGAGTAATGATTCTTTTGAGCTGAAGCATTTGAAAAACAGCAGGTGTGGGAAGGATGCTTGTCCCTCCCCTTTATTCCAAAAAGCAAGAGCTAACCACTGTCTGTGAAAGTTCCCTCCCTGAATGGGGAGGGAAAAAGCCCTTCTCTTCACCAGGGACGGGAGAGAAGGTGGAGGAAAATCAGTACAAACAGACCTTGTTAAAATAACTTTTATCTTCCGATGTTTCCCTTATTGTCTAGTTACTCTCCCTCAACTGCCTTTGTTCAACGCAGTAGGCGGCTTTGCCGCTTCTTTGGGTCGTCATTTTTCTCTAGGGCCCCCACGGACGTGTGCACATCTGTGTGCGCTTCCCCTCTTCACCTGTCTCAGGTCAGCTGAATGCTCAGGTGTAGACAGCGCCTGCAATGGCAGACAGAAGTCCGGCCTTCCCGAAAGCAGCGAATGGGACGGAGCAGCCCCGTGGAAGTGACAATGGAATGCTTCTTTAGGCAAAGGACTCGAGAATACGGTGACCCACCCCACGAGGGGTGCCACGTTTACCTAATGCCACAGATCCTGGGGACACAAAAATGGCCAAGACCCCCATTGCCCCACGGTGTGCCTTCTAGAGGGAGATGGGTCCCACCCAGACACAGACAGGTGTGGAGCAGCGGAGGTGCCCAGGTGGGTGGACGGAGCAGACCGTTCTGTCTGGGGTCTTCCCAGAACATTCGACACATGAGACTCTTGGGTTGCCTGTTCCTGCAAAGTGCCCTGGGCAGGTTGAAGTCATGCCTGAAGGTGGCCCAAATTCTGAATGGACTGGAGGCAGTACAGTGGTTCCAGCTGTGTTCTGTTTCCAAGCAGAACAAAAATCTTGATTACAGTTTCCGTAGCAAATAAGACAGCCTGTTGATGTCTTTACCTCTACTGCGAAGATCTTAGTACCAGAAGGAAGGAATGGAGATGGTGGCCTTCGGCTAAAAGCCGAAGACATTCGGGTCTCGGGGACAGACTGAAACTTCCTCCCACTTGCTTGTATTCTGTTCGAGAGAAAATCTGTCAGCAGCCACCCATGACATGGACTCAGTTTCCAGAGTAAGAGGAATATGATGGGTAACAGGAAGAGGAACACTTCTGAGAATTGGACAAGCAAGTGGTTTTAGCAGCTGCTTTAAATAATTCTGCACATTTTTCAGGGGCGGGGCTTGCAAAGAACTTCATGACAGCAGTGTTGGGTAGTAAGATCTCACAGACAGTGTTGTCCAATAGTCCATGTGTGCGTGTGCGGACACGCCCGTGTATGCTTGTGTGTGCCTGTGTGTGACTTAACAGTCTCAAATGACAACACGTCATGTCGACATCCCGACAGAATTCACCCAAGACCCTCCACCTCCCTGGGTAAGATCAAGTTCACTTTCACATACACGCTTGTGTCTAAGGTCATGTACATTCCTCAGTTGTTAACTTACGCTGGCCCCATGAAAGGGAAGGTCGAACTCTTCCTAAAGCACACTCTACATTTTCACATGATAGCATTTTAATAGAATTTCAAGTATTTGTAGGTCACTGGCAATCTGTTCTAACTTTTAAAAGGTGAGTCATTTGAACGTGTTATTCAAGTCATGAATTCCTGAAGACTCGCTGAAAGGGTTGCTCCTGGCTGTCATCTCGGGCTGCGCCATGCATCTTAATTTTGCCTAAAGAATGTGCCTAAGGGAAACATTTAGCCGTTGACAGTATGAAACCTTTATCAGATGACTGAGCACAGGCTTCATAAAAGATACATAGTAATCATTAGAAAGGTCAAAAGTTCCAACTAGAATATATAGATAATCTCTATGGAATGAGAGACGAGCCATGAGCTCGTCAAGCTCACAGCCCGGGAAGGCCTGAGTCCCTGGACCGCTCTTAGCCCGCACACTGTTCTCTGTCTGCCCTGGGGACATCTGCCAAAAGCCCCAGGGTGATGCATCCTCCCTCCTACCCCTGGACAAGAGTAAGAGAGAGTGACTGAGTCACTCAGCACCCAGTGGCTGCAAGGGGTCCTCTTCCCAGAATCCTAGAGTCTCGGCACAGAGAGGGACACAGCGACTGGGGAAGTGATCAGCGAGCACGAAGGACACCATTTCTCGCCTCCGCTAAAGAAGATCGTTGTGCTGTGCTTCCATCATACTCTTTGAGAGGAGATTTGAGGCTTGAAGACACTGGACCCACACGCAAGTACAAAAACCTTTCTGGAGCAAGAGTTGGTGAGGACGTGGAGAAACTGGAACTCTCCTCCACCGTTGGTGGGAGTGCAAAATGCTGCAATCATTTTAGAAAACACTTTGACCCTTTCTCCCATTAGGAGTGAGTTGGATGGTTAGGTAGTCAGGCCAGGGTCCCCAAGAAGAAACTATGGAGTCAGGACATCTAGGATCAAACAGCACTGACACCCTGTTTTGCAGCTTGACCAGGACCACACGGACATTCTGAACAACTTCTGCAAAACGTCCTAAATAAGACAACGAGCCACCAAAGTGTGTGTCAACATCATGGGCAAAGTCTGGTTAAGACCTAAGCCCCCAGATGTCAGCAAAGAGAGACCATCAGCACGTGGATATTAACCTAACAGGTACACAGACATGTGACCCAAGCCCCGATCGGCATCCCTCCGCACTCCTTGATTACCTAAGAAAGTTCCACCGAAAAGCTCATAAAACCCCCTAATCTTAGAAACTCTGGGGGCAACCCCCTAGGGTCCCCCGCCTCTCCAGGAGCTTTGTCCTCCTGCTCAGTTGGCTTTGCTCACCGCACACCACTCTTGCTCTCGTCCAGCTCTGCCTTCTTCGAAGCAGCGTGACCTGGAACCAGGGCACTACAAGGCCACCAATCCTGTGACACTCTGAATCTTAAACATTGATTTACCGAATGACCTCTCCTCTAGCGCAAGGAGTCCATCCAAAAGAACTGAGACCCTACATCTACAGGAAAACTTGTCCACAAATGTTCTTATCGGCATTTTTCATAATCTACAAGTTGGAAATAGCCCAAATGTTCATGAACAGATGGATGGATAAACAAAATGTGGAATATTTGCACTGCGGAATACTTAATATTTTATGGAGAAGAACCAAAGGCTTATACACTACAGCACGGATGACCCTGGCGGGCACTGCACCACGTAAAGGAAGGGATAAGAAAAGGCCACGCGTCTGGGTGGCTCAGTGGGTTGAGCCGCTGCCTTCGGCTCAGGTCGTGATCTCAGGGTCCTGAGATCGAGTCGCACATCGGGCTCTCTGCTTGGCAGGGAGCCTGCTTCCTCCTCTCTCTCTGCCTTAAATCTTAAATCTTAAATCTTAAAAAAAAAAAAGAAAAGAAAAGGCCACGGACTGTGGGATTTCTTTATGCGAAATGTCCACAGCAGGCGAGTCCAGAACCACAGACAGGAGACGAGTGGCGGCCGAAGCTTTGGGGGTGGGTGAGAGAAAGAGGGGAGGCTTCAAAGGGAAAAACTAATTCACCTGGATGTGCTTTTCTGGGTGGCACCAAAGACACAGCGGCCACACTTTCATGACTGCAAAGAGATGAGAAACCACCAAAGTGTACACTTTAAACGAGTGAATTTTGTGGCTTGTGGATTATATTTCAATAAAGCTATTACAAAAAAAATCTTTTTTAGCCACTGTAGATAGTCTGAGGCCAAGTCCCTGGAATTCCTGTAGATGGTCAGGATTTGGCTTGTTACTTCAAGACATCGTATAGCCCGAAGACGAAATAAACCATTTTTTAAAGATAAACATAGACAACAAAGCAATAAGAAGTTATTTTTCTCACATGTGTTCGATTTTCATGTTTTCAAACATCTGAAGGGAATCATCCGTAAAATGAATCAGAATGATAATAGATATGTTTTTGCAATGCTTTTCACAGATGGTCCTATTCAAACACATTCCGGGTGATGATAAATACAGAAGCTTCTAGCATTCCGTACTTTGAGACCGGGTGGGAGATTAGACCACGGAGAGAGTTCTTGGAGGGAGCATTTCTCACTTGTCTTTGTGTTTTCCAGGGTGTGGAGTGTGGGTTAGTTGAGGGAAGGATGGAATGGTTTATTATTTTATAGTTGTTCCTCTGGGAGGGAACACCTTCAGCCAGCGGTAAAAAAAATATCCTTTTATCTCAGAAATAATACAGTTTCAAAGAAGAGCCCAGCTTGGAATGCAGTCGGCGCTGGATAAATGTTTTGTGACAGAATGTAGGAAGCCATAAATACACAAATGGGTAAATACGGAATATGGACTGGTGGGTATCCTCGTGGAGACCCCGCCACATTTCCAAAGCTAGCTTCTTCCTCCGCCTCCAATAAAAACTTTGGAATTTTGAAGTCTTTTCAAGAAATGAAATAATCCTAAAATATCTGTGGCCTGGTCTATGTGCAGAGTGTGTCCCAGAGGGCTCTCCTGTTTCCTAACTACACAATCAGCCGTGTTAAGGACTTTGAACGTAATGACGTGACAACATACTATATAGTCCTCCAAACCCAATGAGAAGAGCAATGTTTCCTGAAAAGTATCCCGAGAAGTAATAATTTTGGAGTGAAACTTTGTTGTCAGTTACATCACGTAACTACAAATACTTTGAAAAGAATTAAAGTAATGTTAAGACAACACCAGACTTTTCATCTTTGCCTTTGTGTTCCCCTCCCGAGCCCAGGAAAACCAAGATTGCCTGCAATGTACGCACATTCGGTGTCCCCAGTAGAAAACAGTTTAGGAACATACTGTTTGGAAAGGGTGAAGGGAACCGAGGGCAGTATTATTTCTGAATATCATTGCACGCTTTGTTGAGATTCCTTTGACACTTTGGGTCACCTGCCATTTTTGAAAATTTTAATTTTTTTTTTAATTTTTAGCAAAATTCAGCAGTCTTCCCTCATGCGATTGAATTGGCATAGTTTCTAGTTACTGGAATCTGATAATTTGTTGATTGCAAAAACAGCAAGTTCTTCACTGGACTTTCTCCAGAACACCATGGCTTCCGTCAACATTCACTTAGGAGGTCAGAGCTCACAACCCAGGAGGACAGAAACAGCAAGTCAAATCAATTGATTTTTACACATTTTGAGAATTCCTTACTGACTTGTTTCCATGCACTGGCACGCTCTTGAGATCAGGGAAGAGGTAAGTTCATCAGAATTCTCATGGGGACGTGCATGCTCCCATTAAAGACAACGCTATGGGAGCTCTGGGGTGGCCCCGTCAGTGAGATGTCTGACTCTTGATTTCAGCTCAGATCGTGATCTCAGGGTCATAGGATCGAGCCCCACGCCCAGCAGGGAGTCTGCTTGTGTCTCTCACTCTGCTCCTCCTCCTCCTCCTCCTCCTCTCTCTCTCATAAATAAAAAAATAAATAAAATCTTGAAAAAAAGGAAAAGAAAATGTTATGAAAGTATTAGTCCCTATCACCATGACTTGGCATGGAAAAATACGACGCAGTCGGCCAACTCTCTTCCTTGTAGAGTTTGAACAGTTACTCTCGTTTTTGCCAGACAGTGGGGCACCTTCTTCCCATCCTTTGGCAGCTCTCATAACTCCTACAAAATGAAAGGCTGCCATGACCTTGATTGGTGCCCACATCGCCCCTGGACCCTGGTCAGGGACCCTGTCTGGCCAGACCCTCTGGATGAATTCTTGACCCCTTGACTTACTGCCGCTACTTCTTCCCCCGACATTTTCCTCTCATCAAAATCTGACTAGCCTTCCCTTCACCCCTGATGTATTTACTCCGTCCAATGATCTACGAATCAAAGATGAAAGTTTGCAAGTACACAACCCTGCTCCCAATGCTTATCAACTGCGATCCGTATCAGACACGTGGTACGCACATTTACAACTTTGTTTTGCAGTGAATTTGGGTACAGTAGGACCAGCGCAGATTATGCATTCTTGGAATCCAGGGACCACCCTGGCTGATTTTTGCAAGGTGCTTCACACCGCAGCCTTGTGAGAAATGGTTGTTGACTGCGTGAGTGAGGGGGGCTGACAACATTGCCAGTCTCTCATCTAAGAGACACCTAACTGGTGAATGGTTACACCATCGCAAGAGCACCTACCGTTGTTCCTCTGACCTGTGCTCCTGTTTTGGAGCGTAGGGTCCTTTGGTCATGAAGTCATCAGACCTATGGATTTCCTGCCTTGAGTTGTATTTGCAAAGGACTTTGATCATCACACTCAAAGCAAAGTCGAGGACAGATCTGGTGCTCCCATGTTTTGCAAAGAGATGTGCTTCACAGGCACTCTTGGGTCACAACACAGCCATTCGTTGAGCAAAGCTGTGTTTAAAATATTACTTCGGAATGCTTATGAGTAACCCGAGGTGAGTGCGTTCACCTTGGAGTGACAATAAACTTGATTTTGTAAGTGACGTCGTGCTTTGGGGCTCTCTTACAGAGCAGTGTGTTAGAGTAGCGGAGCCATGGGATTTCAGGAAGAGCCATAAACATAGGCAGCCAGGCAGCCCGTTCTCAAACGGCTCCAACACAGACCACTCGGTACAAAGGGTCACACACAGTCCAAACAAATACTTGACAATAATAGGTACAAAGGGCCTCGTGTCCTTGGTGAATGATTAATCATAAGCTATCATAAACAAAAGTGTTCCATACATTTGATAAACAGGTTTCTGGAAGACTACGGAATAAAGTCACTTCTTTCAAAACTCAATGCTAGCCATCAGGTGTCTCCGTTCATTTGGGGGCTTGCGTGTTTTTGAGGGTTTTCACGAATGCTTTGAGTCGGGCTAGGGTGACTGCGTCTGCACCCTCAAGTTGGTGAGTAACAAAGATGCGTCCGTAATTAAAATGTCCTCTCAGCGTTTTTACATATTCCTTTCATCCTGTTGTCCACTCTGCAGGTGTTTTTATGCACGTCCATTCTCAGAAGGTGCTAGAAGGGGATGTCATCTTTTTTTCAGCAATATTTTTCCTGCGCTCCTGGGGATGAGGGAGCTACCAACCACAGCACCACTAAGACGGAAAGTCTGTAAGCCCCGTCCGCAAGAAGAAAAAGGAACACCACCACGTCCTCCGAGTAGCGGAAGGATGAAAGAAGGACCATAAATCCATTTATATGTAAAAGATGAACAACTGTTTTTCCAAAGATGTGCTGGGACATGTAGAGCCAAACACTGGTGGGCCTCCCAAGTGGCCTGCTTGGAAGACCACACAAACATATTCCAATTTCCCAGAAGTCTGCTGTAGCTCAGAACACGGCTAGGGTTTAACTTTCAGAAGTTATATTGAGACTCACTTTGTAAATCATGTAAGCTAACGGTGTCAACCGTGGGACGGGCAGGGATATGAGCCCTTTTCTTGGCCCAAAGGAGAGGGAACAGAGCCCATGATGCTGGCAAGGAAAGGACTGCGGAAGCCAACCAGAAGGTGGGCAGGTCTCAGGGACCTACGGGAATCCTCACGAAAATGCAGAAGAAAGGGCTCTGGTGACAATCCTGCTTTCGAGCCTGCGGCCGTGAGCGTCAGAGGAAATGCTCCGGAAATGGTTTCCGAGTCTTCTCGGCCGCGGGGGGAGGAGAGGGGAGGCGCGTCTCCCTCACCCTTTCTCCCTCCGCCCTTCCCTCTTCCCCAAGACCTTGGCCCACACCTCACGATTCTGTGGACAGTGAAACCAAACAACGAAGACCACAAAACACATGGATTCCAGAACCTTTTGGTCATGAAGGACAAAGTGTCTGGTTAAAGTGTGGAAAGGAAAGGGGAGGCAGAACATTGAACTCGGGGGTCTTCCAAAGACTTTCTTTTATGTGTCCCAATAACTCTGTCTTTGTAAATTCTAGAACCTTTCCCTCTTCTTCTCTCACGAAGACAGGTCGGAAGGGTCCATGACGGGGTTTCTCACACATTTATGTTTTCTCTACTTTACATCACGGCCCCTCCTACAGGAAAGAGCCCTGAGTGGGTGTGTCCCCCCAGGCACATCCCGGGAGGCCCCCCCTTCTGCACTGGCCTCCCCACATGTCCCCAGTCTCTGGGATCCCTACTGGTGAGGCCTCTTCGTTTCCTTCTGCCCTCTAGGGCTGGGTCCTGGAGACCAAAGCCCGTGGGTTCTGGAGGTCTATTACACATTCTGTGACTTTATTACCATTTCTCGCCCAATTCTCTTTACAGTATTCCTTCAAGAGGCCCTCCAGTGCCTTGGAACTCTCCTGCTGGAGAGAAAGCTCCACCCCCAGAGGGATGAAAACAGGAAGGAGGTCATCCGTGGAGCTTGTCCAGTGCAGGCCTGGCCACAGCAGGACTCCAGGATGGTTCCTCCTTCCGCAAGCTCGGGGGAGCCCTGAGGGCTGGGCCTCGCCGATCGGAAGCTCGCCGCCTATAACTCCCACCTGTTGACTCCGGGGCCGTGGCTGCAAGCCTACAAGCCCAGCATGACCCTTGACCCCTGCGCTATGCCCACCTTTCCCCCAGTGCAACAGCCTTATGTTCAGTGGTCCTTCCTGAGATGTGGTCTCTTGCGTGCCAGTTCTTCTCACCTGCCAGCCGGGTACTTCCAAGCGACCGTCTCGATGGCTACGTTAGTGTGTGGGCACGTCGGATCATCAAATTGTAAACCTTCAGTACGTACAGTTATCAAATTGTCCACAATACCTCAATAAGGCTGGGAAATAGTCACATGTCTCGTACTGTGATGTTGTTTTATCGTTGATTATTATATTTTTTGATCACTTCATGCTTCCCTTTCTTAAAGGTCCTGGATCCAAACTAGAAATTGCTCTTGTGGGTGTTGGTGGTAGGAGCAAATCTGTAACAAGTGACAGACCACAGAGGAGCCGGCACATTCCCCGCGTCCGTTCTCTGAGCGAGCTCACGTCCCACCGGCAGTTTCCCAGTGACATGCCATCAAGTCCCTCACATGCAGGTTCAACACCCGTCTGAACTCCCCTCACCTTACAGGGGAGGATAAAGCCAGATTCAAAGCCAGACCGGCCAGAGCCCACACCCCCTTCTGCATCCCGTTCTGCCCTTCTGGCTATCCTTTGCATCCTCAGTACGGCCACAAGGTCCTTTGCGTGGTCTGTTCACACTTCGTGTGTCCTCCCTCTGGACGTCAGCCTCGTGGCAGTATTTCCAGAGCTCCTCCTTTCTCCTCTACCCTTACCTTTGTTTATACGCCCATCTCTTAACCACTGTGTCCGTAAACAGCAGAGCGCCTGGGCCTGCAGATTGCCTCTGGGACTGACAGCAGCAGTCGAACCTCGTGTTGTCAAGCACGTTCCCTTTCCTTCCGGTCAGTCGGCTGGGCCTTTCCAGGGATCTCCTTACCTTTCCTCTGAAAGTTTCGAATTGCCTTGCTGGTGCCATGGTTGTAGGCGTGTCTTCAGAAAGCTTTTGCTTCTTGTCGCTGTCCCCCAGGGTACCTATTCCTTCCGCTTTTTCCATGGGTCGTCAACGGCAAGGCTTTTCCAGTTCAGGCTCGCAGGTCCTCCGGTCTCTGTCACAGCTGCTCCAATCTGGGCTGTCCTGCAAAACAGCCAGAGCCAATGTGTAAATGCACGGGCAAGCCGTGTTCTGATAAAACTTTATTCATAAAAGCGTGCGGTGTGCAGGATTTGCCTGGAGGCTGTCGTCTGCCTCCCGTGGCCTTAGACTATAAAATCTCCTTTGGAAAATCGAAAAGCTTTTATCTAATATGAAATCGTTGTGGATTTATGATCACGTTAACACAGTAAAAACCAAAGTCCTTTTCCACTAAAATTAGCTCCTTGCCCAGATTTCCCTAGTTCGGGCAATGACAGCGGCACTTTCCAACTCGTACACGTTTCACCACGTAGGGTTGAACACTCGATCCCTCCTTTCTGCTCACGGCCTTCCGTCCCACGTCTGTGTGTTTCCATTCCCCTAGCGGCGGGGGTATCGCTCCACACCCGTGTCTATATCCTTGGCTTTGAACTCATGCATTTGCCTTCAGTTTTCCTCCGAACTCATCCATAGCATGGCTTTCGGGTTCATTATTCCTGAAGTATTGCTTTTGGAAATTCTTTCCTCTCTGATCTTGACAATCTACCAACTCTGACCTCACTCGGCCTTTCTCTCTCTCTGCGCCGGCACGCTGATGCCGCTTCCTGGCTTCCTGCGTTAACACTGTTCAGGTTTGACTGACGTGTGAAAAACTGTCCGTCTGTAAGGTCTCCAACTCTGGGGGCTTGGGGGTGAACATAGGCTCGTGAAGCCATCATCACCACCCAGGCCATAGGGATACATCACTCCCAAATGTCCCTTCTGTCCCCTTTATTCTTATTATTACTATTGTGTGTGTGTGTGTGTGTGGTCAGAACACTTGATATAAGACGTACCCTTGACATACCCTTGACTTGATATAAGACGTACCCTCTCAGCACATTTTAGGTCCAGAATACAGCATCGTCTGCTGTAGGCACTGTGCCGCGCACTAGATCTCCATGACATACTTATCTCGAAGAACTGGAACTTTGTACTTACCTCCCCGTTCCCTGCCCCTGGCGGCCGCCGTTCTGCTCTCTGTTCTTTGAGTTTGACCACTTTAGATTCTACCCATAAGGGAGATCATAAAGTCTCTCTGTCTGTGTCTGGCTGATTTCTCTTAGCCTACAGGTCCGTCTATGTCAAAGCCATATTGCCAAGGGTAGGATTTCCTTTTTCTCTAACAAACGCACGAACAGAATGCCACCCTACGTGTAGGCCACATTTTTAATCCATTCCTCCGTCGACAGACGTTTGGGATGTCTCCACATCGTGGCCGTGGGGATAAGACTCCAAGGCACAGGAGTGTGCAGACGGCTCCCCAGGATCCCGGTTTCAAAATAAAAGTAAAAGGTAACGTACAGAATCAGGGAAAAGACATGCAAACCACACATCTGATGATGGCTGATACACACATTATAAAAGGACTCATGTGACTCGGTAACAAAAGAACAAACACTGTTTTCCTCTGACTCAGGAGGAGTTTCCCTCTGACTCTGCCTTGTGGGGTTCTCCTGCCCTGTCTGTGGACCGCACTGTCTCCTCTGTCCCGAACACCATTCCATCTGCAAAACACCCACCCACATGGTCTCCATTTTCAAGAGCAAAGCTCAGTTCTTCCCTTTTCCGTGACGCCTTCTCTGGCTGCTCTGTCCCATCATGATGCCTCCTGCCTCTGGTTTCTTGAAGAGGCTCTTTGCCGCCTAATCATATACCATTTTGCATCATTTTCTCCTGCTTCTGAAGCGTTTACCTTATTTCCCCGATTAGAGCAACTTTGTCAAGGCCCGCAGCCTATCGGACCCTGCCAGGTGTGTTGTCACAGGAGTCACCAAACGTGTTCGTTGGACATATCAGTGGGTGGACGGACGGACGGTTGGGGGGACGGATGGACACTGACACTCTCTCTTGCCCCTAATCTCCCACTTTCTCTCTTGATCATTCTTTGGATTTCAATGGGACACAGCTTGGAAAAACAACAACAACAACAACAAACAGTTGAATGAATTAGTCCTTACAGGCAATGCCCAGTGTTTTAGATGTTGGTCAATGGAATGCTAAAATTCAAAGTACTTTATCATAGAGACCCTGTAAAAACTGGGGGTTATAACAGGATCCCAGATTGCTGGATCCAGATTCCTGCTGTTCTGTAAGTGGTTTGAAGTCCAGGAGGATGAAATGGTCACGTAACAAAACAGTGCTATGCCCGGCCCAGGATTAGAACAGAAACGAATTTGAGAGTTTTCCTCTCTGTTGGAGGCTGGAGGAGGCTGAGGACGGAGTCACAGTGCTTAGGATAAAACAGATCTTATTATAGGAAAATAAAATTGTAGGCAGTTCTATGGATTTACTAAAGGGGACTTTTGTGTAGCTGGAAAGATACTAGATGCTAATAAAAAAGTGTTTTTTTTCCCTCAAAATATACAATTTCCCTCAAAATTAATGGCTCTCATTTTCTTTCAGCCATAGGGATACCACTGCCGGTGCTTTTCTGTGTATAAGCTTTAACCAACGTCTTTTTTGCTCTGGGTCGGATGTGGAAAGACGTTCCTGAGACACAGAACGCATACTTGAACCCTTGTCTGTTCCTCACTGCCTGCGGACGGAGAATCATTTTTACATTTTTAATGTGAAATATTTTGAAAAAAAAATTAGAGTAACATTTCATGTTATGGGAAAAGGTACGGAATTGGAATTTCAGTGCCCATCAACCCAGCTTTGTCAGAACACAGCCAGGATCGTGTGTCCACGCTGCAGGGTCGGAGTGAAGGGGCCCGGGTCACAGAGGACCCTTTACAGAAGGGTTTGTGGACACCCCTGCCCCCACCGCTGTGCAGCCGTTAGGACAGGCCATGAGGGAGACTTCCGTCATTACAGTGCGGACGGAAAGAAGCTGCGATGCGCATCACGTATCTATAAGGTAAGACGGAGAATTGAGATTAAAGGGAGCTGAGCATCGTGCAGAGGGGCAGGTGGGAGCCCAGGGGCTGCCCCAGAGGCTGGCGGGATTTTGCCGGCCAGGTCAGCCCCTCTGCTGCCCCTCTGGTCCCCTCTGGTCATCATGGTCACCCTGGCGGCATCTCTGTTTGATCTCTGACGGGGAAGGACATTGAAACCGAGAAAGATGCAGCGGCCCCCGGGCTTCCGATATGTGTGGAGAGCACTTCCTTTAATCCAGGAGGAAACTGCTGTTTGCACCCCCTTTCCAAAGAGAAGGAATGACCGGCATGGAAGAAGCTGCCACAGCTCCCCCCACTGCTGCCGGGGACAGCCGGACACCCGCACTGGGTTTTTCTCACCGTGCGGCGGGGAAGCGGGAAGGGTCCCGGGGGAGACGGGACAAGAGCGTTGGGGGACAGGGACCCCGTCTGCCTCTGCATGTTCCCGTCCCCACGGGGTGCTTGACAATGTGTGATATCTCGTTTCTCCCACACTCGGAGCAGAGGCTTTCCAGTCCCCACACGGAATATCCATGTGGAAGCCGTGCAGACACTTCAATGCCTAGAATGCGTAGATCAGCTTTCAGCAAAATGAAATACATCCCTGAAACCAGCGGCTTGCACATGCTCAAAATTACTCTCAACCATACGAAGGGAAAGCCAGGAAGGGTTTTCCCCCCTGGAGTGGAATAAGGCGTCCAGGATTCCTTGTCAGCCTCACGTCTGTGTGGGCCTGGATTTACGCGGCCCAGTGAGTTAGCGGGTGAGACGTGAATCTGCAGGAGATGCGGGTTCGGCTCGTAAGAAAACGCGGGCGCTCGTGCTGGATTCAGTGTAACAGACGAGACGGACAGATGAGCATCAGATGGCGCGGCGGCAGTTTGGGGTGAGTCCGAAGGGAACGTTTGTGTTTATTTCTTGTTCTTTACACGTGTGTGCTCCCATTCTGGCGTGGTACTTGGGATTATGTCTGGTACAACCGATCGTGGGACCCTGCGTATGAAGAGGGTCGGCTCAGAGAGACGGTCAGAAGACCTCTGGGATGCCCAAGGTTTCGCACCCGCCTCCCCGATGCAGAAACGGTCATGGGCCCCCGTCTGTTTCGAGCCCAGCGGGAACCTCCTCAGAGGGTGGCTTCTAGTTCCTTCACTTAATTAAAAAAAAAAAAAAATGACAGAACCCTTTCCCCTCCACAAATTAGCCCTCTGCTCCTCCCCCTTCGGTTTCCTTCTCTCCTAAGTGACGGATCTGGTGTGCTGACCGCTGGTAAGACTCAGAGACGTCCCTGGAGTCCCACCTCCCTACAAACAATCAAACCCCCATCTCCAGGCACTTGCTGGGCTACCATCACGAGTCTTCCCTCCTCTAAGAATGTCAACGTGGACAGAACAGAGGGCATCTTCTTTACCATGATGGGCACAACGGGCAACTTTCCATCATCCTTCCCCTGTGATCGTAACACAAAACCGGAAGGGTATTTCTTCCCCCCGAAAACATTCTCACAGCTCTGTATTTACGGGAGGGCTTCCTGCAGTCCCCTCTGAGGACAGACCTGAGGACCAGACCAGGAAATGGCATTGGGCTCACCGGGACTGACTCATCTGGGGCCGGAGAAGGTCATGCTGGGCAGCCTGGACCTCCGTCCCTGCGGAGACGGGGGGAGGCGGGCATGTGTTATGGTTGAAGGGACTTTGATGTGCGCCGTGAGCGGACAGACCTCTTCTTTGATCCCAAGTAGGTCAACATGGACACCCCACACTGTGCTGAATGGCGAATGACTACTTCCAGACTTGAGTACCTAGGAAGTAACCTCTGGAAGGAGCCAGAACCCCCCAAGTCAAGAAGCCAGTGTCAGAAAGGCCTCACCTTTGCTTTACGTCCCACATACCGATGGTACGAGCGTACCCCAGGGAAGGAGGGTCTGCAGGCATTACACGGTGAGGCTCACGGGTCCACTTCTTCTAGCACTGGAAGATGACACACAGACCCCAATAACTCGGGGGTCCAGGTGCACCCGTGCCTGTTGGGGAAGGCACCTGGCAGCTCTCGCGTGTGCAGCTGACCCCGCGTCCCGGGTGACGGCCAGACTTGGTATTCACAGGTCTCGGTGGTCACAGGGACGCTGACTCTCCGATTTTCAACAAAAATCAATGCTCCCCCAACTCCGGTGGTGTGATTCTAGAACGAGACGGACGTATGGATGACTGACACTCACGTTGGGAGACAAGACCGGGTGCATCTCAGTCCAAACCGGCCATTGAGATGTAGACACGGGAGCTCTGCGGAAGGGACAGAAACGCTGCCACCATCAAACAGGCGACTCGTCCCAGTCACCCGACCAACACTGTCTTTCCTGCTGGAGCAGAGTTTGATCTGGGACCTACCAGTCACTCCTCCCTGCACTGCCCCTAGCCCCACCTCCAACCCCACCCCTACCACACCCCACCTCCCCCCACCACACCCCACTCTCACTGTCAACCCTACCCACACCCCACCCCTACTCCACCCTACTCCCACCCCCACTCCACCCTCACCCCTTCCCACACCCCACCTGACCCCTCCCACCCCACCCCAGTCTGTATCCCCAGCTCTGGAGTGTTGTCTGTGGACTTGCTCTGGGCGTCATGGTGTTTTCTTTGCCACGTGCTTTCCTTGTAGCCTCACTCCTCCTTCCCCAAGAACCGCCTTTCACAAATAAGAGGAAAAGCTTCACTCAGAAACTGGCAAAGCTCCTTGGGGGCTTGTGAGGTTCCCTGCCAGGGTCCCATCAGACAGGGACCGTCAGAGGGATGTTCTGACAAAGGATGGGGGACCTGCAAACCTGGGGGGTTCTGATGGTCTGCCCTGCCGGGGGGCTGGGTGCTGGGCAACACCTCGGAAGAGTCTGGAAACACCGAGAGAGGAGATTGCCCACTGGACCGTTGCTAGACGTGCGCACACACATGGTCTTTACCCACATAACTTTGCTCTGTCATGGAGATCGGAACACGACGAGTCCAAGAAATATCCCTTTTCTCTGGCATCTCTCTGACATTCCTCACGACCCCCCCCGAAAGGACAATGTCCTGTTTCCTCCTTGTTCCTTGACCACTTCGTGCCTCTGGGGGGCAGTGGGACTGCCCTGAACGGGGGGGAGGCCCTCTGTACTCGCTCTCCTGGGTCCAAACACCCACAAACACCATCACAGACACCCCCAAATTATGTTTGGCCAAGTGTCTGGGCCCTCTGTGGCTCAGGCAAGTTGACAGATAAAATTTACCATCACACCTCAACCCCAATTCCTAGCTCCCGTGGAGATATTTTAATGGATAAAGTAGAGGGTCCCCCCCGAGGGTTATGACCCTGAGTTGTGTGAGGGGATGGGCGACAGCCGCCAGCAGTCTAGGAGTGTGAGGTGTGGGTCGTGGTGTGTGCGATGAATGAAATATGTAATATCAACAAACAAGCTGACCACAGGCTCTGGCAGTGTTTTCCACACTTACGCAGGCAAGCACATCAAATGTAATTTGCCTTTCCAAATAAGCTGACACACAGGTCTCCACGCAACCCAAACGCACAGATTTCTCCCTGAAACAGCCTTAGGCTCATTCTAACATCTCAGTTAGCCAAGTGGTGACGGGATTATTCTTCAGACCAGTTTTCCTTGCTGGGGGTGACTGTCAGAGGGGAAGACAATTTACGTGCCGCTCAAATGTCTGTCCAGCTTCGCAAGATAGACCCTAGACGTTCCCAAAGAAGGACGGGTCTAGTTCAGGAGGGCGCAGGATTCAACCCTCCTGCTGGCGAAAGTCACAGCCTGCGTTTAAGAGAGATTTTTCATAGAGAAAAACACCTCACGCACACGCGTACACGTACATGGGCACACCCATGCCCACATGTGTGCGTGCGTGTGCACACACACACACACACACACACACACACACACAGGCATACCGAGCAACTAAGCAATGAGAAGCGCAGGAAAAGGTATGAGTTGAAGAGCGGGTCCCCCCGGGACTTCTATTCTCAGGCAATTTTCATGTCAATGGGAAAATAGAAAATGTGAATAAAAGCTTGTTTTTGAAACCTGAGGGGAGATTCTATCTTTACCCCCAAATTCCAGTGCATCCCTGAGAGCTGTCAGTTTCTGCAGGCTTTTTAAGTGAAGCCCCCAGCTCAGCTTTCCTTCGGGATGGGGGGCTGGCTTGCTGTCACGGAGTAGAATCGTTGCCCCCCCCCCCCCCATCGTGAAAGTTCTAGAAATCTGTAGCTTTACTATTTTATGTTAGAATTGCTACCAAAAACTCAAACCTTTTTCTTTAGATAAAATAAGTCCTCAGTCCCATTTTGACAATTTCTTTTCTCGTCACCATAGCGGATTAGAAGTACCCCTGGGATTGTGCTAATTTAAATTAATTCTTTTGTGCAGAGATGATATTGGCTAAGTGCTTCCTTCTCATCATTTCAGGGGATTCTAAATTTTGCCTCTCCCTGAGCCTTTCTTGGCCACCAGCCGGCTTGGAGGCAGTGACTCGTCCCCCATGTCCTGGCCACAAGAACGGCCACCTCCAGCCCTCGCTCACCGCTGGCTCTCAGGATGCCCCGCACAGACTGTTCTCATGCAATCAAAGTTTGTCTTTTGTTTTATGGCCTGGGATCATCTCTGCACTCTTACGGGGCTCTGTTTGCACGGGTGCCTTTCTATTTATTCCCAAGGGCTGCATCTCAGAAGGGAGGCTCCAGGGGTTGGTGTGGATGATTCCTTTTAACTAACGGCTCTCAGGGTGCCCTCTGATATTCCAAGTAGATGCTGCCAATGATAATAAAATGGAAATCTGAAAGAAAGCTCAACTTTACAGACATCAGCCGGACTCACAAACGGACATTTTAGTATCATATTCAAGTGCGAAATCGTTCATTACTTGAAGTAATTGTTACGATGTATTGGTATGATTTTCCTTAACGCCAGGGCAATAGTCCTCCATGAGACACTGGCCCACTGGGGGTCCAAAGGTGTGGAAAGAGGAGGGCTGCTCTGGGTCCTGTTTCTTCCTGATTCAGCTCTGAGCACGCTCGGGATTCCTCCCCTGGGGGGTGTAAGCAATTGCTTTGCTTAGTTAGAGTGTGTCCCCTTCATTCCTCCGCAACTCAATACAGATTCTCCGCGTGTTGTGAACTTGGCGGTGGGGGCATGGGGGAGATGCCGTTTCATGGTGAACTGGTCTCGGAAGGATCCCCTTTGCCATCAAATGAAATGCAAGACGGCCACGGAGCGATAGGGCTGCGTGGCTGGCCTGCTGGCAGAGTTACTTCGGGAAGCTTCACCGTCCTCCCGGGGATGCTGCTATCACGAAGGAAGGTCTCTATTCAGAGACACCTTCCAGTCGTTTCCAAAGGAAACCCCTTTATATGCAGGTCTACTCTCTTTACTGTTGTAAGCAGCATTGTCCAACTTCAAAACGGACCCCGCCTACTGAAGAGGTATCAAAATATTTATTGTTTCCCCGGAGCAAGCCTCCCTCAGGGTTTGGGGGTCTCACTACTCGGGAGCACAGCACCCTCTTAAGAGACATTTTATTTTTTTATTTTTATTTTTTTTATTTTTATTTTTTTTTAAAGATTTTATTTATTTGACAGAGAGAAATCACAAGTAGACGGAGAGGCAGGCAGAGAGAGAGAGGCAAGCAGGCTCCCCGCTGAGCAGAGAGCCCGACGCGGGACTCGATCCCAGGACCCTGAGATCATGACCCGAGCCGAAAGCAGCGGCCCAACCTACTGAGCCACCCAGGCGCCCCTTAAGAGACATTTTAAAAGATGAGACCCTAGAACGGTTTGAACGAAAGAAGAATGAAAATGAGTTACAAGCGCGGTCTCCCAGCTCGTCTCGGGGCCGTTGGCCAACGAGGTGGAAAGTGTCCGAGCTCCTGGGTTTGGGTTTTGCAGACAGATATTCCACTGTACGGCCGGGTCCGAGGGACGTGGGAAGCGAGCTGCCGACCAGCACCTAGAGATGTGCGCGTCCCCCGCCATCTCTCGGATCTTGGTGAGTCAGTTGTGGCTGGACCCACGCGACCTTCTCCAACCTGCGCTGCCACGAGCCACCACAGACAGAGTCCGAGTTCGGGTCTGAAAGCCTAGATCGTCCCCTGTGTCCATCAACAAAAGGAAACGCAGATCCGTGGCCTCTGGCACTGCCTGCCCGTGGCCGGCGCCGGGACACCCAGCACGCGCTTTCGCAAGGCTATGAATGAAGTCAGCCCGGCTTAAGCAGGAACAAAGCCAGTGAACCTTGAGAAATGCTATATCCTCTTCCTCTTTTGTTTTTCCTTTTGGCAGGTTTTCATGGGAATCCGTGTTTATTTGTTGAGGGCAGATCTTTGTGTTCAGAGTTAATTGAAAAGGATAAGGAGGAAGAGGCCGGTAAATGGGGCAGCAAAGGTTTCATTCACAAACGTGGGCGCGTCTCAAACAAAGTTTGATTTTCTTTTTTATGTGTGGACTTGAAGACCTTTCAAAAATAATTCTTCATCTCACGAGGCTTTAAAGAAACCTGGTAACAGTAATCTGGTGGTGACGGTGTTCGCAATCGCGGTGCCCGGTCTCAGGGCAGTCGCTTTAGAAGCGGGTGGGCTGCTGACCGACGCCTCTGCATCGCTTCTGGTGGCTTCTCTGACTTCATGCACTCGGGGGACAGTGCCGCATTTTAGACCCAGAGCAGTTCCAAGGACAAGGTGGGGGACCTCATCGCGAGTCCTTGACCGAAGAATGCAACCGAGACTCAAAATGTCAAGGGCTTGACCAGGCTCTCGGGGTCGGGGGCGGGGGGGGGGGGGAGGTGGCTGCGGGAGGCACGGGGCCACCTCACTTGGAAGCCCCGTGCCTGTGCTCCTGGGACACAGGTCATCCAGCAGGCTGTGTCAAGTGGAATTTCTTAAGTGACTGGTTCGCACAGAGCCGCACTCTGTCAAGTCAATGACGTGTCTTTCTTTTCAAACAAAACAATGTCCCTCACAGTTGTCCGCTTGTGCGTAGATGGTGGCAAATTATTGTTTGCCAAGCCTTCTATCTCCTCCCTTTCTGTGTTCCATTGAGATCATGGAAATGCAAAGTAAATAACCATGGAGTAAAATGCCTCGGGGAGTATTTATTTAAGAGTATTGTTCCAGGATGTGCGCAAAGATAAAGACTCTGTGTAATGAATGAGTGACTCTGGAGGCCAAATACCGAGAAGTTATATTCTGTACCCGGTGTGTCCTGGCCAGGGCGGGGTCACTACGATTGGCCTCAGGACGTGCCCTTAAGTAGGAGTCACCTTGCCCAGAAAAACCAGATCCATGGGGCGGGTAGAAGCTCAGGAAAAAGAACGTAGGGAAAATTCCGGGCTGTTGCCTGTGTCTCAAAATGTCAAGGTGGGAGGAGGCACGCCGAGGTCCGTTCAAGACGGAGGAACGGGCAGCCGACAGCAGGACGTGCGACCCCCCAGAGGCTGTCCTGCACCCCGCAGGCTGGCACTTCATCAGGTGCTCAAGGAAAGCGAAGTTTCTGCTTTGGTGTCATGTCACCTCCACGGGGAAGGCGTGGAAACCACCCATCTGTGTTTGGGAACCCAGAGTAATTGATTTCAACACCAGCCTATTCCCTATAGAACAGCAGACACCCCCACGGACAAAACACAGAAAGCCTAATTTGGAATAAAATACAAAACAAAATACAAAATACAAAACAGGGAACACACAAATCTCTCTGCATAGCTAATGATTATTGACTTTTTAAATCAGTTTTAAAATAACAGCTTTCTAGATGAAAAGCAGATTTGGAAGGATAACTAGAAAGTGTGGCCTGAGCAACCACCAGTTTTAGACTAATTTCTTGCCTTTATGCATGAAGTTCTACCATTTTCCTGATTTTCTGGAAGCATCCATGGGCCGTGTGAATTGTTTTACAGGTGAAAATGCCGTAGAGGCAGCCTAGTGGTGTGGTAAGCAGACTTCTCATCAACAGACCTGTTCATTCACCAAGCACGTCTGAAGTCAGCTGTGAGACGCTCCTGAAAAAACGCAAACCAGCATCGGACGAGCACCGTCTTCTCCAGGAAGCACAGCATATTGCCTACACGATAGGAACACGCAGAAGCGAGTTTTATTGGTATGGGAACACACGTTATTGCCTTCTCTGATGTAGTGGTTGGAGTCCTCATATCATTAAAGTGAGATTACTGGCCCTGTTTCATTATCACTGTTCTGATTCTTGGAGAAAGTAATCTTCCACATCGCTTTTTGTCCCTAAATGACAATAGTGGGTAACGATTATAAAATTTACATGGAACCTTCTTTGTAAAAATACACAGAAAGTGAGGGCTTTACATGAGTTGTGTGGAGAAAGCACACTTTTTGTCTTTTTCCTCCTCTTTTTTTTTTTTTTTTTTTTTAGTTAGTTAGATAGCACTAGTGGGAGAAATCCTTGGGAACTCACACGCCCTTTAAGGGATTTTTCACTGGACGCACGTGCTGTGATCGCTCCTATCACACGGAGTGTCAGGTCAGATGGATACCAAAGGGATTCCCATTTCATAGACGGAAAGACTGAGAGCATCAACACCAGTAACCCTTCACCCCCTACACCCCAGCCCCCTGGGAGAGAACAGGTGAGAATTCAAAGACCAAGAGGAGAATTTGAGATGTCCTGCCACCAAGTCCTCAATCCAAGATACAAAAAGTGGCAACAGGTTTCAACTGAAGTTTTTGCTTATCGATGTCGAATACAATCTTTTCAGTTTCTCCTATCTTGTCAGAGACCGGAGGAAACCGTTTGTTTGTCTCTCTCCTGAACATTCTGTTCCACTTGGACGTTTGTCTGCTTCCAACAGATGATTGCTTGCCTGCGGCCAGCGAACGCTGCCCACAGGTCCCCGGGCACTGCTACCAGGGAACCAGAGGCCGTGCTTTCCTTGGACACACTGCCCCCTTTTCAGTCGACACCGGGAAAGGGAACACTTACCAGCAGCTGGTGACTACGGGCGATGCCTACAAAAGCACGGAATCGACCTTGCGGGGGTGCCGAGGGTGGACAAAGGCACTGCGGGCCGTGGGCTAGCACCGTCCTTCCAACCAGAGAGGACACGCTGTGTGCCTGCTGTCAGCTCCCTTGCTAGGAGTAGAGCACCGGCAGCAACACTGGTATCTCACTTAATCTCCAATGTACAAGTCCTCAAGAGGGCAGCTTGGCAAACCCTGCAGCCCGAGTCTGGCCCCCCACATTCTGATTTGGGTCAGCAGTGGGGCCTGACCCCGTTAAAACCTCCCCGATGGTCGGGATATGCTGCCCAGGTCAAGAACCACGGCTCTAATCCCCGTGGTGGGAATGAGTGTCCCCTAATTTCCAGAGGCGAATACAGAAGCCCAGAGGGGTTTAGTCATGTGTTCAGAGTCACACAGCGGGGTGTGGGAGTTGTGACTATAACCCTAAGTTTTCTGAGCCCAAAGCTAATGAGCTTCGGACGATCGCTCTGCACATCGGCTGAGTCTGGGGACCATCGAGGAAGAGTTTATGAGGACGGATGCCTGGACCCCCTCCAGCAACCAGGATCCTTATTTTCCAAGCCCCCAGAAGGAATCTAACATGAGTCATGGGTCCGGGGACAATCCCACTAACCTGAAAACAGGACACCTGTGAACCCATTCCCGGGGGTGCGCGCCAGCAGGAGTTGGCTCCTGGATGCCAGCCCCCGTCCCCAGATCAGAATACGTGGGGTGGGAGCAGAAGATGTGGATTTAAAATCGACAGAAGCGCTCCTTGGCCATGTGGTTTACAAATGGAATTCTGGGAAGTGCGTGCATTCTGCACCTAGTGTTTACCTTTAGGTCGAGTTTCCTGGTCCTCTCCCTCCCTTCCCACACTCTTCTGTCCCTGTCTCTCGTGCTACTCTTCCCCACCACCTTCTCTTTCAGTTCTTACTGTAATACCGTGAAAAATAATTTCTAAGTTATGTCTGTTCTATCATTTTGGCCTGCAAGTATTTTCTTAGCCAATAGTAGTATATGGAGAACTATTTTCACACACACACACACACACACACACACACACACACACACACACATCTTTGTAGTTGGTGTATTGACAACAATTGAATCTACCTTCTTAGGGTAAACATATTTTCGACTGGTAGCTTTCACTAGAAAATCGTACACGATTCTCTCATCTATTAGCCAAGTTATCGCAGAAATACGGCCTTGGCCTCTGTTCCCCGGCAAGCAGAATTATGCAGAGGTTGGACCATTTCTAATTTCGAGTCATGTGGCTCCAGGCCCCCTTCTCTTGCCAGAAACAGTCAGTCGGCACGGGAGGCTTCTGTTGACGTTTTCTGAATCGGCTGGTACAGGGAGCAGAGGAACAGAAACGTGGAATGGGAACAGGGGAAGGAGAGCCGGTCAACGGAGAGACTGAAGTCAGCAGAGTCATTACTCGTGAGGACGGTGCAGAGTCTGGGAGAAGCAGCCGGAAGAGGATGGGGCTGGAGAAAGATCTACAAGAAATGGACTCGCAAAGGGTGGCAGAGCCACGGGCAATTCTTGCGGAGTTTCACCAAGTGCTTTTTCATCAGCCCGTCAAGGGTGGGAAGCAGACATTTCCTCCCCAAAGAGGACTCTGAGGTTCCAAGTGGTCAGGGCGAGGGGGCGGGAAGCCAGACTGGGTCTTCTGATGGCTCCTCTGGCTTTGCCCATGGGGACGCCCCAAGCCCCTGCAGGTGAGTCCTGAAGGCCACGCAGGAGGGTGTGAGCACAGCAGCTCAGGCCCTCAGCCATGCTGTCAGCTCAGGCTCCCTGGTCTGCACCTGCATGGTCCTGAGAGGGACCTCAGGACTCAAAGCACAAGTCAGACATCCTGGTGGTTTCATTGTTTTCCTTCTCTAGCCTAACTAGGGCCAATGCTACCCTTCCAGTCAGACCCTGGGCCTAAAATTTCCTTCCCAGGGAGTTGGCTGATCCCAGGGGACGAAAGCTTGGGGGTGCCGTCCCTGCATGAGGACAGCAGCCAAACCCACAGTGGCGGCTGGTCCCCATGACGTCAGCACACCTCGAGGCTGCGGGCAGTCGAATGTCACCGTAGGACCTTGGTGGCTGTGACTATCACTCGCCAGCAATACCTGATTTTTCCTTTTTATGCCTGAAGGGAGAAGTGTTTAAACTTCACCTGTCCTTATCTCTCTGCTCCCTGCTTAGAAATGCAAGAGGGCGCCTTCTACCTCCGGCTGATTTGCATGGCACGCCCTCCGCAGTGGTGGTTTTCCTCCAAGTAGAAATGAAGGAAGCAGTTTCTTGTAATTGAACTTGAAGACCTAAACACCTGCCTTTCAGCCTCAGAGTGGGTGGCAGGCTGGGAGATCCGGGGAGATCCGGGGACAGTGATTTTAACCAGTGGCAACGGAGACTCCTAGCAGGGAGCCAGCAAGGACTTGAGGCAGAGCGGGGAGCGGCCAGGAAGAAAATAGAACAGGATACAAGCAGCTTGGATAAATGTATCAAAATGTAGCACGCCGGCAGGTCCAGGCATGCCAGACTCACAGGAGAGAGACGCCTTCTCAGCACCTCCTCATCACCCCGCAGCTTGGGGGATTTTAAGCGTTTCGGTTCCTTGTCGTGGGTCATTTTACAAGCCAGTCCTTTCCCTCGGCTACGGATGGTGCTTCACTGGGGGAAAGGACCTCCCAAGAGTATCGTGTTTTTCTCCACTTATCTCTCGTGCATGTTTCATGAGCCAACAGTCATGTCATCCCAGCAACAGAGGACTGAAAACAGGGCCACAAAGATCCTGCTGTGTGTGCAAGTCTTGGAAATCTGTTTTCCTGGACAAACAAGTCCGTTGAAAGAACAAAGTCTGAAAGTGAATCATAAACTCTTGTTTTGTTAGAGCAGAAACTGTTTTTGAAGACATGAGTGTTGGATGTGGGGGCACAGACCGGCAATGCAGGGGCCAGAAATACACTGGAATCATCTAAGAGTGAGCGGACCAGCCGGAAAGTCTGTTCCTTTTTTTTTTTTTTTTTCTTTAATAATCGAAAGACAAAGATAACACACATTTTTCAACACACTGAAAACATTATAGCCTGTTTAAGTCTTCAAGTAAACAGCTTTTGTTAAGGCTCACATAAGTGAATTTAATAAATGAAAAAAAAAAATCCTTAATATAAAAGCTTTGTCAGAGGCCCAAAATGAATTTTGAATGTGGCTTTACAGAAATTAATGTAAAAGATCTGGTGATGACTTGCTTCTTTTAAAATAAATCCTAAGGCATTATGAATTATTGAAAATTATGTAGTTGAAAGAAATCCTCTGAATTGTATTCCTTTCTTTTCTGGAAGATGGTCATGCTCTTGTGAATGGGAAAGCAAAGTATATTAAATTTAAAAATCCAAATACTTTAAGGCAATACAGCAAAATTCTTTCTTTTCAGGACATTAACAGATGTATTGGGAAAGCTTGGGGAATCTGCATAAAATGTATACGACCACTTGGGATGTGGACATGTCTGTTCAGACTTCCTAAAAGCTACTTAAAATTTATCTTTAACGTTAGGATCCAGGGAGTAAGCCTAAAGAGCGCAGTTACTGTTTATACCCACACGGTGCTTGGGAGATCTTTGTCCGTTGGTAAAAGCCGGCTGAGTTTGAGAACGTTCAAGCAAAAATAAAATATCAGCTTAGACATTAGGCAAATTATTCCACAAGCAAAACCGAGAAGATTTTCCCAAGTTTTAAAATGAGCAGATTAATAAAAGTTTCCCACTTTTGGATAATACATTAAAAACCATAGCACTTGTATTGTTTTGGAAATCCCTGAGTCAGGCTCTCTCTGTTCCTTTCCTCTGGCAGGGGAACTGACCGATATTTGACTAGGGCCGAATGAATAGAGTATACAAAAGAATGAATTCTCTGCTTTGACAATCTGTAATTTTCTTTCTTTCTTTCTTTTCTTCTTCTTCTTCTTCTTTTTTTTTTTTTTTTTTTTTTTTGGTACTGATTTACAAAATAGTCGATCAGTGTTGCTTCCCATTCTCATACATGGCTGTGATTCAAGGTCAAGGTCATGAAAATGCCATCTTAGTTCTATACATGCCGTTTTCAAAGTTGTTTTTACTAGTTTTTGTCTTGATCTGCCAGCATAGACACAGGGAAATTCTGACTTTTGCTTCATACCCTTGAGAGCCTAGAATGTTCTAGAGAGCTGCGGCCAGGGTTCTAGCAAACATTTGCAGAATGCGTGTGCCCTGCCCCGGCTGGGGCTGGCTGGCAGGCACGCAGTCCTTTTGAACACACCGTTTAGGTGCGGTGCGGATGCGATTTTGTTTACAGGGCAATGGTCCTCCTGGTTAGGCTCCGCCAGGAATTCAGGCGTATTTCCCAGAAATAATGCTCTTCCAAAGGGTAGATAAATATCCCCTCCCATTATATGGAGAGTTAATGAGATAACCCGGGAACGACAGGCACACACCCAAGGGCAAGTTGAGGGTTCACAGCGGAGGCACGAACCCGTCACGAGGGGGACCGAGGGCAGGCAGGGCAGCAGACGGGTGCGCAGACGGGCGGCGCGCACAGCTGGGCGCCAGCCACCAGCCGGCTGCTGGGTTTCCCCGGGCGGAGTGTTGCGAGGAAAGCCGGGAGGACAGGGTCTGTAAGGAGGGACGGGCAGGGCAGGACGCCCTCACACGTGCCCCTGCCAGTTTACCTGCGTGTGTGAGTGAGAGTGGAGAGAGAGCCGTTGCTGCAACAGGCTGCTTGCCCGGTACGCAGCTGCAAGAAGGAGCCAGACGGGCGGCCGGCGCCTCGGCGCAGGCACGGACGGAGAGCGGGGCAGCTGGAAGGGACGGGCCGGGTGGGCCCCGGGACTGCAGGAAACGTCTGCAGAGGCGAACAAGTTGAGTTCTGTCGTAGTGGAGGAGAGTGATTTTCTGGTGTAAATCCGATAGTTAAGTGTATCCTTGGCACAGATCAGTGAAAGGAAAACACACGCCTGAGGCATAATGAGAATTTCAGGGGGATCCGGAGCAAAGGGGTTCTGTGGGAAAGGGGAGGAGGAGGGGGAGAAACGTGAGAGACGACGCCCCCGGGGGAGCTTGGGGAAGACGGCGGAGGACAGAATGAGCGCGGGCCACGGTGTGAGTGTGTGTGTGCATGTGCGGACACACGTGCCTGGACGTGGTCGTATCCACGCTCGTTTTCATTACCCGAGAGTAAGCGTGGATGCTGGGGAGCGGGGTCCACGGGAAAGTCAGTTCGGGGCGTCTTCCGTGGACGGAGCTCGGGACCCCCGTGCAGAGATGGCAGAATGCAGGCAGAGCCACAAGTGGAAGGGCGTCTTCAACAAGATGAACGCAGAGCCCTCGGGGTGGGCGCGGGCAGGACATCCACGTGGGGTGGGCAGCCGGAGCCCAGGACTTCGTCACCTTAGTCCCTTCAAGGAGAAGCACAAACCCCACTCCCCATCTGTGACACACTGAGCCCACACTGACATTTCCCACTTCCCACATCACGGCATAGCACCGCTAAGAAGAGTTTCCACCGTCCAAACAGACAGTAACCCAAGGTGAAAGAAAGACTTGCCAGAGAATATTCTTGGAAGATTTCCATCAAAAGTAATCAGTTTCACAAACCTGGAATAACGTCCACGCGTCATCCGGTCCACGCACGCAGTGATCACTGATCACGGGGACTGGGGTCTGTGCTTCTCCCTCAAGGGACTAAGGTGTCGAAGTCCTGGGCTCCGGCCGCCCACCCCGTGAGGATGTCTTCCTGCCCGCTTGGTGTTCTACGTTACAGCATCTCTAGGGTTCCTGGGCACCTGCCCGGCCCTGACAGCCAGGCTGCCCTTGCCCGAATCACACATGGTTAAGCTGCTCTTCCTGCAGCATGATGGGGCGGCGAAAACCCTCGATAGTTCCGCCAACCAAACACTTGAAGGATAAGAAAGCTCACGTGATCATGATGAGGGAAATGACTCACCAAAACAACAATCCTGGAGGTTTATGAACCCAAGAGAAAGTATGAATACGTGAAGTGAAAAAGAGAAAACAACAATCCTGGAGGTTTATGAACCCAAGAGAAAGTATGAATACGTGAAGTAAGAACTCACGGACGTGCAAGAAGAGTGGAAGAATCCACAGCCAGGGATGTTAATACCTATCTTTCAGTAATTGATACAAAACGATGGAAAACTGGCAAGGACCGAGAAGGTTTGCACAACACTGCCAACCAACTGACCTCGCCGGGCGATTCAGGACCGAACAGAATACACAGCCTTCTCAAGTGCGCACAGAACATTTGCCAAGAGACACTGTATGTTTGGTCATAAAACGAAAGAAATGAAAGCATATTTTCACGTAAGAAGGTACAGGACTATTTACAGCAGGTGACTTTGTAACATCCAAACAGTGGAAACAACACGAAGCCCCACCCAGGGTGAGCGGAAGGACAAACTGGCCTGTTTGCGCGACGGCCCAGCGCTCAGCAATGAGCAAGTGAACAGGTGACACACACATTGGTGCGGACGGACAGGCCTTACGGCAGCGAAGCCACGAGGAGGGAGTCAGATAGAAAGAGGGACCAGTACAATTCCAGATAAGGGGGTTCTGGCAAGCTGATCTGTAGAGGCAGGGACCAGGTCAGCCTTTCCCTTGGGGCACGTGGAAGGGAAGGATGCCAGGGCGATCACGAAGGGGCTGGAGGAGGCATCTGGGGGTGCTGGGTGAGTTCGCGTTCTCGAAAGAGGTGATGGCTTCGCCGATAAACCCGTATGTGACGGGTGACACTGTATACTTTTAAGATAGGCAATTTATTGCGTGTCAGTTATGCCTTCCTAAGATCCTGAAAACCTCAACAAGTTGAAATCGTAAGTTTGAAATGAAGAGAGCCTTGTGTCACTTTTAATGGGCACAGTTTTTCTTCCCATCCTAGTGGAACATGGAACACCGGGGCATCCTACAGGAACATACGAGACTCTATGTTACAGGTATATGTCGCTCTCATAGAGCCTCCCTATCCGGTGCCTGAGGAGACAAGGGGCTTTGCAACCTGCAGCCTATTTGCCCGTGGAATGGAGTTTTCGAGTAACAGGTGGAAACTGTGGGCTAGAGCCATCGCGAAGGATCTACAAGAGAAAGGAGTCGAGACAATCCAACTACAGCACAGAGCTTTCTAGTCAAGACACACTGGCATCACCCCACCTTCTGCTTGCTCATCTTCCTCGAGGATAGCTGACACTCCAGATATAACCTCACGCTCGTGACTTGTCTAATATTGACCCAAGACTTTCGCTGTAGCAGCAGAGTGTTGCTGGGTTCCAAGGTGTTCTGGAACTTGAACACGTTCTGCAGCTGGACATTTGGGTGGGGAGGTGTGAGCTCGAAGGCAGGTGAAAGCCAAGAGCGGCGAGGTGGGAAGAGGTTGGAAGAGGGCAGTTCAGAACTCCGTGAAGGATAAACACGGGATTCCTGCAGAAGGAGCCTTCCAGGTCCCCCGCGACAAGTGGGAGCGGAGGGGAAGATGGGTAGAAACAGGACAAGTCCGGCAGTGGGCGTCTGGCCTTGCTGGGCCACCCCTGCGGGCTGCGAGGTCCACGACCGAGGCTTGTTCCTGCTTACCAGGAGGACTGTTGCCTGTCTGGTGTGTCATATTGATAACTAACTGGTAGTAAGATGACGTGGCTTGATTTTGCACTTTATCACCATAAAACTTTGACTTTCCAGGAATGCCTACATCTCCTCTTTCTGGAGCAAAAGCACCTTGCAAACGAAATGGAAGAAAACAAGCAAACAAGCACCATAGAGAAGACCCGGTGCATGGGAACCCAGCAGGTGACGCATCGGAGCGCCTAAAGTAGACCCAGATTTTGAGATTTGTGGCAGCCCTGGGGGAGATCAGGAAGCCCACGCGGCAGGCCCTGTCCCTCGGGAGGTGGGAGCATCCCGCCACTCTGAAGAGGGAGGACCGCTGTCCTGATGCCTGCTCCTGCCCGGGGAGATTCGCACCTCACTGGACAGCCGGATCACCACGATTCCAGGACAACTGCACAAACAGCTTCCATTCACAGAGAGCTTGAGGCAACTTTCCATCATCATCAGACGTAATACTGAGGTCTGACTTCACTAAAGTGTTAATTGTATCTAGTCGTTGTGTCCGGAGCGTGGGCTGTCTGTGCCAGAGCATCCCTTCAATGATCCCGCTCGATAGGACCGCGTGGAGAGCGGGCTCTGGCCCGCAGCGGGGTGGCAGGAGGGAATGATGACAATCGTGACCTTGGAAGCAGATGGCCGCAATGACTGGTTGGGGACTGGCTCACAAACTCGGTGGGCAGATACGCAGGGGTCGAGTTAATACTTCCCTTAAAATGCTAGAGGACCCGACGGGAAGGCTAGCCCACTAGGCACAGAGGTGGGCTGTCGGGCAACTGAACGAGAAGCCTCACACGGTCTTTCTCAGAAATCAGGCTGGAGTCTGTCCCAGAGTGCGGACCTCAGTGCCATTGGGAGTTCCGTTTCCCGTCACAGAGCGACAGTTCCGTCCTGACTGTCCCCAGGCCACCCCCATCACTGGCACCTGTGTCCTGTGAGGAGTGCAGGCTCCTGGACCCCACTCTGGACCGGCCAGATAGGAATATTGGCAGCAGGCGACCTGAAGACTCAGGCCCATGGGGTCGACATGCTCCCCGCTAGGCACAGATGTTCTGAAATTCTCTGACTATGCCCGCAAAGGTCAGAGCTTGAAAATGGTATGAGAGCTGGTTCTGCCACTTACGGGGGGGGGGGGGGCAGGGAGCAGCCCCCTCCATGCGTGCCTGACTCCCACTCCTCTGCTTTCCTCCATGGTTCCATTGCTTTCTTCCCCGTGCACTTACTGAGCAACTACTGTACTTGAGCCCTGCCTAAGGGGCTTAGGCTCAGAGATGGATGGAAGATCTAACAGCACTCGAAGCCCCAGAATGTACTGAAATACCCTGGTCTTGGGGGTTTGGGGAGCTTCTTACTTAAACATGGGAGAACACCCACCACGGACACCATTGCTCTGATGTGCTGAATGTTCCGCCCATCTTTCTGAAATCAGTAGAAAGTAGACCGTTCGTCTTTTGTAACCATTCCTGGTCCATGACAATAAAACTCTGGGCTGTTTCTGTTTTAAGGTCTGGTTTAAAGACCTTAACATAATATAGGCTGTATCCCCCCCCCCCCAAAAAAAAATTCCAAAACCGGGAGCCTAAACCCAACCTATGTCACAGAACTGGTGTCTTGGGAGAGGTGAACCTCACTAAACGAATCTTCCTGAAATTCTGCCTGTTTGGTATAAGAAGAGGAGGACAGAGGGACAACAATGAAGCCCCGGGACAGGGCGGGTGTCGTGAGAGCTTGCTGTGGAGCTTGTGGCAGGGGCAGCTCACCGACTGCAGGGACGCCGAGGACCGCCGACAGCTCCGCCACACCTGCTGCTTCCCAGCCCGGGACAAAGCCCTGAGAATTCAAAGATGCATGGCCTCAGTCGAGGAGCTGAGGACCGGGCAGCAGAGGCGGGTGAGCTCACGCCAGACGGATCAATACACAGCATCTCTGGGATCCACTGGTTGGCACCGGAGACTCGTGCTGGTTTTCTGCTTACGGATCCAGGCTGGCTCCTTGACCTAATTTTGTCTTCTCTCCTCTGCCCTCGTGTGTCCCGCCTCCAGAGGCAAGGGGTTGCACGGAGCCCCGAGCTGCTTTGGAACCTAGGACAGTGCCCCGTGGGAGGCAACGGGTGCGAGCAGGATTGACGCGACTCCTGCACGGGCGTCCGGGTTTCCGCGGGGCGTGCGAGTACTGGAGGCCTCATTTTCCAGCTGGATTCTGGTATTTCTCTGAGGTTGCAGGGGCAGCACTGTGAGTTCGGCATCGAGGCAAAGCCTCAAACTGTTAGCCACATGTTTAAAGGTTGGTCATCGTTGGGATGGGTCAGTTCTCACGATGCAGCAGGGGCTGGGTGAGCCCCGACCGGCTGAGGATACCACCGCTTCCCGTGCAGGCAAGTCTGACGGTCAGGGGCAGGGCGGGGAGCCCACCTTCTCTGGAAGGTTGATGCCTCCCTCTCTCCAGTTCTGCCCACAGCCAGTGTGCTTCCCCAGATTCTCACAAAATGGTGGGTCCCCCTGTTTGCCCCTGTGGTGAATATGGCTTTCTCTTCCTTTTTCTGCCTTCCTCATTCTTTCGTCTAGGGGCCAGGCAGGCGCGGTCATCCGCAGACAGGGAATGGCACGGCCAGCCAGTCGGTCCATGAGCCCTCACCTTAGTCTGCAGGGTTCCCAGCTCCTGTCCCGCTACGGGGCTGTCAGTGTGGCCTTGGGGTGACCCAGAACCCCCCAGAGCTCATCATGCAGCACGAAGCAATCCGCAGGAATGCCTCCTCCACACCACCACTCTGTCCTGGACCCAAACCACAGCTAAAAGCACGAGGGTTAGTGTTGAGTCAGCGGTGCACAAGGTGGAGAGGCTGCGTCTCAGCGCAGAGGGGCTTCGAGGCAGAAAGACTGAGGTAAAAGAAAAGACAAATTAATTAGCTTGTCAAATCCTTCTCAGCACAGATGCAACAGACTCTTGCATAATGAAGGGCCGTTCCCCATGAACGCAGAGCTTCCAGACCTTGCTTCTCATCAGGTACCGATTTTGTTTCCAAGGTATTTGCGAATCAGTACATTGAGTAAGTCAAGTTAGTCTTCAGTTTGTATATATGTAGGTCTAGATGTTACAAGATCAGAACAGGATGCTCATTTTTCACGTGGGAACTCAATGGATATTGAATGCCAAGTTGCACATTATCTTAATAAAAGGAGTTAATACAGGTTTTACAATATTTCCAAAAGCACAGTTCAACTTGCCTGAAAATTCTGATGCTTTCTCTTGCCACTCATTAATTTGTGGTTTGTATTTTGCACAAGTATCGTGAGGAAAATTCTTGGGTACATAATCCTGAAATGAATTTCTAAGGAGACTGTCCTGACCATAAATGCCATTTTTCTATTTTTGGTTTTATTAAAACTTTCTCCCCAGCGAAAAATTGGAAAGGACTAAAGAAATACTTTAGTAGATGCACTACAAGTGAAAATTCAAGTGAAAATTGCTATGTAAATAATAGTCACTTATAGGATAAAATTAAAATATTTTGTTATTTTCTGCAATAATAATGACTCACCCCATACAACCACATTATATTGTTCAAATGTGATTTGTAGAACGCACAGTTTACTCCGAAATCTATGCATTACCTTAAGAATTTTATTTATAATTTCAGTTTCCATTGCTTCAGCCTTGTGGTATCTTTCCAAATTAAAATAACAAACAATGTCTACAAAAATCTTAAAACTATGATGGCCCAAGAAACATTGTTTAACATGCTATTATCATCAGTAGAACACCAACAATGTGAAAAACCTCTCCATTATAGCACCACAACTAGTGATTTTTTTCTCAAATAAAGGCAGGGACGATTGCATGAAATACATATAAAGTAATGTATTAATTTTGTATGTGACTATTTATTACCACCCTAAACATGTCTACCCCATCATCAGAACAGCTAGACCTATGCACACTTAATGTACTCTGTAATGATAAAGATCTCTTTGTCAAGGTAGAGGATAGATTGCATTTTATTTAGCAGTTTGTTAGTGTCTGGGTCCGTTTGGGCTGCTGTGACCACATACCACGGGCAGGGCGGCTTATCAACAGCAGAAATTGATTGTTTGCCATTCTGGGAACTGGAAATCGGAGATTGGGTGGACAAGTGAAAGGTCGCTTCTGGCCGCAGACTTCTCACTGTGTCCTCACATGGTGGAAGAGGTGAGGAGCTCTGTGGGGTCTCTTTTATAAAGATACGAATCCCAAGGTAGACGGCTCTGCCCTGATGACCTGATCACCTCCCCAAGGTCTCACCTCTTAATACTGTCATCTTCGGGGTTCAGATGCCAACATGTGAATTTGGCGGCACATGCTCAGAGCTGTGTCCAATGTCAGGGGTGAGTGGGTGAATGCACAGCATTCCCCCAGCACTGATACTGGTGTCAGTCTTTGGCCTGTTTCGGAGGGAATTATCAGGAAAGGTGTTTGAAGGACCCACAAGTCTGTTGACACTTGCAGTGGAGGATTTCATTCCGTTGCCGATAGCACTGCCGGGTCCCACGGTCTTCACGGTTGCTTCTTGGTGCTGCAGTCAGTTCTCTCTTGGTAAGTTTGCAGGTGTTTCTGTACGCAGGAAAACCTGGCCAGCATTCACCTAGACAATTATTACCCTCAGAAATGGAGTCAAAATACTGAACACCCCATTTCACTTCCTTGTTTTCATAGAAAGAAATTTCCCCGGGCTTCAGAGAGGAGCCCTCTCAAACCCGGAGCAGGGTCGGTGTCTGCGCTCGTAGGAGCTCTGGTCCGGTGAACGAAGAAAGGAATGGCGAAATCCACTCATGTGTGCGTAGCCTCACTCGATGACTCCAATAACTAAATCCCGAAGAGAGCTTGAAATTCACGTGATGTTAAAGATGAAGCAAGAAGCCATGTACTTGGGGCAATTTGGCATCTCTCAAAAGAACTACGAACAAGGGTTTCACCTGGACCAACGCTGAGGACCAACCTTCTCCTCCCAACAGGTGTTGGTCCTGGATGAGCACCACGCTCGCGAAACACAGGAGGACGTAAGCGAAGCACCAAAAAAATTCTTTCTTCCTTTTTTCTGTACCTTCTTTGAGTCTTTGGTCGTCTCCCCTACCCATGCGGCCACATTTAAATCCTGCCTCGATTCTGTAAGTAGCATCTTCTGGAATTCAAAGGCACAAAGAGAGGGCTCTCCCGTGTTCTCTTTGACCCTCTTCAGTTTACGGCAATGGATGCAGAGGAAAATCTGCCCCGAATTTCCAGTGACTAAGCGTTTCTGGGTCTGAGGAAGGCGCTTCGGACAGCCTCCTCTGCAGGTTTGCCATCACGAGGATCCTCCCTAGCGTTCTGGCTTGTAAGTCAGTCGCAAGGTCATCTGTAGATGCGCTTTGCTAACTTACAAATCTCCAGTGGGCGGGGGACGAGGAGAATTCAAAGTTTATTTTTCAAAAACCTCAAAATGAGCCCACTTGGGTGACCAGCGCTCGTTCGTGTGGATAAAGGCTAACTCAAAGGCAAGCTCAGTCAGGCACAGGGACTGTCGGCAGAGTCGCAACCCGGCCTTGGAGAATCCACCCGGCATCTGCAGAATCCAAGCCTCCCCGCTGCCGTTCCGAAGCCCCTGCACCAGCAGCTCTGGACTTTGTCATGTGCCCGAGGGCACTTGGCTGCCCTGAAGTCTTTTTCCTTCAACGGGTTCCTTTGCCCGGCATTTTCATTGCCTCCCTAGAAAGTTCTAGAACGATTCTGACAGATCCCTCTACCTAAGAAAAGAGCCGTCGTGTGGCATTTCCATGTTATATGAAAAGAAACGTGAGAGAGCGAACTGAGGAGTCAAAAGGGTGGGACTCCGGGAAGCCTCCTGCCCGCGCCAGGGCCAGACGCCCGGTGCCTTTGTGAGCTCCAGCCGCATCTCATTTCCCGGGCGGCTGGCTCAGTGGCTGATGAATCTTTCCTACGTCTTTAAAACAAAACTATTATACGGGGTCTGAAGCCATGATGAACATTTACTAATGAGTCTATATCCCCGCAAGCAGATTTAAAATTTTAATCCTGACTGACTTTTAAATGTAACCTAAGCCCAAGAAGGGTCTCTATTTTAAACAAACACGATCTGAAGCATTACGAGGCCCCGGTACAGTGGGGGAAAGTGCAGATTTCCTACGCTATTATGAGCTCCCATTCCCCCCTCTCGCGGAGAATTAACATATTATGCAAATTATTTTACAAATATGGTGCAGATGTCATTAATAAAACATGAAAGCGGGATCTGAGTGCCCTATTAGCATTTCCATTGTGTTTCCTGTTTCCAGTCCAGGCCTCCAGCTTTCTCCGCCTCCTGGAGAGCTTTGTTGCCACCATCAGAAGCCCTTGCGCGGTAAAGCAGCAGAAGTCTGGTATCGAGGAGCTGGTGGGGTCGAGGATGAGGAAGGGAAGAGGGGCGGGAGGCTGGGGTGGAGTCCGAGCCGCCCCCACTGTCCCAGGACCGCACTCGTCACCGAGCCCTTCTCCTTGCTCCCGCCGGAACCACACTCCGGGCTTGTTTACAGAGGCTCCCAATCAGAAGGTCCAGCTGAGCTGTGGTCAAGTTCACTCGAATCAGAAGGTCCAACTGAGCTGTGGTCAAGTTCACTCGAATCAGAAGGTCCAACTGAGCTGTGGTCAAGTTCACTCGAATCAGAAGGTCCAACTGAGCTGTGGTCAAGTTCACTCTCTTCCAGTAGGTGGAAAATAGTGTTTGGGGCTGGATTTAGAACCATCGGCACAGCGTGGTTTGACCTTCACAGATTTGCTCTCTGGTGTTTGTTCTGAACAGGAAATGCGAGTCTTCTGGTTGGGACTGAGGTTTCTGGTTGACCTTACAAACTGAGGGTTTTTTGGAGGGGAGGTGGGTGGCTGGGGGGTTGGGTGAGCCTGGCGGTGGGTATTAAGGAGGGCACGGATTGCATGGAGCACTGGGTGTGGTGCATAAAGAATGAATTTTGGAACACTGAAAAAGTAAAATAAAATACAATAAAAAAATAGAGTAAACATTTGTTTCTGTTATTCTGGGCATTGAAAACCAAGGACACTTACTTTAAAGCACCCCCGTCACCTCTCAGTCACTATGCACGTACTATCTGTAAGGCACAGACATTTTTTAAACATTGATAGCGTAGTACGTGTCGTCAGTCTTAACAAGGCATCCCAGAAACACAGCCATGCTGATAGCGCGTGTGGAAATCACCGGAGAAAAATTACTCTGGAAGTTATGTCCCAAGCACTCATTCTAAGATTAATTTCTCAGCCTACTGGAAACTAATACTGCTAATAATTAAAAGGTGTGAGTTATCAGGGGGCCAGAGAGGAAAGGAATTTTCATCTCTGAGCTCAGATCAACTCAGGTGAAATCATGTCGATTATTCAGCAGGAAAGGGACGCTGCCATTGCCTCCATGAGCCAGCCCGGGGAGCTGGTGACCACCAAGTCATAAGGGCGAGGGAACGAGAGTCGGGAGGGGTACTCATAAGCCGGCCCGGCTGCTGAGCCACCGTGGACCACGGTCAAGGCATCGCCGCTTGCTCTTTCACTGCTGAGCTGGGAGGGCCCAGCTGCTGATAACAGGTGCTTGTCCACCCATGTTCTGGAATCTCGTTTCTGCGGTAGATCACACGTAACCCTCTGGGACGCTGGCTGCAGCTCCGAGGCAAAGGTGCTCAAGTGGGGACCTGTCCTGCCCCACGGGTAAGAGCCAAGCGAGGAAAACACCGACCCACAGCCACCAACAGCTGAGGTCGCCATGCCTTAAGGAAGGCGACGAGGCGGCAGGCGTGCCCGAGTGCCCACCGTGTACCTTCTCGAAGGTTCCTGGGCTGCGCCAGGTTTTCAAATATTTAACTTTCACCTGTTTAATATTTAGTGAGGCTAAAGAAATAAAAGATGAATTATTGAAGAGATGAATGTTTTTAAAACCAAAAAAAAAAAAAAGTCACAGCTACACAGCTTTGTATCAAAAACTCATTTCACAGGCATTAATTTTTTAATAAAATGCTGATTGTGTGATGAAGTAGTGTTTCTAACCAGCCCGGGACTCGCCGGGAAGGGTGTTCTGATTTTCCTGGGCGACACACAACCTGAGTCGAATTCTTTCTTAACGTGGGTTCTAGAAACCGTTGGAAGAAAATCGGAAAGGGCAGACCCTGAATTTTTCCTCCCGGTTTGTAACCTGAGTGAACCTTTGAAACCCCATGACATTGGAAACCCAGCCCAGGAAAGGGGTGCACATGGCTTTTCAGACCCTAACTCCACAGACAAAGGGATCACCATTAGGAGTCGTGTCTTCTGGGGGCACTAGGAGAGGGAGGGGAGTCAGGGTAGTGACTTCAAGGAGAATCAGTAGGTAGGGCTTTGTTCCTAGAGAAATCTAGGGTAAGAGCCAGCACAGATGGCGGCATGGGGGAGGGGCGGGCCTCTGGGCGGGGACGGGGCAAGGACACTGGCTCGTTTCTCCCCTTAACGTTTTTTGCTGGTGGTGGTCATGGATGTCATTTGCAACACGTGCGTGTCACTCTCTTGTCTGCCGTTGAGAAATGGCATGCTCCCTCGCCTGGCCATCACAACTCACAGAAACCCCTTCGGAAGGCTTTGCAGGGCGCAGGTCTTTTCAGCGGTCCCTGGAAGTAGTGCGGGGAGCCCGCGTTGTGTAGGACGTGAGACTGGATGTTGTAGACGGAGGCATGAACGCGGTGCCAGTGAGCAGGCTGTGATTCGGGGCCCACTGACAGGTCGTAGGCTCCAAAAGCATTGTCGCTGGGAGAGATGTTCGAGGTCACAAAATCAAATGGGAAAGGGGGAGAGGGAATCTTGGACTCAGAACGCAGGTTAAATTGTTTTCACCGGAAAAGGAGAAGCGAGTCGGTCTTCGTGGCAAACACTGCACCGTGTACTTTCTGCGTCGCGATAGCTTAGAGGGATTTATGCTTTTCCCGCTGCGGATGCGTTTGTAAATGCATATTTATGAGCCCCCGGAAGCTTCGAGGCCGGGCAGTGTGACAGGGAGGCTCCGTTCAGGAAGTGACTGATTCCTGTACCCCCGGGTCGCGGGAGGCCCCAATTATCAGAGACGATGACCCCTCTGTTCTCCCGGGGGAAGCCACATCGGCACTCTGCCCTTAAGAATCCCTCAGAAGCTCTGGGAGCCCCGTGCATTATTCCAAAGGCAGCCAGAGCACAGCGTTGATCGCCACCTCGGTGGGGGAGAAGGGAAAAGAGTCGGGGGGAGCTCTGAACCAGACGCGAGGCCACCTTCAAGGGATTCTGTTTCAACAGGCAGGATGCGTCCCTTTTGTGTCTGGTTCTTTGTAAGGAATGGAAATTCGCTTGGAGGTGAAGGGCAGTCGTCGCTGTGGTTAGAAACCCGCACTCCATCCTTCCCTTTTTGCTGGAGAAAATGCAAGACAGAGCATACTCCCTTTTAGAAACATCAATATCTTCTATTTATAGAGCTTGTAAAAATGGTTGGAGTCAAAAGCAGGGAGAGCCGATGCGTTCCAATTCCACACATGCAAAATAAACGAACGAAGACCCTTGAGAACCATCCGGTCAAGGGTCCAGAAATGGACACCCGAGTCGACCGTCTTGATTTTGTTGTGAACGCATGGAGGTCGGTGTTTGAAATAATTCCAGGAAGGGGTTTTCACGGCAGCCCTTACAATCCAGTCGGACCTAAACTGCGTGTTGGCTTGAGATGGATTTTTAGACATTCGTCTGATGATTCAGAAACGGTAGGTTGTAGGTTTTATTTTTCCTGAGGTACAGCTCATGTATTTCAGAGAAAGGAAAGCCTCCCAGGACGGGGATTATGGTTATGAGAAATCGTTCATTGCAAGGGTTTGTGGCTGACTCGACGTAGATTTGCATAAAGGTCTCCAAGCAGCGTCGCTGTCCTTGGAGACCCCCAACCCTTTCAGTCAAATAAAAACTTTTCCCATTTTTTTGGGGCGGGGGAGGGGAGCAGACTGGGGAGATTATTCCTACAAAGCCCTTGTTACACCACGCACACACACACACATACACACACACACACACACACACACCCTTTTTTTATAAAACAGTTTATTTAAAAAAAAAAATCTTTGGGGAGGCTTCAAGTGTCTTCCCTGGACGTGGCCACGGGAACATGTGCATCAGGAGCAGAGGCTGAGGGACACGGAGACCATGACAAACGCCTCCCCTCCCTCAGACTTGCCACCTGAACCCCGAGTGCTCTCCACAGACAGCGCGCCCTCGGGATTAGGAGACGAACATACCAGGGTACTCACTAGTCTCTGTTCTCCCCCATTGGTTTTCGTCTTCCTCACTCGTGCCCTCTTGCCGGTGCCTTCCTGTGCCGCTGGCTGGGAGCACACCTCCCCGGTGGCGTTTCTGACCCATGGCCCATGTGTTCCTGCCTGTCCCCTGCGGGCCTGTGGACCTCAGTTTTACTGCTGCCTCTAGTCCTCAGCCATGGTCAAGGTGACCCCTAGCACTGCTCGTGGTCTTGGATGCGCGTGAAATCCTCCAGCACGGTTTCCCTCTGTCCTTCCTCTGCCCTGGCTTCCCTTCCTGTCCCTGTGGCCACAGCACGCCCGCCCCATGCAGACAGACAGGCGCCCCGGCCCAGGAACCGGCAGGGAGCATGACCCGCTGTGGTTCTGAGCAGACCCCACATCTGCCCACAGCTGTGCCTTCATGCTCACATCCACCCGGCTGGTCCTTCCTGGGCCGTCACCGTGAGTACGCCCAGCCTCCCAGCCTCGCTTCTCAAGCTGCAGTCTCTCGGCCGGCCGTCGGTGGGGAGCCGTCTTTGGGACATCTGATGCTGACCCGTCTCGAGGGGAGCAAAGCTGCGTGGTCAGTGTGGTCACCATGTGCAGAGAGAGCAGGGCTGCAGTGAGGGGGACAGGGCATCCGTGAACGCAAAACAGGAGACAGAGCATGTCCTCTGGGGTCGGCAGGCAGCTCCCTGCGGCTGGAGCAGGTGCACAGGGGGCTTGTGCGAGGCAGGAACAGGTGCTTCCAGGATGGGGAAGGCGTACCGCTTGCAAACCTTGGGGATCTGGTACTTCAGCCTGGGTTCTGGGGAGATTCCTTAGTAAAATAATTGTGTTTGCATTTTAGAAGCTGACTCCCACAGCAGGGTGGGAACGGGCTGGAATGGTCCACTGAGAAAGGAAAGCAGGCCGACCTGTTAAGAGGAGATCTGAAAACTTGCGGTGAAGTGGCGGGAGACAGGGCTGTCCCGAAGAGCATCTCGGCAGCAGGATGGGCCGAGGCAGAAGCTCCTGGCAGACAAGAAGCCCACTAGTAATTTTTAACTCACTACTAGCTTGCTAGGGCTCACAAGATTGGATCGTTTTTCCTCCAAACTTTGGCGGAAAATCGTTGGCTGGCTCTCGGTCCGGAGGCGGGAGTGAGGGCTCCTTGGACGGGACAGCCTGTCTTGTGACCCCCTGCTCTGGGGGGCAGCCTCAGGGGCGCCTCTATCACCCGAAAATCCCCACAAGACGAGTTTTTCCATTAGCCAAAGCAGGGGGGAATGGAGTGCATGTAAAGCACAGTGCGGCTGCCGCATACTTCTCCAGCGCAGAGCACCTCTCCTGGGTTTCTGGACGGCTGCCTGAGGTGCAAAATGCAAACACAGAAATCTGTCAGAAAAAGAATTCGCCATCTGCTCAGTGAGAACCTGAACACAGAGCTTTTCCCACAAAATTCCTGCTGCAGGTATAAATAATTGAGCGTATGCACACCACAAAGTCTGATGACGTGTGCACGGCTGTATCTTTGAATTGAAAACGTCGGATGTTGTCTGTGTTGGGAGCAGAACTTCTCTAACTTCTGAGATCCTCCTAGAAACAAAGGCCCCTCTCTCCCCCATTGCTTCCGCCTTGGGAGGAAAGTGCTACCGTCTTCGGCCCTTATCTTCATTTTATGTTTGGTGATTTGCTTCGTCAGTTCCCAAACTGGCACGCAGTGACGCCGCAGAGAGAGTGAGTGGCCCGAGGGGGAGACCTTCACGAACGACAGTGTCCACTGGGGCGCACTCACCTGGGCGGTGGCCACCTCCCTCCCTGGCACCATCCGAGCCCCGGTCGGTTGCAGGCCCACCGAGGCTGCAGAGGGACTGGTCAGAGCTCATCCGTGAATGCATGTGGGGAGGGCAAATCTCTCATTCTTTCGTGTATTTATTTGTTTGAGAGAGTGCGTGTGAGGGGGAGCAGGGCAGGGGCAGAGGGAGGGCGAGAATCCCGGGCAGACTCCCTGCCGAGCTTGGAGCCCGACCTGGCACTTGGGCCACGACGCCGAGATCACGACCCGAGCGGAATCGGGAGTCAGATGCTCCCCCGGCTGAGCCGCCAGGCTCCCCGAATCCCTACATTCTCCACGACGGTGCCTTATAGCCGGTGCTTGGACAGACGACCGAGAGGGAAGAAAAGTCCGTGGAAACGTCTCCAAGTCCCCGTCCAGAAACCTGCTGCTTGGACACATCACTTGTGACGCGGGGAGGAGAGTGGAAGGACTTAGAAAAAACTGTAACAATGTGTCGCATGATGAACAGATTATTCTAAATTAAACTGTTTGATCTGGTTGGTGCGTGTGTGAGGAAGGACGGCTTCGGTGGCCATCCCTGGTCCGTTCATTCACGTCGCCGTGTTTCTGCACTGGGACCGATGTCGGGCTTTACGGGAGGGCGTCCGTCCCGAGTCCTGCTTTCTGAGAGCTCGCAGCTGAGGAGAGAGACCCCAGCTACAACCCGGGGTGACATGGGTCACAGAAGTCGTGAGACAATGGGACGGGTGTGCTAACAGACACACGCAGAAGCGTCCTGGCACTGGCTTGGCTCACACCCGCGGAGAGGATCCCTTTAGTGACATTTGACCCGGAAGAACGGGTTCGTGTTTATCAGACCCGCCGCCCGTCCTGGAGTGGGGGACGCGCAGGCCGACAGCAGAAGACAGCGGAGCCCGCCGTGTCGGGGAGATGCGACGGTGGCGCGTCTTCAGACACAGGTGCGTCCAGACCTCTCAGCCGCGCGCTGGTTTCCCATCTTGGTCATTTTAAAACGGATCTTCGAGCCAATCGTACTTACCGCGCGGAAGATTCCGGCAGCTTTGGCGGCGCCTCGGAGGCAGGTTTCTTTCTTGTCTTCTTCCTCAGGAAGGTCTCTGCTGGGGTTGTCACACTCCCAAATGTCTACACCTGGACACGGAATAAACACCCCTTTACCCACCGCGGGCATGGCTGTGGCTCTCCCCGGTGTCTGTCCGGGGCCTGCAAAATTGGACAGTTTAGGTTAGTGATTAAGCAAAGTTCCAGGACCTAAGCAACGCCTTTTGCTCCCCACTCCTTCCCCCGTGACGGCAGGCTCTGCCCAGCCACCGCCACCCGGCAAGCTGGGGCAGAGAGGTCAGGCTCTGTCTGCTTAGGGAGGGCCTGCCTGTCCCTAACCGCCACGCCATCAGGCCACCTGCTGACCAGACTTTACAGAAGAGAAGGAGCAGAGGGTGGGGGGCAGGCTGGGTCCTGCTACTTAGGAACTGTAGCCCCGCCCACTAGCAGACCCAGCACCCCCGCCCTCCGCCCCGACCCAGGGTCAAACCCACAGGGTCGAGTTTCCTCCAACAGCGGCAGGTGGTAGGGTGGCCCGGAGGGGTGTGTGTGCGTGTGTGTGTGCGTGTGTGTGCGTGTGCATGCATGGGTGCCGTAGTGAGAGCAGATTTGAGCCAAGGTTCCTCCCTCCTTTGGGCAGGCCCCGAGCAAGAGGCCTCACCTCGAATCACACCGTGGCCAAGGGTGAAGGCAGGAAGATAAACAGGAGAGCAGATTTCTCTAGACGCGTTGTCTTGCTGTCAGGGAGCTTGCAGTCGGGGCAGGAGCATGGCTTCTCAAGCAAAGCTGACGGCAAATAACACACGTTGGCCCCCGGACGGTGGGAGGGGACAGCAACGCAGAGCAGGTGTCTCGGGGACTGTCTGGTTCCGGAGGCCAGATTTTCACTAAAATCTGCTGGACGGATTCAGTTTCAACAGACAAAGGGAGGGTGACGTTTTAGATGGGGGCGTCCAAACCCATAGGAAATGCTCAGCTTCTGAACTAGCCGCTCAAGAAACCCTTTGACTCCGGCGTCACGAAGTCCTGACTATCACCAGGTGGCCTGATCCTTTCAAAGGAGACACTTCTTCCTGGCTTCCAGGCAAAAACTCAGCTTTTACAGAAGCAAGTGGGGAACAGGCCCGCCCCAAATGCCCTCCTCCCCCATGTCACGCTCTGTCCCTGAGAAGCCGTGCCGTCAGGTCACCCACAAGTAATGACCACCTCCCTTGTCTTCCATCCCTTTACTTCCTGAAGGTGCAGCTAGAAACAGAAAAGTCAAAACAAAAGCCCAAGCCCTGGAAGGCTCAGACTGCTAGGCACATCCCCTGCCCTTCAGAGGCGGGGCTCCTTGTCCTATTCCAGGCAATGCAGCCGCTGACGCCCTGGAGCTGGTGCAGACCTAGTCCTGTCCTAGGACAGCGCGGGACCATCCCGCAGCCACGATCCTCGTCCGTTGCCAAGACCCCAGGCACGGCCTTGGGACTGTCCTAGCTTCATGGCAATGTGCATGGCCTGAAGGGGCCTGGCGCTCCTCGCTGCCCGATGGCATCCCACCGCTGTGGGGACCGTCCGCATTTTCATCTCACAGCCGAGAGAAACCCGGGCTTCCTAGAAGTGCACCTGGTGAGCCGCCACGGTGCTCTCGTCTTGCCACCTCCAAGTCCTGCTCCCGGGACGAAGGACAGCAGATGGATCCCGGAAGCAGCACCCATCCCGTCGCTGTCGCCCCTCCACGCCTTCCAGACTCAGGTTCCGGACATGTCGTGGGGGAGACTCCCATCTCTTCGGTGCCCTGGAGAAAACACTTTCCAGAACACAGTTCCTTCATCTTCCAGAAATCACAGGCCTCTCTCAGCCTGGTCTCCGCCTGGACACCCTGGGAATGGTCCCATGTGTCCTGCGTAGAGAGCGTTTTGAGGACGTTCAGGTGGATTGTGAAACCCACATTTTAAAGAGCGTGCGTGGATCAAACCATGTACAGGGAGCCGGCAGGGGCCAGGAAAAGGTGAGCCGAGCTGGGACAGTGAGCACGACATGTCTTCTCTCCCTCCCACGGAGCGCAGCGGGACAGGCGGGGCGCAGACCAGCCATGGACCCAGACCCATAGACAAGCGTGCTGGGAATGGAGGCGCATGCAGGGCGGTGAGCTCGAGCGTCTCATTACGTTTGCATCACGGGGATCCCTGTTTTGGGGAGAGTTACCACGAGGCTAACATCCAGAGGGTGGTTTGGATGCTTCCAAGCAGAGGGAGGGAGGCAGCCGGTGCTCCAGACAGACGGGAGCCGCACGGGGAAGGCAGGTGCACTGACAGGGCTGCGCACGGAGACTCCACGGCCACCCGGGGAACGTGGCTTTTATTTTAAAAGCAAAGGGAAGCCCCTGGATGACCCTGTGTTGGCGGAGCCGGTGTCTCCCACTGGACTGTCCACTCCGCAAGGCTGGGAACCGTCCCGACCTGCCGCTCCTCTCCCGCAGCGGTAGACGCTGGGATTTGATCACTGAATATTTGCTGACTGGGAAGTCCTGAGTTACAGAGAGGCCGCGGGCGCTGGACGGGGTCTTTCCGTCAGGCTCTGCCACGGCTTGGAAGGTCTTCGAGCTGCAGGAAGACGGGAAGGCCCGCTTTGTTGCATCGAGCCGGACCTTCTAAGATCGGAGGCAAACACCTCACCCCGGAGCATCCCCGTGCCTATCGGAGGGACCGTGAAGGGCACGGGGCGCTTCCCTCCTTCCGAACGGCCTCCTGCCGCGTTCTCTTGTTCCCTCGGGGTTTTCGGGACTTTGCAGCTGGGCTGGTGATTGCTCGGTGCCAGTAAAGACCCCAGGGCATGGATCCAATGCTCCGGGCGCGGGCCAGGAGCCTCGTCGAGCAGGTGGGCACAGGAGGGCGCCCCCCAAACGGTCCCCGCAATCCTTGCTCCCGCCCCGCCCCTTCCGGCGCCTCCCGTCCGGCGTCTCCTTCCACAGAAGGCTCTGCAAAAGGGAGAAGCTCACATTCTCATCATATTTTAATACTTCCTTTTGTAAATTCATTTTCTTTTCTTTTTTTAAGAGAGAGACATGGGGGGAAGGGGCAGAGAGAGAGAGCCGCAAGCAGACTGCATGCCCAGAGCAGAGCCTGTCGCAGGGCTCGATCTCACGACACTGAGATCATGACGAGAGCCAAAACCAAGAGTCCGACGCTCAACGGACGGAGCCACCCAGGTGCTCCTGTAAATTCCTTATTGTAACAATGGGGTGTGCAAATGGGTTTGACACAGAAGCCCCCCGGGCAGTCTCTCTGAGTCTGTTCCTCCCCTCCTGAGTGGGGAATGCTGACCGGTTTGTTTTCTTTTACCATCATGGGAGAAACACCTTATTGTGGGTGTCTGTTTAGTGATGGGGAGTTTGGGGGGGCAGGGGACCAGGAGGGCGCTATCAAAGAAAACGGAATCTTCTAGGGGACCAGAAGCTCCGCTGACAGGAAGCACGGTGCGGTACAGCTTGTCCCATGATGGTACACAGGGCGGCGAGGGGCCCCGGGCAGCGAGCCTGTCCTGTTGCGGGGGGGTCCGCCTCTCTGTGTGGACGTGCGGACCCATGGGAGTGAGTGTAAGCTGCTGTGCGTGCTCAGGCCCGTCTGGTTCCTGCAGTGACCAGATCTGGGAGGGATCGGGCTGGGGTCTCCCCAGCGATGCTACCCCCGGGATCGGCAGCGAGAGGGCAGCTCCCAGGCCTCCTGTCAATGTTTATGGTGAAGTGGGCACGGAAGCCACCGTTCGGCCTTTCGGGCCTCGCTGGTCGTCTCGAGGCGGTCCAGCACGTGCTCTGTGCAAAGGGGAAACGGGCGCCATCTGAGGGCAAGGCCGGCCGAGCTGGGGTCTCCAGCTGCTTCTGCTCCCCTGGCTCCCGAAGGAATCCTGGATAAAATGTGTTTCCTCACACACTAACATTGAAAATGAGCATTTTACCACGTCTCCCAGCTGTGTGGCTGAACTCTCCACCGTAACAGTTGTGCTGTGCTTGTGCTGAGCACAGTTTGCTAAAACGGCAGAGTTGAAGGTGTTTTCAGTCCCATTCCTGTAAAGGGAGCATCGCACACTCCGCAAGCACGAGCTGATCTCCAAGGTCAAACCCGTTTGCAACCATGGGCTCCCTCCGGGCAGGAGGCGTCTGCTGGGTTTTGAACTTCAACAGAACATTCTCCTGGGACAGCCATGCTGCTTCTGGGTCCGTCCGAAGGTGGGTTGGCAAGCACAGGTCCGCACGGGGCTGTTGTGTGTGTGTGCCCCCTGCGTGACATCGGGGGGCTGCCCCCCGTGCCTCCTGCCTCGGCTTCCTGGGCGTGTCCTCCGGTGGTCGCAGGCCCAGAAGGGTTTTCCCTCCCAGCCCAGGGCCCGTCCGGTCAGGGATGTGTGTGTGTGACCCTCTGGTACAGCGGGAGACGAGGTGGGCAAATGCGAGGGGGTGATTATGGTCGGGGGGCCGGGGGTGCCCTTTCTATCGAAGGAAGGAGACTCCGTGCAGCACGAGGATTTGAAAACGGCTCCAGCGTGGGCGCTCCTGCCCGGACTCCCCACCGTCTCCCGCACCCAGTGCGCGCCTCGCTGAGGCCGCCGGCCCACCACGGCTCGGAGGAAGACCGCAAGGAGGCATCTTCAGGAATGACAAGATTTGGCAAATGCACTGGGCAGGGGGAGCCCGGAAACGCAGCAGGGGATGCGTCTGACCGCGGCTTCCCTCCAAGGCTCCTCCTCTCTCGGGCTTTCCGTCCCATCCCCCCTCTTCCCAGGGCGTCTCTCCAGCAGCTTTCCCCTGTCTCCATCGTCTTCCTCCTCTCTGCGCGGATCCCATCGCCATGGAAACGGGCCGTCATCTCTCCCTTCTAGGACCGACCTGCTCCTGACTCCATTTCCCCGCAGCTTCTGTCTGCAGAAGAGCTGCCTCCGCCCTCCGTCTAAATTCTCTCCCACCCATCCCCTCCCCTGCGCGCCGGCTCAGAGCTGTGCTCCCCAAGGCCCCCAGCACCTGCTCCTTCTCAGCCCTCCGCTCGCCTGACCTGGGGATGCTGTTGCGTCCTCCTAGGGGGTCTCAGGATGCCACACCCTCTCGTCTCTCTTGGAGGGACTCTGCTTGTCCCTGTCCCCTCTTTCGTGGCCGTTTCTCTTCTCCTGGACTTTCTAGTGTCCGAGTGTCCAAGACAGATGTCTCTACCTTCTCTCCTGGGCCACCGTGCGTTCTCCTGCAGACTCCCCTCCAGTCTTGAGTCTCGATTTATTCATTCATCGTGTTTATTTATTTAATTACATAAACCGATTAGCATGCAGTGTCATATTAGCTTCCGAGGTAGAGGTCAGTGCTTCATCAGTCTTTGTAACACCCCGTGCTCACCCCATCACATGCCCTCCTGAACGCCCCCCAGCTGCCCCAGCCCCCAGCCCCCTCCCCCATCTCGAGGCTTCAAATCTGTACCGTCAGCCTGCGTGAGACTCGCACGTGAGACTCCGGCTCCGGCCTCGTTCCGGGCCCCCCGTTGCCCGACCACCTGACCTCCCAGCATCTCCAGGTGCCGCTCGAAGCCCCTCAAGCTCAGCATGGCCCGCACTGCCCTCTGACCCATCCTGCGTAAGCTGCCCCACAGCCCTCCCCGCCTCTAGTTGGTGGCAGCAGCATTCTTCCTGTGGCTCAGGCCACAAAACCATCTGTCGGAAAATGCTTTGGGTTCGGGCCTCAGAGTCCTTTGTATCTGATGTCCAGCCACTTCTCCCGGTCCACTGCTGTCCCCGGCTCTGAGCCCTCATACACTCTTGCCCGATGACTGTAACAGCCTCCTAACTGCTCTGCCTTCGTTTTCTCTTGTTCTCTTTATTCCCAACCTGCTACCTAGGACGGCCTTCTGAAAACACAAGACAGGTTAAGTCCTTTGATTGCTCAAAACCCACAGAGGCTTGTTGTTTTAATCAGGACAGAAACAAGAGTTCTTATAATGCCCACAAGACCCTAAATCTGGCTTCATTTTTAACCTCTCCCTTCTGCACACACTGTTCCATCTGCACTGGCTTCTTTCCTGTTCTTTAAACATACCCAGAACTACGTGCCTCAGGGCCTTTGCACTGCCTGGCTCTTCTGCCCAGATACTCCTCCCCCTGGATTTCCTTAAAATTTCCTCCAATCCTGGATACTCCAATACTCCTCCCCCTGGATTTCCTTTGCCCGAACCTTACCTGCTCGAGGTAAGGTTCAGATAAGTTATGTAAGATTATGCTTTGCTGTTACTTCGGGTCTCTTTTATCCTGTTCTCTGCTTTTTTTTTTTTTTTCCCTACTATATTTCTTAACACTTTATAAAAAGCTCTATCATTTAATTATCCATTGTGTTTGGTACTTACTGTTTGCCTTTGGACAGAAGGTCAGCTCTGTGAGGGCATGGAGTTCAGTGGTGTTTATCCCAAGAATCTAGGACAGTGCCCAGAGCATAACAGGTCAAAAAGGGCTTTCGTCAGCATCAGAATGAGCACTAAGGTAGGGAATACAACAGGGAAACGTGGATTTAGCTGTCGAAACAGGAGTTGTGTGTGCGCCCTCGTTAGATGGATAAAAGGATCCAGTGATGAACCACTGAACGGAGCTGCTCTCTGCTGGAGGAGGGCCAGGAAGGCCTTGGAAGGAGTTCCGGGAGCTCCACAGTAGCAGTTGAATCAAGAAGCGAGTTAGGGACTGAGACCGTCGCGTAGCCCGGGGCAGGGTGAAAACCCCGTCCTTCTCAGAGAGCTGAGTGGGGGGCCGAGAGAGTCACAGGCACAGGCAGGCTCTCTAAAGACCAGAGCATGTTCTGGAAACCAAGAGTGGGAAACAAACACAGCTCGGTGTCAGTGGCTTTGCCCTTCTCCAGCCCCGGTTCGCAGGCCGTGAAGTGGGAAGGCTCCTGCTTCTGGGGTCCAGTGCGTCGGAAGGAGAGTGACAGTGAGTGGTCTGGTGTCCTTCCCCAGGTGAGGAGACCTAGAAATAGAGGCTTTGTTCTGACGGTTCAGCGGGCCTGTGGGAGGCCAGCGGGCCGCACCCGCCCAGCAGGCCTGCTTTCGCTCTGACCGCTCACAAAGCCTGACCGTCAGCAAAACCTCCTCTACTGCTCCGTCTGCTGATGTGCATCTCATAGAAAGCACTCCCTTCTTACGACACACGGCCCAGCGATTAGGAAAAATTCCATTTTCATATGGAAAAATCCCTGATGTGGTCCACGCCTGGCTTCCGTTCAGAAAGTTCTTGAGGATTTTACATTCCAGAAAAATCTTGGGGGTGAACCTGAGGAAAGTGTTTTTCTTCCTACAAGGAAAAAGAGGGCAGAACTTTTCTCAGCTTCTTAGAATGGATGCCTCATGAATTATTTTAAGTTATGTAAAATACTACCCTATTAAGAAGATTTGCATATTGCAAATATTTAAATGCCATTTCTTTTCGATTTTTGAACAAGTTTTGCTACGATCCGATTGTCAATAGACATCTGCTGAATTTCTACTCTTTGCCCTCCAAATGGAGATGGAATTGCCAGGAGAAAGTTCCTCTCCGCACCAGGGTTTAGTCTTACTAGAGGCTCATAGAATTTTCCCTTAGTATTTGCTTCTTGTATTAATTCAGCAGTTTGCTGTTGTGGGAAACCTACTGGGTACAAGATGTTTTCTCTGTGCTCTGGGCACCTTGTGTCGGCCTCAGGAGATTGTAAAGAAATGGCCTACACAACATGGAGAAGAAATTGGATGACAGAACATAGGCTACTGGACAAATCAAAGAAGGCTTCCTGGAGGCAGGGAGACGGTCACTGAATCACGCATCTGAATGGCACCAAGTGGAAGACAGAAACAGAGAAGCTAAGGGAGTTACTCAAAATGAAGTAAATAGGATTGGCCTGTGGAAGGTTTTCAGTGCACGTCTATTATTTTTTAATGATACTGGAAACTCTAGGTGGAGAACAACCTTAAGAACTAAGAAGAGAGGCTTGGGTCATGTTTGCAAATGCCCAAGTGAGGGGGCAGAAGGCAACCTGGGCAGGTGGGCCGGGCACCATTTCCCTCTCTGGTCAGAAGCAATTGTGGTTTTTGGTATTTTTTTTTCACCGACCATTTCCCTGCCTAGATACCTTTTTCTCTTCCCATCCATTTTTGTCAAAATCCTACCACCCTTTCAACCACCCCGTGGGCACCCGCCTCCTCCATGCGCCTCTCCGAATCCCCGTCCTCCTGCGGACCCCTGATGGCGGATCCAGAGCCCACATGGCTTTCGGTCCCTCGAGGCCTCCTCCCGAGAAGGGACAGTTCCTGGGCTTCTCCAGGAGGCCCCTATCCTGCTCGCAGGGAGAAGACCCCTGCGGGGAATTCGGGTCCGTCTGTGTCGTCTTGTCGTGCACCTGGGGGGCTGTGTTGAGGAGTAGTTTTCCTTAATATTGCAAAGAGTCAGAAGCTTTTTTCTGGAACTGATATACAAAATGGAAGCTTTTATTGTTTTAAGATGCATTTCAAGATAGGAAAGAAATACTTTTTAACTGATCTTTTAAAAACTTCCTTCCTTAGCGGTGCCTGCGTGGCTCAGTCGGTTGGTTTCAGATCAGGTCTTGATCTTGGGGTCTGGAGTGTGCCCTGTGGGGCTCCATCCTGGGTCTGGAGCCCACTCACAAAACAAACAAGCAAGCAAACAACAACAGCAACACCTTTCTTTTTAAAACCTGCATGAGGAGTTTAAATTACGGGCCGGAGTAAAGGCACGGAAAGAGCTCGTGATAACCCATGTTAACACCCGTGTGTTTCGCCGCTACTGCTTGAAAGCAGATCCCCGTAACGGGCCTTGCTTTTCCCGCTCAGTAGCAAATAACCCTCCTCCAAAACATACTAAAAAGACACCAATTGTTCAATCACGGGATATCACTTTTTCCATGAAAAAAATAAAACACAAGCTTAAGGGTGAATTTATTCGTCACCTCAAGAACTAGAAATCCAGCTTCAAACACACAGTCGTTTCAAGCTCGACTGAGTCAGAGTTACCCCATTCATTACGGATGACATTATGTTTTAAACAAATACAAATTGTTTTGCTCTCACCTTTAGAACCTCCTGAAGCAAATGTTTTATCCCCAGTGAGTCACGCTGCACAGCGCAGGGCCTTGCATTATTGGGGAAGCCGTAGCAATATTACGCCTTCCGAGATCCTACCGTCGTCTTACTGATGGCGACTTCCATTGCACGGTGTTATTTAGTGGGAGGGAGCAGGGCCCAGGAGGACGTGGCTCTCTCCCCGGTTCCCGGCGACAACTCGCTCACTCAACAGGCAGGAGGATGGGGAAACTTCGCCCCAGGCCAGGACTGCACGCGTTCTGGCATTGTCCCCCCTCCCGGGCTCGTGGAAGACGTCACTGACGGGTGGTGGTTTTCCACTCGGCCCACATGCGACGGAAGGATTTGTGTGGGCCCCGGATTCCACTGAACTGCTGCTGGGAGAGGCTGACCCGGTCCCTCAGTGAGAGATTCGCCAAGTGAGTCTTTCTTCTGGGCCGCTCTGGACCTCGCAGTCTTAGACACACCTATTCTACTCTTTTCTCCCATGAAGGCTCACGGCAGTGCTTTGAAAGTTTTCTAGAGCTGCCCTGCCTGGCTGGTGTGCAGTATGCAGACGGCAAGTCTCTGAGGGTCACAGCCCAGTGTCCTTCTCTAGATGCCAGCTGCCCAGTTGGGTCTGAAGTACCGGTCTTCCCGATTGGGTGTTGGCCCCCAGGAAGGCAGGTGCTTTCTCTGCGGAACGCGCTAGGCCAGCCAGCTGTTCGCATGAGAAGTCCCCGGACCAGAGGTTCCGTCTGCGGACGCAGAATGGGGTCCTTTACCCCCTGCCCGCATGGGGTCCCCTGACTTCCCTCCTGTTTCATGCCTCGTCACTCACCTTTGGCTCTCCCCCACTCAGCTCGCAAAGCTCTCTTGACCATCTCTAGACTGAGAACGTGCTTTCATGGAAAGGGATCCTGGGTCTGGAAGCTGAAGCCCCAGATTCAAATTCAGTGTTTTATTTATGTTTTTAAACAAACACCCACCTCTGGGTGGTGTTTCAGGCCCTGAACGCCAGCTTTATGCACCAACAAACTCCTTCGGCTTCACGACACCTGTAATGCCAGGTCACCTGTGATCTGTCCTTACTGCCACCGTGACGGGGGAGACGGGGCAGAGAGGCCCATCGGAATCCCACTCTCACCGGCTCTGGGGTGAGGGTCTCAAGCCCATCGCCTGCCTTTGGACATATAAAGCATCTCGGAGTTTCCTGAGTCTTCCCTTCCTCGTGTGAAAAAGCTAGCGTGAAAACAGCAACCGTGTGCCTTCACCGTGTTTGCCAAGGGCGCTCTGGAAGCTCTTGTATACACTCACGGTCCGCACAAAGTCGGGTGCGATCGCTGTAAGGGAGGAAGGAGAACAGAGTTTGCAGGTGGGAGCTGGGGAGGAAAAACGAGCAGAGGTTTCTCAGTGCCTGTCCTGACAGCGCCCTACCTCTGCCGTGCAAGTGGCAGCAAGACCCCACGTTTTTCTCTGCCTCTCTGGGCTTTGTGCGCCTGTGGCCTCCTGGTCCAGCCACTGAGTATGTCACACTGATGTTAGAACGGAGAAAGTTGTGTCATACGCAGGTGACCCCGTAAACAAGGAAGGAAGAGAGGAAGTCTTTAGTCCCACTAAGTAACAGATTATAATCATGATGGTAATGGAGGGTGTGAATATGAAAACTTTAGAGGAAAGTTCAATCAGTTCTTTGTGGATCATGGTGATGGGGAAGGCATGTAGAGTGAGAATCTAGGCATCAAAAGTTCATCTATTTTTAAAAATTTTTATTTATTTATTCATTTATTCATTTTAAAGATTTTATTTATTTATTTGAGACAGAGAGAGAGAGCATGAGTGGGGCCGAGGGAGAGGGAGAAGCAGACGCCCCGCTGAGCCCGACGTGGGACTCGATCTCAGGACCCTGAGCCGAAGGCAGATACTTAACCGACTGAGCCACCCAGGTGCCCTGGTCTATTTTTCAAAAAGGTTTAGATAAATACTTACAACACAAATTGGGTCAAATCGACCCTTACAGTGCGGAGGGCAAAGGGAGACACTAAAGCAGGCAAGAGGAGCACACAGACTCGCACACGTGCTGCGACGTGCAGGCAGGTGGCTGGGCCTCGTGCTCTGAGCCTCGGAGAAGCCCGAGCAAAGGTGCACGAACAGCACCTAGTGTGATGAGATGGAACACAGCAAAGAGCCCGGCAGGTAACGTGTCTTCTTCCGCAGTTTATGCACCGGTGGGATGCTTCTGGGTCCTCAGTGATGGCGTGTGGGAAATGACGGAAATTCACACATTACGTGGCTCAAGTTTGAGGGGTGGGTCTTCAGCTCCATCTGTGCAGTTCTGCTAAGAAATCAAAGCCACGTGGTCCATGTCCAGAGCCTTCCTGCGGTGCCTGGATCCAAGCCGACCTCGAAAGCCATAGATTTCCCAGCATGTCAGGGAGGAGTCAAGAGGTCATCTCCTGTCCCTCTTTGCCTGGTGGTTATGTGTTTGGCTCTGTGAGCCGTGGGGCCCGAGCACGTAGGGCTCGGAGGCCCTGACTCGCTCAGAGCCTGCCCCACAGCTACAGAGGTGCTCTACCCTGAAGTCGTGTCTCTCCGCGGGGCTGTGTTCTGCAGGGGCTGCTCAGAGATGGGCTTGGAGACTGACCACAAGCTGACTGCAGGCACGAGACGGGGCAGGCTCAGCAAGGATGAAGCTCCTGCAGCGGAGAGGCCAGCGCTCCCCTCCCCAGTCTCCCAGAACGCACTGATTAACTCTGCACTCAGGCTTCCACAGTGATGTACGAGTCCGCTTTGTCCCGGGGCCGCACTGGGTGCTTGGGTACGAAATCACCTCTAACCTCGTGGAGCCCATTGGGTCAGGAAGAAACCCAACCTGCCATATAACCCCATGTGGCCCAGAAGCTTGGGATGCAGGGCCCCGAGGGCTAGGGAAGGTCTCCCGGAGCCAAACCACTGGAGGTGAGCCTCAAAGACGGGTGCGAGCTCCGGCCACAGCAGGGATGGAGGACAGGGTTGGCGGGGGCAGGGGGGGCAGGAGGGAGGCTCCGCCTTCGCGCAGGGAACAGAATCGTGCAGGCGGGAAGAGGCGGGCAGGAGGGTGGTGGGATTCAGGAACGGAAACCACGAAGAACGCAGGGAGGGCCACGGAAGCAGGATAGTCGGCACCGCAAGGGGTCAGCTACGGGACTGGCTTAGAATACCTTATTACAAGATAAACCGTCTCGGATTTTACATATACAGAAAAGCAGACTCCGACCATATGTCACCGAGTCTAAAAATAGATCAGTGGAAACCACATACCTGGGAAAACGGGCAGAACAAGGCGGAGGGGGGAAGGGAGGGGAGGGGAGGGGAGGGGGGCCCTGCGTGCTCAGCCAGGGCGCGAGTCCAGGCGCACGTGAACAAGAAAACAGCCCTGAGACGTGGGACTGGAACAGGGAGATGAGACGTCGTGGACATTCCGAATGTCGGAAACCCTGGCTCGCTGCCTCCGGTCCTGCCCGATGATAGTGACCTACTGCACAGTTCATGGAAACCAACCCCCACGCCGTCAGACATCAGGCGCGATGCTTCCGGCTTTGGTTGTGTTGCTCGCGGGACTGTCTCTGAGGGTGGCCAGCAGCTTGGCAGATCTCCGTGCAGCGCCCGCCTGTGTCCCCTGGAGGGTCACCCAGGGCCAGGACGAGCAAAGATGCTTGTATGAAAAATTAGAATGGAACCAAAGTCTTCATTAGGCTTATGAGACCACAGGACTTAGGAATGTTCTGGAACGGTGCCTGGGTGGCTCATTCGGCTGAACGTCCCACCCTTGATTTTGGCTCAAGTCACGATCTCGGGGTCATGGGATCGAGCTCTGTGTTGGGCTCTGTGCTCAGCTCGGGGTCTGCTTGAGGTTCTCCCCCTCTCCTTGCCCCTCCCCTCCAGGTGCTGTCTCTCTAAATAAATAAATATAATTAAACGAGAGAGAGAGAGAGAGAGAGAAACGTTCTGGAGACTCCAGTGGGACCAGTGCTGGTTGTTCTGAGAGACCATGTATCCTTCCGTACGGGATCTTCTGGGGACCCCTTGATCACTGTGGATGTATCCCACTGACTGGCAGACGGTGTGTCTATACAGGGGTCCCATGGACGCAGGGACACAGTTTCCATCAGGAAGACAGAGGGCAAGCAGGTTGAGATGGTTCACATGGGGAGAGCAGAGCGACCCCAGTGAGGGGGAGCGTGGCAGAGACTCAGTCATAACAGGTGAGAACGCAGGCACGTGTGGTGGGATCAGTTTGCGACCCCCCCAGCTCCCGGCGCTCCAGCTGGGCACTTGCACACACACCGCTCTGAAGGGAGCAGAGCTTGGGGTGCTGTGTTGGTTTTCCCTGCAGGAAGACGGGGTCCTGTGGGACAGAGGGGACCAAGCAGGCCAGGCTGTTTCATGATGGCAGAGGAGCGTCACCGCACTGCATCAGGCCCCTGGGGAGCAACATGGTGGCAGGAAGAAACAGCAGCCAAGACGCCCGGCAGGACAGCCCCGGCGTGGGTTTCCTCGCGTGTCTGTGGGGTGAGGGTGATCTGGCTCGAGTCTGCGCTGTCTTGCTGTCCGAGGCGCAGAGCAGGGGGCGACTCTCATCTTTGCAGGGGACGTGGGGGATTCCGCCAATTCTTTCCGGTGCCGGTTACACACCACGTAAGGACTTCTGGCCCGGAGATCCGAGGAGGACAAGGCCTGATGGGAGTGCTCTTACACAGCGCTGGGGACCAGGACAGACAAGGGTCCCAGCGCTGCACGGAGACATGGGTCAGCTCTCCCCACCCAGGAGGTGGCTCCAACGGGATCCAGAGAGCTGTCTCATTTTATGCCCTGATGGAAAGCTCTTCCATGTTGTCCCAACAACCCTAAAATGAATGAAGTAGACAAGAAGGTTTCACAGATTCAACGGGAGGACCGGCGCGATGAACGGAGGTGACCCTGGGTCTCTGCACTCCGCCGAGCATCTGGCTGGCTTGGAGGCCTGGAGACCATGGCTGACCCTCCTGTCTTTCCTAATCCTTCTGTCATCTTAACCCCTCCTCTGGCCGCAGTCTTGGTCCTTGGCTGTTGACGGTCCTTCTCACCTCAGACTTGGCACCTCTAATCCCTCCCGTTGGGAGGATCTCGGCATCTCCTGTACCCCCGTAGTTGTGAACCATAGTCACCTTTAAAGACAGCTCATCTGTCTGCCCCCGGGAGGCCGTCCCTGACTGGTCTTCCCGGACTGAGATCCAACTGGCTGACACGCGCTCCGTCCATTGTGACAACCTCGTTATACGCAAACATGGGTGGTTATGTATTTGTCTTTCTGGCTCTGCTGAAACCACCACGGGTAGGTATTGATTTTACTCCCTGCTGAGTTCCCCATATCTGACCAGGACTGTGTGTACTAGACATTCAAATATGTGTAAATAAATATATAAGTGTGATGCAGCCATCACTGCCCTTTGAGGACTTCTAGCCTTCTATGACGAGCTGAATGATGTTCCCCAGAAAGACTTTTGAAATTCTAATGCCTAGCACCTGTGGACATGACCTTATTTGATGGAGGGTTGTTACAGATATAATTGAGTGAAGAGGAGGTCCTTTGGGAGGCCTGGTCCAATGTGACTGGTGTCATATGTGACTGGTGTCATTATGGGAAGAGAAAGCACCACTGAAGACAGGCCCACAGGGAGAAGGTCCCGAGGGGACAGGCGCAGACAATGGAGGGTCGCAGTTATAACGGGGGAACGGGGAGGGTGGTGAGGACAACCGCCCGCCCAGGAGGCAAGGGAGGATTCACCTCAGGGGCTCAGAGAGAGGGTGCCTCGCTGACGCGTGCCCCCACAGCCGGGAGAGGCCAGATTTCTGCTGTTTTCCAGCCACTGGGTTTGTGGTGTGTTGTTGTGGGAGCCCCAGGGAGCTGGTACACCTCCCTGTGTGTGTCAGGAGAACCGCGCGACCTGGAGTCCTAGGAAACATCCGCCGAACCAGACGTAATCGCTGGAACCACAAATGCAAACGTGACACTGATTTTCTCATCACGTTTGAAAACGCTTACAGAGACGGAATCTGTAAAGCACGCCAAGACGTCCGGAGTGCAAATATTTCAGCTCCTTCCAAGTGTTCCTGTTGGTGAGGAGAGAAAAGACATTATTCCGCTTCAGGTTTTCCAGAAAGTTTCCACTTCTAACTGCCATCTGCATTTCCCCGTAGTACTAAGGAAGAGGACATTTAAGTGTTAATGTATGTTCTGAAATCGGTCACTTATTAACAAGAATGCCCTTGGAAAAGGGATTTATCACGGCTGTGCTCCCATTTTATCTCATGTAAGCGGAAATAATCAAGCCTATTTATAGTTTATTAGCGTCCAATGAGATAATAAGGGAACAGTTCTTAGAAGGGTGTCCAACATATACTAAATACACTATGATTTTATCGTTAATTATGCGGCTAAGTGCCTTAGTCCTGAATCTAGTTTGAAATTCCTCTTCCCCCCTCCTGTTTTGCGTTTGATGTTTTCATCCTATAGCTGGGTTCTCCCAGGAGAGTCTCGACTGGAGTGCTGAGTGACCGTTCGCTCGCGCTCGGTGCTGCTGCCCCTTTTGTACTCTGTTTAATCAGTAACTTCCAGGGGCCATACACTTCCTCCGAAGAAAGGCAATTTATTTATTTAAAGATTTTATGTATTTATTTGAGAGAGAGAGCACGCATGAGCAGGGGGAGTAGCAGAGGGAGAAGCAGACTCCTGGCTGAGCCAGGAGCCCAACGTGGGGCTCAATCCCAGGACCCCAAGATCCTGACCTGAGCCGAAGGCAGATGCTTCACCCACTGAGCCACCCAGGAGCCCTGAAGAAAGGCAATTTATATAAATATATAAAATGTATAACTAGAAAAAATTTGTCCCGGCTCTTTCCAGACCATGAGGGAGAGTAGTAGAAAGGATCCAGTGGTACCAGCGGGATGGGGTATCAGGATTCCTTGATGAGACCGGAGTTCAGAAGACCCTGCTCCCCTAGAGCCCACCGCGACGGGTCTGGAGAGCTGCACAGATGGCCGGTCCCTGGGGGGTCCGTCCGGCACCAGCTGTGCAAGTCTGCGCCCTCGCGGGCCCCTGCACGCCCATGCCTCCCTCGCTCTGGCCGAGGCGCTCTGGGAATCCGCGTTCCTCCTCCCTCTCCCCCGCCCCCTGGGCTCTCCCCGATGCATGGGCCTCGGGGGACCGGTTTCCCACACGTTGAGTGCGGGCTGAAACGCAGCAGAAGAGGGAAAAGCCAGGCAGTTTTGAGCCGGACCCGGGGTGGAAAGCACTTGGCAGTGTAAAGCACTGATTTTTTTCAGTTCCTTCTCGAGGATAATAACCCCCTGAATATTCATATGTAACCTTTTCTAGCGCTGTGTTCCACGCTTATTCATGCACCGGGAGTGGGTGCTGGTGACTCACGGGGCCTGTTCCGGGCTCTGGATGCTCCCCGCCGAGGCCCACCCCCCACGCTTATCCTGCACTCAGTTCCCCACGGAAGGCTTTGTTTGCGGCGCTGGTGATGCCGTCGCTATGTTATTTCCCCAGGACTTTGAAAAGACATGTGCCCCCCCCACCCCCGCACCCTCAGCCCTGGACCAGCTCAGCAGAGCTTCTGTGCCCGCCTTTGCCCTGCTTGCCGGACTCTGCTAACCTCGTCTCCGCGCAGGAGCAGGCGGACCTCGTTCTCACCGCCGGCTGTCTCTGTGCTCCCTTGTGGCGGACGGAACGACGTCCTCTCTCCGCCGCATGAAAACCCACCTCCCAATCCCCAGAACCCGATGCGGCAAAGCCATGTGCACATCCTGGATCTTCAGGCGGGCAGATGACTTTGGGTCATCCGAACGGGCTCGCCCTCATCACAGGGGTCCTTAGGAGCAGAAGAGGGAGGCAGGGGGTCCAAGGTGCGAAACCCCCACTAGCGACGGCTGGCTTTCAAGGAGGGGGAGGGGGCCATGGGCTGAGGACCACGGCAGCCTCTAGAAGCTGGAAAGACAAGGGAAAGGATTTTCCTTGGAGCCTCCAGAAGGAACCAGCGCTGCCCGTGTCTTGACTCCAGCCCGGTGAGACCTATTTGGGGCTTTCGACCTCTGCAGGCGTGTCTGCGAGCAGCTCTTGTCTTCTAAACAGCAGCGTCCAGGCCGCTCGCCGCTGCAGCTGCAGGACCCGGACAGCACCGTCTTGAAAGGCTGCACTTTCAGGGGGTTCTTCCTTATGGCCTGGGAAGTTGCCGCTGGCATGGGGATCAAGTCTGTCGTGTAAAGCAGGACAGTGTCCGGGGAGCGAAAGAAAGTGGCAGTGATAATTACAGGGAGACAACAAGCAAGACTGAGAATATGCAGCCCCAGCTGGGAGGCCATTGCACTCGGCGTCTGTGAGAGGGACGTCTCCGACCCCCTCACGCAGTCTGGCTCAGCGTTGCCGTCCCGTGGGGAGGGCGCCTCTCTTTCCCGCGAAGCCATCTCCCGGCACAAGGACTCGGGGTGCTGTTGTTTCTAAGAGTGGTGTTCATCTTCCCTTCCTGTCTCCTCCTCACTCTGGTCCCCTTTACCTGCAACCTTCCTGCAAGTCCTCACGGAGAGGACGTTCGCCTCGGGACAAAGGTGGGCAGAGGAAGCTGCGGAGCTGGAGACCTGGGGGAGGATGAAGCCGGCGACGGTTCCCACGGTTCCAGGTCTGCCCGTTTCACGCCTCGTCACCTCCCGGTCCATGACTCCGGAATCCCACATTCTCTCTTTCCTCTTTTTACTCAGATCAATAGTTTAAACAGGACAATAAGGATCAATAGATGCCTTAGAAGAAAAGAAGAGTAACTGACTAGAGACACAGTCTCTGAGTCCACCCTGGGCCATAGCAGGAAAGTAAGAGACTTGATGGAAATGGGAACTCAGGAGCCCAGCAAGCCCCGGCGGTTCCGAAGCTGATCGTGTGCCCGTCGGACGCGTGTTCACAGAAGAAAGTCACGAGGTGTCTGACCACCGGCATGCAGAGGGGGAAAGAGCAGGGACTGACTGACTTTTTGCAGGGAGAGTAGAATTAGAGAACCATATAGAGGTTAATTTAAAATAAGAATAATTGCAAAGATGCAGAGAAAGGGGAGCCCTCCTGCACCGTTGATGGGAATGTGGATTGGTGTAGTCACACTGAGAACCAGTGTGGAGGGTCCTCAGAAAGTTAAAAATCGAGCTACCCGATGACCCAGCAGTTGCACTACTGGGTACTTACCCAAAGAATGCAAGAACACTAATTCAGGGGCGCCTGGGTGGCTGAGCTGGTTAAACATCTGCTTTTGGCTCAGGTCATGATCTCAGGGTCCTGGGATGGAGTCCCACGTGGGGCTCTCTGCTCATCAGGGAGTCTGCCTCTCCCTCTGCCTCTTTCCACCACTCATGCTTTCCTTCTCTCTCTCAAATGAATAAATAAAATCTTTTTACAAAAACACTAATTCAAAGGGATACACACATTCCAATATTCATGGCAACATTATTTACAATAGCCAAATTACGGAAGCAGCCAAGTATCCGTTGAACGGATAGAGAAGAGGCGGTGGGTACGTACGACAGAATACTACTCATCTGTAAGAAGAGTGAGGTCTGGCCATTTGCGATGATTTAGACGGAGCTAGCGTGTATCATGCTGAGTGGACTAAGACGGTCAGAGAAAGACAAATACCATAGGATCTCACTCCTATGTGGAATTTAAGAAACAAAACAAAGAAGCCAAGAGACTTTAAAAAAAAGAGAGACAAATCAGGAAACAGACTCTTAACGACAGAGAGTGCGCTGACAGTCACCAAAGGGGAAGGCGGGAGGGGTGCGGGTCAAACGGGGGATGGGGAGGAAGCAGTGCACCTGTCGTGTTGAGCGATGTATGGACGCGTCGGTCACCATATTGAATACCAGAAACTAAGACAGTTTGTTAGCTGTCCTGGAATTAACATAACAACCTAAAGTAACAATTGCTCATGTTTATCGAGCAGCTAAGCATGTCAAGAGCTGTTCTAAGCAGCTTTCTCACTCTTTTTATCTCATTTACTCTCTCCAGGAGCTCCGTGAGGTCACGGCCCATCTCCATCTTAAAGCCAAGACCAGAACAGTTTAGCATCTTGCTAAACATCACACAGCACAGGAGGCAGCGTTCAATTCAGACCCGCAAGTCCAGGTCTAGGGCCCGTCAACTAATCTGGGGATGGGGAGACATACTGGAAGCCTGAGGTGGGAACAAGCCATCACCATGGAAAGCGAATAGAAACATTCTCTACGGAAAATAAAACAATTATTTTTTAGAAAGATTTTGCTTATTTGACAGACAGAAATCACAAGTAGACAGAAAGGCAGGCAGGGGGGTGGGGAAGAAGCAGGCTCCACGCCCAGCGGAAAGCCTCATGCAAGGCTCTATCCCAGGACCCTGGGATCATGACCCGAGCCAAAGGCAGAGGCTCGACCCACTGAACCAACCGGCGCCCTGGAAAATGAAATAATTAAAACAATGAAGTTTAGAGAAATGGAGGGAAAAAGCTGATGTAGTAAGACCCTCCCGTAGATGCATAAGTAGGAAAAAATTAGTGAACGGAGAAGATGACATCCGTTATTAGACAGTGACGGAAACCTCGCGATATTAAAGAAAAGACCGAAGGGCCCAGGTGGAAAGGACGCGCAGGGCACCGAGTCGGGAAGGTGAGAGAAGACCCACACCTGCGCATGTTCGAAGGCATCGGAGGACACGAAGCACCGAGAACATGGTCGGAGAGAAGGCGCGCGGCACCTGCTGAGAAGTGAGCAGACACCGGCCCGGCAAACGGAACGCAGGAAGGCCACCGAGTCCGATTTCCGGGTGTCGGAGCTGGGGAGGGGGGCTCGGGGTCAGGCTGGGTCCAGACAAGTATGACTTCACCTAACCGTCAGCTGAATGGAGACTCCCCGGCATAAAGGGCCGGGGGGGGTTGGCACGCTAATTCCTCCTTGAAAACATACTTGGGGGCTGTGACGTCTAAGGAGAGAAGGGAAGTCGCGCACACGTGATGTGATGTGCAAGCGAAGGTATGTAAATAAAGTAGTACATTCTATTGTGTTCTCAGGAAGCTGGGACCAAACCCAAGACAACGTCAGTAACACAGCAGGGGGGAGAAACACGCGGCCAGAAACCGAAGCCCCAGCTCAGGGTGACAGCGGCTCCGCTCGCGGCCTGTCGGAGGCCCAAATGGCTGGAGGGACAGCTAAGGGACGGTTGGAGGAAGGGCCATGCTCGGCAGGGAAACATCTTGTTCCAGGGAGAGGTGTAGAAATTGATTTACGGAAGAAATCGGTAAGACAAGCAAAATTAGAGATCATCATCAAATCAGGAGAAACATAAAAAGTTTAACGGTAGATAAAGTATGTTCCAAGCCACCAGAGAAACCCTACCAAGTTAGAAATAACAAGGAGGAAAAAGAAATAAAAATAAAATTCAACAAAGAAAACAAAACAGCAGGTATCAGTAATGTCCGTAAGGGTAAAGCGCGCCCAGAGACAACCTTCGTAGATTTGTTGGGTGAAGGAAAAGCAAACAAACGAACAGATCCAGGAATTAGTTCTTACGAAGAGACACTGAAAACAAATCTATGCCACAGTTTTGAAAAGGAAGGACTAGGAGAATGATAAACTGTCAAACAGAAACCAAGAGGAGACTTCAGATACCGATTTTGTCAGTAAGGAAAGCGGAATTTAAGGCAAACTCGTTACAAAGGACCCACAGGGGACACTTGATTTGACGATGTAGGTAACGGTGACACTGGGCACACGCAGGGTCGGACGCACAGAACGCACACTTCGGAGGACACAGGGGTGGGAGGTGTGGGGAGAACATTGTGGGGACCCACCCTGACTTCCACTACAAATACCACCTCAGTGAAGCCTGAACTTCCTCTGGACGTAATTGTCTGTCCACGACTCATTAAAATTGTAACCCACTAAAATAAAGAAGAGCTTCAAAATTCCATATATGAAGAAACAAACAAAAATATATTATATAAGCCTGGTGTTAAAACAAACATGAAATAAGTCTGGGGAATGGTTATACGTGAGTAACAGTGGCCCACAGCACGCCAGTTTTTGTGGGAAATTGCTAATGTGCATGAGGAGGCTTATAACTGATCACGTTTACTAGACAAAAAGAAAAAAAAAAGACAACAACAACAACAAAAATCCTAGAGAGATCAGCCTGCAAATCAAAAAGTCAGAAAAAAATAAAAGCAAGCACAAAGAAGTAGGAAGAGGATAAAAACGTGCAAAATCAATAAAACTCAGAAACAGTCAATAACGTAAATACGACAAAATGTGTTCCTCTGAAGCGTTAGTTAAAAAGATAAGCTCTGGCAAAAGGACATTTAAAAATAATATTGAAAGAAAAAAGAAATAATAGCGATACAACTGATGTAAAAAGAGAAAGAAGACAACTAGTTGAAATAAATTTCTGGAAAAAAATCACTAACTATCAAAATGGTCTGAAGTAATAGAAAAATGGAGTACACGGGTAACTGTTGAAGAAATTAAAATGATAATCAAAGCCTTCCCCGGGTGAAAAAATTATTATTTGAATAAATTGAGTTTTACTCAACTCTCAGAACAGCTCTTGCCCTCCCAAGGAGACGCCAATGTTCAGAAGGTCCGGAGAGCTGAGAACACGGGCTCCCGCCCACCACGAGAGGAGTCGAGCTGTCTTACTTACCCACCACTGGTCTCGGGGCCCTCTTGCCATAGACTTTGACTTGAGGGTCAAAGCTTTGTCATTGCCAATAAATGCCATTCCATTCTCAAGTCTGTGCCTGCTGCACCCTGACCCCCGTCTCCCCTCTTTCCAGGCCCGCCCCGCCCCGGTTCCCTGACCGCCAAGTGGTCCTCAGGCTCCACTCTCCACTGCCCTCATTTTCATCACCCTTGTCCACGGAGGCCCCCGTGTCCTCATCATCTGTGTAGGTTCCACCGCTGACCCTAACCACCGCGCCCACCAGTGCATTTCAGCCCCCGCCCCTTCCTTGCTTCAGGATACTCGTCAAAATCACAGATAAACTAGAACTTCCTGCCTAATCCTTGCTCACTTCAATTCAGCCTAAATTTTGGTGGAGAAAAGCCAACCATCCTTCTGGTCTCTTATTAAAGGTCACAGACCTCAGGGGGGCCCTTGGTACTTCTTGCATTTACACTGTATTTCTGTGGTTCACCTGAGGGTTCACTCACCGCGATGACTGCTTCTCGTTTACCTTCAGTCCTGGAAAGCAGCGGGTGTCCCCTTCTCACTCTCAGTCTTGCCGGATCGAGCGAGTCTGTCAACGTACTTGCACTCATTGCTTCTCTCCATAGGCAAACGTTTGTACACAATGCTCCGCCTACCCGTCACCCTCCTACCTCCTGCGGGCCCCCGCCAAAGGCCACCCTCCCCGCAGTGCGCTCCGTCTCCCGGATCCCGTCGCGGACATTCCTCCTCCTTCCCGTGCCCCTGAGCGGTCCGTTCCCCTGAACCGGATCCCAAACCACATCCATGTTACAAGTGTTCCCAAACCACATCCATGTTACAAGTGTTCCACTTCGGAAATAATACAAAACACTGAGGTCTCTCTATCTATAAGCCCGTAGACCTGGCTTTAAAAGTAAAGATCCTTGACAACGTGGTCAAGATTCACTCCCATTTTCACTCGAACCCAGTCCTACCATCTTGGCGCCCCTACGCCTCCCCTCCCCCAGCCACCGGCGGCCTCTTTCTTGCTGTTGCGGTCACCGGCGGTCTGCGTTCTCTCGCGTGGCCTTCCCAATGTACTCGACAAACCGCATTCAGCAGTCTCACAGCCCCCGCTGACATATGTTCTTTTGTCTCCCGCGGTGGCCGACTCCATCGGCTCTCCTCCGTCTCACTCAGCTCCTCGGCTATTTCCTTCTGCGTCCCGGGTCTCACCTTCTTCCCCACACCTACTTCTCACGCAGCTTTCCCAGCTCCAACTCCAGGGACTCTGTTTTGTTTCCTTGGAGTTTCCCTGCCCCCCTTTTCTCTCACACCCCAAATTGGTTCCACCAGAAAATCTTCAGAGGTCCACTCTCAAAACACAGCCCTACTCTTGTTTCTTACCATTTCAGCTGGTGCTTGGTCCAGTCCTGAGCCCCATTCCTTCCAGTAACTGCAGAGTATCAAGCAGGTCCCCTGACTGGTTATTGGGAGAGGAGTCAGCTTCGCTATCCTGGAGAGCCTTCTGCAGTGTTCGTCAGAGGCAAGCACCCCCGAATCAGGAATCGGAGAAGTGCGCCGCGTTGTTTGTGGGAAGAGCATTTGGAAGAAACCCAGGTGCCCATCCCTTGGGGAACAGGTAAGTACAATGAAAGCACATGGTTGCATCTGAGGCCAGAGCGTGAAGCAAGTGAGATCTTGAGCGCGTAGCATTGGGTGGAAAAGCAACACGGGATCTGTACCACAGAATTATCTGTATGGTTTAAAATCACATTGACACTGTGCGTCTTTCAAGGATACATTTGTATCCAAGGACATTTAATACACACACTGGAGTTAGGGTCTGGGTACGGAAATGACTGTGTCCGTGTGAACAAGGAGATAGAAGGAAGCGGAAGGTCCTCGGCCAGAGTGGGCACTACAGGTCGCTCTCTCACCCGAATCTCTCCCCAGTGGGAGAGAGAGGAAATCAGGGGAAAACTTTTCTCAATTAGCTTAACCCAGTCTCTGCTTTAAACACACACATGCCATCGTATCTAGTCCTAACCGGGCATCAGGCATTCTGCAGAAACTAGACACTTAGGGGACTCCAACTGTCAAAACCCCTCTTTTATAGAAGAGCAGGTTTTCTAGAATGTCCTCTTCCTGAATAAGTTATGAAAAAATACCTGCTGCTCACTGCACACATGCCCTCATGCCTTCATGCACACACACACACGCACGCACGCACATGCACTCATGTGCACACACACACGCAACCGCACACACATACATGCACACACACACACACACACACACACAGAACTCTTTAAGGGCTAGAAAAAAAATCTGAGTAAAAAGAGACCAGAGCTGCGTAAGGGTCAGCATAGAAGTCAATGTGACAAAGTTTGGGGACAAATGCTAGTAGTGGCACCCTAGTTCTGGGGGTTAACGGAGTCCCTTAGTGGGAAGAGACTGGGCTTTGAGTGTGTTTACAAAGCAGCCTCATTGAATTCAAGCTGCTACACAGAGCTAGGATAGAAGCAACTGGAGGTTCAGAGAAATGGTGGGTGAGAAATGCCTGATTGCCTGCTTGCAAGAAAACCCTGAAAAAACACCTCTAACTCCATTCTTTTCCAAAGGAAACAGCGTCCCCTCAGAATATGGGGTCATGAGCTGTAGATCATGAGCTGTAGGGTCATGTCCTGTAGGTCTGGTGTTTAATGGTAATGACCCTCTGTTCAGGGAACCTTCAGGCTGAGGCATCCTATGAACCTTCTCCAGGCAGGTGACATCCAGTATATTGTAGGGCAGATCCCCTCAGGAGCAAATAATCCTCAATTCTGTTCCCTACAGATTTCTGTACATTACACTTGGCCAAGCCCTAGCTCACGATAAAAAAGAAACCACCGCACAGTAAGGATACAAGTCTCTACAAAGCCCCAAGTGACTTGTTTCCATTCTGTAAGTCTTCACATACTGTAAGGATCAGATTTGAAATGTAAAATGACCAAGAAAATGGAATATGAGGGAGAGAATCAAGAAAAGCTGATAACTGAGAATTTTTCAGAAGTGATTAAAATTTATGAAATCAGAAGAAAGTAGAACGATGTCCTTAAAAGAATGAGAAAAACGAATGGCAGTCTAGATTCCTATACATAATAAAATTATCTCAAGATCAAGAGTGAAATAAGGAGGTTTTTTAGGAAACCAGAAACGGATAGATTTTATAGCCCCAGATACTTCCTAGAGGAGCCTTGGCAAGAACAGCTTTAGAGAGAATCAAAATCACCTCCAAAATAGTGTGAGAGCAAGTGGCCTGGGAGCAGGGGAGAAAGGTTAGCCAACATTGGCTTCCAGGACGGGAACTGAAATGTCTAATTCATCGTGATAAAATTAATACTAAGATCCTATGGCCAACAGTAGCAGGTGCGCCCCATGGAGGGTGATGGGAGAGATCCCCAGGTCTTTGTCTCACTCGTGAGGAGACTAACTGAGTTAACATTAGGCGTGCTATTTTAAATGGAAATATATAATAAGCATAAATAATATATATGATAAACAAAATATTCTGTCATATACATGAAACATAAGTGAGGGGCGCCTGGGGGGCTGAGTGGGTTAAAGCCTCTGCCTTTGCCTCAGGTCATGATCCCAGGGTCCTGGGATCGAGTCCCACATCGGGCCTCCTGCTCTGCAAGGAGCCTGCTTCCTCCTCTCTCTCTGCCTGCCTCTCTGCCTACTTGTGACCTCTCTCTCTGTCAAATAAATAAATAAAATCTTTAAAAAACACAAAAACCTAAGTGAAGGGAGAAGAATAAAGTGATCCAGAAAGCAGAAGACCAAATAGAAATCATACAGTGCAGTGGTGGAAATAAATCCCAGGATATCAGTAATCGCAAAGAATATATTTGGGAAGTAAAAGATGGAAATTTCCAGATGGGATTTTAAGAATCAAACTATATGCCTTTTGTAAGAGATAAGCCTAAAGCACAAGAATATCAGAATTTCTCAGGTTATTACCCAAAAACCAGGCACCAGGCAAACAACCACCAAAACAAATCCAATAGAGTCATATTAATATCAGAAAACAAGGCTAAAAGGCAAAAACCATTATTAAAGATGAAGAGGGTCGTTATATCTTAATTTAAGTTTGAACTGCCCGGGAGGGCGTACCCATTGGAACTGTTTATGGATGTGATAGGAGAGCGGCTCCTATGAACCCAGACATGGGACAGGGTTCGGGGAGTCCAGAAGAGCACCGTTGGCCAACGGGGAGGCGCCCGCGGGACCGGGTGAGCGCCCACTGGGTCGGGGGGAAGCGCGCAGCTCAGGGAGCTCCAGCAACACGACTGACACGCTGGAGGCAACGGCCAGGCAATGAAAACTGCTGGGCAGTCTGGGGGCTCCGTTGTTTTCGCTCCAAGAACGCTTGCACGACTCTCAGGCACCGTGTGCGGCGCAGCAGAAGCCTCCCTCCGTTCCAGCGTCGGAACGAGCCCGCCTGCTCCTGAATTACGGTGCCGACGGCTCGTAAATCACAGAGGCGGGGAGGAAACGGATTGTGCTTTTAAAACATGTAGTTCGCAGGTCAAGCGTCATGGAAGAGAAGCCAGAATGCAAACGGAGGGCGCGAGGGTGAGTCCCGAGACCCGCAGGCGTCGCGCAGGCCGGGCGTGGGGCAGGCCGGGGGTCGCGGGGGAGTCCGGGACGCTGTCAGAGCCGAAGGCGGGCGAGGCGCAGGGAGCTCAGCCGGCCGTGCACGAATTTAGGAAAAGCAAAGCAACGGAAGTCTGCAAAGTAGAAGGAAGGACGAGGTAGAGGTGAGAAGGACACGGAGTAGGCAGGGTCCACAAGGTCAAAAACACAGAACAGGCAGAGTCCACAAGGTCAAAAACTGGTTCTCAGAAACAAGGGCGGGTAAACCTCCCACGAGATGGATCAAGATCATGGGGGGCGGGCGGGGGAGGGGAAGGAATGGCCGACGACAGGCCGCAGAGAAGAGCCCAAGTAGAGATTGAAAAATTTTTTTAATTGTAAAAATCTAAACGAAATGGACAAATTCCTAGAAATACACTGAAACTGGTGTTTGAAAAATCTGAGATTGTCTCTATTCACATTAGAAGGCTGGAACCATCTCGTAAGCACCCAACGATTTGAGTCAGTCTTTAAAAATCTTCCCTCAGAGAAAACAACAGCCCTATGCAAGTTTACAGGTAAATTCTCCCAGATTTCCGAAGAAAATGCAATTATAAACATTTACAAACTCTTCTTGAAAATAAAAAGCGAAAGAAATTTCTTCTGCTCATTCTGGATATCAAAATGAAACAGGCACAGAATGAAAAAATAAAACTTAAGGAGAAATCTCTTTCAGGAACAGAGGTGACTTCCGGACACGACGGTGGCAGTGATGGCAGTCACGGTGGATCGGTGCCCACTCTCCTCCTCATCGTGGGCGGCCCACTTCACGCCTGCGCCCTGGGCTTCCTCACCATCACCCCTCTGCTCACGTTTTGCGGTGAGGGGAGGAGATCCTGGCAGAGATAAGCCTAAAGCACAAGAACATCAGAATTTCTCAGGTTATTACCTGAAAACCAGAGCAACCCTGGGGAGCTTGAAGAAGGAAGACAGATGGGGCCAGATCCTGGGGGCATGAAGATTGACTCGGTGCTGTGGGCTCCAGCCTTTGTCCTGCGTTCCCCTGAAGCTTCGCTGAGAACCAGCGGGAGGCGGGTTGGTTTGCCTCGATCCTACAGAGGCGTAAACAGCCTTGGTCCCTGTCTTCGTGGAGCTGCTGGTCTCCTTGGAAAGACCGACGTAAGTCATATATCCACAAAATGAACACGATTGTGCCAACTCTGGGAAGAAGGAAGAAAAGGCAGTCATGGGGCGCTAGGAAGCTCTACAGTGGGGGGGTCTGGCTTTGCCTTGTGGCTAATGAAGCCCACGCCCAGGCGGTGATGCTTGATTGGAGACTTAAAGGCGTGTGAAGGGTCGGCCAGTCAGAGAGAGGAAGAGGATGGACGTGGGCGGAGGAGACAGTCTGTCCCCAGCCGCACGTGGGAGGGAACAGGTGACCGGAAGATCTGGAATCTGGTGAGGAAGAGGGAGGAGCAGGGCTCAGTCAACCAGGTCCGGTGGCCCCCAGCAAGATGCAGGACTCGATCCCAGGACGCTGGGATCATGACCTGAGCCGAAGGCAGCGGCTTAACCAACTGAGCCACCCAGGCGTCCCTCGACCCCTGCTTCTTGCACCGCGGTGTCCTTGCTCTGTACTTTCCTTGTGCTCCAGGAGCGTAAGCTCACGCTGCTGTGTGATGTGAAGACGTTGTCCAGTGGCTTCAGAAGGAGGAGGATTTGTTAAAACACAGCTCTCATCCCCATGGATTCTGAACTATCTCTGAACTCTGAACTATCCTTCCAGGCTGTGCTGATGGAGTTGGCTCAGAGATCCCTCTTAGAGCGAGCCTGGCCTGGATGTGATGTCGTCACGTGTGGGTTCAGAATGACTGTGCTCCCTGTGCGATTATTCATCATCAGACAGAGGCCCGAGGACACTGTGTTCTTGCTCACTCAGACAGGGCATGCTCATCGAGGACTGAAGGCAGAAGCAAGGTCTCGCGCAGTGTGAATGCACCAGTAAAGACGCTTGTCTCCTCTTTCCGGGAGAGCTCCATATCCCACCGAGGGTAGACCCACGGCGACTGGTGGCATCCCTTGGGCAGCAGGGCGTCCCTGCTCCTTCCTTCTGCAGAGGCCGGCAAAGGCTGCCCTTGGCCATGGGTGCTACGGCAGAGCCAGGGTGGCCCAGAACAGTCTATATTCTACAGGGACAAAGAAGAGAAAAAAAATCTAAGATCTAAACTGTTTTGTAATTTAGATTTTGTTTCCCTTTCCTCAAATCTTTGAGGCTTCAGGCCAAACGGTAGCTGAGAAAAATGAAAAGGAAAAAAATATGGGCATGTATGTTCAAAATCCTATTTTTAAATTGTTCATAATTTGATTATTTTTGCTGGTTCTATTAATCTTCAGAAGAGTGCCTGAATGCAAATGTAAGCACTTTAAGGCATTAAAAATCGTGCAGAAAGAAATCTGAGTAAAGTTCCAAGAATATACAAATGTATATGCAACATATAAATTATAATTTAAGGGCCTTTCCAAGAACATTTGCTTAATAAATAGGAAGGAGAAGAGGAATTTTTGCAATGCTAATTATTATACTACTTTCTCTTTCCAGATTTCACAAGATGCCAGGACATATGCTACAGGTATTCATTTGGATGGAAAAGTAATCTTTCGTGTCTATTTCATGAGAATGGAAGGTTCTAGAAAGTCAAAGCGTGTGGCTCAGAAAGGGTGTCCCACAATGTTGTGAAGACTAAACGGTGTTTGCGTAGTCACGGAAAGAAGTCATATTTACTCAAAGGGAACAGAGATCATGAGAGCCCCAGTCCAGGAAAGGGGCTGGAGCAGGTCCACCTGTCGTTTCAAAAATAGAATATGGAGAGGCCTGGCTCTGACCACGACTGCTTGAACAGGTCTTTCGTTAGAGAAGAGGGTATTACGACGGGGCCACAAGCTTCCTCGGTTACCTCTAAGTATTTGCACTAACAGACCAATGAAGTTCTCAGGTGACCTTCTGGCACCAGGCGGCCCCAGGTCGGGTCTGTGAAATGTGGACGTCACGTGGTGGGGATCCGGGGCCGCGAGCGAGCTCACGTTTTCACCATCTCGGGCTCTCGGCCCCTCCGGCGGCTCTCCTCCTGTTACCTTCCAGAACACTCTCCCTTCTCCAGAGACAGGCACGTTTCAGCCCGTCCCACAGAAATCAGTTCAGGGACCGAGGGGACAATCACAGAAGGTTCCGGAAGGTAATAGAAAACAACCTGGTGAGCGAGGCTGGGCGTTGCTCCCTGCTCAGAACACGTATCCCGGATCTGCGTCTGTTTGCTGCTGTGGTTCTTTGGTGCCGGACTCAGATTTTCCCGACCCTGAACACGGGGATGTGCCTGGTATGTCCCGACTCTGGAACAGGAGCTGTGATAACCCTCAGGCACGGGCATAACATTGCCTTTCGGCCACCATGCCCGCGGCCCCGCATGTGCTAGGTCGGTCGGTGGTAGAAAACCCCAGCTTCTCCACTCGGGTTATTGGGAAATGACGTGCCTGGCGACCCCTGACTCACGTGAGTCCACAGAGAGCGTCAGTCACCCCGGAGAAGGCGGCCCTGGGTAGAGCCCCGTGGTAGAGGGAGCCCGCGGCACCCAGCTCATGCAAGGGTCAACCCTGGGGAGCACAGGGATTGCGAACACAAACCGATCATCAGAATGGAAGGTTCTAGAAAGTCTCATTTTCCATTTCAAGGCGGGAGCCAATGTCACGCTTTGTTAAAAATGGAAACTGAAATCACAAGGGATCATTTAGGCACGCAACCCGAGGGCCAAAGAGCCACCACGGGAGGTCGAGCGGGACACACCCCCAGCCCCCGCGTCCAGCCATCAGACACCTTAGAGCCTCGCAGGTGTGTTACCTGCAAGCAGGTGTCGGCGGAGCCTCAGCCGAGTCTCTGGGAGGAGAAAAAGAATGGCTCCCGCTCTCTTGAAAGTGCCTGCAGCTCTGGGATGTGGACGGAACCCTACATGTGTGATGACGAGTGTCCCTTCATGCGATTAAGTGCTTTAGGTTGATAGTGAGTCAAAAAATACCCAGTTCTATAGGACTTTGTTCACTTTTCTTTCTCACATGTTGTTTTTCCTCCTGCCCTCTCTGCCTCCACCCTGCTCTCCCCTTCCCGGCACGCCTCGTGCCCCCGCCCGGCCACACGCGTTCCCATCCGTCCCCACCACGGGCGCTCTAGAACGCTGAAGGGGAAGGACAGGACCTCGTCCCTCGAGCGCGCTCCTGAGCCAGGGCAGGTGCCTTCTGGCTGCCCCGCTCCTCTGCCTCTCCTCTGTGCGGTGCGATGGAGAACGGACGTCACCCCCAAACGGCAGCTCAGGAGACGAGGTCGCGAATTTTACTCGGAAGATGAGGTTCTAGGGTTCCAGGCAACAAACAGACTTCTTGGATTTTTGTATTTGTTTTTCTTTTATGTGATGTCAGTTTTGATTTTTCAGGAAAACAACATAATTACTTATTTGCTTTACTGGACATTGTGTCATAATTCTTGCTCACAAAATAATAGTAGCATTTTTATCAATCAGATGATTTTGAAAGAGCTTCATGTTTTCGTGTTTTGTTTTTAGTGATTCGTTCATTCTGTCCTTGCATTTCTGCACTGAGAAGCCCCAGTGAAATTGTTGCTTTAGAAGTCCTTGAAATAACTCTTTTCTGTGTGGTTATGTCTGTCACCTCCCCAACACTCATGCTCATCTACCCCGCTGTGTTTTAGGGTTCAGGTACTGCTTTGTAACATCATGTATAATTATGTAAAACATTTACATAGTTCCCAATTAAATCTACAAAATACAGTGCAGACAGAGCAGAACGTCCTGTCCCCTTGACCTAGTTCTATTTTCTCTCTGTACATACAGACAGAGGTGTCTCAGACACACATGTGTTTAAAGTGTTCCATTTAGTTACTTATTGGTTAAATTTGCTTTGGTTAATCATATTTATTTGGTTAATAATCCAGAATTACTGATTATGCCTGTCCAAAGACTGAATGAGTTGAAAGTCATGGCAATCATGTGAACACCTCAGTTTCTGTGGTTCAGAAATTCTGTGGGTCAGCTGGGGAGCGCGCAGCGGGACAGCTGGGCTGAGAGCCCCTGGTGGTTGCGGTCAGGTGCCGCCTGGCACCATAGCAGGGAGGGGGTCGCCAGGGACAGCGGGGCAGCTATCAAAGATCAGTGTTGATGCAGGAAGCTATAGGGGTCCACCCGAAATCATCCCCATTGGCCAATGGACAAGATGAGCGTCAGTAATAGTAACGGCTTTGATGCATCACGTGTTCTAGTCTCCTGGTTCACGTGATGTTTAAAAAGCCTCACTGGCCTTCTTGCTTATTTAAAAAGATGCTAAGAAACAGCTAACTATTAGGGAAAGTGATGAGTAAAGGGGGAAACACCAGCATTTATCCTGCTTTTCCTAAGTGAACACAGTGATCAGAGAATTGATGAGGGAAGTTTCATTTTATGGAGGTATTCTGGTTTTGGCTGAGAGAATTAATGACAGCTCCAGAATATCGACATTTACCCCTCCCACGGGAATAAAGGGTTAACATTATTAGTTGACATCACAGGTACCATCAGTTTCTAACAAGTACGGGCGGCAGGAAAACACGTTACAGAATATTGAGGATTGCAGGATTTTTAATAAATAAATTGCAACAAACAAACAAACAAAAGGGATAAATAACCTAAAAGTTAAGCATCTTAAAAGACATAATCATTGAGGTGTGTGTTTTGTCTTGGATTCTGATTTAGGAAGACAGATAATTGGGGACATTAAAATATTGACACTTAGTATAAATAAGTTACTATTTCTATTTTTATTTAATAGACATATCGCTATTATTTGACTTTTAAAGTCATTCCTTCTCAGCCATTTATAGTAAAATATCTACAAACCACGTGGTCTGATGACTGAAATAACCGGCTGGTGTCCATAGGGGTTGGGGAGTAGAACTGGCGACTTAAATAAACGAACAAGCCTGGCTTAGCTAAGGGTCAGTGAAGCCCAGTGAATGGGCGCAGTGGGAAGTATCCTATTAGTCTCTCCACTCGGTGTGTGGTAAGGATTTCCCCTAATAAAACTTTTTGATCATTTTATGGATTTTTTTTCTTTTTCTATCCACACATATACACATACGGGTATGTGTTCTTTCTATAATAAGAACTATACTGTTTTGTTATTTAATTTATTCTCCTAAAACAGTCCCCTTTTTTTAAGTTACTAAATGCAACATGACTTTTAACGGCAACAGAGGGATACACCACCTCTTGGACGGCGTGTCCAGTTTCTTCATGTTCCACGCTGCTTACCACCAGAGCTAAGTCTTAGTGAACGCTCTTGTTCGTTTTCTGAAGCCCACGTGCTGGGTAGGAGATCCACCATTTTTAGTGTTTTTGCTACTGGTTGGCAATCTTCCCTCCCACGAAGTCTCAGGGTTGCTAATACCTGGCTCACGGTCTACTCTTGTCAAAAGGTTGCTTCACTTTTTATCCTTTTTGTAATTTGGATAGGCGGAAATCTGTGCCCCGTTTCCCTTGCATCCGCCAGGACTTCTGGTCAGAGGCCTGGATGGAAAAAGGGCAGGACTGTACACTTGGAGTCTTCCTACACAAATTAGGACTGAATGCATATTTTTTTTTTTAATTTTTTTTTTTAAAGATTTTATTTATTTGACGGAGAGAGATCACAAGTAGGCAGAGAGGCAGGCAGAGAGAGAGAGAGAGGAGGAAGCAGGCTCCCTGCTAAGCAGAGAGCCCGATGTGGGACTTGATCCCAGGACCCTGAGATCATGACCTGAGCCGAAGGCAGCGGCTTAACCCACTGAGCCACCCAGGCGCCCCCTGAATGCATATTTTAAAAGAAAAGGTCTATGTTTGACATTGAGCATCACTAAAAAGTCATGGTCTGAGGAGTCATGTCACTTTCACATCTATAAGACTTTCTTTCTTTCTTTTTTTTTAAGATTTTAGGTATTTATTTGACAGACAGAGATCACAAGCAGGCAGAGAGGCAGGCAGAGAGAGAGGAAGGGAAGCAGGTTCCCTGCTGGGCAGAGAGCCTAATGCGGGTCTCGAACCCAGGACCCTGGGATCATGACCTGAGCCAAGGCAGAGGTTTTAACCCACTGAGCCACCCAGGCGCCCCTAAGACTATTTCTTTCAAGATTATTTCCCCCCATGCCACTTGTATCCAAATAAAACAATTAACCTAATTTATGAAATCTCTTTGAAAAAGGCAACAGAGGTAAAATATAAACAAGTGAAAATGACACGTAATTCATTAATTTTTTCTTGTTGACTCCTCTGTATACTGATATTTAAAAGTCACGGCGGGACGCTGCTCCTCTCCTGCGACATGGGTGGCTTCCACGGGGCAGCTATCCGCAATTCTGACCCATGACCCGGACACCGCCCCGCGGCCTGCCACTCCCACTCAGGACCTTCTCGTCCCACCTGTGGCCCATCGCAGGCTCTGCAAGAAACAGCTGCCTTCTCCTGTGCATCCGTAGGATCCCGCAGAAAGGGAGAGCACTTGCCCAGCCTCAGGAAGACACCTTGCCATTTCTCTTGCTTTGGTGATGGACTGACCTCACCTTGAGTCCGGAAACTCCGAGGCGTTATCTTGGAACACAAAGCTAAGACTGTTGACGTGGTTCTCGTCGGGTCCTTGCACGGGGGGAGGTTGTCGCCTCTCCAGCAGGCTGCTCTGGTGAGATCCGCCGAGCACAGCCACGAGTCCCCTTTCTCTTCCACCCAGAAAGAAATGCCGATGGATTTTTTTCTCATGAGACAATCAATGGAATATTTCCAATTAATTCATTTTCTTCAGTCTTTTGGAGAGCACACCCCCAGTCTTCCAACTGCGACTTACATTGTGTGGCTTGAGTCCTTTGTCCACACGCCACGGTGGTTTTCCTGCAGGAACAAGCAGAGCTCTGCTCGCCGTGTCTTCCGTCTGCACCAGACTTCCCTCTAGGACACAGCCCCTGTGAGCTGGCCTCAGCTTACCACACGTGAAAGCGCTGGGCTGTTTTGATGCCAGCTGCTTCTAAGCTGGGCCGTTCTATCTTGGATACAAACAATTAGGCTTTTAAAGACCCAAGGGAAGAGTTAAATTTCACTGTCTTAGAGCCGGCTACTGCACCAGCCCTGTCAAACCTTCTTTCCATCTTGGTCTGGCATCCACTAAAATTAGGTGGATCCTGCAGAAACGGTGCGCCTTCACTGTTCAGTTTACCTCCTTTCCCAGTGGCCTGAGGGTCACTGACCCCTGGGAACTCAGACTCTGATTCTGTGCAGCCACAGGCCTTCCTGATTGCCCATTTTTATAAATGAAAATAAGCTTTTTCAACTGCATTGTGGCCATTCCCAGACTTTCATGACCTTCGTCTGTTGGAGAACATGGCTTGAGAGTCATGGACGGTAAGTCCCCCTCGTTCACAGACTCTGTATTTGCAAATTAGCCTATGCACTAGGTTTTTTGGTGACCCCCGAACTCTACAGCCACAGAGCTCTTGTGGTCATTAGCAGACGTGTGTTGAGCAGCCGGACGTTGGAGTTGTTTGTGGTGCACGTTCCGAACGGAGGCCAAGCAGAGGGCCCTTGCTTCCTGTTTCAGCTCTCATAGCGTGAATGAGCCTACCTTTTGCAGTCTACTTACTGCCATGTTTTTCACATTTCTGTGTGTGATTTCACTGCTGTGCAATGGTCCGGCCATCGTGCTGAAGTGCTGTCTACTGGGGAAAACACAGGAGGTAGTTGAGTTTCTGCAAGCAAGAGCTGCAGGGCTGTTGGCCCTGAATTTAGTGTTAATGGATCAATACTATTACTACATAAGGCACCTTTAAAGAGAAAAACACATAGGTCAAAGCTATGCATTGATCCGCTGATGAGAAAGCGGTGGCTGGAGCCTCGCAGGAACCTAACCCTGAGTTTCCCTTAAGAGCAGCACAACTCAAGCTCGTCTAGACCGTCATGAAGAGTCAACTGTCCTTTGTCCTTTGTCCCTACACCAGGATTTGTCCCCCTGATCCTCTCGTCCCTCATGCGGCTTTTTCAGGGGTATAATTGTGTCCCTAGATAAAAATAACCCGAAGTGGGACAACAAGGATAAATTCACGGCCACCAGTGTCCAACCAGGGAGGGCAGGAAGCTGTGCCTGACGCCAGAGAAGCAGAGACCCAAGATAATCCGTAACTGCCGGAGCGGGCGCTGTGCCCGGCCCCGTGGGGAGACCGCGGGTGCACTGTCTCCTCGCAGACCCACATAACCGCCCTGTCAGGTGGGAATCGCTGCCCTCACGGATCACGTCTGATGACGCTGACGTTTCGGCGGGTTAGGTAGATGGCCAGGGTGACACAGAGGGGACCTCAGAACGAGATTTGAAATCTCATCTAGTTCCAAAGCATACACCGTAAACCACCCACCTCCTCTGCAACGTTGGAAGGAAGTACAGTTGCTTTCTTCCCGGCGACGACGCCTCCCCTGGGCTAGTACCACCGCGTCACCAGCCTCCCATGTGAGAAACTGAAAATACTGTCCTGCAGTCGTTACTTGAACATTTCAGCCTGCTTGACGGCTTGAAGTCTGTGAAGTTGTGTGTGCGCGCGTCTGTGTGTGCGTGAGTGTGCACGTCCGTGTGTGAGTGTGCACGTCTGTGTGTGAGTGTGCACACGTGTGTGTGTGGAACAGAAACTCAGAGGCAGCGTAAGTGGAACGAATGATCACCGCGAGCAAACCTGTGTCTGGCAGAACAGACCCATCGAAGAGGGGCCCGTTTTAACGTGGACACTGGAAGGGAAAATGGAGTCGGTCTCGCCCACCGACTTGCTGTTGGACTGCCATCATTTCATCAGTTTCAACCTTTGACGGCCTGGCTGTCAAGTAACCCCATAATAATTTGGTCCTATATATCTTAAAAGTGTGAAAAACGTTTCCTGGGTCTGGAAACGTACCTGCAGAGACCTCCGTTCCCTCGTGGTAGCGGCGGGTGGAAGGAATTCCAGAAAATTGTTGGATAATGTTACACCAATTCTCCTGTGATAAATTCAGACCCACATTTAGGTATGACTTCTATAAAAAAGACTAATATCATCTTCTTTCTTAGCATCAGATAATAACCTCATGAAGAAATAGGAGGAAAAATCATTTAATTCTAGAGAGCATCTGTACAATAGGTGAGCAGCATATGGAGTGAGAAAGGGCGACGTCCTTAGAAGGAATAACATTCCTCTGCCCATTGTGCGCTTTGTCATTGCTGGACGAGATACTCTTTTAAAATAAATCGTACATCACGTCATCACAGAAGGGCCTGTCATTAAAAGGAGGAGCATTTATTACAGTCAAACAAAGGTAATATTCTTCTTCGTGATGTATCTGCAACGCTGTCCCCTTTCCTGTAGGGCATGAGTCAGGAGACGCGGAAGGACTAGGGTAAAATGACCAGTACTTTATCCTTCGCCCAGTCCCAGATGGGTCCCAGATCTTACCATAAAGGTGTAAGACATCGTGGGCTTGTTTTTCACAAGGTGAGTAGACATCACTAACGTGGTAACATCCCCTTGGCAGTGCGTTAGCTCTACGCTGGCTTTTAATGTTTGTGGCTAAAATCAAGTTTATATTTCTGCACAAACACACTATGTCATCAGCTTTATATGGTAACTGACGTCAGTCTGCAGCTGATTAATAGCCAGTGATTAAAAATAAATTGTTGAACGACATGTCATTAAAATAATACCTAAAATATCCTCAGAAATCATCAACAGGGTCAGCCAGTACCAATATCGGTCTGTGTTGCAATGAGGCATCTTTCCGTCACCCTTCCCGATCCCTCAAGCCTTCTAGAAAACACAATTTCTGTGAAATCTAGACTGTCAGCGTGAAGAGAAGGTTGGCAGAACACAGGGTCCTGTTGCTAAGCGATCCCTGGCGAACGGATACGTGTACATCACGGCATTGGATGACATCTTCGGGAGAGGAGAGACTCCAGCGCGACGGGAACGCGTCGTTTCCTGGACAGGGGCAAACGCCGCAGGAGCCGGGGCTGGGGTCCGTCCTGCTGCCCAGAACCCGAAGCCGCCTCCATCAGGAAATAAAATTAAGTTCTACGGAATTTTAAGGGTCTAAGTACTTCCTGTCGGTGTCTACCCTTGCTTCACCTTTGAAAGGGAGAGAGTGAGGATTGTGTCGTGGGGGGGGGGGGGACCCGTGTACAGACTTCTTGAGTGCCAAAGAGAAGGGAACAACATCTCTAACACTGCTACACTACACGTACCAAGGGGAAGTCGGCTGGTCAAATCCCAGGGGCCTGGGGATTTTTAGTGCCAGGCTCTTTCCAATCAGATGTGAAAAGGATCAGAGATCAGCAGGTACAAGCCCCCATGTTACCTCCAGAGACCAGAGTGTGGAGACAGTAGAGGGAGAGAGCCCACAGTCCCATGGCTACGCCACGACCCACTAGGACCTGCGTCTAACCTTCACACCCCCGAGAGCCACCCCTCAATATACAGCAAAATATCCATGAATTAAACCGAAGACACTGATCTCTGAGAATCATAGAACTTTAATTTATTATCTCTTTAATTATGGTTAAAGTTACCCTTGCAGATCCCGCAAAGACAGTTTCCACATTACAGAAGCGTAAAGCAGGGGTGCGACTCGAGCGCCACCCGCCTTCCTCCCGCCGCTCGTCCCCTCGGCCGGCTCCGGCTCCGGGTGCACCTGTAGTCCGAGTCCCGGTGCCGCCCCGGCCGGGCCGTCCTCGCCTGCCCGGTGACGTCCGCCGGCCCGGTCCGCACCCGCAGACCCGATGCGGGTCATCGAAATCTGCACCCCTGACGGCGGAAAACACTTCGGACAAGGAAGTTCTTCTGAAATTGAGTCATTCTCTAGGAGACCAACACGGGCCTGACCCTTAGACATGGCTGTGACGAAGCGCGCGTTCCTAGCCCGCTGCATTTCCGTGGGCGCCGCTTCACCCAAGGCAGACAACAGCTTGAATGAAGCTTCCTGTGCTTCTTGACCCTCCACCGGCGACCCCTGTGAGACTGGGTTGCTCACAGCGGGCGGACCCCAGGGCAGAGATGGTCATCGGAGCTGAAGGCCGGGCTCGAGGCTTGCAGGCCCCTCCTCTGCGGCCGTTCGCCCTGAGCGGGAAGACTGGCTGTGACCCGCCTGGCACGAAACTGGACGAGTGACCGTCTCCAGATTGCATCTTCATCTGTAAAATGTGGAAAATAGGACGCGTGGCCTGCCAGGGCTGTTAGAAGAAGTAAATGAGTTTGTGCGTTTGAAGAGCTTAGCGCCAGACATACTTGCTTCCTTTCTCGGCTGGGGAATGAGGGCCACTGCAAGGCCCCCTCGCAGGGCGCGTTGTGGGACCCACACGGAATGCGTAGGGAAAGGGCGAGATTAGGCCCAGGACCCTTAGCTGGGAGAGCGAGCGGAACAGGCCTCCCTTTTAGTGACCTGAAGAGAAGGCGGCGTCTGTGCCGTGTCAGGTCGGGCTCCATCAGGTCAGGCTCCGTCAGATCGGGCTCCGTCAGCCCCGCTCGGCTGATCCAGATCACGGCTTACCCGAGGTTTCGAGAAGGAGATGCGCCTCGCTCGAGATTAATATCCCACAGAGTCCACGTTGTAGGTCTCCTCGGCCATCCTGAGGCTCTAGGATCCGTCCACACAACACGGCCGCGTGACCAGATCCGTGTGACATGTTGTGTGCTTGTCCATCTCATATTGACCCAAAGTGTGTCTTCAGAGCATGTTGGGTAGGCCTCGGGCCAGTCGACAGAAACTATAGTGTGACGCAGTGTCCACGTCCAACCGTTGATCTTAGTGGAAGAAAACGGTCGTTGGAATTCATTCTTTCACCACCATTTTCAATTCGCAGGTGCTATGCGTTATCGAAAGATAGAAATATAACTTAGCTGGATTCGCAGTCATCAAATGAGCAAAAGCAGACTCGGTTATCACAAAGATCGCCGGTTTGGTGTTCTTGCACTCAGGGACACAACGCCAAGTTTAGGGCCCACTTATTGCTGCTAATTTAACATTTCACAACCAAACTCTGTAAATCCATCAGATTTGATACCTAGTAAATAATTATCTTTTTTTTTTTTAATTTTGTACAAATGTTTCAAATAAGAGGTTACTCTGTTTTAAAGCACTACGGTCTGCAATGGACAATTATTTAAGTGTTTATTTTGGAGAGGGGAAGAGATAAGTCAGGAAAGGAGGCATGAGGGCTTAGGACAGGTGCTCTCACTTGCCACAAACTGTCCAGAGATGGTGGGGGCAGGTTTGTATTTTTGCCCTGGTCACAAAGAAACTAAACTACAAATTCTTTTAAAGGTAGAAAACAGTGAAACACTCCTCTCTATAATTACCAGTATTTATGCCCCCTGCAAAAAATTAAATTCTAGGATTAAAAAAAAAAAACACCCTAACCATGTACTGCATAGGAAATAATGATAATAAAATGAAGTCTATGAAAATCTGTGCCACACAGCTGAAACAATATTCAAAGGACAATTGATAAGCGTAAGCATTTATTTGTATTAACAAACAGGGTGTGTAAGTCATATAAATCAGCATGAAATTCTACAAATAAGAACACTGTAGCTCACCTAATGTAACATATGGAGAGCACCAATAAATATACAAATAGAAAGGTATGAGTCGGCAGAGAAAAACTAGTTGAAGCAATTGTTCAAAAACAAAGATCTTTAAAAAAATTTAAAACTGGATTCACTCATAACTAACTTATTCATGGAGACCAATAGGCTAAAACACAAATGCATGTGTTTTTCGAGGATTCCTAAGGGAAGACGGACTTACAAAAAAGATCACATCAATTATAAAAGAGACTATTTTGATCCCAATGATGCACACAAATTCAAGAATCAGGATAAATGGCTGATTTGGAAACACTAATAGAACTGACCTCAGAGCAGACTATCAAAGGAGAAAAAACCAACAGTTGACAAATCATATGTCTTAAAACGTAGCAGAGGAATTCCTTGGGGATTTCTGGCAATCTTTCAACATTCGGATAACCTCTGTACCCTTTAAACTGCTTCAGAGCACAGACAATAATTCTGCATTCTTCTTTTAATGCCAACATGGATAGCAAAAAGGGAAAGAAAGAGAAGTCACAGGTCTGTCTCACTGAGGAATAAAGAAGTGGAAATACTAAATCAAATATTAGCTTACAGAATCCAAATTTATATAAAAAAATGCTATGAAAAAGTAGAGGGGTCTATTTTAAGAAAAATGATTCAATATCAGAAAACCTATCAATGCAAGTTCTATACAAAAGTAGTAAAGAAAACAATCACAGGGCGCCTGGGTGGCTCAGTGGGTTGGGTGGCTCAGTGGCTCAGACCTGAGCTGAAGCCTCTGCCTTCAGCTCAGGTCATGATCTCTGCTCAGTGGGGAGCCTGTTTCCCTTCCTCTCTCTCTCTGGCTGCCTCTGTCTACTTGTGATCTCTCTCTGTCAAATAAATAAATAAATAAAATCTTAAAAAAAAAGAAAAAAGAAAACAATCACGAGCTTACCTCCATTGAAGTTGAAAAGGCACTTATTAAAATTAAAATTAATTTTTTAATTTTAAAATTTTAAAATTAAATGAAATTAAAATTAAATTAAAATTTAACCTCTATTCTTAATTGAACAAAATATATTCTCAAAATAGGGATAAACAGAAAATAAATAGATATGAATATTTCTATATATCAATCCAAAAGCCAGGATGGTATCATGCTTAAAAGGCAAACCTGAGGAGCCCTTCCATGAACCTCAGCCACCAGTGGCAACCTTGGCTGTGCCCACCCTGTGTACCCCTGGTTTGGAGAAACCAGCCGCATTGTCAGGTGAGAGGAAGGAATGAGAGGTGCAAATTTAGGAAGGAAGGGGCAAAAGTTAATTCATAAAGAGAGTCAATATACACTATACCTATGAATTTAATAACTAATAAGGATGGTATTTGTTGTCTTTTAGGAAAAAACGATTTGATTATTATTTAACAAATGGTGTTGGAACAATTGAATCTCTACCTTCAGGAAAAAAAACAATGAACTGAGATTCCCTTCCTCATTGCCAACATCAAGATAACTTTCAGCTGGAGTCAATGTTTATTAAAATCAATAACAAAGGGGCGCCTGGGTGGCTCAGTGGGTTAAAGCCTCTGCCTTCAGCTCAGGTCATGATTCCGGGGTCCTGGGATTGAGCCCCACATCGGGCTCTCTGCTCAGCAGGGAGCCTGCTTCCTCCTCTCTCTCTGCCTGCCTCTCTACCTACTTGTGCTGCCAAATAAATAAATAAAATCTTTTAAAAAAATCAATAACAAAAATAAACCCTGATAAACACACAGACAATACAGGTTCCCATGAAGACTTCGATCATAATTATTCAGGAAGGAGGAAGTTTTTCTAAGTACATGAAAAACTCAGAAAACTGAAAGAATGGATGGATAAACTTGTTACATTATACTTTTTAGAACCCTTCATTAATAAAAACACCAAAAAATAGACTAATGACATATTTCAGGAAAAAAAAAAAAGAAGGCAAAGTCCAGTGCTGTAAATTTAAAGTGTCAGACTAGCCGACCTCTCAGTTTGGTCCCTCTTTAAATTTCTACTCACTTGATGCATTTCATGTAATTCACAGGTATGAGCCACACACACAGGCTTACTCCAGCACACAGAACCAGACTTGTGTTGAGGTCCTTCCCCTAAAAGAATCAAGAATGCCGTTGAAGCAGAAAGATAACCACATGACACAATTAAAAGACTTTGAAAGTTTGATCTCGTCATGGCGTCAAGGGTCCCAACAGTTCTGAACCTCCCCAAATGCCCAGATAAAAGAAGCGGTTAAATGGTTAAAGAAGAACATTCACTGGCAATGTCTACAATAAAATGAAATAACAAGGGGCCACCACCAAACCTGGACACAAGTCACTGGACCAAGCAGTCCACACCCACCCAGCACCCACGTGGGAAGTCATGGAAGCAGCACTAAGGACTGTGGCCAGAAGAAGCCCTCAACAGGCCAATAGAGGGGCTGAGCGTTGTTGATCGGGGGTGTTTGTCCTGAAGAGGTGTGAAGGGTCTGCGGTCAGATCTGGAGACAGGAGCTAGATTCCAGGAAGCCTTGGAAATGAATTCCCATGAGTCTTCCGGGGCAGGCAGCATACAGAGGAGCAACCTCGGGAGAAAGCATAGTTGACGTCAGTAATAACTATAGAGTAGAAGCAAGAGGGCAGGTCCAGACCAAGATGAGGGAGAGGGACAGAGGAGGACATGGGGTCCAGAAGGGAAGCTGCCATGTTCTAGAAAACTCTACGAATCAGCACAAGAAGGAGGTCTTCCTAAGTTGACAGACTTAGAACTATGCCAATGTTATAAATATAACATTGACAAATCTGGGGAAATTTCTTCTCTCATCTCTTCCTACAGAATCAACTAAAGAACACGTTTCAGGCAACCAAAGTGACTCCAGAAAATTTGAAGTAAGATGCGTGTAGTCACTAAAGGAAATCAGACTAAGTGAGAATCAGAGAGCCTGGCACGAAACTCTTACGGGGCCCGACAAGGACAGCGCGAAGGACTAGAAAGGACGGGGCAAACGTTGGAGAGAGCATTTGGATACATGTATAAATTTTATCTGTTTCCTCATTAAAATTGGGGCAGGCAGCTTAGTATTGCTATTCTGAGACCATTGTTTCTGCGACATGGGAAAGCGAGTGGTTACGGGATGTTCTAAGTTTCTCATCATCCGCATCTTTCAGAGCCAGGATTCTTGGCCTGGAAGAAGCAAACAGGTATTTAATATAGAATAGGTCAAATACAAACCATTTCAACCTGAATTTAAATTGAAAACTTTGACATGCATTTGAGGAATAGTTTATGATTAAAAAGATGATTAAATCATCTATCAAGTGTCTACTTTTAAACTCTTTCTGCTGAAAAGACTTAAAAACAAGGGTCCACCGGGGGCAATGAGCACTCCTGATGCCAAGACGGTGGCCTTGTGCTGCCATTTCTCATGAAATAAAACCAGGCTTCTCGAAGAAGTGGCGGACCCCAGATCTGCAGTGGGAGACTAGTGCAGCATCGAACATCTTGAGTACCAGACAGCAAGGAAGCTATCAGGCTCGGTAGGACCAGGTCAAGAGACTCAAGACCCAATTTCAAGAGGCTTCTACAGACCAAAATAGGAAAATCTGAACTTCAAAAAGGATCAAAATTCAATGACTTGAAACCCAGCAAATAAAGTCTTAGTTTTGTGATGATATAAAAAAAATAATAATCAATTGCATTTTGGAGATGTCTTTGAAACTGGATACATGTAAGAGAAGAAACAGGTGTTTGTCCTGGTTTTTCAAAATTCAAAATGTAGCACCGGATAATCAAGTTAAGAGATGAGAAAATGTTTCTTGCTTTAAAATGATTCCAAATGATTTTTCACACAATAGAATTGAAATATCATCATTTTGCAACCCCTGAGTGGAAAGAATAGCTACCACCAAAAATGGAGGACATTTCAGGGATCTTGTGCCTTCTGACGAAACGTGTGACATCACCCGTGCTCCTGCCACAGGCGTTAAACTAGGTTCAGCTGTCCGTTTGCAGGAAAAGCAAAGGACAGACGCGCATGCTGGGCTGCACAAAGAAAACGCAACTGGCAAAATCCAGAAAGCGAGAGTCCGTACACGCCGAATAACATAGCCCGGATCTTCTGAACCATCTGACTTCGGGGAAATAAAAGATGAGCAAGGCAATGTGACTAGAAAGAGACCTTTAAAGAACATAAATTAGTTCTTTGATGGGCAGACCTCAATAATGGCAAGTGGGGGTGCACGTGCATGAATAAACCGTCAGGAAAGGCAAGGAAGTCGTTCCCGCAAGATTTGGGGAGGAGAAGGAGCCTTTGAGAGGGGCAGCTCCTGGGAGGGCTGCTCCGGAGTGTGACAACGGTCCGTTCTGTTTATTAATGGCAGTAGGTGCCTTATAAATAGTTCACTGAGCTATATCTTTGTTCTGGGTATTTTTCTGTATATAGGCTTTATTTTATAGTTAAAAATTTTTTAAAGATTTTGTTTATTCTAGAGAGAGCAAGAGCACTCAAGAGTGCACAAGGTAGGGGGAGGGGCAGAGGGAGAGGGAGAAGCAGGCTCCCCGCTGAGCAGGGAGCCCAGTGTGGGGTCCGATCCCAGGACCCCGGGATCGTGACCCGAGCCAAAGGCAGATGCCTCACCGCCTGAGCCCCCCAGGTGCCCCTACAACAAAATAACAAAATAAAAAAATCTACAATGCAAAACCAAAAGAAAATTTACTAGGAAATGTAGCTTGTGTTCATCCCTGGATCTATTCAGCAAATCCATGAAGAGCGCTTTGAATCTTCTGGCCCCCGGCTCCACACTGAATTTTGTCCAAAGGGAGCCAAGGAGGACAGAGAGATGAAAGCCTGGGAAATTTCAGAAACCCGCGATCACACAGTGAAATGGTTTTCTGAATCTTGCTCAGAATTCCAACCGATGTCAAAGTAGAGGTAAAACACTCAAAGATGTGCATGCCTGGAACAAAAAACCAAAAGAAAGGATCTTCATTAGCAGGCTAATGAAACCAGCTCCAAACCCATCCTCCCACGAGGCCGGGCCCACAAAGGGGCGCTGCTCCAAGCCGGTGTCCCACTGGGCTTTGACTGGTCAAATCTTAAATTAAAATGTAGCAGAAGGTGTCAAACAGCCACAAGTCTGGCCAGAACATCTCCTAAGAGCACTGGCAGAAAGGAAACTTTGTAGCAGAGCCCCGAATCAAATCAAGATGCCTTACACACTTGTGTTAGGAATTGGAAAGCAGAGCACTTTGGGGCGCTTTTAAGACAAACCGCAAAAGTAAAATCTGTGCACAGTTCTGGCTTGTAGCCACGACAGAAGACAAAAGACTGTCTTTGCAAACAGATCTTAAAGGATGTGTTACCTTTGGCGAGGGATTTGGTCATTGGGAAGACATCTTTATTTAGCAACACTCCATTCCTTTGTTGGAAGCTATTTTATGTTGCACTTGTGTGTGAAAAAGGAAAGTTTCTAAGCAACCGTGTTGTATGCTGACTGTCTAATCCCAGCGAAATCAGAGTGTTTTTTTTTTTTTTTTTTTCTCTAGAGAAAGGTTATGTATCTATTTCTTATAAATTGAATCCTTCAAGTCTGTGTTGCTTGGTTATCAGAACTGTCTGGAAATTGATAATATTTTCGACATCAAAGTTTCCAGGTGAGAGAAGAGATAAAGCCAAGGGATAACAGACGGAGCCCAGACTGTTTCCCTCTGCCCTCGATTAAGACACCTATAGCTGATTCCCGCTTAATCCCTTATCCTCGCCAATAAATAGAAAAATCAAATGAGTTTTCTTTTCCACCCAGCAAACCCACCGGTGGCCGTGAAGGTAGGCTGGCGGCGTGCCTTCCGGCGGGAAGAACGCTTTCAGAGTCCGCAACCTTGTTCCACTGGGAGAGGTTTCCTCAAAACAGAGCAGCCGGGCCCGTCTCTGTCTACGTTTGTTGACGAGCGAAGCTTTCTTTTTTCTCCTAAGCATTCAGGGATGCTGGTTTTAACCCTCAGCTCGGGGACTTTATTTAGATGATCGTCTCTGTTCTTTCTTCCTGGTAGATCGCATGGGGGTGTTTCCGACCCTACAGCGCTCAGCTCATGACATCGTGCTGGCAGAGCGACCTTGGAGGACAACGATCACCAACCATCCCTGGCATTTCCACAGCTCCTCAGAGCGGGTGTCCAATGCCGAGAGGCTCTATTTCCGTAGTGAGACACGCAGACCGGTGAGGGGACCCGGGCTTGGATCTCGGATCTACCCCTCACCGCGCCGTTTGCAGGCAGGTTAGGTGGCCTCGGAGACTCTCAGTTTCCTCGTGATGCAGCGGAGCTAATAACATTCCTCTCAGACTGGGACATAAATACCGGGTGGAAGTTAACCTATCACGAGAGAGTCCATGTTCAGTGTCATGAGTTCACCCCAAAATGGATATTTACGCAGCACCAATAGCGGGTCGAGGGTTTTACTTTCTAGAATTTACTTACATATATAGAAGCGACAGCATATTTGAGCCTAACTTTTTTTTTTATTTAATTTTATTTTTTCATTGTTCCAAGACGTGTGTAACTTCTATTTGAGAATCGGTCTGTGATCGTATTGAAGTGTTCTATGAACCACCTACTTTGAGAAGCGTTGGGGAAGTGATGAATCCCGGGCTCTCCGTCTGACAGAGACGGTGTGGCTGGCCTGCCGAGCTCTTGTATTTGGGGTGAACAAAACAGCTTTACTCGCGTTTGCACACCTTGAGGGAGAACGGCTGGGTTCTGGCAAGGTCGTGCTGGGCGGTGTCTGCTTGTGGTCACCCTTCCCACGGTGCCCCTGTCTCCCCGGGGCTTCTCTTTCCCCGGAAACTTCTCCACCAAGAGCCGAGTGACCACGGAGAGCATGAGGATGGGTTACTAACGGGAACATGGCCCGAGGATCCAGCCTGGTTCACTGCCAGGTCAGCTGGACACAGGAGAGGAAAAAAGAAGCCCAGAGAATAACGAAGCTGGAAAGTGTGGAGCTTGGAACACAGGCGGTGCCGAGTGGACGTGTGCCAGCGAACGTGCGAGCGTGCGTGCGTGTGTCCCTGGGAAGGCGGAGGAGAGTGATCTCACAGCCCGGGGTCCCCTGCCGAGTCCTCGGACTGTGACGGATTTGCCAGTTTGCTTTATTTAGCTCCGGGTACGTTCGTTTTTTAAGCTTGGGTCGAGCAGGATGTAGCCTCCGTGAGATGAAGAAATGCCCCCTCCCCTTGAGCACCCAGTGGTCACCCTCTCAGTGCAGTGTGGACGTGGCCTCCTCCCAGGGAACAGCAGGACTCGGCCAAGGGGCCGAGCGCACCAGGAGCAGGCAGCCTGCACGCCCAGAAGAGCAGCAGACAGAGAAGCTCCTCACGGTCAACACAGCATGTGTTTCTCTGCCTCTGGGTCAGGTCTGGGGAGGAGCACGGGCTTTTCCAACCTCCGCCCGTGGCACCCGGGAGAGGTACAGGGTCACAGATCGGGGCGTGCTCCCAAGGCAGAGTGAAGGTATCAGGGGGCAGGGGAGGGTCAGGAAGTTGGTCTCACTTCTCCCCCATTTCCGAAGCCTCTTGGGGGCCCTGGGCCCCAACCCTCCTCAGCGCCCACCCCCCCCCCCGGGTACAAGCACTCCATCCTCGAGGAATCAGTGATGCTGGAGGCTCCAGTTAATGCCAGAGAATGAAGTGGAGGGCTCGGGAGGGAGAGAACCTTGGGGTGGAGATCCTCGTCTCCCCCATCCCTGGGCCACTGCACTGGGGCTGCAGCACGGGGCACCGGCTCCTTCCCCGACCTCCTCTCCTGGCTTTGCCTCATGGTGCCCCCTTGAGAGCTGCAGTTCCTGCACCGGAGAGCTCACTGCCCGGCCTCCCGGTGCCGCCAGGCCTCCCGCTCCCGGAAGACATGCTCCTGGCCCAGCTCTGGTCAAAAGCTCCCCGAGGGCGGTTTCCACGGGCTGCTGGACTCTACCCTTCACGCGGGCCCCCGCATCTGCCGCGGCTCAAACACCAGTCCGCCCGTCAGGGACTGTGGAGTCATTTTAGTTGGTCATGATCCTTAAGGATTCAGTGGAATAGAATAAAGAGCCAGTGTTTGACACACCCGGTGAAGACAGATGCTACTCAGACTTCCCTCTCGGGGTGTGTGTGTGCATGCGTGTGTGTGCGTGTGCGTGTGTGTGTGTGTGTGTGTGTGTTGAGGGCACTGGGTGCACACATGCATGCAGCTCTGCGGTGGGAGACGCTCTCCTAGGGCGGGTCACGGTGCAGGAAATCCCGGGGGCAGCCCCGGCCCCGCTCCTCGGGGATCCGTGCACACTGGTGGGGACAGATGGGGCCAGGCCTATCCATGAGCTGCCAGTGGACCGGGGCCCGCACTCTGCTCAGATCACTCCCGGAAGGTGCCTGAAGGCTTCCGACGTGGCTTCAATCCTCTTTCCTTTGACGCTCGGCAAACTGCTCCTTCCCGACCAGACTCTGGTTTCCCTGGTTGGTGTTTCCACATTTCCTTTGCTCTCGCCCTCTGCCCACCCGTGATCTCAGGGCAGGGCCCTGCCCTCCTCCTAGCGCGCCAACCAGGTCTGGGATTGATGGGGTCCAGCGCGCCTCCGTGGGCTCGGTGTTGGAAGCGCCCCATGTCGATGATGCTGTCCATCTTCTACTTCGCACGGCTCTCTGCTTGTGAGCGTCACACCGTGGACAGACATAGTGCACGCACGTGACTGTGAGTTTGTGTAGTTACGGAATTCTTAATTGTGACACTGACAACCTATACGTGTTGACACGTAACGGGAGACAGAAGGAGAGAGAATTGCTGATACTTGCCTGTCGGTATAACACACGGGATGGGGAGCCCGCTTTGCACACAGACGTGGCCTGCCAGCGCTCCATATGAGGCGAGGCACAGGGACACCGCTGCTGGGACAGCACAGAAGCCCCATCAGGGAAGGTTTTCCGGGATGTGACAGTTTCCAGAGCCGACGGCCAGGCAGTCCGAGGCTCTGCCTGATAACCTGACCCCTTGTGCTGGGAGCTTCTCGGGTTCTAGCCTGGGGTCTGCAAGGTTCACGCAGGACAGTCACAACGTATTTCCACGCTGCGTGTCCAGCTTTCGAAATTCCTCACGCCATCCAGAGATCTTCTCTAAGCCAGCCTGTTCCTGCAGGCTCCGCCGTGCAATTTTCCATGCTGCTTGTGGCTCCTAATTCTATAGCTAAATTGATCTTCTGCACCACGTTCGGAAGAGGGAAATGAAGCTTTTAAAGCTTGCTACGGATTCAGAGAGCTCCTCTCCTGGGTGTTGTCTATGGCCTCTGCAATTATATTTTTTTATCTATGGCACTTTTATGTGAATAAAATAATCTCAGTTTCTTAAATGAGACAATTAAACTCCATTTTACCTTGTTTCCCTAGGGCGGTGAGGGCCTTACACAGAGAGAACATCTTTGTTCAAGCTCCTGATAGACTTTTCTCCTCTTTATTGACTGACATCTGTGTTCTGAATTTTTCATGCCTGCGTTACAAGGACCAGACAGGGCAGGGCTTGAACTCTGCCCCGCCGGGGCCAGTCTGAATAGTTGAGACCCACGTGATAATTGCCAGAGCGGGAGGGTCCCAACGCCGTGGGTTAGTCGTCTTTCTTGCCAGTCTGCACCCTGATGGGAAAAATGGTGTTGTGTCTCAGCACCAGTTCTTGTGTTTCTGTGTTCCAGAGGGTTCTGCAGCTGTGTTCGGGTCCCTACGGTTTGCAGCTCTGCTATCCCTGGGAAAAGGCAAGGCTGAGTCCTTGAAGTCAACAGGGAAAGCCCGCCCTCTTTGGGGTAGAACTTGTCATTCAAAATATTCCTTCTCCTTCCCTGGGGACGTGCTATTTCTCTGCCCACAGGTCTCAGGCTTGGCCGTGGAACCACACGTCCTTCAGGGAGAAGGTTTGGGGGGACTGTGTGAGCCCAGCCCCACCTTGCCGAGGGCATGTCACTTGTGCAGCTGAGGAAGTGAGAGGAAGGGACGTACGTCACCTTTAGAAGCTCTCGGTCCCTCCTCACGCCCTTTCCCTTCCACAGGGGAAGACTGACAGCGTCCCAGAGCGACGCCAGAGGCCACAAACACTCTGTCCCTCTGCATTCTACCCAGGTTTACATTCCAGCCACTTCTGTGGCCTCTGTGAATTCACATCAAAGCTGGAAAGATAAGTAGGAGGATCCGGGTGGCCCAGTTGGTGAAGCATTCAGCTCAGGTCACGATCTCGAGTTCACGAGATCGAGCCCCGTGTCAGGCTCCCTGCTCCGCATGGTCTGCTTGAGTTTCTCTCTCCGGCTGTCCCTCTCCCCACCCCCGGCTGTCTCTTTTTCTCTCTAAGATCAGTCAATCAATCTGTTCTTAAAAAGCTGAAAAGACAGGGGATGGGGAATGAAATGCACAGACAGCATTGCACGGGCATCCTGTGACCTCCGCACGTCAGGTTCAAGGTGCCGGACACGGACTGAAGACAATTGTGAACATCAACCAGTTAAAAAACAGATTCCTAACTGAGCTGCTCTATGTGATTCCTGGGCCTACGATGCTGATATGCGTGAGGGTCATGAAGTCCAGGATTTCGACAGGTGCACTGACCGCAGACATGCGTGAAGTGCGTGGAACGGGGGAGTGTCTCGTTGCCGTCCACAGTGTTAGGGTGCCAGAGCCACAGCTGAAGGCTCCCGGATGGTGGTCTCAGAGAGGTCGAGGACGTGCACCTGCAGGTCTGGAGACACTGCAGGAACGCAGGGTTTCGTGATGATGCACAGCCCCGTTTCCTGACTGCTCCAGCTTTGAGAAAAGAAACAGATGCGACTAACAGGTTATGGTGGTACTGATACTGGGTCTCTAACAAGCCGTGCAGAAGCCATCTTCTCTTTCATCCTTAAGGGCCTGGGTTCTTTCTAGTTCTGAGTAGTTTTGAGTTTTTCTGCACGATTAGAGTCCAAGCGAAGCCCAGAGTGATTTACTTCCTATCTCTGTGTTAGTTGTCAAGTCCCTAAAATGGGAGTTTTGAAAATACCTTCCTGAAAAGATTATTTTGGGTAATAAATGAGATAATTCCTATCAGTATTAGAATGGAAAGTGGCCGTCAGAAAGCCATTAATTAATTAATGACACATTATTAAACAACCAATGGATTGATACTGGATAAGGAAGAAATCATTGTAAATCATCGTAGACAAACTTTTCTCTCTGGGTTAGTGTATTTAATTCTGCCGTTACTTGGCACAGTCTTGGATGACTCAGCCTCATTTGTCTCCTCCACGCACTGGCCTTTTATAGCTTCAGAAGAATAGATCTTGTTTGTTTTTGATTCTGCTTCCAACCAAGATGAAGTTACGGGGACTGGACATCTGTCCTACCTGTGAGGACAGAAGAAAGAGTAAAACCTACGAGGCACAGGTTTTCTGACATCAGCAGCACAGCACAGAGAGGCCGACAGACACCCAACAGGTGAGTCGGTGACTGCATCACTCATGCCTGGGCGGGAAGATGGCTCCCCAGGAGGACACTAGCTCTTTCCCTGCGCAGAGGAGATGGAGCTCAGGGTCCATACAGGCCAGAGGAGCTACTGTCCCCCCCCAGTCGGGTACCAGGAAAGGACTGCTGCAAAGAGAGAGAGAGAGAGAGAGAGAGAGAGAGAACGCTCTCCAGATTCGCAGAGGGGTCCCCTTAGGACTTTGGCGTAGGGTCACTGTGTGCTCACAAGGGACCTGCCCCTGGCCAGGACAAGGATGGCCCAGAACGGTCAAGGGAACAGTCTAGGGAGTTTACAGAAGGCCAGCAACAGAGTGTAGGACCACCAGCAGGGGAGGAAGGCACTTCTAATTCACGGTGTATCCGCAGGGGGACGAGAAGGGTCTTGTCTGAGCAGGGGGTATGCTGAGCCCTGGACCAAAGGTGGCGTGGGTCCCACTGAACACAGGACCTTGAGATCAAGATCAAACTGCCCCAGAGTCACCTAACTCTGTCCTAGAACACGGCCCAAGGCTATCTATGGGGATGTAAAAACATCCGTCCTGCAGAAAATGCAGAATGTCTGCCGTTCAATAAAAAGATCACCAGTATGAAAAGAAGCAGACAGATAGAAACAGACCCAAAATAAGATCTGAAAATGACACAGAACGAGCTTAGACACTCCGGCGGTGGCGGGAACGGTTTTCAGACTCTGCAGGACGCGGAGAGTGTGGGAGGCAGGCTCGCGAGACGGAGGAAGAGTCAGAGCGAACGTCTAGTGGTGGGAAGCACAGCCGAGGAGGAAAATGTAACCGATCGGGACGGATCCCACAAACGGAAAGGTCAGCGAGCCTGAACTCACCGTGGGAGAAATTTATGCCATGTAGGTGAGACCCAGAGCGGAGACGTGTCGGGCAAGGAAGGAGCAGGGCCCTCCCCATCGGCCCGACAGCCTCCAGCGGCCTCGTCCGAGGGAGAGAGGGAGGAGCAGCAGACTCTGAAAAAATAATGTGCGAAAATTTCCCCAACTTGGCGAAAACTGTAAAATCGCCGTTCCAGGGAGCTCGAGCACCCAGAGCACAAAAATGCAGAAAGAAAATGACATCGAGGCCCGTCATAAGGAAGTGGCCCCGGAGCTGCGAACGCGCCGCAGGATGGCAAAGAGGCGTTAGATGTCAGCTCCCCGGAGGGAGCTGGGTGTCTGTCTGTGGGGGTGCATCGCAAGGGGCTGTGGCAGGTCCCACCACGGGGCGTGCAGCGTCAGTCACTGTCTCCAGTGCCTGTGGGCCGAACTCCAGGGCCCGCAGGCATGTCCTGGGTCTCTCCAGGCTCTTGGGGCTGCCCTGGGACGGCTAGGGCCACCCATGGTATCCCTCTTTCTCTTCTTGGCCTTCCTCTTCTGCCTGGGGCACCTCAGACCTGCTCTGTTTATCTCCTGCGCACAGAATTCCGAAACTCTGCACCCCAAGGCGGGCCCTTGCTTCTGCCAGATGCCAGGCCGCGGTGCCTTTCTCCCCGGGACCCCCGGCTGACGCGCTGCTTCTCCCGGCTGCCTGTAGACCTTGAGAGCTCCGAACTCTCTTTCGCTACACTTAGCGTCGGGTCCCTGAGAGATCATGTTTCCGTCCCTTGGACAGGACAGGTGTGATTGCATAAGGGGCCTTAGCATCTGCTGTTCCCATACCCACAAACAGTCCCCTGTGCCCTTCTCAGGCCCGTGGGCTGCCCGTTTGTCCAGCTTCGGCTAAACCAGCCCCCCGACAGCCCTTGGGGTCCACTGGCAATGTCCACCGCAGCGCCGTTTCTCTCGTGACTCCCGCATCCCCTCTGCTGGGGGGGGCCCAGCCTGGATGGAGGGTTTCTTTCGTGCCTCTCTGGTCTATGAGAAGCAGAGGAGGGACTGGGAAGGTCAGGGAGAAGGCTGCCTCCCAGTGTGACCACGGTGCCCGCAGCCTGCGCGGGACAGCCAATCGCACCACCCTCCGTGCCCCCCAGAAGCTGGGTTGGAAAGTGCTTGGGGTCAGGGCAGCCCCGGACCTGGTTGGGGGTAATCTTGGGAGACTGCTCAGCCCGTGGGGGGATCGGGACCCGCGGGGGCTGCCCTGCCGCCTGTGTCTGGAAGGGTTTTATAAGTAAATACGGTTGTTTTAAAAATGAAAAGGCAGGGATAGGACTTGTTTTTCCTGGAATTATTCCCAGGACACACTATATAACAGAATGAATGTGTTTATGAGTTAAATGGAAGAGCCATGAAATTCTTGGATAAAAAAGGAGCGTGTTTGGGTCTAAAAAAGGGGCAAAATACCCTTTTCATGGTGCCATGAAGGAATCAAGTTTTTGTGTAAAAATAAATGTTAGTCGTTTGGACATACAGAAAAATATGTGCTCTTAGTAAACTTGGGAAAATACCATCAGTGAGAGAAATGTTTGTTCACATGCTTGTGACTTAAAAATGCAATAAAGAGGGATCTCTTCTAAGGTGCAGGTAATCTGGTAACGACAGAATGTGCTGGGTGGGTGATTTATTTTATACTAATTAGAAGTTAGGGATTATAAAAAGACATTATTATAAACAAAGTACTACTTTAAAAATAACTCGGTCGTGGAGCTCATTACTTAACGATATGGTTTAGGAATAGTCTCACGGCTCCGCTGTGCTCCTGGACAGAGGCTGTAGATAACTCCTCGTTGGCCTCATAAATTTTATGAGAATATTTTATTCGTCAGTTCTGTTCTATTTATTAGCTTCAACATATAGAAACCCACGGGGCAAACCTGGCAGGTTCAGCCCGTGTGCGGTTCTGTGGAGCCGCTCATGTTCCGGGAGGACCTCGGCCGTGCGCCGGCTTCCTCCCTGCGCCCTCTCCTCACTCCTCCCCTTCCTTCCTCCCGTCTCGCTCTCCCCCTCTCTCTCTCGCTCTCTCAAGTTTCCCTCCTTTGTAGTGAAACGATGTAAAACATTTAGATAACTTCAAAAGCACAAAACCAATTCATTTTGGAAGCAGACATGTGCATTCACAGCCCTCCCCGTGCTGAGGAATTCTTTGGGGCAAAAAGGAAAACCCCACGTGAAAAAGGGTCCGTTTAACTATAAATTTAATCAGGAATAAAGATCCACAGTGGTGACTGTAACAGGAAAAATCGCTTATGACTTACAATTTATAAAACTGCCACCGATGAAGCACATTCATGACTCCCAGTAAAATAAGACAGAAAGACCATGAAAGAGATTTCCAGATCCTCTGAAATCCTTAATTGGTTAATCCCTGGGAGTTTGGGGCTGTTTTCCCAAGTCCTACAGATGTGGAAATTGAGGGATTCTGTGGCTGAAGGCCATGAAACGAGCAAATAAAAGGGTAAATCTTGTAATCAACCCCTCCGCGCCGAGACCACAGACAGGGACCGCCTCTCCAGCTCACAGAAGACGAGCGAGCAAACCCCGGCTGTCCGTGGAGCGGGGGCTCAGCGGACCGGCGCCTTCGCAGCCGGAGGACCGGCCCTCCGAGTCCTCCCCCCACAGCTCGGGGCTTGGCACAACAGGCGTCTGCTGAGGCAGCGAATGAAGAGGAGAGATCAACAGACGGGCTAGAGACAACACCCGTGTGTGTTGTGTGAACTCGGTTACCAAACGTTCCTGCGTGGGGTTCCCAGGGAGAACCCGATCTCGCAGGGAAGTCAGAATCAGCAGGAGGTGGGTCCCCCCCACCCCCGTGAGCACCGTGGCTCCTTATTCCAACGATCCCTTCTGATACAAAGCCGGACGTAGCTGGTGGCTCAGTCAGAAAGACGGGATGCCCGTGAACACAGCCCTGAACTGAACAGAATCATTTTATTTTGCATTTGTGCACAAAGCAATACTGCTGTTTCATGGCAAACATTTCCTGTTTGTTTTTTTTATTTTCAACCTCTTGAAATGACGCGGGCTGCCGGGAGCTCAGGACTGTCCTTCACTTGTATCTCTGGGTTTTTGTGGCTGAGGTTGGGAACGGGAAGTTTATGTCAACAGCCGAGATCTGGTCATGGACTGCGCCGCTCCCTTGCTCCCTTCGCCCGAACGTCCTGTCTTCTGCTTGAGCCAAGCAAGCCGAGTCTGGGCATTTCTCACATCATTCTGTCAGCGGAGTGACGGAGGCGCGAGAGCCGGCACCCATGCTCCGGGTGTCTCTGTCTCCCAACGTTGCGCTGACCTGGGCATCTGTGTCCTGCGGTGTGTGGCTCTTCGGGGAGGACCAGCTGCCGGCCTGGGACGGAGGCATGCGGGAGGGATGGGGAGCAGGTGCACACTTTCCGGGTGCTGGCACCTCGCTCAGGCTTGAGAGGGTGAGACAGAGGAAACGCCCGAAGGGCATCCTTCCTCAGCATCTCTGCGGGGAGAACTTGCAACGAGACCCTGTCGGTCGGTGACAATGTAGATGATACACGTGGGGCCAGGAGCACCATCCCAGACCCCACAAGAGTGGGGATCGTCCAGAGGTCTCCTGCTGCCTTCAACACGTATGAGAGTCTCGTTAGCCACAGAGACCAGAAAGAAATCCCCCGGCTCCAGGCTGCTCTGGCTTCTGGAAAGATAGGCAAAGAGAAAAAAAAAAAAAAAAGCTTGAGCAAGATAGTGCTTTTCTGGGCTGAAAACACACATTGCTGAAGGGGTTTCACGATATTTAAGAGGTTTTCCGGGTGTGGGTTGGAAAGTGGCAGCCCGGCGGCTCCAACTGCTCTACGGACGGACGGCGGCATTAAGTCGGTACCTTAGTGATTTCCCTTCTTGTTTTGCCGTAACACAGCGCACGCCTAATTATATTTATTGTAAATAGCTCAGTCTAAGATAACTAAAATCTATCTTCACGTACTTGAATGGTTTAAAGTCCACTCAGTGGCGGTAGAAGAGGTTTCTGCAAGGGAGAGGGTGCGGCAAACACAAGCGCAAGGAAGAACAGCGTCCTAAGGGCTCACGGATCGCGGTCCTGGATCTTCCCCCGAACTTTCCGCCAGCGGGCCTTCCCTTCATCCCCGAGGCCCCCGCCTCAGAAATACACCGACCCCCTGACAAGAACAGCTTAAGAAAAGCTGTCCCAAGCTGCAGCATCCCGCCCGGCTGTGTTCGTCATTCGCCCTACGATTCTACACCCAAACACCCTCGTCCTGGGAGCCCCTTGGGTGAACGGGCCATCGCCAGCCCAGACGCGGTGGACGCGTGAGGACCCCGCCCACAGCCGTCCTGGCTCCGCTTTGGCTAGCTGGGCTCTGGGCATCGGACGTCCTGTCTCCTGGAGGGAGTCACGGTTCTGTAGATCGGAGCTCCCTGCTGACGGTCCTTCCCTGGCTTCGGCTGACTTCACCAACTGCCGACAATTACCGAGTACACTGAAAACTTCTCTCTTTAGGCTCAGAACCAAAGGCTGGGTATTCGTTTTTACCCCCACTGAAACGCCACTGAAAATGGGGTTTGAAAATGATCTTTAGCGGTGTCAGGTCTGGGGTCAGAAGTGCCACGCAGAGCCCGTGAGAAAGTCTTTCACTTATTCAGGAACAACGTGTCCAAGGCTTTTTGTCTTTCTGGTTCTTTGGAGCCCGGAGGGACTGTCCTTGCCCTCACTGTCTTATTTATTTATTTATTTACATCTGAATACAACTTAGTTAATCTCTCAAAAATTTAAATGCTGCCATGGCAACATTTGACTTGTTGTAGATATCAGATTATCAAAGATGATTAAAAAAAAAAAGATGTTTGCTTGAGACCACAGTGTGACTTGGAGGTCCCAAAGCAACATGTTTCCTCCCTTTTATGGAAGTATGAAGGGCGCCATGGGGCCATGAGCCTCAGCTATGGTACCAGTGGTTACCGGCTTAGTTGGATTTTAAACACTGTAACATTTTGGGGAAACAGCCTTGGTCTCAAAATCTCTTTTCACCCTGTTTCAATTTTATGCACCATTAAAGTTCTCCCCAACAAGGCTGAGCGGAAGGAAAATAAGGTCCCAGAATACTCCAGGCTACGAAAACAGAACATCAAATGGCTGTATGTGGCGGATCCCATCTGCTGAGTATCCAGAACTCAGACAAAGGGTCAGGGATTTCTGTCCGTTTTGTTTAGTGCTGCGATGCCAAAACCTATTATGGTGACTGGCATAATCAATAAAGATTTGTTGAATGGATGATATGCATTTTACAAGAGGGCAAGCAAGCCTTGGGGGACATTTTTTTTAAAAGCAGGATTCAGTATTGCCTTAGTCTGACCTTCAGGTTAATAATGCATTAATTAGTGAAGATATTCTCCTTAAATGTGTGTTTTTTTTTTTTTAAGGAAACAAAAACTGATGCTTTTACAATCTCTATTTTCGTGTTCAAGTTTGGCATTTTGGAATACCACCTGAATGGAGTAACCGTCACATGTGACGGGCGAGGTCAGATGAATGGAGAAAACAATATGACAATGATCGTAAAAAGGAAATAGCGATAATCATAGCCATAAAAGCAAATTTTAATCCAATTAACTAAAAAGAGAGAAATACAATGGCTATATTGTGGCTAATGGAGATTTCCTATCTTCATTCTTTGCTGAAAAAAAGGCTTGGGTGCATTCATTTTTTTTCTTTCAAAAATGAAAGCCATAAAACAAATGAGAGTCTTAATCTTTATTTCAAATGAATGAAAAGAAATGGTCTGAAATCTACTTAGTTCTCTGAAAAAAAGTAAGAATGCAAATGCGGTTTATTATGAGGCTTTTGGAAGCTAATGACGGAAAGTTAGCAGTGGGAACGCGCTCTGATGGCCCAGGACCCGTCAGAGCATTAGCGGGGTCTCAGTCTCTCGCTCTGTTTCAGCTGGTCTGAAACGACGCACTTTCGCTGCAAAGATGTGAGCGTGTCGCACACCCAGGGAGAAGGTGTGTCGTTCCGCGTGCGTGGCTTTGCCCGTCCCCACTGCATCTGTTTTCCCTGGACGTCTCTGAGATGCCATTTTGGCTCAGCTGCCTGGGCTGCTGGGAAGACTGGAGACGTTCCTCGGGGCTCTAAGCACCGGCTGCGCCCTGATCCCAGCCACCGTCCTCCAAAGGCATGTACGCCCTCGCAAGGCTGAGTACGCAAGTCCAGGAAGGTAGCGATCAGCAAATATCCAGAAGATCACGAATGAAAAGACTTGACTTAAATGAACGTCAAACTACTATTTCCATCTTCAGCTTCCGTCTGAAGCCTAAGAGGAAAGCAAGCCTCCATTTTAGCAGGTCCATTTTCCTCTCGCACATGCCTCCCCTATGCCTTCACCAGACCGAGCCTTTCTCCGTCAATGACTATGGACAAATCAGTCCTTCGGGGTCACGCTCCTCATTATGCACCATTTAGTAGGTTGACTATCGTGTGTCCAGGGAAAAGCTGCCCCAACTCCGAGTATCATTCACAGAAATCCCATGCTGTACTTACTTGATATCCTAAGGAACGCTTTGATTTAGAGGACTTTATGCAGCCTCACATGAAAAGGGACCACTGAGGTCCATAAATGTTCATGCACGCACCGTAATTCATGAGATGGGCATGTGCCCAGCTTCCTAGATCGCCAGACATCCCTCCCTAGGAACTGACCTCATGATACTGTTTGCATACCAAATAGCACCTCAGTATCCATGTGCGCTACAACAGTCATGAATTAGAAGAAGCTAGACTGAGGTTTATCTGTATAACTGGCTATTTTTAAAGTTATTATGCAAGCAAAGATTACAGAGAAAAAATTATATCCACACCATAGATCATATATATCAAAAGAAAATTTGGCCAAGAGCTAAAAAATCAACCAAGAAGTTCTAAAAAACCAGGAAAGATATGAAAAATACCCTTACTCCAATTTTGAAAAAAGTACGCCAGATGAGAAATGAAACTATGAAAAAACGGTTGACAGATTTTTACCATAAAAATGTTAATCATATAAAAGATAAAAAGCAGCTGAAATGAAAGAATTATGAAAACAATAATAAGGAAGATTTTTGCCTCAAATAAACCATTTAAGAGAATTAATACCTATAATAAATAAAATTGTTCACAGATACAATAACATTACAAGGACTGTAATAAATGAAAAAGCCTAGGAAATAAATGGAAGATTTACAATGGAATATAAATAGTAGGGATAAAATGTCTATCTTCCTCATTATCAAAGACATGCAAATTAAAGCAAGACTTGCAGCCATTGTATCCCTGCTCATATTTTTTAAAGGCTACCATTCTACAGTCTTCTGCCTGTGGGAATACTTTCACAAATAGCAGGTGGCAGTATAAATAAACTGATAGGGTTTTTTCTTGGTGAAAGTGGTTTGATGATATTCTAATGCTATGAATTTCTCCATCACTCTCATTCATTCAAGAAATATTTGTTGAGCATCTACTATGTGCCAGTGATTCTACCATATGTTGGCAATTCAGTCATGGTCGTGACAGACATATTACTGTGCTCATAGTCTTACAGTTGCTCTAAGGAGACAGGTATTGAAAAATAAAACAACACCTATTTTCAGTAGTTGGGGTACTTCCGATGAGGCACAAGTAGCTGTCACCGAGAACATTATAGGTTGGGGGGCAGATGAAATCGGTGCACAAGAGGACATAGTAACTTGGACTGTCCAGGTGAGTCAGGACACGTGGTCACCTTTGTTGCAGAGCATTGAACCTCCCTGGGGTCTGGATGGTTTTTCCCAAGAAAGCAACATTTAGCGGAAAATCGGAACAAAACACAGCAGGTAAAAAGGGAAAGAGGAAAGAACATTCTGGAAGGAAGGTGGTGAGAGAGACACCAAGTTAGAAGGGAGGGAGCTACAGGTCCTGTATGCTCCTCCGTGGTGAATGCGGGGGAGCCTGCAGAGTCCAGAGCAAGTGGGTCCTGCGAGGCCAGTAAGGCGTCCTGAGAATTTGCTTCTTCATCCCAAGAACAATGGGAATCCAGCTGGAGAGGATTAGTGGAGAAGAGGCATGACTTCGGTTAATAAAATGCCCCTCGGGCTGCGAAGAGCATAATACTGGGGGCAAGGAGGCAGGGAGAAAGTGTCTACCGGGACCGCAGGAGGACCATGCTGCCGTCCAGTGAGACCTGACGGTGACAGGTGGTCTTAATATTGAAGTGCAAACACTCTGGGAGGCACACAATGTGTCTGAGTGTCATTTGGAGGCCAATGGGAAGTTTTTAAAAAACTCATTTTCAAGATCCCCGAATTCCTTATGTCATGTCTGCTAAAGCTGCCCAGCCTGGAAACAGGTCTACAGCTGGTAGGGGACCTCGCTCTCTCTCACTGCCCCTCAGCCAAGACCGTTTCCCAGGGAGGAACTTGGCCAGGGCCACTGCTGGCAGCTGGGGCCAGGAGCTCCCTGCCCTGGGGGAGGAGGGCCGGGAGGCACGCGGCGTCCCCCACTGAGCCCGCCCCTGCGCGCCCCATCTGTGCTCCCTGCCTCTCCCCTTGCCCCGCTGGGAATGGCCTCTCCAAGTTCTGGGAATCTATCAACAGTCAGGCCAGTGTTACGAAATACAGATCATTCACTAGAGCTGGTCATAGGGCTTCAAGGGGTTCAAATCACTCCATTCCTTACACAACTCACTTTAGAGCCCCTCCTCTCTGGCCAGCCTCTCTGCTGGCCCATGCAGGTCACCTGTGGACCCATTCATGCTCCTAAGGAACCGCAGCCCCTGGTCCCCATCCCCTTTTCGGTGCCTGCGGCGTGTGTTCAATGCCATCCAAACTGGATGAGGGGCCCATAAAGAGATGCCCCAGGGGGTCACCTGGGTACCAACTCTACTGTTTCCCTGACTCTATTCGTGACAGGGACCCTAGTTCCTCCTGGTGATTAAGGTCCGTTGTATTTGTGAAGATGCAGCTCTTTTCCTTCTGGGCTGGTCTCTTGGCACAGGAGCTTGAAGCCCCCGGGCAGGAGGTAGAGCTGGAAGTTTAATGGGATACTTTTGTGCATCATGATGGAAATATTTCACCTCTAAACCCACAGAGCCTAGATTTTGGGGACAAGAGGAGCAAATTCCCTAAGCAAGTCACTCACTGGAGTGTAAGAGCAAACGGGGCCGCTCTAACTTCCAGACCTTTGTTCTTCAACCTCCATATTCTACGCATTAGAGACGTGATAATTTACAGTAGTGCGCTTACAGATCTGTGCTTTGTAACACTGGTCTGACTATTGACTTGGGGCATACGATACGCGATAGAGAGCGCCGCCCCGTGACCATCTGCCATCACCTCCAAGCATGCACCTTAGCTCTGCCTTTAAGAGCCCACCCCATTGCCCTGTTGAGTCAATCACCTTGTGAGTGGGGTGGGTTGTGGTAGGATTGCTGGGTCCCATGGTCTGGGCTCACTCCTCAGCAGCCCTGTGTGACAGGGGACCCGGGACTGAACTTTTGGACAGTCCAGGTGAGTCAGTTGGCTGAAGTCCTGCAAGGGAGGAAGGGCAAACCCATGGGTGGAAATACATGTCCAGGCCAGGCCAGATGAGCTGCTGTCTATTCCAGAGGAGTCAGCTTACTGCCGAGAGGCTCGATGGCCCCCTCCAGGGCCAGCACCATTCCCGTGGTGTACAACACCGGTCTTCGCTGCTTTCAGGTTGGGCACTCTGCCGCAGCAGTAGTAAATTCGCCACGGAGAAGGGGGAGTTTTGCTGTGGAGCCCAACACCATGGGGCTGCACACAGGAGCTCATGGTACCAGAGCAAGGTAACGAGAACGGATGCCAGCTGACATGACCCGTCTTAGCCTTTCCATTTCCATGGCTACTCAGTACTTCCTCCACGGGGGATGGCCTCTGATGGATGCTAGTCCATGGTGGATGGTCTCTGGTGGGCACTAATGTGTGAGAGGAAGTTTTGCTCACCTTGTGACTGTCTCAGCGGCATATCTTCTTTTGGGTCCCTGGATCTCCTTGTACACAATATTCCAGACTTTGAATTGCTGGCCTTTGACCAAGAAGCCAAACCATTTGCCACTGCCCGTGAGTCCTTGTAAGCCTGTGCCTTGCTCACTACCTGGGTAACCAGGTAGAACCCCCGAACCTCTGCCCATTGGGAGGATTTCCCCTCGCCACGGACTCCTGGTGCCCTTCTGATGGGACCACAGTCTTGGAGCCGTTCATTGTCAACGTGCACCCATGGACTGAGCTGGCCCATTTTCAGCCAAAACAAGTTATAGGACATTTACACACTTTTCATGTTTACTTAGAAAGATGCTTTGTTGGCCAATTCTTTGTTAACCTCATTGTTGTGCATTTCTTGGGCTATGATAAAATTTTACTCCTCGAAAATTCTGTGATTCGTACGTGGAACATATCTTAGTGTCTGATATTCAACAGAGGCCTCGTGTCTGTTCAAGTGTGGCGCCTTCTCGTGAACCTAGAGGAAGAAGAGTGGGTTCATCCAGATCTGCCCAGAGGCAGACACCGAGATAGGCCTGTGCAGGCATGGGATCGGCCCCACAGGGTACCGGTACGATGCGGGGGCCTGTGCACCATGCGTGGGTTGACACCCAGGGAAGGGGGACAGGCAGGAAGAGGGGGGGGCCTGGGTTGGAGGGGTCTCAGACCACAGGGCAGGCCCTTCCAAGAGAGGATGGGCCAGGGCAGTGCGAAATCTTGAACTAGTCTAGCCGGTGGCTGAGTGTCCCGTGTCATGGGAAGAGGCTGCCAGGCTCGGCGGTTGTCTATGCATAGCCTTTGGGAGGGGGCTGTGGCCGTGGACGCAGAAGGCAGCCGCTGTGGCCGTGGACGCAGAAGGCAGCGGCTGTGGCCGTGGACACAGAAGGCAGCCGCTGGAGCCCCAGCCATTTACGGTCCTGCAGCAGGATGTCTGAGTGGTGCGTCTCCATAGCAACCACATCAGTGCCGTGTGGCAGGACCTCTTTTCGCTGGCTTGCGCCTGGATGGAGACCGGAAGGAACAGCCATGCTGCCGTCCCTGTCAAACACAGACCGACCAAGGCTTTGCAGATTACAGAAGTGCTTTCTTATTCCGGCCAAGAAATCAAGCAGGGGCCACAAGATTTCATTTCAGCGAACGGAAGATTTCAGGAAAGACTTTCTCAGAATCACGGTTGTATCACCTAGTACCATACTTTCCCCGGTGGTGATAGACAATAGTAACACAAAATATTCATTTAGTTTCTGAAAGATTCCTAGCCTTCCCTGAATTCCTTGCATAAACCCCCATCTGCTCTGCGTGAGTATAAGAAATCTACTACGTCCTGCCCGAGATGCTCTTCCTGAGAGCCGATCCAAGCATCCTGTGACTGGGAAGGTTGATGCCCCGGGTTTTGCAGACTTCAGAAGGGTGAGCCTGGGCTCTAATCACTGTGCCATCTGTTAAAGATTCGTTACAAGTAAACACATGAATGTACCTGGGCATGGAAGTTGCTATTTTTAGCCTAAATGGCAGGGGAGGTTTCTGCGTTTTGTTCTGCTTGTTTTTTTTTTGTTTTTTGTTTTTGTTTTTGTAACTTTTCACTCAGCTACGTACATTTTCATCATGGAAAAATTACTTTTGTGATTGATTATTCAGAAAAAAAAAGGAGGTTTCCACATGCAATATTTTTGTGGGGGGGAGGCAGGGGTTGTGGCGTCTTCCGTTTTGCTTTAGGGCATCCGTTTCATGCTTATAAAGTGTCCTATGGCTCCGCTTAGAATCTTCCAGTTGATGGTAATGGAAAATCTTCCTACGTTTTAAGTGGAGACTAAGTGCTTCCTCTGAATAGGTAATCACAGTGTAGATCGGAAAGAAGAATTATGCCCACAGTAAAACACTAATAAGCCTCAGAAACTATTTGCCTTTGCTTTTTCAAGTCGCAATTGCCTTTTTGCATCAAAGAGCTAATGGCAGGAGTACACCGCTTACCCTTCAAATAAAAATGATAAAGAACTACAGAGTTTAATAAACATATTTAGAAAAGTCGGCATAAATTCGAACATAAATCTAAAAACAAGCCGAACAGAAAAATAAATAAGTAAACTAGTGCGAAACTGAGATTTCTTTATTTGAAGTTCTGGCTCGTAGCTGACCTGGTCATTGGGTGCATGCTGGACGAGTTAGCTGTGGGAAGCAGGTCCTGGCGCTTTTCTAACACTGTTTCTTATGAACTGTCACTTACACTTGAAAGAGCACTAAATTCTGTCAGATGTTGTGCAAAGCAAATACGAAAGAGACGGTTTTTAAATCATGCAAAGAGAAACAGCTATGTGGTGAAGGACCTGCTCACGTCGTCCCCGAAGCTCTTAGAAAGGGTCATGGTTCCTTGACTCCTTCCTGCCCGGTACCTCCTGAGTCCCTCGTGGCCGAAGCTGCGGGTCGTCTGCCTCTTTGCCGAATCCCGCTCTCCTTCTCAAGAGGGCACAGACTCTCTGTAACGTGGCCCCGTGTTAGGGCAACGTGGGCCCACCTACTCTTTCCTGGGGCGGCTCTTGCTTCCCTAACGCCGCCCTGAGGGGCCGGGGCCTCTCTCTAGACCTGAGTGCAGGAAAGGCGCCACCGCAGCCAACGAGTGGTGTCCCAGAGCAGGCTTGCTGGGTATTTGGCAACCACCGGTTCGCTTTTACGAAAGCCTTCAAGGAAGGAGAGGGCAGTCCTTGTCGTGCCGCGACGCTAGGACTTGTGCAGCCCCTGCAGCCGGCACTTTAGGACGAGGAACAAAACGGAGGGCGGGAAAAGCCAAGACGGAGACGGAAGCAAAGGGAGAACAGCTGTGTCCTTCTGACCTTGAAGAACTTGCAGGACTGTTCACTATGGTTTTCGTGTCAAAAGTGAGAGTCAACGGTGCGGGTCGATGAGCCACACTCTGCTGGGCCCACTTCAAGAGTGGGGAGGCACCCCTGAGCCCCGACGACAGCACATCCCGGGGGTTCGCGAGATCCTGAGAGGGGTTGTGCGCGTACAGCTCACCGTCACAGCACGGACACTTGATTTGCTCTCTTTGTCTCAGAAAGTATATATAGAAAGTGTTTCCCGAAGTGTCCGTGACTTTGCTGTCACAACAGACTACATGCAGGAGCAGAGGTGAGCATCGGGGGCTTTTTCTTCAGCCAGCACTGAAAACATTTTCAAGAATGTCCAACAAGGGCCACCTTACCAAGAAATGTTGTGTTCTGAGCTAATTTTCATAGGCATGTGTTATTTATGTTATCATGTAATGGATTTCTCATTAATTGTAAATAAGTTAATAAATATTTAAAACCTTTTCTAAGCCCTAATTTCTGACACAACAAATACCAGCAGATAAAGTAGACATAAACGAGAGCTTTTTGGAATTCTCAATTATTTTTTAAGAGTGTAAAGTTGCCTTGAGACCAAAATATTTGAATATTGCACACCAGGCATATGCTTTTTAAATGAAAAAAAAAATCTTAGAGGTTGTTTATAGTAGCTTGAGATCCTCATTTAACACAAAAACATTAACACCAAGATTAAGACATTTGTCCAAGTGTTCATGGCTACCTACTGCTGTCTAGGACCCAGAGTGTGCTGATCTGGCTTCCAAGTCTACATTCTCCAGGTACCACTGTTACCGGTGGTGAAGATGCTGGCGTTAGAGCCTGCTGTAGTTTGGGGGACGTTGGCTGGATGTTATCTTATCTCCTTGTCGTTCATAGAACCTAGTGTGTCATTATTCCAACACGGAAGAGTCACTTCTGTGTGTATGTGTTTTTTTTTTTTTTTAAGATTTTATTTATTTATTTGACAGACAGAGATCACAAGTAGGCAGAGAAGCAGGCAGAGACAGGGGGGAGCAGGTTCCCCGCTGAACAGAGAGCCCGATGGGGGGCTCGATCCCAGGACCCCAAGATCATGACCTGAGCTGAAGGCAGAAGCTTTAACCCACTGAGCCACCCAGGCACCCCCGAAGACAGTGTTTGATAAGTATGTATCAAAACAAAACCAGAACAACTGGCAAATGTATAGGATCCACGACGTAAAAGGAGAGAGGAGAATTTTAATGCAGGAGGTTCCAGGGGTTAAGTTCTGGAACATTTTTTTCAGTGTAGAAGATGAACGTTCCGGATTTAAGATTCCGAAGGGAGAAAATGTCCCAATTAGGAGACACTGCAGTCAAGCTAAAGAACGAATTTCCATGAAGCATCTCCTGGAGTAGTGTTGGGAAAAGACACAGTAGCAGACAGGGCATAAAAATTACTTCATTTCCATCACTTTTGTATCTTCTTCGAACTTGTGTTTCTATAGCACATGAGAAAGTGGCTTAAAGCCATCGAGTGGGTTTGCTTATTTTAAATTTTTAAAAAAGATTTTAGTGATTTATTTTTGAGAGAGAGAGAGAGAAAGAGAGCATATAGGAGCACAAGCAGGGGAAGGGGTAGAGGCAGAAGCAGGTTCCCCACTGAATAGGGAGCCAGATGCGGGGCTCGATCCCAGGACCCCAGGATCAGGACCTGAGCTGAAGGCAGATGCTTAACCGACTGAGCCACCCAATCACCCCAATGGAGTGACTTTTCTCCTGTGCTGTGTTCCTCAGGAAGCCTCACTGACTTTCCTGGTTCACAGCTCTTCCCACCAGGTGAGCCTTGGCCTTTAAGAGCTCTGCATAAGAAAGAGTGGTTTTCAGTCACAAAAGTATTTTGCACAGTTCTAGAAGGCATATCAGTTCTCCCAGTGTTGTGTCTGGTGAGAAAACACAGAGTCACGACGTCTTTTTAAATGCAGGACAACTTTTATAAACTTAATTCTGATACAGGGTCATAGTAACTTGATTTAACCCTGAAATCTATGTGATTGCAAATGCTTTTCTTAAAGCTCTAAGAGTAGTATGTTACTAAAAACCTTCCATTTTTTCTAATAGTCATATAGATGTACTGCTGTATAACTAGATTTGGAGAAATAGTACAATTCTTTCTTTCTGGAGGAAAAAAAAGGTATGTTCCTTTATTATCTTTTGATTTCTAAAAATAAGCTGGAATGAAATGTCATGTACCTTTGGAATTCATTTTATAAATACACTTGGTAACTAAGAAACTCACATTGTCATTATTTATAATCTAGGAATTCTTTCCATGGTAACTGTTATAAGGTCACAATTATGAAACCACAATGGAGGCTAAGAGGCTATTTAAGAATTTACCCAAAAAAAGCCTATCCCCAGGAGGCGGTGAGGTCTGATGTCTGGATCACTGGTGAACGAGGTGGGGGCTCCTGGGGTTAGGCAAGTGGTTACACCTGCCGTTCCATTCGGTCTACTCTACTGCGGACCTTCTTTTGGTCAACAGATCTTGACAACCATACCAGCTCTCATTCTGCAGGCTTAGAGATGCTGCCTGACTTTCGTAATGTTTTGTCCTGCCTGGGAAACCATGGGTGGGTGAATTATGTTGGTACGTAATGGAACTGCCGAAGCCCAGAGACATAGGAGGCAGCCTCTGTCTGAGGTTTGACCTCCACAAGTTTAAGTATGGTCCTCACCACGTCGCAGAGCCTTGCTAGGCAGCTCCTGAGGAAGCCCACAGTCAGGCCCCAAGAAACAAGTGCCTCAGGTCAGCTTTGCTCCAGTCCTACAAGAGATGGAACTGAGCTCCTAACAAGACACACAAATACCATTTGCTCCAAGATCCTTCACAATTGGTCCATCCTAGTGGGGCACCCAACCTCCTTTGCAGTGCCAACATCCACCTGACCCCTTCCAGGTATAGAGAGGAGGCTGCCCTAGGCCAGTAGGATGATAGCAGGAAGATCCAGGGGTCTACATCTGATGGAAAAGTTTTGTTTTTTTTCAAGCAAATCTTTATGAGATTTGTCAAGGAGAACTTAACCCCCATTTTGTACATAATGGTAAGGGAAAACATAGGTGTTATCAAATAGTACAAAGAAAAGTGATGTGATTAAGAATTTAGAGTATGAAATTCATTAAAATAAAACTGTCATAAATGGCAGAGGGTCATACAGTTTTTGAAACGTCTTCCTGGGGGTAAATCCCAGGGTTCATGAGATTCACTCATACAATTCCATAAAATGAGCAGTAGCTACCTGACCCGGCTTGACTCCGCTGGAGTTTATTATTCAAAGGACATCAAAAAGTAGTTTAAATAAATTAACAATATGAAGAAAGGGAAGTTAGCAACACCTGACTTATAATGAAGTAACGACGTGTAGAAATGGGATGCTATTTCGTTTTAGTCTTTCAGGCTGGCAGGGACTGAAGAGTCAATATTTCACAATGTATAAGGATGTTGGACAATGGATGTCTTATCTGCTCTTGGTAGGAGTGAAAACGGGCAGAGGCTGTCTGGAGAGCATCTTGGGAATATCCCACAAAACAAAAGATGTATTTACTTTGACAAGCCAGTTTCACCTTGGGACCTTGTTTATTCTCACATTTGTGTGAAAGGTTTACTTTGTAGCATTGTTTGAAATGCTAACTGTGCAAACTCTATAAATGTCCATCAATAGGGAATTGATTAGTTAAATTATGGTACATCTAGAAAGCAGAGCTATTTTCAAAAAATAAGATAGCTAAATCAATGCAAATATGGAAATTTATTCAAGATATGTTTTAATTTGTTAAAAGACGCACAACAAGGCAAGGAATACATTCTCATCTCTACCATAAGACAAAGAAAAGAAAATATATTTATAAGTGTTCACAACCTTGAAACTTCTGAAAGATACATAAGAAACTGTCAGTGCTGGTTTCTTCCAAAGATAATGAATAGAAAAAAAAAAAAAGGTTGATTTATCATTGTAGTTCTACTTGACTCAGGGAAGAGGTATACAATATACATGTGTTTCTGTTAAACTAATTAAAGTTGTAAAACTAATTACAGTTGCCCATTTACTGATGAAGCGTGCCAGGGTGTAGGAGACAAATCTCAAGAACTATATATATCACTTAGTGTTACTAAGTAAGTAGCCAAATGAAACTATTCAGGGTTTCTGTATATAGAAAATTATACACATGCCCACTGAAGATTTATTTGTAATAGCACAACAATTTTATAAATGAAATAAGACAATTAATTTTGGCCACAATAAAGTAATTGGGACTAGCATAACCCTACAGGACTGGAGAGAACCGAAGAAGCAACTATTTTCAGCTGTGTAGGACTGGGTTCCCCGAGAAGAGAGACGTGGTAGTCCTGGGCCAACCCAGCTTTCGTGGACCAAAGGTGGGGACGTGGAGCCCCAGGGAAGCAGGGTCGGAGGCTGCCCGCGGGCTGGGATCTGTGGACGGGATGCAGGAGAGCAGGGATGTGTGCCGCGTGAGAGCACCAGGGAGTGCACGTGTCCTTGCACAGCTGTGGGCACATACGACGCCAGGCCCCGGCAGCGGGGACCCTGCGGCCCAGGAAACGGCAGTTCTGGGAAGCTGTGAGCCACAGGAGAGAAGGCGCCCCTTGGGAGATCAGGCAATTGGTCACCACCCAGGAAAGGCCACGTCTTGAAGACGGCTGCTCTCGTCCTGCCTCAGCAGATTGTAAAGCGAACCTTGGAAGGACCCATCCGAGTGGGCCGTCGACGCGATGTGCTACGCAGCGTCTTGAAATGGTGCTGCTGGAGAAGACTACTGAGTAAAAGATGCCGTCTTCGTCGGCTTGGGCCTCCCCAAGAAAGTCCCACGGGTTGGGTGGGTTAAACAGCAAACATCTCCTTCTCCGGGTTCTGGACGCCGGAAGTCTGAGGTCAGGGTGCCAGCCCGGCCAGGTTCTGTCCTCACATGGCCTTTCCTCGGTGCGTGCAAGCGGAGGAACGGTCTCCCGTCTCTTCCTCTGCTGACAAGGGCGTGACTCTCCTCACTGCGCTCTGCCCCCGGACCTCCTCCAATCCCAGTCGCCCCCCACGGGCCTCGCTCCCCACACCGTCACACGGGGACGCAGGGCTCCTGCGCATTAAATTTTGAGAGGACATACTTAACCATAGATAGTCACCGTGTTAAGTAAATAAAGTGTGTGTGTGTGTGTGTGTGTGTGTGTGTGTGTGCGTGTGTGCGCATGACAGGGAGATCTGGAAATATGTAGCTTGAAATGCCAATAATGTTTATGTCTGTAGGTTCTCTAAGGTCATGCTCAGGAATGTTCCAGAAAGCACCTCTTGTCTCCTTTGGGGTCTTCACAAATGTTATTTCTTCTGCCAGGATGACTGTGTCCTCATTAGTCATTCGACAATGATATTAAAACCACAGTGAGATACCATCTCACAACCAGTGGGAAATCTCATTTAAAAGTCTGTCAAATAATGGTGAGGATTTGACTCCTGAAAATTCATATGTTGCTGGTGGGAGCATAGAATGGGACCCCGGTAGAAAAATGACTCGGTGGTTTTTTAAAAGCTGAACATACATCTATGGGATAAACCAACCAGTCTAGTCCCCAGAGAAAGGAAGCCGATGACCACAGTAAGATGTATACAAAAATATTTATGAAAGAGACATCCAGAACCATCCGAACCTGGTAACGGTGGGAATCCGCTTCAGCGCCCGGGATCCCATCAGCCTGCAGGGGGGGACTCGGGGACCTGGAGGGCTGGGGGCTCTCGGGTTTGTTATTATCTGGCTTCCTGCATTACTGAGGTTGTTTAGCATGTACACATACCCAATTTGAAAGTGTTCAACTAGATACGAGTTGCCCATAGCAGGATGGCGCATGCCAGGGTTTAAATAAGGAAAATCTTTCAATATCATACCATGTCTGCAAGCCAATTTTGGATTCTCTTCGAATCAGCAAATTCATGTTTAGAAATGTATCTGAGGGATAATGAGACTGTCCTGTAGGGAACTATTTATAAGAGCAAAAACTCAGAAGCAGTTTAAATATCCAGCCACAGGGGTGTGGTTGTATCAATCATGGTCTATCCCTTCAAGCACGCTCTTGTGGCCGCTCGGCTCATGCTGGAGGAGAACATCCAGCAGCACACGACCAAGTTCTCTGAGCGGCGTTACAGGAAACAGGTGCATTCTTCTGTGACATCTGGGAGGCTGTGCCGAACATTGCTAATACTGCCTGTGCCCTAATTTCCTAGAAGGACACTTTCGAATTCTCCAAAAGGCTCCTCTCCTGCCTTAGTTCTTGAGAAACAGTGGCCTGACAATGTGGGCTCGTGGGACTGGTTCGTCTGCAGCCTCGGTGATCTGTAGCCGGAGCCCTACCGGGCGGGCCCCAGCCCTGCCTGTCCCCGGAGCTGTTCTCCGCCCTGCTCGGGGCGTTTAACCCTCACAACGCTGCTCGCTGTTGCTAACCCTGCGGTGATGTGTTGAGTGTCTGAGTCCCTCGCCACCCTCGTCAGTCTGAGGCTGGGGGTCTATCTCGACCACCGCTGTGTGCCCTTGGGCCGCACCGCACAGCCAGCAGGTTATAAGCACAGGCACATGGTCCAGCGAGTGATGGAGGGCAGAAGAGAGCAGAGCTGGACCCGGCGGGGGTGGCGTGAGGGCTGAACCCACAGCTGCAGTCAGTGCGGCAGCGTCCGGAACTCTAGCCCACTGGCCTTCCTCACCCGCTCTTCTGACCCCTTCTGACCCCAAGGGTGATGGATGTCCTCCGATTTGTTGTACTCAGTAGGATTTGGCCGGCCTTATTGGGCCACCCCGTGTCCCTAGAACAGTGTCTGGCACATTTTTGGTGTTCAGTAATCATTCTTTGAGAAACTGAAATTAGCCTGTTTTGAGCACTGACTGAGCCTCCAGATTTGGTCCCCTCCTCTGTGCGGACGCTGGGTGTTTGCTGACTGGTGCTCGGTCAGGAAGGTGCCGGTCTGCACACGGTCTCCTGTCCCTCTGGCTTCTGCAGGGACGTCACTTGTGCCCCACGTGACCTCTGCCTGTACTAAAGCCCGTGGCTGGCCAGCTCCTGCTTTTCCTTTCACAGCTGTGGTCCAGGCGAATGAGCCATCTTGACCCTTGTTGGTCCTACAGAATCCTTGGGGACCCACGGTGCTATGCATGGAGGTCTGGCGGTAGCTTTTGGCTCAAGGCTTCTCTCACCTCATGGCAGGCCCCTCAGGCCGAATCAATGTTTTCCAACATCACCTGGCAGTATGTGGGAACTTCGGGGCCTAGAGTCTGTCTGATTGATCATGTTGAACCCCCACTGGGATATGTGATTCCAGTGCCTGGGGCTCGGTGTGGGACAGCTTCAAGAATGTAGTCCTTACGATGGTCCAGATCCAAGCTAGAAGAAGGAACAGGCGTGTTGAACGTAGAAAAACAGGTGTTAGAACCTATACTTCTTTTGCCCTTAAGTTACGTGTTAAGACGAGGAATTATTTGTTCCCACAAATTCCAACGGCGTGAACGCTGTGATGAGGCAGAGGTTGTAGTCTTCCTTACGACTCCCCTGTAGTAATCGTGTTTAGATATTCCGAGTGGACGGAAGAGAGAGGAACGGACGTCGCCATCTTCCCGTGTGAGTGTGAGAGCGCAGGCGCGGTTGTGCATGCGTGAGTGTGTGTGTGTGTGTGTGTGTGTGTGCACCCGGGTGTGTGTGCATGCGAGGACGGAGGTGCGGTCGAGACCACCCCACAGGTACAGAACCAGAGGAGAGGACATTTTGAGATGCTCACTTTTTATTTTTTTTAAAAAGATTTTTATTTATTTATTTATCTGACAGGCAGAGATCACAAGTAGGCAGAGAGACAGGCAGAGAGAGAGGAGGAAGCAGGCTCCCTGCTGAGCAGAGAGTCTGATGAGGGGCTTGATCCCAGGACCCTGAGATCCTGACCTGAGCCGAAGGCAGAGACTTTAACCCACTGAGCCACCCAGGCGCCCCAATGCTCACTTTTTAAAGCATTCCTCCATGAAGGCCAAAAAACCAGCACAACACAAACTACCAAGCAGCAGAAAATTAAAGGAATCTAACAGGCAAGACACTAGCGTCCCCCCCAACGACAACAGAAAAGGTCAGAAAAGGCCAGTTGGTATGCATCTCGCCAATAAACCCTATTACTCTCTGTAGTCACAGATTTAACTTAAAGCAGGTAAAGCGACTTGAGAAATTAAGGCCGATGTGGTGCTGATCGGAGGGGCCCGGCGGCTGTACCGCGTCAGCTTCTCCGATGAAACTGAAGAACTGGGGAAGTGCGGAGGTAACAGATATGCCGGTGGTCAGCAAGCAAGGACACCTTCCCGTGTGCCCTTGGGCGTGAAGCCCGGCTCCCGCCAACTCAGCTGCTCCGGCTGCGTGCCCTGTGCACGCAGAACAGAAATAAAGGAGGACTGTGTTGCTTCTGTTGTCTCCTCTGGACTTCCACTGGTAATCTCTCTCTCTCTCTCTCTCTCTGGACCCACACGCACATACATATGTCCATGTGTTATGCATATATAACATATATGCCTTTTATAGAGCTGCGTATATAATGCGCTTTACAATTCCCAAATATTCTCACATACACTGCTTATTTTTTATTTTTTTCCAAATGCTTAATTTGGAAGATACGGCAGGTGCCAATTTATTTGTTACTTAGAACTCAGCAACTAGTAAGAGCAACATTGCTAGGAACGTATTACACGGCATTAAAAAGGAAGTAACAATCAGGCGGAGAAGAATAACACAGAATGAAAGGAAAATTAGAAATCTTTTCAGATAAATAAGACTGAGGATGTCAGAAGGTTTGACCAAAAAAGGCAATACCTAAGAATTCAAAGGTTTTAAAATTCTCACCGCCTACTGAGAGGAAACCATAGGAAACACCGGTTTTGTTTTCCCGGCAGAACACTGAGACAAGGGGCAACTGAGAGCTATTTTAAGGAGACAGGACCCGTAGGCGTCTGACTCCCAGTTCAAACCTGGTCTCAGGATTGGGGCATTCGCACTCATCCAGCAGATCCTGGAGTGGGACTCGATGCTCAAGAACCGGTCACTGGTTTAGGCGAACCTACTCCTTAAAGAGGGCATCCAGTTGAGTCTCGAGAACCTAGTGCGTCATTGCAATGGTGTAAAATGTCTTCCAGCTCCAAGAAAATCTACAAGACTCCGTTGCGTGCAGCTGAGTTAGGGTTAGGGTGATGGGTACTGCTTGTGACAATGGCCAATAAATAGATAAATAGACAATAAATAGACAGTGCAGATAAATAGACAATGCACTGAGAAAAATGTAAATGTTCCAATGGCAAGAAATGCTTATCTTGTCTGGGCCTCACTGATGTCTGAGGCATGGAAGCATTCACAAGCTGGACATAGGCAGACTGCGGACGTCTGCAGGACAGACAGAGGATTTGTCCACCTAGAACACTGGGACACACGGCCTTAGGGAGGATGACTGTGCCATCCCACACCAGACAGGGGAGTGTCTCCAGTGGAGCATGTCACTGTGCAGAAACTGGGATGGGTGACTGGAAGCTGTGGGGTGCCCTCTAACAGGATGTGCAGACACAGAAAACTTAGCACACTTGCCCAAAGGCTTGCTGCTCCCAGACTGGGAAGAATTCACGATACAAAGGCAGGTTTCTGGCTCATTCTCTGCTCCAGGCACTCCACAAGCCGCACACTCTCAGCTGGTAACCTGGCGACAGGTGTCCATCCGGAATAATGGACGCTCACGCTCTCCCATTGTGGAAGTGCTTCCCCGAGCCCTCCCACCAGCAGTCCTAACTCGGCCATCATTCCAGGTCTTTCCATATCTGCCAGTTAACTCCAGCCCGACTCCTCCCGGGGCGGCAGACTTAAATGGATGCATGCTGGGGCCATTCTTTCTCTGAAAACACATTTTTATGCCCAGCGCGCCGGAAGTCGATTCTTACTTGATTTGTTATTTTGTTCAACACAGTTTAGAAGGAGCCCTTGGACGCATGAAAGTGATCTCCACTGGACAGGGAGCTCGTTCAAGAGGCAGTCTCCATGAAGAGCTCCAGTAGCCGGCACCATCCCCCCGGAGAGGAGTGCCTGTTGCTTGCAAGCTCCCTCTTTTCATCTTCTCAGAATTCCATCATTTCCATCATCTGCAGAAATGCATTGGCTCATTCATTGTGCTTTTCTCTCCACGTCACTCATAGCGCTGAGAATCAAATTCTGTTCCTCTTCTGTTTTACAAATACTTTAAATTTATTTTTGTAGTAGGTATCAAAGTCCTTTAAAATGTCTATTTTAATGTAGCAGGAATCTAGTTCATGACATGACTTGACAGGACTTCAAGTCCTAATAGCTTTATGATAATCCAGTGTTCATTCTCTAAAGAAAATAAGACAGTCTATTGACGAAATATTTATACCAATTTGCCCAGTGCGCTCCAGGGTGATATAATGGTCCATTACAGCAGGACACTTGAAAAAAGCAATAAAATGGGGTCACAGCTCTGAAAATAAAACCAGAGAACAAAATCCAGCAGGAAATAAGCAGCACCGGAGCTTCTGTTGTGTCACATGGTGAGGGTAGTACCTGAACGGTTTGCTTTTTCACTTCCAGTTTTTCCGGATTCTCTCTCTCCGCCCCCCTTCCCTCGCTCCCTCTCCACCAGATAAATAAATAAAATCTTTTAAAAAATGATGCTTCCTTTATCACCAGTGAGAGTCTGTCCGTAGCCGCAGGAGAGTGAAAACCTGACAGTGTGGTTCTGGAAGACCTGTTCGCCATCCCGTCACAACTCTTCAGCCCACTGTGCGATACGGATCATGCGTCCACACCTCTGTGCTCTTAGAACGCAGAGCCTCTGGCCCGGGAGTCAAGGACGCCCCTGCTCCCCAGGACCCCCAGGACCCCCAGGACCTCTCTCTCTCGCACTCCCCGGTCACCCCGGCTGCACCCCCACCCAGGCAGGGACAGGAGCCTCGGACAGCCTGGGCCCGGGGGCTTCTTCTTATCCCGAACTCCCATCTCCCTCCCGGTGTCCATTTTGTGCCCATGTGGCCGTAGGACACGTGCTCAGCCCGCTTCCACTTCAGAGGCTCATGCGGCGGACACAACTCTCGAGACGTTTTTCCCGACTCCTTCCTCTCTGTCCGTGGAAGGACTCAAAAGTCCCCTGAGACAGGTGAGTCTGAAATCTGAACGTGCCTCCGTAGAAGGTTCCGTGCAGGAGACCCCCTCTCTACTTCCACTGTAGGTGGGCAAAGGCGTGCATGTGATCTTGTCTCTGCCGACCGGCTGTGGCTGCCGGGTCCGACCTGGGAGCAGAGATGGAAGGCGCTCTCTGTGTGTCCTTGACCCTGCCTCAGTGTCTCCCTTCCTCTCTCTGTCTCTGTGTCTGCTTCTCTCTGGAGAGGCAACACCGAGTTTGCAACAAAGAGGAACTCTGTTGGAGCTGCTCTCCTGGACCATATTTTGAGAAGTTGTTCCTGGGAGCTTCATGCCAAGCCTGGGATGAAACTACTTCATTGGTTCTGCAAATTCTGCAATATGCTATCAATAAATTCATTTACTTTATGGACATCAACAGGAAACTAGTTTCTAGTATTTACAAGGAATGACTCCAACCAGTAATTCTCTCTAAGGGAGAGCTTCCCAAACTCTCTGTTCATGGCCTCCTAAACTCCTCAGTGTTTTTCATCACATGCTGAGACCAAAAGAAATATCTGACTGTATATGTTTACTAAATACATATGTGTACTTAAAATTTATCAAGCAGGTTCAAACAGGTGAGTATTTATGTCCTAACAATTTAGTTGTCATTTGAAAAAACGATCGAGATCTAGTGAAAGCAAAACTATGGCTTTCACTCTTAAATAGGCACAGTCACTTTGCGAGGGGCGTGCACACCTGTTGGCCGCAGTGCCACATGTTCCATCTGGGACTGGATGGAACACAACACCCGTCTTTCCTGTTCACATTGATGTACCCACATAACTTGCTTTTTAACATCGCAATAGCCAATATTCTGACTCTACTGAGATATGATGTCATCAAATGAAGAGTAACATAAGGTGATACAGCGATTGAATCACTTGGAGCTGATGGTTCATGAGATGGCCAACACATGTGGATCGTGGCCCTATGTCCCTCAAATGTGTAAACTATCCTGTGTCCCCTGTGTTTCCTATGGCTCCCCCAGGGCCATCTCGGCATGGAGTTTAAGAACAATGGCTCTAGGATAATATAAGTAGTCATCAAAATATGTGATAGAAGATAATGTATAAAGTAGGATTCCTTCACTTATTCAACAAGCACGTACAGAGCGCCGGTGTGCCCGAGGCTATCCTAGCAGCCAGGATGTAAAGATACATAGTTCCTCATTGCAGAACCTTGGAGATCACTGAGAAAACAACCATCTGCATAATCAAAAATACAGTGGAATTTTTATGTTTATGGAGGTATGTGAAAAATGCATTGGGAACACAGGAAAAAAAGAACCACACTCTGCATGAGAATCAAGAAGAGATTTATCAAAAAAACTACACTTGGGAAGAGACATAAAGAATGGGCAGGACATCTGCCTGTTGGAAAGACGGAAGGAGGGCATTCGGGGTGGGGAGGAGGAGATGCTGGAAGTCCGAAGTCATAAGGAAGGGGAGTGATGTGTTCTGGGATCACAGCTTGAGTCAAGAGAGGGAGAGGCAGCAGCTGAGGCTAAAAATGTCAACAGGGGTGACCCGGCAGGGGAGCTGACCTGCCAGGTTCCGGAGGATCAGCTGGGGATGCTGAGTGTGCTGAGAGCACTGTGAGCAGGACGGTGGCTGGGGACGGTTCGGCATCTGGGAGCTGGGAGGGGGAGAGAGGGAGACAGGACGCCATACGAAAGCCACGAGATTATTAAGGAAGCGTGATATGGATCAATCACCAAAAGCAGAGAAACTAATGGGGCTTACTTTTTTTTTTTTTTCTACTTGAGAGGACAGACAGATGCTGAACAAGCAGGAGAGATCAGTGCTAGGGAGAAAAACAAGGGAGACACGGGAGCTGGAGAAGCTTGTGGGGGTCCAGAATGAGCGCAGGTGGTGGGACCACAGTCAGATGGCTAGGCATGGCCTCCCCAGCCCTGTGACACTTCACAGAACACCCCAGGGAGGCAGGGGAATGGAGCACAGGTGCACCTTGGGAGGAGCATCACCGTGATTCTTACTTGGGCCTGATTTTCTCCCCAAGGGGACTTTTGACTATGTCTGCTGACATTTTTGTTCATTGTAAAAGAGAATGGGGACTTAGAACTAGGGGGTAGACCCTGAGGAGGCCAATAAGCATCCTAGCATGCACAGAACACCCCTGTCAACGAGGGCTTATCGAGCCCCAACTGTGAGTAGTGCTGAGGGGAGAACCCTGGACAGAGAGAGACTAGTGTCACTTGTGAGTCCTGAGCAGTGGAGAGACGGCGTGTCTGAAATGACGATATGTCCGTAGAGACTAAAAAGCAATGGCTGTATTTACAAAAGTGTGTATTTGCAAAAGCAGTAGAATCCACAGAGTTAGGATTCCAGGCAAGCTCTAGGGAGAAGGCTGCCTTTAGGACAACGCTCAGGTCTCTTTGAAGAGCTGTTGGGCATAGGGTGGGGGCCCTTCAGCACAGCAGGGAGCCCCCAGGGCAGCCTGGGACCAGGTGAAGATGAAGCTCATCCTCTTGGAATTCCTTGTGCCCAGCAGGAGCTCGACGCCTGCTAAATGACTGAAAACTGACTTTGAAGGTGTTTGAAGGTCCTGGGGAGAGCGATGCATCCATCACGTCTCTCTTCCGCCTGTCCCTGATTAAAGGAAAAGTTGTATTGATACACTCGTGTACTCGTCTATCTTCAGCCTCTTCCCTCTAGAACGGGGGCTCCACGGCTGTGGGGAGCTCGTCGACCTTCTCGGTTGCCGACCACCGAGCCGGTGCTCCCCGCATCGCCGCAGGATGAGCGAAGGCGGGCATCCATGCACGTGGGCACACGCGCACAGACGCAGAAGAAACTGTGGATGGAGCTCGGCCAAGTTTCAAGACAGAAAAAGAAATGCTTGAGCAGGTGTCGCATATGTGCTGGGCACAGTCTTTCGGGAAAATAAGAGCTCCGAGGAGAGCAGAGCGCCGGGTCCTGGAAACTCAACGGAGCTCGAGAAATACCCAGGAGGAAACATTCAAAGTCGGAGGAAAGGAAAGTCTGGGAAGGAGTTAAAGAAGGAGCGGTCAGAGGTAGGGGTAGAAAGAAAAAGCAACAGACACGGGCCGGAGAGTGAGGGAGCCCAGCCGGGAAGGAGTGAGCGCGGCAGAGGAGAGAGCTCCCCCAGGGAGCCGCCACACAGCTCAGCGCCAGCAAGGGGAGGCGCTGTTCCACCTGCCAGGGGGAGACCCTCGGCCACAGGCAGAAAGGTTGTTCTAAGCTCGAGACCTCTCGTCCATCACGACTGTCACCTGACTGCTTGGACCCTCCAGGACCCGCCTGACTCCCCCCGCCGGCAGCCCCTCCTTGCTCTCCCCACCGAGTCTTGCTCTCCTGCCCTCCTGTCTTGATCCAGCCTGTCTCTGCAGGGTCCTTCCTCTTCCTGGGGGGCCGCCCCTCTGCCCGGTGGGCCCTGGGGCACCTGCGCTCATCCCTCCCCAGGGCTCCCTGGCCGGGTCCCGCAGCGCTGGCACGCGGAGGCACGTGAGTGTTCTGGAAAAGTCCGGGACTTCGCAGCGTAAGAGAACCCACAGCAGCGTGGATGAGGAAGGGAAGGCTGGAAAGAGGGAATTAGAGACATGAAAACCACTTTCTGGGAGTGTGATTCTTTCAGAAAGCAAAAGTGCCAAGATACGATTTCTCCCGAATAGGTTATCCTGCGGTCCATTGTCCTCCATCCTGGGCTCCGAGAGAAGCATCGAGAACCCTGCGCCAGTGCCTGACCCGACCCCGACTCTATTTCAAGAGCCGGGGTGAAGCGCAAGCCCGATGACTGCCCACGGGCCACGCTCGGGGCGATGAGCCCCCGGCAGAGGGTCAGCGAGAGCCCCCGGCGGCCCGGCTCGGAGGGGAGCGCCTGTGGGCGGTGCGCACAGCTCCTTACCCCGGGGAGGCCCGGCCCCCAGCAGGTGCTTATGGAGCATTTGTCCAAAGGATAAATGACCGACTTTGCAAATGAAAGGACCGGCTGTAGAGAGGTGCGGTCACTTGCAAGCGGTCTCCCAGCCACTCCGTAAAGAGCGGGGGTCTGTCCCCAGCTCCGAGTTCTGCTCGGGTTTGCCGGCCCCCGCTGGGTGCTGGCCGTCCAGGCACGACAGCTTCCTGTCCGCAGGCTCACTACCTGCCCTGTGCAGAACAGGGTTTAAGGTTTCGCCCAGAATCTCCTGCCCACCTTCCAACTCTGGTGATTATGGGAGATGCATGTGCTCTCCAGAGGGTCCTTGGAAACCTGACGGGTCAGGTGCTGGGTCTTCAGGAGGAGACACCGGACCCTCCCTCTCCCCAGGCTGCCTCTTCTGTTCTTTCTTACGAATCCCGGATCAATAAATAGCCATCTCCCATCCGGTACCGGTTTTCGCCTTCTCACAGATAAGAGATGATTTCCTGGGTCTATTGATTTGGGAGAACAGAGCGAGTGTCCCCGTGTGTGTGGGAGTGTGAAGTGACTGTGTGTAGGAGAGTGGCAAGTGTATTTGGAACGACAGGCAGCTGAGCACCCTGTTTTTCATATACGCCTCGCAAGCATCAACTCCATATTACAATTTCAGTGCTCAAACTGCTCGGATCAAAGATTCCTTGTTATTTAAGCATAGTGAAGCCCCTGTGCATGCGGTTAGAGAAAGCCCGTCATCCTATGAGCCTCATAAAAATGATATAAACGAAGTTTAGAAAATGTTCTGCAGGGAACAGTCTCAGGCTGGTCCCTTTAGGGATGATTGAAATGAACTAATAGGTCTCTTTCATGTCTCATTGATAGGGTTCTAATTATAGGGCTGCTCCATTCCCGGGGTTCGCCTCATCGGCCGACATCGCGGGCCGAGCCTGAGACCCTGGCGCCCCGCCATCCCGCCTCCACCCTCTGAATCCCTTTTAGGAGATGTTTGGTAAATCGCAGACTTCTCCCCAGCACGGCTCTACATTTCACAGAGAAGGAAGGAATCCGAGAGAGGACCTTTTTCTGTGATGAGCATAGAAACGAAACAAAACAAAACTTAGCGTGGGCAAATGGAGGGCGATGATGACGGTTTCTCGGTGGACTCTCCGACCCCGTTCATTGGTTGTGAGTGGCTGTGACGTATCACATTCCCAGTAACGACTGAGGCAAACACCTAGTGTCATTGCAGAGGACGGAGTGCCTATCATCTAAGACGGTTGGTAGCCTTTGCCCCTACTGAACTCACCAGATTTCAGAACAATCGAGAAGGGGCCTTGCAAACCACATGGTTCTCTGGCTGGCCCTTAGGGGTAGGCAAGCCCATGGGGAATGCACAGGCAAATTCAGGATGTCCTAGGGCAGATACGGCACAGTCTGGAAGAACTTCTGAAGCCCGGAGAGTTTGCTCTTTGCATCTGTCCAACCAAACAGCACAGGAGACAACCTGGCAGGCAGATCAACAGCTTGGAGCAGGAGGCAGCCCTCCTAGATGTCTTATTCCAGATGCTGGATCCCTAGGAATGTGCTGCTCCAGGTTCCACAGAGCTCCTCTGCAGAGCCGTGTGTGTGTGTGTGTGTGTGTGTGTGTGTGTGTGTGTACGGGCAGGGGGCGTGGTGGTGTGAGGGGAGAGTGGGGTGGCTGGACAGGGTGTGGGGGGGCCTTTCTGCACCGGGGTTACCTTGTCTGTGTCCTGCTTTCACTTAGTGGTGTTTTGAGACCTGTGGCCGGGTGACCACATGTGTCTTTCACCTGCATGGTCTTTGTTTCCATACTAGCTCTCAACCGGTTTGATTTCCTCAAATACGGGAGAGCTGGGGGAGATGGGGGGGGGCTGGCAGACATAAATATTCAGCCTGGAAAATGCGCACTAATCAAACGATTTCCCGGTGTCATTTGCGTATTTTGGTAAGGAACCGATGAAATTAACTCACCAGGCAATGTTTGCTTGTGCACTTCTCATCACTCGAGAATTTTTAAATAGCGTGCTGAATGAAATACGTTTTATTACACAAAGACAGTACATTCAGGGGGGTATCTCTGTCTAACATGTACCCAGACCTACCGACCAAGGAGAGAAAACAAACATTCCCGTAGAATAGTTTTGAGTGTGTTTGAAGCTCGGCGTGGCTGCCCAGGCCCACACAAGCAGACTGTCGCAGCGACGGAAGATAGAATCCGCAGAACAGGGTCGGAATTATGCATGTCATTCATAACGAACCTCATTATACAAGGGGTCTCATCCTATCAGGCAGCCCTGCCGTTTACAGTCTTATTGCTATTCAGCTCTGAACAATGACAAAGAAAAAATCCCCTACCCTGTGTCAGAGCTAATCTTTTCTAATGCTCACAGTTTTGTATTGTTTGTATATTTCCCTCAAAGAGAATTTCTCTGGCTTGTTCTTTCTGCCCAGCAGCCTGGATCTCTCACCTTTTCCATGGTTCATGTGTCTTTTCCTTCTCTTAAGAAAAACTACCGAATTCCGCATTCCATTTCGCTTCTGAGAAGTAATAGCTCCATGGCCACCTCTGCAGTCTAACCTGACGTTATATTTACAAACAATAAGGCCCAGTTACCATTGCAGATAAGCCTCTAAGCCCATGCAGGCTCTTTATGTGCCCTCCTGGACAGAATTACAGCTGGGTGCTCGTTTTGTGGCCCAATGCTGCACTGTAGTGGCTTGCATGCCTCGTAGCTTTTAATAAGACTGTTTCACCATCAAACCTTTTTCTGCCCATTTTTATTACCCACAATAAATACAGAGGGAGATTCCGTTTGGTGCACGCATATTTTGAGGCATTTTGGAGCCATTACCTTTAAGCACCAACCCGTAAATTCCAGAATATTGTTTTAAATGCCTGAGCATTTCACCCCAGTGTGGCTTTCGTTTCTACTAGAGCACCCCGGAGCCTCCACGTGTGTATTTGGAGCTTTTACTTGGGGTGTTTGTCAACACTGTGTATTTACCTGCACGGAGGAGAGGGTCATGTTGGGGCTTGGGAAGAGATTGGAAAAAAAAAGAAAGAGAAAAAGAAAAAAATCCCCTTTGTTCTAGAAGAGGTATTCGTCTGTACGGAGGCTGAGGGACTGCCCGTCCCCATCACGCAAGACTGCGGAGAACACCCCGCACCGAGAACCGATGACGAACACAGCCACGAGTGGGGCTAGATCTTTCCTTCGGCTCTGTCTCCTGCCCCAAGTTCCTCCCCGCACCCCCCCCCCCCGGACCCCCGCACTCCTTCTCAGGCCGAGCCTGTGACAGGTGCGTCTGGATTCCGACTCTGCTCGGTACTCACTGACTTTGGGCAAATGGCTAAGCCTCATTGTCCTCGGCGTGGGGTAAAGATAGTAGCAGGTCCCGCTTCCTACCAAGGCTGTTCAATTTCATCCACGTGGGGTGTGTCCGGAAGTCACGTGTGCCATAAACACTCACTAAGTGTCTAGTGCTACTTCCCGCTTTTTTGTTCAACGTAGACCATTTGAATGAAACAAATGAGAACACTGAACTGGGATTGTGTTTAGGAGTAGGCAAGGCGAGACGGCACGCTAGGCGCTCTCAGGTTCTGATGATCTACGTGATTACTGCGACGGCGGCCAGAGGGCCGTAGGGAGGCCATGACACCTTCCTCAAGCTCCCCAACCTCCCCTGCATTTGGAGGCGCCTGGGTGGTTCCATCAGTGAAACGTTTGCCTTTGGCTCAGGTCATGATCCTGGGGTCCTGGGATCAAGTTCCGCATCCGGCCCTCTGCTCAGTGGGAGTCAGCTTCCCCTCTGACCGTCCCCTGTCTTGTGGTCTGTCTCTCTCACTCTCTCTCACTCTCTCAACTGCAGCAAGAAGCTAGGTCACAAGAGGGAATGGGGTACTAATACACATCACTGCCCAGAGGAGCCCTGAAAACGTGATGCTGAGTGAAACACTCTGGTCACGAAAGGCCACATATTGCAGAAGCCATTTATAGGAGAGGTCCCGAGTCTGCAGATGTATGGACAAAAGTATACCAGCAGTGGCCAGGAGCTGAAGAGAGGGGGCACAGAGTGGATGAGGATGGTCCTGGATGTCCTTCCTCAGTGATGACTGGGAGCAGCTGTTTGTGCCGCACAAGCTTGTGACTTTACTAAGAACCACAAATGGTACAGGTCAGAGAGTGGCATTCAGAGTATGGGAGTCAGACCTCAATAAACGTTGTACAGGAAGTGGATATCAGAGCAGGGCCGCGTTCAGAATTCTGAGCTTCTTGGTGGGGGTCCTTTCACAGTCTGATAATTAACAAACCATTTGGCTTTTTCATGGGTGTTGTGGGGGGATTTATTCAACAGAAATAAATCCAAATAGCGTCAAACGTGGGCACACAAGAGATGTGAGGCTGTAATAGCTCTAAAATTACGGAAAGTGTCTGCTAACTGTCCCCGCTGTAGAAACGTAACGAAATCTGAGATTGGAGATGCTCAGTGCCCGTCCTTCCCTCAGAAGTGACCCTTTACTCTTATTTGCCATCTAAAAGTTCCCAGTAAAGCAAGACATCTACATGAAGAATACTAATGAATCATTTCACCAAAAGTGGTGATAAAGGAAATAAAAATATTTAGAATGAACTACCAGAATTTTTAGCATTATTTAAATTAGAACTTATTGAATATTTTGGATGATAAATGTTAAATAAAACTTAACAAAAAATTAATTTCAATGCTAGTGTCTCATTGTAAATTACAATTATGAGGCCTGTCACCACAACATTTTTTCCTATTCAAATAAGACAGGACATTTTTGGAAAGACATCAATACCAAGGTAGTAAGATTTCAGTTATTATTGATGAAAAAGGTTTCGTGCAAAACTCTTTTAATAACTTCTTGTGAAATTCAATAATTTTGAACTTAGTGATGTTTCCTGGTGATCCTAGGAAGCTGTGAGGAATGTCACCTGAAAGAAAAAATAGTCAAACCTCATTCTTGGTTCATGGGACAATATTTTAGGCAGAAATATTTACAATGAAATCTTACTGGATTTTGTACAGATGCTATCAGGATTAACCTATGGAGAAAAATCTGAACTTGTAGCCAGAATTTAGAAACATTTATACAATTTCAAATCTGCAACATCAAAGCCAAGATAATATAACTACTAATGTAACTACTTCCCCTGTGTTATAAAAGATACAAATTAAGTAAGCACTTCACCGCTAACTCAGGTAATCTCAAGTCCTTCCTGGGCACCAAATAAACACCAGAGAAATTATACAATGTATCTGAAAGGATAGGGATTCATTTACAGAAAATTGGAAGACTGCTGTAGCTTGCAGCGCGCAGTATTGGAGCTACAAAAACGATTTGAAAAGTACATCAAAATTTGCACATGGACTTTAGCAGGAATCGAATGTGGAAACAGGTAAACATTAGAAAATGAGTCCTTTTGAATCTGACGTCAATGAAACTCTGAAAACGTTGTTACTCTCTTTGGCTTGACAATAGAACAAGTCTTCCCTTAGTGAGGTTGCCGATCTGTTCTCTGAGAATCTCCTCCAGTTGAAAGTGATCTAATTGATCAAGTTAAGTCAACAAATAAATAGGGCAGGCCGATGAATAGTTCGTGACCTGGACAACAGGGAAACTATAAAGCTAGAAACTATTTGGAGTTTAACTGCTGTTGGCACAGAAGAGTTCATTCAAGAACAGGCGGAAAATGTAGGTGCAGATGGGGTTCTTGGCGGGGCTCAGTCATTAGGTGTCTGCCTTCAGCTCAGGTCATGATTCCAGGGTCCTGGGACTGAGTCCTGTGTCCAGCTCCCTGCTCTGCAGGGAACCTGCTTCTCCATCTCCCTCTACTGATTTCCCTCTGCTCATTCTCTCTCTCTAACAAAAATATAAATAATAATAATGATGATGATGATAAAACCAGTGGCTGAAGATGTAAATTGTCTACTTGGTGGGACTGCAAGTTATCTAGTGACGCTCAGTGGGGTCACCCTTGGAAGACTGTGAGGCAGCTGCCTGTGGCCGTCCCATGTCGATGATGACAGCAATGCCAAAAGTATCGCAGAAAGTTTCTAAACAATCTACAAATAATTTGCAAGTTCCTATGATGATTTTAGAGAAAGCTACACTGCATGTATCACATGGTAAACATTTAAAAATACGTGTAGTTTAATTCAATTGGCTAAAGCACAAAGAAGGAGGTTATTTTTACTGTTTGGCCCACAGATTGAGTCATACATACTTATATTTTCATAATAGTTGTTAAACTTTTTAGTATCATAAAATTACCATTCTCCCCAAATGGTTCATACAAATAAATAAATAAGAGCTAAAAATTCAGGAAGCTGAATAAAAATCTTTTTTTTTTCCCCATCTCAAAATTAGCTTAGATTGTACATTCAGTGCAATTCCAATCAAAATCCCCATAAGAAATTTTTGGAGGTGGAGAGTTAGGCCCAGTCATTCTGAAGATTTCCAGATAAGTCTCTTAGAAGAAATTGAAGAGTGGAACTTTGATAAATAAAAGTAATGATAGGCCTTTTCTTTAATGGACATAAAGACTTGATAGACAAATCATTCCAGTCCTGGGGAACAGATCGATGGGTTAAGTAGACAAATTAGAAACACACTGACATATTGCAAAAACAGTAAATAATACTAAGAGCATCACGAAGTTATGAAAAACAGAAGGATTTTGTATTACATTTTTTATGAGGCAACGTATTATTCTTTGAGAAAAAAAAACAACAAAAACACATCAGAGTCTATCATCACATATGGTAGAAAATGCAAGAGAATATTTTTCTGTTTTCAAGATGGTGACGATTTCATAACCACGAGGTGACGGAAGAGAGGGTGAGGGGAGCAATCGATGCTTCAACTGCACAGAAAGCTTCGCTGTTTCACAAATCAGCATAAATAATATTAAAAGGCGAATGACAACAGAGGAAGAACGGCACCAAATAGAGCAGACAATAGATTAATGTCCTTCACGCCTAAAAACGGCACAAATCAATAGACAAGACAGTGTTGCAACAGGGAGAGAAGTTTGCAGAGAATGAGAGCAGTTTACTGAAGAAAAAGAAAAAGTTATAGGCTTTTTTTTTCTGTAGCTATCACAACAGAGTATCTTTCCTTTCAAATTAAACAACCGTCTAATATCGTATTAATGACATTTTTTTCCTTGAGAATGCTTATGAAATTTTGTTGTGGTTGGCTAGATTTTTCCATCATGAAGTTACTATTTTCCTCTTTGTAATTAATGAGTATCACATAGAGAGAGAGAGCGCGAGATTATGTAAAAACCTTGTTTCTCATCATATTTTGGACACTACTTTTAGCATCCAGTGATGATTTTTGCCTGAAACAATGTTTACAAAGGTGTTTGCCAAATGGGGATTTTCTATTTTCATCATTCTTTCTATATTTATTAATTGGAATGCTACTGAAGGTCAGGTTCCTCCATTGGTGGAGAGACCTGGCAGACACCACCACCTATGGTGTCTACCAAATGGTGATTTTCTATTTCTATCTTTCCTTCAACACATATTAATTGGGATTCTACTGTGAAGACAGATTTTTCCATCAGTGGAGAAACCAGGCAGAAGCCACACTAACCACATGATCCAAGTTGATGTCATAAGCAATGCCGTAAATCGCCTTGTGTTTCTAGGTGTGATACACCAAGAACCTAACATCTCTCCTGTCAAGAACAGGAAACTGGAATTTAGTTGTGAGGAAATACCAGACAACTCAAAATGGAAGGACGTTATATAAAGTAACCGGCCAGTAGTTCTCCCGAGTGTAAGGCTCTTACGACACAGAGTGACGGTAATCCAGATTAAAGGAAATTAACAAAACATGGCAGCAAGTGCAACCAACAACCATGGTGTGATCTCCAGTGACATCCTAGACCAGAAAATGGAAGTCATTAGGACAATCGGTGAAATCTGAGTGAGATACACAAGTTAGATAATAGTACTGTGCTAGTGTTATCTCTTCCCTAAGTTTCATATCTGTGCTATGGCTCCTCAAGATGTGACCATCGGGGAGGTTGGGGTGAAGGGTATGCAGGAATTCTTCATAGTATTTTTGTGACTTTTAAAGTCAATAATCTTTTTTCTAAATGAGAAGTCAGAAACAAACACAAAAGTAAAGGGGAAAAGGATGTGTATTGTGGGTGGGGCTCTGCAATCCTGTGGCCTTTTTGAAAACCATTTACTGATACACTTCAAGGCACCATGTCACCATTCCCCCACTTTGTACTTCTGGATAACAATCCCAAAGAAATAATCAGAGATGCAGGTTAAAAAAAGTAAATGCAAAATTTTTCATAACATTTTAATTTTTATATATATGTCATATACTTATATAAAGAGTGCTGTTGAAGCAACAAAACATCTGTCTAGATATGGTATTTGAAAGCTTGGTGGAGGTTTTCTACCTCAGGAAATGCCAAACCTCACCAAAATCCCCCAAAGAACACCCATCCAAAGGTAAGAATTAGTTGAAAGGATTCTGATATATTTCATTATTAAACAGATCTACTTTGAAGTTGATGTGTTCAGATGAGTCTTGTTACTTATAGAAATATTACATACCCGGAAGAGAGGAGAAGAAATTACATAGACATCATGGTGATTATCTGGGTCTTTCAGAGCTTCTAGAACTTCCCCAAAGATTCTCAAGACAGAAGTAACATGCATACACACACACACCAAAAACCTCTGTACAAATATCCTCTTAACAAAGTACATTCCAGTCCATGACTATGTGGTCCAAGCAATTGAACCACTTGGAAAAGTTACATGTTACCAGTACACGTTGCAATATACAATGTATTTACAAATTTTGCATGGATGTACAAAGAGGAGGATAGAAAGATGACAGAGAAATTGATTGATACATAGAGACCCCAGGGATGGGAGATCCAGGAAAGCTTGGGAGCCAAAACTAATTCTTATGGTGGTGTGAGTCCAGTTCTTTGACTCCTTAACTAGATTATGTTTACCATGGGTTTTCTGCACACGGGTCTCTTCTAAGAGGTTCGTTCAAGAAGGTAGGTAGGGTCTGCCTACCTTTGATGTCCCCCATGTTCCTACTACATTGGCCCCTCTGAAGAATTCACATTTTGTGTGGGGAATTGGGACCCAAATGTCTATTCTGCGTAGGTCAATATCTCCCTCAAGACAAATGGCTTGCTCAAATGTCACTACGTTGAGCAGAGTTTAATAGAGTGAGTTTTTCCAAACATGAGGCATGAAGCACATTGATTTGGAGAATTAGCCCAAGGGTAGACAAGCCATTCTGGGGCTGGCAGCAGCAGAGAACATTTGCAGTTGCTAGGCTGGTGGGCTGAGAGAAGGGAGGGTGCCCAGCATCTGAGAAGGTTACTCTAAAAAGGCGATGGGAGCAGCGGTGTGCGGGGCAGGGATGCCCCAGCTCTCAGAGATCAGTCGGCCGGTCGGGGCCTCTGGTCCCCACTGTCCTTTCCTGCTGCCCCGGGGAGCAGGGTGGGGAAGGCGGGGGAAAGGTGGGGAGGAAGTGTTCCGCTGAAGCCTCCACTTCTTCCTTAACCTTTGGATTCTTCATGCTCCCCACCCCACCAGAAAAGACAGCCCCCACCGACTCTTTCCTGGTGATCCCAAGTTCCATCCAGGGTCCAGCTGCACCTGGACATGTTAAAGGTGGAAACGGTAGAATTTAGAAAACCCTTTCTCAGGGCAGAACCACACGAAAATGTCCCATAAACCTGGAAGTGTGAGCCATGGACCCCTCCGAGCCTGAGATGAAAACAGACAAAATCCTTGTGTCTCCCAGCTACGGCTTAGAGCGGAAAACTCCCGCTTTGAATGTGAGAGGCTGGATCTTCTCTGGGCATTTCTGGTGGGAAATACTACTCCGCAGTATTTGGACTACGCAGGCACCATCTCCGAAATAAAAAATGAAAGATCCCCGAAACATTTGTATTCGTATTTTTTCAAACTAGTCCTCCTACTTCCTTTACATGAGGAAAAAACAAACTAGAAGAAAATATGACAAATTAATATTGGTTCTGCCCAGGAAATACCATGGTGAGAAATTCTTTCTTCTTCACAACTTCTATTTTTTTTTTCAAAATTTTCACAAGGAATATTATTTACTTTCATAATCGGGGGCGGGGGGAATAATCGCCCTTTTCCAAAGCGAGGAGCGTCGTACGGATGACGGAATGCAGAGTTAACGGGGTTATGTCTGGAGACCGTGGAACAGGTGGAAGCCAGAGGCCAGGGGCGGTCCACGCTTCACTTCTGGCGGTGCTCACAAGTCTCTGATAAATTTTGATCTTTAAAGGCACACATAATTATATCGTATTAGCTTTTCGCAGAATCGCTTTTCCAAATTCTGTTTTAACCTCCCCTTTTACCCAATGTTGCTATTCTTTGACAATTTATGATACTTCACGTGCGTATGTTAAAAGATACCTCGTAAAATAAAATTGCCCCTTTCCTTGGAACATCTGTCTTCCTTATGTGGCAGTTACAGGGCAATTCCCTGGGAAATTTATGATTAAAACCAGAGAAAGAAAAGAAATCTCAGGATAAACTATGAAAATTATGGTGGTCAGAGTGTGATTAAGAGATCAGATGCCCTCCAACCCAGGAATTCTGGGAAGGTGATTTCTTCTTTTAAGTTTACTTGCTTGCCTCCGAAGAAGTTGAGCTCCCTTTTTGCCTCAGTTTCTCAGGATGTAAGAGTAGCGTGAGTACCTGTTCTAAACAGCCAAGCATGAGCCAATATTTGGAAATCTTGAAATATTATGATATCCACTTTCTTTCAAAAACTGTCAGTTAAATTGATAATTTAAACCATAACAGGTGCCAAATTAAAAGGCTGTTTCTGTAAGAAACTTCTCTGTAGATCCTTGAGTTTTCATTTTAACAGACAGAAATTATAGCAACCACCCAAGAATTTACTACTTGGAAGAACTGAGTGTCCTGCTCAACAACTGTTAAATATTCTTCCTTCCTGCCTTCCTTCCTGCCTCTCTCTCTCTCTCTTTCACACACACACACACACACACACACACACACACACAATTTAATGCCAGTGAAGGGCAAGGTACTATTCAGGGTAAGAATGATACTATTTAATACATCTGTCATTCAGAGTTGATAAAAACTGGGATGTGTAAGTTCAGGGTCTGAAGAAAACACTTAAATATTTTCTCAGTATTCCTGATAGGCCTGATCTCCAGTCCTAGCCATGTAGCTCTCTGCAATATTATTATTAACATCAGACAGATAGAAGCCAAATGTCACATGAGTTCACTTTAGCATCTGCAGGGATCAAATATTTAATAGATGTGGACTCTTCGGTCAAACCTAGGGGGACAGACGTCCTGAGTCTAGGGGAAAGTGACAGATGAGAACCTTGGAGGGTCAGCGTCAGAGCGGGTGCGTGTCCCACGACGGGCTGGGTAAAGAGATGAAAATGTATCCATGGGAACCCTTAGCAAAGCCAGTCTGATTTTCCCAAATTAATTTGGCAAATGTAGATAAGAAATTAGATATACTAAGGTCACATTGGGCTGTGCTTTTTATACTCTGTTCACATAGAGGAATATAGTTGGCTCTTTTCTCAAAGAAAAAAAAAATAACTTTTTAAAATTTATCTTCCGAGAAAATACATGAGTTCTATGTACAGTACTAGGGTTTTATTTTTAGTTCTCTACGAGCTACCATAAGACTTCTTATGCAAAACACGTCTTCAAAAAGTACCTTTCTGGGAATATTAGTTAGTTCTTTGAAATGGGAATTTATGATTAGTTCAAAGTGAGCAGGCTATAGTTTCTTTTTCCTGAGAGAGGCTTTAAAAAGCCTGAGAAACGGAATTCTGGATTTTTGTCCAAGTGCAATGAAAAACAAAATAAAACTTCTTTCACTAGGTATAATCAAAAAATGCAAGTTATTTGTCCCACGGTGTCTGATCTGGAAAGTCTGTTAGCCACAGGGCACTTGAGTTCTTTGAAGATTTCATTATAGCCACTAGAATAACACGTAACAGCGCGAATGCGCACAAATGCGGAGAGCCACGCAGCACATAAACTTTTATTGAGCTAATTCCCTTCGTTACACAGGAGAAGCCACTTTGAAATGCCGGTTAACACCTGCGCCGTGACGGCTTCACGTGGATTATAATATTCCTATTTGATGTTTCATGTTTCTTGGAATCGCTGTGCACGTCCAAGATTCTGACTTTGGAGGTTAAAGCTGGTGCATTTATAGCGAGGCCCTAATTGGGGGCTGTGCGAGGAGCCGCAGCCTTTGAAACCGGCTGTCTTCCCAGCCGGGCGGCTTCCCCTCTCCTTCCCAGCCAGGGAAGCAGGGCTCATCATTTGCAAGCAAACTGCTCTTTCCCAGATAACGGCTGGAAGAGCCTCGCTCGATGCCGGCAGCTCACCACGGGAGAGGGTCACCCGCTCTCCGCACTCAGGGGCGGGCGGGATGCCCCGAATCAGAGCGTGACTTCCCAGCACTTTCAGGAAAAGTGCTTTCAGAATTCAAACGTTTTTAAAGGCAGCGCCAGCGCAGAGTTGTTTGGGGTGGCTTTGGTGTTGAGAATATCAACCTGGACACACGGTGTCTCCCCGTCTGGGTGGAATGGTACTGTCCCAGACAGAAAGGTCTCCGCAGGCCAGACAGTCCCGGCCCCACCGCGGGGCTGAGCGCACCGGGCTGCCCCAGAGCGAGCGAGCAAAACAGGAAACCAGCCGCGGGGTCTGCTGCGTAATCAGCAGGACCCGGCTCACAGCGGCTGGTGCCGTGTGTGTGTGTGTGTGTGTGTGTGTGCGTGTGTGTGTGCGTATGTGTATCTCTGTGGGAAGCTTGTGTTATTATACACAAATTTAGACACCAGCCGGATGCAGAAGCAAGCCGCGTGGATTTTTTAACGATGTAACTGCAGAGAGTAAATTATTTGGAGCCTGAGATTGCTTGTAAAGGAAAACAAAATTTTGTTTTTGGTATTTTTATTTTAAAATCGGTTTTCAAACCCGGAATTTAAAAAAAAAAAAATCTCAGGATTTAAACAATTCTGCAGGCGATGGCTAGGTTTCCTTGAATTTTGTGCTGAAAAGAAAAATGACTCAGGGAAATGGTATGGGGGAAGGTATGTATTTTTAAACCTTGATGAGTTTCTCACTTTGAAGAACCACTTCTCTTCAGTTTTACACCTTGGTTCCCAGCTGGAAGGGATGGTCATCATCTGCTCCCCCCCCCACAGTGGGCCTGCCCTATCTCTCATGTGACATGGGTACCCATATGTCATTCCAAGTGGCTCTTGGAGGTCAGGAGATCCAAGACAAAAGTCTGGGTGAATCGGGGATACGTTTCGATCTCGAGGGTCTTACTTTGCCCTTAGACACATCCCTCATTGACTACAACAGAGAAGAGCGATTTACTCCCTCTTCTAATATTTTGTGCTCTAAGGAACACAGCAAAGTGTACTTGGCTTTGAGCAACGAGTACCCTGTGCCGATCTGGACGTGCGGGAAGGAAGGCACCGTGAATTTCAGGCTGCGTGCCGATCCCACCTGCTAAACGATGACAGTCCCTTCCTCCGCTCACATACCAGTGCAACGAAATCGCCTTTGTGTAGAGATGACACAGATCTGAGACACACCACGTCAGACGAAGCGATGGCCAGAGTCTCAAAGACGTCCCCGGCATCGCTCGCGACATTGCAGAATTTCCAAACGGATGGACGGATGTGTTCCTGCCACTCGTAATTCAAGGTTTTTAATTTTTAAATTAAATTGTTAAACTCCCTGGGGACGGTGAATCTTCCGAAAGAGACCTCAGAGGAAATCCTTCAGGACTCATCCTTGCTTAAAGGAGTTGTTCTGCTGGCTGTGGGGCTACTCCGGGCTGTGTGCGCAGGCACGGGAGCTGGGAAGGTTGTCCCCCGCCGCAGTCCTGGAGTCACCTCCAGGTGAGCCTGGGCTGTGCAGCGCACACAGGGAGAAACCGGGCACTGACGCTGGAGAGCGGAGGGGCCGCAGACTTGAGCCCGGTGCCGAGCGGGTTGCTCTAGGTTCTGGGGGAGGTGAGCAGAGTGCGCCCCACGTTCCCACGGAGCTGCCTTGGCTTTTCCTTAGTCCCAAGGAAGTCACCCTCCCCCGCCCCGTCTTTGCTGCTCCTCCACTCCTGCCTGCGTAGCGATCGGTGGTTTCCTGGGTATCGCGGCTGCTCGCCTGCCCGTCGGGTCCGTGGTGTCCTCTCTTCGGCATTTGGCCAAAGAGGAGCGGAGAACTGGCTCGTTCGCAGACAGACACGTGGACGGCTCCCCGGCTGCAGGTGGACGGTCGGCTCGGGGTCCCTGTTCGTCTACTCTGTAGACTCAGGGTGTGTGGGCCCACGCTTCATTGTATGCCTAATGTGTGCTCCAAAATGATTCCTGAGAAAATGTCTAAGGATAGGTCACCAGAAAAACACTCACAAACAAAGTGACAAAAGCTAGGGAACATCCCGGTCGGAGCGGCATTCCACACACCCCGCGCAGAAGCGATCGCACTGAAATCCATCCTCCAAATACAGGTTGGAAAGGTATAGAAAGGTTTTTACCTGGTGTAGAAAACCTGAAATTTGGTTTCTTTGAATTTCGGTCTACAAAATTTTAAACTTTATTTTTGGGGTCTATATATTTAAGAAGGTGATTTTAAAATCTTTTGCTCACTGTAAGAGTAATTTTCTACAGGTAGGAAACAACTCATCTCTACGGAGGTCTGCGGAGATGTTGATCCGTTTTCTATATTGGATGTTAAAATAATAAAAGCATTTGCTCCCAAATAAGAGTGTAGTTCATGCAATATCAAGGTAACGAAGTCAACTGCAAGATCCAAAGAGCAAATTCTTTCTTCACTTGGACCTCTTTCTGCGTTTTTCTAAAGGGGCATTCACTCAGTGGCATGTTAAATTGAGACGCGGGGGAAGGGGGAACGTGATCATCCGGAGGGATAGGATTAGGGGGAAATCATATTTCCACATCTATGAGCTTTTATAGTTTCCAAGTTTTAAACAACAAGCCGTGATAATTTAAACATAATCAGAGTACTTGCGTGAAGGAGACAGACACGGCAGCCCTCGCTCCCCGCCGCTCCTTTTCGGATCCCTTCTCCGCAGCCCAGTGGGTCCCGTTCTCTGGGTCCGCCCTTTGGCTTCTTTCCGTTCTGCCCGGCATCCGAGCACGCGGCTCTCTCTCCCCCCGACTTCCCAGCTATGCTCCAACTGCTTCCACAGCTGAAAGCCAGCCCCAGATCCCAGTCACCTCCTCCGGGCAGTCCCCCGGCATGTCATGGAAACACCCTCGCCCCAGCCTCGGAAGCTGGATCCTGGACTCTGCCTACCTCCTCATCTGCATCCCCGTCTGCTCTGTGGCCCAGCCGGCAGCCTAAGGCTTCCTTGGTCTTCCTTCTGCCTCGGCCCCGTGCAGTGGCCTCGGTGCTGACAGGCCGGGTGTGTGTCCAGCACTGGCCTCCTCACCCGCGCCACGACCAAGAGCCTCTGTGTTGGTTTTCTGACCTCACCGTCTTCCCTACCATCTCTTCTCATGGCTGCCAGAGTGACTTTGTTTTTTCAACCAAGTCTGTTCACCTCATTCCTCTGCTTTGGATCCTTCAAAGGCCCCAGATGGCCCGGAGGTCGGTCCAGACGTGAGGGCCCCCGCCCGCAGGTCCACAATCTGCTGACTCATCTCCTAACCCACACATACTGGCTATTTCTTTCAGGAGCCCCATTTTTCCCAGGGTCCCCCGACAACGAACATGTGGCCGTTGTTTCCCAGAAGGCCCTGCTCCCATGACCAGCCGGACGAAAGTCCCGCTTCTTATTTCAAAATTCAGATCTCTGGTCACCTCCTCCAGGAAGACTCCCTGGGGGCACTGCAAACCTATCCTGACTTTATCACTTTGTGACTGTCTGCCTCAGGCACTGTTCTCTGATCTGTGCTCTGAGCTCCCTCTGAGGCAGGCGCAGTGTCCCCTGTGTCCTGTACTGTGCCGGCACGTGGTGGGTCTCATGTTTGTGGGGGAAGGGCCAGGTGGAGGCCCTCTCAGCGAGCGTTGAGGACTATACATAAGTACTTGTTGGAGACACGAAGGTGTCCGATAGGATTCTTCGCGGTGAAGTACAGGATATGTGTCTCTTGGCTGACATTTTGTCTTCCAAGCGCTCGTCCTGTCCTTGAGCATCGCGGGTGTGACTAATGGGGACGGGGAAATGCACTTGGATCTCAGCTGCTGGACGGGGAGGTTGCCCAGCGCCGCTGAAGGCAGCGGAGCCTGGGCTCGTGTGCCAGCCGGCCTGAGCAGGGGACTCAAGTCTCATGGCCCAAACTCTCCGTGGGGCTTGTCTGGAAAGTTTATGTGCCTCTCTGGGGCGAGGGTGAGGAATGTGTTAAAGAAATCCACGTCCGATGGTAACAACTCTCAGCCCAAGGCTGTCTTGTTCTCAACAAACTGCGTCAGTTCTCAGCCTCTGCTTCAGGTTCTGCTTCGCGGAGGATGCCGGATGCTGGTCTCCAGACAGCTAAACATCTTTGTGTTTCTCTTGCCTTTTCCTGAAACCTGGCACAGTTTTAGGCTTTTCTTAAAGCAGCTTAAACGCCATGCTAGTGATCTGCGATTCCTAGGTATACATTTTGAAACTAAATCAATGTTTAGAAAGAGTAACCAATAATAGCGAACCAGTGTGTATCTCTAAAAATGTTAATATTCACTGAAATGGTCACAAACAAATCTGAAATACCTCAATCTAACAATTTACCATTTCTTTTCCTCTGAGACTGATCTACTGCACGCTTAATTACCAATAATTTCCTACCAGGTATAATATTATAAGAAGTGAATATCAATAATTAGTAATGGCATAAGACAGTTTAATCTTTTTCTTTGGAGAGATTTATTTTTAACTATGTCTCAAGTGGGCGGCAGTTGAAATATTAGATAATGGATTTTTATTGATTTTCAGCTGAACATTGAAGATGTACAAAATACATTTCCATAACTTGGACGGTCATGAGTTTCAGAGCGCATTGATTAGATTGCTGTAATGCGTCCGTTTGTTTAGAATATTAACGTCATGAGAAGAGAAAACGCATCCCATCGGATGGATGTGACATGTTGCATTGAAGAGGGGGGAGGAGAGTGGGGGGGGAGGGGGAGGCGGCGAGGAGGGGGGCAGGGGGCAGGGGGCAGGGGGCAGGGGGGAGAGAGAGGAGGGAGAGGGATGCGTCCCGACGCCAGGCAACGGCCCGATCTGCCACGTGCCTCCAAGAGCCACTCAGCTCAGCGTGGCTGCCCGTGTCCAGGTAACAGGATGTCCTCATGCAAAGGCTGAATAGCTCTAGCCTGCCTGCCTTCCTCTCCGATGATGGAGACCATAAAGCAGCAATTGCCTCACAATGCGTTTGTGGAAAGAGGGCTTAGGAAACCACAAGATAAAGCTCTGATTTTCACAACAATTAGGCAAGCTACGCTTTTCACCAGGGTCACTCCCAAATAAATGACTCCTGGAAGTGAGTTGCTGAAGAGTCCCAGAGGCTGAGCAACTTCTGCAATGATCTTTTCTTCCCAGGAGAGGTCTGAGACGTTCATTCAGATGCAAATGGTGTTAGTGACAAATGCAGTGCTAATTTCTTTATCTGCGTGGGCGCCCTGATTCCATCCTAGGGAGTATCTTTCCCTCTGAAATAACTGGACCACAGCGGAAACCATCCAGCGACCCAGCCATGTTAGAGAATAAATCAAACAATATAGTCCGTCCAGTCGGTGGCAGCCTAGTGATCTGGAGGGTTGGAAGCCCAGAGCTCACTCATGGAGTGCGACCCACAGAAGCGCATCTCATCCTCTTGGTGGAGGCGGGCTGCACGCTGGAATCCTGGGGAATAATCTCGGGTGTGGCTCTTATGTTGTGCACCGGGAGGGTTTTGAGCAGATAAAATATGAATCTGAGTCCAGCCCGCTGAGTTGATTTGACATGTGACTGTGGGCACATTGGCTTATTTCTCTTCTAACCACCGTCTGTGGAGGGGGAATAAACACACTTAGCTTGCAGAGTTGCTGTGAGTAACAAGTGTGCATCGTGTATACGATCCCCGCACGACCCTGATGGCCGCTGCGCCTCTTCCCTAAGTGAGGGCATGGTCCAGCTTCCTGTTGTTTTCTCAGAAAGAATCATCGTCTTTGGGAAGAGGGGTGGAAGTATGGAATTTTTAAATTATTTTTTGGTAAATTTTCGGGGATCTTAAAAAGTAGCCAAGCAAATCTTGACCTGTCCCCTCGTTATATATAAAAATCAATTCCTGTTGCATAACACATCGAAACGTGAAAGGTAAAATAACCCACCTTTTAGAAAAAAAGTAAGAGAATATCCTGATGACTTTGAACACAAAAACACATCTTAAATAGAACCCCAAAAACACTAATTGTTAAGAAAAATGATAAATTGTACCACATTAAAATTAATAAATTCAGTTCACTAAAGAGACCATTAAGGGAGTGAACTTATAAGCGGCCAAGTAGAGAAAGACATTTGCAGGTCCGTCTGTTACACGGAAGACTTGTATCTGGGAGCGGAGAACGACTCCCATAAATCAATAAGACACAGACAAACAAGGCAAGTGGAAGGTGGTTTAAAAAAGCTGGAAAAGTCACGTCACCGAAGAGGAGGTTCTCCAGCTGGCTGGAGAAGACCTGAGAAGGCGCACACCTTGGTGATTCGTGGGGGAAACAGGCCGGTACAATCCCGGTCCACTCCCGCCAGAACGACTGAGTGTCGGCGAGGACATGGTGCCTTCAGGTGGGGAGAGGGCGGGAGGCGCCATCACCTGGAAAGACTCCGGAAGACACAGTGAAGTAGAGCACGTGCATGGCCCAGCAAGTCCGTTTCCAAAGATGGCCCCAGAGAAACGTGCACACCTGTTTACCAAAGATCTGTGCAGGGTGTTCCGAGCAGACGACCCCTCGCAGCTCCAGCGTGGAAACACACTCAGGCAGCATGTCCACACGCCGAACCTGGCGTGGCAATGAGGCTGGAAACCATGGCCACGCACAAGAGCATGGCTGGGGTCTCACCAGCACAGCGTTGATCTCAATAAGCAAATATAGTCCACTCTGTGTATATAAAATTGGAAAAGCAACATCTCTTTTGTGGTGTTAGAATTTATGTTTGAAAGAAGGTTATGATCGGAGGGGCCTGGGAGAACCTTCTGGAGAAACTGCTAATGGCCTCTTTTTTGATCAGAGTGCTGGTTACCTAGACGTGTCTATGCAGGAACTCAAGGAGGTGTCTATGCAGGAGCTCAAGGAGCTTACCTTTATGATTTCTGCACTTTTATTGGTCTAGATTTCAATTAAAAAAAGGCATTTCCATCTTGTGATGACTTCTTGTGATAACATCTTAAAGAAAATAATGCTTTTTTTTTTTTAGGAAAATCGATCCCCAATGTGGGATTTGCAGTCAAATGCTCTACCACTGAGCTATACCCCCTCACCATGGTATTTGACCTCATGATCCTGTGATCAAGAGTCTCACGCTCTCCAGACTGAGCCAGCCAGGTGCCCCAGAAACAGTTCTTAAGTGTAAAATGCAATGCATGTTCATTATTGAGAACTTGGAAATAGAGAGAAATTGAAGTTTTCTCTCCATCGGCTACTCTGTTTGTCTCTGCTGTGTTTTGGCATATTCTCTTCCAGTGTTTTTCCTTTGAGTCTTACAGTGTGTGTGAGTGTGTGTGTGTGTGTGTGTGTGTGCACGTGTGTGTAGAACATAATAACCAACATAAAGCATATCAGATTTTCAGCCTGCTCTCTTCACGCAACAGTGTATCCAGAGCACCGTCTTCTGCCATTAAATACTCTTCAGGACACTTTCAAAGCCTCCCGTCCGCAGACAAAGCCATGGCTGTGGTTTGCCCGTGGCCTTGACCAGATGCACTTTCATCTCTCCATCTGCTGGAGCCTGCAGCTGACGCCCGATCATTAAAAACAGATCAATTTAGACCTAACAGGATCTTACCGACAGTTGCGGGCCGTGGGTGGCCTTGAACCCAGCGTCACTTAATACTGTCATTGTCGACCTGGCTTGGGAGGCCCCCGAGCGTCGTCTCCGGCAAGGAGCAGCTCCGGTCACAGGCGGGTTCCGCCCACACCGGGTCCAGCCGTGGGGTCCGAGCTGGACAGTCCGCTCGTGCAAGGGGAAGATTCTGGGCGCAGGGAGACCTCGGTCGGGGTGCCAGCCCCGTGGAGACTCTGGGCAAGGGCCACGAGGGGAGCAGGAAAAGGAGGGTGATAGCGCCCACCTTGCAGTCCGATGTGCGCCTTTGTACTCCTGCTGCGCAGGGGCACCGAGGGAGCGATGCAGACACTTAGCGAGGTCTTCATGCCCGAGCTCAGCCTCCTCTCCACGCGGGAACTCTGCTGCTCATGGTGCAGAGCGCCTTGCACATTTTTCTCTACCTGGAAGTCACGCCCGCCTCAGGTCCCGCCCCTCCTACCGACGCTCCCCGTTGCCTTCCTAACTTCTACTCCCCCACGTTTCCATCCAGATTTGCTGTCGTCACAGAAATGCTCCCTGATGCTCGCCTGCCCTGTGGCCCTGCTGGAGGCCCCTCCGACGGACGCCCTTGGCTGTGGACTAAGGACATCACAGGAACTATCACAGCGTCCTGCCAGACCGCGGTGGCCCACCGTCCCTGTCAGTCTGCTTCCAACCCCGAGCTCCCTGCGGGTAATGCACGTGGTTGGTGTGTCCCTGTGTCCCCAGGCCTGGCATAGACCTGTTGGGCACCAAGTGCTTGCTAATTGGTGACGAAATCCTGTATCTGACTTTCAATGAGAAATAACTTCTGAAGGTCCAGGAGGGGAACAGCCAAGTTTTCTCTCCCCGGGACCCACATGGAAAATCAAATCAGCTGAGAAGCCTGGAAGACACAGACAAGTTAGAAAAACTTTGTGTTTAGAGGCCCAGGCTGAGGGATGACATCTGATGACACAGTTGGGGCTGTTTGGTTTGTTTTCCGGTATTTCTGTGTTAGAGTACAGAAATGTAACTGATCTCTGCCTGTGGTTTCGTATTCTGTTCCTTTACGAGCTCATTCACTAGTGCCAACAGCTTCTGGTTGAGTCTCTAGGATCTTCTATATAAAAGATCATATCATCTGCAAATAATGACGATTGTACTTCTTCCTTCCCGATCTGGTCATTTTGTTTCTTTGTCTTCCCTGACCGCTCTGGCTGGGATGTCCCAGATTATGTTGAATCAGAGAGGTGACAGTGGGCACCCTTGTCTCGTTCCTGGTCTTGGAGGAAAAGCTTCCAACCTCTCACCACCAAGTATGATGCCAGCCGTGGGCTTGCCACGTATGGCCTTTGTTATGGTGGGGTGTGTCCGCTCTCTACCCAAATTTCTAAAGGATTTTATTAGGAAAGGACGTTGCACTTTGTCAAATGTCTTTTCTCTATCTGTTGAAAGGATCTTTTTTAATCTTTTATTCTATTAATGAGATGTACCACAAGGACAGATTTGTGCCTGCCAAGCTATCTTTGCGTCCTAGGGGTAAATCCCACTGGGTCATGGTGTCGATCCTTTTCATGGGTTTTTGAATTTGGTTTCCTAGTACTTTGATGAGAACTTTGCATCTCTGTTCATCAGGGATATGAGTCTATAGTTTTCCTTTTACGTAGTGTCCTTACCTGTGTTTGGTATCAGGGTGATGCAGGCCTCCTAAGATGGATTTGGATGTATTCCTTCCTCTTCAGTTTTTTGGAGGAGTTTGAGAAGGATTGGCGTTAATTCTTTAAATGAGATGGTTTTGCTCATGGGGGAAAAAGAACACTTTGAAATATTTGAATAAGACTTCGACTCTGTAAACACTGGATAAGCAATGTCTACCTTCCTGTCAGTTGTTATGATTTTATTAGTGTATTCATGGCCCTGAGCCTCCCCTGGTAACCCCCGATGATGGGTTTCTTCAGCCATGAAAATTTCTTCTACTATGCCGAAGTTAAGTTTCATAGATATGAGCGTCGGTCTGTTTCTCTAAGTTGATTTTCTATCCCTGCTCTGTGTTTATTTCATAGCTGGACTCGCCAAAATAAATCTCAATTTGTAATGTCCCAGTTCTGACAGGCACTTTCCTGAGAGGCACTCATTACAGACTACAGCTTATCGCTGATCGGATAATACACATATTCTATGATATGGTTGTGATGTAAGACAGAGTTCCCAACCTGAAGAAATTGCAGTCGATCAGGGTCTAAAAACAGGAATTAAAAAAAATAGTAGTAATTTATCTTATAACTAATCTTGAAGCAAAGAATTATTATAAAGATATTTGTTGCAGTATTAGTGATTTTAGTAAAAATATAGAAATAAGGAGTACTTGAATTTTTTAATTATAATGAATTATATTGCTGCTACTGAAATTATACTTTCAAAGGTTCTTAATAATGTTTCCAAGGATAACTCATTTAGAGAAGAAAAATAAAGAGAACAAATTCAAAATAGCTCATTATCTGCTATTTGTGTGGAAGAAAACTGATGTGTATATTGGAAAAGAAGGTATGCTCAAGCCCACAAAATTATGTTTAAATATATTAATTACAGACCTCCTATTTTATTTATTACCCCCTCTCAAGGTTCATCTTATTTCTTTAATACTGTGAGAATTTTCCTCGCCTGTTCTGTGTAATTGTGGAATCTCTGGCAACATCAAGAATTTGGAATCAGTTTAGGGTGAAAAAGCAGGTTGTCTATTCCCCCTTTCTACAGGTCTCAAAAACAGGCTATATATTTATTCTACTTATGTCATGGTCTTAGGTTTGATCTTGTCTCAGTATATGAAGATATCAGGCTCATGCATTGTCCATTTGTGAATCCTTTCTCGAAAAAAGTACTTTCTAGGCAATTGCCAGAAGCACGAAGCAATGGTGGGTTTTCATTTTGCAAAGGACCTTGATGGTCTAGTGCAACTCCTCTCTTTATGAGTAGGGAAAGTGGGGTGCAGAGTCTGGGGCACTTGCTTGGTAGTCAGTGACTGAAGTCTTGGTCCACAGCATCATTTCCTGCTTGCCTCTGCTCCAGGGGTCCCCTTAGAATTAGCAGGTGACTCTGCAGGGCTGCTTCGGATGAAGCGAGGCCATTCTCTGCCTCTTTGCTGAGTAATGCTGGAAGGCCTAGCAGAGTCGAGCGAGATGGGGCTTCCCAGAGCATTGCTTCCTGTGCAGCAATTTAGGAAACAGCAGAAAAACCATGGAAAGGGTCTGTTACCCCTAATGCCTCATGGTGAGCCATGATTTGTTCATATTTTGATGACATTCACTTTCTCAGAATTATGTTTATTAGTTTGAAAGCCTTTAGGAAGTAACACCATAAGGATGAAAATAATCAAATACATTTAGAAACATGAAGTAGCCCAATAGTCTCATGTTTCCATTATTTCAGAGGAATATTTCCAAGAAGTTTAGTTCAGGCTTAAATTTGGGAAGTAAAATAGTAACCCTAACATTGCTGGTTGACCAGGGTGTATAATACTACTAAGAAAATTCTGCTCAAAAGAGATTATCTCTGCTTTGCCTTGCCTTAAATACCTTCCGTTTGACATTTTTCCTTCGGTTCCTCTAAGTCACGGTGCACATCCCAGAGCAGGCATAATAGCATTCTCCCGCATTCCTGATGGTTTTTTTGTCACCATTAATAAAATAAAACACACAGCCCCTTCTTTGACCTTCAAAGGCCAGGTGTGGGTATTGGGTGAAATTGAATGTCATGTTATTTGTGGGAGAAAATTGCCATTTTCCTGAAGAACACTTGGGAAGGGCCCTGTCCAGTGCTGACCTGAGCCAGCCGAGGGCTCCAGGAGGGAGGTTTGCTGGGCTCCCGCTGGAGGGTGCGGCCCCAGGGCGGCAGAAATTTGGGAAACAGCATCCAGAGAAGGCCCTTCTCTGCGGCACCCTCCCCGAGCTTTCTCTGGAAATCCCTTTTCAGAGGAGGTCAAAGGAGCGCGGTTTTCCAGAGCACAAAGGAAGCGTCGCAGGCATAACTTCCCTTTGTGATCCGGGGAAGGGCCACGTTCACGGGTGTATCAAGAGGAATGTGCCCTGATGGGTTTCACTCAAACCAAAGATGAGAAGGAGAAGCTGTCGGAGTCCTTCCCTTGGCCTTTCTTCAGTTTTCATGTTGAAGGAGGAGAACCCAGAGAGCGGAGGACGGCAGGACGGAATTAGAACCCAGCCCCCCCCCAGCTGTATGCAGCTGTATGCAGCTGCCGTACATTTGCTTTGCGATTTCCTATCATCAATCATCGATCCCTCGTTCATGAGACGTCCCCTCCCGTCAGCTGTGATCCGTATCTTTGTAAGCGGTCTGTTTTGTTCTACCTGAGTGGACTTAAGTGAATCACCAGAAAACAAATTGTTGCTGAGTATTGTCTCAAGGTGAACTGAGGATTAAGGTCTGGAAAGAATTTCCCACGGTGAGGCCGTGGATCTCACACCCCACCCTGTCGTTCACCTGTGTGCGAGCCCCTCACGCCGAGAGCCACGCTCCGGTTCGTTCGGTGAATTCCTCGGCACCCGTTCTGGTTTCTGTGAGAACCCATGCAATTGGCTGTTTGTTCCTCTGTCCTGTGTTGACAGCACCGTCTCTTTGCAAAGATGGTTACGGTTCTCAATGCTGGCCTTCTTCTTGGTTTCACGTATGTTTTTGGAGCATCTTTGTTTCAATGTGTTTTAGTCCGCTGCACACTCATGTTTGTCCACGAGCTCCTGCACCGTGACATTGTTTCAAGATGTTTCCCTGTATCCTCGTCTTTCTTTTCTTTACTCACACCATGTTCAATCTCCCTGCCCGAACCTGCCGTGGTGCCCAGCACGGCCCCGGGTCCCGACCTGCGGTGCTGTGGTCATTATCAGCAGTCCCTCCTCTCACGCAGAGACCAAAAGCATCAAAATGAAAATTACTCGTCTCTTTACTCGTAGAGTCATTACTTCTCTCAGACATTACATCCGTCTTCTAGGTATCTCTGTCCCAGGGAAAGACTGATTCAGGAGGCATTTAATTTAGACCCCCATTTTCTTGCCATGAATAAAATCCCAGAACAGTGCCAGGGAGCCACTGGTAGACAGACTGTTCAAAGCTGTTGGGCAGAATGGGATAATCTGGAAAGAAAGGGACGGTGAAGGGGCCCCACCCAGACTGAGCACTTACAGTTCCAGCCAAGGGGCCTGTGATGTGGGGCAAACATGGGCTGGGTCCTGGAAGCCACGAGAAGACGTGTTTCAAGAGATGAAGCATATTTCTGTGTGCTCAGAAGCCTGGAGCGTCAGGAGGGGTGAGAACTCAGGGCTGGCAGCATGGCCACCGACCGTCCTCCAAGAAGGGACAGCCTCTGGGAAGCAGCCAGAAGCCCAGAAGGAGGGAAGAGAGCCTGGGTGGGTGAGACGCCAAGAAGTAAAGACAAGGGCTCGCGTCCTTTTAGGAAGCCTCGTCGAATAAGGGAGCAAAAACCTGGGGTTTTATTGGGTGGAAATCAATCTTTCAATAAAAACAATCTTTTAATAAAAGAAGTCAGAACACATGTGTGTGCAGATAGCAATGAGCCAGTGTGGAGAAAGTGACTGTGCGGCCGGGGGAGTGTGAGAAGGGGAAGAGATGGCCCGTCAGCTGGGAGAAGGACGCCTCACGGCTTGGAAGTGAGGAGGAAGCAGAGAGATGGGAACGCCGCGCTGAGTGGCCGTCAGACCAGCGGTCAGTGAGCGCCTCTCCTGTCCCTCTGTCTTCTTAATGAAGTGTGAAGCAAGATCAGCAGTGCGGGATTTAGGAGGATGCCACACGGTGGAGGTCCAAGAGGGATGGTTTTGATCTGTGACCTCTACACTCTAAGATGACTTTACGCCTGTCTTTTCTCCTAGTTCAAATCATACCTTCAAGATGACGATTCCCAGTCACCCCACTTTCTCCCCTCCAACCTGAAAGGTGTGAGTTCTATCTCTGGACAACCGTAGAATTTCATCCATCCATTCATCCGACCATCAGTCCAACCCTTCCAACCACCCCTCCACCCTCCTTTCTCCCCAGCCACCCATCCACCCAGCCGCCATTCAACAGTATTTATGGGTCATCTACAATGTACCGACAGTATGTCAGGTAGGCTCCAGGAACGCAGCAGCGGGTAAACTCATCTGATCTTGTCTTCATGGAGTTTACAATCTAGGAAATGGGCCATGACCAAGAAGATAATGTCAGCAGCCGTATCCCTTTCATACCCTTATTATTAGCAGGGCAATGACTGAGTTTTTAGGCTTCCTTGCAGCTAGGTGTGGCGTATGTATGAGTCCTAGGCAGCAGCTGGTAAACCGAAGGACAGTTTATGGGATGTATTCTTTTTATTTTATTTTATTTTATTTTATTTTTTTTAAAGATTTTTATTTATTTATTTATTTGACAGAGAGAGATCACAAGTAGGCAGAGAGGCAGGCAGAGAGAGGAGGAAGCAGGCTCCCTGCTGAGCAGAGAGCCCGATGCGGGACTCGATCCCAGGACCCTGAGATCATGACCTGAGCCGAAGGCAGTGGCTTAACCCACTGAGCCACCCAGGCGCCCCGGGATGTATTCTTGAAGTAAGGGGGCATGGCTCTTCCTTTCCTATTTCCTCATTATAATGCTTGGAACACAGTTTTGATTCGGAAGCTTGACTGGCCGACATGGGCAATATGGCAGGAGCGAGATGTTCCCCTTGATTAGGGTAAGAGCCTAGAAGGACCCTGGGCCCCTGAGACATTCAGAGCTTCATTTGGTTTATTCAGTGCTGTACTTGTCAAGTAAGAAGTTTTAAGTCATTGGTGTTTCCTCTTTTCTGTCACACACAATTGTGTCTAATTAAAATAAGGGCTAATAACCAAAGAATGCAGGATGCCCTATGAACATACGATATAATCCAAGCCTAGTGTTTTAGAGGAAGGGGTGCTAGACTTGGAGTTGAAGTCAGCAGGAAGATTTGGGGCTTAGTACACCATGGAAGACAGGATTCCAGGTGGGGGCCCAGTGTTAACAAAGATTCTAGAACAGGGGATGAGGCAACACATTCCCAGTGCCAAAGACTGGGCCTGTAGCAGAGCACAAGAGGAACTGTGACTCAGCACGAGCCTGGACAGGTGGACGGGCCAGCTGTCCATGTTAACACCCATGACTGTGTGGGCCATGGTGAAAATTTTAGCCTTTATGCTAAAATGAAACAGGAAGCTATTTAAGGTTTTGTGCAGATATTTTAATGATGAGATCGGGGCTTATTGCAGGAGGAACAATTTTGAGGAGGGGAAAAGGGTTGGTCCCGAGTGGCCACGTAGGAGGTTGGCGTGGTGCCATTCGCTCCCTAGAGGAGGAGGGCAAGGAGCACACGTCAGGCACGGGACAGAATATGGAGGGTCAGGGAGGAGATGGGGTTTCTGGCTTTGCCTGGGTTTCCCCGAGATGGGAATTTATGTTTTAGCTCTCTGCGCATGTAATTTACCTGCTCTACTACACTCCGGGCTGTGTTTTGTTTATGCGTGCCTGCATCTTCTCCCCGACCCAGCACAGTTCCTTAAAAGAGCCTTGCTCACAGTAGGTTTGCAGTAGGTATTTACTGATCTAGTTAACAGATGAGTGAATAAACAATGGTTGTATAACCCTTCCCAAAGGAATCCAGTGATGCTAGCAGAACTTGCTAGAAATCTCCTTTGAGACTTGTTTATTTGCTGACTTTGTTGATATTTGTAACTAAGGCAGCATAATCTGGGAGACTAGGTCTGATTTTGCAAATTCATTTGCCTACGAAAACAGCCCATATTATGGAATTATCAGCGTGAGCAACAGGGATGGTGCAACCTATGTCCCCTGGCAAATAGAGTTTCCGGAGAAAACTAAAATACAACTTCAACACACCGCTCTTTTGCAATCATGTAGCAATAACCGTAGGAGGCCAGTGGCTTTTTCTCCTTCGTCATATCATAGGTTTGAGTAACAAATGATCTCACGATGTCTGGTTACTTATTACGGGTGATTTATCAATTGTTTTGATGCTCTTTGTAAGTATCAGGAAGTGAGTCCAGAAACAGAAAAGCAACGCCACGTGCATTCTGGGAATCGGTTCCAGGCAGAGCAGCAAATGTTCTGTGCTTAGCAACGCCGTTCCCCAGCCGTGCCCTCATTTCAGCGGGAAGCATTCCACGGCCGCTCAGAAGCCCGGGGCGAGACAGGGCCATGCTCAGAAGGCCACGGAGGCGCCCACGTCAGCAGGGACTGTGTGACAAGTGAAAACAGGAATGCACCCAGGTCACAGTTACGGGGGCTGTTGAAAACAATGGTGCTTCAAAGACTGCAGGTTATTCCTGATTGTAAGAGCTTGTTGGGCCGTTTGAACGGTGCTGTTCTCACTGACTCCTTCGTGCAGGGGTGGGAAGAGCCGGTAAGCCCACGGCAGGGGCATGGCAGGCCGAGGACGTGCACGGGCTGTCCAGCTTCACGGGAAGAGCTCGGGCGTGGGAGGGCTGGACATCACGGCAGCCGGGCTCTGGAGAGGTGGGGGGCCTGAGCTGCCACTTAAATGGGACTGTTGACAGACCGTCACCAATCCGTTTGTCGTAAATTCCTAGATGAGGCAAAGCACATGATTTGAAAAGAAAATGTACAGGTGTGCCTATGCTCGCCAGCTTTCTCCCTCTCTCTCTCTCTCTCTCTCTCTCTCACACACACACACACACACACACACACACGCTCTCAAAAAATACATTTTGGAAAGACTAAGCTCCTTAACCATTGAACTCCCAGTTGTGGATCAGCAGGTGGAAATCATTCAAGAATTACCAAAATGATTAAGCCATTCCATAAAACCAATAACAGCTACTCCTGAGAGAAAAGGTGGATTTGGAGGTTAAACTACAGGTTTTATTTTTACCACTCACTGGCTTCAGTCCTCCATCTAATTTTGTGAATATCAGAATTCAATCTGCTGATTTTTACAAGAGGTATGACTGTGGGGTGGCGGTTTCCCTCCTTTCTATAAATAATTCTGTTCTAAGTGGGTCAGAAAGTCACTGCATGCAATTTAGAGGATGCATAGAGATGTGAAGAGTGCTATTCCCCGGAACCTGATTCCTGAGGCTGAACGCCACATCCTGGCTCTCTGTCCCATGTCCGGGTGTGTGTTTGCTGAGACAACGCCGAGCACTGTCGTACACTGACCGTGAGCGCCGTCGTGTGTAGGGAACTGCTGTCGACTGATTCATTCTTCTCATTCGGCACAAATTGTGCTAATTTTTATCGTAGCTTTTTAAATATTCTACTGTAGATTCTTTCCCTGAGCACTAAAGATTCTTAATAAGTGTGTTTTTAACATCTGCACATTTTATAAGATGGATGTATCAATAAACAGGTTTATAGAGCTCAAAAATTGGGTCTTTCCAATTTTCATTAATGTAAATTATGCCAATATTTCCACTTAGCATGATTTATTGCAGATATTATGACAATAAAATTATAACAGTCACACCTGTGATATAAATCCTCAGATGTGTTTCTGACTGCAGCATGAAGACTGGCTCCCAGGAGTGAAATGCTGGGTCAAAGACTTGGAACATTTTCTAGACATAGCATTTTTTAAAAGGGAATTTTTACAGCAGGAGATATTCTACATTGACCAGATTTGCCTTTTGAAGGACTGAAAATCAGTTAGTTATTTGGACTTCTCCTTAAATAAGCAAGCTGGGGGATTGGAGTGCTTAATCAATTGGATATTTGCTTCTAATCCTGTTCCAGTTAATTCCAATTCCCCATGAAAAGTAGGAAAGATCAGAGAGTGTCCACTGTCCTGACTACCCATTTTTGGTCAGTGTCCAAGGTGCCCGTCTGACGTACTCACACTTTGAAACATTATGAGCACCTTCTGTGCAGAGAACCAGTCTGGGGCCACACGTAGAGCCCCTGGCTTAGTACATTGCAGACAACATCGTCTTTCTCTTCCTCTCTTCCTTGAAAGTAAGGACTGCTGGGCTTAATATAGGAATGGCTAAACTTGGTGCAGACACAGTGTCTCAAAATAAGCCTCCACGTGGGAAGTCAAACAGCAGGAAATTAGATAGCTTTTGATAAGGAAAACTAAAATAAAAACAAAAACATTTGGATCATTTTATCCCATTTTATGCCTATAAAAAAGCACCTAAGTTAGTGAAGCAAAACTGAGAATATATTCCTGAACCCTGAATCAAGCTTGTGTCGGGACGAGGAAGGGGTTAAATGATTTATAAAGTCCGACAGGGTATAAGGCTAAGTATCGGGAAATTTACCGCAATCTGGTAATGAAGTGATGGGAGAACGCTGGCAAGATTTTGGATTTGGGAAAATGTTTTGCATATTTGGTGAAGTATTCACACAGTGCCTATCAAAACTCAACTCATTCTAGGAGAAGAAAATCGATAGATTTCATTTTAGCAGCTTTATTGAGGGATGATCAGCAATAAGAAAAGGCTCATGTATAAAGGCTACAATTTCCAAGTCTGGCCTGGGTGCACACCCACCACCCACCAGGGCAAAGGTGATGCACGCACCTGTCCCCCCAAAGCGTCCTGGTGCTCCTCTGCCATGCCCTCTCGTGCTACCCGTAGACCCCGCTGCGGGCAGATACAGCTCAGCATTCTGGGTCTCTTTGTTTGCTGGGACATTTGGGAAAGACAAACATTCATCCACTGAGTGCACCGTGAGTCCTCCCATGGGCAGCATTGCTCTCCATAGTACAGAACAGCGATGCCAGAGGAGCCCTCGTCTCCGTGAAGGGGCTTGGCTATGTGGCTTCCACTTCCTCGTTTTCATCTTCCTGTCTGGCTTTCCCGTCTCGCTCGGCCAGGGAGGAACGTGGAACAGAGCGCAGGTGAGCTATCCCCTGACATAACCGCATTCTAGAGGTGCACGTTCCTCCGGCCACGGGAGCAGCACCCACAGGGACAGCCACTTCAAGGACGGAGCCACACCAGGGGTAGGAGGTGGTGGGGAGCTAAGAGCTGGTCTTTACAAAATGCTCTGGGTCTGCCCAGAGCCATAGAGAGGATGTGCAGGGGACGTGCTTTTTGTCAGAGGATTTCCCCCACAAACTATACTACGCCTCTTGGGTTTCACACTGTGGCTCTTTCCCTTATCAAGGCGGCATCTGGTGGTGTTCACAGACTCTCAGGAAGCACCGAGGAAACTGTATTAGAGACACAACACTTCCAGCTGTGAACTAGAAAATGGGAGACTGATAGAAGTTTCAGTTTTATGCAATCCCCTGGAACACACTTCTGGGTCCAATTACAGTGAAAATAGAGGAACAGTTTTGGAGAAATCTGGCTCAGAGACTATAGCTCGGGAGAGGAGAAGGGGCTACACAAAGCATTTGATCCCTCCTGTGTTATGTCATCAGACACTCTCGGATGCAGACCAACGTCATTAATTTGGAGGATCTCTCTAATGTGGGAGGTTTAGGACTTAGAGGGTCTTTGCAAAGTTGATTTTGTGAGGACAGAAACAAAAATGTGACCTTTCAGTCTGCCTTTGAGAACACGCATGGTGTTAGTGCCACGATCATGGATGGTTGCATGACGTCCCCGAAGACAGTGCATGGCAGAAACGGACCATGAGCTGACATGGGGACCTAGGAGGCCCTGGTTAGGGAGTGCTCGGAAAACTTCCAGGTCCGCTCTGTGCAAGGACTGGCCCCAAGGAAGCAACACTGGAAGCAACATCTGAGGCTCAGATCGCGGCCATCAGTTCCTTGCTAATGATCCAAACTTCTTATCTTAACCACTGAGTCCTGAATTCACCAGCACTGGGAACAGACATTTCCGTATTTGGAGAGCTGAGGAGGCCCAGAGGTTCTCCCTGTAGTTGTGCTGATTTGATTTATTTTGTTTTATCTCCATGCCTGGAGCTCCCACCCATCTAAGTTAGACCTCGGAGCTGCATAATGTGTGCCTAGTCTAACTTCCATCTTCCTATTAGCCTTCTGAGTGTGCCTGTCACTTCCCATCCCAGGACCAGTCCTCCGTCCACCTCTTACTGTTTTCAGATGGCCAAATCCTACGCCCCAGTGGGGCCCCAGCAGCAGGGGTGGTACACCCTGTCTGGTTAGAGATGGAGCCGAGCAGTGCAGAACCACAGGCTAAAGAGCCAGGAGAGGCGATGGCGCCTGTCCCCAACTGGTAGCTGCCAGGCACGCTCCCAGGCCTTCCTGCTCAAGACTGGGCATCACACCCACTTCCACTAAACTGCAGCTTTAGCCTGGGGAACATTTAGAAGTTTGTTTGGATTCTGACCCTGCCATCCTTCGTCACTGCCATTGCTTTGGGACTTGCGGATTCGATGAAATGTCTTCCATCTTGCACTAAGTCATTGATACAAATGCGGGAAGACCACACACGTCCCTCCACACTGACGCCAGTTTATTCATCGGGGATCTCCGGCTGTGGCCGTTGAGCCTGTCCCTGTTGTCGTCTCTGAGCTGGAGCCTCGCTCCCATCAGGAGGACCCACGTTTTCCCGTCTTTGCATCCCTCACACTAAGCGGAGTGTCAGGCACAAGGTAGCGGTTCACGAATAATATTTGTTGGGTAAGATGTTTGTCAAAATGATTTATTTTAGGGGCGCCTGGGTGGCTCAGTGGGTTAAGCCGCTGCCTTCGGTTCGGGTCATGATCTCGGGGTCCTGGGATCGAGTCCCGCATCGGGCTCTCTGCTCGGCAGGGAGCCTGCTTCCCTCTCTCTCTCTCTGCCTGCCTCTCTGCCTACTTGTGATCTCTGTCTGTCCAATAAATAAATAAAATCTTTAAAAAAATGATTTATTTTAGGGATGCCTGGGTGAGTGGCTCAGTCAGTTGAACATCTGACTCTTGATTTCTGCTCCAATCATGATGTCGGGGTCCTGGGATGGAGCCCCTCCTTAGGCTCCATGCTGAGTGGGAAGTCTGATTTTTATTCTCTCTCTTTCCCTGTCCCTCTGTCCCTTTCCCCTAAAATAAATAAATAAATCTTTAAAAAAAGGTTTTACTTTAAAATTTGACCTATCCTGTAAGGATCTTACAAAATACCCCGTTATAGGTGACTGGAGTCCCAATAGTTGTTCCTTAAAACACTTCCATGAAATCTGAGTCCACAGTAGTCATCGGAAGCAGAGTCCAGGCCACACACCAAAATCTCTTCCAGCTCTCCTGTTCCATGCGGTCCTCTCTTGGATTTCCCTTTTCTCATGCATGTGTTAATCAGATTTCCACTCATGGCAGCTTTTGCTGGACACTTGTCTCTTTCTTTGCCCACAGAAGCACTAAGCAATTTCCATTGTCACAGCTCTGCCCTGAAGGCCACGGCGACGCCCCAGCATTTCGCAGCATCCGGAAGGCATTCAGCCCAACCCAGCCCATCTGCCTTGCATTGTTCTGAGCGGGAAAATGCAAGCCTGTGTTTGGCTCAAAGCGGGGAAAGGGCCTGCAGGGGACTGGGGTTGCGATCAGGTGCTGGGGGCATTTGGGTGCAAAAGACAGGCCAGTGTGTGGCCAGCCGGGCTCCTCTTCCAGGGACCGGACAGGTTTCAGTTTACAGAGGGAAGCCGTAACAAAGGCCACATTCTTCTGCTCGCATGGGCGTCCTTGAAAACCCACACGTATCTCTTACCACAGCCACCCAAGCAATCTGGGATCCCACACAAACGTGCAGTGCCTTCTGGAGAGGAAGTCTTTATGAATATTTTAGAAACAACAACAACAAAAACAAGAACAAAAACAAAACCGGCTGCCAGAGCCTCGATCTGAAGCGTCTCAAACCTCGTGCGCGTTTTCAGACCTTCCAGACAGCACGGACGTTCTCCCTGGTGAGTCAGGAAGGAAACTCACTCTTTGAAACAGCAGCACTCCGTTTCTCTCTACTTGGGGAACTGGGATAACAAAACCTCTGCTCATAAGTTCTCTAACCAGATGAAATCTAAAAAGTGTGCGACCGGAGTTGGCGTTGGGTGGACCTGACCAGGACGGAGGAGCACACGGGAGTCTCCACGGAGGGGGAGCTGACAGGTTTTCCTTCATTTGCCGAAGAATTGTTAAAACCAGCAATTAAGAACATTAAACACCAATACTCTGCCTTGAGGGAAAATGGGGGTTCAAGCTAAAATAAGACATTTGAAATCTGTAATTAAATGCAGGCTTGGTCTTAAAAGTCCATAATACTCTTTTTGTCATTGACTTTTGCAGTAACTCCTTTCTGAATCGTTCTGCCTCTATTCACCAGTCTAGCTTTCCTAAGGAATGACCTCCAGAAACAACTACTTGATCGAATGCGTTTGGACTGCTTTTCCAGTGTTTGTTTGTTTGTTTTTTAAAGATTTATTTATTTATTTGACAGAGATCACAAGTAGGCAGACAGGCAGGCAGAGAGAGGGGGAAGCAGGCTCCCTGCTGAGCAGAGAGCCGATGCTGGGCTCCATCCCAGGACTCTGGGATCATGACCTGAGCTGAAGGCGGAGGCTTTAACCCACTGAGCCACCCAGGCGCTCCTCTAGTTTTCTTAATTGGAATATGTGAGCACATGACTTAACTTTAACCTATTTTTCCTTGTGCTCAAAAGCATATAACATTATTTACATATTGTGCATTTGTTTATTTTCAATCCTGGTTCATTAATGTGCAGGTTAAGCAAAATGGGGAAAGATTATTAGCAACCTTTACTGAATCTAAAGTCAATGGTGCAACAAAATAGACACGGGGTAATGATATTTTGGGTAGTGTTCTCTTTCTTGACTGGTTGATTACAATCGTCTTTTGGGCAAAGGCAGTTCACTCAAAATATTGTGCTGAAAACATGTCACAGCACAGGGACGCTGGTCACTAGTAGGGATTATATTCCCTCAAGGCACTGTGAGTGCAGAATAGGCAAATGTTGAGCCATTGTTCCTAGGGGAGAGACAGGGTCAGGTACCTCCAAGCTCTGGTTACATTTTCCCCAACCCATCAATTTGTACTTTTGTCCTATGTGTGTCTCTGTTTGAAGATGTCTGGCAGGAGCAAAGCTCATCTGCCCGAGGCTCATCCCACCTTCTTGCTCTTAGGAACAGCTCCACGCTCTGTAGCGCGGCATGCAGGGCTGTTCTCAACAGCGAAATAATCAAGGCACGGATCAAAATACCACAGAGCTGACCCTTGCCACCGTCTGGGCGCTGAGACAGGGAGCGGGAGCGCTCATGGGGGCAATGAAAATTGGGGGCCACCGGGGCGTCCCCATGCATGACAGAGAAAGCACGGTGGGTATTGATTTGGGGGGTTACAAATACATTTCGATGAGTAGATGAATTTGCAGATATGGGATCTGTAAATAACGGGGATTGGCCGCACTTCTGGAAGAATCGCCGGAAACATCTGTATTTTGTAACAGATCCTTTTGCCGATACTGATTCCATCACTTCTGAACATTCCCAGCGCTCTCTGCTTAGCTTTCTCTTCTCAGAAAATCTTTTGGAATGACACAAATTCTCACCCTCCCCCCGTCCCCGCCCCCGGTTAATACCGTCCACACCACCCTCTAACTCAGTAAGGATCGTGCTTGCTGCCTGCGTGGCCTTAGCATGTAGAGTCGCTGATGGGAAGGGAAGTACCTCCAGCCTCACGCCCTCGGTCCCCAAGCTCTACCTGCCGCCGTGCACAAGGCCTCCTGGTCTGTCTGCCTGAGAACATCGTATGTGGAGGAATATGCTAGAACAGAGGACAGACGGCAGGTGAGGCGGAGCGCACGGGGCCCCCGCAGCCGGGGGGGGGGGGGGGTGGGTTCCCAGCGGCTTCCCAGCAGGACTGTGCCCTGCGGCCCGCAGCACTCCCCTGCACTGCCGTCCGTCCTAACTTTCCCGTCTCCGCGCCCCGCCTACGGACCGCTTCCCCATGAACCACCCTTCTGTGCACCCTCGGTTCAGGTTCTGTTTCGCTGGTACCTCACACTGAGGTAGAAACAATGTTCTCTGGGAACCTCGGTAAGACCGTGTGCATTTCTGCAGAACTGTCTGAGCTCCGGACCTGAAGACAGAGCACGGCCTCCTGGAGCGGGGTCCTGCGGACACGGCCCCACTCTGCCACTCTCGGATTCCTCGGCGCTGGTTTCCTAGGGCTGCTGTGACAGATGACTGCAAATAGGGTCGCTTAAAACAGCAGAAGTGACTGAAGTGTGTCCTGGAGGCCAGGAGTCTGAAATCCAGGTGTCAGCAGAGCCACGTCCCCGAAGGCTCTAAGGGACAATCGGTGGTGGGTCTTTCTCAAGTCCCCAGTGTGGCTGGCAGCCTCTGGCACGCGTCTGTTTCTGTCTTCTTACACGGACACGGATCACTGGCCTAGGGCCCACTCTGGGATCCTATCTTAAGTGCATTCTACCCGCAAAGACCTTATCCACATGAGGTTACACACGCGGGGTTGGGACGCAGACATACCGCGCTGGGGACACAACTCAACCCACAACCGTGACAGTTACTGTACTCATCACTGTTCTTTCTCTCTAACCTCCCGGCACTGCCACAGTAGAAACCCGGCAATGGTTCCTCTCAAGAGAAATACACTTACCCATGCGCACTGAAATACAGAGAAAGTAAAGCAGAAATCAAATTGATGTCTCCTAAAATAATTACATTCTCAAGCTCAAGCATTTAACGTCTAACATTCTAACTCAACCTAAGATCCTCATTTAACACTTGTGAAATATTTTGGAAACACGGGTAAGGGTCAGAGTTGACAGCGGCCTGGGTTTTCTCAAGGACCAAGGGCCACGCTTTCTAGACTTCGGCTGTTCAGGTACAATCGAACAACAACTACAACAAGACGGATGTCAGGATTCTGTCAGCCCAGGACCAGACGTGGGTTTGCCGACATCAGGGTCTCTTCTGCGCGGTCCGATCGCTCCTGCTGGGGCACGGCATTAGCAGAGCCGGCGGTGTTTCATATCCCTTCAAGCTCTGATGTATTCTGCACAACCCCGTGCTGTCGCCGCAAATGAAAACAACTAATGTGGGGCGCCTGGGTGGCTCAGTGGATTAAGCCGCTGCCTTCGGCTCAGGTCATGATCTCAGAGTCCTGGGATCGAGTCCCGCATCGGGCTCTCTGCTCAGCAGGGAGCCTGCTTCCTCCTCTCTCTCTCTGCCTGCCTCTCCATCTACTTGTGATTTCTCTCTGTCAAATAAATAAATAAAATCTTTAAAATAAAAAAAAAAAGAAAACAACTGATGTAAGTCATATCATTTAGCTCGAGGAGCAAAGCTTTAAAAGGACCGCTCGCCTCAAAGGTTGTTTTTGTTCCTGATGGCTTATTTTGTAAGATTTTCCTCTCTCTCTCTCTTCCTTCCTTCCTTCCTTCCTTCCTTTTTTTTTTTTTTTTTCTCCTGTTTCTGTTCCAGTCCCCAATGGAAATGAAAGCAAACCTCCCCTGGAGGAAGGCTCCTGGGGTGTTCACCGTGCGGGCCGCCCTCTGAGAGGCAGCAGGTGCCGAGGGGAACAGAGCTGGGACCGTGGGCCAGACCCCGGCGAAGTCTGTGGGGCTTGAGTGACGGGAAGTCGCATGTGGTGTCTTTTTCACCTGTAGAGAGAGACAGATACAGCCGGACCAGCCTAACCGTCTCGTACCAAAGACACATTGTCATCCGAGCCGGCGTTTTCACCCGCGGGAACAACACAGCTCTTTCACGGCCTCGGAGCCGGCAGGAGCCTCGGGGTCTCTTCTCTCTTCCCGGTCAGCCGGTGTGCAATGCTGCTCAGCAGGCGGTGGGTCCTTCTGAAGGGCGACCTCCTTCGGCTAAGCGACATTAACATCAGGGTGGCCTGATTAAGTTGCTGGTTATTTTGAGTGCTGTCTGCGGTTGAGCTGATGGCAGGAATCCCACTCCGGACCTTTCCCGGCTTTAGAGAAGGTGGACGAGCCCCGTGTGGCCCGTGCTGGTCAGCGTGTGGGCACCCCTGGGCCATCATGCACGGCACACTCCGAAAGCGTGTGGGAGCAGTTTCTGCAGGTGCACAAGGGAATGGGAACCCTCCGAGGTCCAGGAGGAGGGCTGGAGGCTGGGGCTCAGCTTGGGGAGTCGCCTGGGCACCCAGAGAAGAGTCAGCTGCTCTACGTTGCAAGCATAAGAAAGATGTTTTTCTCTTTACCTTCACAGAGTACTTGGTGCCATGTTCCCCCAGTCCTGGGGTGAGCACGGCCAGAGGCTCCGACAGGAAGTGCTTATGCAGCTTCCCTGTGTGCGCCTGGCAGCCGCCAGCAGGAGCAGGAGCAGGAGCAGGACGGCACAAGACTATCTTGGTCCCTCCTGGTGTTTCTGCAGGTGCTGGGAAGAGCTCTTATCGCCACGTGCCTGGGAAGCGGGAAGTAGCAAGTCCTTTTACATATACACGTGCATTTTAAGACCTGGAGTTTACATGACTCGCTGAGCTCATCCCAGGACAGGAACAATGGAGAATGTGGCTGTGTCCCCAGGGGCACCACTGGCTCTCCTGGACACACAACTCAGCAAAAAGCTGGGGTCACAACGCAACTAGATTCAGAGAGGGGACAGCTGGCTCCTGGAGTGGCCCAGCCCCAGAAGCCAAAATACACAGGCTTTCCTGGTGCAACCGAACCCTTCCATCACTCCCATTATGTTCCTAATAGGTGTCTTCTTGTTACCTATGGACACTGCTGCCTTGTTTGGGTGGGAGCCAGCTCAGAAGGGCGAAACTGTCAGAAAGCATTGCGAGCCCCATCAGGACTCCGTGTGCTGTGTTAACGGCCTTGAGTGCCTCTCTCCCAGGCTCATCAGCGGACTGCCAGTGCTCACTGTCACTGTATGTCCATTTTCCTATAAGACGACTTTGGTACCAGAAAACAGGCCAACCGCTTATTTAATAAGTAATAAAAACACATTTTTAAGGAATGACTTTCAATAGTGGATGCTTTCTGACCTGAACTGGAAAATGGGCTTCTATCCAGCACCTGCTAATAACGTCCCAAAAGCCTAAGGTCCCAGTGAGCAGACACGGCCAGGACAGAAATTTCGGTGCCCATTAAAATACCTTAAATTCCCCAAATCTGGAGTTTAACCATTTACACATTCTCATATCCCATCGTCTGCCCAGTGATTTCTTCTTCTGAGAGCCGTTAAATGTTAATTAATTAGATAATGTGTTCTGTTGTACTTTAAGTCCGACTCACAATTGCATCTGGCATATGGTGCCGGAGGAGTCTGTCCCAAGACGCCGCTGAGGAGCGCCGAGCGGCTGGAGGAGACCTGCCTGCGTGGCCGCGGTCCCTGCAGGAAGCAGCGGGAGCCCAGAGCGAGCGCGGTCTAGAAAGGCAGGACGCCAGGTGCCCTGTGAGCTCGGGAGGGACTTTACAAAGGTAGAAAGCATGTTTTTCATCTTTCATAATTAGCCTTGGTAAATATGTAAGGAGTTGTTTTAGTTTGCTTGGGGAAGAACAAAACAAAACAAAACAAAACAAACAAACAAAAAACCAAAAGCAACCCTGCTGTTAATTGGTTCATTGGCTCGTCCATGAAACAAACGTGAAGGGATTGGACGGCCCGGAGCTCCCTGCTGGCAGCGGGGAGCAGGAGGTGAGGGAGCGAGGCGCCTGCCGTGGCCAGAGCCTACTGAGAAAGAGGGCTGGGGAGCATCTGAAGAGGGTGTTTTGTTGTATCAGACCCGATATCAGGACACGTCTGGGTCTTGGAGGCCTCGGGGAGTCTCGACCCTTGACCTCAGAAGGAGTGTTTCTGCTCCAGGACGGTCCCACTCAGTTTTCATCTGTCCAGCTTCCCTTGCCAAGATGCCAGGGCAAGGGGGTCCCTGTGCTTGCAGGGGCAATGTCCCTGGTGTTCAGCGACGCGGCCCCAGAGCAGACTCAGGTATGTGGGAGACCAGTGGCGGGTGGGTGCTCCTTGGCCCTGGGGCTCAGCCGCCCCACGGGTGAGGCGGTGATGGCGGGGAAGTCATCCAGTCATGACTAAATGAGTGCTTTTCACCGATTTTTAACAAATATTTCGATTCCTACCCAGGGTAGGAATGGAGGCACAGATGAGGCATAAAGTGAAAATTCTACAGGTGGGCGAACATCTCAGAGGACACTCAGGACCATGTGGTGAGTAAATGAAAACAAAACCACAGTAATTTTTTTCATGTATCAAATGGCCAAAATTTTTTGAATGCTAATAATACAGATGATAGTTTTGTGAAATAGATTTCTCACCCATTTCTCACAATTTTCTAGATAGTGACTAAGTCACGATGTCTTTAGGTACAAAAATTACTTTTCTGGGAATGTATCCTTAGGAAAAAGAAGCTTGATGAAGAAGCGTGCTTAATGGATCAATCTATATAACAAAAAGGGGAAAAAAGTGGGGGAACAGTTATAAACACAACTATTCAGCTGAATACCGTGCTGTCTGTTTAACGACTATGGAAACCTCACAATAATACATAACTACAGGTAGAATAATATTGAAATAATATGGTAAATGCTTGAAATGCAATACCAAATGGGAACGGTAATACCACCCAGAAACAGTGGTTAAATATATACAAAATATTTGCTGAAAAATGGGAAACTTGAATCAAAGTAGACACTTTCTGTTATGCTCGAATGTTGGGATGGTTTTATGCAAACAGTGGTTCGATATGCCTTACACACAACTGACTCAATAAAACACTGTTTCTAAAATAGTTTTTGTAATAAACTCAGAGGGTAAATTAGCGAGTCTACTACCACTAGTCACATATATGGTTTCTACAGTCATACACCCCAAGGGTTGGGGGCATCTGATTCTAGTTCCTCCTGCCCAGGGGAGGGAGAAGATGAGCCCAGGAGCTCTGGGAAGGAACACAGAGAGGGGTTCAGGCTGAGGCCCACCAAGGGGATAGCCCTGCATTTATTTGCTGCACAAAGGGATTCCACAGATGGAGTGATTTGACCCCTAAAGGACTCCTAGAGGACTTTTCAAGCCAGATAGATCAGCCTCTTCTGGACGTGGGGCTTGGGTAACTAACTTTCTGTAAAAAGGGCGTGTGTAAGGTACTCACACAGGGCAGAGGACAGCCTTCCCAGGTGGCGCTTTTCGTCTCTTCTACCCCTACCTTTGCGGCCAAGTTCCTGCTTTCCTGGACCGGCGCTTGGGCTCTGGCGTACAGAGGCTGGGGCGGACGCTGGGAAGCTGCTGCTCTGTGTCCCCCCGGGTGCCGTGACCCCGAGAGCAGGAGCAGAAAGACGACATGGAGAGGATCAGAAGCAGCGGTGTGGAGACCGCACTGCCTGCTGCCTTGGGGAAAGAAGGAAAAGCGGCTGCAGACCTGGCACGGACTACTCTCCGGCCGCCTGCGAGGGACAGCAGGGCCGGGGGGACGCGGTCTGGGCGAGGACTGGGACACGACGCGGCTGGCGCGTGGCAGGCACCCGGCACCTGGCACGGACTGCGCGCAGGTGCACTGCGTCGTCCATTCTCCCCGGCCGTGCGGAGGACACGGGAGCACGGCGGACCCTGGTGAACTGGGAGACTGAGTGTGGGGGGGCGGGAGGGCCGCCGCTCTCCGTCTGGGCCTCGGTCGGCGATCATTACCAGGACACAGCGGGGTGAGGGCGCTGGCTTCTCCGCGCAGCCGCAGGAGCTGGGAGAGGCCGCTGCCCGCGGCTGAGGCAAGGGCGCCGGGCCGGACGGCCGTGAGCTGGGTACCAAGCACGCGAGGGGTCGTCATCCTCCCCTTGGGGCGTCCACGGGACCGCGGCGTCTGTGCCCTGCACGGGTGGCTGCTGTTCCCTCCTGCCCAGGTGGTCGCTCCTTAAACAGAGGACAGAGGCGTCCTGAGGCAGCCTCTGACTTCCAGGCTCAGGCGTCATTTCAGCAGAGCCGACTGGGCAGGACCAAGTGCTGTTCGTGTCCGGGACGTCGAGTGGGGCAGGAGGAGCAAGGAAAAGTGTGAGCCTTTCCCTCGGGGCCTGGAGAGGAGCAGGGAGCCCTGGGAAGCCCTTCTCCGGCCTGGCACGTCCTGTGCATCCGGGGCTCCCGTCTGGGGTTCGGGTGTCTGGAACAGATGGGACCCCCTCCCAGATGAGGCGGCCTGGGAAGGCCAGCTCAGGGCCCCGGGATCGAACCGAGGCGCCGTGAGGAGGAGGCCACAGCGCTCTGCCTGCGCCTCTCCCCGCAGCCGGCTCCAGCTGGGGACGCTGAGCCTGGGGACCCACATGTTTGAGTGGATTTTTCTATTTTTGCTTCTGCTGCCGCTGGCAGATTCTAGCATTTTCTGTACCTTTTTACATCCCCTGCTGCCTGGGTGGAGAGGAGCACAGAGCACACCAGGCCGAGGCTGCTCAAACTCAGGCGGCGGTGGGGCCCGAACCAAGGAGGGAGCACCTGCGTCTGCGGTGGCTGCGTTTGCCCGCCCGCCGGGCGCTCGGTGACGTCATGCGCTGGGCGGGAAACGTCGGTGACGTCATGCGGTGGGTGACGTCATGCGGTGGGCGGGGGAGGATTTGCTACGTGTTAGCGTTCGGGCGACTTAGTACTATTTTAGTGATCTTTGAAAACGTAGCCTGCCTCTTGCCGCGCGACTTCGGCTCTAGAGCTTTTGCACACAGGGTGGGTGTGCGAGGACACACAGACACACATTCACACACTCACACACACTCACACACACACTCACACACTCACACACACTCACACACACACACGGGGCAGGAGCTTGTCCCCTGTAGCGGTGACCTTTAACACGCACTGGGATAGAGGCGCGAGGTAACACTGCACAGCAAGGCTTAGAACGGGCCGAGCGGGTGGAAAACGGAGACATTATCAGGAGAATTTCACCGAGTGGGCAGGAGCCAAGGTCCTGGTTCCGCAGGACGCGCCCTCGCTGCGGGCTCAGCCCAGCATCGCCCCGGGAAGGCTCTCTTCCTCAGCCGCGGCAGGCGGCGTCCCCGGTGCGAGCAGTCCGGCCGGAGGATGGGGATCCCAGCCCCTGCCCCGGCCCAGGCGAGCTGCGCCGCGTCCGAAGCCGCTGGGGGTCACCACGGAGGACTCGACGCGGATCGGAAGTACTCGACGGAGAATGTGTCTTTTTTTCCTGCCCTGGAAACCGAGCGCGATACCTGCCCAGAAACAGGTGGCGAGAGCGTGCTCCTCAGGGGAGCGGCTAAGAAGCACGTACATGTCGTTGCATTCTCTTGTTTCTTCCTTTTTCAGTCCAGCTGGTCTCTGTGACATACGTGCAACATCTCTAGAGGTTTTCCTCTTTCCCTGGATCCTTATGTTACCCCGGGCACGGCTGGTGAAGACCTACTGTTGCTGTACATCTCTTCTCTAGAGCACTTCTCATTTTATTTAATATGTTCAGAGTCTAAGTAAGAAGCTGAAGGTAAAATTATGCAGTCGGCAGGTGGTGAAAAGGGCCCATCTGGGAGCCAAATCCTGGGAGAGCTACACTCCTTAATTCCGGGAGCGAAACAGCACGACCAGAGGGCAGTTCACCCCGGGGGTCTGCAGTCGGGGTCTGGGCGGCTTCCAACACCAAGAGGGAGTCGGAGGGGAAAGGCTTTGATCAAAATGAGTCTGGCCCTCGATTCTAGAGACTCGGGCTCTGACTGGTCAGCGGAGGCACCACGTCCCTGGTCTGGGGACCACAGACCAGACAGCAGACCTGACACAATGGAAGTTTGTTCTCTTCCAGGTCTGGAAGATGGAAGTCTGAGGCCGGGGAGGGCAGGTGTGGTTCTTCCCAAGACTGGGAGGAAACCTGGCCCTCCTTATGCCTCCTTCCTGCCCGGGGGGTCTGGCCGGTGGTCTCTGTGGCGCGCTCCTGCATGGAAGTCTAGGTCCACACGTCCTCCTTTCAAACGTCAGCCCTGTTGGATTAGGATGCACCCAGTGACCTCCTCTAAACTCCACTACCTTCCACTAAGATTACTTTCTGAGTTTTGGGAGTTAGAGGACTGCATCGCGTCTCTTTTGTGGGGGACACAATTCAACGCATAACAGGTGCCGACAAAAACTCAGCCAACGCACCCTTGGCCTTAGTGTCCTGCTTTGTGCCACTTACTTACTGTCAAGGAGCATCTAATGTCCCTGGATAGAGCTTCCTGTATAATCGGGAAAAGCTTCCCAACAGCATTAAAATTAAATATTTATTCTGATCTTTCATAACCCTCCTTAGATGAGGGGCAGTAATTGTCATGCTAATTGGCCTCACCAGCGTGTAGTTCTTGGCAATCAAAGACCCTGCACACAATTAGTTTGCATGAAAAAACAACCCTAGTGAATACTAAATATTTAGTAACAAATATTTAATAACTTAAAATAACTACGTCTCATAGTGGCCGACAGAATGTGCAATTCTGGGTTCACGGAGCGCCAGTGACACAGAGGCTTCCGGAAGCAGACGTGCCGGTCACTTTCATCTCACCTGGAGAGTCTGACGTCTGCCCTTGGAGCCTCAGCACAGAGTCCCTGGCCTTCCTGAGAGCTGCCTTCGAACGCGCTGTCATGGCCCACTGCGAGGAGCAAGGAAGGACGGGCCTAGTGCCACCTCAACCCCATGTCAGTGCTGCACGTCCGCGCCTTCTCACGATTGTTCCTTTTATCCCGGGCTCTTGTGATTGACCCGCTATGTTCTGCCAAAAGTCTGATTTCTGAGAAATGATCTTTCAGAAAGTTCTCTGTGCACTTCAAACAGAGCCATGGGGGAAACAGAGATGTTATCCTCATTAGGGTCATCCCTGGGATCACCTTGTCCAGCCCTATAAGCCTTACCTGCTCCTGTCCTGGTGTAGCTGTCCCCCGTTCCCGACCGGAGGGCGGACAGATGTGTGCAGCTCTCGCTCATGGGCCCTGGTGGCCCTGCCCTTGGATTCTGGCCTTCTGTAGCCCCCAAACCCCAACCCTGAGTCTGGCTGGACTTGGTCATATTTCCTAATGAGCAGAGCAGGTGCAGTAGGGGGGCGGCAGGCCACCCTTGAGAGCGGGTTGCAGGGCAGTGACACTGTGTGCTGCCCATCTCTCCTCTCCCCCCTCAAGTTCATGCTCTGATAAAGCCAGAAGGGTCCAGAGGACAGGGCTGAGGGCACCCCAACCCCTGCCTGCAGGGAACCGAGGCCCTCCATCCCTCCCCTGAGAGTGAGCTCAGCTGAGAGCTTCTCAGTGGTGCTCGGGATGGCTACTTCCCTGGACGATGACAGCTTGGTCACAGCCTCTGAGAGCCTGAGCCAGAGGACCGGCCCGGCAGGTCCCGGTTCCTGGGGTGCAGAAACTGAGAGTAATAAATACTGTTAAAGTATGTTTAAGACTGAGTATGTCTCCCCCTCCACCCCAAACTATGAATACCAAGTTCATAGTTTGAGGCCCTGTCCCTGATGCGACTGTATTTGGAGATGGTTCCTTTTAGGAGGTGATCTAGGTGAAGCGAGGCCATGAGGCAGAGGCCTGGTCCCAGAGGACTGGCGTCCTTGTGAGAAGAGGGACACTAGAGCTACAGTTGTGCAGGGGAAGGCCATGCAAGGACACAGGAAGAAGGCGGCCACCTATAAGCCAAGGAGAGACCTCCGGTGTGAGCCCTCCTGCCCACAACTTGATCTGAGATTTCTGGCCTCCAGAGCTGGAAGACGTAGCCGCCCAGTCTTCGGGACTTTGTTATGGAAGCCTGAGCTGACTGATACCTGCTGCTAAATGTGAGGGGTCATTAGTTCTGCAGCAACAGAGAAATAACAGAGTCCTGGACACATGTGGGATTCCTTTTTTTTTTTTTTTAAGATTTTTATTTATTCATTTGACAGACAGAGATGACAAGCAGGCAGAGAGGCAGACAGAGAGAGAGAGGAGGAAGCAGGCTCCCCGCTGAGCAGGGAGCCCAAGGTGGGGCTCGATCCCAGGACCCTGAGATCATGACCTGAGCCGAAGGCAGAGGCTTTAACCCCCTGAGCCACCCAGGCGCCCCCCACTGTGGGATTCCTATCACTCTGGGCTGTGAGCAAGACAGGAGAAGATCAAATCTCTGGGCCTTAAGAATCTCACAGTCTACGAAGGGAGACCAGCGAGGGGAATGGAGCAAAGAGCTCAGCGACAAGAAGTGGCCACACTACGGGAAAGAGGGGCAGAGGGGAGGTGGAGATTGGGTGGGGGCGCTTCCTTCTACTGTGGAGGAGGAAGAGGGGACTGGCACCCCACCTCTCTGCGGAACAGTGGCCGAGGGGACACGTGAAGGAAGAGACGTCCCACGAGCTGATGCGGGTGGGGAGGGAAGAGAGCTGTGAAGGACCGTGTGGACACCAGGGGAGCATCACGCATCTTCCCTGCTCGCCCCACGCTCCAGGGACTTTGCCTCTTTGACCCGCATGGCAGCCCTTGACCCGCGTGGAGGCCGCTGAGGTTGGTTCTGACATCATCTCCATGTGTTGGCTGAGAGAGGTTAAGTCAGTTGCCCACGGCTGCACGGTTCACCCCACAGTGACCAAGTCTCCCACCGCCATCTGCAAGGTCAGAAGAGAAGAGGTCCTTGGAGGACACCAAAGTCTAAGAGGCCAGAGAAAGGAAAAATCAGGAGAGAAAGTGAGAAAGAGCCGTGTAAGTGACAGGAGGAAAATTAATATTGTCCCTAATCAAAGAGTTTCAGAGGTTGGAAAAGTGTTTACTGCCAGAGACAGTAGAACTATCATGTCAGTGATGGGTTTTGAGGAAGGGACAAGTGTCAATGGTTTAAGGAGAACAGAAACGAGGTTCCTGTCCAGTGTGGGGGGAGGTGGGGAAGTGTGGGCCATGATCCCTTCCTCGAGACGTCTGATGTGAAGTGAAGGGGAAAAGTAGGGCAATGGTGAGCTCATCCTGTGGTAAAGGCCCGTGTCCGGACCCTTTCTTACGCGACTCCTTCCTCATCTAACGCTAGAAATTTCTTCGAGTTAGTTGGGTTTTCAATGACCAGACAACTGCATACTGCTCTCTTTGAACACTGTCTTCCTTCTTAATTGATCTAGAATATCTCTGTTAAGGATGCCATCAGATGTTGACTGCTAACGAGCCCACAGTGGAGAAAGTACTGGGGTTGACAGGGGGCATGAAGAGATTGGATTTGCACATAGAAAAGAGACCTCGGAGGGCAAACTCTCTTCAGCAAGTCCCCCGAGCCTCATCAGACCCGTGAGTGTGGGGTCATCGAACTCGTATGCCAGAGAGGAGGTTGTATTGGAAAAGACAGACTTAAGAATTTCTTAGAATTTTGATTTTTATAAAATCCTGGGAAGCCTCTCTCTCTGAGCCAGTCTGGGCCTGGGATATTACTTAATTCCCATATCATGGAGAATACCTATGAAGGCAATAATGTTTCCTAGATTTTTCAAGCTGACATGATCCTTGTTTTTAATTTTCCTTGCCCGGCTAACCCAGGGGGACATGCTTATCAGGAACAATGATTTCCAGAAGGTCGCATATGCGCATGCATGGCAACCTTAATTTGCTGCATAGTGAGGCATTGGATTTGTGTGGGGGGACCACCAGCAAAGCAAGATCTTGGAAGAGGTGAAGAAGGCTGAGGCGTAGAGCAGGAGGCATGACCAGCCTTGAATGGAGGAAGCAGGAGACCAGAGACATCATGGACAGAGGCATGGTGGGTGAACAACAGGTCACAGCTGGGGTCCTGCTTCATCTCCAGTCCATGAAAAACACAGATTTAGGTGATGTTGAGTTCAGTTGTTAATTTTCCAAACATATAATCCAGCAATGGTCCTGGAGCAGATTCACAGTTTCTGTAGTGGAATGTGGCACGGTGGGATTGGACCGTAGCCCAAAGGCTACACAAGCTTGGGTGGGCATCGTTGGCGCAGAGAGGGTTCTCGACACGGAGCACACCATAGTGTGATCCCGAGGTCATGGTGGGGCTTCTGTAACTGAGTGGTCATGAGACCTTCTACCTCTAAACTGTGACAATGTAAGCCCTCTGCTGAAGGGACCTCAGTGAGCCCATCCACGTTCTCTGTGCCCGGACTCCCCGCTCGAGGAGCTGCGAGACGTGCCGCGTTCACGGACGCTGTTACTTCTCTACATAGTACTTATCATGGATCAACACGTCTCTATTAATCTGTATTTCTTTTTCTTGTCTGATGGGTTAACTGTCTGTTTTGTTGGTGACCGTGGCCAGGAAAATGTCATCTATGGATATCGGAGCCACTGTCACTCGAGTTGGCTTACGCTGTCGCTCCCTCACCTGAACAATGCCGGAGCTGCTTGCACGGGTCTGTGGTTAGTGGGGGCTGTACAATGCGTGGATATACCCGCTGTCCCTCTCCCACGTTCCTGGTCCCCGAGACCTTTTCTGGGGAAAGGGTGTAGGAAGAATAAGGTGGCGGATCGCACGTTTGATCCCAACAGACCATTAATTGCTTGATGACTTTAGAGGAAGTGCTGTGGGTTGAATTCTGTTTCCTCCCAAAAGACAGGCTGAAGGGCTAACCCTCCTCACTTCCGAGGGTGACTACAGCTGGACACGAGGTTGTTGTAGATACAGTTAGTCAAGGGAAGACGAGGTCACCCTGGAGTAGGGTGACCTCCAACCCAGCATGACTGATGAGAAATTATCTGACAGTGGGTGCGCAGAGACAGACACAGAAGCCACGTGAAGACAAAGGCAGGTCCGGGGGGAGGCAGCCGCAGACCAGGGGGTGCCGGGGGCTCCGGGAGCAGCAGGAGGCAAAGGGTCCCCCCACTCCTGGTGGCAGTGGGAGCCTGGCCCTGCTGACACCTTGACTGGGACTTCCAGCCCCCAGACCCAACAGAGAAGAAATTTCTGCCGTTCTAAGCCACACCCAGACAGCAAGTTTCCTGACTTCCCTAAGCCTCAAGCTCCACCTCTCAAAAATGGGCTTGACATCTGGGACACTTAGGGAGAAAAATCACGAGGATTTTTACAAGACCTTCATTAAGTTAACGCACAGACGACGCTGTGTTTCATTGTTAAAGCCCAGGAACTTTGTCTCTTAAACAGGGATAGGGCAACCCTGGCGACTGTTCGGCCCCGGAGCCGCACTCAGTTCCCTCCTCTTTAAAACTGGTGCGGGGACAACAGCGCCCCGGTCTCCACTAGCCACACAAAGACACGGTGGCTCCTCCGTATGTCACTGGTTTCTGACTGATGTCCCGTCTCCTTCCAGCATGCACTGGAGGCAGCTTACCGTCAGCACACGGACACAAGTTTTATGCATTCCGAACAGGGTGCCCCGGCGCAGACACGACACTAAACTAGAGATAATATATGGTGATGTGACGACTCCGTGCTGGGAGGGCGATAAATTTTCGGGACTCACGTATGAAGATGTATCTTTCTAATACCAGGGACTCGGGTTATTTCGTTTATTTATTTCATCAATTTTGTTCTTTTGTTTTCCCAGCGATTTCTGGGAATGACACACTGATCGTGGCTTAATACAAACGGCGAATCTCGCCGTCCTTGTGTGTGACTTACGGGATAACGGATGGCGGGGGCGGGTGCGTTTTGAAGACGCTCTCGGTTTTCTCTGTCTGCAGGCCGCATTCGGTTTGATCGATTGGCTGCCGCTCACACATCCATTTCTGTTTGGGGACGCAGGCGGCATGCAGAGTTCTGCGTCTGGGGTCCGCGCTCCGGCGCCGCTCTGCCAAGCAACACCAGGGAAGGTTCATCATTGAGAATTCTGGCTCCAGGACTGTTTCTACTAATTCCTTCAAATTCAAGTTCAAGTCAGTGGTCACTCTTTCATATATGTTTTACTTCAGTGCTCAACTAATTAACCAAATGTTACTTCATATTGGTATGATACCATATAGTTTAAAATGTACCTTCATTTTAAAATTATTGTCTTATCTCCACTTTTTCTTTTTCTTCTTTCCCTTCTTTCCCATCTTTCTCTCTCTCTCTCTCTTTCTTTCTTTCATGTGTGGTTGGTCATTTCAGTAACAAGACCTCCTGACCCACCTGACTTCTCGCAGGTGTCTCTTTCAGGAGCTGGAGAGGCCGACCCGAACGGCCCATCCCGGACTCCATCTGCTCTTTCCACGACGCCACGAGCTGCAGGTCGATGTCTCTGATTGTCTTTAGGACCTACCGTCCTGTGCCACACAGCGGACAGCTCACATTTGCCACTCAGGGTGGGGACTGGTCTGGCAGCAAACGTGCCAAGCAGGGATGGCTCGTGTCGTCCTTGCCTCCAGAGACAACCTTGTTGAGTGTCCAGGAAGTTGAAAATTCACCTCAATGAACCATCTCTTCATCAACACAATTTGTACATAGCAAGGCGAGCCGGCACAGAGGACCCCAGGAAGCCATATGTGCGTCTGTTACGGGAAAGATGCACTTGCTCTTGGGTGGCAGAGGGGCTGTGGAAACCTTCCCCTGAGGACAGGAGGAGCGAGACAGGGCAGGAAGTGGCCGACGCTCTGCCCTTGGAGGAAGGTTGCAAAGTTGTGATTTGATTCTTCCCTCTGTTTTCTCCAACGTCGACAGATTTTATAACTTGTTTACTCTTATTTGGGCCTTCTCAGTGGGATACACAGATCAAGACAGGAAAAGCGTGGGGAGACCATGAGCCCCCTTCATGCCGAGTCCTCTTTGATTTCTGCTTTTCTGTGCTGAACCTCTTTTGCGCCCAGGGTTCCCCTTACTGGATTGTCTCCTGCACACCTGTCTTTAGTCTCCTGCTGGAAGCACCAGACATGGTCTCCCATTTTAGGCTGTGAGTGGATTGATTTAATCTTGCAAGCACAGGCCTCGTGTCTAGTGTGCTTGGCAGACTGTGGATGCCAGACTGCCCTTGTCATATCGGTCTTGTCCTTAGACCACTTTGTGTGAAATACTGACTTCATGGGTCCCGGCAGAAACAGGAGACCCGGGCCAGGTGTGTTAACAACTCAAACAGGGGTGACGGACAAGGCCACGGGAGAATCTCACTTAATAAGAATCTGACACGATGGGGGATATTTCGTAACTAATGCTAAGCTTCAGTTTCATCCGTCATACAGGATGTCAAAGCTGCTCTTTCTTCTGCCACTGTGTCTGTCATGCAGCCTGGAGGGAACATGTCTCTACGTCAACACGTCCCGAATGATTGGGAGGACAGAGGAACCCTTCTCCTGTGTACTCCTCACCTGTGCGTCAATAGTCCTTTCCCAGTGGGCGTGCGGCTGTGAATGCCTTGGCTTCCGTGCCTTTAGCAGGATTGCCTACTGGGCACGGCTAGAGTAGTTTCTTATGGTAACACAGATTAGATCTACAAATACAGAGGAAAGGTCGGGCAGGTATGGGATGCATTAATTACGGAGACAGCAAGATCCAAAGCTCCTAACTGAAAGTATATTAGAATGTTGTGACCAGGTAAGCAGTTTGGATTGGAGTATATGACAAGACAGTCTATAATGAAAAGTGCATTAAAGAACCAGGGGCCTCTTGTAATGATGAGGAATTATGTAAAGTAGAAATGTAAGAAGGATTATGGAAGTAATTGAATTTTTCTTTCTAGTTTTCTTGACACCTCTGTGTTATACGACCGTGGCGCTGTCCCTCATTTATCTACCTCTGAGCGGACGGGGAATGTGGACATCCTGAACAGAAATGAGACAGATGTGTTGCCGACCTCTCTGCTGCCGGCCGTGAGACAGTCGTATTTCACAGCTCTTGTGTCATCAGGGGCTACGAAATTTAATCAAGGGGTACAATATTTCATGCTTGCGAAGCCATTACTTTGAAATATTGTGGGTTTTTTTTTTTAAGTACAAGAAAAGACCCATACTTACATTGGGCTTTAAACCCATACTATTGAAATATTTAAAAGAACTTAGATGCCGCTTAGAATATTGAGCTCACGTGATTGGAAATCTTCAGAAGTTTTCCAAATGGTGGTTGAAGGGCAGAGGGGTCCGTCGCTTACTTCTTGACTTCCTTCTTCTACATCTTTGAACCGATGCCTCCTGGTGGCGCTGGCCAAGAGAAAGAGAAAGATGTTGGTTACAACGATTGCCTTAATATCACCTTTGTTTCTGAATTGTTTCAAAGCCAAAATGTCAGCGTGAGGCTAGATTGAGTGGAAGGCCCTGAGGCGCCCTAGACATGCCCAGTGCCCTGCGCCATGCTCACCGCGTGGTGGCTTTCCAGGTTAGGGCCTGTAGTCGTGGTCTTGGTGAGAGAGAACACGCAATCAGGTGACAGGGAAACACGACAACCCGTGTCTCCACTGCCTTTCAGAAAGTCACTAGGTACATACTCGCCAGTCAGATACTAGTCATCCCTGTAACAAAGAGATATTAAAGATGCAATTGCTGTAATCAGGCCACCAAATCGTCACCTGAAAAGGCCAAAGACATCTAGAGGCATCTTTTCATCCTGGACCCAGAAATGGTACACAGATTATGGCACCCGATTGTAAAAGGAAATGAAATATCCTGTGAGTTTCCAGCAAATGATACACTATTACCATCTGAAGTACAAGTATGTGTACATATTGAAATAATGTCACCACCATAGCCAGAGTAAAGAACTAAAGTTGATGTTATTTATGTATTTACTTGTTTATTTGTTTATTTTTAAGAGTATTTAAACAACCTCTGGACCCAACATGGGGCTCACATTCACAACCCCAAGATCAGGAGCCCATGCTCTACTGACCGCTCCAGCCAGGAGCCCCCAAGATTGTTTTTCAAAACAACTTTGTTTGTAATAAAATTCAGAATTTCTGAGTATGGCTTCCCCATGGTGCATTATTTTGGAGTCTTCAAAATCCTGTTCCTTTTCCCGTTGCCATATTCCTTCAGATGAGCGAGCCGTGCATTCGGTCTCAGGACAGACGGCCGCACGGTGGGCTTCTCTCCACTCAGCTCCCTGCGATTTGAGGCCAGATGTTAGGCCATTTACAAACTTGATTCTTTACAACTGCCCTGGTAGAGAGTCTCTTGTCTCCCACCACAGAGATTCCACAATGTCTGATTGTCTGGGAGCACTGAGTCAGCCTCACCAGGGAAGCTGCTGGGAGTTCAACTGCTCAGGCCCGTCCCCACCTAGTGAGCCAGAGAGTCTGCGGGTGAACCCAGTGCTCTGAGGTCAGCAGGATCTCTGGTGGACGCTGCTACGTGATCCGGCGTGAGCACGGACGGTCCAACCGCCCCAGGAGGGATGGACGGGAGATGTGAATTCAGATCACTCAGGCCCAACATCCCATGTTCCACCCGATGGACTGGGTGCACACACACCCACTCGCACACAGCCACACACGCCCCCATAAACACCCGCGACCACACGCACACACACACATCGAAACACACAATTCTCTAAAGAGAGAGAGAACGAGAGAAGGAAAGGAAGCTCTTGGCAACAGAGAAGAAGGGACAGCTTTGGAGGACTGTTGTTTCCGTCCCAAATAGCAGAAGACCGAGGAGACCGCCACTGGTTTCTGTTCTCTGCCAGGGGTCAGGCTTTCCGTTATTGCTTCACGAGTTTGCGATGACCACAGTATTTCTGCTCCTATATATGTCAGGGCCAAAGGCCAAATGATAGAAGGCCACAAACCTCTTCACCTGGAAGAAGAAAGAATAACTCATCTAAGCAATGCCTTTTCCTGCCTTTGGTCTCTTCAAGGGCCCCCCCCCCTTTTTTTTTAATTAACGTACTGACTTGACTTTGCCTAATACATACTTTCTTCCAGAACAGTTTCACCAACTTCATGCAAAATAGTTAATGATCCTGACTCCCACCTGTAAAGTTTAAAACATTTGCAAGCCGAAGGGGTCCCATTGTCTGAAGACTCATCCCCAAGGCAAAGTAGCCCCTGTCAGGGGCCAACCTGGGGAGAGAATTGTAGGGGAGAGTGTAGTCTGGGACTGCAAGTAGCATTTTTTCCTCCTGGGGTGGGCATTAGCTAAGGGTCTTCAGCGAATACATTAGGCTTCAGTACGAGGTAATATTGGAAATACAATTGCATCAGCAAAGCGATTCTCTCTCCTGCGGTGGGGCTGAGTCTACTGGTTGGAAGCTTTCCTACCGCAGCGGGGAGGGAGCGCCCGGGGACCAGGCAGCCCCCGCTTTACCGGGTTTGCAGCTCACCTCTGCTTACATGTGTCTGTAGTTCAAAAGAATGCTTTTCAGTACCCCTTGACTGGATGCTTTCTAGGGTTTCTTCCAGCCTTAATGCTTTATATTTCTGTTCCACTAATCAGGGGGCTTTGAAGACCTGGAGTCCTGTTTTTCTAGCTTTTGGCTTTGCCAACACCTTCCCTAGCCAGCCCCCATCTAAGAGCATTTATTAGACGGGAAGTAGGCGGAAGTATTACAAGAAAGACACGTTTTTGTAGATTCTGCCTTTGACAATACATTGACCCAAAGCATCAAAACCCGTTTGACTCTGAAGCTGAATGAAGCCGGCAACCTCCTTGCCTCCCGCCTCGGGACTACCTTTGCAGAGTTCCACACGCTTTCCAGGAGTGGGTCCCTGGGAGCACAGAGCCTACTGTCTTTAAATAGCTCCTGATCTTTGTATCATTAATTTCCTGCTCCGAAAACTGAAGGGCCTTGTAATTATCCAGCTGTAGAAACACAGAAGACGGCACTAAATTTTGCTTAAGTATAGTCTATTGCAAAAACGGAAGCCAAAATATATAATTAGGTTGGCATCACATTTGATAGCTGTGCTGCTCGGTGCCACAACGGCCGGGACGCGTGTGAAGGGCAGGCTGCCGGGGTAATGTGGCAGAAACACTTACCTAATGGCTTGGCCTCCGCTGGCCCCCTTCCCCGTCCCCACACAGTCCGGGAGTCCTGTTACCACCCCGCGCAGATAGGAGGGGTGCACTTTGCAGCTCCCGCCATGAGAAAGGAGCAGCCCTCCCTGTCTGCACGTGTCGGTGAGATGCAGAGTAATTAGATTACACTCTTCCAGGCCGATCTCAGTGCCAGAGCAAGTCCCTCTGGCCACTGACATCGAGACACACCCCGCTATTCCCACACGAGGTCCCCAGGGCGAGGGTCATGATTTTCCATAATGAATTCCAAGAGAACTCTTTAGACTAGGGAAGCAAAGTGGTTGCTTTGACCTATTGCCTGCCTATAATTGTGATTAAGTCGTTGGTGATTTTGTGACAAGCCTGTGACACTCAGGCAAGAACATGAACATTTCCTGCTTCGAAGGCAATTGAAGCCTCTGACATATTCTTAAGGAACCAAATGATGTCGTCCGTTGTTAGGGGGACTGGCCAGTATTTAAGCTTTTTTGACCCATAAACACAAGGGTATCAGTCATAGAAGCTGGGGAGGAAAAAAAAAAAAACCCTAATTACTATTAATGAGATTCATTTTAATATGGAGTCTCCCAGCAATGAATTTTAAATGTCCCTTGTCAGTTTTTCTATCAACATGGCACAGAAGAGAACACCTGCCCCAGAGTGCCATGTCCCTGCATTCTTATTAGCTGATACGGATAATCTGTTTATTTTTGGACTTGTCATGTCGGCGGGGGAGGGATCAATCCTTCCCTCAAATCAATTTTTTCACCAAAAGTGAAAAGCTGAGGCGTTTGTGTGACATGTTTTTAAAATTCCATATTAAAAATAATTGAGAAGAATTAAACTCTAATTGTGTTTTTCTCCTTTTTTCTGTTTTGGGGATTTTTTTTCTCTCTATTTGGGATACTACAAATTACTCTGTTGTTTCTTGTTATCGGATGGCGAGAACTCCTGTGCTAACATATGTCAGAAAAACCAAGGTTTTATTTTTTTTGTGTGAAAAACATGATTCCAACTTTTTATTGGAGGCTAAGTACTATTTTCCTAGAAGTGACTGTCTTGAAAACGATACCCAATAGAAATAAAATGTGAGCCACATAGGCGATTTTGAATGGTCTAGTAGCCACAGGTTAAAAAATAAAAAGAAATGTGTGAAATTAGTTTCAATGCTTAATTTAAGGCAATAGACTCAAAATATTATTGCCAGCACATAATCAACATAAAAATTTTAAATAACCAGTTTTTCTGTCTCTTTTCATATTCCGTACCCATGGTGTGTCACTACCCGCATTTCAAGACCCAACAGACTGATGCGGCTGCTGCCGTCCACACGGGGCAATATTATTCCTCCTGAGAAAATAGTTTTCTCTGATTCTTACTTGAGAAACTGAAGGATGATTTAAAAAGCTGTTTGTAATTTAACTTTAACTTCTTTAGAGAAAATATTATTTGCAACTATGTTTCTCTAGGTTATATACCTTACAGCTGTTAAATCTTACTTTGCTAAAAGGTGAATGTGTTTCATCGCTCAGATGCAAACTTTTGGGATTTAAAGGTAAGACTCAGCTGAATGCAGGAGGGAGGAACTTCACTCGTCAAAACAGCATCGGTTCATTAGAAATATTGCATGGGCCAAAGGCTGGAGCGGGTAGAAAACAAAAGAAAATTTCCGCATGTGGAGACCAATCATTTCTCACTGTTTATTTCAATTGCATGTGGAAATTAAACTATTTAAAGCAGGAAAATGAAGTTTTATAGTATTTTTGTTTGTATTGTATTTCAAAACCTGTAGCGGTCCTCATTTTTTAAAGATTTTATTTATTTATTTGACAGAAAGAGAGAGAAAGAGAGAGACAGAGAGAAAGCCCAAGTGGGGGGAGCAGCAACGGGAGAGGGAGAAGCAGACTCCCTGTTGAGCCGGGAGCCCAGTGCAGGACTCAATCCTGGGACCCCCGGGATCATGACCAGAACTGAAGGCAGACGCTCAATGGACTGAGCTATCCGGGTGCCTCTTTATAGTACTTTTAATTAGTCAACTTTCTGAAAATATGTTCATAAAAAGTATAAAAAATTGTACAATTTAATTTCCATCTAAATCCAACATAGTTTTTTGTTTTTTTGTGACTCTTTTTCTCATCTGTAAAGTAGGGATGATCATACTACCTACCTCAGGGCTTTTTCAAATAGACTTTATATATAATTTTTTTTTTTTGAGGGAAGGTTCAGGTTCACAACAACAGTAAACAGAAAGTTTTCATATGCCCCTGACCACATCCTGACATGCCACCCCTCCCCTCCCACCCCCACCCCCACCTCAGCTGCTCTGAAAGCATGTGACATTCATTGTAATCAGTGACTCCACACATCCCAGCTCTGGATCCTGGGCCACTCTTCTTGAATTCAATACAGATGTCCCGGGTTCTATAGTCCAAGGACTGTGCCTACTCTCCCACTGCAAGGGTCGAGCCTACTACATTCTTGCCTACTGTTTTTCCAAATCAAGTATCTTGTAGAAATGTATAAAAATTTCTCCTCTCAGCTCTCATAGGCTTGAATTATGGAGGTCCCAGGGACAATCAGCTGTTTCTTGGGATTTTTCAGGCATGTTGGACATGATTCAAAGTCCCTAGTTGTACCTGGCGATGGCAAGGTGTCATTCAGCCACCTTGATCTGGGGACATCGAGAACCAGCGCTGGTCCCTAGAAGACAACCAGCCAAGATTTATTCTCACATCTTGTAACTTTTGGTCACAAGCCTTTCTATGCCAGCATATTCTCCAGCCATGATCCGACAGTAACTGAATGGAAGACTGGTGTTGACGGCTCATCATGGGCGTGTGTTTTAAACTTTGTCCTGACTATTCCCATGCTGGCTGTTCAACGTCCCAAGCGTGATGTCGAGCACACCTCATCATTAGAAGTTGCAGAACCATCCAGATTTGCTAATATTTGGGGAGTTACTCCGGTCTGCAAAGGTCTTTAGAAAAGCGATAATTATGTGCTTAACGCTTAAACAACATTTCCAAGTTTACCATCATTACTCTTTGTTTCTGCAGAGGGTTCCATGACCTACAGAAAATACGAGAACGATGAATACGAAAACACGAGAAATATGGCTTTTGTCTGGTCGGGTGCAGGTCTCGGTGGCAGAGACAGAATTCAGGTCACAGCCCAGGAGAAGAGAGAAAGAGACCACAATTTTTTTGTGCTCTCAATCCCTTTTTTGTTTTTTTTTTTTGGCTGCACAATCCCTTCCCATTCTGGATGCACTATTTACCCATTCAGGGTTTAGTGCGTATTTGTACATACTAATATGTATTTACTGGCTTAAGGTGATTTTTTAACCTTAGAATTTCTGCCCCTTTTTGAGGAGAGCCCTAATGTGTCCCATAGGCTTGACTGAAATAACCTTCCCTGCCAAACGTGACGCATTCTTATTTGTCCTGAGGGACAGCTAGCTTTAATCCTCCCTTCTAGTTGCCGCCATCCATCACCTCCAAACGGCTGCAGCTTGCTGAGCCGCCTGTACTCTCGCTGCTTCTGGCCTTTGCACCTGCTCTTCTCGGTGTCCGAGACCCTGTCCAGACCCTTTGTGCTTGTAGAATGTTCTGCTCATCCCTCCAGACGGAGCTCAGCACTTTCCCGATCTCCTTTCTCTGGAAGCCCCGCCCCTCTTCCCGTGGCTGCTACCTGCCTTCTTTTGTGCTACACCAACATATGGGATCTTTCTGTTGTTGGGTTTGTATTTTTTTTTTTTCCTTTGTATAATGTTCCTTGAGTTCTGTGTCTGTTTCTTAGCCTTCCTGACTGAGCCGGAAGCTTTGTTTAAAAAGTCATCAAGATACACACAAACCCACGTGGCAAGTGAGGGACCATGAGACACCTTGGGCCAGGAGTCAGGGGCACACACCTACCATTTCCTGGGTAAATTCCAGAGGCACTTTTGTCACATGCATTTCTATAGTTGGACATTTTCGTGTAGTTTCTGGGTATTTCTCTTTTCTTCCTTGACTTTTTCCTGGTTTGTTTTCACATCAGAAGTTTAATTTTTAAGAGTTCTGAGAGCAATGTGTACCACGGGGATGCTGTCAGGGAAAGCGTGAGATCAGCTTCTAAATAGTTCTGGAAAACGTTAATTCTAGGAGGACTTGGCTTCTTCCATTCACAGAAATTATTACTTTAGCCAGAATTCATCTGAGGATCTTTTGTCCACTAAGCACTGTGTCTCTATACTTAGTAGAGAATTAAAATCTTGTTCCTGATGATTGTAAAGTATTTTCTAAGTGAATGAAGATACAACAGCAATGACAAGGTAACAGCATTGAGAACAGTGTCTCTCAAATGCGCTATAAATAAAATCTCTGGAAGTTAGAATATGATTCATTAGCTTTGTCATGCATTTCTATTGTTACTTGGAGATAACATATTTTATCTGTATATCTATGTATCTACCAGTATCTACATCTCTATGGAACTCCCACCCATTTGCTTGAAACAAAAAACCAGTTGTGATCCTCTGAATTATTCAGAGCTTTCACTATGTCACAAGTGGTAATTTTTCTCAATTTTAACAAACTTCTTTGGAAAAAGATGCATCTTTTTTTTTTCATGTAGCCGATTTGATTCCAATGAAAGTAAATGCTCTTAAAGACTTTGTTGGGGACATCTGGGTGGCTTGGTCATTAAGTGTCTGCCTTCGCCTCTGGTGGTGATCCTAGGGTCCTGGGATCCAGCCCTGCATTGGGCTCCCTGCTCGGCAGAAGCCTGCTTCTCCCTCTCCCACTCCCCTTGCTTGCCTTCCCTCTCTCGCTATGTGTCTCTCTGTCAGATAGATAAATGCAATCTTACACAAACAAACAAAAAAACTTTGTTGGTAGAATGAGTAAATGCCAATACCTGATAGTTCTATTCAGCATTTTTCTTCTCCGGCGTATTTCGTTGCCCGTGTGAGGTACTGTCTTTGCTGCTCCCAAGGGTGAATCAGCATGGCTCCATTAGACATTTTTAAGATTTGGCATCAGGAGGTAGTCCCATCTGCAGATGGTCACATAGATCAACACTCAGAGATTAAGGAGACTCCAAGAAACGTTAAGAGGCAACAAATCCTTTCCCTTTCTGAAGGTTTGTAATAATTAGTGATTAGGCTCATTATCCTCCACAGCTCTTAAATTACTTGAGAACAAATAGGTAAAGCTTTTGGAGGAATGGTCTTGCCAAATTTTTCGTTTTTGTGTATTTAGTACTGGCATGTGAGACAGATCTGAATGCGATATGCATCAACACAATCTCTGCTGGTTTTTTTTTTTATTGGTGTTCTTGTCTCTTGATCATTGATTTGGAAGAGGTTTCAATATGTTAAGACAAAAAGGCTTTAGCAAGCTGATGTCATTATTAAATTAATGTCTTAGGAATATCCATCTGGTGGCAGAGGGCAGATCTAACGTCAGGGGAACTGTCAGAAAACATGTTGAACTTGTTATAAGGAGAAATGCCAAGAAATAGTGCAGGTGGTAGAAGAGAGATGAAGAGGAGGAGGAGGAACCGGCAGCTTTATGAAGGTCAGGTCAGGGCAGGACCTGGTAGTTCTATGTGATGCACGGAGAAAAGGAACCACGTTGTCAGAGACTCTAAAAGAAGCGACCATTTGAGACAAATAAATAATGTAAAAAATCCTTATTGTATCACCGGTGAGCTTGGTGAGAAAGAAAATTGGGAAGGCTGATCGTAAAAACCTCCTTCTAAAGAGTTCCGATTTTTAAAGTCGGGCATAAGAACAGACAATCAAGAACGTCTAGAAAAGCAGCGAACAGCTCTTCTGCGAGAGAGGAAAGCTGATGTCAGAGTGACTTTGCCCACTAGAACATGGATGAACACGATGGCAGTGAGTCCGCCGACCCGATGCCGTGCTGCAGACTGTCACGGTTCTAGGCACGCAAAATGGATAATCCCTGTCCTGCACGAGGACTCTCAGGCAGCGCTGTGGTTGTTCCCATTTTAGAAGGAAAAATGACTCGCCAAAGGACCAACAGCCAGGAACTTTGTGAGAAAGCTCAGAACAAGAAGTGCTCTCAGGCCCTGTGTGAGCTCACAGTCTCAGTTCAAGGTTAATAGGAGACAGAAGGCGGAGCTGCTCCCTGGCTGATTGTCCTCCAGCCTGCTCTGCTAGCACGATCAGTCGTCCTGATGAAGCCCAGAGAGCCCACCCGAGCTGTGGGACGTGCAGTCCCGCACAGCCGAGCCTATAAGAGGGTGGCAGCTCCTTCACTGACTGAGTGCCCACGTCCCCCTGCATTTCATCCCAAGGTGTGTGGAGCATAAATGTGTGATTGCAAAACCAATTCCAGCTCTTTGGAGAATCACGAAAGTGAAAAGGCAAAGCCACACGTGCCAGAAACTTGGGATGCCCTTACTCGATGACATGGCAGGTCCCGGTACGGCTGGGGCAATAGATTTACAAGCCCTTTAGAAAAAGAAGTAATAATTTTGAGGAGTCAGCAGGGTTCACTGCCAACAAGTCCTACTTCGTTGGCTCTCGGACGCTGTTCTGAGACTGGCAGACGGGATGGCCGGACGTGTGGATCTGGGTCTCATCAACGCTCGTGACAAAACCTTTCTAAAGTGCTCGTGGAAACAACAGGATGACATGAGCTGACTGATGGTAAAATTGAACGCAATGCGAAGTAGCAAATAACCGTAAAAAAAAAATAGAAGTGGCGATTAATGTACTGATATCAACCTGAAAGGAAGTCATTAGCAGCAAGCCAAAAGGTTCTGATATGATTAAATCCAGTCAAATGCTTTTACCATTCACTTACTTGAAGACCGATAAAACATGCTTCTGCAATTAGCGAACATCTAACCATGGGGACGGGGGATAAATCTACTACAGCAGGTGAGTACATGAAGATTCAGATAGTCCAGACATGCCCCTGTGAAGCTAAAACAAAATGTCCGAAAGATCTTCACAGAAATCCTTCAGAATGAGGTAGACGGCCATCAGCTCAACGTGGGTAAGGATTTCCACTCTGACCGTGGTGAAGTAAGGCTGACATCCCTCTACCAAAGATTCCTCCAAAGTAAACAAAATGGAAAAAAATAGATCTCAGCTCTGATGCAACAAACAGGAAAGAAGACAGAGGGAGGGAGAGAGGAAAGAAGGAAGAAAGGAAGAAAGGGACGGAAGGAAGGGGGGAGGGAGGAGGGAGGAGGGAAGAAGGAAGGAAGGAAAACGAAGAGGAGAAGAGTCTGTTAGCAGCATTGATTGTCAACCATGGAAGATGGGGAATACGGATGCCTGAGGGCTTAGATCCTAGGAGAGGTCAACAGAGTCCAGTTTTTGAAAGTCAATGGCAACCCCGAGGACCAGATCTAACCTCACAGTCTCAAGATGGGAATGAAGTGCTTCCCCAAAGGGCATCCCTGAGAGAAGGACCACAAAAGACACATTATTAGAACGAATGGATAAATAGCAAACACATTAAAACCATCAAAAGATTCTGTTTTGGGCAAAGTTCAAAACATTTTGTAATGCACTATCCAGCAAGAGTGTCCTGAAATAGTTGCTTTCATACCTGACTGGGGGGAGTAGAAATGAGAACAACATATAAATATGGAGGGCAGTTTGGCCATTTATCAAAATTTGAATGTACATAAGCTTTGATCTAGCATTTCCACTTCTAGATATATTTTCTAATATATCTACATGTTGACAAGAGGATGTGAAAACCATAATGTAGAAGTATTATTATATAAATATCTATTACAAAAATACCCATTAGTCCAAGCGGATATAAATAAAATGATTAAATAAATAAATAAGGGAAAACAGACAAACCTTCCATGCAGAAGAATTCCAAATAAGTGATGAGGATTCTTCACCTTGGAGGAACATTGCTCCCCACCTTCCAGTGGAGGGACCCAACACAACCGGAACATAACCGACAACACAACACAACCGACGACCAAGGTCAGCATGGACAGTGGATAATAAGTCCTGTGGATACAGGCTGATGAAAATGGCACTTTATGTCTGGAGTGGTCCTCCTAAAAACCCATAAGTCAGGTCAATCATGAGAAAAACATCAGACAAATTCCGTGCTGAGGCTTTCTGCAGAATATCTGACCAATCCTCATAATTGTCAAATGCAAGGAAAGTCCTAGAAACTGACACAACCAAGAGGAGCCTAAGGAGACATGGCAGGGAAATGTGATGTGGGATCCTGAGTGGGATTCCTGAATGGAAAAAGGCATTCAGTGAAACTAAGGAGATCTGAATAAGCGATGGGCATAGTCTAATGAGAAAGAATCCACATGGTGCATCAGTTATAATTAGTTAAGTCCGCTATCATCACAGGTGTTGTATCAAGGGAAGCTGGGCATGCCGCTCTGTGGGAGCTCTTTCCAGTATCTTCTCAATTCTGTGTTTCTAAAGCTGTTACATATATAACATTGATTAAAATTAGGGGGATGGGGAAAAATGGAAATCACGACCTGCAGAGCCTATGAGATGCAGCTAAAACAATGCTTAGAGGGAATTCTTATCTTTAAAAGGCTACATGAGAGGGGAAGAAAGTTTCAGAATCACTGATTAAAACTTCCACATTATGACCACAGAAAGAAGATCAAATAAAAAAACAAAATAGAAGAAGGGAAAAGAAAGAATGCAAGTCAATAAGACACAAAAAGAACAAGAGATTTTAAAAAATGGTCATTGCAATAACGGCTGGCTTTTTGTAAAGATAAAGATCATTGGCGGTCTTCCACCTAGATTAACACAGAGAGAGAGACGTCTGTACCTTCTTTACATTTATCTGTGATATTTTTCCTTTTGTCTCTCAGTTTTAAGAGATGTTTATATGTGAGGGGTATCAACTCTTTGAGTTATTTTATATATTTCTCCCAGTTTTAGGCACCATTTGCTTCTGACTTTTTTTTTTTTTTAAAGATTTTATTTATTTATTTGACAGAGAGAAATTACAAGTACACTGAGAGGCAGGCAGAGAGAGAGAGAGAAGGAAGCAGGCTCCCTGCTGAGCAGAGAGCCCGATGCGGGACTCAATCCCAGGACCCTGAGATCATGACCTGAGCCGAAGGCAGCGGCTTAACCCACTGAGCCACCCAGGCGCCCCTGCTTCTGACTTTTTGACAGACAGTTTTTATATACTTCGTGTTCTCCAGTTTGTCAATCCTTTCTTTTATTGCATCTGAATTTTGAGCCATAGTTTAAAAGCTTTCCTCTGTCCCAAGTTTAAAGAGAAGTTGACCATTTTTCATCTAGTAGTTGTAGGATTTTGTTACGTTGAGTTCCCTAATCAAGGTGGAGTGTATTTTAAGTGTAGAATGAGATAAGAATCTAAGTTTATCTTTTTCCAAATGGTCACTCATCTGTTCCAGCGCTATTTATTAAGAATGCCATTTTTTTCCTCCAGGGGCTCAAGAAACTGTCATTGTAAATGTGTGACTTTCCATATGTACCTGGGCCTATTTCTATACCTCCTGTATTTTTCCCCACCGGTCCATTTGTCTATGCCTATGTCAGTCCTACAGTTTGCATTCTAGAAGTTGTACTGTGTGTCTTCATACCTGGTACAGTGAGCTCCCACTTTAGTTTTTGTCTTCCAGACTTCTCCTGAGTACATTTCCATGTTACTTTTTCCTATGAATTTCATCAAGCTTTCTAACACTACAGCATGGTTTATTGGTGTATTTATTGAGACAACATTGATTTTGTAGATCAACCTAGAATGAACACACATCTCTATGGTGCTGTGTCTTCGATACAAAAAACAGAACTGATTTTCCATTTAGTCAAAGTGACTTTTACAACTTGCACTAACTTTCAAATTTTCCTCTTACGGTTTTTCTACAGTTCTTGCGATGTGTATGTCTAAGGATTAAATTCTTATTGCTGAACAAGTGGAGCTTTCTCTGTTTGTCTTCTGTGCAAATGAAAGCTACTGATGTTTGTGTTAATTTTATATTCTATGGCATCACAAAATTCTTATGTTGTTGAGGTTTTACAATAGATTATCTTGCCATCTGTAAATAGAGAAAATCCTATTTTTTTACTCATGCCTAATTGATTTACCTTACATGATTGAAACGGCTAATGCCTCTACTAAATGTTGAGCAGCCGCAGACACAGTTGGCACCCTTGCTTTGCTCCTCATCCTCGGGGATATGTCTCTAGTACCTCTAGAATTTCCCCCATTAACTAACATGGTGGGCGATTATGGAGACCACTTGTCATGATGAGCACTGGCTAATGTACGGAACTGTTGAGTCACTGTACTATACACCTGAAGCTAATATAACACTGTGTGTCAACTACACTGGAATCAAATAAAACAAAATAAAATAAATTATGGTGGATTGGAGACTATATCCATCTATCTATTTATCTGAGTCTGGATTGAGGGTGCATATGGTATGTATATTCTTATTAAGAAATCATTCTATTTTCTTGAGTATTTTTTATCATGAGCAGGTGTTGAATTTGTTAAAGGCTTTTCCATATCTATAAAGATTGAGAAGAAATATGACTTAAGATAAATTTTTAAAAATATTTTATCTATATATTTGACAGAGAGAGACACAGAGAGGGAGGAAACACAAGCAGGGGAAGTGGGAGAGGGAGAAGCAGGCTTCCCGCCAAGCAGGGAGCCCGATTTGGGACTCGAGCCCAGAACCCTGGCATCATGACCTGAACTGGAGGCAGACGCTTAACCACTGAACCACCCAGGCACCCCAGAGTTAAACTAATTTTTAACTGAAAACATCTCAAATCTTTTCATTGGGAAAGAGTCACTGAAAATCAATAAGAAAATACAATAAATAGCATTTCCTAATTTAAGAAATGTGAAACCTTTTTTCTAAAGCGGGCTTCCAGAACTCGTGTGCCAGTGGGCACACTTTGGAGAGCAATGACCTTGTTGGTCCCCATCTTCCCTCCTCCATTATGCATAAAGATAAAAGTGATCCCACAGAGGTTAGCACAGATAGTAAGTAGACAGCGTTCAAGTCAGAACGGAAGCTGGTATCCCAAGACACTTCTACTGGTGGTGGGCCACCTCTCACAGCCGTTTTCAAGACCTTTATTATGGGATCGTCTCAACATACCTCCTACCCAACAAGCCTAGCCAATTGGCATGCCTCTCTTCAGAATCCAATGATCTGAGAAGGCAGCATGTCACTATGGAGATGCTGAGTGTGAGTGAGGGTTCACATGAAAGGAAGACTTTTGGCAATAAAGTCTCCTGACACCTTGGCAAATTATTTTGTATCTGTTTTCTTCACTGCTCGTGAATTCCCAAGGCTTACACAGGTAGGAAATATGAGAGCCTGAATGGTTTAGCTTCTTTATTTTTCCTCTTTCCAGTGATAAACAAAACGGAGGATAAAAATCCCGAGATCAAGAGTTGGAATCGAGGAGAGACAGACCAAGAAGGCACGCGTGTGAACCTAATGGCTAGAATGTGGTCTGGGCTTCCAGCCCGTATGCTGGCTCACCTTCAAGGCCAACTTTGCATGCCTTAAATTCAACGGGTGTGTTCAAGCAACAAGCGCCATGATCTGCTTTATCCCGGGGAGGGTCTGCTTTATCCCGGGGAGGGTCGCATTACGTCTTTCTTCACTCTCCAAGTCGCCATAGACATTTTTACATTCAAAACTGAAAACCCGGTTTTCCTTCTCACTCGGTAATATCCCCCACCTTTGATCGGTTGCCTTAGGGACGGCCACTAAAAAGTGCCAGACAAGGTGTGCAGTCGTGACCAGCCTCGGGTGAAGGCAAAGCCACTCGAGACAGGACAGGCAGCTCTTCGCCCTGGGTCGCCGGCCCTGCATTTTCTTGTTCACAGAAATAAACGAAAGCTAGCCTTGAGCTTCCTCTATCTGCAAAGAGCTCCTGGACTTGAGTGCTGACTCTGAGCCACCACACACAAAGGGCATATTTCACAGAGGTTTAAAGATCCTGTATTTATCTTGTGATGGCACATAAACTACCACTCTGTAGTGTGGGCTCATTACCTTTTTATTGCAGCAAAAGGAAGCATTTCTTTTTTTTTTTTTTTTTTAAAGCTCTGCTGTTGGTCTCTATGGTTTGCTTAACTCTCCTTCTCTTTGTGGAGACTGGTCTGCAGTCATAGTACCTTTGCTGTTGACTCAAGGCCCCACAGTGTCCCCTGAAGCCTCAGACCTTGGGCTCCAACGAAGTCTTGCGGTCCTGGCCTGATCATCTCTCGGATCCCTTCGGCCTTTTCCACGGCTGACAGGTTTTCCCCGAACCTTTAGGCTTAAGTGCATTTTCTTAGGAAAAGTCAGCCAGGATGTTGCATTAGAAAAGCTTATTCACCTGGGTTAGGTCGGTTTCTTTTCTCCCACTGATGCACATGTTGAGTTCCCACTAATGATGCATTATGTGACATACGGACAGGAGAACAGGTCCCCTGGGCTCTAGGTGCAGAACACCTTTGTTAAACAAATATCCCACACCTCGAAAAAGATGAAAATTACCTTAGAAAGAAAGAGGAAAAATCTTTTGCTGACTTGGGAAGGGCTTGGTTTGCGAGGATGGCAAGCTCGAACTCCTAAGCGTTACAGAATGCTTTTCCCCATTTGGGGCACCTAAGAAGAGTCGCACGAGGGTTCGGTCCACCTTCCTTCTTTCCCCCCATTCCTTCTTGCCGTAATCTCCTTGGGTGAAAGTCACTCTTTTAATAGCTGCGCTTCCTGTGATGGACAAAGGGGGTCCCCTTCATTGGCCACAGGACATCCCTTTGTGGACACGAAGGGCACTAGTGAACGCACCCCTCCAGCGCCTCCACTCAGAAGCTTTCTCTTGTGGCCTTCCACTGGCCGCAGCGACCGTCCCAAGGATCATGGCTAATTTAGGATACTTGTCCCTGGCGCTTCCTACGATGTGTTACTTTTCAGCAAATGCCCAAGCCTCGGGACGTCCTCTGAGCCGCTCGTCCGCCTGTCCATTCCGTCCCGGGTGCGGCAGGCCCGTCGGACGCGCCGCGGTTTAGTTCCCTGGACTATAACGCGGGAGTCGTTTCCATCGCAGTGAGTGAGCGCCAAGGAGGGGGCCGGTCTGCTGGGACAGCGCGCTCTGTCTCCCCGAGGCTCCCCGAGATCCGACGACCTGAGCCAGTGTGATAACCTGCACAGATGGCGTCGCAGCTGCGGGAACCAGGTGCAGCTTTGGACCTGCTTCAGGAGCTCGGCCGTATTGTTAGGACACGTGCACATTCTCCGGAGAGGGGCACCGAAGAAAAGGGTGCGGGCGGGAGTGCCAGCTGTCCCTCTGGTCTGCCTGCCTTGGCACACCCCTGATGTGACCTTCATGTCACCTACATAAAAGCCTGGCTCTGCCGCCATCTCTCCCAGCCACGAGAGTGTCAGAGGAGCCACCATGGGAGAGAGACCAAAAGTTAAACACTCATCAGAAGCTCGGGGTGGGGAGGGGTGGGAAACCAATGCTCCCCTCTCCTACTCCCTCCCCGGTTACAATTAGGGATGTAAATATATTCAAACGCTCTGCCTCTAGGCCCTAGGGTGGTGCTGGGAATTTGCTGCCCTAGGCAAGATGGGGAAAAAGAACCACAGAGGCACCCACCCCCTGACAGCTTACAGACCCTCCCATCCTAGACTTGAGGAAATATTGCGCTGCCCTAGGCAACCACCTGCTCTTCCTGTAAAATCCACCCCGGCACACCCCGTCTGCCCGGCGGATCCGTATCACACATAGACCATCTAAGGTCAGGACGGGAAAACAGTTCAAACGCACTGTGATACGAAAGAAAACTTCCACCCCCACGCTAGCCTGTCTTCCTGTTCTTGTTGAACGGTGGATATTTATTCTGGGTTTTGTTCTTCTATTTTCTCCAGGATTACAAATTCTAGAAAAGCTGGTTAGAGCGAGGGGGAGAAGGAAATAGAATCAGGTTTTTATCAGAACCGAATTTTCACTCTTTCCCCCTCTTTTCTGACCCATTTCCCAGTGTTATTGTTGTGTGTTTAACAGAGCCATCCCAGCGTAGCCGGACCAATCACTGCACCGTTTTTTAAAAAAACCTTAGGAAACAAAGCCATAAAGCAGCTGCTGCAGAGAACTGTGTCTCGGTGTTAACGTACAGGCTGTGGGTCTGTGATGCATTCCCCGTGCATGTGGGGTCTGCCACGGACGTCCCTGGGATCCCACTCAACACGCAAGTGGAGACATCACACCATTTGTGTAAATATTAAGAAGTCACAGACTGAGCCAGCGAGCAGTGGATTAAGACGTAGTCTGTCTGCCTACTTGGACACACACACTAAGCTACTGTCTGGAAGCCCCGGTGTGCGCTGGGAGTTCTGACCCCCATTTCAGCACCAGAGCCAGGAGGACAGGGACCAGGCCAAGCTGCTCACCTCCTTGGAGGGTGCGGGGGGGTGGGGGGTGGGGGGTCCAGCCCGCATGTCCAGTTTCCACCCACTCCCCAGCCACCTGTCGGCTACCTGGGCTGTGGAACCCTCCAGGAGGACGGACGGGAGTGTGCTCACAGTCCTTGGAAGTGAACTCAAGACGGACAGCTTCCTTAGGCTATCCTATCTCCTGGGACTAGCCAAGGAAGCATGGCTCCAGGGGGCCAAGTCCCCTTGGCCATGAAGCATCTTGTTCCTTTAGGAGGGCAAGTCTAGGGGCGCAACCAGGAGGGAGCATGCAACACAACAGGCCCATAACGGGGACCTCCCTTGCCCAGGCCTAAAAGGGAAAACCAAGTGGCCAGTCATCCTGGTTGGGCTTTAATGAGCTTGACTGTAGGAACAGCTCTGCCCCAAGTCCCTATCTGACTTAATCCTTACAAGTCTGGCAAGGTGGGTGTCGTTCCAGCCAAGGAGAGGGACCCTGGGGACCTAGCTCAGATGCCGGTCTGTGCAGAGCAAGGCCTCGGCCCAGCCGCACCCGGGAGGGGCCCTCTCTCCCCACTGGTCCCCCTCCCCCAGTGCCCCAGGGATTTGGTAAGCACCACATAAAGATGGACTGTGCACACTTAAAAGGCCACTGTCGAAGATTCTGGTAAGCGTCTCAGAAGGAAAGTAACAGATGGAGGAGCCAACGAAGACAGAAGAATGACAGGCTGGCTGCAGACCTTCCCCGAGAACAGTGAGGCTTTGGGGCCAGAGTGGAGAGGTGAGCGGGCCTGCCGCCCTGCTAGCTGGCCTCGGGGGCCTGGCGCCGCGCAGGACCGCTCGACCGCCGGACCGGTCCTGGGCAGCGCTTCCTGACCTCCGGCCTGTGCCTCCAAGAGGCTGGGGAAGCCGAAGCCAGATACCCGTCCTACAGATTTAACGGCTGTAGAAATGGGCCAGTGCGCCCTCCGACCAGAGCTGACAGACACTGCGGCCTCCAAGCAGCATCTGGGAACCTCACACCGAGCTCCACGCCCTTCTGAAATGCCGAGCCTTGTGTTCTGATACGTGGGTTTAGAGTCCTGTTCCAAACCCTGAGAGTCGGCGCGGAAATGACAGCGGTTCCCAAGCCCACAAACCTCCTTTGGCGGGGGTTTGGGGAGTGTTGCTATGGCAACCTCCAGCCGGCTTCCTGACAGGCTGCGGGTTCTCAGAGAATGACAATGGAGAAGGGGTCAGGTGGCAAGGCCAGTCGCCACTGTCCAATTTCCCATCTCCCAGAAGGAATGCCCGATTCCCCAGCACGGAGGGGCCGTGGGGAGAAGCGTAGCACAGCATGGCCCGGGGTTTGCAAACACCGGCTGCCGACGTCATCAGAGAATCCTGCTCCAGATACGCTCTGTCTCCCTGAGGCTCCGAGTCATTTCTGTATTCTTCACAGCTAGTACCCTACCCTGTGAATGTCGGGAAGAAGAAAGAGTCTGGGAAATCCTTCTTTTGTGTTTAGGTGGGGAAATCGACAGTGCCTGGAAAACACAGCCTTCTCTTCCCATTGGCCTTCTGCGTGGCCCTGTCCTGCGTGTGCAGGGAAACAGCCACACCGGCAGCAGCTAGTCCAGCAGCTGGGACCGGCGCCTCGGCTGGGAATCCCGGGGAGCGGGCAGGAAAGGGGACAGGTGTGGGCACTCAGGGTGTCCTTGTCCCCAGCGAGCATGTCACTACCACCACCGATGTGGGGATCAGAGGAAAAGGGATACAGTAGTTCTTGCAAAATCAGATTGACTCAGAAAATGTAGGAACATCACACTTGACGGTTGAATCATCTGGTTCTGAAATAGATCCATTCTTTGATTTACAAAGACCGCGAACACTGTCCTTGAAATATAATATTGACGCCGTGACTGCCGACGTGTGCATCACAGCCAGGAAAGGACCTTGATTCGATTGAATGTGCAAATGGTGACCTCTTTGTCTGCTGCTGACATCATCATTACATCAACAGCTTGTCATCTTCCAAGATGAACAATTTTGGATATTAAAGATGTGGGATGGTGATGAAAGCAAAGAGATTATTAACTACGGGTCGGAGCAATAACAGAGATGCGGGCTTATGACTCATCTGGGCCAAAAACAGATTATGAATCTTGAAACTACGCACTGACGATTTGGTTTTAAACGATAACACGGCCCACGTTGTCCTCCACGCTGTGGGGCTCTCCGTGCCTGCGTGGGGCTGACGGGCGGGGCGGGCACCCTCAGCCTCTCCTGCCACCTCCAGCGCATCCGGAGAAGGAGGGGGCGGGCTTCAGTGACTTTCGGCCCCCGAGGCACACCACGAGCCGCAGGAGAGCATCGTTAAGAACATGATGCTGCCGTCCTGCCCAGGCCCCCTGGACTGGAGTCTCCCAGAGTCTTCCGGAGTGGGACAAGGGCACGTGTGTTTCTTTAATAAGGTCTCCGGATATTTCTAATTTCACCCAGGATTTAGAACTATACGAGATAAAGTCTTGAACACTCTGTGAATCCTGGAATAACGTGTTCTGGGGCAGTGGTTCTCCCGCCGTGTGCGTGTTCAGAATCAAGCACAGCCCAGACCAGGGGTGCTTGGCCGCCCCCTCGGCATTTTGGCTCGGCAGGCTGGGGTGTGGGCCTGGAAATCTGCCCTCTGCCAAGGGTCTGAGCAGCTCGGTTGCTGCTGCGTGGGGACCAGACTGTCAGGATCCCTGCACGAAATTACACATCTTAACGTATGACACGTAAACGGTTTTGAGTGATACGCATACAACGCGATTTCCATGCTCTGAGTTTGTTAGGGCGTTGGTCCGGGCCCAGTGTGTCTGTGATGGGTCCAAGGCCCCAGGGTCATTTTGGTCTCCCCCTTGCCACTCGGCGAGGATAGCCTCCAGCAAGGAGACGTCCCCCAGCCACAACTGTAGAACCTGCAGGTCTTTCCTATGACGCTCGGACCTGTCCGTGCACGGGGACTTTGCTTCATGACTTCTCAAGTCTCAACCAAAAGCTAGTGGAGACACTTGGTGTTCCTGCCAAGGTCCCTGCACGCGCCCCAGTCCTGCCCTGTTCACCCACCTGCTCGCGGTGCTGGCATCCAGGCCCACATGAACGTGCTCAGGTGAGGGGCTGAAAAATGTTTGAGCTGTTTACCCAATCTCCCCGGTCCCCCACCTCTGGGCACCTGGAAGGATCCCTGAGGTGCAGTGAGAGCCACATGGCGGCTGTGGGCAGTGACGTTTGAGCGATGGGTCCATGTCCTCATCAGGCCAAGTCCGGTAGTTATGAAACACCCCGAGGGAGCTCCCTTCCCTCGGTCACAAACACCAGCGCCCCTCAGCTCTCAGCCTCAGCTGCAGACGGGACTGGCAGGGGCAGAGACGCCCCACACCCCCACCCCGCCCAGCCCGTGATGGACAAACAGAGGCAGAAACCAGCCTCCCAACCCTGAGCTGCTGCTTGCCACAGAGCCAAGAGTGCCTGGCGATGCCGTGTCCCAGGAAAGTCTCCCACGTGGTCATCTCCTCTCTCGGCATGAATTTCTGACTTTTTGGCAAGACCTTGGATAATCTGCTCCTCTGGAAAGCTGATTACAAGCCGGAGCTTTTCGGTTTTAAAACTATTTAATGTCTACAAGAGAGCATACAGCTCAAGTTCTGGTTTCTTCATTTCACAGTGAATTTTTCTTCAAGACCATGTCACATGAGAAGCACACATGAGACCTTAGGACGACGGTTGACCTCGATTTCAAAGGTCTGTAAGAGTTCCGCTGGAATGTTGGATTCCAAATTGGCCTGGGCCCCGATCTAGTGCTTTTCATGTTTTTTGGTATGTGCTAAAAAATCCTTCTCGTGCTGGTGATGGTTCCCCTGCAGCTCCTTTGTGTAAGGCAGCTTCCCTTCCTGCCGCTGGTTCTCTGATGAACTTATTTGGAAGGAAGAATTCAGGGCTTTTCTTTCTATGCGTCAAGGATAAAACTTAGACATTTTCTGTGCGATTCCTCCGAGTGTCCAGATGGATGGAGGCATTCCCTGAGTGGCTCCTATGGGCTTGGCATCAAATTAAGAGCTTCACGAGATCACTGAACCCTCACAAAGTGCTGAGACAGGAGCATTAGTCCTTATTTTACAGGCCAGGCAACCGCCGAGCCTCAGAAGGTGCTAGCGTCTGCCTGAGGTGGCACAGCAGGAGCAGGTCTGGGATCCGGCCCCCTGGAACACAGTCGGTGGCTTTCCTAGGACCTGTACAGTGATCTGACCCTTCATGGGCATGAGAAAGCCACCCCCCTTGCAGACCTCACCTTTCGGAAGGTTTCTGTGGGTGTCCAGCCATGATATTGCCCGCCAGGACCAGGTACTTTCCTTCAGAGACAGTAATGGGGGGAGGGCGTAACTGGGTGGGGAGAAGACACGCTTCTCTGATTCCTTTTGCAAACAAATGGTTTATCAGAGCTGATGGGGGAGAGGGACAGACCCAAACCCTCTGCTGTGAGCCAGACAGAGAAGCTCCCTTTAAACACACAGATATAGAACCAAAACCCACACCATCTTACTCTGTACCTGAATTTGCAGATGCACACAGAAAGCTAATATTCTCAAGCCACATTCTTACCGTATTTTCTTTCCCCGGGGGTGCTGGGCACTTCTCATCAACTCACAAATAGATGGAGAATTCTTAATAAACGGTACAAGCCGACCGCTGCCAGAGTTTCAAAGTGCAAAGTACAGGCCTGGGTGCGGGAAGTTAATGTCCTTTCCAAAGAGTGGAATGACTGAGACTCACCCCAAGCAGTTCTCAAAAATAATAGCCTGTGTGACTCTTCTTGTTAGTGACCATCAGTGCCATATTATTTTCTCCAAAGTCATTGCGTCTAACTCACTTTAGCTCTCCGTAATGGGCACTTTCAAACATTTCCAATGGAAATGATGGTCGGCTCTACCACACCATAGTGGGAACCACTCAGACCTGCCGGAGGAAAGTACTATTATCTTAATGCACTCTGGATCCTGGCCCCATATGCGGGGACATGAGTCTATTTCATTTTCTCCTGAAATAATCCCGTAAGACAAAGCTTGTACACCAGAAGAAGTTTCCAGAGGGGAATGTGGGGAGCCCGGCACTGAGGAGTCACACATGGGGGCAGGTTCTGTGGGACTCTGTGGGGCTCTGTTATCCTAAACCCCCAAATCCCACAAAGGATGCCATGAAGCCCAAGTACCCTTTAGTCGTTCCCACTCAAAGGGGAGACATCCGGTTAATGATCAGTTCCGATTTGACCAACTCACTAGAGAAACAAATGAATTCTTCTGAAATTTGAGAGGCATGTTTGTTACGCACCACACTGAGAGGGCTTGCTGGTCAACACTTAATGCCTAAGAAATGCAAATAAATACAGAGTAACTGAAGACCTTCAAAAAAACCCCAAACAATGATTGGTTGTTGGGGTTTGGGGAAAGGATAAGAAATCAAATTCTTTGCACAGACCCAAAGTGGATAATAAAAATTGTTTTGAATTTTGCTCTCTGAATAGTTGAATTTTATGTGATAGTTTTGGTGTATTTGGGGAAGGGACTCACTCCTCAAGTTTCTGCTACATTTTGGAAGCGAAGACACAACCGTCAGAGAGAGAGCGACTTTCCTTTGTGTGCACGTCGGCAACTGGCCACCCAGGCCCTCTTCCCTGAGTCTCCGGGGGGCTAACTGGAGGTGAGGTTGAGAAGACATGTCCTTTTCTCACTCAAATATGTTAGGATTTAAAATCATGCTTAGGGATGCGAAGCGCAACCCCAGGGAGGGCGAGCCGGGCAGCTGCTGGGAGGAAACATGACGGCCCGCGTCTCCAGAGGCGGCTGTGCAGGCGGCCGTCTGCTAAATGCTGGAGGCCTCTTGACGTGCGACTTCTCTGTGCAAGCAGTTGGGCAGCCACAGAGCGCGGCTCACCCCAAGCTCAGCGGCGGGGGTGGGGCGGGGAGGGGTTGTCGTCTCAGGGCTGATAATTGAAGTCACCTCAGCTATCTCTACAGACTGGAACCTACCTGACAAGCACTTTTTGCTCTATTATTTAGATTATTATTTAAAGAGATAATGGTTTTCAAATGTATAGAAACTGGACTTCTCTGCCTTTTACTAACAGCATATGCAGCACAGCTGTTCCCCAATTTTAATCTCTCTCTTCCTCCTTCTCTCTCTGTGTCACACTGTGTACACACTGTACACATACACACACTGTATACACACACACACACAAACTGACAAATCACAGGTGGCTGAGTACGTCACAATTTCCTTTCGTTTTTAAATTTTTCCAGTTCAGTTAATTTTTTTTTCTTCTCCCACCCCCAAGTTTTTGTTCAAATTCTCGTTAGTTACCATGTAGGTTGATGATGGTTTTCTGGAGCAGAACTGAGTGATTCATCACTTACATACGTCACCCAGTGCTCCTCGCAACAAGGGCCCTCCTTAATGCCCACCCCACATCTAGCCCCACCCCCACCCACCTCCCCTCCAGCCACCCTCACTTTGTTCTCTATAGAATTATTTTTCCTATTTGAACATGACCCAAGGATGAGACGTCATTAACAGCTCCTTGCCTTGCCTCACCCTCGAACTCACATGCAACGACTTCCAGTGGTAATACCAGTCTGGGAGGGTGTCGGGGTAGTTCATCTGTTAAGCAGTTCTGCTATTCCTCCCTCCTCGGCCGTAGCTGGCACCTTGTTTGATAAGAATGTTCTTGGTGAGTAGCCCCCAGTACACTGAAATAGAGCCTGATGAATGGATAGACACTTCCCCACCCCCTGACCCCAAACAAATGTCTTCTTTTGGGTAAGGAATGAAGGGCTTCTGGGTACATGACAGTCCACTAGAATAAATCTCTACCACAGCAAATGAATTTTCAGCAAATCTCTCCAGACAAACCATAGTGCTCTGACATGGAATAACTTGTACCTTGATTTTCCATCTTGCTCTCAGAACATTGGGATCTACCAGATAGAGGAGTTTTCGTGTTTTATTCCCTTTTATTAGCCATTAGTGGAATAGTCCCAGGATAGCTTATTTTGACCATCTTTGTTGCTCTGTCTCTTCATGTGAAATGTTGTCCTCAGGGGTGGGTATGAAGAACAGCCAAGGATGCTGGTTGTGTCTACACCAGGTAGGAGAAAGAAGCACCAAATGAAAAATTTCTTTATCGGGATAACCTCTTAATTCTACATGACTCTAAATAGTTGATCTGATCCACTATTTTCTCAATTTTACTGAATTTTGTCCTGAATTAGTCAAAAGTTTTCACATTCTACAGAGACCACCTGTTCACCATAACTACCAAGAATTAATATTTATCACTCTGTTCCCTTGCTACTCAAAAAGCATCTCAACTGTTATTATTCATTATGAACTTTAAGAACAACAAAATAACCACTTGACGTACTGAGAGAGAAAGTTCTTATTTATGCAGGAGGGGTTTATTTGAAGGGATTGACTCATATGATTGTGAAAGTTCAAGTTCAGAATCCACAGGGTAGGCTGGCAGGCTGAAGACCCAGGGAAGAAATGCCTCTGTGGTTATTTCTGATTCCAGATACTTCAGTCTTGTCATCTCCTGAAAGGAGGCTCATCCCAATACATCTTCCATGACACCTCAGGCAGATTCTGAATAGATGCTGAGTTTCCCCTGGGGGTCACACATCCTGCATCCCACCACCACATAGGAAGGGGCTGCACAAGAGGAACTCTCATGTCCCCAGGACCCAGCTGTGCTAGGATCCAAAGCCTGACACCCAGTGTCTAGTTCTCAGCAAGAACCTCAGCTTATCATCTCCTGGTGGGAAGTACTGGACACACTTTCCTGAAGGGTCCAAGACACTAGAAGTCCTACATGAAGTAGACGTGAAGTTTTTCATTGATTTTCACCACAGGACATGAGAGAAGTCAGAAGTATCTCAGATATGCTCTTCCTTGTACCCCCACCTTGGTAAATACAACCCAATTCCCCTTAATCGTCAAGAATTATCACTCTAGCCAGTCCGGTAACCCCCTCCTTGGACTTTTGGTTCACTGGCATGAGAAGTGAAAGCATCTAGCAGTAGACTCACCATCTGTTTATGGAACCACTGGTCCCCAGTGAAGGCATTTATCTTTGGAAACTAAGACCTATACACCATCAGAATCCAAACTTGCAAAGACAAAAAGGTAAAATTTTATCAGTTAGGTATTAGTGAGAGAAATAAAATCAGGGGATCAACTCCACCTTGATTCCCAGACCAGAGTCCTGGCTAAAGAGAAATACCGTGATGTCTTATTTGCTGACTCTGAGATCATGGGCCACATTCTGTGAGACATGAGCCCAGCCTCACCCTGAATGGCCACCTCGTTGCACCACAAGCTATTCATCTGTCTTATCAGGTCAACTACTTCAAGAAGATGAGGTACATGATAAGACAAATGAATTCCATAAACAAGAGAAAACCCCTGCACTTTGTGATAAATTGAACTTCTTAATCAGAAGCAATGTTGAGTGACACCCCATGAGAATGGAGAATGCATTTTGTAAGACCACAGACAATATTTTTGGCAGAGCATTACAGGCCATGATGACAAAGTAGCTTCCCTTCCATGAAGGAAGAGTCTTATTTTAATCAACTTTCCAGAAAATGCATGTCTGATTCCTTAGGAAATGGTTCTGCCAGGAACTAGGGACTCAGAATGGGTCTGTTGGTAGACTGGGCACTCAGCAGTGGCTAAAGTCAGATTAATCCCAGTGAATGAAAGTCATAGCTGAGCCCATGTATAATCTTCATCCTGCTGTCATGGTCACTTTGTTCATAAGTCTATTGAGTAAGAGAGAGGATAGCTAGGGAGAGAGATTGACTGATACACTTGGATGGTTCACATTGTCTCTCCGCCTGCTTACTAAAGACCTCTTCTTCTTCTAAAATTGCTCTTTGTTCATCATTCACATGGATACAAATATCTTCACACTCTATGATCATTTGGAGAGCCATTTTCTGAGCCCTACTAAAAGTTGGTTGCATTTGGGATGATTAATAGATGGGTTAGAGAATCATGTGCAAATGAGTTACGTGTTGCCTCAAAAATCCAAAGAGGATCAGTAGGCATTTTCTTGCTGTCTTCGGTGGAAAGGGATCCGATGAGTCACCTGTCCTTCACTGTGAAAGGGACACTTAAACATTCCCCAGACCACTGGTGCCCTAGAAATTTCATGATGTCAGGCTTCTGAATTTTATGAGATGTGTCTTCCTAAGGGGTTTGGGGGAGTTAGCTATTCCTGCTGACCAGACCAATAAGACAGTACCATCAGTACCCAGCATGATGTCCTATAGGGTGCAAACGTGGCCAAGGGCTCTGACCAGAATATGAATGTAGTTTTCAACTATGAAAGAGAAGGCAGATTGCCACCCTACTGCCTAAGAGTAAACCTTCAGTGATCTTTTACCTACAGGTTTACTGAGGAGAAAATGCATCAGTGTTATCACTAGCTACATACTAAGTACCCTGGATGTGGTGATTTGAACCAACAATGAAACCACACCAGGAGCAGAAGTTGTGGTGCAGTCACATTTGACTTAGATTGTGATATTCTGCTGTCATTTTCCAAGATAAGCATAGGCCCAAGAAGTGAGTTGAATAAAGATCTGGAAGGAATTACCATTCCTACCTCTTTCAAATCCTTGATCATGGAACTAACCTCTGCAACAGCACCAGAAATGCAAGACAGCATTGTTTACCTGTTTTAAGTAGTAAAGAAAGAGACCCTAATTATCATATCGAAATTAGTCTTCTAGCGCTTAAAAGATGACTATTTGGATATGTGCATTTCTAAAATTTTTCTTCATAAAATGTATTTTTCTTGGCACTTTTTAGCTTTTAAATATGAAGATTTATTTTTCTTCAAGACTGGAATACTGTTTTATTGTACTTTATGCTGGAATTTTTAATATACCCTCCACCATTTCAGCATTTTTTGTTGTTCTGTGTTCTGGGTATTTTTTTTTTTCCAGTTCTACTATCCATTTTACCAATTCTCTTTTCACCAGTGTCTACTCCTACTACTCCTCTCCTCTTCTGGACTTTTATATAACTGTATTTCCCTTCAGTTATTTTTTATTATTATTATTTTTATTATGTTATGTTAGTCACCATACAGTACATGATTAGTTTTTGATGTAGGGTTCCAAGATTCATTGTTTACGTATAACACCCAGGGCTCCATGCAATATGTGCCCTTCTTAATACCACCAGGTTCACCCATCCCCCTACCCCCTCCCTTCCAAAACTCTCAGTTTGTTTCTCAGAGTCCACAGTCTCTCATGGTTCTTCTCCTCCTCTGATTCCCTGCACCTTGCTTCATTTTTCCCTTCCTTCTCCTAACGTCCTCCATGCTATTCCTTATGCTCCACAAGTAAGTGAAACTATATGATAATTGAGTTTTTCTGCTTGACTTATTTCACTCAGCATAATCTCCTCCAGTCCCATCTGTGTTGATGCAAAAGTTAGGTATTCATCATTTCTAATGGCTGAGTAATATTCCATTGTATATATGGACCACATCTTCTTTATTATTTTTAATGTACCTATTTTTATTTAACAACTTCTGGTTCTTGTCCTAAAAATACCATTCCCTCCCCTATCTTTTATAGCATTTTATACACTGATTTAGAATTACTTAAATTGATCCATTATTCTGTTTTCTTTGGGGTGAACTCTCCCATTTATCAAGTCTGATGATGACTTTCATGACAATGGATTTCTTTGTGCTCTTTGCAAATTTTGTTTGCGATCTTTTGCACAACAGATTTTTCCTGTTCATGTCCTTTTCTCCTCCTCATGTACCTCCTTCTTATTGTACATAATCATTTCTTCTTTTAAGGATTCTCAGCCAATTGTGCATTTCCACACCCATGTGTTTGCGATCTTTTGCACAACAGATTTTTCCTGTTCATGTCCTTTTCTCCTCCTCATGTACCTCCTTCTTATTGTACATAATCATTTCTTCTTTTAAGGATTCTCAGCCAATTGTGCATTTCCACACCCATGTGCAAGGCTACTTAGTTCCCTTTCTTGTGCAGTTGTCTCATTTTTTTCATGAGACATAGGCAATATCAAGTTTCTATCTATAATATCAGACAGACAGGCAGAGCTGTTTCATCCCAATTCACTCTGATTGAACTTATTTCGCACCCTCTGACTTCACCCAAAGGGCGTGTTTCTGCTCTTCAGCAATGCTTGTCATCAATTCTTGCATGCAATTGAAACTCCAGCCCACAAGGTTCAGTTCTAGGCCTTGCTTCTACAGGCAGCATAGCCTTGGTTTCCTCCTTACCACTGTGTATTTCTTTCTTTCTTTTTTAAAAATATTTGTTTATTTATTTGAGAAAGAGAAAGTGCATGCAAGTGGAGGGACAGGAGGGGCAGAGGGAGAGGATCTTCAGACTCTCTGCTGAGCGGAGACCCTGACGTGGGGCTCGATCCCAAGTCCCAGAGATCATTACCTGAGCTGAAGTCAAGAGTCACCTGACCGGGCCACCCGGGCACCCCTCTGTCTGTTTCTGACCTGTGGGTGTTTACTGTTGTTTTGGAGTAGAGATTTGTATGATTGTGTACTTCATGTATTATTATTTGGAGAGGCACTGGGGAAATGGTCTCCCAAAGGTCACTTCCCACCCAGTTTTCATTTATTTTGAATCAAGGTAATACTGAACCAACTAAAGTGAGTTCTATAGGTGGCTGACTCTAAGGGGCAAATTGAAGTCAATCAGCTGATTTAAGGGCATATTTTTCAGCACTCATAATGTGCCCCACTTATTTCTTGGGTAAGAAAAACTAAACAAATTTTAATCAATTAGTACAACTCAAACTGGCTCAAGCAAAAAGAAGTATTCTGTTTCTCTCATTGTAAATTCTTCAGGAATGGCTGGATCAAGAAGCTTGATCAAGGTCACTGGGCTTCCCTTTTGTATGTTGGCTTTACTCTTCCATGTTTGATTTTTCTCGGCATAGCAAGGGAAATGTCCTAGGACTTCCAGAATTATATAGATTTATTGCACAGGGAGACATGTCCTATCCCCTAGTAATCACCATGGTCAGGAGTGTGCAATACTCAGTTGTCTTGCTTAGAGAAAATGCTGAGGGGGAAACCGGCCCTCCCACAAGAAATAGAACTTGGTGACATGCTAACAGGTAGTAATGAGAAAGCCTCATTATTTTACTCCTTCAGTCATATATTCCTCTTTGTTTTTCTAAGCAAATATGCTTTCTTTGAAAATGGACTTTTATTTCTCCTTTCAGACATAGCTGTCACCTGGTTTATCATGCTAAGCTTACTTTCCAAAATGTATATCTGAACTTTTCAAATATATATTTTATTCTGCTTATAGTTTTTTCTCCATGTTTCAAAATGTATAGTCCAATCATTTATTAAATGAATATTATCCATCTTTGCCTACTTGTACGTGGGAGGGTCTTCCTCCCCTGTAATCCTATGGTAATTCCTGGAAAGATAAGGGTAGGTTGAGGTCTTGGGTCCTACCCAAGTTATCAAGAGACCTGGCAAACCCAGTGTGCTCAGACTTGAGGAGCCGAGGTGTGAGAACCCACTCCATGTGGCTTGGGTCAGCAACTTTCTTCCTGCCACATACGCAAACAACAAAAGTCACGATTCCAAATTTTTGACCCTATGGTCTGATTCTCACAATAATGGGCGGGGTGGCATATGGATCTGTTAGATGTACACAGAGCAATTCCTGACAGTCTCTAGGTAGACTTAAGATGTAGTGTCTGGCCCCGAAAAGGCACAGTCACTTGTTGCCTGGAGTTTCAATTACAAAATTACAAATTGTCGCGGCACAGGAGGGAGGTAACGTGACAGACACGTTCTGGGGGCAGGGAGGTGTGAAGGGTTGGAGACAGAGGAGCCGGAAGGAACAACCTACTTCCATTCTGCAATGGGGGGAGGGCACTTCTTGGAGGAGCAGCCCCTCCTGGTGGGTGATGGTTGTGAGACACAAGGGAGATGTAAGACATTCATAAACCACAGCCCTGGCACAGCCCAAGTCTTCAATTAATGGTTGCAGCCACTAATTAAATATTCTTCAAAATACTGGGAAGAGACGCCGTGCTAACATAAGCGAATCTCCCATATTTCATTCTAAAGATGGTCCAGAGCTTTCTCTCTCCTATCGTCTCTGGGCTCATTCCTACTTATTTTGTTCTCAACAGGCCCATGCCGCAGGGAAAGGGAGGGTTGCTGAATTAGAGAGATGTGTGCGATTTGGGCTAGTGGTTAAACATGCCCAACATGGGGCTCACTCCAAAGTTAACAATTATCTCAACACAATATTTACCTTATCAGGGGGAGTTGTGCTGTTTGCCTGTTCCTTCAGCGAGATCTCCTACTGAGCCAAACTCAAAACAGGCAAGATAAATGTTAGCTCTTCCGAGAGCAGGTCGAGCACGCGAGGAGATGGTGGGGATCCGCGTCTTCTCGCGTGGTATGTGGAGGTTTATGGGGACATCGTCTCACTGCCTCATGTGTCTGCATGATTGTTTCCAGAGTGCTATTCCACACCTATGCGCTTTTCTCCCAAGTGTGCCCGGCACTGTGCTAAAGCCTTGATTATTTTCTTCTGCTAAAAACAAGTGAAATTTCCTGAAAATTCTACCCACACATGACGGCATTGACTATTTTTATTGATTATATGATCCAAGTGTTTGCCCAACCTTCACTTACCTCAGTGCCACGTAAACACGGTCCCAGAGTGCGGGGCACACAGCCGATCATAATCCAGGTCAGTGTGAAGCTTCCGGAGAGCACGCTTGATGAGCACGGCGACAGCTCTGTCTTTACTGTCGATGACCCTACAAACAGGGTTTTCTATGCATTACAGAAAAACCACCAAGACCTCCAGGTTTTCACCTAACGTCTGAATTATTGTCAGGCAGAAGAGCCCAACTATCAAATTGCTGCCCTCTTTTACTAAAATGCTGAGATACCTTATTGGCTGTGATACCCTGAATTATAGACTTAGATGGGGACTGTGAAATCTCAAAGGGATCTGCCCTGTTAGCCCGTTCCCTGAGCCCCCAGAAGAACAAGACTCTCCCTCTGTCCGTGGGGGACAACCTATGGAGGATACAAGAAAGTAAGGCCACCTTGTACTTCTCTGGAAGGACCTTAAGCCTAGATGAGAAGATTTATGGGCGAGATGTAATTAGAGAATAATACAATTTAGCAGATACTCATGCAGTTAACCGGCTATGAAGACAACCAGATTTATGAGAAGAGATGTTGTAACGAGAACTGAATAAGAGAATAGCCTTTGTAAAAGGAGGCAAAGCTGAATTGGATTTGAAATGCTTCTATTCCATATATATTAATTTTTGGCAAAGTGACATCTATCTTTAACATCTAACATATATGTGCCTGTCGCTTGTCCCAGAGTTACTTATAAAGAGAATGCAACAGAATGTAACACATATAACTGTGCCAGGGGGCTGCATTGTTGTTACACACACACACCAGGCCGGTGTGCTCCAACAACACTAAACAGTGCATCCTCAAAAAACCCCTGGCAGGTTTCTTTGAAGTTTTATTGTACTGATCCATAATCTTGACCACCCAATAAATCACCAAGGAGCTGAACAATTACCGTTGTCTAAAATAATCAAACCCCAGATTTGGGTGGTGGGGTCCCAGGCTTGCATCTTCTCAGGGCTTCTGGATGGTTCTAATGGGCAGCCACAGTTGAACCACATTGTTCAGACAAGCTGTGCTCTTTTTGTCAAATTCCCTTTATCACAGTTTTGTCTTGGAGGCGAACTCCTATTGACCCTTCAAAGCCCTTCACTAGGTTAATCTTTATAGTAAAGTCTCTGCTCTTTCCATCATCCAAACTGCTAGTGAAAAGTCACTCTGGGGGTGCCTGGGTGGCTCAGTTGGTTCAGTGTCTGCCTTCAGCTCAGGTCATGATCTCAGGGTCCTGGGATCGAGCCCTGCATTGGGTTCCCTGCTCAGTGGGGAGCCTGCTTCTCTTTCTCCCCCTCACCCTGCTTTTGTGCTCTCTCTATCAAATAAATAAATAAATAAAATCTTTTTTTTTTTTTTAAAGAGTTGCCCTTTCCTCTGAATCTTGAACTCGAAGAGGCAACAGGTGCATAAATCACCACCACCAAAGCAAAAATCTCCCCCCGCCCCGCTACAGAGCACTGGTTTCTGGGAGCCATAACAACATGGGGCGGTGGCTTGTACTCCAGACTCCCTCCTGGGACCTGGCTCAACAGCCCAGTGTGGGCCTTTCTATGCTCACAGCCCTGCTTACTCTTTCTCTAGCCCTGTCCGGCTCTCATGGGAGTATGTCCTTCATAAATTTTGTGCGTCCAAATCCTGGACTCAGGGTTGATTCTGCAAGAACTTGACCTAAGACCTCTACTCATAAGAAGTATTCCTTGCTCCAGGGGTGTGCTGGAGCTGGCCTTTCTGAGCTTGTAAGAGCTACTATGCACCCACTGTCTCAACTCTTCATCTAAGGAAGTCATGTTGGTAGTCTGAGACCAGCTGTGGTGGGAATCGTTACACCAAAGAATTCAACCGCTACTAAAATCAGGGCTTCTTGCTTTCTCTGGAGAACCAATTGCTAAACACGTATTTGTACACCACTGGTTATTGTTATGGCTGCTTAGCCATGAATAAGCAAGGAAGGTACATCTGACCTGGGTTTCCCCCAATTTTCCTAACATACCTTTTCCTCTTTTCAATAAAGATCATGGTCGACATCAAATTCCTAAACTCTTCCAGTCTTCCAAGCTTATCTCAGTTCCTTCGCAGATTCTGCCTGGTTCCCTCCCTCTTCTGCATGTCCATTCACTTCCATGGGCTCCAGCTTCTAACCTTTGGCCATCCACACTGGTCCTCAGGAATATCAAATAATACTAATTTAGCGTCCAGAAGTCTAGAACTTGGCTGTGCTCTGGGAACCCCCAGAAGAATGCAGGTATTTCCCAACCTCGAGCCATGCTTCAGACCCTTGCCATAGGACCGTGTAGAGCTGGACACAGACAAAGAAGTCTCACTGAGGCACTTCTTGCCTGCCTCCTACCATACGATTTCAACCAGCACTACTTTGACCCCAGCCCTGAGGAGGCCCAAGCTAGCTCCTTCTTAGATAGGCCATATATCTAAGTGCTGGAGCCCCAGGAAAGGTTCTTGTCCTCTTATTGAGTATAAGGGCATGGCGGGTTGATCATAACAGAGAGTGGAAGAAACTATGTCTGAATTTGCCTGGAAAGTCAGGAGTATTCAGAAAATCAAAGGGTTAGCAACCTCAGCCTTCGGCAAGATGGTCCAGGAGCGATGATATGCATGTGTCTCCATAAAAGCCATACGCCACGTTCTCCTGGTGAAACTTCCCAACACCTGCAGCCTATGCTACAGAGCTTCCAGAAAGTTCTTCATGATGATGGGCTGTGAATGGCCCAGAGAGAGGGAAGGGTCAAGAGAAAAAATATGAGTAGAAGCAATGAGAGCAGATGTTGTGTAAAGAGAGCATATGAATTAATTTTAGATAATCCAGAATCAGAGCAGTCTAGGGTTTGGTCATGTTTTTGGCAGTGATGACATAGTGCAATTCGAGAATCTAGAAAATAAAATGGAGCTTCCACATCAGAGCTTGTGGGTTCAGCACAGAAGGTTGGGGCCAGAGCTGGAAAGATGCTAGTATCACGGGGCGGGGACCTTGGAACTTTTCAAGAGGTGGCCGGCTCCCTCGGACCTTCCCATTATTCACTGGAAGCTTGTGTTCCTACATCATTTCATGTTCTCCACAGGGTCAGCTTCACTGCCCACCAGACGCGCAACTCTTCTCTCCAGCCTCCGGGCTCCTTCTTCTTCCTGCACGTTCTATGCTGTCTGTCCCATGGCCCCTTGGTTCTCCCTTGAGCCCTGTGCAGTGGGGCTCTTGCCCACCACCCACCCATGGCTTCCCTGCTGCTGCTCACCACCAACGCCGTGGTCCCGTTTTCAGCCGAGCCTGACACACTTTGTGACTCCACACTGGTGGAAGACCTTCCGGCTTCTCTCCTACTTCTCATTCTTCTTTTCTGGGCATCCCATATCTCATCACCTTCCTCTCATGGCCTCTCCATTGGTCCAATCGTCTGTGTCTCCCTCAAGCATGTCCAACCTCGCCAGGGTCCTTGCAGGTTCTCAGACTCAGCAGAAAGCTCCCTCTGGAAGCTTCCGCACTAGTCTCTGTCTGGAGCTTCCTCCAAATAGCACCTCTCCAGTGAGGGTCTCTATGTCCATCAGCGTTGCAATCCCTCCCCAGCGGGGGTGTTGTGGTCACTCTCCCTGTCTTGCTTTTCTCCCTGGCCTTTATCACCATCTGACAAATTGTACAAATTTGCCTTCATTCTTGAGTTGGGGTGCTGAGTTTTAATAGCAAGAGATAATGCGTTATCTGAATTTATTTGGCGCCTGAATTTCAGAGAGCCAGTAAACGAGAGTTTGGATAACAAGATATTTGTCAAAATATTTACTTCTATGTGTGCAGGTTTGGATAGCCAAAGATACTTATTAAGGTTACATATTCATTTTGTTGATTTCTCTCCCCAAATCTGGACATAAATGCATGGAATTTGCTTGTTCTACTCATGGCAGGGTGTTCTTGAATGGCCCCTGGCACAAAGCAGACATTTGATAAGAGAAGAAAGACATTTGATAAGAGAGAAAGAAGGGAGGAAGACACAAAGCAAGAGACAGGGTCTGAAAACAGATGAAGGGTGGGGGAGGGTGAGAAGGGGTGTGGTCAGAGCAGGTGACACCTCCGGCCTCCTCCAGCCCCCAAATATGGGGCTTCCAAGATTCAAGCCCTATTATTTCCAAGAACAAGGGGCATTTGTGATATCAAGATCAGACCTGAAGCACAAGCACCGTTTATGCCACAAATCATGTCTTCCCAGTTCCCTAGGTCTTGGTGGCTCCCTGTGTCCCCAGTCCTGTCTTCTGAAAGGACACGTGTCTCTTCTGAGCCACCATTGTCACAGAGTGCCTGTGTGTGCCTGTGTGTGCCATGTCATCCTTGAGATGGAACTGTCAGAGACCTGCTCTTAAGGCCTGCACAGGGAGCAGGGTGGTGACAGAGGCTGCCTCCCTGGCCACAGACACCATAGCAGGTGTCTGCATTGCAGCCTACACTAGCTGACTTTCCGCACCAGGGGACCCTGTGATGTGGGTCTCATTAGATATGGGAAGCTCAGGGCTGCCCTCACAATGATTTTTTGAGCTACCTAATTTTCTTTCATATTAATCTTTCTTTTGGGTTTCACATAGCCAGTGCGGGAGTTGACTTCGGCAGGTAGGACCACATCTGGAGGGAGGCTTTGGTTTCTGTGATATTCCCTGTTTGTGCGGCTGGAAGAGGAGGGGACTTGAGTTCCTGGTCGCTTGGTCTCTTAATTACCACATGGAACTTTGAAAGTCGAAATGCTTGATGTCCTTTATAAATGATTTGGTTGCAAAGAGTCATCCGGGCCAGGGTTTCTCAACCTTGGCACCATAGACACGTTGGGCTGGGTCATTCTCTAGCGGGTATTGTCGTGTGTTGTGGAACCTACCTTCGGCATCCCCGTCTTCTACCCACAGGGGCGGCAGCCCCCCAGCCCCGTGTATGAGGACCAGCACATCTCCAGGCAGTCACAAGTCCCCGTAGGGCAAGAGAGCCACTGATTCAGAGGCATGGGACGCCTTCTTCTGTGTATTTCCATGTCACGTTAGGAATCCAGAGACAGAACCATGGATTTTATTCCTTGGATATGAAATTCAGAAAGAATAGTTTCAGTCTAATACCTTCCTTGTTGCTATATTAAAAAATAAGATGAAACACTTGTTGCAAATCATAAATATTCTAAATTGTTTTATTGCTTAAATATGTATGATTATATCACCTCTCTGCTACAAGGAATGCCATAATTCAATATTATGTACCATTTCTTGAAGAGGCAGTAGGCTGTCTAAAGCCAAAACTGGGTGTGGTAGATTGGGAAAAGGATACAATTGGGGATAACTGGTTATATTTTATGATTTCCTCCCTTAAATCAAACTTTGTTTTCTGTCCACCTGTTCTGACTTAGGCCACACATTCTATTATTTTCACATTCATGCTGGGCTTTGTAATATCGATCATTCCATCATTCCGTAGTTTACATGGTACTAGAAATTTTATTAAAGTCATTTACTTGTAATAATAAGATAAGTGAGATATTTATAGCTGTTTCATTTAAAAAATACTATAAACACATATTACAAATCTAATAGACCATAACCAGAATTTTGACTTGTGGAAAATCTGTTCTTAACACAACAGATTAGTGATTTTCCAGCACAGCTGCTGAGATAAGCTACAGCCACCAGCAATTTCTAAAGGTTAAAAAAAATAAGAAAACTATTGTTAATATTATAAATAATTGATTATCATTTATTACAAAATATTACCTTTGAGCAATTATCACAGTTAACAAGTGATTGCTTTGGGATTACTGCTTAATTACTATTAAGCAGCAAAGTACATATGGCATATGAAATTCATTTCATTGTTTATTATTATTTTTACAAGCACAGATGGCTTAGTACAATCAGGAAGACTAATGGAGAGTAATCTTTTTTTAATGTAATTACCACATGAATATGTCAAATCATTTTTCCTTTTTGCTAACATTATAATGTTATTTTAATTAAGATGCTAAGGACAGTAATTTTCCCCACCTAACTAGACCAAAAAGAAGAGGAAGACATAGTCAAGATATTTTTAAAACTTTATTATAAAAAAATTATATCTCATAAATATTCATCACCTTAGTGCATCTAACCTTGCTTTTATCTTAGCTGAAAAAATTGCATTTAAAAAATTTTAGGACTCAGCAACAGTTTAATATATCATGAGATTTCAACGGTCTGTATGAAAATAATAAAATGCATATTTGGTTATATGTATGCTTTTGGAAAGAACTCTGATGGAAAGAAAGAGGGCAAAATGCAGAAGATAATCTGAATTTCTCTGGGTCTTCATCGGCCAAAGATGCTGTTCCTACAAAGAACGTATGGGTCTCCATTATTTTTGTAAATTGAGACTTGCTAATGTAGAAATACAGCTGTCGGATATGTAGATGTCTTTCTACAGTGGAATTTCTGTACCACCAATATCTTTTTCCTAGGGCCTCTGACTCATCTTACATCCCCCATGACAAAGCCCAGCGGGAGTGTTGTCAGATCCAAGCCAAAGCAGACATGCACAGAAAATACACCTGTGCAGGTATGGAGGCCTGGGACTCTCAGGAGGACCCAAGTTTCGGGCACATCTCTTGCTGGGGCTTGGGGAGCCACATACTTGGCTAAAGTCTCAGAACACACCTATGCCATCTTTGGCTCAAAGTGGCCATGTGAAGAACACAGATGGTCAATTAACTTCCTGTTGGTGGTCTGGAGGATTCATTGGTTCAAAACTGAAGTGCTCACTGCAAGTCTGGATCTCATGTCTGGTTGGGATTATCTTTTTCAGCCCCAGATGGCTGCAAGATGGCGGCCCACATGGTCATCTCTGACCAAGATGATTCTGTCATATCCAGATACAAGGCTCAGATCACAAACATACCCTTCTTGACTCCCCAAGCAAAATGTGGACAGCTGTAAGGTGCCCCCTTGGGGGGCACACACCATCCATTCCCCCCCAAGCAGGGAGGGGCCTCTCAGGATAAGCTCTCCAGTCCCAGGACCCAGATGTGCTGGAATCCAAAGCCTGGTTTCCAGGGTCCTGTCTCCATCTTGTTTGGATTTGTGGGTGTTTTTGTGTGTCTTCCGGGTAAACACATACACTTCCTTCTACGAAGGCAAGGCCTAGGCACCAAAAATGGGTGTTCTGTGAAGGAACTTTTCCTTCCCACTTAAGGGCAAGCACAGATGTTGTTTTCAGAAAACGGGGGAGCTCAGAGCTGTGTGGTCACCCCCAGCAACTCACCTACGTGTCCCTCGAGCTAGCCCTTCCCACATGAGGAAGGAAGCCAACACTCACCAGCACTCATCAGCACTCACTCTGTTCTCACCTGGGCTAAGCCCAGCAAGTTCCAGCTCCTGGGACAGGCTGCAGCTCCCGTCTTGCCCCATGGACCACATGCTCTGCCCAGGATTGCTGCAGTCTCTGGTGAATGTGCTTCCTGCTCTTTCAACAAGTGCAGGCAGGTCAGAGGAACCCACCTGCTCTGCTCTTTCCTCCATACTCCCAAGAGAATAAACGTTCAACAGTGCATCTGAGAGGCGACCTGATCCCCCACAACATTCTGGCCCATCCCTGGGCTACTCAATGGCAATTCCCAGCCTTGGTTTCACCCTACGTCCTCTGATGAACCTCTACAAAGTAGGGCCTTGGTCGCACATGCATTCTTGCATACGTAAAGACAGGACAGCTTTCCTTCTGTCCAGCATGGAGCCCCAGGATCTATTCAGAAAGGCCCACTAAATAAATACAACTTTTTAAAAAATCTGTAATTGTCCACAGAGAAATGATGAAGAAGTGAGCAGAATGAACAAGTTTCTTTTCCTGATTCAAGAAATTTAAAAAAAGATAAGAAAAGAGAAGAAAGGAAGAAAGAGAAAGAAAAAGAAAGAGGGAGAGGTGAACTGAGATGGATGGAGAAACAGAGACAGACAGAGACAGACAGCAGAGGCAGACAGACAGAGACAGACAGCAGAGGCAGACAGACAGAGACAGAGCTACTAATGATGGTTGAGTCATTTAAAGCTGTTCTGCCAAGGGTGATCCATTTCAACTGAGTAACTTTTATTATATTGTAAAGAGAATTATGAATTGTTAACTTTAGTAGTGTAAAAAGGCCTTCAAATGGACTGTTTTTGCTGAAAAACAGTAAATGACAACTTACATATGCCAGACCTCACCAGGCTTTGGCTATAAAATCACAGACTTTCATATCCCAGTGTTTGTAGCATACACCGTCACCCACCCACTTGGTAGACGTTAGCTTACTTCAGAGCGCTTCCCAGCTATCTTTGCAAGGTTTTGAGACTTGCTGCCCAGAAGCAGTGCCCTGGTCTTCCCCTCCAGCTTCGTCTCTGTCACCTGTGGCTTGCCCTGGGGATCGATGACTTAGGGACTGCTGTTCTGCTATGTGTAGCCACAGGGCAGGGAGCTGCTGTGTCCCACTGTGGTAGGGGACCAACACTTGTCCTTATTACCATGTTGATCACATGAATTCATTCCCAGCTCAGGTGAGCCAAACCAAGACCCAGCATCTCCACCTCTGTTGTCCTGGATCCCATGTCTTTGATGATGCCCAGCTCATGCAGCTGCCTTTAGAGGGGCCAGCTAGTGTCCACAGCAGCTGCGTGAGCTGGGGGGAGCCCTCACCCCCGGTCTTCAGTGCACAGGTCAGCCCCAATACCCCTGGGCAGGATCCACTCCAGACCGCTCCGGGTGGTACGGTCCAGCCCAAAGTCTCAGGTCTCACGGAGATGATGGATTTCCATCCTCTCTAATCCAACAGCTGTCCTCATTCCCTCCTGAGAAACTGTCCAATATATAGACCCATTGAGTATGATGCTTTGGCACCAAGTACAGAATATTCTTAAATTGTATGTTTCCCAAAGTACAATCAACATCACCCAGGAGAAGTTTTGGTGATAAGGGGTTACCCTGAGTCTGCATCATTTGGCCTGGCAACGACTGGCCACAGGTGGATGTTGACTGCCTCAAACATGGCGAGATGGCCAAGGAACCATTTATATTTAACTTAATTTTAATTTATTTAAATTTAAATATCCTCTCACGGCTAGTGGCTACTACGCTAATAGCTCAGGTTGCATTATTCAGTGGGTGCCATTTTATAGGTATGTCATTTGTCTTTTATAAAATGAGGACCCTCCAGTCAAACTCACCATCCACGCATGTGCTAGAACTCTCTCTCTAAACCCTGGGTCTGGTTATCATCAGACCGTCTTTAGAGTTTCCCTCAGATCCCACACCAGGCCCTCATCTGGGACGTCCAAGCATCTTGGTAGACCCATTGCCATCTCCGTGGGCAGCCTCGGCCCCACCATGCCCACCTCACGTCCCAAGATTCGTCTACACGACACCGTTGGCTAGGTGTCAACAGGACCGCAAATTAAACTTGTTGTTGAGTGCGTTGACCCTGAGATGGTAAAAATAATGTTTCACCCACCTGTTCATTGACAGTAAGGTCATAATGCTGAGCATTTACTGAGCTCTTGGTGTCCGGTACTGTGGTAAGTGCTTCGCTCTAGTCTCTCCTGTAATCTCCATAGTAACTCTCCACATTACAGACCACTGACGCTCTCCTGCTGCTCAGAAAACTGACCCGCCTCAGAAAAACAACGTCCCTTGAGTTTCCGCCTTTAATCGATGGGCCCAGTAGGATCTTAGATCCTAGAGAGAGGAGACCCTGCCTTGTCCACTCTCTCATCCTCACGCAGAATCTGACAGAGTGAATAGCCCTCTGATGTTTGTTGAATGAATGCACAACTCAGATTTTAAATCCGGGTTCCTCTACCTCTGACGTATACATGTGTTCCTGACTACAGCTACGCTGCCCGACAATCAATTATTTCAAATCTTTGGGATTTAGAGGCTCAGAGAGCAGGGGTCAGTAAAACGTGTCTGGAAAGGGCCAGACACTGTCGCCTTTGCAGTGGACACAGTCTTGGCCACAGCCGAGGCATCGCCATGGGACTTCACTCACAAAAGCCCATGGTGGCAGGATTAGACCCACAGACGGAAGGCTGCGGACTTTCACGAACTGTCAGTACCTGGTGCGTTTCCGTTGTTTAACGCAGAGCTGATCACACGCTCTGCAAAGTCACAACCGATATCTCACACGGCGGCTTCAGCTGAATTTCTCACCCATTTATCATCCCCTGGTCGGTAAAGTAGCCTGCATTGTTTCTTCTTTATCCTGAGGACTAGAACAAGGATCCGTTCTTTTCTCTCCCGAACCCCTCGCAATCCTGCTCACCACCGATACCGCAGAGGCTGGGCTAAAAGTCCCATCCGCGAACGCGGGTCATCATGTCTAACCGAAGCTCTGATTCACTCTCCACACAGCGGTGCACAAACAGAACTCTTGCCTCCTCCAGACCCCAGACACATGCCCTCAACAGTGGGAACGCGTTTCTCCAGTGAGAAGAATAAATGATATCCGGCCTTTACAAATAGAGAAAATTGGAAAATGAATAAAATGCAATGTCTACAGCAGATATGGGAGACACCCAGGGGCTTGTTTCTAAGGGTGGCTCGACGCCGAGACCGGAGCAGCTAGGTCTCCCCGCAACACCCCAGAGTGAGCAGTCCGTTCTGAGTTATTTTATTTGTGTTGTTGGAGTCGACCCTGTGCTTGATGGGACCTGAGTTCAGGTTTCGAAAATACATTCAGTCATCGGTGTGCTTGTGGTTCAGCCTGATGAACTCTGCCGGGATCCGTCCACATGTCTGAGAACCTGCACACGCGCTGCCTACCCCCAGCTGGATGACTCCAGGCTCCGAGGCCAGGCTGCCCAGGGGCCACTCTCACAGCAGGTCGCTCCTTGTCTGCAGTCTGCGTGGACCAATGTGAGTGTCCTGCGCAGGCAGAGGTGACTAACCCCGCTTCGAAGAACAATGGAAAAAGAAAGGCCGAGGTCGGCAGCTGCCTCGGGCTCCAGGAGAAAGGAGCAGTGAGGTCCCTGAGGAACGGCAGACTCAGTGGCTGACAGAGGCTACTGGAATGCGGCCCCTGTCCATGGTGACTGGAAGAAATGCAGGCCCTGGCATTTCAGATCTCATTTGGGGGAACTAGTGTGCAAATGCCTAATTTGGAAAGATCAGTGCCTTCTTGGTTTTCTCTCCACGAGGAAAGGGCCGGGCTTCCCCTGTGGGCCAGCTGCGTTTGGTCAGATGGTCGTCTACTTAGGACGTCTGCTGCACTCTGAAGGACCGTCCCTCGCTAACAAAGAGAATAATCTTGACGGGTAATAAGGTCGTCATCAACAGCTGTCTTCACGTAAGAGCAAGCTGAGAGCTTCCGGCGGCCCATCCTGGAGGCCGCGATGGGGAAGGCCCCATTCATAAACACCACCGTCCGCCTAGACGGGCCTTGCTGGTCCAGGGCAAACGTGCCAGCGGGACCCATGTTTCCCGCGTCTCAATATCGTCAAGCCACGCGCCAGAATTCCATCCGATTAAAAAATGTCCCACCCCTGCTACCCTCCCAAAGGTACCCGTGTAATGATGAAACAGACGGCCCATGCACATTTGGGGTTTAAATACAGGACATCCATATGTTACGAAAGAGGAGGTAGCTAACATTGGGCGTGGGGGGTTCTCTTCACGGACAGCAATATTCAGGCGAGTAACACACACAACACGTGACGTAACAATTGAGCGGGAACTAAGCCTTTCACGTCGCACACTAGTCGTCTGCACCTGCGGTGACGTGCCGAGCTGCCTGGCAAGGATTTCAGACCCTCCCAGAGCATAGGGAAGGGGCAAGAGAACGGGCGCCTGCCCTCCGGGGAAAGGGCAGAAGGCCACGCCCGGGCGATCCCATCGCGCTCCAAGAGAGGGCCAGGTGGGTGCTAACTTGTCGTTTCTCTTCCCTAGGGGCCACGTCAACTGTCCTGCCATTCCGCGGAGCCTGTCGCTTTTACCACAATGGCTCAACCCCAGATCTTTGCATTCGGACGTAGTAGCTTCTTGTTTCAAAGACGTCGGGGAAAGAGCTGTGGTGACATGTTGCTTTGGTCTGCGGACCTTCGTCCCGAGAACGATGCTTAAGGTCATGGAAAGTGTACCCCCCGCACAGGGTTGGGGTCTTGTGGGACCGAGGGACCATGTGCTCTTAAATAGTTTCCTTTCGTGCATGTGTGCACGTGTGTGTGTGTGTGTGTGTGTGTGTGAAAGGGATCCGGGAGATGCCCGAGGTGTGGGGCCCGAGGCAGAACGGCAGCTGCCTGACCCCAGCGGAGGTGCTGCTCCCTCGCGGGGATCCTCAGGTACTTCCTGACTCAGCACGCTCGTCCCGGGAGTGGTAAGCAGCCTAAGCCCACCATCCCGCCGCTCGTCTTGGCGTAGAGTTGTAGGCTGACCTCACGTAAACTCTAGGAAGCAGAGGACAATTGCTTTACTGCACGTGTGACCTGACCAGTAGGATTTGGACAGTGGCCGGGGCCCACGAATCAAATTTCTGACAAGACTGAAGGGAGGAAAAACCAAGTCAGGGAAGTAAACGCAGCATTTTCACAAAGACTTCAACTCAGTGCTGTACGGGGTGATCGGGCCGTGGGCGGGTTAAGCCACACGAAGGAAAGGAGTTTTGAGCTTCTAGGAGGGAAAGCGAGTCCTGGGCAGCTGGGGGAGGCGAGGTGTGGTTAACGAGCATCCTCTCGGGTCCTGAGGCTTGTTTCCCAGAGTGACTTTCTTCCTCCTACGGAGACATCTTTGCCAATGGGAACTTCCTTTACGAAAGGGGAAACTTATTCTCTATTTTCAGGCAGTTAGCAGGACATAAAGAGCTTTTCGTGCCTCTGTCTTTAGCTTAAAGTAGTCCATAAGCCCAGGAGGCACGTTTCAGGTGGCCTGTCCTGGTGCCCTTCTCTGCGGTGGTCAACGCAGGTTGCTTTAGGAGTGGAATGCTGTCCTAACAAAGGGCCGTGCTGGCACGACAATGTCCTCCGTCACGTCGTTAGCACTGGCCCGCTGGAGTGAGTTTTCCAACAAAATTCCAAATACAGCAGCCGGTAGTCTCACACAGAATAGTTTAATGTGGCGTGTAATGCCTTGTCTCCTACATGCTACGCTCGAAAAGGATAAGACGAGCATGAACGGGAGACATGGCGGGTGTGGTATGAGGTTGGGGTGTCCTGGGGTGGGCGCCCTTGCCCCCACGGCAGTGTCGCAGTGAGACGCTTCCCTCTGGGGGTTCCTGCCCGCCGAGGACGCCTGCTGTTTTCAGAGCGGAAGGCCACGCACCGTGGGGAGGCGGCCCTTGTTGGGTGGAAGACGTGCAAAGAGAAAATTGCTCGCTTTTCCGATTTTGGCACTTTGTGAGTTAATTACCTGTTTTACAAATAACTAATGGGGTGACTACGTGAGTCGAGGAAAGCGGGCCCAGCAAAGAGACCGGGGTGCGGCACGAAGTCTAGCTAATGCTTCAGCAGGAGAAACAGTGTGAGGACCAGGAACCGGCCACGGTCGGGACCCCCGATGTGTGTCCCTAGAGGGCCAGGAGACGGGACACACCTCCTGAGCCACGTCCCCTCACACGTCCTCCTGCCTCTCAGACACGCTGCCTGGTGTCAGCTGGGGTCGATGGGGTGCTGGCCGTCCGCCTTGCAGTGGACACGTGAGTGCTCCTGTGTGTCCCGGCCAGGAATCAGGTGTTTCCGCAGCGCCCTGCGTCCGTGTGCTTTCAGGGAACCTCGTACCTTCACGGACTCTTGTGAGATCCAACCCAGTGGAACAGGAGTGCCCATAGTTCATAATTTCTATGAAAACCAAAGCCAACTTAGCGGGAAGAATGTGATAAAAGCAACCTGTTTCATCTTGTGTTCGATCACTTTCCCACATTGCCGTAGATGAGGCGCTGCCGGCGCGGAGGAGAAGTCTCTAGAGCCAAGTTTTCCGGATGAACTTGCTGCACGGGGGCCCGTAAGTTCTCGCTCTGCCACCAGGAAGCAGAAGCAGGACTCCGCGACGATCCGTTAGTTATTATCTGCGCGTGTTAATGCAAGGAATGCCACGGCAAGCCAGTTAGTGGAGCTATCGGCAGAGACGTCACCATGAATGAAGGAGCGTTGACATGTTTTAAGACCTTCAAGCAAGCATTTAAGGGGTGCAGGAGTCACGTGTATAATTCTGTGCCTTAATCTTCTTTTTTCTGTTAAGCAGCCACTGGTCCCAATCGCAGAGGACAGTAGGATTCCGCCTGAGTATCTTAGCCTGGCCTGGTGAGCCCATGATTAGAAAAAGAACCCTTCGTTTCTTTTTCTTTTTCTTTTTCTTTACAAAAAAGGAAGTCTTTTAGTTCCTTTTTTGGGGGTGGGGGCAGGAGCCGAAGGAGAGGGAGAAGGAGAATCCTAAGCGGACTCCGCACTGAGCGTGAAGCCCAGCACGGGGCTGGGGGTCACAGCACTGAGCTCATGACCTGAACTGAAATCGAGCTGCGCACTTGACCGACGGAGCCCTCCGGCCCCCCGGATAATCTAACTCTTTCCATGAAGTCAGTGGAGTGTAAAGTTAACTTTGAGCCCCTCCATGTTCTTAGAGAACCCCACAGTCATCGGCCGGAGCCATCCGGTCGGTTTATAACGCCGCCTTCACGGACAGTCTCAGCCTCATTCACTGGTTTTACCTCTCGGAGATGAAACCTCCAAGCGAGCTTTCATGCGTCCTGTGGGCGTCAGTCCGTACACGCGGTGACAGGCAAGCGTCGGGGACTTGACGCAGAGATGCCCTTCCTGCCGCTCTTCCCGGCTCTCTTTTCCTAGCCCACGTTGTGAGTTAATATCCCAATTACCTTAACCTTAGAAGCCATCAGTATGGGACAGGTCATCCCTTATGACTACAGAATCTAAGGTGATGGTTGGACCTGGTTTAAAAGCTGTATAGGAAGGAGAGAACGCAGGCTTACAGCAACGGACCAATTTTCTACTGTCGTCGCCAGGTGAGGGTGTTTGGTGTTCCGAAGCTTTCGCAGATGGGGAAGTGCTTCCATGCTGTGGTGGGTGGCATGTGTGGGGGGCCAGAGCCCAGCGGCAAAGCCAGACTCCCTTCCTTCAGTGACATTTGGAGCCTGCATGGGTTCTCTGGTCTCTGAAGCAGAAGCATTGTGGGCCTTCCTGTTAACTAGGAAAGAGGAATAGAATTTTCGTTTAGAATATTGTGCGGGAATGCACACAAAGTTCTGAGTGCGCGACTGGACCCTTAGTAAACCGTCACTAAACGTTCATAGTGTTGCTGCTAGCACTACGAGTCTTACCACCGCTGGTACTACTCTCTGTGTGTTCTTGGGCATATGTTTGAAGCTGTGACACTGGAATTTCACCCCATCATGTGTTCCTAGTAAACAGCGATGGTCAGCCCCACACCCATCATCCATTTTTTGCTCCAGAAACCAGCTAACCACCCGCTCTTACCATTCCAGGATAAGATTCCCTTCACACTTCCTCAGGGACCCGATAAGACCTTCTCCTGCTCCCACAGACCCACGGGCAACCCTGTGGTCCACTTGTCCTTGTCCCCCTGCTTCTATGAAGCCCCAAGCCCCTCCCTTTTCTCTGAGGTGTCACTGATGAGCGGCGGTCCTCCCTATCACCATAGCCTGGACGAACTTGACTCCCTCATTGTCCGGTGCACGCTGTCTCCCACGTCCGTGTAAGCTTCCCGGTGGACAAATGACCACAGCACCACTCCCACTGCCAGCTTCCGTATGGGATTTTTCTGAGTTTTAACTGCTGTGGCAGTGCGGTGCTCAGCAACACACACACACCATCGGGGCTAACTAACCAGCAGGTGTTTTTACCACTAGCGATAAAACGCGTGGAAATTCACGCTTTACAAAATCATGTCAACGACCGCCTTTATTCGATCTTGGCAATAAGTACTGTCAAGACAGACATTATTTATTCCCATTCCACAGATTAGAAAACTAAGAAACGTCTCTTGGCTCACCCAAATCAGCCACCTAAGGGCCAAAGCTGGGACTCAAACCCGTAGTGCTTTCAATCATAAACAGCCCAGGGATCGAACGGAATGGTCGAATCTAGCGTTGAGGAAAGGGTAGGATCTCACACTGGTTTCCTGTCTTTCTTTCTCCAGAGCATTGCAACATGTGCCTGTCATCCTGAGCGGGTGTGACGGGAACAGGCCACTGCCTCTCTGACCACATGCTCATCTTCATGTCGCAAGACGACGGAGTGGTGGGATCATCTCGGCTAAGCCCCCGGAGCTAGCCCTGCACATGGCCCCAGAACTGACCTGCCTCACAACACATTACGGCTGCCCACCTCCTGCAAGGAGCTAATTGTTCCGGGAGCCACCAGTCCCTTGCTTCCATCTCCTAAATGTGCTTGGAGTTTAGAGTTTTTAGTCACAAAAATAATTAGCTACCAGAATGGCTAGGAAAATGCCCTTTTTATAAAACCCATTCATTTAAAGTACTTACTTATGAGCATGGTTACACTAACCTTTTTTTTTTGCTACAGTATCAAATCTAATCTCCTGCTAATCCAGTAAGCGCTGAAGACCACACCCCACTCAACAGACGTTTACTGATGGCCCCGCTCGCTGCCGGGCAGGCCTCGAGCAGCGGCGGTGGGCACGGTCGTGCGGCCGGTCCTTCGCCTGGCAGCCGGTCAGGTGCGGGAGGTGCAGGCAGTGTCACCGGATAAGGGTGCACATTCCTCCCTCCCTCTCCCTGCCTCCCTCTCTCCTCCTTTCCTCCTCTCTGTCTTCCTTCCTTCGGCTCTTGGTTTAGCGTCTGCCGGGCGGCAAACCCAGGGTATACAGGGGTGGGTACATTAGACATACGCCTGTGCCTCACGGCTTCCCACAGGAGAAAAGAGACAAATCGTAAACAAGGTAAACAACGCGGTGAAGCCCCCATTCGGGGCCTGGCACACAAGAGGCAACAGAGGCCGCAGAATGGCGCTGTGTTCTGTGGGGCAGATGGGGGTGGCACTCGGACTCGAAGCCGTGTCGCGTCCCCCCCCACCCTTGTTAGTGGCCTCAGATCCCTCTTCTGCTCAAGCAGGACCTCACAATGGCTCATTGGTGTGGCTCAGTTGGCGCTTTCTCTTACACATTCTGTTGCTTCGCACAGAAACACTACTATCTTTCTCGGTCCCTTCGGAGGCACTGTTTTGTCATCCGAGCCTCCAAAGCCTTCTGTTCTGTGCAGATGCTGGTGGCAGAGGGTGGTAGAGAGTCCCCTGGCAAAGTGACCAGTCGGTCCTTCTAACAAAGACAAACAGCCGGCCAGATGTGTCCGAGAGGCAGGCTTGCAAATAGCGCGAGATACTAGGCTTTCTGGCTTGTGCTGGACACAACAGCCGTCCCTCTCAGAGTGGGTTCGCCATTGTCACCGGCTGGAATGCAGGGAGGAAGCGGGTCCTTCTCTTCCCGCCGTCACAGCTCTGGGGGCAGAGCAACTTTCCTCTGGGACACGAGGGGCCCCCCGGCCTCCCATCAGCAGCAGGAGATGGAAACAGGCAGAATCGGAGAAAGGATCCTTTTTCTCTGAGCCTTTGCCCCGGAAACCAGGCACATCCAGAACCTGATCCGGAATAGATTTTGCAAAGAGTGTTAGAAAGCCAGCCAGAAATCAATCGCCCCTTCCACTCATGTCGGAAAGAACTGGGCACACACTGGGGCCTGTTGAGGCCGCACTGTCGACCATGACCCCAAATGGCATTCAGAATGAATGGTCTTACGGGGCAGGGGTCGGGCAGCCAAGCATCTGTCACCTCTAGTCCCAGGAAAACCTCAGCTTCCCAGGAGGTGTGAGTGGGCTTTCTCACTATACGTTTCCCTGTGTGAATTTAGACTATCGGTGCTATTGGGGTTACATATAGGAATGATTCAAATTCAATTTAAGAGACAAACAGGCTGAACCTCACCAGCAGACAAGGTCCCTCCCTTGCTTACCCACGCGCTCTTCCTCTGGTCTCCGCTCCTTCTTTTTCGAATGATGACACCGATGCCTTCCTTTAGGACACATCATTGGTAGGACATCATCTCTGGGACCTGGGGCTACCAGGATCTCTCCGGACCTCGCCCAACTGGGTGATAACTGCAGGCCGGGGGAGGCACCATAAAAGGTAGACCATGAGTTTTCCAAAACTAAGAGCTTATTTCGTTATACAAGTGATAACATGACCCTGGTGGGAATAGAAACATATGATATTATAATGACAAAGAAGGAAAAATCCTAGTAATCCTTGGGGGAAAACCACCACTAATTTTTTATATTTATTTTATTTTTTTATATTTATCTATATTTTATTCCCAGAATTTTCTCCATGTTTGCGTATTTGTGCGTGTGATTTTTGAAAGGATGCATGATAGGGTTTTATCCTCCCTAATGGACACCCCGTCTGTGTGGTAATTAAGCTTCTTACATATCCTATTGGAAAGCCATGCTGAGAGCATTGCTACATGTATCCGTGGAGCTCTATTTCCTTAGATCAATTTCTGCCAGTAAGTCTGCTGGGTCAAGAACTGCTGGCACTTGACTGTTGATTCCTATGCCCAGAAGGTCATCGGAGAGGCTGACAACATCCAGCCCCAGGACAGGAGAGTGCTCTGTGTGACCCGCAGGCCGCCGGGGGCAGAGCGCACGGATTTCATGGGAAGACGAACGGGAGCAGGGAATGTCCTGCTCCTCTTCCATCTCCTCCTCCTCCTTCTTTAAATTTTATTTACTTGGCAGAGAGAGAGAGAGAGAGAGAGAGCAAGTCGGGGAGGGCAGAGAAAGAAAGAAGGATCGCGCTGAGCAGGGAGCCCGACGCGGGGCTCCCTCCCAGGACCCCGGGATCAGGACCCGAGCGGGAGGCAGACGTGCCCCACGCAGTCGTCTTTCCTGGTTTACCCCGAGCGCCGCAGCCTGGGGAGTCGCTCGCGGCGCGGACCAAGAGCGTGGGCCGCGCAAGGTCAAGGGATTCGCCCAAGCGCACGCGATCCGGTTCGTCCCGTCGGAGGTTTTGCCAAGCGCGAGACGCGCCCTGATTCCCGGGCTGGAAACCAAGCTGGGCCTGGTGACAACACAAGCCGCCGCTGATGAAAGGCCACTGGGAAGTGGACTGAAAGGCTGACCTTAGACAAGCTGACGTCTGAAAAAATACGCATCCTTTGCGCACGAACTCTGAGAGGGAACGCAGGGCTGGAGCGCGGCGGGAGCCCCAGGCCTCCCCCCGCAACACGCGGGCTGCCGGGGCCGCGCGGCTGGAACCAGACAGACCCTCCCCGGCCACCGCCTCGCCCGCCGCAGCCGGAGCAGCCGCGGGTGACCGCAAAGAAACCCACACTCAGGCGGGGGCAGACGGGACAGACTTCTCCTGCCGGGGCTCAGCATCCGCCTAAAACCAAGAGACTGAATAAAAGACACCAAGAAGAGAATAAAGTGTTCTCAGGGATGGGGCTTTGTGCTTCAGAAGAGACGTGCTCCAGAGAGGAGACAGCTGGCAAGTGGGGCGCGGGTGGTGGAGATGCCCCGGGGGTTCTGGGAGAAGACTTTGGAGAGGAAGGTAGGGTCCGGGGAACAGGTCGCGGTTTTAGGCCTCCCCTGGTGGAAAGGAAAGGTGTTCCTACCCTCAGGATGACAGGGGCAGATTGTGCTTCAGGAGAAGGGTCGTTTCCACAAAGCGATACAAGAAGCACTCCGGGGGCTGCAGTGGACATGGGAGGGCAGCCATGTTCTCACGGCCCCCTCACACTGTGACAACTAAGCATCAGCCAGGTGTGGCTCAGTGACCCCATGCTCAGGACCGGGGAGGGCACAAGCGGTGTGCGCAGGTAGGATCAACTCAGAAGAGTGAAGGCACGTAGGGAGGACGTTGACCTCCAAGCTGAGGCGTACAGACTTGGTCGCTCTCCGCAGTGGCAGGAGTCATCTTGACACTGGGAAGGGAAGGCCAGGGACGCTGGAGGCCTCTCGGCCGCGGTCCCTCTAGGCCTCCACACCAGGGTCCGCAACTACCCGTCTCCCACCTTTTCCCTTTCTGGGGCAGCTGGTGACTTGGGGTGCTATTGCTCGAAGCCTGGGGTCGGCCTTGCAGGAGCAGAGGGGAGCCCGCACCCTCCCCGGGTGCCGGAACACCGGAAAGGCGACCACAGGGTCAGGCAGTGGAGGACAAGCCTGCGGAAGAGACGGAGGAGGAACAGAAGTGGAAGAAATCGCAGCAGCGTGTGCTGTCCCAGAAGCCACCAGAAGGTCATTCAAGAAGAGAGAAGGCTTCCGAGAAGCCCCGTTAGATGGCACCTGAAGTGCTGGGAGAGCAGAGATCGTGGTAAGAGCAGAAATACGCTGTCTAGGGTCATCTTCTGGTTCCTTCCCAAGAGAACCCACTTTCATCCGGGTGGGCGTCATGTCGCCCGACTGCAGTGGCCACCATGCCATGAGGCCTGGTTGAAGGGGCTCCCTGGCCTCCAGACTCTTTTGGGGATTTGAAAGATCACACTTGGCCTTTGTCCCTTTTGCGCTGTCAGAAGACTGTCTGACAGATGAACCACCATCGTGAGACCGTCCGAAGATAAAGTGACCTGCTAAGAAGGGCATCGCAGCAAGATGGAACCGCCGGGGCCATCTCGGCGTCTCATAGCCACCAAGTCAACCTTGGGCTTCTCGTGACATCAAACCAATTCCAAATAAACTGTAACTCGCTTCGCTGGGTTTTCTGCTCCTCCCAGCCCAGCTCCACCCCCACCGGTGATGCCATCTCCCAAGTGAGCTCTGCTTTGCAGCAGTCCGGGGACCTGCCTGGAAAGCAGGTCCATGAAGAGTACATGTTCGGGGCACGATGGTCACAGGGAAATAGTGGGGGACGGGTTCTAAGTCCGTGGGACAAGATGGGCGCCAAAGCCCGGGGAAGGAGGTGGCTTTAACTTCAGTGGAAAGGCTCTTCTGGAAACAGGGAAGGAGGGAGTGGGAGCAAGGCATACAGCCGTGGGTAAATGATGAGTGCCCCCACGGGAAGAGATGCGCGAGGCTGCCCGCAGCCCTCTGCAGAGGGGAGGTTGGCGGGGCAGCCAGGGCGGTCCAGCAGGCAGCAGGTGACAAGAGCCTCGGCCGGGGGATCCCACTGCAGCCAGAGAGGAAGGATGGGCTTTTAAGAAGTTTTAGCTTTAAGACTTCCTTCTTCTGATCTCATCACCACCCCCTACACATCTGCCGGAAGGGACCCTTCACTGCTGTCCCCTGCCCCGCTCCCTCCCAGCCCCAGCCCTGCCCCCCCTTTCTGTGCTGTCGGAGGGGCTCGGGTTCAGCTCCCCGTCTGCCGGCTTCTCTGTCTCGGCAGCATGGAGGTGAGCGTGTCCTGCTCCGAGATGCCTCAGCACATGCAGTGAGGGTCTCATACGCCCTCCCTCTCTCGTGTCCCTGTGATCTCTTACCCTGACCTGTCACAGTCCGTGTCCTGGCTGCACCCTCCATGAGATGACAAAACCATGACCTCTGGACCATGGTGCTCTTCCCGTCACTGTGCGGTCCTGCAGGGGCACCGCCATTTCCCGTTGTACACGTGCCTTCCGGAGGACACGCCGAGAGCCCGGTGTGGAGGCAGGCGGAGAAGGAGAGAGGTGACCAAAGCCGATGGTTAGGTTCTGACACCGGAGAGCAGAAGGCGAACGGTCAGCACTGACGAGCCGGCCTTCGGAGGGAGGTGGTGGATTGCTGTTCGGCCTGTGTGAGTCTGGAGAGCCTTTGGCGCTAAGCGGGGGACCAGGTTTCTGACCCGCCACCTCTCCCAGGCTTTCTCCTCTCCCTCCCCCAGACGGGGCGAAGGAAAGGGACGCTTCAGCTCACAGGCAGTCACGGGAGCAAAATGCGATGAGTTCTGTGAGGACACTCTTTTCAAAGCGTCCTAGGACATTTTGTTTCGTATGTCAGTTGTCGTTTTGAAATGTCCCCAAACAATGCTCTCCCATGGGAAATAGAGTGAGCTCTGGGGCCAGATGCCATGTGGGGGCCTACATCGTGGGGTTCTCGTGAGGATTACAGAAGTTGGTATGTGCCGGTTTCTCCAGCAGTGTCCGGCCCACCGTGAACAGTGGAGAAGTAAGAATAAAACGCTTCCTGCCAGGTTCACTGTTATTTGCGGGTGAGCCTGGGAAGACGGGGAGAACCCAGGGGGAGGGTCATTTGTCTAAAGCCTTTTAGACAGAAGCCTTTCTGGTCGCGTAAGACAAGAAAGGAGATGGTCCGGGAAATTTCCTCACGTGGGTTATTTGGGATGGAACACGCGTCGTCCACTGGGAAGGTTACTTAGAGCCAGCGCTGGCTGGATTCAGACACTCCCGTTTCCCACCCGCGGCTCTGGGAAATAAGGCCCCATTGTCTCCCTCTGGAAGCTAAGGACAAAGTTTTTCTCAGTCTCCAAAGAAGGCGGAAAAAAACAAAGCCTGGGGCAGAGCAGATGCTCTCTGTGCTAACTGTTCAAACTTCCCCTTTCTCGCTGAGGATTTTTTAGAGGAAACAGCCTTGCTTTGGGGTTTTCACTGTCTTCTCCTGAATGGATTTACTGTGCGAAAGGCCGATTCTGAGGACAGCTCGCAGGGGCTGCGAGCTACGTGGGCACAGGAGAGGAGCGGAAGTGAGTGCGGGGACTTCATAGCCCGCCCTGCCCCCCGCAAGCCCAGTCCCTCTGTTATGTGCAGGGGCTTCTGCTCTGCACACAGAGAGTTTCCCGGGGCTCCAGATCGTCAACATCTAATACTTCGGTACCTTCAGCGGAACATCTCTTGTCGTGAACAGTCCCCAGAGGTCCGCCTGGACGGAGCTGTCACCTTCGCACAGGGACATGGCTGAGCTCAACTTAGCCTTCGAATGGGAGGCCCCAACTGCCTCCGCGGCCAAACGAGCTGGCTACAGTGACGTGTTTTGTCTGTAGCGATCCAGAGACTTCAGATTTCAGCTGGCTCCAGAAAGCTCTGCCCTTTTAAACAAAGAAGAAGAAGAAGGAAGAAATCAAAGCAAAACAAAACATCTCTAGGTGACCAGTTCTTTAAAAAAACAGATTTCCTCATCCACGAGGCACATGCCCGGAGCACTTCTGATAGCTGCACCGTATGTTTGCTGTTTTTCTTTATGACTCAACATGTCTGGGATTAGATTCCCATGAATGTGCTGCAAATCGCTGTGAAGTCATTAGATTTTCAAACACGGGGCTCGGGGAGATGTCTTTCCTAATGTGATAATTAATTCCATGTGTCAAGTTAGCTGTGCTACAGTGCCCAGACCTCTGGTCCGGCATTATTCTAGATGTCTCTGTGAATGTATTTTTAAGATGAGATTAGCATTTAAATCAGTAGATGTTGAATAAAACAGCTTATCTTCCTCCATGTGGGTGGGCCTCATCTAATCAGTTGAAGGTTCTGAGATTAAAAAACCAGGAGGCGGGAATTCTGCCGGCAGACAGCATTTGGACTCAAACAGCAACATCGGCAATTCGGTGGGTCTCCAGCCCCCTAGACAACAGCAGACATTGGACATGAGAGCCCCACAGTCTCACAGTCTCTCAGGGTTAATGATTCTCTGGAGAAACGGAACTGATTGGATGGGGTAGGTACACAACATGTAACCCTTGGACGTACTTAACTAAACTCCTGCTGGCTGTGCATCCGACACTCACGCTTACCCGGCTGCTCCCGTTTTATCCAGCAGCACTGACAGGAGGGGCCAGCCCGTTCCCCCCATGTGTTATCTAAGCCCTGCTCTCTCCTCCCCTGGCGGGCCCTGGCTCTCAGCTGCATCCCCACCTGGCGAAGCCACCAGTCCCTTGTCACCCCTCAATGCCCATCCCCTCCACTCTGGTCATCGCAACAGAACGACGCTCAGACCCTTCGTAAATTCCTTTGAGAGATCATGACCTCATTCTGTCTGATGTGGCTGAGGACAGGCTGTCCCTGTATTACCAAATCTGGGGGACACAGCCATCCGCTGGGTCACTGTGCCTTCTCTACCTGACCTCCTGCCTCTGTCCCACCTCGCCAGGCTGACAGCTCCATGTCAGAATACTCACATAAGAGGAAAAGGGACTGAGATTCAGTACTACAGTCGCCCGTGTTTGCAGAATGAAAATCTGAAGCTATTCTTCCTGCCAGAGGTAAAAATAATCCTAAGATGTCAGAGATCAAAGTCCTGGGACATCGTCCATGACTGCTTGTCTGACGTTCTGCCCTTGCACTCCCCTGTTCCTGGGTGGGGGTGAAGGGCGGTAGTTCGGGTCTGTGGGTACTTCCCGCTTCTGTAGGCACAGCAGCCGTAAGAAGGAGGTGCTCGTACCCCGCAGGCTTACAGGTGAGCTCGCTCACCCGCACAGGACTCAGAGCTTCCTGGGGTCCGTAGCGAGTCCTGGGCACTGGGCCCGGCCATCGGGCCTCCAAGTCACCTGCCTGAACTTCTGGAGGTGAGAAACCTTTATGAGAGGGCTACAGTGTTGTTTTGAATGTTCCTCCAGAAAAGTGGCTCTCCGTCCTTCCTTGACTTACAGAGCAGCGCAGGAGGAGCGGGCGAAGGAAGTGGGGCAGGGGCGGGTCCTCCAGCATGCCGTCCAGCGTCGGGCGGCCACGATTCTGAGTCTGCTCCCGGGTCCCACTGAGGCTGACTCAGACACGGTGAGCCCCCCAGGACTGTCTCTTGAGGGCAGGCAGCAGCCGGAAGGCCAGGGCCTGCGGAGCCCTGAGCTGCCCATGTGGAGGGACATAAGGAGCCGGGGAGGCTGGAGAGGGAGGCGCTCGCCCCCGCGGCAGGGGCAGGACAGGGAAAGGTCGTCTTCCCTCCTCTCGGGGCCCTGGCTGACAGGGACAGGCTCACAGGGAAAAGCACACACCTTCACTGAATATGAGTGATACAGTTCTATATTATGTAAGTAGTAAGTGATGATTCTATATTATGTAAGCGGCAGAGGGAGGCGGTGAGCGCTGACCGTGGCTGGGCGAGGTGTGGGGCAGTGGTGGACAAACAGGACAGGTCCAGCGTGAGGGGGCACGACTAGACTTAGCTGTTCCCATCCTCTGGGGGCCCTGTCTTCTGAGTTAAGGACACGAAGGATGTGTGGTTCCTCGGGAAGGGGGAGGGTCTGCACCTGCTTTGGGCTGGGTGGGGGGAGGTCCGACCGGCCTGCCTGCTTCTGCCCGTTTCTCAACGTCCTTCAGTACCGCTTGAGGCTGTATCTGGGCTTGGATGTAGGAGGATTCTGCTCCCCTTTCCCATGGCTGCTGATCCAAGGGCCAAGGACAAAACAGAAGAGAGAGATGGTAAGGGAGCCAGGACGGGCGGGGGCAGGGATGCGTCCTGAGACCCTGGGAGGGCCTAACCACTTTCTCAAGTTCGACAACTTCCCTGTTTATGTTTGCAAAGTCGTGCTGTCCCACTGGGTACCCCTTCCTCTAGAGATCTGTTTTCTCTAAGTCTTTAAATTTGCATTCTCTGGTCTTGCTGAGATCCCTGACATGTGGCTTCCCGTGATCCTCTCTGGGAAAGTCAGCCTCCCCTAAGGAGCTCTGCCCCGCCCCTCCCGTCCTGAGACACGGAGGCTGGTCCAGCAATACCTCATTTACTCTAACAGGCAGGTGCACCCCCTCTACACCCCAACACCTGACCGGTCTGGCTGTTCCGGACTCAGAAATTCCAAGACCAGAGAAAGTGCGCAGCCCGCCCAGCTCTGTGTTCCTCTGCCCCGGCAGTAATTCTGCAAACAGTCTTTCCTCTCTGGAGAGCTGAGCTCTCTGGTGCAGACAGAAAACGTCCTCTGGGTGAAAGCGGCCTCGGGACCAGAGCTGTCTGCATGATTAGTCAGGGTGCGTCTTCCTTGTGAGGATGCTGGTGCCACCTTCCGGGACCGGAGAAGCCAGAAGAACCATGGAGAAGGACATGCTCTTGCTTCTCCTGGAACGGGCTTCTCCCCATGTGTGTCCGTCCTGCTTCAGCGTCAGTTGTCCTTGCCGCTCTCCGACGTCCCTTCCTGGCTCCTGGGAGGGGGCAAGCCGGTGCAGGGCTCTGAAGGGTCCGCGAACATGGTTTTCACACTGGCTGTCTGTACTGAGCGCCACTCAGACAGGCTCCTAGGTAGGAGCTCGTTGGAGGAGTCTGACTTGTGAGTGCATCTGACCCGCCCTGGGCTCTGGGCACCCCTGGGGGTGGGTGGGAGCCGGCCCAGGAATGCTCTGGGTCTTTCTCAGTACCCCTCCCTCCCCCAGTAATCCTCCCGAAACTGGCCCTGCAAACATACCTGCCTTCAACAAAAAGGCAGACATCAAAGTCCGTAACTTTCCCCACTGGTTTGGATTCCTCCAGGCTTCACTGGCAAAGCTGACGGCACTCCACAAGTTCCAGAAGTTTCCTCCTTCCGGCGTCCTTTGCCTTCCACAGTGGTGCTCCGCCCGGGCCGGCTGAGGACTTCCTGGGGCTCCTCCCGTTGTGTTCTTCTGGTTTCTGGCTAGAGTCCTTATTTGAGTGTGTGTGAATGAGTGCCTGTGTGTGAACGTGTGAGCGTGTCCGTGCGCATGAGCGTATCCGTGTGAGTTTGTGTGAGCGTGAGTGTAAACAGGTGTGAGTGTGAGCGTGGGCATGTGCGTGTGAGTCGTGACCGTGGGCGTGGGAGCACGTGTACATGTAAGTGTAGAAGTGTGCGTGTGTGAGAGTTGGCATGTGTGAGTACAAGTATGAGTGTGCTTGTGAGTGTGCAAGTGTGTGTCACCGTGCGTAAGTGTGAGTGAGCATGTGTGCGTGTGACTGTGCCCTTGTGAGCCCGTGCATGCGTGTGAGCTCGGGCGTGTACGTGTGAGTGCACGAGCGTGCGTGTGCATGCGTGTGAGCAGGGGCACGTGCGTGTGCACATGGTCGTGCAAGCTTGCATGTGTGCATGTGAGCGAGGCTCACACTGTGCCGCAGTGAGTGCCGGAGGGAACGTGTCGGTGACAGGGTGCCGGGAGGAGTACTCCTTAGCTCCTGCTCTTCCTTTTTATTTGTTTGGAGAAGAGTTTCTCCTTCCGACACAGCGAGAACTGGGTTTCACCTTTCATTGAAAAACTATTCAAGCTCCCAAGGACTTCCTTGGGGTTCCTGGAAGGTGCTGGTTCCGTGGAGGCTGGAGGGCCCGGCCCTCTTTCAGAACAAAGGAGCCCTCGATTTACACCTCTATGGGGCGGCTAGATCAAGTTCAAGCTTTCCATTAACCCCTCCTGGCCATAATGACTTCCTCACCCCAGCTAATTAACAAATACGAGTGTGCCACCAAATGGATTCCTGCGAGTGGCTTTGGTGTGGTCCCTGGCTGCTAGCATGAGTGTGAGCCTCTTTGTTCTCCGGTCACTTCTCCTGTGGGCTCCCAGCACTTTGAATCTCAAATGAGCCGCCTAATTAATCCCCAGGACTCTCCTGGGGGAGGGGAGGGCCTGTCCATTATCTTCCCTCTGCAGATAGTAACAACTCAGAGGGCTGGGCTGAGGTCACGGGAGAATTAGCATCCGAGCAAGAATAAAATTCCCACTTCCCAAACCCCTCTACTCCCATCCCGTTCCCTAGACCACACGGTTTCATCCTCTTGCTAGAAAATGAGTCGACACAGCCAAGCCTCCGTGCGTCAGAATGAATGACTATCCCAGACGCACGGGCTGGTGGCCGTCACACAGTTGGGAAGGGGACCAACACGTGGTTCGTTTGGTGGAGATGTCTTACGGGGGGCTTTCAGACCCCGTTTTCAAATAAGTCTCCACGAAAGAAGAGTCACTCACAGGAGCCAATGGGTCCCTGCGAACAGGTGTCTGGGGGCCCAGGACGGGTGCGTGGCCTGCTTGCTTTGATCGCTCTCTCCCAGTGGTCACGGTAGTGCTCTGCTGGAGGAGGAAACACACAGAAGGGCTGAATACAGGTCTGTGATTTCTGGAACGAGATGTTGTCACTGGAAAGGATGTCCACCCAAGCCGTGTTCTTTCAACGGCACCAGGCTTCATGAAGCACCGGGGCAGGACGGGCCGGTTCCATGAGCCGTGAATGGGATCACAGGCAGGCACATGTCCCAAAGTGACTTGGGGGTGACCTTTCCCATGGGCTCATTTGGAAAATCAGAAAGGTCTTGCTGATCTCTTGATTCCCTGCAGCTCAAGTGACCGGGGACAGTGTGATCACGCCGGTCGTGTTTATCTTAGTTTTGATGGTCGATTGTCAGAGACTCCTAAGTGGGCACTCCACGCTCTTGGTAACATAAACAAGTTCTCAAACAGATTGTGGGAACTGAGTAATGAGTCACAAGAGATGCCTTCAGTCAAGTCACTAGAATGGAATCCCAGCGTGGACCTCGTGGTAAAGCCAGAGTTCTTGGATAATGCAAACACATTCTTAGGATTCCAGGTTCCCGCTGGGTTTCAGGATGGCAGAGAGGACAGCTTGCTGACCCCAGGAGCTGTTACCCGCCGGGAGTGTCCGGGGAGGGTTGCAGGAAACACGGAAGTGATTCTGGGTTTTGTGATGTCTGCTTTGAGAATGAAGAAAAAGAGATTAATACAGATCTCATACTATTCTAGATGCACAGTTATTACCAACTTGCTGCCCCCAAATGCTTACACTTATTATTAATGGGTTTGAGGTGATTATCAAAGAAATGGGCATTCTTTACATTTCAGAAATTGCAAGCCCTAAGAGACATTCCATTTATCATGCACTTAACTTCCGAGACAGAATGAATCATTCTCCAGATAATTATCAAAGCTGAGTGTTTGCGGAAGAAACACCCTCTCCATACATCTTAAAAATTGCACATCCTTATAAGTGAAATCGCACCTCAAAATTGGGAAGTCACTGCAAACACGTACGGACTATTTAAAGCTGACAGATGGTAAACAGGAATGTCATTGGTTTCACTAGTCCTGAAAAAGCACCTTCGTCCCCGCACCCCACCCCACCCCAAGTCCCATGTTGCCTTTGACGAATTGGTCGATTATTTCAAACAACATCGTTGCCCGAAGAGGCGCTAACGTGAGTGACGGCGGCGCGTCGCTTCTCGCGAATTGCGTTCAGGAGATCGGCCTGTGACCGCTCACACGCGGCCCTGATCTTATGCGGCGGGATCCCCGCGCCATCACCCCGGCCTCATCACCCGGGGCTCCCCGGTACCTGAACGACGGCTCGCGTCCCGACGGGCAGACCTCCTCTCGCGTAACTAACCTGTATTCCCGAGGGGCCGGAAAGGTGATTCATCAGCGGGAAACCGTTCATTTGTTCATCCTCCAGGTTTAAGTTTTCCAATTTTTTTGAGATTTAAGAGAAAAACAGGAAAGTAGGAAGAGAGGGAGAAAAGAAGAACCGTGGCATTTTCAGTGAAGAGATGCAGATGGAGAATTCTGAGAAGTCCAGGAAGTTCAAGGACGACCCACTCTTGCGCACTAGCAAAGCCAAGCCCAGGGGTGACAGGACATGACAAGTAGAAGGAGCGACAGGGGTCACGGACAGGACTTCAGTCGTGCGCCAGGGTGCTGCGGATGCTCAGGGGGGAGGTGGTCCCCTGCGGCCCGCTGCATCACAGAGGTCTGGATTCTGTTAGAATATGACAGCATTGAAGCTAGGAAATGAGAGTATGGCCCTATGCTGGGAAATGTTGTAAAGAGTACGCTGCCTATCCACTGTGTCCATGTACCTTGTCCCACGGGGATGTGGCCGGGGCAGCTGTCTGCACTCACCCCCGGGAGCCTCAGCCCTGCACCTGCTCCCAGCTCAAGGCTGTCAGGCCGGAGCTTCCCACCTCCCAGGCCGCACCCCAAGGACCAGTGGTCTGCCCTTGCTGATTGTGGCTGCGCGGCGGCGAGGATCCTGTGGCACGTTCAGCGGATTATCCACTCTGCCACATGGGATTTCTTGCTTATGCCGCTCGGGACATCTCACCAGAGCGCTAAGTAAAAATGCCTTAAAATTGACATTACCTCAGAGTAATTTTGGGTGACCAAGATTTACAACTTTCATCTTCTTAAAACTCTGTACAAATACGGGAAAAGTTTGTGTATCAGAATCTGGAATTTAAAGAATATTAACTTTCGACTCTTTTTTTATTATCACGAGATCTATTATATTTCTACAGATTTCAAAACTTCTTTTATTTAAACGAATACCCACAGCACGGCACTTCCAAAAACATGACATTGGGTATGTGGAAATTTCCAACCCATAAGAATTAGAGAAAGAGGATGACGTCAGTGCATGTACTGAGCGCCCAGCTTCAAACGTTCCCCCGAACAGTCTTGCTCCAACTGTAGTCCTACCCTGCGCGGCCCTCCCTGGGGGCACTGCAGCAAACCCCATCCGTCACACGGGAACCCTTTAAAAGCAGGAAGTTGAACGAGAATCAAAATGGCAGCACAAATGCCTCCATGAAGCTGCGTTTTAAAGTAACCCCTTCCTCTCTTCTACAAACTTCTTCCTCCCTTCTTGGCCTTTTCTCTCAGGAACTCGGTTCCGCCCTGGAAAGGTGATGAACCAGGCTGGCAGCACAAACACAATTCCTGCCAAAACCAGTGAGATCCTATATTTCCCTGTAAAACCCCACAGCCCCTTCCTCTGCATGGGCTTCTGGTTTCTGAAGACCACAGCCTGCCCGGGAAGGCGATAAAACCAAGTGTTCCTCTTTGTCCGAGGCTCTGTCTTCCTGGTACATTTTGGCTCTGAAGCACAGAGTGTGGACTGCCACAATTTCATTTCTTCCATAAATATTTCAATGCATCCCTGAAAGATAAGGATTCTTTAGAAAGGTAGCCTCAACACTGTTGTCACACTCAAAAAAATTATCAATAATTTTTTCTGTTACTAAATATCCATCCAGTGTTACATTTTTCTAATCTTTTCCTTTCCTATGGTTTGCTTAATTCAGGAATTTCATAAAGGTCCATATACTGTAATTCACTGACTTGTTTCTTAAATCACTCTTAATAAAATGTGGCTTCCGGTGCTTTCCTTGCAGCTTTTTTCTTTTCATCTTTTTTTTTTTATTTTATTTTAAGATCTTATATTTTAAAGGAATCTCTGTACCCAATGTGGGGCTCAAAGTCATAGCCCTGAGATCAAGATCCCACACTCTACCCACTGAGCCCACCAGATATCCATTGTAGTTTCTTTGTTGAAGGAAATTTGTTGATTTTTTCCACGTTTTGCTATGTACCTGTTGTGTAATTCCTTTGCATCCTGTGTTTTCTGCAAATTGAAAGTTAGACCTAGAGATTTGAGTTATAATTTTATTTTCCTTTTTATGCAAAAATTCCTTACAGACAGTAGAAGGATTTTGATGTCTGGCCATCCTTTTTATAAAGGTAACTTCCATTAATAATCTGCCTGGAGTAGATTAAAAATAATTTAGAGGTTGTAAAATGGTGATATATTAATGTGATCATTTCTTTTAAATTTACTGTCTAAAATGTGTCTTACAGGATATTTTCCCCTCACATATGATTCAGTTATCCTGAGGTAGAATTCCACCAGAAAACTTACAGGAAATATTATATTTGCTTGATTATGTCTTTTTATTTACTAATTTTCCAAATAAGGAGTTGTTTTCCTAGTACATTCCATGTATGTCTTATGTGGTTTGAGTATTATTTTAAACACATGAATTAACATCTTTGATGTACTTCAATTTATTAATTGCAAAGTTATCCATTGGCTTGTGAAAGTCTCTTGAAAGTGGTTCCTAGATTCTTTGACCATGACGCTAGTGGTATTTGCTAGCTTCTTGCTTTCTGGAATGACTAAATATTACAGACTTATCTTGAAAATTTTCTTCCTCAAACTGGAAGCGTCATATCAGCAAGGAGTCCTGGTCTGCTTTAGTGGGAAACAGTATTTAAAGACCACAGTCTTGGTGCTAGGGATGCTAATTTCTACTGGGTTAGTCACTGTTTCTAGATATTTTCAGAGGACAGAGCTAAACACACAAAGACACACACAAATAAATCCCTGAGAAGATAAGATACAATGAGTTCAGTATCAATAAGATACAATGATACAGTGAGTTCATAGTGACTGATAATTGCAAATTAAATCCAGGACTACAGATTATTATTCATCTCTACCACCTCACATCTGTATCTTTCCCATGTTGAAAATTCCTGTTTTCAGTGACAACACCATAATTGCTCATTTGATTTATCTCATACCAATTACTCACTACACGCAGAGGGTAGTCGTATTGTCTCAGGATCGCTATCTCAATACTATCACTAACAATATGATTATTGAAAAGAGCATAATATTGTTTTTCAGTTTTTTTTTTAGCGTCAAGTCACTAGGAAAGTATAGGTCATTAATATTTCTTAAAGTTATATGGAAGTTTTCTTCTCCATGTGGATATGCCACTAACGTGTTAAACAGTTAGATTCATTATTTTTATTTTGCTTTTGCTTTTTAAAAAAATCTAATGTTAGTTTAGTTTAAGATTATATTAGCTATTTACATGGGCTTTTTGTCAAATTTACAAAATAAGCATTTTAAGGGAAGACTATCTTCTATGGTTGTTGTCTCTCCTACATATTACTTCGATGCCTCTACAGGTACTGTTTTTGAAGGTCATTGTGTGGAAAACACTACTTTTTTAATTTTTTCCTCTCTTCTCCCCTGCTCATCGTGAACACATCTGTGACAAGATGTGAATAAGCTTTTCCCCATACAGGTCAGTTCTCCAACTTGGCAGCAGACATTGACCGGGTGTCTTTCTGACATATGCTCAATTCTGACACTACCAAGAGAAAGACTCTGATCCCACAGGGAAGGGGTTCAATCCTACAAGGTTTTCTAATGCCTCATTTATCCAGGCACAGTTATGGGCCCATGTTGTGGGTATTTTGTTAATGGGTAGAGAGACTGAGTTAAAAAAGTAAACACAGTTACTACCCACATAGGGCTTATGATCTGAGGGGAAAGAAGTTCATTACAGAGAAAATACACAGTATTTTTTTTTACAATTGTGATAAGTGGTGCTTCTAGGGCTCTGTACTCAGAAACTTATATTAGCAGATGAGTCCGGCACTCTTTTAAGGACTTACAAATATTAACTCTTAGAAATACTGTCCAAATTAAATTATAGGTAACTGAACAGTAGGAAGGAAGATTAATGTCTTCTCAGGTCGTGATTCCGTTCTCTTCTTCTTCGCTGGTCTCTGACATGTCCTGACTCATTTCTTTCTTTCATTTATGCCTCAATTCTCTGAAAACTCAGCTCTGCTTCCTCTGCTGTGACTGAACGTCCTTTTTCTAGGAGTCCTCATGGGCCTTCTGACTCAGCCCAAAATGTAGTAGCTGGTACTATACTAGCCCTCAAGCCATAAACAGCTAGAAAATGGTACAAAATGTGTGTTTTGTGGCTATCAGGCCAAGAAAGTATGGGAACGTAATCCATGCCAGGAAAGCCATGAATGAGGCGATCGCTTGGTGTCTTGGCTTTCTGCCTGGATGGTTCTTCTGCATTATGGCCCAGGAAGGGGGAGCCCAAACAGAGCACGTGACCTCCGTGAGAGGAGGTGATACAGATCAGAATTCAGGGAGGCTGAGATTTCTGGTTCAAAGGTAAATTCACAGGGAATGCATAACTGGAATTTGTGGGCCAGAGTACTGGAGAGCAAGGGGCCACACAGAGGAAGAAGTCCAGAGTCTACTGTGAGTTTCCCTTGGGTCTCTGTTAGAACATTCTTCTGAACTAATAGTAGGATAAAGAACAACTAGTAAGGGAAGATAACTATCAGGGGATTACAAGCTAAACAAACAAACAAACAGAACTACTGAGCTTCCCATAGAGCCGGGAGATATTTGCTCTCCATTTAGCTTGTGTGGAGAGACCTTGTTGAATAACCAGGGCATTCAGTAGAGCCTCTAGAAAGGCCATACCACAGGAGGAAGGCTAAACTAGCCTTTCCGTAAATCCATTCTAATGAAGCATAAAAACATCCCACCAAAGAATTATAAGGGTCAAGCTGATGCTCACGTAAATTCACAACCTTCCAGAAGAAAGCCCTGGGCAGGAATCCAGGAATCCAGAAAGGCAGGAATCCAGACACTGACCAACATGGTGGATGTCAAGTGTCCAGTTAAAATCACTACTTGACCAGGAGAAAACTCCCTTCATAGAAACAAGGCTGTGCCTTCCCGATGATCAAACCTAAAGATTTCAATGCCATGATGATCTTCCTACTCGCACTCGGGTGGTGTGATGCCTGTGACCACCTCTCTGGGTCTGTTTCTTCTATAAATGAGATGTGTCTGTTAGCACCACTTTCAGTAACCCTACTTGCTCTCCTCCTGCTCGTGGACAGGCTCAGTATTAGTCTTCCTCTTGGCTTTTATTCCCCTTGCCTCTTTCTGACTGGCCCTGTGAGTTTTCTCGGACACTTTCATTTACTCCAATATCTTCAACTAAAACTTTACTCAGTAAATGTCAGAAGCTTCTGCTTATATGATACTAAAATCTTATGGTAATCATTATAGTGTCCCTATGAGGCAGACTTCATCAAACCTTACAGTCACTATTGTCTTGTGACTGTCACACAACTCCAGCGTGATGAGAGGCTTGGGCAATGCTTAACAAAGAAGGAAATGAAAGCTCAGTGAGATTAAGGCACTTGCTCAAGGTCACCTGTCTGGGAAGTGATTTGGCACAGTCTAGGATCTAGGATTCCTGCTCTTTGACCATGCTCTTTACAAATCTGAGTTTCCTAGAGTCTAAATTTCAGATCCCACGAAGGCTAAACACATGGTAGATGAGCTCATATTCAGTAGTCAGGACACCTGCTGCTGAGAAATTAGCTGAGGATTTCATTTAATTTTGAAAGAGAAAAGTCTCCTTTTTGGGCAGTGATGTGTAGACAGATTTCCTTTGAATAATGTCTTTAAATGGACTGAGGCAAAGCCTCTCAGGTGATTCACGCATCACACTGACATTCCAAAGAGTCAGATTGCACAATGCACTTCTGACTTTCTCCCTCTGAGCAATTTCAACTATTTGTGCTCGCATGTCCTGTCATGGAGTTATGCGCGAGTGGAGCTGTCGGTTTCATTAGAGACGAGGATTCTTATCTGTGTGGAAACAGGCAGGAAAGACCAGAGTAACTGCTGTCCTAGGTCTTGCTTGGGTTGCTTCCATTTTTATTTAAATCGGCAGTCAGTTTCCTTATAGGGAGTCTGGTTACTTACACAACAAGCATCTGTCAATGGTGATGATAGCTTCCTTCTATAGTTCAAGCCCCATCGTGGCTTTCAGGAATGCCACACGCATTTCTTCCCTAACCCAGGCATCTCTACTATGCTCTTTGATGGAATCCCGTAGTATCTGGTTCAATAGCTGACCTGGAAAGTAAAGTGGTTGGACACATTTGGACTTTTCTCAGTTTGCCTTAGCACAGCCAAGTAGGGGTCAAACTCAGTGGTCCTCAGGGAACAAGCATCCTGTCTCTCACCTTCCACGCACGTACACACACACACACACACACTCTCAGCAACAAAAATTGAAACACAAGCACACAAATTTAAAAAAAAAAAGAAAAAGACATTCTGAGAAAACTAAATTTCCACTGAAGCTCTTTTCAGTCCGCAACTGTTTTACCATTCAAAATGTGGAAGTATGAAAGCAAAACTTATTCTAGAGTGATCCCAGAGCAGTATCTTAAACCAGCGCCTCCGTTACACGTCAGACTCTAACATTCGTCTTTTATAGCTTCCGCGTTACGCCTATGATCGCCTGCCTAAACTCTGCATCATAACGAAGTCCAACTTGTGTTGTTTTCAAAGAGAAACAGATATCCTATTTCTAGGTATTAGCATCTTAAAATGCTACACAGTTTATGCATTAGTGCTGGGGGCATATGGTGCTTATTTGAGTGGGGGGATGAAATAGTAATTTGTAACTTTGTATCTTTCTTTCTATATGAAAAATACATGCTTGCAACTAGACAGGGAAAGAGAGGATTAAGGAAGGATTGGAGAGAGAGAGTTTCAGGTGTCTTTTCGGAAGCTCTTTGACCCATGGGCCACATCCTACGGACGCCTCACTGCACTGGAACTGTGGGTTTCTCCTGGTTTTCAAGTTCTGTGTCACATTTGCCTCCTACTTCACCGTGCCAGGGCTATGCTTAATGCTACACAATTTTAAGTGTTTCTGTTTTCCCAATGTGCAATCACTTACCACATCAATAGAATGTGCTTGGTGACAGGCTATATTTCCTCTCTCAAATAGCCTAAACAAATAAAGTTCTATACGTTTCTTGCCACCTTGAAGCAATTAGGTTTAAAATGGAATCGTCGAGCTAACTGTGGCAATTAAATTGGCATGAAAGCAAGAGAGGGTTTGGTTGACTTGTGTTTCGAGAAAACATACAGTGTCGATTTCCCCAGAAAATGTCTTCCCATCAGTGGTTTAATAAATAGAGTTTGTGGGACTGTTTGCCAGGATGCACAAAATTTGAAGTTGAAGCTGTAATAAAATAGCACTGCGTGAGCCCCCAGATCTTAAATGAAGGTTTTGCAAGACCTCCAGCAGCACCAGCATGCACGGAAACTTGGTTCTGCCGCACGGTAAGGACCTAGAGCCTGCTCAGCGCTAAGGACCTATAGCCGCCCCAGGAACTCAGTAAGACTTTGTTACGACCCCATTTGATAAGTAAGGAAACTGAGGTTCATAGAATGTCAGTAACTTATCTAAAGTCAGAAAGGGAGAAAGCTGAAGCCGAAGAGATGAGATTTGAACAAAACCTTCAAAATCCATTCTATATTTTAATAATCTGCCTCTTATTAGGTTATTCTACATCTAAAAAAAAGATGGTTCCCCATGTTCAGTAGTGACAAGAGTGCTTATTCTAAGTCCCATACATATTTAAATCAGATTTGTAATAAGTCGGTTTTTTAGAATATGCAAATTGTATTAAGATGATGTTCTATTCAAAGGCAGACAAAAGCAGCTCTGGGCCAGGAGTCAGAAAATTGGGTCTAGAGCTGTCGTGGGCACAGCTGCCTGTGTTCTGGGCTTGTGTAAGCCTCTTGGGGGTTCTGTGGCTCAGCTCCTTCTTCGATGCGATAAAGGACTTAGCTAACTACCAATCTTCGTGCTCTCTCACCACTCCGTTTCTGTGATTTTATACTGTATCATTTGTCTAAAATGCATGTTGTCTTTCAATCACTATGGCTTGTCTACTTCATAATCGAGAAGAGAGAATAAAAACAGATTTTGATTAAATGATATAGAAAGGTTTACGGGGGTTGGTCCCTGGCAAGACTGACTTCTACCGGTGGCCCCAAAGAGACCACCACCTGTCCCAGAGAACCCGTTCGGAGATGACAGACGGCCCCAGGTCCCACAGGTGTTGCCCGTCGCCTCTGCGACTCCACCAGCATGGATTAAATAAATTCTCTTGGATTTGGGGAAGAACTTGTGTAACAGAAAGTTGGTTTTAGCTGTCTGCGTCAGAGTAATAATAGATCATTGGGCTGAAAACTCCTGTCAATGCTGAATAATAATTGCTTTCAAATCAAACAATTAGCTATGCTGTTTTCTTCTATGCTGATTTGGTATCCACCAAAGGAGTGGTGGCCCCTCTTCTCTGTAGCCATTTTTTTTTTCCTTTCAATCTGTTGATGGCTAATGCACATGTAGATTTTAAAGTAAATACAATTGGAAATGTTTAAGTATTTTACTGTTTTCTTTAAAAAAAAAATGTAGCCCTGGGCATCTGGGTGGCTCAGTGGGTTAAGTAAGCCTCTGCCTTCATCTCAGGTCATGATCTCAGGGTCGTGGGACTGAGTCCCGCATTGGGCTCTCTGCTCAGCGGGGAGCCTGCTTCCCCCCCTCTCTCTGCCTACTTGTGATTTCTCTCTCTGTGTGTCAAATAAATAAATAAAATCTTTAAATAAAAATATGTAGCCCTATAGCCTATATCTACTGTTCAATTTCAAAATCTGCTCTATTTAATTTATTTGGTAAATACATGAATCAATAAGTAAATTTATTATGAAAGTGGGAGTCTTACTTCAACGGGGGTTCCATAACTTTCTCGTCTAGATGGCAAACTGCGTACAGGCACGTCTGAGACACACTGCAGGGTTCGTAGCAGACAGCGGCGGGGAAGTGAATATCACAATAAAGCAAGTCAAATTCTTTATTTGGTTTCCTGTGCACAGAAAAGTTGCGTTTCCCCTAAACTGTAGTCCAGTAAGCACGCGCTAGCATTATGTCTACAAAAGCAATGTACATTCCTTAACTAGAAAATCCTTGACTGCTAAAAATCCTAACCATACCTTGAGGTTTCAGAGGGTCATAATCACTGATCAGAGAGCACCATAGCAAACATCATCACGATGAAGAAGTTTTAAATATTGTGAGAATTACCACAATGGGACACAGAGACTGTTGGAAAAATGGCATTGAAATACTTGCTCAGCTCAGAGTTGCCACAAACCTTCCATTTGTAAAAAAACAAAAACAAAACAAAACAAAAAACCCACATAGTATCTGCGAACACAATCAAGTGACATACAATAAAACAATGTACATCTGCATTTACGTTTGGGTCCCCAAATTCTATTAGGACAGATGAAGCTAGACTATGCTGCAGTGAGAAACCCCTTAAATCTCAGGTCGTGGGACACTTCTGTCCCCGCCGGATGTGGGTCAGGCAACCGTCTTCCAGGTGTGTGTGAGGGACCCATGATTCTGCCATTTTATTATTTTTTTAAATTTATCTTTAAATTTTTCCTTTTTCAATATTTTATTTATTAGAGAGAGAGAGAGAGAGAACACATGAGCAGAGGGAGAGACAGGCTCCCAGCTGAGCAGGGAGCCCCACCTGGGGCTCGATTCCAGGACCCTGAGATATGACCTGAGCCAAAATCACACACTTAGCCAAACCAGCCCCCCAGATGTCTCAGGATTCTGCCATTTTAAATATGTGGTAAAGAGAGCACAGAAAAATGTGCACAAGTCTTTATGGTCATGAGATGGGCTTCGGTGAAGACATGACATTGCGTCTGCCAAAATTCCTTATTTGATTTTGGAATGATACTTCCTTCTCTTGAGAAAACAGATCAACACATCTTCTCCTCACACCTCAAAACCAGAGAAAAGCAAAAGATTGAAATTTTCTAATAGGATGACAAGAATATTCCAAAAAATTTTTTTCAATGACAAAGAAAATTGTTCCTAGATATTTACTGTGTGTGAACTCAAATAAAGAGTTCTGAATCCTATAATTCAGTAGAGGACACTGAGATCGATTTTTCTTTGGGTGTGCTACTCCAGAAAAAGGTTATGTTTCAGACTAGAGAAGACTTCAGAAACGCATGACACAGATGGAGGGGAAGTGAAATATAAAATACTTAAGCAGTGTATCAGCAGTTGCTGTTGTGACCCTTATTTGGATTGTGATTCAAACAGACTATTAAAAATGGGACATTTATGAGATATTTAGTAGTTTGTATACTAACTACGTATTTGAACCCATTAGAAATTATTCATTTCTAGGTATTACAATGATACGGTGATTCTTTCATTTAAATATGGTTTCATATATTTTAGAGATACATACTGAAATATTTAAAACTTAAATGATGTGACGCCTAGGGCTTTTCTCAAAATAATAAGGCAGGGGAGTGAATGGGGTAGGGATAAAACCAAACTAACCTTGGGTTGGTGATTTTTGAAGCTGGGTTCTGGGTACCTGAGGATTTATTTTATCATTCTGTCTACTTTGTTCATGTATATCACAATAAGAATTATGAAACAACTTCCCATTACCTAATATTTTATCTAAGGGATTGATTTTTTCACTTTTGATTCATTGTTTCTTTTCTTAAATCTAGATTTCCCTTCCTGCTTACTTTTCGGGTTTAAAAAAAACATGTTCACTCATTTCACATCGACTGTAATCCCCTCAGAGTCCTCGTTCATAATCTGGGTAGAGAACTAGATGTGGTGCGCACCGCAGAATGGCCGGGGGTGGGGTGGGTGCTGTCCGGGTGCCTCGGAGCGTGAAGGTCTGCGTGAGTCGATGCCCTGATGCGGTCAGACGAGCGGCTGCTGAAAGAGCCCTGAACGTCCCCCTTGAATGGTCACGATGGCCTGAGAAAGATTAAGTCCCTTAAGAATGAAGCGTCCTTTTCCGGAAAGAGTACTCAATATTTCAGCTCAGCCAATTTGACAGAATCTCTGTACCAAACATTAAGCAAACAAAACCCCGTTTATTCCAGACCTAACTGTGCCAACTCGGTCATAGAAAGAAATAGTCTTCCCCAGGTATTCTGGATCTTGCTTCTGGTCCCGAAGCCCTTGAGACTTCGCTACAACATTCTCAGTACAGGATTCAAGGATCTCGAGAGTAAGCTCTGCGGTCGCAGGTAAGACCAGCTATCAACTTTCTAGAGAAACAACATTGCCTGCACTTCCTTCCTGCCTGCCTTTCTCTTTCATCTTCAGCATTCTTTATCAAATAAATAAAGCTTCTTTGTAGCACTCGGAGTGAATGGGGGATAAGATTTATAAAGTAACAGTTGATAGTTTAAATCAGACCAAACGCCACGGTTTTCCTTTCCAAGCTGAAGAACTGGATTCCTCTTAAATCTGGTTAGGGTCCTGCTAAAGAGCACCTGACCATGTATCCTATCTCGGGCCCTTGAACTGAAATGCAAATTATGCTTTTAATTTGATGAGAACTATTGTGACGACACTTCAGAATAGAGAATATGTCTCTCGGTCTTCAGTACTTTCCAGCTGGCTTTCCACTGTATCTTCAATAGGACTTTTTTTTGTAAACCTGTTGTCAGAGTAGAAAATCCTCCATGACCCAGTCATTCGAAGGTCCTGGCTTTTTTTTTGTCAGAACCTTACATCTAAATGACCTCTGATGTGGTGCATTTATTCGGTGTTGTGTAATGAGCTCATAAAATGCCTTTGTGAACTGTTACGGTTGGAGTTTCACTTGGAAAATGTCACTATGGATTCAAGGAACTTGGAAGAAACCAATTAGCTTCCTCAGCTCGACAATTCAGACTCGCAGGTGGTGTCCAGGGAATTCTTGATAATGAACACTTAGCAATATTGATCTAGAAAGCTCCCCATATTACTTTAAATAAATCCCATTGGTTCCATAGATGCGGAAATCAAACTAAATTTGGCAATTGCTCAAATGACAATAGGAAAGAAGATTGCTGTGTAAACCCAACTAGAATTTTCGGAGCCTTTAGCCAATCAGTCACACAGAAAGTGTCTACTGAGTTTTCACCTTCTAAATAAATACTGGAAGTAAAACACGTAGTTCTAGACCCACAGGACCATAAACATTACTACATAGCATATAAAATATTACAAAATCATTATACTGTACTTGGCTCCTTGTACGCTCAGGGAGCATTAGAGTCGGCCTTTGGAAGAGTCGAGAAAAATCAGTGATGAGAAAAGGAGTGTAAGATACATGCTGGGCAGTAATGCGACAGACCTCTTGACTGCTGGGGCATATATATATATATATATATATATATATATATATATATATATAACTTTGCAAGTGAAACCAAGGGGAATGTGTGATTAAGACGATCTCTACCACTTATTGATGTATTTATTCATTTGAAAGAGAGCGCGTGAGTGGGCGGGGCGGAGGGAGAGGGAGAGAACCTCAGGCAGACTCCACACCTAGTGCAGAGCCAGATGTGAGGGTCAAGCTCATGGCCCTGAGAGCCCACCAAGAGTCAGACACGGAACCACCTGAGCCACCCAGGTGCTGCATTTTTTTTTTACATGACAAAGGGATGAATTTCTCCCGAAGGACATCTCCGCCATTAAAGGTGGAGAACTGGGGGCTGCGAGAAAGGGAAAGTTTCTAGTCTGTCCCTGTGGGGCCTCCCATCCCCCGGCTGGTTCAGGAGGTCCTGTTGTCCCACTTCATGTCCTGTCCCATCTGCTCTGCTGACTTCAAGCTGCCCCAGGACGCAGGGAAATGGCTTCCACCGGGTGTTTTCCCAGCGCCTACAGTTGCCTGAGGTGTAATATCTAAAATAAATCCTCTGTTATATATGATGGTTTATTATATCCCAGTGAACCAGCCAGACACCCCAAGAATTGTCATATACTCTTAATGAATTGAGTCTTTCACAAAATGACTTCCAGTGAGTTTTAGCATGATATACTTCCATAGTGTTACTTTTAACTTTTTTATGTCTTTTTTTTTTTTTAAGTAGGCTCCCCGCCGAGTGCAGAGCTCAGTGTGGGGCCTGACTTCCCAGCTCGGAGATCAAGACCTGGGCTAGGCTCCGGAGTTGGTGCTCAGCCCACCAGCCCAGCACCCCTTGTGTCTGTTTTTAAAGTGGATTTTTAAAATGTAGTATGGGGTTGGATCTCAGCTTATTTATTGTCCAACCTGACAATCTCTATCTTTTTTTTTTTAAGATTTTTATTTATTTATTTGACAGAGAGACATCACAAGTAGACAGACAGATAGAGAGAGAGAGAGGAGGAAGCAGGCTCCCTGTTGAGCAGAGAGCCCGATGCGGGGCTCGATCCCAGGACCCTGAGATCATGACCTGAGCCAAAGGCAGTGGCTTAACCCACTGAGCCACGCAGGCACCCCACGATCTCTATCTTTTAATTGATGTGTTTAGATCATTTCCGCGGGCTGTGATTATTGATATGATGAGGTTTAGGTTAAGCATCCCTCAAGGAGTTTTCCGCTTGTCTCATCTGTTCTTTTTTTTCATTTTTCCTTTTTGCCTGCCTTCTTGTGATCTGAGTATTTTTTTTTGTAATTCCATTTCATCTCTTATGGTGGCTTATTGGCTATAACATTTATGACTAATTTGTCATTTTACTGGTTTCTTTAGGGTGTAAGGCATACATTTTAACCTCCGAGCAAAATGTCCGTGGTGTAAGGCCACCTCACGCGTGCTACAAGATCTCAGAACGGCACACCTGCCGATGAACGGTCATGTATGGCCTGGCATCTTTGTCAGGCAAAAAGGAAGGGCAGAGGAGACATTTCACTTTAATTCAGTATGAATTAATTCAAGTAATTAATAATAATTTTATCAATTATTTTATTCTTACACATTATATATGATATGTTAATTACACTGGTAAACCTATGAACATCTCATTGTAGTATATGTTATTAGTTTTCATTTAATTCATTTATTTCATTCAAATTCTTGAAATAAAGTTCATTATTTTTTGAGGTTTTATTTATTTATTTGAGGGACAGAGAGAGAGCGAGCGAGCGAGCAGGGGAGGGGCGAAGGGAGAGGGAGAAGCATCCCAAGCGGACTCGGTGCTGGCGCAGAGCCCCGGGTGGGGTCGACACGGGCTTCGATGTGGAGCTCCATCCCTCAACCCCGATCACGAGCTGAGCTGAAACCAGCTGCGCCGTCCAGGGGCCGCAGGAAGTTCATTTTGAAGGAGTGTTGCGCAGTCGGCGGCGACACTGAACTTACCTCACGGCGTCTGGAGGAGGAGGAGAAAGAACAGCGAGGAGGAGGCCCGCGAGGGGCAGGACGAGGCGGCCAGGAGGTAGCGCCGCAGCCGGCCGAGGACACACCCACGAACCTCCTTCTTAAACGTAAGGACTCTTTCCGCTCAGAACTCGCTTTCCTACAATTCTTCTCCGAGCTGTGAAAAGTTGTGAAAAGACAGCAACTTCGCCTCCCTTAGCCTTCCTGGTCTGCTCACCTGGGCTTCTCCCCAAGTGCCACCTGTCAGGGGCTGCCGACGGGGCTGTCCTGTGCGCTCCCCGGCACGCGCTGCCTCTCAGGCCGCTGCACCTGCTCCCGGGCTCAGACTCGGACCGTCGGAAGCACGGTCCCAGGACTGCCCACCTCCCTGTCCTTCCTCGCTCGGCTGCAGCGCTCCCGGAGCCGGAAGGTATCCTCTTTTTCCCTCTCGACAGATGAATTCTTCTTGTTTTTCTGCTGCTGCTTTATGTGACGCGCGCCGTGGGCTCGCTCCTTTTATAGACGCAGGGACGGGAGGGGTGTGGGAAAGGAGCCCTCGGAGCGCGTGACCACCGGACCCCTCTCCCTGCCTTCCTGCCCCCATGCTCCCGCCGCCTGGTGCCAACGGTCCAGAGGAAAATGCAGACCCAGGCTTCCCCACTTCAAAAAACCAACCAACCAACCAACCAACCAACCAACCAACCAACAAACACCTCTCAGGGGGTCACAGTACAATCGTGGGTCTTATCATCCTTGACGTTAAGAAGGCCCACAGTGATCGATGCTGAATATATAGGAGGTTGGTGCATACCTGCTTTTTGAAAAGCTGAAACTCAAAAGATAGGTTAGAGCAGGCAGATTGTACAGACGGACCTAGGATGGAGGAAAATTGGAGGGAAGGGGAGAGACAGATGGCCAGCTCCGTGCTTCCTTCTGTTTTCCCTTGGGGATGGTTCTTCTGAGGAAAGACCACAGGACGTTCTAGAAGAGATCTCTCTCTCTCTCTCTCTCTCTCTCTGTCTTTCTCTCTTTTGTTCCATTAGCTTGTTTGTATTTAATCAAAGTCTGCTGTAAACAGCAGAGCCAAGCTTCTCTTAATCATGCTTGCCGTTAGGGGGTTTAAATACAAAACTCCTAGTTAAAATTACAGCTACACTTTGATGAAAAACCTTCCCAACCCACCCCATCTTACGTTTTCCCCATTGGTTTTTCTAAAATAGGACTGGAAAGTGCTAATAGAGTGTTTTGGGACTCAGAGTCCTTTGTGGTTTTCTAAATCGCTTAAAAAATATTTGGTCCCACTGACTGCCTTATCACCACTAATCGGAGCTTCTGTGTGACTGGAAAATTAGAACCTTCACACGTGGCAGGCAGGAGACACGGAGGCATGGTCTCAGGAAGAAAACATCCAAACAGTGGTGTGATTGCGGAGGACGGAATATTCCCTTGTACCCCGTGTGGTTCTGGAAGTCATCCAAGTTATTAATAGCCATGGTGACAGGAATGTACATTATATTGTTTCCTCATCGACGAGAACGGAATGTCAGGCTGTGGGGATTGTGACATGGAAACTATGCAGGCTGGCTCTGGTGTGTTTTATTTTCTCCTTTTGGGGGCCTTCTGTCCTTGGTGCTTTGACCACGGCTTGTGGGCAGACATCTTCGTGGATGATGAAGAGAAATACCTCATGGAAACAGGCTGGTGGGGACCCAGAGCTGATTCAAAGTAAGGTGTACCCCGGGGACCACCGTCCGGGGCCGGTAGCGAGGTGCAGGGTAACCCGGTTCCCCTCGTGCTGGGCTGATCCACCGCGGCTGCAATGCCTGTCCCATTCTCCGCTGGCCTCGGACTCCCATCTGGTCAGAAAGAGCGTTTTTGTGGCTACCTGGGAACCCAGAGAAGCCCAGTTGGTGTCCTGGTGGGGTAAAATGCAGGAGGGAAGGCCACTACCGCAGGTCACGGTAAAACACAAAAACCCCCGAGATGACATCAAATCATGGCTCCTTTGTTCATGTTGGTGCATTTCCCCAGTTGCTGATGCCCAGGGACAGTATTTTACATCTGCCGCACAAAATCTAAGAGTATTTGCGGGTCTCCTGCGAGGCTTTCTACCCTGACCCGTCTCATCAGCCTTCACTTATTCCTGCTCTTTCCCTGTTCTGACCGTGTAAGGCCAAGTGGGGAGGCACCCCGCTCTCCCCCATGTTTTATAATTAATTTTCCATCCTCTCCGCTCCTGTTCTCAGAACGGCTGCGTTTTCACGCTTTCGGCATGACTGCCGCTGTTTCTTTTATTCCATGGTCCGGATTCTTAGACACGCGAGACCTGGGGCTCTGGACTTCTTGTATTGCTTCTTGTATTGCTTCTGTGGGACCACTGTAAGCGTACCACTTAGCAAGTGCTCAAAAGTACTGGTTGGTTGTTTCGAGCTCATGTATTCCCTTCGGAAATCTTCCTTAGGAACTCCTTCAGTCTGGTTTTCTACCCCGCAGGATAATCAGGGGAAGATTACTAGAGACGAAACAAACATATCATAAATTACTTAAAAACAAACCAGTGTACTGTCTGTCTGATTTGGTGTCAGTTTTCATAATATTCTCTGTATGTGACAGGTGCAGCGGGACGGCGGCTCTGGGCCTTCTCACCTGCTTCAAGCTCAGGATCCTCCTAGACGGCATGCACACTCACACTCTCATTCTTTAAATGCCCCCTTTACAGTTCTTGCCACGATTTTAGATTGCCAAGGGCTGCTGGCACCCTCACAGACGTGAAAGCAGGGCACGCTTTGGAGCTTCCCCTTTTTTCTGAATTCCCCGCTTGGTCAGGTTAGATGTTCTTTTCCATTAAATCATCTTTTCAACCTTCCTTGCCATTTTTAAAAAGATACCGTTTTGACTTTGATAAGCTTTGGCACTCTGAATTCCTTGTGTTTCTTTGTCTTTTTTCCTTGGGCTCGCCCGAGGCAAGGTCTAACACTGTCACATCAGGGAGGAGGAGCTTGATTACCAATTCCAAATGATTTTTATATTCATCACTCAAAAGGAAACGCCATGTCTGGGGGAGAAGTGTCCACGGCCACTCTGAAGATGGTGGGCTCACGTTTCTAGCACAGTTCATCCTTGAAGACACGTTCTTGTTTATTTGTTTGTTTGTTTTTAACTTAGGTATATATTCTTAACATTGATTTTGTTGCCTCGAATGAGGTTCATTCTTCTGTCTGACACATCTGCTCCTTTGGGGTCTACCATCACTTTTATACTTCCTGCTCTGGACAAAACAATTTTAGCTCTTCTATCCCTCTCTCTCTCTCTCTCTCTTTTTAAAAATGTCAATGATCTTATGATAAGACTCGTAGCATTTTAAAACAATCACTTAGGAATTTACTAGACATCCTCTCCTGGCCCGTCCCGGTCCCCAACACACACACACACACACACACACGCACACACACACACACACACACACGTCCGTGCACATGCTCAAACTCATCTCGCATTAGAGAGGAAAAAAAGAAAAGAAAAGGCAGGCTGAGCCACTCAGCCAACTCAGAGCCTGGACCCCTCTAGCCCCATCTAGGGTCCTGTGTGAATGAGTGGATACCAGACTCCTACTCTCTGCACATCGGAGGGACTGGCCATGAGTTCTGTCTTTCCTGAGGTAAAATAGAGTAATAAACAGGACATGTATTTCTTCTTTTTCCTCCTTTACCTCAGGACTGTCTGAGATCATCTAAGAAAAGCAGAAGTATTCTTTTGTTCTTTAAAGATCCATGGAGGGTTAAGTAACAAAGCAATAACTCCAGATAACCAAGGTCTGCACAGTTCGCACACTACGTCCACATGTACCATTGCACTTGATACCGACTGTATGTGGTAGAGGAAAACATCCCTCGTCCTTTATTGTGGAGTGTCCTGAGCTCATGACAGGTGACGGCAACATTCCTGTCCCAGGACTTACCCACAGGGAGCACCATATTCTGACGCCACATCCTATCTCACCCATGTGAGGTGGTGGTTTCCTTCCCAAACTCCATTCTACGTTTTAAGAATTTCTCCCATTTTCCAGTTCATCAAAAGCCCTATATCATGATTTAAGTATTAAAATGCCTTTATATTATTTTTAGGGATTTGGGAAGGAGCAGAAAGATATCAGGGTCTATAGTCTTCTACTGTGAAAACAGTTTCACTGGTGTTCATTCATTTATGTATCATTTCATTTATTCATCTATCAGTCATGGGTTGCTTCACCTGCCGTACCAAAGACTGGAATCTGAGGAATACCAGGGTCTTTTAAATCCAGGTGATTGAGTGGGAAGATTGGAGATTATGATACCAACCGGCAGGTGCCGTAGTGGAGGGAGAGGCGGAAGACTGTGAGCACTTGGACGGGAGGAGTCATCTCACAGAATGCCTACATCTGCTTTCTCTCCTGCTCCCGAGGTTTCCTACTTTCTGCATGGCCTCTAAGTGACAGACTCTTCTTCTCATCCCATAGCTGCCCATTCATGTTCCAATATAAATACCATTTTAGGAAATACTTCCATCACTCCTTTAGGTAAATTGGATTTTCCTTTACCATTCTGCAATACCCTGCACTTGGCCTTCCCAACACTTGATGACACTGATTTTAAATAGTTATACATGGAATTATTTGTCTAAGGGATTTTCACCCCAACTGTAGCCTCCTAGGAGCAGGAACCGTATCTGTGTGAACAGGATCACACACTCAGGGCCAAATATGCAGAGGAGGAGCTTCAGAAAAATGTTTAATTTTCAATAAATGAACTTGCTTCAGGGAAACCATACATAAAATCAAAGCATCTTCATCTCAATGGGCTTCTCTATGAGTTTGGTACCAAAATATAAGTTCTGCTTCGCAGTTGAAAATGTCGGAGCACATTAACTACTCCGTGTCATTCTCATGCTCACAACTAACCCAGGGCAAGAGTGGGATGACACTCCCTTGCCACAGCTCACTGCCCCCCAGCTCACTTGCTGAGCCTCGACTATTGTCCAGCTGCACAGTGTCAAGCAGGTCCCAGGCAGGTCTGACACAGCCCCATGGCAGGGGATGGGGACACCATCACCACTCACCACTGCCACTGTTGTCAAATGAATTACCCAGTCCACAGTCTGGCCATGTGACTTGTACTCTCATAAAGACAGGAAAGTGGAGAGACTACAAAGAGCTCATAGGAGGAGGTAAGGAAGGACAACCTAGGCTATGAGAAAGCATTCAAGAAGTGCAATTTGGAAGGGTCTGCTCTTTAGAAGGGCACTTGTAAAATTTTGGAGCATTTCTCACACTGACTTGTTTTCCAGTGGCATGCTTCTCAGGTAAAGGATCCCATTATGTCTTCCTCCTAAGAGATGACACTGAAAAGCACAGACCACACATCAATTCATCAAGAGCAAATTGGTTTTCGCTTCATTTCACCTGGCATTAATGGCGTGGCAGGAGCCATGGCAAGGCTCATCCTTGATTTAAGAGATGGAAATCCAGGGACGCCTGGGTGGTTAAGTTGGTTAAGCTTCTGCCTTCGGCTCAGGTCATGATCCCAGGGTCCTGGGGTCAAGTCCCACATCAGGTTCCCTACTCAGTGAGGAATCTGCTTCTCCCTCTACCCCTCCCATCTGCTGGTGAACTCTCTCTCTCATTCTCTCTCAAATAAATAAATAAAATCTTTAAAAAAGAGAGAGAGATGGAAATCCAAGCCATTCAGTGTTAAGTATAATGTAAAATTCTGTAAACAAATGGAAGATTGAAATTTTGAACCGGGAATAGTCATAAATGAAAATATCAGTGTGACTTAAAGCATAAGGCAAACTATAGTTGTCCCTTGAACAACACAGGTCGCCTTGTGTGTGGATGTTTTCTTGCTTGTTTGTTTAAGTACGATCCACACCCAACACAGAGCCCAATGCAGGGCTTGAACTCACGACCCTGAGATCAAGACCAGAGTTGGACACTTAACCAATTGAGCCACCCAGGCGCCCCCAGATATTTTTTGATAGAGTGTGCAGTACTACAAATACATCTTCTCTTACGATTTCCTTAATATTTTCTTTACTTACTTTATTGTAAGAATATAGTATACAATACATATACCATACCGAATATGTTAATTGACTCTTATCAGTAAAGCTTCTAGTCAGCAGTAAGTCATTAGTGGGTAAGTTTTTGGGGGAGTCAAAAATATATGTGGGTTTTCAACTATGTACAGGGATGGGCACCCTTAACCCCCTTGTTCAAGCATCATCTGTGCTCCTTAGATACTGAGGTTGTGCTGAAACCAAAAACTAGTGACATTCTTAAAAGTCACCTGTGAGGGTATCATGGCACCCCAGATCAGAGCAGAAGTGTGAGCATAAGAGACAGAAGACAAGGACTGTTTGAAATGCTCCTGCAACAAACAAGCTATTTGGAACCTGTCTTCCCGTTGTTGACCCTCTCCGAAGCCAGACTGAGTGAGAACGTTTGTAGAGAGTGTTGGTGGGTACTTGCACCTCTGAAGACATCTGGAGTTAAGAACGGAGGGCTTCCTAGGACAGCAGAGGGAGTGAGTGGCCAGGTTCCTGGTCTAGGACAAACTACAACTCTCCGCACCTGGTTTTACCTGGAGGAAACCTTTGGTGACATCGTTCTGCCAATGAGTATAGAAGATGGTTTGACAAGCATGAGTCATGATTTCCTTAGCTTCAGAATGAGAGAGATGGAGATGGTCCCACCAGGGAGCCAGCACGAACGAGTCCATGGCGTGTTGCTCAATCTTTCCCGAGCACGCAAATCACCTGCGGGTCTCGTTAAAATGCAGACTCTGATTCAGCAGGTCTGGGGGCGGGGCTCCCAGGGATGTCATTTCTGCTGGTCCTTTGACGAACACTTGGAGAGGCCAAGTGCACCACCCGATGGAGTCTCCTATGGAGATTAGGGACACCTCAGGGAGGAGAGGCATTTCTCCCGATGCCCAAGGGCTCAGGAGGTCTTGCTGGCAGCAGTGGACACAGAATGGCATCTCGGTGCCCAGATGTGAGAGCAAAGACCTGCAGGGAATCTCCCACAAGAGGAAGGCAGCTGTTCTACCACCAGCCCAGAGCAGGAGCCAGCAGGCGTGTGAGAATGCCCCCGTGTCTCCTTCCATCTCCTACCCATCCTCACTGCACGAGCTCCCAGGCTGGCCAAGGACAGTTGACTGGGGGGACATGGGGAAAGGTGGGTGGCTGGTGGCTGAGTGGAGGGAGGTCCTGTGCTCATGGTTGGTGGAAGGTAAATTGCCCTAGGCGACGTCTGAACACACAAGGAAATAGAAAATAGATTTTAGGTATCTGTGCTAGGAGCTCCCTAGCTCACATAGCGCGACAGATCCTAGCTAACTGAACAAATGGTTTTCTCTTCCTCTGGGTTAGAAAGCAGGGCCACTTCCCATCTCGCCTTCCAGTTGAGTCATCACACAACTGAGTTGTGGTCAATGGAATATGAGCAGAAGTGACCTGAGCCTCTCTCGGGCAGGCTGCGACTCCCCCATGTCCAGCCCTCTGTGGTCCCCTCCACCCGCTGGCTGACCGAAGAGCCCTCCACAGGCCATGAGGAGGTTGGAGACCTGAGAGGGAAGAAGGACCCTTGGTCTCGGGATGACTTCTTGGGGTCCACATGTGTCAGACTGTGAGGTAACGGAGAAATCTAGAATAGTCTACTGTGTGGAACCACTAGCTTCTGTGGTGATTGGTTGAAACAGTTAGCCTACCTGAGAGCAAACATAGGTAGGGTTGGAGACTCACCAGGGCCAAACGCCAACTACCGGGAGTAGAACAGGGAGACGTAGCAACTTGTACCTTTAATGAGTTTTCCTTTGAGTCACTGTGGATAAACTTTTGGCTTGTGAATGCTCTTGGCACTAAGTCTCCTGTCTTTGTAGGGTTTGTTTTCATATGGGGCTGAAAGGCAACTGTTCCTGGAGATCAGTAATGAGACAGAGTCGCCTCAAATTCCCTCCTTCCCGACCCTTGACAGCCTCAGCAACTGAAGCAATTTCTACGTGGATTTCCCGTGGCATCTCTTCTCTTCGGCCAGGGAATTTTTCTTGCTTTTTAAAATATAGAATGTTATCTTTTTATAACAGCTTCTACACCCAAGGGAATGACAGCAGTTCACCAATTGCAAAGTTTTCTGGAGAACTATCTCCCCCACAACCCACACGCATGTACAACCGACTTACATAAAAAGATATCAGAAAGTTCCTTTTGTGATATGAAGATTGGTGATTTTATTCAACGGTAATGTTGATGAACCATAATAGGGACTCTGTTGGGTAGCACTGTTTCTCTTGTTACCACTCAAGACCCAGTTTGATTAAATTCAGTTGAACAGATTCCCAAAAATAGGTCCGGTAAAGAAAACCTTTCTTCAGAATGTGGCAGAATTCATACACTTTTCAGTCAATTGTTTGAGATCATGGACCTCAAGCCCCTTTGTTTGCTGAAATCTTAAAAGATCAAAACCTCAAATTGAATTTGGTTTTATTTCCTTTTTCTGTAGAGCTTTGATCTCTCCCTTGGGATTTATCCATGGTTTCATTCTCTTTCATTCCCTTTAGACTTTAGAAGCTAAGTGGTGACATCAGGAAGATGTCACGCACCTTGCTTTGAAGCCGCACGTGTTCCCCGGGGTTGTCGGGCAAGGCAAGCCAGCAGATACGCCGGCTATCTGCCCATGACTAATTCAAAGTGAAGCAAAGACACATTCGATGCATTCCTTTTGTGGAGCAACAATGGAAATGAATGCATAGATTTATTCACCTTTAATATTTTCTATGAGAAGACATCAAGCTCTTCTTCTGCCGTTGTAACAGTCGGGTAAACTATGTGCATCCAGATTACACTGTGCTGCTGTCAAAGCATACAAAATAGTTTAGGTATAAAGAGTTTTTTTTTGTTTTTTTTTTTAAATCTGAAAAGTGACGGGACAAATTAGAACAGGTAATAGGTATGTATTATAGGCAGCTAATAAGACTTAGCCTTTGAAAAACTCATCTTTAAAGTTTTACAAAGCATGCTGGATTTTAGAAAAACTTACTGGAAACACAATAATGGAGCTGCCCAGGGGTCTCCAGTACTTAGGGAAAGTGAAGGGACTACAAAGGTAATTCTTTGCCATCTGTAACTCAGCATGCTACAACCCCATGCTATATGCGTATCTTTGTAACTCACATGGCTAGAACATTGTAGTAGAATCTATTTGATAAAGTCATTGCTTATGAATAAGATGTAAAGGAAGTGGAATGGGGGGAGAGAATATATTTTTAGTTTTTTGAAAGCAGTGCTACTGTTTTGGGAAACCATGAGCATTGCAGAGAATTTACCATTGCACCATAAATAGAAATATAATTGCTTTCATCTGCATTACATGGCTTTTTTATGTGCAGCTAAAAACAATTTGAAAAATGTAATGAAATTACACTGAACTTTTACTCGGAACACAGTTGTTGTTTTTTTCCAGCTAATTTAATGTTTTTTTTTTTTTTTTAATTACCTGATGAGAATAAGCATAAAAATAAACCCTATTAACTTCTAGCTAAAGATATACATTTAAAAGTTTGAAAAAAAATTGGCAGTGCAGAGTGATAGCCAGGAGTGAAATGTGTCCCACTGTAGAATGTTATTATATAATAACCTTATGCCCTTTATCGTGACGGGAGCTGGGTTTGATGTCTCGCTGGAAATTGACAGCAATAGAATTTTGATAGAAATTTATCTGTCCTCCTAGACTGTGGAATTCATAACATACTTTTTGTCCAACTTATGTAATGTTTATATGGGATATTCATTTACAAATCTAAGATTTTAATTGGTTGTTGCTTTTATGGGGTAGATTTATGTAAGCATAATTCTACTAAATTAGGTACCACAATTTAAGAATAGTAATATATTTTTCCACTCTAGAAAATACACTTTAAATCATTTTAACCCACTATAAACATTTTGATAGTAGTTTTTAGAGACCACTCATAAAGCATTTTTTAAAAAAGCAATAAGGTTGGGCAGTGTTTGAACACGGGGTAATAATTCATACCAATTATATTGCTAAACATAAGGTCTCAGGCCCAATAATATATCATAATTCATACCTTATGGTCTGATAGCAATTAAAATACCATCATTAAGTATATTGCAAACATACATAATTGTTGAAATCTTGCTTACATGGAATAATATTCCGTGCTTTATTAAGCAGAATAGTACCTCTGTTCATTTTGTTGACAGTGTCGTAATCATTAGAGAACCATGCCGGGAGTACCTTTAATACATACACACAGAATCGGACTTTATCTCTTATTATTATGACTCTTAATATTGTTTCTATTGTCGTGGCTTTTCATGCTTTCCAGTCCGCTGCCTGTCCCGTCACATCGGAACAGGCACGACAACACGGTTCTAGTTAACACACGCCTGAATGTGGGCTAGAATACCCTCCAAGGGTTTGTTCTCTGCCTCTGCAAGGTCAACAAACATTAGATGGGACAAAGGGATTCCTAGACTCAGCCCATCTAAATTCTCCCAGATGCCCTTGATACCTCTAGCAGGTGACAGACAGGTCAGCCTACATCTACACACGCCCAAAACTGTGACCAGGTTAACAGAACAGGGGATGGTGTCATTCAGACCCACCCATGTTGGGGACAGCGCACTCCGCGTAAGCTCTCCAGGTAAGTGTTACCTCCCATTTTCACACAACACTGTATCCCCCAAGAGTCATTTAGTTTGAAGATTTTTAAAGATATATTTTGATGTCATGAGCAGAACATTTCTGCATATCAAGTTAATGTGACATGGGCTTTGGAACCATAAAGATGAGGGTTTATGATCTGATAGCCTACTTAAGGCTTTAATTCTAGGATGAGTATGTAGATGGTCATTCCCAGGGAGGTCTGTGTTAGGAACGATGTATGCAAAGCGCCCGCACGGTCAGAGCCAGTGTTCAGTGCGCAATGGAAACAAATTCTCAGAAGGTACAATGCTGGGACAGTTTGCTTTTCACCCTGGTCCAAATAAATACACTGTGTCTGTTGGAGGCGGGCGGAGATCAGTTCAGACTTATGGTCCACGATCATTAGGCAGCCACAGTGTGCAAGGCCAGCCATGTAGGAAGCCATGTAGGTCAAGGAAAGCCGGCTTCTTCCATTGCTGGTGGCTGGTGCGGAAGTCAGGCGTCGGGGAGAGGGCGGGGAGCGGCAGTGTGTGGCGTGAAGCGGGAGGTGACCCGGAAGGCCTCCCTGTCAGACGGCATCAGTAATGTTGTCGTTGACCCTGTATTTACTGTGCCTTTCCATGTTCACAGTTTTCATGCTTTAACAGCCCTCCCCATCGCCTACATATAATAGATATTGCCAACCACTCTGGAGCCCACACTCAAGCACCCTCTTCATGGGCGGGTCCCTCTTCAGCCAGTGACCCTGCCCCCATCCCACGGCCCGGGGCCAAGTACCAGACAACCAGGGACAGCTTCCCACCTGGAGCCCCTGAAATTATTCAAACTCACCAATTCTAGGCCTGCAAACCCTGCCCCCCCATCCTTCCCAAGCACATGGCAATCTAGGCTTGGGCCCCTGGGTTCCCTGGCCCGTTGCCCCCTGGCTGACCCAGACCTTCTTCTCTGGCACCTTAAGAAACTACCTTTTTAAGGGAAATCGTCTGTGGACCTGGCAGCCTTTTATTTCTAAATAACAAACACATTATTCGCAACACTGACATTTGCCTGCATGGCCGTTATACCTGAATATTCATAAAACCTTTATTTTAAAATAGACCCTTAGTGCCCAAAGCCTGCAGGGGGCTGCGAGCGCAGAGGAAGGCAGGCCGCGGGGACAGGATGGCTTCACTGGCCCTGCTCTTCGGCCAGCGACACAGCAACAACCCCAAATAAACACCACCGCCGAAGACTGAAGCTGCACCTTTTATTGGGACGTGGTACGAACACGGCGTTCCAAGCAGCGAGAAGGGCAGGCGGGGGTCGCCGCTGAAGGCATCCCGACCGCCGCAGAAGCACACGGATAAACGGGCGGTTCTGTTACGGGAGGGCTGAGGACTGGAGCAGGGAGCCAGTGGCACAGCTCCGAGGGGACGGCGACCCTGGGAGGCGGCGTCACCGCCCGGTGCAGCGGGTCCCCGCCAGCTCCTTTGGACGGGGCAGACCTCCGGGGTGACCCTGTCACGCGGCCAGCTGCGGCCCGGGAGCGCCCCCTGCTCCACTGAGCTCCCGCGGCCGAGGGTGACGCGGGGACAGGAGAAGTCCGGCAGGAGCTGGCCGTGCGCGTCCGCAGAGTCGCGGCCCCGGGGGGACGGGCCTCCCCAGGCGGCCCCGCGGAACCCCGGGACCCAGTCCGCGCGCACAGGCTTGATGCGGGCTAAAGCAATGACACGGTCTCGAGGGGGTTAGGTCCTTCAGGTTTAAAAAAGGTGCGGGAGGAGAGAAAATTGTAGACACGCGTTTTCACACTTGTGTTTGAAGGGAGCACCAACTGCGGAGAGTTAGAAAACGGGTCAGAACCCGGTCCATCACCATCAGGTTCGTAATGGCCAAACAACACAACCGACGAAGACACCAGGCGTCCGTCGCGGAGGGTATGCTGGGGGCGAGCGGCTGAGGGGCCAGGAGCATCGGGGACCCCGACCCCAGAGCCGGAGCGCGACCCTCGACGGCCCCGCCCGGTCCCGCTGGCGCTGCCCCGCGCTTGTCCAGCGCCTGCTCCACCGGGGGGCTGCGGGCCGAGAAACGGAGCGCGTACCCCGCACGGGCGAGAAGGAACACGCACTCGCGCACACGCACACACACACAGGCACACGGGCGCACACGCACATGCGCCGAGTCCCGCGGCCTCCGTCCGGGGTCCGGGCCACTCCGTGTAGACGCGTGCCAGGGGCCCCGGCCGGGAAGCGGCGGGCCCTTGAGCGCGCGGCCGCTCACAGCCCGGAGTCCCACAGCTCGGAGGGCAGCCGGCCGCAGGACGCGCCCTCGGGCTTCTTCACCAGCGTGGGCTTCTTGCAGGGAGGAGGGGGAGGCGCCCTGGGCTCCGGGGGGTGCAGGAGGCGCTGCCAGTCTTCCCGCCCCTCGCACAGCTTCCGCCTCCAGTCCAGGAGCTCCTGCAGGGCCGCGCTTTCGTTCTCGGAGAGCCGCAGCTGCTGGATGACCTGCGGGGGGAAGAGGGGAGACTTGGAGCCGCAGGTGCTGTGATGGCGAGAGGCAGCGGGAGGGCCACCCGGGGCTGCTCTCGCTGGCTTCCAAGCCTCCAGGCGCTGCTGCCTCGGGAAGCCGCCCCCTCCCCGGGGCTGGAAACTGCCAGGTGCAGGCGGCCCGCAGAGCAGAGCAGGGAGGACAGGAACACTGGCTGAGGAGAGAAACATGCAGGGAATTCCAGCAGCGGGCCCTTCGCCCTCTATTGCAGCACACCTTCTTAGAACATCCCCTTCCTCCCCCTCATCACAACCGAGAGGCTGTGTGTCATAGAGCTTTGTGGGTTTCTCGAGGTTCCCCCGATTCTAGGGCCCCCCCATCTAGGCAGTACTAGTCCACATCTGTTCAGGGAGCACGAGTCTACTCCTGACTACGAGGCATCAGCCCAGGGATGGGGCTGCTCGAGAGAGCCCATCCACAGTCAGTGTTAACGGGGAACGGCGCGGATACAGACACCGTCTCCAGGACCAACGTGAGGTCAAGGACAGCCTACCCGGCAGCAGGAAACGAGTTATAGGTCCTTGAAAACACTTGCAACCTCACCGGGGCCTCAGCACACGCTCTAGGTTGCAGCGGCAAATCAGAGCCGTGATCTGAACCAGCAGTGGGTGCTCGCTGTCCTTGGGCGCAGACAGACAGAACTTGATGGACCTTTGCAGGACAGCATCACAATGTGATTGCATGGGCTTCTTCCTGTCGCCTCCCTAGGACACGGTTGCTCTGGGCATCCTCAAGTGAGTGTGCAGACATCACAGCGGGGATACCGGGGAGAATTCAGAAGAAACTAGACGTCCCAGCCCACTTCCAAAGGCCCTCCTGCTTTGTGGTGGTGCAGCTCCCAGCCTCCCCAGCAAAACAAACGAGAGTGAATGAAAGCGGGCTAGAGCTGAAGACCAGCGTCCCTTTGCCACGCTCCCTTTCTCCTCTCCCTCCGTGGGACTGAGTGCAATCCGTGCGCCTCCTCTGCGATTGTGTTTTAGTGCCTCTACTGCCCCGTGTACACCTGGCGGTTACTATCAGCTGCCATCTCGTTCACTCTGTGGATTCCGAGCTCTTGTATATCCATAGTCCTTGGCCCACGTTCAGCACATAGAGCAATCTGCGGATAAGACTCTCATGGGATTTATTATGAGAGAGTATATAATTGATGGAAGAATATTTTTACCATCTGAACTGATTTTCCCCCCAGCTTCCTTGAGGTATTGTTTTTGTTAAGTAACCTAACTTTACGCTGATCTAATTAGAAACAAAACAGGAAAACTTCCCACCTGCATAGGGTTTTTAAGGTCATGTCAGGTTACGGCTCCCATTGTAAAGATGAAAAAAAAAAAAAAAAGACAAATTACCCAAATCATATATTTAGAGCATCAGATAGCTCTGAGAACCAGAGAAACTGAAATTCTGAATCTTTCTGAACAGATAATGACCAGCTGTTTTCTTTTTTTTCCCCTCTCCTGGGACATTTGCCAATTCTGAGTTCTGTAGGTCTAGAGAGCCCTTTCTAGAAGACAGAGAAACTGTACAACATGTTGCAGTTGTAAGAGACGAGAGACACAGATTGGGAATTTGCAGACCCTCAGATGATGACCGTTTTCCCCAAGAGATATTTGTTAAGTCCTCCAGCTGTATGTGTCAGTGGTGCTTTAGGCCAAAAGCTTACAAAAAACCAGAGTGAAATCCCCTGGGGTGTTTGAGGTGCTTCAGAAGAGGGTGGGATGGGGGAGAGAATAGCTTCAAGCGCCTGACTAGTCTTGTCTTGGAGACTTGCAGATTTTTGCACAGCCTGGAGAGGGGGCAAGACCTCTGAAATGCACAGCTGGAGCGCATCTGGGCTCTTCCAGAGCTAAGGAACAAAAACCCCACAGGCCAAAGCTCAGGTGGGTGCTGCCTGCGGGTGAGAGGCAGAGCAGAGGCTGCTTCTGCACCGCGGCTCAATCCGGGATTGGACTGAGGCCTCCCGCCCGTGCTTTTGCCCCCTAATGTGATGGTGGCATCTCTCCCTTGTCGTGCGCAGCCTCGGCAGCATCTACAGTTTGTTGACCCACGACGCTTACTGCGTGATCAGAAATGGCATGCGGAGAGATAAGGAAATTCACTAAAAATCAGAGCGTGAAGCAGATTCACCAGATGATCCTGATTTAGGGTTCGTCGATAGAGACTTTAAAATACCTGTGATGATGACATGCCTAAGAGAGAGGAAATGATGGGCAAACCGAAGACGCGGAACAGACACACATAAAAGGAATTCCAGAGGGAAGAGATACGCAAAGAATGTGACAGGGCAGTCCTCAAAGAGATAAGTTTCCTGAACTTCCAAAGGGCATCAATCCACACACCCAAGAGGCTCAGAGAAACCACACAAAAGGCAAACACACACAGGCCCCCCGCCAGCAGTGAGAAAGCACAAGGTAGATCCTCTTAAAACAAAGACAAAGGAAAAAGCTTTAAAATCTACAGGAAAGAGACACATTCCCTTCAGAGGGACAACAATGAGAGGGAAAGCTGACTTCTAAGCAGAAGACAGAAAATAATGAGTTAAAGTACTGGAAGAAACTAATTCAGCCTAAAACTCTACTCTCAATCAAAATAACCCTCAAAAGGTAAGATAGAGATACCTTTAGACAATAGAAGGGGAAAATTTGCCGCAGAAGTCTCTCATTTTTTTTAAGGAGAAGGAAAATGACCCCAGGTCAAAAAAATTGAAACTTAGGAGAGAATCAAGTTTTTAAATTTCTTAATTCTTAATTAAGTTTCTTAATTCATGGACACCAGAATTAAATCCAAGGGTAAAAAGAAGCTAGCTGTTGGGATACCTTATGGACCATAAATTATCTGTAGAACCGGAATGCACACCAAGGACGACCTGTGAAAGCCAGGAGGGGTTGCGGGGAGTTTCGAGGCGGTAGGCTTCTAGCAGCATTAGGAAAATGGTCAGGGTAACAAAAGTCCCTTAAGAGGCAGTAAGTAGAAAATGCACGCTTTCTTCTCTAGTCAAACTGTAGAACACGCAGGGAGAGAACATGTAATGACACGTGAAGTTACATACAGGAAATGTGAAATAATAAATATCCCATCAATCTAAAACAGAAGAAGGATACAGAAGTCCCATGAAAATGGAGGCAGCTCTAACAAGACAGAGTAAAGCATAAAAACTGGACCAGCAGCATGCACATCTCCGCCCAGCAGCTGGCCTTGCTTTTCCATGGCCGGATGCACAGACCGTGTTTCTGTTCATGCCGGGGCACCGGAGAGCCACACAGCTCTGTCCCCACGCCAGCCCCAGAGCACATCCATTCTGGGTCTCTTCTCAATCCCAGACTCTCTTCCGCAGCCCTTCATAATGACCAAAACCGTGCATGAGGTGGGCCTCCGCCACGCTGTTCCTAACAGGAACGCACTTCCAGATAGAGCCACTCTGCGGCTGCTGATCTGATGGCGGCTGGAGAGGAGGCTTTTGATGGAAAATGTCCCAAATCCCCTGAGCTACTGCTTCAATGTTTGGAGAAAAAAAAAAATGTTCTCTATCCTTTCAAAGCTTCTCAGTGTTTACTAAAAATATCTGAATTCCCAAGTACACTGTAAAAGGTGAGACTTATATACCCAATCCACTAGAAAGCATTTTCTTAATGAGGCTATTGATGTCTTGAATAATGTAGTAAGTAAAGAAGAACCCCATCTTCCAATCAACAACCAGGCGCTTTCCATGCTTCCTTGATAAGTAGAAACGTGACTGATGTTTGCAATAATCAACGAGTGCTCAGAATAAACCCTTCATTGAGAGATCCCATGGAACTTTATTGTCTATTATGGAGATTAATAGGTGTTGAGTAAAATCTAATAGGTACCTAAGGGTAGTTGCCAGAATGGTCTAAATGAGATGGTAACATACTAACATTATTGATTTTCCTTTAAAGAAAGAAAAATAAAGAATTTTCACAGGTTATTCCTTAAATGAGAGTTAAAATTTTGTGTAAGGATACATCATAGGTCACTACTTGCAACATAAAGAAGTTCAGAGGGGATTTTAAAATTATGATCTGAGAGACGATGATTAGATAAGAAGATAAGAACGGTGTGCCCCGAACGATGTTTAATCTGCTCTATTTGGATTTATTGAATTTATTAGATCATGAGGCACAAAAATCACATCTGTCAAAAGCCGTAAAAGGGCTTTAATATTTTAGAATAGCAAACAGTGGCAACTATGGATATTATTTAAACGATGGTCAAGTAACATACAAGCACTACAAAGTGTTCACAATGTTACCCAGCGCTCCCGCAAACATCACAATCAGTGTTTCTGCATTCTGTAAGTTACCTGACCTGTGGGAAATAACAAAAACCCTCACAGCTTCCTCTACCACTATTTCATGCTTCATGATAAATTACATATGATCATTAAGAAGGCAAGAATGACTTTGAAACAAAAATTTTGGTTTGGAAAATAGACTCGTGACTACTGACAACACACGTCTGGTCACCAGAGGGGGGGGTGGGGGGGGGGAAATAGGGGACCGGGACTTGACAGGATGAAAAAAATTTTTTTAAAATTAAGTTTTGGTATTGAAAGGGAACCATTTCTTTTCAGAAACAGAGGGAGTGATGCTGGGGGTCAAGGGTAGAGCTGGAAATGGGCGCCTTCTTACCCCCTCACCCCCTGCCCCATTTATCCTTATTTCTTCATTGGCTACAGGTGTCCTACTGGGATCTTGTAACTTGAAGCTTGTTTACCTTGCTTCAAAGATCTATCTCCACCCTGTGTCCCTGCAGATAGCTCGCCACTTAATTATTTTCTTTTTGGGCATGTTTTATATTACAGTGTTTGGACACAAAATCATCATCTTTCAGAACCAAAAAGCAAGTGTTAACGACTGGAGATGTAAACATTGTCCCCTACCTATGATCCCTTGGCTGTCCACGCTGTCCCATCTTTGTGCTCCATGAATGTGACAAATATCTTGCCTTTAAAGGAACTCCAAAGCAAGCAAAACACACAGCTGTCTTCACTTGTTGCACACAGCATAACAACGGGGAAGATGTCTTTTAAAAATCTCCCCTCTCCCGATCTACGTGGGAAACGGAGCTTATAGAGGAGGGTCTGGAGAAGCTCCACAGAGAAGGTTTGCTCTGAATGTTGAAAAAGGAGGCTGCCACCATTGGAAAAGGGGAAAGAAGAGGTGAGAAGAAGCGTTTCATAGGACTCGATGTACACAAGCCAAGAGGGACACGGGACTTCATCCTCTCCCAAAGCATCCCTGGCCCACGAGGGCCCCAGGGCTCGCTCGAGGAGACGCAGCATGGTCTAAAACCCAGTCCCTGGCAACTGGGGCGCGGGCCAGAATCCTGCATTTGCCAACAAGCCCGTCAGCTTCCTTATCTGTGAGGTGGGCTGGCAGGAACAGTCCACCTCAACAAAACGCAGGATGGTTTACAGGGGGAACGTGCGCGGGCCACTTAACAGCGCACCTTAAAGAAGCAACCAGTGCCCTATAAATGCAGGGTCTTACGGTTTTGTCATTGTTTGCTCTTGGACTTGAGAAAAACCCTAAACATTGCTGAATTATGATTATCCTGATGAGTCGAACAGATAACATTGCATGAGAACACTTCTCACAATTTGGGGCCCTCTGTAACATAACATAGTCTCTTCCTTATCAACAAGGAAATCTCACATATTGAGCAACCCACTGGATTTATTCTATACACATAAATATATATGCACACACATAAATATATATTTATATATTATTAAATATATATTTAATAAAATAATATATATTATTTAATCATAAAATAAAATACATTTATATGTCATTAAATATAAATATATTCTTTTATATTATATATAATAATAATATAATAATATATTATTTTGTATTATATATATTTTTATATATATAAATTTAAAACTAAAGAGAGTTATACGCGAAGATATGAAAGGTCCAGAGTTTCTCCGAATTTCAGGAGTAAGATAAACAGATTTTAGTGAATAGTAAATAGCTATTTGTATATGTTATTTTTGGGGTCCTCGCATTCTTGGATAATTTAGTATTTAGTGCGTTTTTCTTTACAAAATAGTTTTTCAAAAGCACTATAATCATTAAGCTAGTGCTCAGCAAGACTTTACTCTCCGACTTCGTATTTTATTTATAAGCGGACGACACAGGGAATATTGCTGATATCGCTGCAGATCAATGAGGAAACAGTGGATGGTTTCATATGCAAATGAGGCATCCTCCTCTGAGAAAGAGCTGAGCCGGACCGCAGCCTGGGCGAGGTGGGCAGTTGCCCCGCAGTTCAAGCCGAGAGAAGCGGCAGAAGCTTGAGGTCCCCAAGGGCTCAGGGTGGTAGACACGGACCCACGTTCATGGCATCTGCGTCCGACCACCTTCACTTTGTCATCCGTCATTTCATTTCAGCTGAACAAAATCACACCTAGCACGAACGTTGTAAACGTCAATTTTTTGCTTCTGTCGGTTTTTGTCGTGTTGAGTTTGTAAGTTTGCTTTGGTTTTACAGCTGTAATGACAGGTGAACGACTGCAGAGATCTAATGGAACCGTGTGTGTCTTACTATTATAATAACTTAAGAAACGTTCAGGGTTAAGGGGAATCTTGCTTCTATTTAAAAAGGGTCAAAAAATAAAATAAAATAAAAAGGGTCACATAGGGGCGGCTGGGTGGCTCAGTCAGTTAAGCGTCTGCCTTCTGCTAATTCATGGTCCAGGACCCTGGGAACGGCCCCCATGTTGGGGCTCCCTGCTCAGCGGGGAGTCTGCTTCTCTCTGACCCTCTGCTCTCTCACTCAACTGAATAAATAATATCTTTAAAATAAAATTTAAAAGAGGCCACATAAGATACGTAAGTAGGAAAATGTGGATCCATGTGGGTAGAAGTCTCTGGAGGTAGAATGTGTTTCTTGCTCAGACCAGGGGTGTCCCTTCGAGTCCAAAGTGAGTAAATTAATCTCTACCCAGCACCGGGTGTCCAGGGCCCTTGGAGAGCTGAAACAGAGGTCGTGTACGAATGCCCAGCGACATGCTTGGGACAAGGGGAAAGTTGATCAGAGTCGTCAGCGAGAAAGAACTCACTGTTGAAAATTTAAGCCAGCAGGCCTTGATTTGGGCCGCCAGAACTGCAGCTTGGGAGAAGGGTTCAGGCAGAAACCTGACTCCCATGCTCCGAGGAGACAGGACAGAGTAATAACGGTGAAGGTCACGAGTGCCGTTCTCAGTTAGGTCCTCCATTTACAACAGGGATTAAGACTGGCTTAACTGGGGTTGGTTGGGTTCATTGACACGTTAGGGTTATAGAAACTTTTGGAAGCTGGTTTCTCTTGAAGTGAAAAAAGGAAAGGACCTGTCCTGGGGTCCTGATGAGGAAGGACTCAGGTGCGGGCAGAGGGTGTGCAGCAGGCGACAAGTCTGGGTTCCTCCCGGGAGGACGTGCATAAATTCCTCCTCCCTGATGGCCTCCGGAGGCTATTTTAAAAAACTCTTTTAACTGGGTTTGCTTGCTGTGTATTGAAATCTCCTCTTACACAGTATATTAGATTTCTGGTTTCATTTTTCAAAAAGTAAATTTAGGGGCCCTGGGCACCTTACCGCCATCCAGGACAGGGAAGGAAAGGGAGAGAGATCCTTCAAGAAAGGCCAGACGGACCCTGAGTATGTTCTTACACTTGGGAGGCAATTCTCCTGTCACGGATTCAGATACGGTCCTTGCAAACACCATAAAACCCTGGGAACTCACTCAAAATGTTCTGTTGCCCTGAAATCACATCAGGTGTGGGTGGTCCCACGCCCATTAGTTACTCTGAGTTCACACATGTCTTGATGGCTTTGAATGGCTAGTGAGCGGCCCCCAGAAAGACAGCGGGACCGCCACCCCAGCCTTCCAGGTGACCGACGCATGCAATGCGTCTGACACTCAAGTTTATCCCATGCAGTGGCCCAAACGTCTGTGTCCCCCCAAATTTGCATGTCGGAATCCTCACCCCCCGTGTGGTGTTGTTTGTGGTTGGAGCCTGAGGGAGGCAATTAAGTCACGAGGATGGACCCCCATGAATGGGATCCGTGGTTTTATTAAAGCTCTCGCAAAGCTGCCTCACACTTTCCACCTGGTAGGACACGGAGAGACATTTGTAAACCTGAAGGGCCCCTTCCCCGACCATGCCGGCACCCCGATCTTGGACTTGTAGCCTCCAGAACCCCGAGAAAGACATATCTGTCGTTGATAAGCCACGCCGTCTGCGGCATTTCTTACAGAAGCCCAGACAGACTAAGACGTCCCATGCCCAGAATTATTATTTTTGGATGGCATGGGGGGAAAATGATACTATTGTATAACAGGTACAAACCCCAGGCTTCTAGAAAAGGGTGCAGACCATCTGTCAGCTTCAATGCCTTTGAAACCAATATCAGTGGAGAATCTAATAATATACCTGGAAATTATTCTGTGATTTTTATTTTTAAATTTGACATTCGAAACAAGTATGAAAGCTTCAAAGCTTAGGAGCCACTTGGTGATTTGGTATGGGAGAGCAGAAAGTCACAGTCCCCTGGGAGCTGGGACAACCAGACCCCTCAAAGGAGTTGACAGGCGGGAGGCCCTGCTCAGCCCCTCGAGGGCAGGCAGCGTCCCTGGAGTGCCCCCTATGTGTGCTGCACCGGGGGAGGGCACAGAGCACCTACAGAGCCGTCTACAGCCTCCTGTCAGCTCAGACCCTGCAAGCCACAGCCTCGTGTCCTCCCCTCTGTTCTCAAGCAAAGATCACAGAAGGGGAAGCCACGCCATCCACACTTAATAAACAGGTGCCTCCGATCACCCTGATTCAAGCTCCCAGCAGGTGTAAGCAGGCATGTCAATGACCACGGTCCAGACACGTCCCCGTGGGCTGGAGTACCCATCCCCCAACAACATCCCCTCCTTTTAGCGGGGTCTTAACAAGAAGACTTCATCGACGCGGTAATCCCGAGAAAATAGGGCCACTTACAAACACTGGCTATTACCTCCTGGACAACTCACTGTGGGTTTTCTTCCTTTCGTTCTTTCTTTTTTTAAAGGGTTTTGTTTGAGAAAATCTTGCTGTTTTGATACTTAGAAGTTCAAGACCTGAATCTTAGTGTCCATTTCCCCACCTGGACTTGGAAAGTTATTTTGTGCCTTCTCATGTCCAGAGGTATAGGCGGACATGAAGACAAGAATCTGATAAAGGAACGTAAAAACTGAGCTCCTGAAAGTTCTACATCTCAAGGGGGACACTTCTCATTAGTTTGCTCACTTTCCGGGTCAAAATCCACGGAATCTTTCACAACCTGGAGGGAAACCCAATGTGATGTGAAGGCTTCATGAGGTTATTATATGTCTTATTAATTTTCAATAGTTTTCTATGGTGTCATTAATAGAGTTCTATGAGATGAACTAATTAAAAAATGAGGTATAAATTTCTTTACTTCCTGTGGATATGCATTTCTGTGAATAATATTAATACATGTAAATTAATAATTTGCTGCTGATTTTTTACCCTAAGTCTTTCCCTTCCCGGATAAAAATAGACTTTGTTAAATAATTCATATGTAAAATCATGTTGCTGTTCATTTGTCACAGAGTTGATTTTTCTATTGACTAATCACCCAAAGGTGAAAAGAGGCATTTACTGACATTTATGGAAATTAAAAGAAGGAATCTTCTTGGCTGACTGAATGGTGAACATTAGTGTTTCAAATGCAAATCCCATTTCTACTTGATGCTAACAAGATGTTGGAGGGAAAAAAAAAAAAACGTTAAAAAGTGAAATCCGAAAATCACAGTTTGTAAAGCCAAAGTCTGTCTCAATAGATCCTAGAGAAGTGGCATAGAGTAACATGTGATTCAAAAAAATCTTTGATTAAAGTGTTGTATATTTTCATACTTCTAAAAAATCTTAAGAAAATGATCTGAATGTGAAAGCAGAATTTCTGGTTTAGGCAAAGAGAGCTGATCCTTTTTAATTTGGAAATAGCTATTTATACAGAGACTCAATGAAGTTCATCTTATTATTTTGTTTCTCTTGTTGCCATTTTGTTTCCTTCATCACCAAAAGGTTCGATAAAGGGAAAAATATCGCTTCAAAGGCACTTTACAAATCCTCTCGTAAGCAAGAGTAGCTACCTCTGAATAGCAGGCAGTGAGGAGGGGGAGAAAGGATTTTAGCTTTTCACCTTGTCTGTACACTTTGATTTCTTAAAAAAGATAGTAACCGTTCTTAAGTTTCGTAAGTAATATTATATTGGAATGCATTTAATATCATTTAAAGGGACATTTATTTGCATTTTGTGGCTGATTTTAGGTTAATAGCTTTGAATAAAAATGGACTCTGATGAGTGAATGTATATTTCTTCCTATTAATGGAAAGTTATAAAATAGAAATTTATGATTGTATTATACATCATGCAATGTAATTAATTTGTGGCACTCTGGGTTATGGATTTTGTATGAGTTCTGGTCTTTTACCTCAATTCACTTAAGAAAACATGACAGTATCAGTAAAAGTGACTAGAGTATAACAAAATTGATAACATATATGTAGGGTATGTTTATAATAATGACGTATTATAGTAATGGAGGTCAAATCCATGGAATATATAGAAAAACATAAATCTACTATATTGGAAATACAGAAAGTAATAGCATTATGATTACTTCTAAAACATTTTTCTCGGGATTTTATAGGGGACTCAGTGCAAACAGCAGGAGGTATTATTGAGGACAATTAATCTACTAGATTTTCTGTCTCCAAAGAAAAGATCTATTCGCATAATCTGTGTGTTTGAAAATCTTCAATGCGACCCCTTTGCCTGGTCTAAGCAAGCAAGCCTACACACTTCAGGAGGTTATAGAAAGTCCTGTATCTTCTGGCCACGCTGATTAGTCCAATGTCCTTACCGTACGTCCTCACAGTCTCTCTGTCCGTCCCACCAGACAGAGCCACACCTAGAATTCTAGAATTCGCTTTCTTTCTGCGGCAGTCCTGGTCCGTATGCTCACACACAGAGTGCTCTGAGGTCTCTGAGGGCCTATTTCTAACCTCATCTTCATGATACTGTTTTATATTCTTCAAGCATTTTCACACGTTACTATTCTAGTACTTTCTCATAATCATGTGAAGCAATAAGCAGGCTTTGTAGTATTAGCCTCATTTCACAGGTGCTGAAATTCATCTTTAAAGCCCAAGCTCACTTGGCTAGTAAGTGGTGTAGTCAGAACACAAATTCGAGTACACCAAGTTCAGTCAACCTTCCAGGGTACTAGTCAATGACTTTGGCCTCCAAGAAGCCTTCCTGGTGCGCCGATCAGGGAATGCGTGTTCCTTCCGTGACTGTAGAGTGGAAGGCCCTGTGACGCTTTCTACAGGACTGCGAGCCACACAGTATGACCTGCTTCCTCGAAGGGCTGCCATGCAAATCGAGCAACAAAACATAAAAACAGGAAGAGTTAGATGAACAGAGACGCTTAAACGTCACAGAACCACAAGCATGTCATGAGGGAATGCGGCATTAACCGACTAACACAGTGTCTGCATAATTATTGTCATTGGAGTACTGAGGAGACACGACTCATTTCAAAGTGATATATTGGCCAAGAAATTCGTACTGGGATGGGGCATTTGATTTGGAGTGAAATGGTGCGTGGGATACAAAAAGAGGGAAGGCCATTTGGGTTGAGTTCTAAAGGGAATGGTGTTCATGGTAGTAAAGTATTCCACAGCTTTGGAGGACAGAGAGGTCGCAGAGGAGCCCTTTCCCCACTCATTCAACGGGCCGGGACCCGCACTGCTGTGAAGGACACAGATTATCTGTTAATTTATTAATGTCTCATCATATTTTTTTTTCTGGGAACAACCACAATCTGTATGTTGTGGCATTAGATATAATGAAATAAGAAAGAGAGAAAAAAAAAAAAAACACCCTAAGAAACTAGATGTTAATAAAATAATCTAATCCAAGGAGATTTTTAAAAAAACAGCTCTAATTAGGAGAGGGACACAGTTTAGCAATTCCCTTGGCTGTGGAAGTTACAGCACTGGGGAGGGAATATTCTCTGTCCTCAACCTTGACTTTTCCCTCCAAAATTTAGTTACCCGTTGCCCGCATCAAAGTGAGAACTGGAGGCAAGAAAGGCGCTCCTTTACAATCATTAATGCAGCAAGAAGTTCCTAAAAGTGTGAAAACATTTCTCAGGGTGTCCAACTTGATATAGGGGATTAATTTTGTCCTTGAGGAAAATGAAGTCTATCGGTTTTGAGGAATTTCTGATAGACCACTTGTTAAGACTTAAAAGCTTTGGTTCTATATATATTTAATTTCCCTTGTGCTGAAATTGTGAACAGTTAATTATAGTGAAAAGATTTATTTTATACAAAATAAAAGAAGGATTTATTTTCTGACCTAGTAGACCTCAAAGATAGGATTCTTTTCTGATGAATCAAATACTATTGTATTTATATTATTTATAATTATTTATAATTAATACATTCATAATGTATCTATATATAGATACTTATATTATATATGATATTATATAAAGGTATATAAATTATATAATGATTATTATAATTATTAATAATTTAAATATATTTATATAAATATATGTGATTGTGTATTTTTTTTATTTTTTAAATTTTTTTGAAGAACTTTTTTTTTTAAGATTTTTTATTTATTTGTCAGAGAGAGAGAGAGAGAAAGCAAGCACAGGCAGACAGAGTGGCAGGCAGAGTCAGAAGGAGAAGCAGGCTCCCTGCTGAGCAAGGAGCCCGATGTGGGACTCGATCCCAGGATGCTGGGATCATGACCTGAGCTGAAGGCAGCTGCTTAACCAACTGAGCCACCCAGGCGTCCCATGTAATTGTATATTTATATTGTATATACAATTATATATAAATATACAATTTATAAATATACATATTATACAATTATATATATAAATACACAATTATATATATTTATATATATAGATACACACCACTGATCACTACTTTGTACTACTTTGTATTACAATGTCTAATAAGTGATATTCTAATGATGGTATCATTAGCAGGCACGATTTTTGATCTCTTAAATAATTTTTACTACAAAACGGAAGTTAAACTTAGATAACGAAGTACTGAGAGCAGTCATGCTTCGCCGCACACGTGCAACACTAAACTAAGTAAATGAGAGGCTACTAGTTAGCTCCACCATGGGCAGACCATAAGCAGCACTGGCCCGTGAGGAAAGAAGTACGTCGTTGGGATGAAGGATGAAACGGGTGTTTCTGGTCAGGGGTGGCCTTCCGTGTTGTCCTGAGTGTGCTTTGCTCCTTCTGGGATCTTGTACCGAGCTTTTAGATGGGGAAGGACATGGAGCACTAGGCAAAGGGGGGTTTGTATGGGCCAAGCTTGGAAGTGGATCAGCTCACTACGGTTCGCGCTCCCCTGAGTTGGTGTCCATGACAGGTCTGCTCTGCACCATGAGGGAATCTGGGAAACTCGGGCAGCTCTGTGTCTCAGGAGAAATGGGTCTGATGGGCACAGTGGCAGTCACTCTGACTCTGAGGTCCATTACAGTGTCTTTGAGACATAGTCATGGCAAATCCCGCAGGTACAAATGCTAGACAACGTAGGCAAAGGGAAAACATAGCAGGATGGGTTGGGAAGGAGAAGAGACAAGGTTTTGCCAAAGTAGGCAACACATGAGAGCAAATCTTTTTAATCAAGAGTTCTTTCCAAAAATAGATAATAAAAGTCACCTGGACGTGCATAAAGTTAATTTAAATCCACTTGGGATTCAGAAATCCAGGCTTTGATGTCATTGAGCTCATGAAATGTCTTCCCGATACCACAGCTCAGCTTGTTCTAGAGCCTATTTCTGACGGAGTCAGGAATACAAAATGACAGTTTCAAATAATAATGTAATCAGAGAGATAAAAGAATCCTGTCTTCGAGGTCGACTAAGGTCAGAAAATAAACCCCTCTTTTATTTTGAATAAAATAAATCTTTTCACCCTAATTAACCGCTCACAATTTCAGCACAAGGCAAAAGTATCCATTCCTTCCAGAATTGTGCATTCACACATGTCGCGTCAGTGTCCAGAGCTCCACAGCTAACTAGGCAGGGAATATGCAGCCTGGCTTCCTGGGGGCCTCGCTCCCAGTTCCCTTATCTGGAGCAAAATTAGAGCTCTGTTCATCTATATTTCCACTCACAGAAAAGGCAAACAATTACCTTCACTTATATTCTGAGCAGACCAGAATTTCCAAACCTGGTAAATGGTTTCGTAAAAAGACAGAACTGTACATTCATAATTCGTATTTTACATTTAGCCTCCCGCTATCATTTATAATGTAAAAGCCTCCCTTTTCTAGGATTAACGCTTAGAATGAATGTTAACTACAACTTCTCTTCATCTAAACATCTAGTAATTCATGGAGTTGGTGCTCCATTGGCCACACTGGCCACCTTGCAACGCAGGTGTGCAGCTGTCTCAGGGTCTTCACTGTTCCCCCAACTGAGGCATTCTCCCTGACATCAGCATGGCTCATTCCCTGACTTCCTTCCTCTGTCTTTGCTCAATGAAGCTTCTGCTGACCCTCTTTCTTAAAGTCGCTACTCAACCCAATCTCCCTCTACATCCACTCTGGTCACTCCCAGGTCTGCCTATCCTGATTACTTTTCTAATGTATTTTATTTCCTTTTAGTATATTATGCACTATTTAAATATTTTTTATTGTTTGCTTTTCAAAGTTAGAATTTAAGTCCCATGAGGGCAAGGATGTTGGTTTTGTAGACCAAGGTGCCTAGATCTGTGCCTGGCACAAGTTGGTCCACACGGAATATTTGTTGAATGAATGAATGAATGAACCTCTGAAAATTCAATTCTGTGCAATTCAGTTTCTTAGAATTCAAAATATTGTGCTATTAATGCTTTAAGTTGTTTTATATAATTGTATGGAGTTGTAGACATTAAAAGTGTACTGTTTTATATATAAAACATATAAAAGCCCACTGTTTTTTTTTTCTTTTACAGGCAATATAAGGGATGTTCAGAGTCTCTCTTGTTGTATGTGACTTTCACAAATCATGCCAACTTTAGAACATAATCACCAAATAAAATGTGACTTTAATATCCTCCAACCAGTAATGCAACTGCCTATGATTTTGTTTGCCGAGTTTATTGGTACATTTTTAACATGAGACGGAGTTTAAATATTTGAACAAATTTAGGAAATATCCTACCAGTTTGCTTCTCTTAATTCATCTGAAGCCACTACCAGATGACAATTACACAGAGTTGGCAATTTATTGAGTGCTTGTGTTTGGAATGCAAAACTGATTATGATGCATTCAATGCATTCTCTGTATGCTCAAAAGTCTGCAGGGTATACACACATGCACGTAATTATAATACAGAAAAATGGTTATATAAAAGGATATATGAATTCTAGAATTACAGAAACCAATTTATAGAGGCAAATAACTACTTTGATGAGAAGGGATGCTCAAGGAAAGCCAACAAGAAGAAAGTAACATTAAAGAAAAACCTAGAAGGTTACAGATAAATGCAGAGAATAGTCCATTTCAGGCAATGTTCTCAGCATTGGAGGTTAGTTGGAAGTATGGTCCTATGTTATAAAAGGCATGGGGCAATTGTTATTGGAGCAGAGAAATGTCAAACTGTATTGTAAATTTACACTATTCTCACAAATAAAGTACAGGTAGTATGAACTCCTAAATGTAAAAAACAAAAACAAAAACAAACCCTCAACAAACAAAAAACCCCAAACCCTAAACTTTGAAATATAGAGAGATAGATTTTTATGACAGCAAGGTAAGAGAGATTTTTTCTTTGACTTTTTGAAAAGAAAGTTTTTTTTTTTAAAACAGTACAAAAAAGCATAACCTATAAAGATGAGGGTTAATTTGACTACATTAACATTATAAATTTCTGTGGGATAAATACATCAGCTGGGCCACAGTGAAGTTAACTCCACAGCAGCCCATCACTCTCAGTAATTATGACTAAACTTTGGACAAAATGCACATCTATCTGAGGACCAGAAAGGTAAACAAAAACATGTGAATTGTGGGGGGAATCAGAACTTGGAGAATAAAGGCAGAAGAAAAAGACACTCAGATTAAGGAAAACTAGGAGCATTCTTCGATCAGCTGTGAATGACCTGCTCAAGGAAACAGTAGAAGGAAACTCAGAACTTTAGGAGTGAAGGAGAGCTGCAGAAATGGTAAGTACTGGGATAATAAAAAGGAGATTTTTCTCCCCTGAAGTTTTCTCATGCATGCATAACATTTCAAGGCAAAAGTGACAGCATTGCCTGGGAGGAGATATTCAATGTATGTGGGTGTACTGTATGGGACAACTATAAAATAGATGTAACATATGGCACAACTATAAAGAATGTAGATGTAACACATTTGCGACTGTAGATGCAATGTGTGTGGTGACTATAAAGTAAAGGTCAGTAAAGGAACAATATATGGTTGGCTGCAAATAGACTGAAAGTTAGGTGTGTATACATTACAACTGCTAATCCGCTATGAAAAAAATACATACGAAGAAACACCGTTGAACTACCGAAAGAGAAATTAAAACAGAGTCCTAAAAAAATACTCAAATAATCCCAAAGAAAGCACCATTGGGAAATAGATGAACAAAAATGGTGGAGAAAAAGAGCATGAGAGAAAACGGACAGACCTAAAGCCTATCACATTAATAATTACACTAAATGTAAATGGTCAGAACACACCAACTAAAATACAAAGACCATCAGACTGGATAAAAATAAACATGATTCATCCATTTTTTTTCTATAAAAATCATGAGTTAAACATGGAGACATAATTAGGTTAAAAGTAAAGAGACAGATTTTCTTTGGGAGGAGGAGGGAATGAAAACACTCTAAAATAAGATTGTGGTAAGAGCTGCACAACCCTGAGGACATACTAAGGAATCCTGAATTGTATTATTTTAAAGGTGTGGATTGTATGCTATGTGAATTATATCTTAATAAAGTTGTCTAAAAAAATTAAAGGGATGGAAAAAACACACCAACAGAATGATGAAGTGGCTATATTAACTTCAGATAAAGTAGACCTCCGAAGAAGGAATATCAGCAGAGAGAAAAAAGAAAAAAAGGCATAATGGTAAATAAATATAGTCATCAAGAAGACGTAGTAATCTTAATGGATCACACATCTAACAACAGAACTTACAAAGATGTGAGGTAAAAACTGTGAAACTGGAAGTAAGAGGAGACAAAATCTCAATTATATCTGGAGACTTGGATGCTGTTCTTTCAGAATTCAATAAAAGAAGTGGACAGAAAATCAGCCAAGATAGAGAAGCACTCAATAACACTGTCAGGCAACCTGACCCAATAGACATTTCCAGATCACTATCTGACAATAGCAGACTACACCTTCTTCTCAAGTGCACGTGGAAATCCCACAAAGATATCCTGAGCCATAAAGTAATTCCTGATAAATTGGAGAGAACTGAAATTATACAAAGCATATTATCAGATCATAATGCAATTAAACCAGAAATAAAAAGCAAAACGATATCTGGAATGCCCCTGAATATGTGGAAGGTAAAAACAGTAGTCAAAGAGGAAGTCCTACAGGAAAGCAGAAAACATTTTGAATTGATAGAAAATAAAAGCAAAACGTATCAGAATGTTCCAAATGCAGGTAATACAGTGAGAGGTGGAAATTTATTGCATTAAATACTATTAGGCAAAAAGGAAGGCATCAAATCAATGATCTAAGCTTGCTATTTAAGAAACTTAGAAATAGAACAAATAAACCCAGAGCAAGCAGCAAGCAAAAGGAAGAAAATACTAAAGAGCACAGAAACCAATGAAACAGAAAAATAATAAGAGTATCTCAATACAATCAAAAGTTATTTTTAAAAGATCAATAGAGTTGACAAACTTGTGGTTGGACTAAGAAGAAAACACTATAAGCCAAGTGTTAGCCATACCTGCAACTGACAAGGAATATCATCCAGGATATGTAAAGAGTTCCTGCAAATCATCAAGAAACCCACGCAAACCAGTTCAGAAATAAGAAAAGGATGTCTCCAGACTACCAGGTCTGACCTGGTATGGTCAGAACATATGAAAACACTGCACAGCAACCAGGGAAATGCAAAACAAAACCATAATAAGATCTGTTTTACAGTTAATCACATTGGTTAAAAAAAAAAGATTCATTAAACCAAGAGATTACTAAAACAGAAATGTGAAATATTCCCTTTTAGAGCTGTATAACTCAGTACAACAGTTTTGGAGAATAATTAGCAGAAACTTCCATGTTGAAAATGTGTATCTCCTGAAATGCAGCAGAAAACTTTGGATATTTGTCCCTACTGACGAGTTAGAGGCATACTCCATGATTTTCACTGTAGCATTGTTTCTAACAGTCATCATTTGGAAACTTGGCTTTGATCAAGTTTTCACTCCCCTTGGTCAAACTGCAGATCTGTTTTTCTTAAGAAATGTCATGAATATATATATATGTGAAACCTGATTCTGAGAAAAGTTGAGAGTGGAAGAGGCATGTTTACACCTAAAAAGTGAGTAATACAACCTTTGTTTGAAGGTGTTGCAAGAGAGCTTCTGGAGACACCAGTAAGAATCCGTGCTAATGACCTGATTAGATTCCTGTGGTAAATGTTTGGGTGGGAAAGTCCGTGCTGCCATATTGTCCCTGGGCACTCAGCGACATTTCCCAGCATCTCCCAAGGAGTCCGCTGGACTGGGTTTCTCAGGACCCTGAGCGATACCTCTGACCACCTTGTGAAAATCTGGAGGAAGACGATGGGGCTGCCAGGGACACAGTTATTCTCTGGGGCCTGGGGTGGTAGCAGGGTGAGGCCTGCCCTGTCCTGCCCTTCCCCAGGCGGTGGTGCATTCCTTTGGCCTCGTCTCTTGCAATAGACTTGCTCCCTGCTGAGTCCGCGGAGGGAACTTGAAGGCAAGGAGAGTGTGTCCACTGTCACCTTCCTTCCTCTTGCCTCCCCGGGACACCCCACCTTCAGGCCCTTCCATTTAACCCGGAGCTAACCCAGAATAAAACAGCAAAGGAAAGCAACTTGTGTCAAAGTGGGGGACAAACACCTCGACCAGTAGAACAGCAAGACAACCTGTGGGGTGATCTGCTCAGAGGGATACACCATTTTAAAAGCAGGCCAAGCAATTTATGGCGACATCCCTATCAGTAAAGGTGCAAACAGGCTTGGAGGGCTGTTCACTAACTTCAGGACAGGGGTGGCGGATTAGGAACTGGGTCATAGAGTTCCTGAAAACTCATGGTCCCTAAAATATCTGATGCCAGAGCAAATATGGGGAAATATTCAGATTTACCGAAGTTGGGTGTTTTACTCTCGCTGTGCTTCGTTCCCCAAAGTTTATGGTATTCAGCCACAAAATATTCTGAAAACCACATACTTGTCCCATTTTGACCAAATCCCAGATGAGTGTGGGTTGGGGGAGGGGCTGCCCCGTGTCATCTCCCGCATATTTTAGATAGCATCTACTATGTTAGAATAAGAACTGAGGTTCAGAATACTGACTCAGTGGGGGGGGGGGGCGGGGAAGACCAAGATAAAATGGCAAACATGGTTTTTAAGCACTTGTTATACTGTAGGGCAGGCTTGTCAGGTTATATAGATTTTCTTGAATCAATCTGAAAACTACTCGCTACTTTCTCTAGCCCCAAGTTCAATAACAGTTACGGGGCTCATACTCTGTGCTTGGCTTCTCTTTTCCTTTCTTTAATTTTCAAAATGAAACTTACTTAATGAACTGAACACAGAAGTTCTTGAGTTAAACGGAGTTTGCCCTTAACCACATCCTCGCCGTACCCTCACCGTCTCCCGGGTGCGCTCGTGTGGGCTCGTGGCAGCTTCCCCGCCCGGAAGGTGAGCGAGCCGACCTAGCACAAGACCTTTCCACTTCTCATTCTCCTAATATTTCTTAAAATTGAACGATCTCTTCATTGGTGATAGTCAACATGTTCCTTAGAAAAACACTGTGCATTTGAATACATTTTGGATCTATGTATGGTGCAATCTTATGAGGGAAAGATACAAAATATAAGACCTGGTTTTGTTTTTTTATTTTCCAAGTTTCTACGCATCTAGCTAGGATCACGCTCTTTTCTGTTGAAAATGCTGCCGTTCAACTCATACCATCAAATTAATTTACTGCCTTCATTTCTCGCACGTAATATGGAAGTCACGAGGGGTGCATACTGATTCCCCCAAACCTCTGCTGCCTGGAAGGGCTTTCTGTCCATGCTAGATCGGCTTCTGTTCGTAGCTTACAATGAAATGCATACATGTTTCCTTTTGAAGTGCTTATCTAGTTTCTAATTCCTACCCTGTGCTTTAGAATGATCCCTTAATGACTGAACTAAATGTGTCTACGTTTGGTTATTTTTCCTAGCACACTGTTTCTTTTCCCTGCCAGGACACATTTCAGGCAGTCCACGTGACAGATACAATGGATACGCCAGCCAGGAAGGCGCTGGCTTGATTTAGAGCCCCGCAACATTTCATTTTGCTGATATGTGACGTTACCGAAGGGTTTCTTGGATAGTTCTGTAAAACAAAACGCATAACAATTTGTCTCTTGATTGCGGATCAATTGTGCATTGATTATGGTACGGCTTTCTTCGGTGGCTGTGTCGGGAGGGGGCTGCCTATTTGTTAAGCTCTTGGGGGCTAGACTGCCGCTGTTTTATCAGAGAGCCTCTGTGGTTTCTGACAAGGAGTATTTGGATATGGCAGATATTAATAATAAGTTCTTATGCTCTTTAAAAAATTGTAACACAAAGTTCGGTAAGGAATACCATACATGTCCCCAATGAAAATCAAAGGTCCCAAACCACGCAGTATCGCGGCAGAGAACAAACACCCGAGAGGAGTAAAGCGACGCGAAGTGCCAGTTGGAAAAGCAAAAAGGCGGACGTAAAGACGAATAATGGGTGCGTGCTGGGCACGAATAACGGGTGCGCTGTGAATCGTGTAAGACTGATGAATCACACCCTGCGCCCCTGAAACAAGTAATACACTGTGCGTTAGTAATAATAAAAAGAGAATCTACGAGCTAAAATCCATAGACTCCCAGCAATCACAAGATCTTCCATGTAAACAAATAAACAAACAAAACCCCATAAGGTATGTTCGGACGACGGGAGGAAAGGGCTTGCGCAGCGCAGCCCAGAGCCCCGAGCAGAGGCAGAGCCGCAACTTCAGGCTGAGGGCAAGAACCAGCATTTCATTCTCTCCATCCTTCCTTGGACCCTCCTGCCTTTGGCCCCCGCCCGCCGCATGCTTCACACGTTTGCTCTATTTATAATCCGTGGGGATCCTGGGTCAGGTTTCCCGGCCGCCTGCGGATGGCAAGCACAGCAAAAAATGCCGAGTCACCCCGGGCTGGAAGGTGTTCTCAGCGTTTCACTCCCTGCCGGTCCCCTCCGGCCGGGCTACTGCGGAGGGGTCTCACGGCGCTAAGTGGCACGCACTTTTTGTAAAAAGCTGATTACATCTCCCCAAACAGCAAGTGGATAAATGGCGTATGATTTTTACAAATACTGCCTAATTTCAAACCCAACCTGAAGTGACGTTTACAGTCTATGAAATTCCAGAGCTGAGTGGTGGAAAGGTCCGCCAAGTCCCCCGTGCCCCGCCCCCATGGCAGGGCCGGCACATCGGACCGCCTGGTTTCACCCACTCACTGCTGGGTGTCCCCGCGCCGAGGGCCCTGCAAGGTCGTGACTGCTGTTCTGCTCACAGCAAGGACCTGGCAAGCCTTCCCTAGGAGGAGCGCGCAGGAACTCAGCCACGTTCAAGACGGGCGCACGTCCCAGCTTTCACGCTTTTCAAATATTCCAAGTGAATTTTATTTATACTACTTTTTAAAAAAAATATTCTATTCTATTCTATTTATTTATTTATTTTCAGAGAAAGCGAAAGAGCACAAGCAGGGGAGCAGCAGGCAGAGGGAGAAGCAGGCTCCCTGCAGGGCGCCTGATGCAGGACTGGATCCCAGCACCCTGGGATCATTGAGCCAAAGGCAGATGCTTAACCCACTGAACCACCCAGGCACCTCTATTTTTACTACTTTCATGTAAGGTCGTTCTGTGTTACAGATTTGTGAAACCTGTATAACAGAATAGGACATTAACTGCATTGTCTCTAAGCCACCCCCCGAGGAAAGCAACAACTAATATTTATTAAGGAGCGACCTTCATCAGAAAAGGCTTATATCTCTATCAGTGTCGGTCAAAATTCTTATTTGCAAGCAACAAAAACTCCGGACGCCTGAACAGGTGGAGTTTTGAAGGTGACGGAAAGGCACGGACGGAGAAGGAATGGCCTGGCAAAGAGGGGGCAGGACCGAGGCGGGTTCAGGGGCTGGCTGTGGTCCTATGCCTTCTGACACCTGTCACAGAAGGGAGCCACCTCCGCCACGTGTCACCCCCGCGCGACATCTACTCTTCTCGTGCTTCCCATCATATGTCTCTCACTCCATAATCCAGCAGACCGACCGAGCCCACCTCACCGGTTTCTGTCTTACTCTCAAGGGATGACAGGAGGGTGAGTCTCTCCCCTCGTGTTTTCATTGTGAGAAAACTGAACACGGGACGGACGGCTAAAACGCCGAGTCACAGATGTCTGCCACAGCTACTTCGATTTTTGTCTTGGCCAACAATTCAAATTTTATGAAAAAGTTGGATGACTCTTCCATTCTTGTTAATGGGTTTTGGTAAGTTCATTCTCAGAAATAGGATCTTGGTGTCCACTCCAAGCATACACTGAATTTTCGCCATGATCTTTGGCAAGTTACCAAATCGATTTCCTGTTTTCTCTAGGTATGATAACACCTGTGCATTTTGTCTTTCTTAAAGAGATTTCACTAAAATCACGGATGATGCTAATTAGACTATAGACGTCTGCAACGAGCAATTCTATTTGTAGTCAACATTTAATTTTACCAATATCTACCCAGTCAGTCCGGGACTGACTTTATAGAATTCTTACCTAGTTGCATCAGTAGAAAATCTAAACGAAGATAAGTCTATAGGTGTCCACGTTTCCTGAAGAAATGCCACATGAGATGTAAGTCCTAGCGCTTCTCCGCAAAGACAAATGTGTCCTCCCATGAGGACGCGTGCACTTTTGCAGGGAAGGCAACGAGCCTGGTTTCCTGCTTCCTTGAAAAAAGGCACCACAAGGTAACTGAAGGCAGAGAGTTTGCCCCTGAGCCAAGCGCCCCCACTGACCACGAGGAATGGCAACTTATTCCCGAGGCTCTTTCTCATCTCTCTTTGCTTCTTAGCCGAATCCACAAAAGAGATGCCCACCTTATGCACTTGCTTGCAAAATCACCCTTTTCTCTACGAACCTCATGGCAGCGGGAGCCCTGGATAGGGCCGACCGCTGTGCTCTAAGGCGCAGAAATCAGTCTTATGATAATAAAAACCAAACCCGCGTTCATTACAAGTAGGTGCCCTCTGGGAACGGCCTGAGATAAAGCGTCTGTGAGGCTGGCAGAGGAAAGCAAATGCCTCTCGAGGAACAGAGGGGCGACTAGGAGGCTCTGTTCCCGCGCCCAACCCACGTTTTCTTCCTTTTCCAGCACCTATATGTCACTGTAAATGACTTCAGCAGACTGCCTGCCGCAAGATTTAGTTTTAAGATTGAAGTTATTGATTTTTCTCGCTCCCTCATCAGTGTTATTTAGAAAAAAATCTCAGCTGATAACAAGGGACCTGTCTGTGGAAGGCCAAATATTCAGATGAAAATGTGGCACTGGCTGGACTACTGATTTTACGACAACAGCCAGATAGGCGGCTGACTTTATTTTTTAAGATTTTTTTAAAAAAAGATCTTATTTATTTACTTATTTGAGAGAGAGAGCGAGAGAGAGCGCGCACACAAGCAGGGGGGAGGGGCAGAAGCAGAGGGAGCAGCAGACTCCCCGCTGAGCAGGGAGCCAGACCTGGGGCTCGATTCCAAGACCTGGGGACCATGATCTGAGCCGAAGGCAGATGCTTAACTGATGAGCCACCCAGGCACCCCTTTTTAAAGATTTCTTTGTAGATATTTGACATCACGAAAGCTGTACCATCGCTTCATGCAAGGTAAGAACACTGTTGCTAAAGCAATCATCCTGAATATGCCAATAACAAGCTTTTGGATACATTGTTGGTTGTGTCACCTTGACTGCAAACTCATCTTTTTGAAGATGATGATTAAAAGCATGTTTAAAAATTCAACATAAAAAGAACACTAGAGTATATGATAGAAATCCTTTCTCTTTCTAAAAACCCTAGTGTTTTGTTTCCTCAAAGTGATAATCTTTTTTTGGTGAACTTCTTAAGGCCAGGCACGTTAAGCCTGTACACAAAAACTGCTAAAACCCACCAAAAACAGTTTCGCGAGCTGTGATCTCATTTTGATTTTATAGCCTGATCATTTGCTATATTTTCTTTTCTTTTCTTTACCTACTTTTTTTAGGTAAGCACTGCGCCCAGCAGCGGGGGGCTTGAACTCCCCACCCCAGGATCAAGAGCCATGTGCTCTGCTGGGTGCCCCGTATACTATATTATAAATCAGTCTGGCTTACGTGGAATTCAGAGCTGGTCACTGAGATTCGGTGGCATAAAGCCACAGGTGCCTCAAGCATTGTATCCCCTGCCACCGGCACCCAGAGTCCTGGGTCAAGTGCAGAGAACGCGTTAGCATCACTCCCGGGATGTGACATCGTCTTCCCGTGACGGTGACTTTAAAATGCCACGATGTAAATTACGTCTACAATATCCCACTTAGAAGTATTTATTAATTTTGTTTGTCTTGGACATTCTTCTCCTTCTCTTTCTAACCAGCAGGAAGCCGGCATCTCTGAGACAGAGGAGGAGAGACAAGGGTGTGGAGGGGAAGACACTTGGGGCCAGCGTGAGAACAAGCGTGTTCTCCAGTCCGGGGGGGGGCACGCCCTTGGTGCCACCTTCACCAGTGCCTGCTGCCGGCTTCGTTCCCGCCGCTGTTGTAACCGTGCCGACGCAGGGTCATTACCTGAGTGGTGTGGCTCTCTCTCGGTCTCTGCGATGAGGAGGTCGTGGAGCTGCTCACGGACAACCCGCAGAGTCCGTCTTCTTCAGGCAAACCTGCGGAGGTCAACACCGAGAAGCAGGTGAGTGTGTCCCGCCCCCGACCAGACAAGCTGGGTGCGGGCCGCGGTAAGCGCCAGTCGTCACAGTTCGTGGACCGACAGGGTGGTCAGTAAGTGCTCCTCGGGAGTACATCTCCCAAGGGGGCAGGAAACACAAACTACTGCTGCGGTTCCGTGTCATAGACGAGGAGACGCGCTGGAAAAAGCAATGAAGGGGGAACGAGGAACTGTTCCGAGCGGGCACGCGGCCGGGGGGCCGTGGGGGCTTCGAGAGTCTGAGGATGTTCGGGGAAGCAGCGGCGGCGGAGGGAGAAGCACGTGGACGACGGAGGGGACGGGGTCCCTGAATGGCCACGGAGGGAACCGGGCGCCTCCTCTGTGGGGTCGCGGGGAGGCAGGGCGGGATTCAGGATGCGCAGACGCTGCATGAGCCGGTCCACGCGCGATCACCGCACACCCCGAGGGAGGAAGGGACGGGGTGGAGGTCCACGCGGGAGAGGTCGGGCGGCCGTGCATTCCCAGCACACCAGCTCCTAGCTGAGCCCGGAGGAGAAACAGCCAGCGTGGGGACCTTTACGTCCCCCCGAAATAATACAGAAACACCTCTAAGGCGCCAAAGGCTTTTACTAACAATCGCTCAAGAAGGAAGCCGGGTTTCCCGACCTCCGCACGGTGGACACTCTGGGCCGCCTCCCTGTCGGCCGTGGGGCTGCCCTGTGTAGGGTCCCTGGTCTCTATCCCAGCTGCTAGTGGCCCCCCAGTCGCTGTGGCAGCTCTGGAGGCAAGGTCAGCCCTGACTGCGGCCCAGGGCAGACAGGGGCCAAACGGCGTTACAAGTGATTTGCTAATAAAAATGAACACTTGAAGAGAGGAGAGTCCCCGGATGGCCCGAGCTCAAGCCAGAGACCTGAAGTCCCGAAGCGGTTGCTGCTCTTACCTAAAACCATAAGTGACCAGGATGGTGTGAGCGACTGACCGTCCGCAGGCGTCCTGCACGGACGACCGTTGGCGAGTCACCGCACACTTCTGCGCGAGCAAGTGTGAGTGAGCTCCTCGGGGGGGGGGGGTCCGCACGACCCCTCGTCACACAACGAGGCCAGATGCGTCTTCCTGTTACATATGCAAATGCCTTGGCACGGAAGCGGTTCACTCCGTCCAGACTGGGCAGACTAGGGGCCGCCACCGGGATGTGACAGGCCAGCAGCGCGGGTCACGGGGAAGACGGGCTGTGGCCGGAAGCAGCAGTCAAGTCCCACGGGCTGGGGCGCGACATGGGGGAGACTCAGGTAACAGGGCAGGGCAGGGGCCAGTCCCGCAGGAGCAGAGAGGTCTGAGATCTAAGCCTGGTGGAAGGGAACATGGGACTCTGAGATGGTCACAAGCTCGAGTTCCAGGCCAGCAGGTCAGCAGAGGGTCGGCTGTAGAACCGGTGTCCACACTGCAGAGGCCGCGGACAGACCGGGATCCACGTGGAGAGGGCTGTGGAAGTGTGGGTGCTTTTGGGGGAACAGAGTGCTGGCCGGCAAGCAAGACAAAGGCCCATGGCTCGACGGACATCTCATGAAGACCAGGAGTCTGACCAAAGGGGAAGAACATGGGGGTCCATTTTTAAAAACTGGATCATAAGTCAGAAGGTTACTCCCTGAATTAAAACAGAAATTTGGCTCACGGAGGAGACAAACTCGGAGCCGAGTCGATAGCACAAATGTGCTGTAGACGGTGGCCTTTACATGAAGCTAAAAGTCCCTCCCAGTCCCCCTCTGAACGGGGCGCTGGGGAATGCCATGACGACTAGACCAGCGCCCTCAGCCAGGACTCGGAGTCAATGAGTCGCATCACGGGTCAGGCAGGGGACGGGTGACCTTGAGCGGGATCCTGGAGAGAGCAGGGCTGCGTTCTGAGGGAGGGGACTGGAGGGCTGCGGTGGTGGAGACGCCACAGGATCTGAGCCTTCCGGGAGGAGAAGCTCTGAACGGTGAAGCAGGTGTGTGTGGGGGGGCGGTGCATGGAGACCCCCAGGGGAGACGATGACCTTCCAGAGGCTCCACGCCCAGCAGAAGGGCCTCTGAGAGGGTGCGGTGGGCGGGGACCCTGCGGGATGTACTGGAAGGCAGAGGAGGCGGAGGGAAACCCTTGACAGGACGCCCCACAGATGTCAGACAGCATTTCGCAGGCACCGGACAGCACGGCCGGTCTCTGAGAGGGGACTGGGATGAGACGTCATTTTACCCGAGCGCTGCGTTACGAGGCCTTTCTTCCCTGTTGGCCAAAGAAGTCACAGATCCCAGAACCTGCGGCAGGGCCGGCAGGTGGGGCAGATGGTGTCAGTGTGGGGACAGAGAGGGACAGCAAGGGAGAAGGAAGGGGCGCTCACGGCAGCTTGGCCTGCGAGCCACCTCCTCCCCTCACGAAGCAGCAGGTGGGGGGAGCCACGGGACCACCGGCCTGGGGTGCAGAACCCCCGCTGGTTGTAGCCGACAGGTGGGAGCTGCTCACTCAGGCCGGCGAGCCGAGGGCGTGGGAGCCAGGGGATGAGAGACACCGGGAAGCCCCGGGAACGTTAAAAGGCTCAGTTTTGTTCTGTTCTGTTTTGGACCAATAAAATATTTTATCTTGTTGCCATTTCAGAAGCAGCGCATTTTAAAGGCAAATGATCTAAACAGGACACCAGAAGAAAAAGAGAAAGCCCAAGAAGGAAAAAATGGACTAGTCCCTCTACCTGAACATTTAAAAATCAATATAAATGAAAACATTGTAAAGATAAAATGCAAACGAAGGAACAACAATACAGAACATTTAAATGCACTGAATAAAAGGCTCTATTATTCTTAAAACAACTGACACAGTAAAATAAAGCACCGGCTGTCAGATTTTAAAACACGGGCAAAGACTATGTCCAGAGAGGGGAGAGAGGAAATAAGCAGCAGGTAATGAACCTAAAAATGAGCAATCAGTCGATGAATATTCAAAGAAAGGCACACAGACGTACAACAACTGCCCATGTTATTTACCTAGACAACCAGCACGACAAAACTTTTCATTACAGAAATCTCACACACATGAGAGAAAAGAGAAAATGTAGTGAGACTCCGTGTGCCCATCACCAAGCTGGATGCGCATTATCTCAGTCTTGTTTCATTTACTTCTCATGATCTCAAAAAAAAAAGACCTGGAAACCGCGTCATCTCACCGGTCAGTTCTTTTTTTTTTTTTTTTTTTTAAGATTTTATTTATTCATCAGAGAGAGAGAGGGAGAGAGCGAGCACAGGCAGACAGAATGGCAGACAGAGGCAGAGGGAGAAGCAGGCTCCCTGCTGAGCAAGGATCCCGATGTGGGACTCGATCCCAGGACGCTGGGATCATGACCTGAGCCGAAGGCAGCTGCTTAACCAACTGAGCCACCCAGGCGTCGCATACCTGTCAGTTCCTGAGCACGGGTCCCTCCTGCAGGCCAGGGGCTCCCTTGTACAGTGACAGTGGGCTGTGCAAAAGCCCCCCAGAAAGTCCCCAAGTCTTGGGGTAGAGAATTCCTCTGTGTTCCTACCGCGTGGAAGGTTCCGGACCCGTGGCGGAAGAACATCTGAGGTGAACCAGAACGTTTCTCTGTTGACTTCCATGGAAGGCTTTGATCCCAGGAGATGGACTGCACATTTTCACGAACATGCTCGCTCTTCTCGTGGCCACAGCCTTCTCCCCAGACCGTGTTCTGAGGCGATCGTTCCCCCACAGGCTGCAGTTCCGTGTCCTCCACACGTGTGTCCGTGGTAGCAACTGTGGGTCTGATGGAAGCATGTCCCCTTGCTGAGACCATCGTTCTCAGGAGCCAGGCTCGTCGGGATGACGGCAGGTCTAGCTTGTCCAGATGCTAAGGTCTTCTGGAACCGTCCCCATCCTGCCCCACCTGCTCCCGAGACTGCGCTCTTCTGTTCAAAGAAAGCCGGCAGGCTTGGGGAAGGCATTCTACGTAGTAGACAGTGGCGTTCTAGAAGACAGGCTGCTCTGCACGGGGGCTGGGCAGTGGGAGAGTCGGGGACTCATCGGCCTTGATGGAGGGCGCGGGTAGGGGGAGGAGGCTCTGGGCTCCCTCTCTCCTTGGGTAGTGGGTGCTTGGTCATGAATCCTTCCCCAGGATGCTGGGGTGGGGGTTGTGTAGCATTTAGGACATTCTCCCCATCACGTGTGTGTGGACCCAGACCTTGGACTTCCTTGAGATTTGTAAGGAGATGCTGAAAAGGGAGAGCCTCTGTTGGTGAAGTCTGCACATCAGACTAAGGGTTTATGTAAAGTCTTCTAAGGATAGAAGCATGACGCAGGCTGTAGACAGTGGTGTCCCTCTGCAAATCATGTAACGAACCAGGTGGCGCCTGCTGGCCATAATCCCCGGAATTCTGCCCAAACCCGTGTGTTTAGTCAACAGCAATGGGGTTTGGCTCTCCTTTCGTGTCCTGCCGGCTCACCAAGGACCCCTACTCTTTACATGATGCCTCTCCCGGCGTCTGTGGACTTGGACATCAGTGTTCCTCTGTCTGACCGTTTATTCTGCATCTGTACGTCTGCCCTTCTCAAGCGATAGTTCTCGAAGCTTGGCACTCTACATGGTTTTGCCGTCAGACTTTCCCCTCATTTCCCTTTAAATCTTTTCCTCTGATGCCATAAAGGATCCCCACTTCTCCAGCTTCCTTGAAAACCCTACCTCTTCTATCTTCCCAGCCTTGAGCTACCCTTAAACTCCCAAACTATAAGCATTGTTTAGGGAACAATTATCTACAGCGTTGTTTAGGGAACAACTGTTTACATCCAGAAGTCCCTCTTAGGGCTTGAAGTTCAAGTCCAAGCCCCAGAATAAACCTCCTCTCCGAACTTCATTTCTAACTTCCGGTAAAGGCTGCCTGTTCTCTTGCCCGGAACCTCAACCTCTCGGATCACCCTCATTCCGCTCTTCTTGCCGCCTGTGCCAGCCCATTGTCAGTCACTCTCGATGGGGTGCACAGCGTACGACGGCTCGGGTGGGGGGACTCAAAACCGCTATTCCCAGTGCAAGTTTCCTTTCCACGGCTCACTCTGCATAACCCAATCGGGGAGGTTTCTCCACAATAGCAGGTCGCACCTCACCCCTCCCAGCCAAGGCTACTCTCCCAGAGACACTCTTTGAATTGGCATCTGATGCCTGGAGCACTCTTGCCACTTTCTGTCCCTTAGTTCCTTATCTCCTCCATCAAAGTACCCCGTTCTCATCCCTGCCACACAGATCTTGGGCAATAAATCTTCTTCACTGGAAGGTGTGCCCTTCTAGTCTGAGTCTGATTCGTTGTGAAAATCCCAGTGCTCCCCAGGAGCATCCCGAACAATCCCAGCCCACAAGGAATCTCCTTTTCCAGGTGGAGGCAACAGGACACTCATTCTTCATGTGACGGATCGGACACCTCACGGGCCACCCTGCTTCGTGATCTCTCCTGAACTGTATCGTGGACGTTCTGTGTGCCCTGTCTTCTCACACAGAGCAGGTCTGACTTGCTTAGATTTCCTGTGCCTCCGCACACGTTGCACAAGGTCTGCAGGCAATGGGTGCTTAATAAATGCTTTGAGGTACCGATGTGTACCTGCCCTTCTCTAGGCTTCTTCCTGTCAGTCTGCCCTTTTTATTATTTTGAAACCTCGAACCCTCCAAGGGGTAAAGCAGAGCTTCCCCAGAACTCCGCCGTCGGTCCCAGTCTCCCTTCATCCCACAGGCTCCCGACTACGACATCTGTCAGCGCCCTGAACGCCGGCGCAGCCACCAAATGACACGCATGTTTGACCATACCTGCGTGTGGACTGGGCTCTATGTGGAAATAAGTCATTAGGCATTGATTTTGGCATTATAGTCTGTATGGTCTGGGATGAATTAATCAGTGCCTCATACCTCATCTACAGCATGCATTTTGGCTTTTAATGGACACATTTTCAGCGATCTTCTAGCCCCTAAATATCTAAGCTTTTATGGTATCTGGGGGTAGGTAATGTTTATTGAGCACTGACTTGTGTTAGCCCTACGGCAAAACCCTCATAACACCCTGTAAGGCAGGTCCTTTAACTGTCCCCATTTTTAAGATGAGAAAACTGAGAACTGGACAGGTTAAGTAATTTGCTCCCAGGCATGGAGTTCGTAAGCATCAAAGCCGGGGTCTGAACACGGACACCCGGGAATAATGCGACAGATCCGGGGAAAAACAGAGTCAGCATTTCAGCCCAGCCATCTTGAATCCTGACTTTTCAACCACAGCGGAGGAAATTCAATTAAATGAAGTCCAAATTAGCAATTATTTAAGATGTCTTGAAAATATTTTTAGCCAGAAGGAGCGGGGCAGGGCTTTCTAAAGGCCCGGGGAGCTGGCTTCCTTCGCAAAGCTACCTTCTGCTGCTGAAAATAGATAATTGCACAATATTCCAGATTTTCAAGTGAAGGCTTGCTTCCTCTGGCAGTTGGCCTTTGAATCAGACAACAGTATGAGTTCCAAAGAATCTATACGATCCCCATAAACAAAGTGATGTTGTAAAACGTATACTTGAATGTTTTTCACGGCCTCAAATGAGAAGATCCGCTGCCAGCATTCTGGATCTCTCTCGAGCAGGGCTGACGAAAGCCATTTTTAGATGTTTCCAGAACCACTGTGGTTTGGAGCTCCGACGGGGGTGGCTTCAATATGGTACTGGAGGCCATGCAAAGAACACAGAGTTCCTCTGGTCCTCCAGATGGTCTCACCTAGTCCTTCCCTGCGTAAAGCCCTTTATACCACAGATAACCCTCACGGCGCACCGAGGATAAACATAACAGACGAGAAAGGGACACCATGTTCATGGAATGATAAATGTTAGACCAAATGTAATGACTGCGTTCTTTAACTGCCACTTGTTTCCTTTTGCCCAGCAAAGTCCTGTGTACTCACTGAGCAGCAAGGAAGAAAATCATACCGGACATAAAAGGGCCTCGCTGGAATTTTTTGTATCTTTATTTCCCCCCAAAATGAACATCTTTATACACACAATATTTTGTGTGATGCGACTAAAACGTCCTAACACGAAAAACTGTTCTTTAATCTAATGATAAATAACCACAAGTCCGGGGAATAATTAAGTATACCAAAAAAGATCTAAGTCTGTGTTCACATCAGTAAAAAGCCTGGCAATTAAAGTAAGTGATAGCTATAATTATCCACACATAACTATATTTCAGCAAATGAACAAACAGATAATTATTTCTGGGAAGCAGAGGTAGCGTGCAGATACTGGCATTCAAGAGAAATCATTTCCTAGAAAATAACACTATTTCTGATTCAATTAGAATTTCAAGTTATTCTAAACATTTATTTCCATCTTGTGCCTTTATTTAGAAAGCACGTTGGCTATACGTTGTGAATTAGGAATGAAGACTAGTAACTGCTTTCAGAATTACAATGATCACCTATATATTACATTCTGCATGTGAGTGATATTAGTTCAGTTTGTATCATACCAACAAGGAGAAATTTTCTAACTCTGCACCCTGCACAAAACTCACTGGTTCTTAGGAAACGTGCAACATTGTTCCAATTGCTAAGTGCTTACCCAGGGGGAAGTACCCAGGGCCTTGTGCCCTATATGCTAGTAATCTGCGGAGGTTGCGGGAACCCAGACTTTCACGGTGCTCACGAAAGCAGACCAACATCAACATGTTGAGTAGCTTTGAAAGACTGAAATCCCAGTTGAAATAATTTTCCTTTTGTGCCTGTAACTCCTGAGATTTCTGAGTGATTGTCAATTAATGACAACACAGAACTTGCTTTATTTTAAACTCTGGCCCCTACAAGATTTAAGGGGTAATGTACATATACCTGTCTTCCAGGGCTCAAACATTTGTTACATGCTGAAGTTTAGAAGTCTGAGAGTCCTAAATATTTAATTTGATATTATTAATTTCAGGCAATGTAGTCCACAAAAATTTCCATTTTGGTTTAGAGGATTTTTTTTTCCTTTGTTCCATTGGTTTTTGGTTTTAACTTTGATTTTTAGAGTAAAACTCACAGGTGTTTGTTTGTTTGTTTTAGCTAGGCTTTTCCAGGACCGTTGTCCAACCCATAGCTTTTGGTTTTTGAGTCAAGACACAAATTAAATAATTTGGCGACAGGAAGTTTCTGTTTTCTTTTTCTTTGTGGTAAGGTTAAATGTCATCCAAGGCGAGCTAGGGAGAAGCATGGGTTGAAATTTCAGCAAAAGTGAATGAGTATACGGTCATCTTTCTTAAATATTTGTGTATTCAGTATTTATCATTTGAACATATTTAAAATTCCCTTTTTGTGGGTGGCCATCTTTGAATACTCCACAATTGCTAGGAGAACAGGAATCCGTTACTTGCTTCCTAGCGTTTGTGAAACATCTTCTGTCACATGCCTGCCGGCTACAGCTGTCACCTAAATTCCATTTTTATTATTTTAGGAATACCTAATTTCAACATAAAGGTATACGGTGTTTTCATGACCTCTACCTCCTCCCAAAAGGTTAGCATCGGAGCTTTCAGAAAGTAACCATCTTAAGAGAAAGACTGACTCTCTCTATTTCTAGCTAAACAGAGTCACATAAGACTGAACATCAAACATTAATACAGAGTTTTACAAAATGCCTATTTAAATCGAGTTAGAGTAACACATCAACAGTGTTGTTTTCAGGTGGGAAACCGAGAGGTAATTTTGCTCTCCAACTCGCAGGCTCGGTCATCATCCAATAAGATGGGGCGCCCTTCTCTGGGCGTGCTTAGTCGCTAGCTCTAAGCCAAGCAGATCTGAACTTGCGGACGCGGAGACACACCACACAATATTCCTAAGGTGAGGACAGCAGCAGACTTGTCAAACTCAAGCTTTATAAAAATAAGCCAAGCATGACGTAACCACGCACGTAACAACTGTATGAAAATGTACAGTTTGAGCCAGTGGGATATGAGATGTGTTTCGAGTATTTCTAGGTAACAGAACTGATAGTTTTTATTCTTTTCTTTACTCTTCTCTCTGCTTTCTGAAACACGATTAATTTTTTGAATGCATAAAATTATAAATGTCATCTGATTAAGATATTGTTTTTAGAGGCTGCAAAATTCAGTCAGGAGAAAATGTTAAGAAAAGCTGACGCTTTGGGGTCCGGGGAGCCTGTGTCGTTCTTGGCCGAACTTCTGTCTGCTCCCAGTGGTAACAGAATTTGGTAAGGGCAGTTTCTTTCTCTAGAAGTCTTTGCTGCTGTCTCTAACTGATGTCACTCCCTGCTTCCAGCCTCTGTTTTGTGACTTGCATCCTTTTGTTTTTTTTTTTAAAGATTGATTTATCTGGAAAAGAGAGTATGTGTGCGCGTGTGGGGGGAGGGGCAGAGGGAGTTCAGAACCCCAAGCAGACTCCCCACTGAGTGTGCAGCCTGACCCGGGGCTCAATCTCAGGACCCTGAGGTCACGACCTGAGCTGAAATCAAGAGTCAGAGGCTTGACCGACGGAGCCACCCAGGCCCCCCTGTGACGATCCTTCTGATCATTATTTGTAACCCTTGCTCAGTATGGGGGGTGAGATCCGTAAACACATCCGAGATTTTCCCCCGTGTGTGCGATTCAAACCACCTTTCCCTGGGTGCCGACAGAGAATTCCCACCTGCTCGGGAGACCTTCCTGCTAAGCTCGAACAAACGCTGCCCGGACCAACTACCTGCCCCTCCCCTCCCCAGACCCCCGTCTGGTTTTCGTTCTATCCCCTTCTGTGTGACCACGTGTGGGTGAGGAACACACTGAGCTGAGAAGCCTCCCCGGGGTCCCTCGGATCTTGAAGGAAGCCCGAGACAGGGTGGGGACCGGCCACCGTCCGGATGCCTGACGCGGGCTCTCCACGCCCCTCCGTCCCCCGCCCGTTCTCTCTCCCTCCTGTCTCTTCTCTTTATCTTCTTAAATGGGGGAACTGCAGCTGGGACAGGTCTGCGTCCGCTACCCAGGAGCCGCCGTCATCCCCTCTCCCGATCCCCACGGGTTTCTCCTCCCCCAGGGAGAGCCTGTCCTGTCCTGGGCAGCCGTCGCCTCCCCGCGCCCCCTTCGCCCGAGCCCCTCCTCGTTGGTCCGCGCTGCCATCCGGCAGGTGTGCGAGGTGCGAAAAGTAGTTTTCCTGTGTCCTTCCCGTGCTTTTCTCGAATTCCCAGTGAAGGTGGCTCTGAAAAATGCTTACGTGCTTATTCATGTCCCCTGTCCGATTTCCTATTCAAGAGCCTTTTGTTTGTTTTTAAGCAAACTCCAAATAGGACCCTTTGTTGGTCAAATGTGTCGAAAATACCTCCTCTGTGCGGACGTTGATATATAGAATTGTTTTCCTTTGCGGTTAACACTCCTGTGTGGCTTAAGACATCCTCCTTGCTTTTCCTATCTCTGAGGTTAAAAAAATCCTGTGCTTTCTTCAGCACATTTGATTATTTTACATTTGACACTTAGATCTATAATCCACCAGCAGTCTCTTGTGCGTGCGGCCCGAAGGGAGGGTCAAGTCCATTTTTTTCCTCTCACGGATAGTAATCGATCACCTTCCCCCAGTGCCCTGCAATGCCAGGTTTGTCATAAATTAAGTGGTTATTTATGCAAGCTGCGGAGCTTTGTTTCTTTGCCCTTCTGTATTCCAAGTCTCTGGAAGAGCTTATGGAACGCTCGCACTCTTCATCCTGAAGATTGGAGACACTTGCTGGGAAAGTCATTTGGGTTCTCCTCAGAGAAAAGTACTCAATTTCAACTCTAATTGATTTAATATTTATGTTACTATTTAGCTTTCCTACTTGGGGGGTCCATTTTGCTTAGTTGTAGTTTTTTGTTTGTTTTAATTTTTTTAAAGATTTTATTTATTTATTTGACAGACAGAGATCACTAAGTAGGCAGAGAGGCAGGCGGGGGGGGGGGGGGAAGCAGGCTCCCTGCAGAGTAGAGAGTCAGATCGATGCAGGGCTCCATCCCAGGACCCTGGGATCATGACCCGAGCCGAAGGCAGAGGCTTCAACCCACTGAGGCACCCAGGTGCCCCTGTTTGTTTTAATTTTTAATTTAATTAAATTTTTTCAGTGTTCCAAGATTCATTGTTTATGCACCACACCCAGGGTTCCATGCCATCCGTGCCATCCTTCATAGCCACCACCAGGCTTTTTTTTTTTTTTTTTCCTTCCTTCTTTTGGAGAAGTGTGTCTGTCCATCTAAATTCACAAACTTATATTGGCATAAACTGTTCATAATATACATATTACTATTTTCCAAACTCTAGAAAGTCTGGGGTGGGTCCCCTCTGCATCCTCGAGTTCGTCACCTGTGCCACCTTCTTTATTTCTCTACTATCCTTGCAAGAGAGTTTTCCATTTTATTCATGTTTCAAAGATTTTTTTTTTCAAAGAACCGACTTCCGGTTTTGCTATTTGTTATACATTACAGTAACTTATTTCTTATCTTTACTGTATCTTTTCTTCCACTTTCTGTTGCTCTGTCTCTAACTTGTTGACATTTAAAAACCCGATTTTTGGCCTTCCTTCTTTTGCAAAACAGATAGACATAAATTTCCCCTGATGAAGACATTAGCAGCGTCCCACAAGTTCTGTCATATTTTCATTGTCATTTGTTACAAAGTTCTGCTTTTCTGTGATTTCTTCCCGAATCTACTGATCCCTTAGAGATGTAATTTAGAACTCCCAGAAAGATGAGAAAGTCGTTTTTAATATTTGCATGGCACACCTTTCCTGGTTCCGTTCCTTCACATTTAAATTTTTAGCATCCTCATGTTTTACATGGTTTTCAGAAATCTTAGGCTTTAAAATATTTTATTAATGGATTTATCTCTAATGTGAATTCACACTAAACGAGTCTCTTAAACTTTCATGGCTTGAAACATAAACTTAAACTGAGTTCAACTTAGTTATTTTCAGAGGTGATTTTATGCCTACATCTACGACCTTCCTATCGGCCTTGTGTGTGTGTGCGGTTTTTTTAGACTTCATTTATTTATTTGACAGAGAGAGAGACACCACAAGCAGGGGGAGAAGCTGTCAGAGGGAGCAACAGGCTTTCCCGCTGTGCAGGGAGCCCAGTGCGGGACTCGATCCCGGGACTCCGGGATCATGATCTGAGCCGGGGCAGATGCTCCACCACTGAGCCACGGCGGGCTGGTCTTGTTTTCCAGGTCTCTCCAGTTCACCTCTTTTTTGTCGCCTTTGGGATAGACTGACTTGTATTACTCTGTTTTACTCTCTCTGTTGGTGTGGAGATTACATACTCACTACTACTCCTTCAGTGCTTGCCTCTGACATTACAGCCTGTGAGTCTGACTTACCGGCCTGCGGCAGTAAACCCTGCTCCACGCTCTCCTGATTTCACTGGCGTTATTGACTGTTCGTTTTTCCTGCTTGTATCTCCGAGCATTTTGGGTCTGCCCTGCATTGAATTCTTCCAGTTTTTATTTTTTTTCTAAAACTGCCTTAACTCCTTTGCATCTTTTAAGAAGTTTTTTGTTGTTGTTGTTTTTTGTTTTTGTTTTTGTTTTTTACTATTTATGAAAACCTAGACTGACAGCTTTTTGAGCGTGTTAAATATGTTATTTCATTGTTTTTGAATTGTCTTTGAATTGCCGTTCCTTAGAATTTGTCTTTTTTTTTTTTTATTACTTCTGGCTGCTTTTAATATTCACTCTTAGTTATCAGCATTTCACTATGAGATGCTTAAGGGCAGTTTTCTTTTTATTTATGCTAAGCAGGCTTTGGTTTGGTTTGGTTTGAACAAAAGTCCCATCTACAGACAGAAAGCCCTACACATGTATACATTTCCAGGACACATGCACACCTGCTTGTGGGTAGTGATTCAGGCCCCTCTGTTTGTGTCCCCCTCCCCATTCATACATTAGAATCAGAATCGTAACCCCCAAGGTGGTGGTTGTAGGAGCTGGGGCCTCTGGGAGGATATCAGGTCCCAAGGGTGGAACCCTCAGGATTGGGGTTAGTGCCCTTACGAGGGGCACCCCGGAGATCTGGCTCCGTCCTTCCAACTTGGGAGGACACAGCGGGAGTCAGGAAGGCTGCGCCGGGAGGCGGGCGGCCTGGGAGCTGAGCCCACGGGCGCGCTGCTCGGACATCCAGAACCCGCACAGCGTGTTTCCACCCGTCCGAAGCCACCCAGTCTGGTGTTTTGTTACAGCGGCCCCGACGGAGCAGGTGCGCAGTCCATCCTGGACCACAAGCCCAGCCTCGGGCAACCACGCGTGGTTTTCTGTGCCTCTCGTTTTGCTTTTTCTGGAACATCACGTGCACAGATCATACCTGTCGGCTTTGAGTCTTCCCTCACTTAGCGCGACGTGCTCGACAGTCACCGTGTGGCGGCACAGAAGGGTCGTGCCCCCCGCTTTGTAGTTTGCACCATTTACCCACGTGCCAGTCAGCCTGTAAAATGGCCCCAGGAGCCCGCCATGGGGCACTCACACCTTCAAGAGGACTAGAATCTTGGCCAAGAGATGAGTTGCCTCATGAGAGACCCTGAAACCAGAGCACTCAGACCAGCCTCAGCCGGACTCCTGACCCACAGAACGTGTGAAATCACCGTCTTCTGTTGAATTAAGCCTCTAAGTTCCGGGGGCGGCGGGTGGGTGCTTTACAGAGCAGGAGACAACCAAGTGATCCAGTCCCCGGTCCAAGGGCGTCCATTTTGGATGACGGTCAACGATGGCCCAATAAACCCTCGCATACGGGTCTCCTCATGGGCACAGTCTTCCTGCTGTCCGTGTGGCCTGTCTTCTTTCTCCAGAGTTCCAGCCACTTTCTCGCCCCACCCTTCCCGCCTCCAGACCGTGTTCTGGAGTCCCCGATCCTCTCCTGCTCCTCTATGTCTCCTTCCCTAATGTCCTCAGTGATCGTCCGGCTCCTCAGGGTTTTGTTTTTTTTTTTTTTTTTTTTTTTTAAAGATTTTATTTATTTGACAAACAGAGATCACTAGTAGGCAGAGAGGGAAGCAGGCTCCCTGCTGAGCAGAGAGCCCAATGTGGGGCTCGATCCCAGGATCCTGAGATCATGACCTGAGCAAAAGGCAGAGGCTTAACCTACTGAGCCACCCAGGCGCCCCGGTTTTTGTTTTTTTAATGACTGTATCTAATTAGCTCGAAACTCCTCCTCTATTGTACTTAATTTTATGACTATGTCTCAATTTCAGAGTTTCCGTTCAACACATTTTTTATAGTTTCCCATTTCTGCGGATTCCCACTCTTTCATCTCCTTGGGCACAGTAAACACGCTTCGCTTAAAGCAAGCGCTTCTGAACTCCCGTCTTCTGGGCTTCCAGGGATGGGCCGCAATGGACGGCTATTTCCGCTTGTTAATTTGTGATCTTGTCTTGTGTCATCATGTGTCTGGTTTTTTGACTGTGTGTTAAGCACTAGATTTGAAACATGGTTTGTTACATCATTTTGAGGCCTCGGATGCTGTCGATGTCCTTTGAGACACAGACATCCACACACATTTCTTCCCAGGTACGTGTGGGCCCTGTCAGTCCTGAAGGACGTCTGTCAAACAGCTGGGGTTGAGACGATTTGGAGCTGAGCTGTGGTTTCTAGATTGGGAACACCCAGCCCTTAGGAGGGACACCTTGAGGCTCTAACCCATGGCCTTAGGAAGCCCTGGACTTAGTCTGTCCCCACAGTCCAGGAGGCTGTCAAAAATCCATTCCAGCTTCTGAGCTGGTGTCTATGGACTGGGAGAGTGCACGGATGTCTCTTGGAGAAGAGCCTAGAATGTAGGCTTCCTTGCTTGGTCCTCCCTGCGTTCTAAACCCCCTTCCTCCATCTCTTCCCTGGATCTCAAGGTCGTAATGGTTTTCTAGTGCCTTTAATCAGAACAGCAATGAAAATTTTGGCCAGCTTTTCCATATGTCCTCAGGAAAATCATCCCAACAGCCATGGGCTGCTTTTATGTGTGAGAGAAATAAGTTATTTGTTTAAGCCACTATCAGAATGATTTTTGGATAAACACAGTCTAGCCAATTTCTAGATGATACATTCCTTTATATACACTAGTTAAATACTTAAGGCCAGTTTGGTGTTTACCATAACTTCATTATTATTTTCCCTCACACTACCCAGGTATGAGAAGAAAAAGTTATTTATTTTTTTTTTAATTAAAAGTACCATTAGAACAACCCCATCTCCTCCTTCTGTTCTGTATAATCTCATTTTATATTGGTTCCCACGTAGCGAATACTCCACAACAATCTTTGAAAAGTCAGCTAACACTGAACACAACGATCATTCTTTAACCCAACCCATAAAATGCTACAATATACCCTCCAGCGAAGTTTATGAGCTATGTCCCAGCTTTTAAACCTACTTCATTTTTACGTTTCAAATCCATTCTCCCTAGAAAGTTGACAGAACTTAATACTTTCATCTATTTACTTCCGAGTTTAAAAAGCACTTACCATTTGAGACGGAATTCCCATTTTCAGCAGTGATAGCACTTGAGAGTGAATTAGATAATTGAATTCCATGGTTATTTGCATTTCTATCTTGAGTCTCAGATGCAATTTCTGATCTACCAGCATCCTCTCGGGCAGTGAGGTTCATGTTAGTCTCAAAACCTAAAATAAATTTTAGAAAGGGTTACTCTTTTTGGATAAAATGCACCCACTAATTTAATAAAATAGTAGAAGAAAATAATACAGCTCATCAAATGAAACACTAATTGTATTTGAAATAGTAAATCAATAATCATCCTTCATTAAATTTATGGCCTACAAAATGTCCACCAAATTTTGTCACAGCACTTTCAAACATAATGGGGAATATTTAGTGGTGTTAACGAATTACATAATTTACTATTTTCAAACATATCTGTACAGAACTTTTGGTGTCAGAGTCTAATAACTTGTCACTAGAGTGCCGTCTGTCTTGAGAACGCTATTTCCTAAAAGGAGCGTGGAAATAAATTCATGTTTCACAAGTTTTCTCAATTACTAAATTAAGCAGAGCTGAGACAATCCCTACAGGTTTGAAAAAATAAGAAATACACTTACAGCATCTTACCAACTTTATTATTATCCACTGAGGACTATTAAACCTCAAAACCCTACCTTTGCATTCTGAACACTAACATTACTTAATTGTTCACTGCGCATCCCGTGTTGAGTGCTCAGGGATCAATGAATACAAGAAGCCATCCCCCAAATTAAGCTGAAGAGCCAAATGAATATTTTTTTTTAACTATGTAGAAATAACAAAGTAAAATGTCACAAGTGCCAGGGTTTGGAGCAAAGTCTATTGCATTATCCTGAGGCAGGGTCTACGAATGACCAGAGGGAGCAAAGGAAGCACAACTGTCCACCAGGGCGTCAGCTGTGGCCCCTGCCACACACCCCCCCACCCCGGAGCCATGGGCCCTCTCTGGGGCTGGTCAGGGGAGCCTGGGACGGGCTCTTGCTTCCCAAGGGAGGTTCTGGAGGATCTTCCTTCAATATGGAGGCCGTGGATGTTGCTTCTGGTCTTCGGTGGTACAGAGTGGATTCTGACTGCCTTTCGGTTAGGGCTGTCTGAAGTTTACGGCTAACAGATTATTCAACAGGGATAAAAAGCCTAATTTGCTTTATTATACTTTACACGCGGCAGAAGGGTTTATCTCCAGTGACCCCGTGGGGGGGAGGGCGGAGGAGGAGGACGTAGGGGAGAGGGCGGAGGAGGCGGTTGGTCTGGACCGGATCCTGTCTACCTCTTGCCTCTGTGCTGATCTCCCCCTGCCCTCGAGCCTTACACTCCAACCGCACGACAGGCACCGGTCACGAATCCAGACGCGCCACGCTGACCCACGTTCCCCGCTTTCCCACAGGCACCCCCACCAGCTGGGGACGCTCCTGTCCTCACCAGTGGGGCTCGTGCTGGACGAGCCCCAGGGACCCGTCACTTCGAAGTGGAGGGCGCGGCAGGTCTGCCCCGCAGGAGAGCGTGTGCCGTCTGGAGCAGGAGACGCTGGAGGGCCGGAATGGAGGCGAAGCGGACAGGTCTTCGAAAACCACGGCAGCTCCTGGATCCCGGCACTTGAAAACACGCAGAACAGCCTTGCTCGGCCAGCGAGCGGAGGAACAGGGATGAGCTGAGCGCAGCCGATCCGGAGGGTCCGTCGGAGCTCTCGGGCTGCCACTGCGCCCGTCGACTCTGGCTTGCCTTTCAGAGACATCTGCGAGTTAGCAACACGGTTTGGCTGTCAAGCTGTCTCAAGACACAGATGCGGGTCAGCCTCTCTTGGAGCTCCTTTTCTCGCTCTTTGATTCGGTTGTTTGTTGAATTCCTACGAGGTGTTCGCACTCCTCGTGAACTCCACGTGCCGTAACGACCAGGACGGAGGGTCGGCCATCGCGCAGGGAGCGGAGGTTCTGTGCCGGTGCGAAGGGAGCTCACCCGAGGCTGGGAACCGGGGCGTCCATCCCTGCGTGAACACGGACGGTCCTCGTCCCTCCGGCGGGACAGAACTCAGTACTCGGATGCGCTGCGTGGACTCTTGCTATAGACAAGACGCTAGCGTCCCTATTCACCAATTTCCCGCTCCTAAACAATTCATGTTTATATAGTCAAAACCTCCAATTTTCCTATTACGGTTTTAAAAATATTTCTCATCAGCAGCTTACACTGCAGCCAAGGACTGGTTTTCAGCGTGCCGTAGGAGTTAGGCGGTGATTCTTACATTACCTCTAAAATTTTCTTTGTATTTCTATCTTAAAAGCGTAGGTCTATTCGGGAATGGCTCTGGGTTGGAATAAGGAAAGAAGTCCTTCTTCCAGTAAAACATAAGAGTCGATGGTCAATCTAACGATAATTATTCACCTTGTTCTGATGATAATCACCAGCTCCTGAGGGTTTAGGAGGCACCAAACCCCCACCAGACGCAACATCTGATTCTGCCCTGGTTTTCCTGCTTCTGAAGAGCTGTCCCTTTCACACCCATTTTTGAGATGAGGTCCCAGAGGCTCGGGGAGGTTAACCTCCGTGCAGACATTTCAGAATCAGCCGGGTTCAGACGGAGGCACTCCGGCTCGGCCATCCACCCACACGCATTCCTGCGCTTGGCCCTTGTGTAAAGCTTCCCGTCCTGGCATCTGCTGATCTAAAGGGGAAGGCGGCTGCTTCTCCATGGCTTCCCTCAATCCCCGTGCCTCGGTGGTAATGAACCGGGAACTGCAGGCTGAACACTGTCCTCCAGCCACTGAACAGGACTTGCAACATCTATACCAACGTCTCACCTCTGGGGTTATCCTTCCTCATGAATATTAATTGTGGGGGTGGTTCTTGGCTTCCTAAATTCTGTGTCAGCCTCTGCTCATAAACACCCTGGCTCGGAGGGAAATCCAGACACATCCGAGCGCCTGTGCCCCAACTTGCTAATGCCTAGTTTCAGCCACAACGAAGAGCAAAGGCAGAAATCCTCTGCAATTTGATTTTGCTCCAAAGGGTCTGTTGAGCGAGCAGCTACCATGTTCCTCATCAAGAAGGTGCGCGTGACCCTGGACTCAGGCACGCGAGGAACCCAAGGACCCTGGGATTGAGTCGGAGCAGTTCCCAGTTCCAAGGGCACGGACACAAGGTCCGTACTTCAGGGAGGGCCCTGTAAGGAATGATCCAGAGCCAACAAAGTTGTGAGGCCTCATCATGCCTCCAAGCAGCGGCCACTGAGATTTTTAGGGTGAAGAAAAGTCGGTTACAGTCACACCAAAGAAAATACTTGAGGCTCTGAGTGGGTCTAAGCAAACAGGGAGGGAGCATGTGGGTGAAATCCCACAGAAAGACTGAGGGCGGGTCTGAGTACCTGTGTGTCCCCGCGTCTTGTGTGCTCAGAGGTCTGGGGAGCTCGGCGGCACCCAGGACGCTGCTCCGTCTGCACACCTGGGCTGTTCCCTCTGAGCCTGTAAACAGGACTTCTCTGTGACCCCCGCCCGGGGCTGTTTGCACAGGTAGGAGAGAAGTGAATCCCCGGGGGATCTGACTCAAAGATGAAACGGCAGCCTTTACCCCAGGATACGACGGTTCAATACGAGTGCGCAGTGTGGACAGGGTTAGCTCGAATCTTAATCAAGTGGGAGAGTTCTAGCGAGTCTGCAAGTGCGGATGCCGGAAAAATTTCAGCTTTGCTGTGTTTGTTTTTTGTTTGTTGTTGTGGGTTTTTTTTTTTTTTTTTAAGTATCTATATAACACTAAACTATCCCTCTGGGTGGGTGTTATCCTTTGAAAACTGGTTTTCCATAGAAGGTGACATCGTCCCCTAGCATATCTGGGCATGACTGGAGACCTTGCTAGTCCCCACCCCGGAGGAGGGGGCAGTTCCTGGTGTCCAGCGAGCAGAGGTCAGGGGTGCCTCGAGGCCCCAGGCAAGGGCGGGCAGCCCCTGGGAAGAGCGGTTCCCGCCCAGGAGGCGGCTGGCCTGAGGCTGAGCACCTCGTTCTGCACCCTAAGTCAGACCATGCCCTGTGCCTACTCAGGTCTCTCCACTGGTTTCTGTTTCACTTAGGGAAAACAGAAAAAATAATAAATGAATGGTCACCACCAAACTGCTGGAGAAATGTTTGTTTTCTAGAAGGAAACTCCATGTTTTGCAATGAAAACAGTTGACCAATTTACTTACTACGGAATCCGTGGGAATGATTATGGGAAGACCTTGGTAACTGTTTGTCCTCATTCACACGAGATTACTGACACCATGAAAGGACTTTCACTGTGAACATACCTTTGAGCTTCTAATCTCTGCTTATTTAAAATGATGAGGGAAGGAAAACTTCTCATTGAGCGAGGTGAAAATCTCCGACGTATTCAAAGGGCCAGAGCCGACTGCTTTCCACCTGAGCGTTAGCATGAGGGGAAGGACGGACTCTGGGACATCTGAAATCTGTTCCCCACCGCGGTGCACATTCAGGGTTTCACTAGCAGTTATCACTGACGAGTATGTCCTGCTTGTCCCACCGATACAGAAGGTTCATGCCTGCTCAGTGTTTAAAAATCTTAACTGCACAGAGCTTTGCGACCTGTAATCTCAGAAACCTGCCATCAGTTTGATAAGTCTTGGCTCTGGCGTCTTGGTGCCTAGGGACAGGAGACAGGAATCTACAGAGTGATGGTCGTGGACCCCTCACCTGCCGAGGCCACATCCAAGGCCCAAGCACCAGTCGGTCGGTCAACGCGTGCCCAGTTAATGGTGGCAGAGACGGCCTTGACCAATGTGTGCTTTGCTTATTTTCCCGTTTTAAACAAATGCTCCATTCACTCCCTAAATGTTTGTCATCGTAATTATCTTTCTTGAAGACACTCCACACCTGCCCCATGGTTTGGAAAACACAATGGTCTGGAGAGGCTTTTGGCTCAGAGGAGAAAAGGGAGGGGAGGGGAGAGAGGAAAGGCGGGGAACGGGAGGGGAGGGGAGGGGGGAGAGGGGGAGGGGGGAGGGGAAAGGAGGGGAAGGGAGGGGAGGGGAGGGGGAGGGGGGGAGGGGGGAGGGGGGAGGGGAGAGGGGGGAGGGGAAGGGGGAGTGGAGGAGGGGGACGGGAGGGGGGAGAGGGGGAGAGGAGGGGGGAGGGGAGGGGGGAGAGGGGAGGGGAGAGAGAGAGAGGAGTCTGGTTCTGCACACTCTGTGGGCACACTTGTCACGCATGCGCCGTCACCAGAGCGGGGCGCAGCCAATACTTAGGTAAGGGCATAACAGAAACTGCATTTTGAAATGTCACTACTCTGGCAAAAATGTGTCCAGCTGGATGGGCCTGGAGGACAGATCAGAGACGGGAGCCGGGAGCATTTAGACTAGGGAAGAGGCAGGGCTGGGTGGTCAGGACGGTCCGCCTTACACGTCTCTCGGAGCTTAGGGACCGGAGTAAGTCAGCGCCAGCGAAGTACCTGGACGCAGGACAGACTGGGGCTGTGCTTGTCGACCTTCAAGTGACAGGCGCACGCCCAAGGGTGAAACTGAGTGGCAATGATTGGAGCCACAGCATTCATGAGGACTGAAAAGAAAACGTGCAGGAAAGACTCAAGCCTCTCTTAGTAGGGAGATCTCTTGCAGAGATCGTGTAGAGAAGGGCAGCGGAAGGCGAGGCATGGTGAGAGTGGACACGAGCAGGCAGGTGTGGGCTCGGCGGCGGGGGTGGGGGACAGTGGAGGGCAGAGAGAGGCTGACAGCAATGCGCGCCACAGAAAGGTCGCAGAGAATGAGTCAGGAGTGAGCAACAGAGTGTTTCTTTAAGAAGAATGCTTAAACACATCATTTCTCTCTTGGTTACCTTAACTTGAGATAATTTTAGAGTATATTTTGGAAACATAGGAGACAGGATCCAGGTTTCAGTAACGCAGGAGAAAAACAAACTATTGCTGTTTGACTGATTTAATACCGAGAGTGCTATGCAAGGCAGAAAAAATGTGCAAATACATTTTAAACTCATTACTCACACTGGCTCTAATTCATTCCGCAACTCTATAGGAAAATTCCTCTCCAGAAAGGCTACTGCACGGACGGAATGCGCTTGTTTTTTCCTCTTTGGCATTAAGGAAAGGTACAAGCACTGAGAGACGCGGCTGGCATAGTCCTTCTACTTCTCAAGTTCTCGTTCCTAAAACCTGGGCATTCCAGCTCATCTGTACTCACGGACACACGCAGAGAGTGTGTAACTAACTCCGTTTGGATGGGATCACGTAGACCCCAGATTGGCATCCAGTGTGTGAGTTACAAGGAATAATGTCTCTTACGCCTCTGATTTTTGTAAAATCATCTATTACCACAGGTAAGAACTATAAATAAGGACTGAGACCCCCACATTGCCCTGCATTCTGCTGTAACAGGCTTCTAGGAAGCAAATTAAACTTTTTAAAAATACATGCTAACATAACCCAAGCACAGGGCCTGCTGCCTCAGGGGAGGACAAATGTCCAGTGTAAGGACACATCTAGACAGTGTCGGATCCAAGCCTCAAATATGCAGACAGACCCCCACCCACCCCCGGTGTGGGCTTGTGCGACAAGACACAAGATGGGAGCAGAGCCAGTCTTCCCGCAGTGTGTGCTCAGGCACAGAGGGCGCGGGCCGCGTCTCCGTATGTTTTGTACAGCCCTAACTGACCCCAAGCCACGTGAATCGGACCTCGTCGTCCCTTTGCTGATAGTTGCAGAAATGTGTCAAGAGCAGGCTTCAATCTCTAACAGTAAGGGGGGAGCCTGGGGACCGAACACGGGGCTTCCGTGCGATCACCTTTAAGACACAGCCATGTGCCGTAACTCACTTGCATTCCTGTAGGAGCCCATTACCTTACGAGACAGAAAAAATAGGGTACCCTAGCAATTGCAAAGGATGGACAGGTTGAGAAAACACAACTGTCCAAGGCTACTGACCTTCAAAGGCTAGCGCCAGCCCCCAGCACACCTTCCCACTTTTTAATGACTCTTCAGAAATCGCTACTCTTGAGTAGATCAAAATTCCCCTGGAGCCGCGTTTTAGGCATTTCTTCCGCGGCAAACAGTGCCACCAACACTCATCCTCCGGGTTAAGCGGGGTAGAATGGAAGCGCTGCCTTGTCCCCTACTCCTAACTCCTGCCGCCCACTCCCCTGCCAAGTGCAAGGAGAGGGTTTGTGCTGGAAACGCCAACTGAATCAGGAAATAGAGTGGTATCTTCAACAACATATGTGCTGAGCAGGGGAAGAATATATTGATAGTAAAGCTAAAAAGTGACTGTCAGTATAAATAAGGTTTTTAGAACCCAAAAATGCACAGAAAATTATGTTGTGCCAATTTTCTTTTAAATTTAACTAACTGGATCCTTTCGCGCCCATCTCTTCTGTCCCTGCCGGAATGGGAAACGAATCACGCCAGTCCCTTCCCTGTCCGCGTACTCGGGTAGCTTGCCTGTCCTATAATTAGCTGAACATGAACATCTAAACACCACGCTAGCCCGGCCCGGAGACCCATTCCTCATGTATAATTTCATAGGTCATGCGGTTATTTATACGGCTGTTATTTTTACATCTCCCGAGTGCCAGGTGGTAATGTACATCCAGGATCGGGGAACGCGGCGCCTGCAGACAGCTCCACCGGCCCGGGCAGCCCTCGTTAGGGCGAAGGGGTCGTTCTCGCTTTCTCCAGAAAGCCAAGGGGAAGAGTATGATCTTCCGCTCTTTGGTCGGGAAGGTGTGGGGCCTGGGACACCTGCGTGGCGTCACGGCCCCGTAACTAGTGGGGCCCGGCATCTCAAGGGAACACAGAGGAGCCCTGGGCACCTCCACCGGCGGCCACATCCTTCCTTAGGCGGACAGCCGCTGCCCACCCCCCAGATCTACAGAACCTCAACAAGCATTTATTTATTTTTTTAATGAGAATCGAATGGAGTCCGTTTTGTCCCCGGGCCCTTGTCACTTCCCTGCAGAGCTAGTCATTGAGTCCCCCTGCATTTTTAACAGATGATCTGCTTCCAGAATAACTACTTTGGTCCTTGAGAAAAACTGAATCTCTGTTGCCCTATTTCAGGGATATTAGCTCGCATTCTGCCTTAACCACGACGTTCTAGTCCCTGCTGGCCAGCCCCGATCTCCTCCGCATACACACCTTCGCACAGCTGGAGGCTTGCAGGTTCACGGACGGGTGCCACGGGACAGGAAAGCTCTAGCTGTGAGCACTGATTTCACAGGTGTGGTCACAGCAGGAGAGAGAGAACCAGGGAAGTCGTCAACAGTTAAAAAAAAAAAAATGCAGGGATGTATGCGGGGTCTTCTCAAAGTCGTTTTTCAGGAGGAATCACAATTTACCCACCTAAATGCCAATAACCACAAGGGCACAGGCCGGGGCCAATGGAAGAGGCCCAACCATGTATCTTAAGCATTTCGTGCCAATATCTAACCTGGGAGAAACCGGACAGGCCTGGGGCCAGGACGCCCAGGTGGGAGGGGGGCTGTGCTCGGGAACCCAGCCCGGCCGGCCGTCATGTCCAGTGGCTACAGAGACATTTCAGTATTTTAACAACAATAGGATGGTCCTGCTCATCTCTCCCGGAGATGGCGGTGAGCCCACAGCTCTGAGGCCTTCAGGAATGAATTAAAAGTATCGATACAGGGGCGCCTGGGTGACTCTCCGTTTCAGCTCTGGTCACAATCTCAGGGGCATGGGATCGAGCCTCATCAGGGTCCCTGCTCAGCGCTGGGTCTGGTTGTCTCTCCCCCGCCATTCATGCTCCCTCTCTTTCTAAAATATAAAGAAAAACACCTTTTAAAAGAATAAAATAAGAAATAAAAGTATCTATAGAGATTAAAATTCTTGTCAAAATACTCGATGAGCCGTGCTTTAGGTGGCTCCTGGGGTTGTGTCCTTTACCGACGGTGGGCGGGTTGGTGCTCCGGGTTCCGTATGCCTCCAAGTCCTAAGTGCCTGGGAGCGCATGTCTCCTGAGCCGCTGCTGTGACAGATCGCAGAGCTGATGGAGGACATACCACAGACACGCAGGAGGGAGGAGCCCCGGGACCCTGGGGGGTGCGGCTGAACCTGCGTCTCATAGTCTCATTTCATCCACTACAGAAACCACCGAAGGGCCAGTCGGAAGCTGGGATAGCCCCTTCCTATGTGCCCTGCAACTAAGCATCTCTCACCCATTGTTAAAGTGTATGTTTCCATTTAAATGAAGGTAGAAAAAAATCAGAGACAGACATCAGTCCTTTCCACATACCCAAATGGAGTTGCTCCAAAACACTAGGTCCCCCCATTCCTTGTGCAAAACCCTATAATCACAGCGTAGGATTGGAACACAAACTGGCCCCTAGCTGGGCGGCGGGGGCCCTCCTGCCCCGGGTCTTTCTCTCCTGAGTTTGGTCTCAAATCCCTCCCGTCTCTCCATATACAGCCCACCTTCTAGACCAGTGTTCCAAAGGACATATTTACAGGCTGAGAAATCAATTTAGTGGGTCATGATAAGCATTTAAAGATGAAGCAGAATAGAACCAAATGAATAAAAATGCAGCATTTCACAAACTTTGAGGGTACATAGTGTTTCGTGACCCCCAAATCGTTATCTTCACGCAAACGGTCTTGCACCGCCTGGATACGCTGGAGTTTTCATGTCTCCCTGCTGTGAGCTGCTTCTGAACAGACCCCACATTTTATGAGAAAAAAAAATCCATACCACTTAGTATAATGCCTGGCACAAAATAGAGTCCTTGGTGTGTTTTTCAAATAAACAAACAAACAAAATGAGTGAAGCTTGCCCTTCTTACTGGGTGATTTTTCCCAAAGCTCTTTGAAAACATCAGGCAAACAGCAGGACAAAATACGATTGCCAGTTCCACTGTCTTGCCTAGAGTTAACCTCTACTTTTTCTTAAGTCCTGAGAAGAACTACACATTTTGGGGCCATTCATAGAATGATTTTATTGTCTGGGGAAAAAAAAAAAAAAAAGAGCATTTTTCCTGAAGTCATTGCAGACAGTTCCTGGGACAGATTCAATCCTCACAGCAGTGAAAACGTCTCTGATTGACAGCTGAACCACGTTGCTGGGCTTTCAATGATTTTTTTTTTTTTTTATGTTTTTATGATCTCTCATCACCAGATGTGAGCTCGGTGCCTCTGTCCTGGGTTGCTCCTCAGCCTCTGGAAATTAGACACGACTCCAAGGCTCCGTAAGTGAACCAAGAAGACCCCCTCCTTGCACACCACAGCTACACCCATGAATTAATGTTAGCAATTCGAGTTTTACTGTCTTGGATTGACACATAAGCAATTCAATAAACCTCTAGTTCTGCTTGGTGTATGCAGAGGAGATCGGGGTGGCCAGGACACAGCAGAAAAACACAGGAAGCGTGGAATGCAGGCTAATGTCCCCGAAATGGAGCAATGAAGGTTATATGTTTCACGAATTATTTTTAAAGCAGTTTATCTATTAAAAATCCAAGGAGACTCTCTTACTAACTATATAGAAAGGTAGTTAAATACCAAGAAATGAAATCGAGTCCATCCAATTCTCATGAAAATAAAATAGATACATAAAGAGGCCTTTTGCTCTAGAGGTTCTGGGGCTGGGCACTGGATGTATCCCTAAGAAAGGGTGTGAGAGCCCGTAGAAGCATCCCGGGGGAGGGCTCCCCAGCTTTAAGTCAGGTGTTTGTACTTTGATGTGTCCCCTCCATTCTGCTCTGAAGACCAGTCTGGCCCCTTCGGCTGGTGATCTCATCTGAAAACAGGTTAAGCGAATGCAGCTCCAGCGAACAGAGGTGATGTCAGAAGGTAATTTACTAGCTGGGAGCTTTGATTCCCATTTCAGTTACATGGAAATGCCTTGGTAGGGTCACAGCTTCCCCCGCCACTTTGCCCATGTCTTCTCTCTCAGCTTACTTCTTCATGGATTGGCCATCTTTCCACATCAAAGAATAATTAAGCCCAAATCCCAAACGTGCACATTTGCCTAGGAAATAACCCCAGGTACCTAGTGTGTATGTGTCACTTCTTTCATTCTTTAAAAGGACATTTTTCTTTGAAAAATTAGGTTTGATGATGAGCCAGATTTTGGGGCGTGAAGAAGCTCTCTTGCAATTCTGGGAAACGCACAAATTCTCAGGCATCGCGGGACAGTGAGTGTTCTGATGTCAATCAGTGTAAGGTCAGATCTAGCCCATGTCTGGACCCTGCACTTTTTAGGACCTAGTCACCGGAGCAGGGAGCACAAGGAACAGGCTGCTGTTTACTGTGGGATTGCAACGGGCTGGTCATTGCAAACGCTCCTCGTGTGGGTAAGAACGTTGCAGATTTCAAGGAGAAACGAGAAAAAGAGGAAGTAAAAGCCAGAGCAGAAAAAAGGCTGTGAAGCTTCGCACACACGTGGAGGCTGGGCGACCACGGGGGGCTCAGGGAACGGAGCTCTGGATAAAGTGGTACTGCGGAGAGCTAACTCTCAGGTAGTGTGGGCTTTTCTAGGCTAATCTGAGGATTAATCATAAAAATGATTCAGGTCGGCATAAAGGACCTGAACGCCAGTAGGTAATTAAGAAATCCGTTTTCCTCCACCAAGACTCTTAAGGAGAACGAGAACATGGCATCGATCCAGCCCATCTTTAGGAAAACTTTCCACGCACCACATCGCTTTTACGCATTTCTTTACAAAAGGAAGAGAACCCCAGGATGTTGTATTATGTGGCAATAATGAGATGCAGGTTGTCAGGAAGGTCTTTATGAACTTGCTTGAGGAGAGCTGCTGATGCCTCACGAGACGAGCCCTGGGCTTCTCTCTGGAGCCCTGTGGGAGTTTCATTCACGATCCCGTATAGAGACCCACACTACACAACAGCTGCTTGCCTGAACGGGTTGACTGCATGAGAAATATCTACTGGTTATGAAAGATAATCCACTTCTGAAAAGACTGCCTCTTTTTTTTTTCTTCTTCTTCCCAATCCCAGGTACAAGAGCTGCTTCTCCCACTGACGGCGCATCCTAGAACAACCCGGTTGAGATGGCCCTTCGGCTGTGCCGGACTCAGTGCAGAAGGGATGAGCCGTTTGTGCAAGACGTGTGTCTCCGGAAAGACTGGCATGTGGTGGCTACAGAGGCACAGCCAAGACGTTCAGGAAATTTCCCAAGTGACTCAAAGGTTACTTCTTGATCAGGTTGATCGACATAGTTAATTGTCAGAGTCCTCTGCTTGGTTTTGCTCCTGGGTTTCAAAGGATCATGGAGCAGCATGGTCCAGTGGATGCCCATGGTCATGAGACCTGTGGGCTGAATATCTACCCAACAAGTCCTGATTGAGGGGCAGGCACTGGAGGCCCCATGAGTCTTCCGTCCAGACACGTTTCTACCTTCGCAGTTACCTGCGTCTCTGCTTCCAGATTGACATGATTCAGAAACTAACAAATTGTTATTGTTTGCTTTTCATCTAGAATGTCCCCAAGAGGCGAATGATGGAAGCTTTTTCGAATGTCTTTCTCCTATCCCAATCAGGGGGCTGTTGAAAATCACTGAAAAGAAAAAAAAACAAAAAAACAAACAAACATGTCCTCTTCCCACATTTTTTCCTGGTCATGAATTTACATTTAACTTCAAAAAGGGATGATTCTCTCAGACATTGACTTTGTACCAGTTAAATTTTCTAATTGTTTGTGGAGACTGGGACTGGCCTCACAGAACAGAAATAGACATTTCTTCCGAGTTTCTTTCGGAGAAAGGAACCGTGTGTCTCATTCCTGACGCAGGGACCAGTTCATTCCTGTCATTATGCGAGAGTCACGTAATCCCTTAAACTCTCAGATCGCTCATCAGCAAATGGGGAGGCCAACCCCTGCTTCACTCACCTCACACAGGGCCGAGGAGGGGGGCACCCAGGAGACATCTGCCTGCTCGGCCCACAGGAAAGAGCCGTTCACAGATGCCGGCTATTAATATTATTAACAGAACACCATTAACAAATGTTCCATCGCGTTTCCGAGTATTTTCCATTACAGGAGGTCACATGTGCATACCCAGAATTGCCACTAGCCCTCTGGGTCATCCCCCTCCTCGGGCTCTTTGCAGTCTTTGTGGGGAAGATCCGAAGATCCTGCTGACTTCCCACGTGACGAGGAGACACAATGGAGGGCATTCAGAACCCTGTCCTGCAGCTTCCAGGTAGAAAGCTCATCCTGCTCTGATCCCATGCAAGGCAAGTAGTGCCTCTGTTCTCTCTCTGCCTTTTCTGCAGCCTTCACACCTGTGCTCTAACAGGACTGTGTACCCTGAGCCCACAGGTCCCATGCACACGGTTTCTCTGGCTGCCGTGCCTGTCGTCCTGCTTGTGCACCTGGGGAACTCCATCCTCTCCACACCGGTGGCCACTCGCCCTGCTCACTGGGCATCCCGGGCATGAGGCTCTCTCCCCCACTCCTCCAGCGGCCCCGCACTAAGCACACCGTGATCAGCACCCTCCCCACCGTGGCCCTGTGCTTCTCCCTGGCCATAGACACTTTGTGACAATCCGACGGAGGCTGGGATGCCTCCCCGCCAGATCAGGAACAAGCCTAGCACTGGGACTCACAGGCCACTTGGAGCTCAGTTAGGGACCCTCAAGTAGTTTATGACCCGCGGGCTAAAAAGCCTGCCTGCTCCACTAGGATTTCACTCATTGAAACTGGACGGACCCGTCTGCCTCCTACAGTCTGTGAGAGGGCAGGGACAACATGGATTTCCCCATTTCTGGATTCCAGTAGCAAGCCCTGGGCTTCCACTCAGTAAATGTTAGGATGAGCTCTGCAAGTTCATGCAAGTCCCTTATGCACCCCCGGTTGCATAATGGCCCTGTGTGAATTCTTGGGCATTTCTAAAGAGAAGGTGCTAGAAGTTGGGAAAAGAATGTCACAAACACTCACAACAAACATTAGACATTTAAAAACAACTGTCTGACTCATATCAAAGACAAAGGGCTTTGTGCTCTTAACATAGGTTAGTTGGGCTACGGATCGGTTAATTAGAATTGAAAGCTTATTTCTAAGCGGAGATGGGCTAAGTATGATTTGGGAAATCAGAAATACTGAAAACACATCCCAAACACAGAGGCTCCTGGTTCTTGCAGAGGGGCCAAGAGTTTGGCAAACAAAAGGCTTTTCTCACAGAGAGGCATCGTCTCTTTGTCAGGCTCCCCGGCCTAGGGAAACCCTAATGGCACAGCCTTACCTCCTAGCCACTTGGTGAGAAATAGAGAACCTGCCTGTCTGGGATGTTAAGCTTGTCTTTACTCATTTGGAAAATAAGGGGCATTGAGTGTTGACTCCAGATGGTTCCAGAATGTGGAGGAATGCCTTGCTTTCCTGCGAGGCAGGCTCTCAGGTGAGGCGGGAAGACAGACAGCGACACATCCGGGAACTCTGTGTCTGTCTGTCTGCGCCCTTCATGATTTTCAAGATGCCTCGGGCCACGCCTCCACCTCTTGCCCTCCAGTCCCCGAAATAAATCATGACAGAGAGAAACGGTGCAGGGAGGGAAGAAGACCCCGGCCCCGCACGGGACAAAGTGCTAGGAGAACCCGAGGAGAAGCAGGAAGCTGTGGGGATGCCAGCCTCTGCGTCCTGTTCTGGGAGGCCGAGATTTGCAGGAGGCACAGCAGTTTCTTCTGCTGTGATCTCATTAGAATGCGTCAGACGCCGAACGGAGACGGTGTCCACACTTGGGCTTCCAACGCAGGCAGAGAATGGCAGCTTCCAAACATCGCCCTCCAGCAAGTCAGACTTCTGCCAGTGATTTCATGACATTTCAGTGATTTTAAAGCACTCTTCTTGTTACTAAACAATGAATAAGTAACTACTTAATTTGGCATGGAGGCATCTAAACCTTATAAAATATTGATTTCAGAAGTGACTGTATGTTTTTTGGAACGGTGGTCTTTTATTCTCGGTTCTGTTTGGGTGTAATATTTAGACTAGACTCACCCTTTCTAGTTCTATTTTATCTTTCATGGTGGTCCAGGGGGCTGCCGGCACCCACCGTCCACCTCACTGGCTTCAGGGTTCTTTCAGGAGAAAGATCACCCGAGCATCATCTAGTCTCTGTTGTGAAAAATGATATCCTGGTTTCCAGAAGCAGGTTTCTCCCACGCCAGGGAAGGCTGAAATGGATCCACTGGTCTGGACAGATTGAAGTGATGTCAGAGTAAATCTTCTATTATTTTCTAAAGGACTTTTTAAATAATTTGTAAATATTTTTAAATAAATGATTTGACACCGGAATGCACTTCAAATCAATCCAGTGGGGACGGAGAGGGCCGGACAGGCCTGGGGATGAAGCAGGACGGACCACGGAGACAGTCCACTCACCCCGTCCCCACGGAGACAGCCCACTCACCCCGTCCCCACGGAGACAGCCCACTCACGCCGTCCCCACGGAGACAGCCCACTCACGCCGTCCCCACGGAGACAGCCCACTCACCCCGTCCCCACGGAGACAGCCCACTCACCCCGTCCCCACGGAGACAGCCCACTCACCCCGTCCCCACGGAGACAGCCCACTCACGCCGTCCCCACGGAGACAGCCCACTCACCCCGTCCCCACGGAGACAGTCCACTCACCCCGTCCCCACGGAGACAGCCCACTCACCCCGTCCCCACGGAGACAGCCCACTCACGCCGTCCCCACGGAGACAGCCCACTCACGCCGTCCCCACGGAGACAGCCCACTCACCCCGTCCCCACGGAGACAGCCCACTCACGCCGTCCCCACGGAGACAGCCCACTCACCCCGTCCCCACGGAGACAGCCCACTCACCCCGTCCCCACGGAGACAGCCCACTCACGCCGTCCCCACGGAGACAGTCCACTCACCCCGTCCCCACGGAGACAGCCCACTCACGCCGTCCCCACGGAGACAGCCCACTCACCCCGTCCCCACGGAGACAGCCCACTCACGCCGTCCCCACGGAGACAGCCCACTCACGCCGTCCCCACGGAGACAGTCCACTCACCCCGTCCCCACGGAGACAGCCCACTCACGCCGTCCCCACGGAGACAGCCCACTCACCCCGTCCCCACGGAGACAGCCCACTCACGCCGTCCCCACGGAGACAGCCCACTCACCCCGTCCCCACGGAGACAGCCCACTCACGCCGTCCCCACGGAGACAGCCCACTCACCCCGTCCCCACGGAGACAGCCCACTCACGCCGTCCCCACGGAGACAGCCCACTCACCCCGTCCCCACGGAGACAGCCCACTCACCCCGTCCCCACGGAGACAGTCCATTCATCCAGTCCCTCGACTTCTGTGAATGTCTGATATTTTCCATAGGGCCAACTTTAAAAAAAGAACTCCCTTTAAACAAATGTCCCAATGCGATAAAATACTGAACTGTGAAAATTCAGGGATAGAACACTGATTTAAAACTCAAAATATTCTTACTCAGAATGTTTATGCAATAAAATAAATGCAAATGCAAATGCAGTGATTTCCATCTGGGTTAGGTGAGTCTCTTTAAGTAAAAATGACTCGAGGACTAGATCCAGTAAATTTGGTCATATGGCAAATTGCTTTTTTTTTTTTTTTTCATCATCTAGGTATTTAATAAACACCTACTCTATGCAAAGAAATGCTGTGCATTTTCTGTTGTCATTTACATTATTTTTAACCACTTACTTTTATCTTACAATCTATGGATGCACAATATCAAAAGTCATAAGACAATTTTGGCAAAAATATTCTGTACACCAGACTTTTCCTTAATTCAGTGGGCCTCTCCTTCCTTCTCCAGATCTCAGGGTGTGCCACATTTTTGTCAAAGTCCTATCATCCTGGTCTCTGCTCATTTTGTTTCTGTTCTGGATAAACACGGCCGGACCGTGGGACGCCACCTGGAGCAGTGGAGCACCCTAGTGGTCTACACGAGCCGACGGATCTCTCTTTCCCTCCGCATTCGGTCTCGTGATTTTTGAAACTAAGCAGCCAGAAATCTTTGGCGTAATAATATTAGTCCTGTTATAATATCAGATGAAGCACATTTTGTGAAAGAAAGGGATAACGCTGCATAGATCATTAAACCTTTAGTCACTCTAGATGCTAAGGGGCAAGCGGCCCACGTACAATATTCCAAAGCGGATACGCACTCCGGAGCTGTCACGTACAGGTTTGGCATTTTTAAATTTGTAAAACCCTTTTCTCCACCCCAACTCTAGGACTCCAGTGTGAACGACTCAACCCTTGTCCTCTGCCCCTGCTGCCCGAGACCCCCCATGCAGGGAGATAAGTCATGGCGCTCGAGGCGCTCGACGTCTCGCACGCTAGGATGGCACGGAGGGCACGGTGGTCCTCTCTGGGCCTGGTTGTTGTCATCTGTGAGAGGGGGATAATAGTAGCAGACAGCTTCCCATCCTGAGAGAACTAGATGGGTCATGAAAACAGTAACCGTAAGCACTATGACCACTGCCTGCCACTACTGTCCTCTGGGGCTGCGGGCCGGTCGCCATCCACAGCCTTCTGTCTGCAAGCCACGCATCCTGAACTCTTAGATAAATCTGAGGGACTTCATGTGCCTCAGGCCGCATGCCCTCAAGTCAACAGCAAATCACCCGTTTGGGGGAAGATAATATTTGTGAAATCCTCCAAGTCTGCGGGAAGTGAGCGAGCAGAATTACACACCCAAGGGCTTCATTACTACACACGACTCATTGTCCTTTCTACTTAACTGGAAATGCCCACAGCAGGGTAATAGTGAGCAGCGTCGTCTCCTCAAGGTCACTTTCCAAAGAAGCAAGGGGGATATTTTGAACACTTCTGCAAAATGTGCAGAACAATTTCCCCAGACCACAACTGCACGAAATGAGCTGTAATTAATTCAGGTGCCCGGAGGGCAAGTTTGCCACCCACTGGATTACTTGGTAAGAAAGCCATTTCAGGTGAAAATAAGAATATCTTTAAATATAAAGAGGGTAAAGTAGACGATTTAAAACCTTTAAGGGAAGAAATCCCAAGACTACAGTAAATCGTTAATAAGGGCCATTCAATTCATTCAGAAGAAAATGGATTACTGACTTTGGGATCCAACTGTGTAAACCTTAATCATCAGAGAGCAGCTCTGGTGATTAGCTTCAGCGCGAAGCCCACTCTTCCCCCACACCTTATCTTTAGCCCCTTTTATTCTAAAGGAATGACCTGTAAGATCCCAGGAGAACAGGACATGCGAACGCGCAGACCTATTTCCCACATTGTGGACCGTCAAGAATCACCCAGCTCTCAAACGTGGAGTTGGAACTCCTGTCATCTGGTGTGCGGGGACGACCCGGTCTCCTACTGTTACATTTGCAGGTATGACAGCTACTGTGCTGGGCAGAAGTTGCTAATTCATGTATTTATGAGAAAGTCATATGTGGTTCAAGCCAATTTTTTCAAAGGAGGAGTGTTTGGTAAAAGCCCACAGTAGAAAAATAGTTTATAATCATAGATTATGAACTAACATAGTTCATAGTTCATCATAGATGTGAATTAACAGTGTTGTACTCGAGGTTTCGATATGTGTTCTCAAACACTGGCTAATGTCACCACAGGGAACTATAATTAGCAAATTCACACACTACGCCTGGAGGCCCCGCAATATTCCTCACTACACTGAGTCCTCAGATAAGGGATTTCCAGATGACAAGGTGCACCCAGAAATCCATTCACTTCGCTTTCCTGAGCAGAGTCAAGAAGAATTCACCCAATTCCTAACTACGGTAAAATGAGCTTTATGAGGTTTTAATTAACTTTTTGTTCTAAAAACAAATATTAATTTGTTCATTTTATACTATCTCATAGATTCCATTTTGTTCCTTCAAATATAACACCTGGGTGGCTCAGTGGGTTAAAGCCTCTGCCTTCGGCTCAGGTCATGATCCCGGGGTCCTGGGATCGAGCCCCCCATTGGCTCTCTGCTCAGCGGGGAGCCTGCTTCCCCCTCTCTCTCTGCCTGACTCTCTGCCTACTTGTGATCTCTGTCTGTCAAGTAAATAAATAAAATCTTAAAAGAAAATACAAGATATGACTTGTGAAACTGAAACATTCTTCTACTTACAAAGACAACTTCATATATTAATGGATTTATACTTAAGAAATCATTAGCAAAATAAACAATTAGTGTATTTGTCTGAAGAATAAATAGGGAGTAGTTTATTTATTCATTTGCTAAGAGTTCTTACCTTGATCTACTTTTCACTTATTCAGATGGCTTTCTAGATTTTTCTAGAGTTTTTATAATTTTCCTGAATGGAATAGTTATTTTCCTAATCAGATGATGAAAGCAAACATGTTTATGTATTTTGTTTTGGAAAGACAGCAGGTTAATGTGTATATAAAAAGTTACATCATTAGGCAACATTTTACTTCCAATCCTACCACCTGACCTCGAGAAGGCCTTTAGCCTCTTCACCTGGAATTTTCCCATCCCGGCCTATAAAGAGAGGTTGTTAATAGCTACTGTTTACCTGGAGGGGTGGGTATTAATGGATCACGACTGGAGAGACCTGTTAGAACTTCCTTAAGGGGTCAAAATGCTCCTTGGGTGGTGCACAAGCAAAAGGACAATCATTCATCCAAAGCGATGTAAAGGTGAACTGTGTTAAGTACAAGGTCGTGATGGACAGGTCTTCACCCCAGACACCCAGCCGGAAAGAGGATGGACAGCCAGACAGAAGGACACTCAGGCATTCAGGGTGAGGCCCGAATCACATGGGAATTGGCCAGATAACGCCACAAAAACACCACTTCCGTGTCGGAAGGGAGCATTATCGGAGAAGAGAGAACAGGAGCTCAAATTTAATCTTGCTCTAATACTCACACGTCATGAAAACGTACTGAACCCAGCTTAGGTACTACGTGTTTTTAGATCAGGAGCCTTCGGTGCGAAATGGACACGGCATTCTCACCTACGGGACCACATGGGCTGCCTTCGACGTTTTAAGCTGCCGTCTGCTCGGAACGGCCACCCCGACCCCCAGCAGCGTGTGCCCGCGGTGCGTGCGCGCACGGAGCCGGAGACGGGCGTCCATCTCAAGGCGCAGAGCGCGGCGCTGGTTCCCCTACCTTCGGGCTCCCTGATCCTCCTCCCCGCGGCGGACCTCCGAAGCACGCTCCTTCCAGAGCTGAAGAGGCTGGTCAGCTCGTCCAGGGGGCTGCCGAGCGCCCTGCAGTTCGGGGGGCTGTAGGGCACCGGGGAGGAGGGGCTGGCGCTGGCCTTCCTGTGCTCGGCCCTGGCGGCCCTCCCGGGGGAGTAGGGGGCCTTGGAGAAGGAGCTGCACGGGCCCCCAGCGGGTGCGGAGTTGGGCGGCTGGGGCGCTTTGGGCGCTTCAGGGCTGGGTCCTGCCGCCCGGCCTGCGTTCCCCAGGGGTTCCGGGGGAAAGGCGAAGTGCGTGGGTGGCCGGGGGGCCGGGGGCGCGGGCGGGGGAGGGGGCGTAGCGGGGGACCCGCTCGCTGCCAGCGGGCAGGGGGACGCGGGCCTGTCCCCGTCGCCTTTTTGGTTCTTGGCGTGCTGTGGCGACAGGGGGCTCGAGCCTTCGGCCTGCACCGGGTACTTGAGGTTGGTCTCCAGCACGGGCAGCTTCTTCACCTCCAGCGGCGTCAAGGGCGACTCGTCGGACGCCGGGGAGCAGGTGACCGGGGTCGGGGGGAACACCAGGAGCGGGGGACGGTGAGGGAGCAGGTTGGGGAAGGGGGCCGGGATGTCGCACGCGTCTTTGCAGGGCCCGGCGGCGGCCTGGCCGCCCCCCTCGCCATCCTCGCTGCTGACGGGGTTCCGAGTGTCACTCAGCAGAGGGGGCGACGCGGACGCCTCGGGGGGCGCGAAGTACTTCATCTCCTCGTACACGGCCTCCACCTGCTCGGGGCTGCCGGCGCGGCCCACCATCTCGATGTAGACCGGCTCGGGCTCCGGCTCCGGTGGGGCGCGCGTGGGGGGCGCGGGGGGCGCGGGGACCCCCGGCGCGCGCTGCTGGCCCCCTCTGCGCCGCGCGCCCGTGATCTCCTCGGAGGAGCCGCTGAGCTTGGTGTTGGGGCTGCGCTTGGGTTTGCGAGGAGGAATCTTCTTCATGGTGCTGTAGTCGTCGCTGTGAGGTCTGGGTCTGGTGAGCCCTGCGCGGGGAACAGGAGAGGTGCCAGGGGTTAACCAGGCCCCCGGACCCCCACAGCCAGCCCCTACCTGCCTCCCTCCCTCCACCTTCCAGAGCCTCAGGCTGCCAACGGGAAAACCTGTCCGGATCTTGGAGCTGGGGACCAGAGCTAGCCCTTGGGGAAGGCGTCCTGTGCGCCACGAGAGGGCCCGGCATTGCCAGCCACCTGCGAAGGGGAAGGCCTGGGGAAGCCCTGGGACCTGCCTCCGGCTCTGCTGCGGGAACCCAGCACACCTGTGCGCTCGAGGCCTGAGGCTGCTGTGAAGAAAGTGTTGGCTGAACCGATCCTCACGACTTTGGAGGCCAGAAAATAAAGACTGGGGCTAGCAAGCCCATGAGCTAGTTAGTGGCATATAGATGCTTCCAGACGGAAATGTCTAGGCTCTCTGTATGGGGCACACAGTGAACAAAGCACCAACAAAAACACCAACGTGCATGAAGAGATTTTCTTAGAAAAGAACTTGATGAAACACGACGCTCACCCTGAGTTTTATGACATATTTGAATCCTTAAGAGAAACACGTATTTAACAGGGAACTCAAGAGGGCAATGATTCATGGAGAACTTCTAAGGGGAGGGGCGCCCTGCTGGCTCAGGGGGTAGGACGTGACTCTTGATCTCAGGGTGAATTTGAGCCCCACCTTGGGCGCAGAGATTATTTAAAATAAAACAAAACAACAAAAAACTTCAAAGACAGAAACTTGTTAGTCCGAAACAGGAGAGATACTCAGAAAAACAATGAAAGAGGAAGAACCACTTACGTACAACTCTAAAACACTTATTAAAGGTTATGTTAAAAAAAATAGCCCCCCCCCACCAAATTCCAAGAGACTTCTTCTTTCTAATACATTTTTACCATAAATTGTCATAGTATTCTTATTAACTATAAGTTCTCTGGAAACTGAGATGTTCGTGTCAGAAAACTGCGCAAATTTTGCTGAAGCAGCAAAACTTCTAGAAAACCTTGAACTGTTTTATTAATTTGGTATTTTACTAATCTGAAGGTAGGTATATAAGCACAGCTAATTTTGCTGAGTTCATGAGTTGTTTCGGGCAGCCAGGTTTTTCGGTCACTGTGCATGTCCGACAGCGATCTCTGTCTCTCGTTGTGGGGTGCCTATGGAGTCTCGTGGCTACAGTAAGGACTTTGGAGTCAGCTCTGGATTCAGATCCCAGAGTGATCATTCACTTGTGCCATCATTCACTTAGGCGTGCATTCAAGCCGCATTTAACTGAGACACATTCGTGAACAGACAGAATGTTCCCTTCCTTCTTCTGCCCTAGTGGGAGGTGTCAGACAATAACAGCAAGTAAATAAAGCAGAGGAGTAAATTCTCTCGCATGTTGGAATGTGATACACACCACGAGGACCAGGAACAGCAGGCCACAGGAAGGAGGCCCCAGGTGGTGAATAAAAGAGGTCTTGGGAAAATCTAAGTTCCAGTATCGTCACACGCAAAATGGCGATATCGGTCATTATCTCAGAGGAATAAAAGGGAGAGAAATGCTCAGCTCCTACTCTGGTATATTATAAACATGAGTCAAATGGGAGATATCCAAGAGAGAAAGTAAAAGAACAAAGCTAATTTTCTAGCCCACTGGACATCTTTGTAAGCCAGTGTCCTACAGGGTTCTGCCAAAGCAGCCAACTTCTAAGAATGGAAAATACCAAAAATGCAGAATTCTGTAACTCATAAGCATTATTCCAAAGGCTTTCAGTGTGCTAAGACACAGCCGCTCATAAGCTTCTGGAAAGTTAATGAGCCACACTAATTTTTAGCATTAGTATTACCGAATTGTTCTGAAGATTTGAATAATTTAAAGGATTTGTGGCAGACTGTATTTTCCAAAACTGGTTTCAACAATATTTTCCAATCCCACATTCTCTTCCAGAATCTTGAAACCGACAGGGCCTCCGTGACTGAGCCCTGATGAATCAACTGTGACAAAAGAGAAGCCAATCGCCTTCTGAGGCCGGTAGTGGGCAGCATGGCTTTAGTCTGGCTCCTGCCCCCCTGAGACGCGTCCCGGGGGCTCTGATCTTTACGCACAAAGTCTATCTACCCTGGAGCAGCCCCGCTGTGGAGAACATGTGGAAAGGCCATGGAAGTGAGAGATGCCAGGCGACCCCATCTGCTCCAGGCCTCACCTGTCCAGGTGTCTCCAGCCCAGACACCAGAAATACATAGTGAACCAAGTCTTTGACGGTTCTGGCACTAGCCACTGTCTGACCATAGCTGTGGCTCAGCCCAGCCAGCTGCTGGAACCGTGAGAGAGAGAGGATCATCACCACTATTCTTGTAAGACGAGTCTGGGGAGGTCTGTTCCACAGCGACAGAGGACTGATGCCGATATCGGTACTAGCCGGGTGCTGCTGCACAGTGACTTGAAAAATAAGGCAGCAGCTTTGGAAGATCGGAGGAGCCTTGATGACAGTGTGAGTGGAAGCGTGGTGATGTTCGAGAAGAATCTTGGGGAGGCTTCAAGGAAAGTGAGGGAGATGCTGGAAGCTGGAGAAAACACAACCCTTTGTATGCCACGGCAGAAGGCTTCGCGAGAGTGTCCCCCACAGGGATGCCCATGGAGCTGGACGGTCTAGTGACGGAGGAGTGCAGGCGGAGTGGGAACTGCCTTCCGGATTATTCTAGCTGCCACTAGTAAAAGGTGAGAGTAAAGACATAAGCTAAACAAGGAGCTAGTGACTATGAAGGGGCTAGAACTCCTTTATAACTATAAACCATAAGGGAATTTCTCTCTCTCCCCCTTTTGAAAATAACGCAGCTCCTCACTGCCAGGCTGTCCAGACAGCAGACGATTCCGGAGTGAAGGTGTGACTTCCAGGCAGAGATGAAGTCTGGGGCATTTCCCTGAAAACCTAGCTAAAGATGAAGCCAAGGCCATGACTTCGAAACCCTTTCTCCAGACCTCAAAAAGATCTGAAGCCGTGTCTCATGCACACTTCCCAAGTAGCAACACCGTAGGACTCCTAAGAATATCAAGATGATCGTTCCAGAGAACTCCTGTAGAGAGCCCAGAGTAGAGATGACATTGTCTCAAGTTAGTGTCTGTGGCTTTTCACCACTGGAGTGGATACAGAGTGACTCACAAGAAACTCACTAAGCTTTTAAAGGAATTGTATCGGTGTTTACCCAAAAGGGCAGAGTCATTACCAAATGGCAAGTTCTGGTGCCTCAGGATGTTATGAGCAGAAAGCAGGCTGAGAGATACCAGCCCCAAACAAGTTGTCTCTTGCTCATTAGGAATTATAACTCAAAGGTGAGCCAAGATTGCAGACCATGGGCCTGAGAGCCACGGAAAACCATTTCCAGGCACCAGGACTCAATCCTACTCAAGGCCTGGGCAACCTGTGCCCAGGTGTCCTTCAGAACTGCTATGTGCCTTCCAAGTGCCTGGTCTCCAGTCAAGGGCATATGCACCCATCCCTGCAGGGTCTTCTCACTGCAAGGAGTAGAGCCTGTCTTTGGACCGAATGGGGCATCCTAGAAGAGCTCTGCACCTGAGCTGCCAGGAAGCCTGGGTCTGGCCAACGCAACGAGATGGGGACTTTGGGTCTGGGCGTGGTGGACTGCGGAGAGGTGGATTTGGGGGTTTGGAAGAGGAGTGACTATATTTCATATGTGGGAAGGGTGTGAGTTGCTTTTGTCCAGTGGGTGGGTTGGAATTGTATTCTCCTAGAATCAGCCACAATAGTGTTTCCGATCCTGTTAAGAGGTCGAGTCTGTTTCTCCTTCGTAAGCCTGGGTGCACCCTTGGGACCGCCTGATGGATGGGAGGGATGTGGTGAAGGTGAGGCTGCCTGGCGTCCCCCCTCCCAGAGCACGTGCCTCTGACACGCTGCTTCTCTGTGTATGAAGTCCAGGTCCCCACCAAAGCTGTCACCCCGCATGAACCACGTGGAGGAAACATCTGGAGATAGAGACGCCCACATCATCCGGGTCCTCACATGGCCGACGAGCCAGCATGCACAGGCCAACCTTCAGATGATTCCAACTACAAGCCTGCAGCCTCTTGAAGACCTTGACTGAGGACCACCCGGAGGGGCCCATAACGACTGAATTTGAATCTTTGGGCGTGAGAACTAGAAGCTTCAGTCTTCATAAAATACAATTACAAAACCACAGAATATTAAAGTCTCATTGCTTTTATGGGTGTTTCTCTGTCTGTGTGTGTTCATACAAATACTAATAATTCATTTTAAACATGGATGGAAGGGCTACAAACAATGAACTTTTATTAAGGATTTTCTTTAAAAAAATAAGGAATTTTCTTAACAATGTTTTGAGTCCTAATACTGATAGGTAAAACACCTGTGACTCCATCAGGATGGGGTCAGGCATTCATTTCCACAGTCACAGGATACCTTCAGGGCAAGGCCTGGTGTTGTAACAGTAGCTTAAGTGTTAAACCGAACATTCCGAACCTCGTCTCTTATCTGAGCTACCGCGCAGCAATCTAGGGAATTAACGTCACTCTGAGGTTCTGTTAGGAGATAAAATGTTCTTATACGGAATACATGCCCTTTGAAGGTTCCCTGAGGCATGTCAGGTGGCTTTTAAGGCACTATTTTGAGTAGGACACAAGTTATTTGGCCCTATTCTTCCTGAAAAACAGGTACCTACATAGTTAATCTACAAGAAAGAGAAAATGAATGAGAAGCTTGTTCATCAAGAAAATAGTTCTGTCTGTGCAAGCACATATCCACCACTTCAGAGTGATTCTGCCTAGTTTCAGAGGAAACCTAAGGCTTAGCATAGGGCTCTGGACAGAGGATGCTCAGCTAGATGCCGGCTGGCTGGACGCAGAACCAGCCCCGTACACGAGTGAACGTAGTACCAACCTATAACCAGCTCCAAAGGGGGGAAAAGGGCTTCCATCGAGCTGTGACATCTTGCGACCTGATAACATTTTTTTTTTTTTTTTTTTTGGTGGGAAAAGTCCATAACGTTTGCTGTTACCCCATCTACCCCCACTGGACTTCACCTCGTATGGGTAACGTCACTGAAATTTCCTTCGCAGCCCCTTCCCAGGTTCCAACAAGGGTGAGCACCCTTGCCCTGTGTTCCACACCACCTCCTCTCTTGGCCATCAGTCTGCCTATCTTATAATTCATTTGCCCATTTACCTACCCCCGGTGTCTGTGGCCCTCTGAGGGGAGGCGGCCTCATGGAGTAGAGTTAATTACTGTGTGTCGAATGGACTCATGTGTCTACGCTGTGAAACACACACTCTTACTCTTCTTTATTCAGTAACATACTCTCAGGATGGTGTTCATCAAATATCTAATTTCTGTCAAATTTTAGCTAGTAGGAAAATATAGTTAAGGGGCTTCTGTGAAAAATGCACTGACAGGCCAAATCCAGCAAATCTCAAGGCCAAATTGTGGTCATTCTGATTTACTGATAAGAATCGACTTCTGTGTGAATGGAAGTAATACAAAGAAATGCATTCCTGTAACATGCATATGTTCCATAAATACTTCCTGAGCACCTGCTGTGTACCAAGGGGTAGTCTTGAGTAAAGATAAACACAGACAGTGAAAAGGGATGGAATGTTATTTCCAAATTAAGCTACACAGATGAACTATTCTTGTATAAATATAAACTTATGAATTTATATTTGTATCATTTATAAATATATAAATGGTCTTGTTGGGAATGGAGTTATACAGCAATTTAGTTTTAAAAATTATGGATTCTGCAAGGTATTATTTCTAAGGAACGGGGTGCTGCCGTCTGAAAGGCTGGAGGGTGCGGAGATCACGTGACAGGAGAGTGAACAGTGAAGGCTGGCGCTACTCCAGCAAAACCTCTTGCAATCCCCCATCCAGCAACCCCAAGCTTGGGAACAAGTCTGCACCGTGGGCTCAGAGAATCAAGTCTCCAGAAGGGTGCACGAGCTGGGAGCTGGGAACCCCCTAGACAGGAGAAGAAGCAGCCCTGTTGCGAGCAGCCCTTGACTTTCAAAAAAATAGCACAGTTGCCCCTTGAACAGCGCAGGGGCTGGAGTGCCCACTGCTCCTGCCATTGAAAATCTGCCTGTAACTTTTGACTCTCCCCAAATTCTCCTACTGATATAGCGTGCTGTTGCAGAAGCAACAGTCCATGTATGTGCAATTTACATATGTATTAGATACTGTATCTTTACAACAAAGTAAGTGAGGGAAAAGAAAATGTTACCCAGAAAATCAGAGAAAATATGTTTACGGGGTCGTACACTATCGAGAAACAAACCACGTATAACCGGCCCCAGCCTGTGCTGTTCAAGGGTCAGCTCTACTCGCAAGCATTTGGCCCTAACTTGCTAATAGTTTGCACACAAGTGTCAGAATTTACTGGCTCAGAAAATTGCTTCATGCTTCTCAGGGACAAAGACGGTGAGAAAAAAACAAAAGAGCTCTCTCCATTGCCTGTCTTTATTATGACCGCGTTTACTGGATGAAAACCTATGGGAAAGGCTTAACGTGACCTAATCTTTGGCTTCCTGGCTCTCCTTCTCTTGTCAGACCTCCCTTCACCACGTAACCTTCGGAGATGACTCAGCAGCTTTCCCTGCAAAAGAAGAGTGTCTGAACGCGGTCTTTTCAGTAGCCAGAAGGAATGGATCAAGTAAGAAACTGACTGGGTTGCGGTCCTTGTTCTTATGAAATCAAGGCTGACACAGCATTTTAAATAGCAATCTGAGTTTCTTCCTGTCTCTCCAGAAGGACAGTTTTGTGACATATACAAAAAGCCCAGCACTGACCTCAGGGTACAAGCATGGAGAATCAGTGGTGTCTGAGGGGATTTTCTGCCATGTTTGAAGGTTCCACACCCCACAGTGTCACTAATGACTGAGGAACTGAGTTCTAAATTTCACTTAATTTGAAGTTAAATGTCAATAGCCAGACATGGCTAGTGGCCTCTGTCCTGGACACCTCCACTCCTGTCACAAAAGCATAAATGCGGCCAGAGCCCCTGTGCATGGTGGGTTTCTCTCAGAAGGGTGTATGGATTGGAAACCCAGGCGACCAGACCCCCACTGGGCCTGACTCCTGATGGTAGGGAAACCAGTGGGCACACCTGCCCGATTGGATTAGCAGGTTTGAGGGAAGAGTCGTCTCCAGCGGCAGGAGAGGCAGTGATGGGCATAGAGTCACATGAGGAGTCTTCTAAGAAAGACACACAACGTAGACAGCATCAACACACCACCTCTGGGGCTGGCCTCCAAATTCTGAGTTCACACAGGTGACCTCTGTCACGAGCCAGCTGAAATTAGGTTCCAAGAACTTAACTTTCTCCTGAAAGTCTTGCAACCCTCATGGCATCCCATCATGCATTCTGAACCACCAGACTGCCTGGTGCGTCCTCACAAGAGTGGCAACGTCCTGTCCCCTGCTTTTATATGTATTTTTTCTCTCCTATGGTTCTTGGGTCACTTTTTCTTAATGGACATGTTTTGATGTCATCCCCAAAACTTTCTCTCCCTTCCCAATGACGTGACTAGTTTGCACCGGCTGAATACTGCAGAATCTCAAGTCCAGGGCAGATGGCTTTGGAAGGGGCACACACGGGAGTTTTCAGATGGGACGGACTATTCTGGGGCTGACCTCCTCAACTCGGTAGCGCCCGTGTACGGCGTTGGAGTCAGGGCAGGGGGCTGCCTTGGGCGGGCTGTGATGGTCAGTCTCGTTCCGTGTTTTCCAGCTTCTGACGCTATCCTGGGTCTAGTCCACATTTCTTCAGTTCATCAGTGTTCGCCTGCAGGAGGCCATTCTTCCTCTTCCAATAAACCCAAGGGAGCTTCCTTGGGTACAAGTTTTTCACCTCTATACCACAAATCCTGGGCAGAGGTTTGAAAGTAGGGCTGGAAATGGGAAGCACCCCCTTGCCCCGGGAGTGGGTTTACGGTCTGTTTAGACGACAGCCTCTTGTGGTTCATTGGGGCGTCGGAGGAGGTCCTACATCTCCGTTGATCCGGCGCTAACCCTGGGTCTGCGCTCGCCCTGATGTCGCCCCGAGCCTGTCCTCCCGAGATTTCCCTGAAGCTGCTTTCAACTTTCGTAGCTGTTTTTGGTGCCGTGACCTTGGAAACACACTTGCACGCCTCTCCCCAAACTGAGGAATTTCTCCTACATCTCCTACATCCCTGTATTATCATGACATGACTCTACATTACTGTACTGATGGCCTTTTTTTTAAAAAATTAAATATTCTCTTAGAAATCCATTCTTTCGGGGCACCTGCCTTCAGCTCAGGTCATGGTCTCAGGGTCTTGGGATTGAGCCCTGCATCGGGCTCCCTTTCCCTCTGCCTGCCTCTCTGCCTACTTGTGATCTCTCTCTGTCAGATAAATAAATAAAAATTTTTTAAAAATTCTAAAAAAAAAAAAAGCTTTAAAAAATCCATTCTTTCTGAAAGTGATGATGAAGCATCTTTCCTGCTAGCTGGAGCTTTCACTGCTCATGGCGTCGGAGCCACAGTCTTTCCACTGTCCCCTGCTATTACCCATCTCCTCCCGCAGATGGGTGCGTGGCTTCACCATGATTTCGTATTCTTGGCTCCTCTGCTGATGGAAGGAATTGTGATCCATCCCGTGTCCAGGTGGAAGTTTCTCTAGCGGAACCTGCACACCATTCGTTGTAGAGTTTCACCCCCCGCCCTGCACCTCCTCCCCTACCTGGTGTACGTTTTCTCTGAAGCCGTGATACGCCGAAATACCTTATGTACTGACTTGTTCTCTGTGTCGAGCATCCGTCTTCCCACACGAGAACGCAAACCCCGTGAGGAAAGACGATCCTTTTGTTTCAGATAGGATGTATCCTGGGCTTACGACAGGGCCTACCTGTGGGCAGGGGGTACAGAACTCTGCGGTCAGTACCTGCTCTGCCCACACGTCCTGCCTCTGTTTTCACTCTTTGAAAAATGAGTAATTAGGCGGTGACAGTCACATGAACTAGCCATTGTGAGATTTCAGGCTTGTAATCAGTGAACATGTTCCCGGACAAGGACAGACACCCTGGCGTGCTCTGGTCCGAGGCCCCCCGCCCGCACTGACGATGCTGATGGGTAGGGAGAGTGAGTCAACGATACACAAGTAGCTCTGCCCCGACACCCCGGGGGCGCTGAACACATGTGATTTATACTGAATGATGAAAGAGCTGCCGGCAAGCTGACAGCAGGACTTATTTCTGTCAGAAACAGATTAGGGCAGCGATGCTGCTGGCGCATTCAGACACCGGAAGGCAGAGCCCCAGGCCCCGACCAGGCGCCCCCTCCTTCCCCCTGCTGACCTTCACCTGCTGACTCCCGGGCCGCCGCCCACAGGCAGGCGCTCACGGCCTCATAGGAGGCGCTCAGCCGCGTCGTGGGGTCCCTCTTGGGCTTGGGCGGAGGCTGTTTCCGTGGGGAGGGGAGGCCGCTGCCGTCATCCAGGCTGGACACCGAGTGCAGAGACGGAGAGCGGGCGGACGGGCCAGCCAGGGCCTGGATCAGGCCGTCCGCCGCCAGCGGGCCCGGGACGGAGCTGTAGTGGCAGTGCCTCGGTCCAGCCCTATCTTCGGCTCTGGGGGACAGAACACAAAGAGCGCCCGGCGGGGGGCCCAGATGCGTTATTGAGACGGTCACAATGAACCCGCTCACGCAGACATAATCTGGTTTTTTGGTGAACGGCCTTCCCCTGGGGTCCGAGGATGCGGGTCTCGTGCTCTGGGACCGGCCGCACCCGGGGAACACTGCCCACCCTCCCCGGCCGCTCGCGGCCGCATGAGCACGGTGCGGACCGTCGCGGCGACTCGGAGAACCTCAGCCCGCGCTGCACTGCTCACAGACAGCCACGTTTTCTACCAGGCGCTCGCTGAATGAATTTTTCACACTCTGATTATTAAGCAAATCAAAAAACCAGAATTTCAATCTGAATGATAATTTCTGGGAAATCCGTCTTAATAGAGAGTTACTGATGCATCAAATGCGGGGAGTTCATCACCGTCTCCCACTGCCAAAGAGTACGCTCTTGACTTAACACCAGCAATGGTTTACGCTTCTTTCTCTCTCTCTCTCTCCCCTTTTCTCCTTGCCAGTGAAACTCCACGAGCAATTATTTAATGATGGGCAGAATGATTATTTTTGTTCGGTTCCCCCATCGGTGTGTACAATGCCAAGCGAACCGCTGGTAGTCAATAAATAAATGGGAAAAGACTTCTTCACTTAATTTTATATCAGGCAAAATGAATACATAATCAAATGGGGAAATTGGGGTGGCTGTTGAGTTCCAGCAGCGAAAATAATAAATATTATTCGGGAAGTCAGATAAAATTAATAGTTATCTGGTTTAAAAAAAAGTCCCTTCTGGCTTCACACGTCAATGTAATCGTGTACCAGGGAGATGCCATGCGTTCATCGCACAAGGAGTCTCTGAGCATTTGTGTTTGTAATTATATCTTTGTGTGACAGCACACCAGCCGGGGTGGGGGAGCCACCACGAGGCAGAGCCAGACACCCGTGTAGAAGATGAACTAGCCTCAGATGAAAGCAGGGCACTCAGTGAATAATTTGTTTTCCCTGTAATGTTTAATTACAGTTTTCCGTATAAAGGGAAGTTTTTCAGTATTTAATCACGGAGATATTTGAAGCTAATTAGCGAGAGACACATCGCCATTTCATCTTTAATAAAAAATCATTTGACACAGGCAGCCGAGGCGAAGGGGAGTCATTTTCCGTGAGAAACGACCAGCTCATGCCAAGTTTCTACGGAAAAACAAACACCTGCTTGACGCCGAGGGAGGACCCAGGTCCCCGAGAGGGGGCCCGAGAATCAGGGGTGTCCCCGTCCTTCAGGGAGAGGCAAGACCGGTAAGTTGGAGAAGCACCAGGTCGCCTCCACACTTCTATCCCAAGCTCAGCGTCCAAAGCGAACTTGACGATGAGAAGTGTTTCCCCCGAATTTTCCCGTTGGCAACGAAACTGACAAATTACTAAGGGAAATATAAGACCGACAGAGCACCGATTCCACTTCTCTGTGTTCGGAGTGGCTTCTCCGTTGTTTGGCTCAGATTTCCAGAAGTTTCTATGAGTCACCGTATATATATGAAATTCTTGTATAAAGATGTCAAGAACCGAGCTGTATATTTTTGCTAAGACAGAAATATGAGCTCCCTTAAAACCGTGGCCTTGAGACAGTAAGCGATGCAGCATCGTAGGGGAAGTGATAACCGTTTCATACGGAGAAACTAGCAGAGGGCATCCATTGCGTGAAAAGAAAGCATGAGAAGGGACCCTTTTAGATTGCTCGGAGGTTTCGAAGAGCAAGTCACCCACATGCACGCCCATGCTCCTTCCCGTACCCACCGTCATATTCGACGGAACCCTGCATTAAGGACTACTGGGATTTTCTTGACTCCACTGAATCAATGATCAAGGTAATTAAAGTTGCATTTGATCTGCCTTTACCTTCTGGTTCCTCCCTCCGGCTTGTGTCCGGCGTCCACCTTCGCTTTATGGTAAGTAGCATTCATTTCATTCCGCAGCCGGTCATTTTCACGTGCAATGTCAGAAGCGTTCTGAATGACCAGGGCGTCGTAGGTCTTCAACCCCATGTTTTCCGTAATCTGCAGGAAGCTGTTGATGGACGTGACCTCTTGCTGTCTGATGCTCCTTTTCCGAAGCAAGTGCTGGCGTGCTAGAAACCCTCTTACAACTTCCATAAAAGAACACAATCATGGGTCAGTGAGAGGAGCAGAAGCGAAACCCAGACACACACACAGTCCCAACACACGGATGCCTCGTCAGATGCATCTCGCCCAGAACTGGGATTTACAACAGCTTCTCATCTCATGTTTGGGAAGGGATCCACATTCAGCAACAACAACACCTAAGATGCGAAATCTATAACCTAAGGAATGAGACATCCACACTTGTTTTTGAAACACAGGCTAGACATGATGGTCCGGACGAAAGAAAGAAGGTCAGTGGGGAGGAACCCGGTCTAAACCACAGAGAATTCTGCAGTGTGGCAGCAACTGGGCCACTTTAGGGGACACTGCTCATCTCTCGTTATATCCCAGTAGAACAGAAACGGCTGAGGCTTCTGGAAGTCGTCTTCAAAAACACGCACGAATTATTAATAAGACTATGACTGAACTCCTAAAAAACAAAACAAAACAACAACAACAAAAAAACAAGCAGTGCATTTAAGACTCTGGAAAGAGATTATGTGTGAATTGAGGACATCCTTCCTGCTCTCCAGGGAAAGGGTGCTAGCAAGAAAAATGTGTAAGAATTAGGAGAAACAAATGAGCGAACACACTTTGAAATTGCTAATATGTCAGCAACAAATGCTAAGACTTGAGAACAGAAGTAACGATGCCCACCATTTAAAGGCATTTCCATGTGTCGGGCTCTCCATCATTTCATTCCCACTTCATATGAAGGATGATTCATAAACCATGGTCTCCATTGTGCACCCAGAGAAAGAGAAGCTTAGTGAAGCTACGAAGTTTCCTCCACGGAAGCACAACCAATGGAGGGTAGAGCCAGGTTTCAAGTCTCCGTGCTTATGCACCCAAACTCATTCCCTTTCCTCGGACCACCCAGATGCTGCTTGAGCTCCCCAGAGAGCAGGTCACCAACGGGGACGACCCCGGGAAGCATACTGTTGTCAACACGAAGAAGAACTTTCTAACGATGAGCGGTGTGTGCACAGGTCGGGCCAGCTCCTGCAACCGGGAGTCAGCGTGCCCGAAAGGGTCAACGATCCCTTTTCCTGGGTGCCGTGAACAGGTGCAAATATCCAGCCATGCCTTTTGACCTTAGGACGCCACCCCTTCCAATTCCAAGTTTCTAAGGTCAGAAGGAGTTTCTAGAACTCTAAGAAGAACTAAAATCTCAGGGGAAGAAACCGATGTGTGTAGCAAAGACACTTTGTTTTGTTTATAGTGTCGAGGGTGGGGGGACGTCCTGTAAAACATTAAGTGCTTTAAACTATTCTCTGCTAATAGAAGAAAAAATGTGCGGCTTATCTAGAATATTCATTTTGATGCCTTTATTCGATTAGAAGGTGGAAAGCCGAACACAACTTTCCATAATTATGGCTCCAGAGGCAAATAATATGCAGACATCTAAAATGCTTAAGGCTCCCCCGACCCAATGGCGATACTAAATATTCAGTTACTTTGGAAGGCAGCTGTATGAAGTTCACTGTGAAACAGCCATGCTGAACCCATCTAAAGGGGGAAAAGAATTAGCAGTGAAAGGTATGATCAGACTTCCAGGAATGAAAAATGCAGCGTAAAAGGCAGAAGCGTCAACCATGCCGTGGGCCTGAGAGATAAAAGAGCTCAAATGCGACCGTTTGCTCGCTCGTTCCTGGTACAGTAAAAAAAACCTGAGACATTGACTTTTGCAAGGGTGAAGGTGAGGGTGTATTCAAGATGTTAATCTTTCAGAATAAAGGGAAGATTAATGTGGCCACGGTGGACGTTTTGTGACCCCGTGAGAGAAGAGCTATTCACTGCACGGACATTCACTGGGGGCCCTTGTCCCACATCCGGGGACTCTGTCTTCTCACATGCACTTCTGCAGCCTTTAAAGATTCTTTAAACATGATATCCCAACTGCTGAAACTTGCTTTCCTCAGTTAGAGGCAACTCGTAAAAATAAATCTGTCACAATCGATCACCAATACTTGTTCTCTTTCAGACAAGTTAAAAGTTGGCTCTCCTGACGCTTCCAGCCAGGACCAAGTGAACATGTAGGGTCAGGAAGAAACTTCCATTAGGAGTCACTGAATATTAAAATGCTTAAAGTTTAGGCTTTCTCCCCAACCTCACCATGTACAAAGGAAAAACGACAACCTTTGAAAAACAAAAAATAACTCCAGATTGTATAAATGTTGAGTAAATTTCACACTAGTGAAAAGTACTGAAGGGATTGTTCCAAGAGATATAAAAATAAAAATCAATAATTAACGCTTTGCATTTAAGAGCCTGTAGTTCTAAAGATACTTTTACCTCCATTATTTCATTTATGCAATCTGAAATTATGGTTTTTATTATGAAGTCACATTTTTAAGACCGGTCTCAGTTTTTATCTTCCAACATGAGGGGATACCTAGAGTCTTCTTCACTTTCAGGTCAGTAGAGTCACTTGACTGTTTGCCATTAAATCAGGGAGATGTTCCTAGTGAGCACCCCTGAGCGAAGAAGGGGTACACATTCTTCTCCTTGTGTGGAAGGGAACATTTCCAGGAGAACTCGGGATCCCGCTCTACGTGCGGACACCATGACAGTAAATGGGATTCTCCATTGGCCCCAGAGCTCAGGGCTGAGGGCACTGGTCTGGGCGACGGGGCCCCCATCCCAGCTCCAGCTGAGGCTGTAAGGACAGATGTTGAATGTGGAGGGGGGCCCGAGACTCTGCATTTCTGACTGGTCCCCAGGTGGTGCTCACAGGGCACAGCAGGGGAGTGGCTGAGCCCATGCACAGAACTGCAATGGTGGCAGTGCAGACTGAGCTGGGACCCCAGCCTCTCCTTCCATGGATAAAGGACAAAGGGGCCAGATGCTCATAAGCCAGAGAGGAGCAGGGGTTGCCTAGAGTTGGGGTGGACTGCCTCCATCCCCAAGGCTCCCTGCACCACTGACCTCCAGGCTGCTGCAAGGGGCTTCGGCAGCCCAGGTGGAGAACCAGCCATGGGACCTTGGAGTCTGGAGGATACGGTGGACTGTGCCGGGGTCCTCTACTATGTTTCTCGGGCACTAGATGTCCATGTTATGAAAGAGATGACTGCTTGGAGTCATTAAAAGGGGCTTACTTGAGAGTACTGGGGGCAGAGGGCCAGAGGCTAGGGGTGGGGGAGAAGTCCAGGTGACTGTCTACAGGAGAGGTCAGGCCACCTCTCAGATGAGCAGCACGCAGGCTCCTGCAGGTGTGCTCCTGCAGAGCCAAGAGCCGCCCTTGAACACCTGTAGCCATGTTAGAGAACCCCCAAGGCCAGCCCACATGGGGGCCAGTCAGACAGAGGGGCTGCCCTGTCCCCTTCCTGTTTGTTGCCAGCACCAGGGGTGTGTAGACAGGGTGAGACCCACGCCCAGACCCCCCAGCCCCACCCCCGCAGGGCCTGCGGCGGCTAAGAGGGATGGTTTAACTTGGAAGGTAGTTCTGACATCTGAGCATTTCTCATTTCACGCAGGGGCTCCACGGACAGAGGTTTGAACAGAATCAAACCGATTTCTGCATCCACGAGCTGTGCTTGTGTTTATTTCTGGAGGGATCAGAGAGCTAAGCTCATTATAACAGGTTCTGCCAAAACTAGCCTGTGTATCTCCTTCTTTTACCTTTCTTCAGATATCATTTATGATATCTAATATAATCAAATCATTAAGCAAATTAAAAATTAATGTTAGTAAGTGCATATATATTTTATAGGTGGCATAGTTAAGTAGTTAAGATTTTTTTTTTTTTTTTAATGTGCCCATTTGCAATGGTCTCTTGGATTTTTGCAGGGGAAAAAATTCTGCACGGGATCTCTCCCAACACGAAAATGCTGTTGGTGTCTGCTATCCAAGATAATAGTCCGATATTATGGTCTCTATAAAGGAAAGGGAAGAGTCAAGGATTTTCCCAAGGCCCGTGGAGGGTTCCATAAAATCCCAGCGTACCAGTGATGCTGATGAAAATGGCCTATAGATGATTCTTAGGGGCATCTCAGTGCCTTGTTGTGGTGGAGGGGGGCGGTGGTTCCCAGTGAAGATTCAAAGCTACGTCTTCCTGCCCTGTGCTTTCTGCCCAAATCAACAAGTGTGAATATTTGCAAGGTGGTGGCTGCGTAAATTATAAAAGACGAATAGTCCCTCTTCCAAACTCTGAGGGGGGTGAAACTTTGATATGAAATTTCATGTGGAATGACTACCAGATACAGCGGGGCCAAGCAGGCGTGCGCTGATTTACGGGAAGGGCTGTCTCAGCTCCCGGCCCTACCTGCACGCGGTGTCATCGCGAGGATGGAGGGGCCCACCGCGGAGAAGGTCCCACCAACATTTCAACTCGGGGATGCCCTACGACACTCTGTATTTCACAACTCAGACAGGTTCAGAAAGGCGAGGGCATGATTGTTACCTTTTTGGCAGATGATAATTTTTCTCTGGAGCCGCAGGCACAGATCATTGAGCTGGTCGGCGTGCCAGTATTTTAGAAACACTTTCCGGACTCCCATCTAAAACACAAACAGCAGGAGACATGACTGCACGAAGATACCAACAATGGTGCTGGGGGAACAGTCAGGCAAGAGATTTCTCCAGAAGAGGATTAGAAGAAACGCAGCTAACAATGTTAATTCCGGTACATTTTCTTTAATTTCTTTTCCAAACGCTACGACATCTACTTGCAATCCCAAAGGTTTTATTCGAGAAGTGTGCTTGCCGTGTGCTCACATGGCATTAATGCTTGCAAAGGCCCACACAGAGAGTTGTGGTGACCGTGCCACGTCTGGCCAAGGAGCGACACAGGCCTTGACCCCACCAGGAGCTGAGACCATCCCCTTCTCCACCCTCGGTGATTCTTTCCTTTCCTCAACTCTATGCAGAGTTGAGTCTATGAGAAAGAAAATGATAAAACAAAAAGACCAATAGACCCCATAAAGCGGACACACAAATGTGTCATTTCCATAATTGTTTCCCACTACATGTTACTGTATGTTATCATACACCGACTGTTCATACGCCCACAGTTACAAAGCTGCAGCCCCAAAGTAGAAAGTCATTGACAAAGTCATCTATGCGCCATAACCATCTAGTTGATTCTGTAAATGACAGTACAATAAGCATTTCTCTGAAGGATTTTAATTATTTTATTTTATCTTCTTTTGTTTATTTATTCATTTTTTCTGCAGCATTTTTAAGAAGCGTGTTACCAAAGCAGCGTCCGCAAAAGCTATGGTGGTGTGCAAGCTAGCCTGGGCGCACGGCTACAGAGGAAGGCAGTGGCCAAAGGGAAGTCTTCAAGCCACAGAATGAGAAACCACACCCATGCGTTGTCAAAATAATTTTCTTGGGTGTCGTGCGTATTGTCTAAGAATTCCCAGAGCTGGGGGTAGGTGTGAGGAATGCCCTTCGCCGTGTAAATTCTCGCAGGCTTTGGGGGGAAGCAGGCATAAATAATTCTGAGGAGCCTGGTAAATACTGACAGGAGGTGCTGGGGAGCTCGGAGGTGAGGTTCTGCTAGATTAGGAGAAAGTACTGCTCTGGCGCCCCTCGTGAAACGTCCAGGATCATCTTCTTAGGACTTGAGACAAATGCCACCATGACGAGAAGGCTCACGCGTGTGCTCCCGAGCATGCACGGGGTCGCTGAGTTGCGAGCACCCCTCCGCTCCAGCCCACATCACAATGACACCTTGCGCAGGTCACACTGTGCACACACTGTCAAGCACTGGAAGGGTTTATAGGTCAGACATGTCTCCAGAATGCGTGGCCAGAGGCAGTTTATGAAGCTTTTTATTTGGAAACTGAGTTTATTCCAGACCTATGTTGTCATGCCCCATCTAGCTGTCACATCCCCCTAGCTGGCCCCTTCGCCACAAAACACACGGTTGTGCAAGAGACTGGGGCCTGAGTCCTCCGTGGTGGCGGTCAGGCCACTGAGTCAGATCAATGGGGCAAGTTCTCAACGACTGTCCTGTCTCAGAGGCTCCTGCTTGACTGGAGGCTGTTCTTTGCTTAGTTTTCTTGTAGTTTGCTGAGATCTGAGACACTCACCTGGGTGGGGGGCTACAGAGAGCTGTTACTTTTTCTCACTGTATTGCCATTCTCTCTCCCGAGTTATTTTCCATAATTCATAGTCTTTTTCTTCCCCCCTTCCCAACTGCTGACTTATTTTGGCAGCCAACAGGAAGAACAGTTGGTACTGTCTGTGAGCGCCGCGGAACAAATCTGTGAGACAGGCACCGGGAAGGAGGGAGCATGGCGTCTTTCTGTTCATCGCTGACTGTCGTATGCAACTCATTGTGGGAAACCGAATCGCAAAGGCAAAATGCATGCAAACCTGTGTCCCAAAATGCAGTCCAGAAGAGTGACAGCCAGCAATATGACCCAATGGGTGGAGTCGGTGATGATCGCTAGGGGAACTCATCAGGTGTGTGTGTGGGGGGCGCTCAACATGGGGGAAAGACCTATGGAATGGAATTAAGACAATTAGGTTCCAGTTCCACTCTCTTAATTAAATGGGGACCATGGCTGGACGAGAAGGGAGTTGGACAGGACGACAATGAGCTCCCAGAGTGACATTTCTAACAGCCATTTGAAACATGGAAGTAGGTAGATCTTGAGATGCTGGGGATATGAGGGAAGATGGTGTCCTCAAAGACAAGTTTCCTGAGGAAGATGAGCAGTGAGCAAAAATGACGAGTTACATCTAAGGACGGGGAATCAAGATGGGGTTAGGTAGGAGTCACGAAGAAACAAGTTATCTCAGCCATGTGGTCTTGAAGGATGGGCAGGAATTCTCCAGGGTGTCTAGGGATAGAGGGAGAAGATGAATGTGGAGCAGAAAAAGCAGCCTGTGAACAGCTGGGGGCAGAAAACCATGTTAGGGGCTAGTTGCACCAACAGTGACGAGGGAAGGGTCCATACATGTAACCGGTGGCCACATCGTGAAGAATACTCCAGGAAAACCTGGACATTCTTATATGAGCAAAGTGGATCCCCTGGGAGATTGAAAGAGGATCCCAGCTAAATTTCCTAAAAATGACTCCTGAAATTGTATTTGAAATTTATCAAGTTCCTTCCTAAAACCATCTGAAGAATGGGTTGTTGAACTTGGCTCGGGAGGTACTTGGTGAAGTGAGACAATATCATGTCATCAATGATTTGGATCGGGAAGAACCTACCACAGCTGCCTATGTCTTGGCCAACTCTTATTCATCCTTCATTACCAAGCTCAAGCCCCACTCCCATTATTAGATTTTTGAGAGTCATTAATCCACTTCTAGTAGGCTTTGATGACTTTCACTTGTATTTCCAGAACACCCTATGAATGATTCCTCATTTATTATATTGCATTGCATACTTTCCATTATGCATATACATTTACATCTCTCCTGGAGAATATGAAGATATATTCTTGAGCTTCACAAGTGGTGGGGATGTGGGGAGGGCGGATTCAGATTAGAAACAGAACATAAGGAATTGTGAAGTCCTCGTATAAGAAGATGAGTCATCGCAATGGATGATAATGTCTTTAAGGATGAAAATAAGTTATGACGGTCATTGAAAACATGAGCCGGACCCTAAGTCATTCAGCAAACCGGATAGAAGTCATGGCAGCCAGTAGGTGATAGGACAAATCATGGGGGCGAGGAAAGAAAAGTGGGGTGAAGATAGTCTACAAGTGGTGTAGACGTAAGACAGAAGGCTGGGGAGCAATGAGTCAGCTAGCCCCACTCCCCCACTGAGACAAAGGAAGTGAGAAAAAGTGAAACCTCCTGACAGTATTTTCAGGAACGTCCACTTTCCAGTTCGCATATGGAGGCTAAATTAGAAGGGGCGTAAATATGGAGGCAGTAGGGTTTTTTCACAGCATCTTAGAGATTTCACAGGACCTGAAGGCGGGTCTGAGTGCTTCACACAGCAGATCTGCTTGTCTTGCAGGCAGGATAAAAGGAGTCCTTCCTGAGATCCATGGATTGGGACAATGGCAAGGGAAGAGCTGGGTGGGAACGTGAGACATGGGACATTGGCGGGGGAGGGTGCAGTGCTAGACAGGCAGATGTTCCTCTGGGAGCCAGAGGGCTAGACCTGCTCCCCAGGCTCCTTCTGAGGCTCTGGTATGGTTGGGCCCAGGAAAATTCTCCAGAGGTAAAACCAAAGGTTCTGTAATAAGGGAGGCTTCTGGGCTTGCATTTCAGTGTGAGGAGAGGGGACAGAAGCCCAAATCTACACAGGTGTCCCGCTAAGGCATAGCCTTAGACTCTGTGGGCATGGCTGGGTATTGGGCCACCATCACCTTCAGATGGCCAAAAAATTCTTCATTCGGGTACTTGGGCGTACTTTGTGCTTACCCTATGGGCCTACCCATTCATTCCTTCATTCACTCTTTACACATACATACATTTTACCGGGTAATTTATTTGTGGATTGGCAATATTTGGAGATATCCATTGGAAATGTTAACATTTGTTTGACTTTGCTGGTCTTTTAGAGATGGCATGTTTAGAGTAAATGCTTCTTCTTTCCTTGAAGAATGAAATTCATCATTTAGTAGTATTTTGAATTTCTTTGTCAGAAACTATTTTGAATAACACACTGTATTCTTAAGTCCTCTGTTATCCCTCAGGATAAGGATTACGGGGACATAAATCTAGGAATCTTATTTAACCAGGAAATCCAGACAAGATCAAAAGGATTCTATATTTTTATTGTCTACTAGTTGACCAGGAGAAAAACGTTGGCCATTTTAATTTTTTCTGTGGAATGAATTCCTGTCAAGTTACTCCCATCATGTCTGCCTTGGTGTGCTATACCAAATCCAATAAATTAGGATTCACTTGGATGCAACGAAATGTTCCAGTCACCCACATTTTTTATTTTAGTTGCGTTCTCTTATAAAATGAGGTTTCTCACGACCAGAGAGAAGGAGAAGGAGGGGTTAAAGTGTTCGCCTCCTGCGCCCTCTCCCTGTGCCCTGCCTAGAGGCAGAGTGTTCTGATCTGAGATTAAAATGTTAATGTCATTCCGACTCCTGTAAAAGTAAACCATCTGTGAATTATAGTCATTGCTATTTTTATTAGAAAACCATTAGTTTTTTTTTTTTTTTGGAAGTGACAGATTTTAAAGGATTACACAAAATTGTCATTGATGACTTCGAAAGCTTCAATTCCTGCTACAGTTTTGGGGGTCTTTCTGGGGGTTGCTGAGGGAGCACAGACAGCTGCTGGAGGGCGCAGGGATGGCACGTAGGTAAACCTGAGGCAGCCCCAGGGAGAGACCAACGGCCGTGAAGATACTCTTCTCTTCTCTCCTTTTCCTCCTCACCATCACTGAAGGCTGCCTCCGATCACAGAGGTGTAGACAAAGCACAGGGGAGGCAAACTTGCTGGCAGAGGTGGCCCTCCTGTGGAGGGGTAGAGGGACAGACCCTCCAGGTTTCCATGGGTTTCCATGGCAACCCAAGGATTCCCACAGGAGGAGCCTACAACTGGCCTTGCCCTTTTAGGTACGTCCCCCATTCACTGACTGGGAGACATGGGCAAAACCATCTTCAGAGTGATCTTTCTAAACATCAAACTCATGTTACTTTCCTGCCTAACATGATTTAATAGCGGGCAATTTTCAGGATAACGTTCAAGCTCTTTGGAAATGTTTATCAGACTTTTTATACTATGGCTCTATTCAGTGCATTCAGACATATCTGTTCTCTAACTAGATCATGTTGTCTGCTATTCCAAAAGGGAAGCTTGCTTTTCTTCTCTGGCTGAACACGTACTATATACCTTTCTCCTAATCCTCTCCTGGAGAAGCTCCTGTCCACCCTTGAAAACACAGATGGCTTGGTGAACTCTGAGTCTAGCGTGTACCTCAAAATAATGAATTCATTTTAATAGCATACCCACGTCGCTAACACATTTTGTATATACCTCCAGAATAGCGCTAGTTCCTGTTTTTTGTCATTATTTGTCTACCCGTCTGAATATTCAACTTGACTGTGAGATACAGTGGGCTAGGATAAGGTCAGGCAAATACGAAGATCTTAAGTTACATCCATCAAGGTGGAGAAGATGACAGCAGACAGGACACCAAAATGAAGAAAGCAGAACTTCAAGAATGATTTTACTGGACACGAGCTACAACATGAACCCAGATACTAAAAAATAGTTCACTTGACATACATTTTAAAAACGAAATATAACAAACTCTTTGAACTTGGTCATTTTGCAAAAACGCATCTAATGAAAAGAGTAAGAAACAAAAATGTTAACCTTGCATATTTCTGGGGCCACCAAATCTCCCAGATTTCCCAAATTCCTCCAATTCTTTACCTGCCTCGGACTTGCACATGGCCTCCTGTTTATTAATCCTCCAGAAGCCTTCATGATTCCATGAAGCCTAGCAGTTTAAACATATAACTTTGGATTCGGCATTCAAAGTCCTCCACAATATGATTTTTGTTCATCTCTAAAGAGCTCACATATTTGACTCTTCTAAAATAGGTGTTTTTTACTGTTACTTCTACATCCCACACACTCTATGTGAGCGGAAAACTGATGCAAGGCTTCTGTAGACGTGATCGAGGGACAGCAGCACTCTTACGCATGGAATTTGTATTGAACAATGTTGTAGTTGCTGTCCGTGTTATGTTAGATACTGCCCTTCTGTATACCTATTATTATTGAAATATATTTATTAATGATCACCATACACTTAATACCTTGTGGTGAATGCTTGTTTTATTTTTTTGCTGCAAAAATGCTCTATTTTCCTTATTATTGATGAATTAGTCCTTGAAAATGTTAATATCCCTTACTTTAAAAACACTAGCTTTATTCTAAGAAATACTTCTCATTTGAAGACAAGGTATCTCATGTTGCAGCTGCATCGAAAGTTGCAGACATAGTTGCGTCATTCACTGTAATACAAGCACTCCAAAAATATGCCCACTATCTCTTCAAGTGCCCTACCGAAGTAGGTCTGTTCCCAATTTTAAAGCAGCTTTCCTGACAAGACTCTGCACAATACAGTCTTTCTTTTATGTGTTTGGATGTCTGCTTCCCTCTCCCATCAGCCTTGTTTCCCTCCCTGCGGATCTGAGAATGTCACTGTGTTCCTTTAAAACACGGTTCTTTCTACTTTTACCACGCGAAGCACTTTCTGTGCCTACTAGGTAACCTTTTCCAAACAGAAACAGCTCCAAACCGCAGCACGTCCATATGCCCGCCACGAACAGTCCTGCACTGGTTCCTGGTTCTGTGTCATTTTCACATACTCTCGGGCGCGTTGTATCTAGCAGCTTCCCTGACTTGCCTGTCTCATGCGTCTTCACCCGTCTATGCTATCAGGGGTCTGTCCTCTCCAGCTGCTTAGTCGCTCATCATCTGTCCATCCAGCCCCCCACTCCTCCAGCGGTGCCTCCCTCTCTCCAGTCACTCCTCCACCATCTCTCTATTCAACCCCACATCCACGAGTATGTCCATCCACCCATTTATCCAACCAACTATACAGCAGTCCGTCCGTCCGTCCGTCCGTCCATCCATCCCAACATTTGCCAGGCGCTGATACCCAGCACCTTGCCAGGTTCTAGGACCCCAAGGATGAATAGAATATGGCCTATCCTTTCAAGAAGCTCAGAGCAATAACCATTTAACTAAAATTTATCTTCCTCAAGCTGAATTAACATATTTCCCTATTTGCTTCTTGGATTCACTGCGTTTCTAAGGATGGACATTAGTTTATGTGTGTACATTTCATTGTTATTATTTCAATACTTCACATTTTCATGGCAGCTTTGAAAAACTACCAAATGGAAATATTCTAACGTTCAGCCTGGCTCTAAATGTATTTTTAAACATCCTCAGAGGATACATTTATACTAAAATACAATTTCTCTTTGTTATAAATAGACTATTCTTGAAGTTTAACTTCAACACAGAGAAGATAATTACAGCCACACACATCGAACAGAGTACCACGTCTTCAGGTATTTGAGGAAGGTGGTTCTGCTCGAATTACATATAATTACAGGTTTAGAAAACGAATTACTCTCACCTAGAACAGTATGACCTGTACAGCAAACAGAGATGAACAAAAACTCCTATTCTGAGCTGACTGGTGAGTAACTCCCTATGTGACCCCACACATGGCTTCATTCCAGAAATCATATCTAGGTGGTCAAGAGCTTGACGAAAGCAAACCTCTTCTGCTCAAAGTTACCCATCAGGAAAAGCAGACCAAAGCCAGAGCCTCACAAAGCCGACCGGCTTCGGAGTCAGAGAGGAGGCCATCGGAGGGGTGGATGCATTCGTTGAAGGAACAACATTGGTCTCGGTTTTTAACAAAATGGCCTCAATACTACGAAAAATTACCTGCCTCGTGGAATGTGTATGCTATAAATGATTAGCTGCAGTGAACACACAGTCACAGCCCGCTGTCCTGCCCGAGACCTGCACACACACGCGCGCGCGCACACACGTACGTGCAGGGGGCCCTCCCCCACCAGTGTCCGCCAAGTCTCTGCCTCGTGTGTCTTCTGAGGTTTGCTTTGCTTCTAAAACTGGGACGACTCCTGCCGCCCTGGCTCTTATATCATTCGTCCTAAAGAGCATTTTTAGATATTAAAAAAAGATACTTACATCGATCTCCTAATTTTCCAAATATCTGTAGCGTGTGTGCTCACATCTTCTCTGAGACTCATCGGCATGGATGTTTGCGAACCGTCTCTGCTTTCGACTCCCAGAGAGTCAGGCCCTCGTGTCATCTCGAGAACCGCCCTATTTCGTGTGGCCGACTCACACTTGTTAATAACGTCGGTTTTAAAGGAGATTTCACTCTTCAAGGGAGTTAATAGGCCCATCTACCAAAGGCCGCTGTCCCTTCCCCGCAGCGGCTCCCCGTCCCTCCTACCTCTGCTGCTGCAGGCCGTGTGCACTGGCTTCCCAGCCCTGCTCTTGCGTCCGGCAACACACTGGTTCATGCTTAAAGCATAAATCAGGTCACCTCATTATCCTCTTTAAAGCTTATGGATGGCTTCACGGTGAACTTGAAGCAGAATGTGGTGTTTTGATGCAACCAAGGTCCCACGGGCTTGGTCCCTGCTCACCGCTAAGCCTCATTCTCAAGGTGGTGACTTGGTGTCCCCAAAGGGTGAACCCGGTTCCTGATCAGCAAAAAAAATCCTTGGCTATTACAAGGTTTGAGGCATGCAGTAGGTGCTTAATAAAGGCTTGCTGCAGGACTGAATAACGCCAGATTGATACACATGAGACGGAGCCCTGGGTAAAGCATGGACAGAACCGCCACTTTTTAGTAACTGTCAGGCGATTGTTAATGACCGCCGGGGAGGACTGAGCTCTGGAGGACCACAAGTCACTGTCAGAGTGAAGGATTTTTTTCACTCTTCCCAGTAATCAATTTGTTAGTAATTTCTCTCATTAATTTTCCTCCCTAGTGCAGTGATAATGAAAGCGTAAGGTTGAGAAACACTGGCCCACGGCATCGTTCTCTCCCGTCTCCCAGTTCCTGGTTCTCCAGCCAGCCTGCCCCCCCGCCCAGCCCTCAGCTGAACTTGTCTCAGGGGGTGGCACCGTCGGCTCCCGCCCTGGACCCTGCCTCCTGCTCCTCAACTTTCACATCTCAGCCCACACGTGTTCATCGTAGCGATGCTCTTCATGACAACTGCCTCTCTAAACCAGCGTCCTGTGGGTTCCTTCCCAGCACGGAGCTGACTGTGGTTCCCCTCCCCCTCTCGGCCCTGCTAGCTCGCAAGCCTGTGGAAGAAGGCCACGGCGTTCCGCCTTTACAATGCACCGTATCTCCTCGTGTAGCTTCAGGGACATCAGGGGTGCTCAAAAGATGCTCGTTGACTCAATCGGCCAATAATCCTGGAGCTGGAGGAAGTGAACTGGACTTGTAGGGGACGAGAGCTGGATTAGGAATGGGCACGGCTCCGCTTCCCGGACCGGTTATTAAGTGCAGGTCTTACACGGAGCCCTTTGTGCTAGGAAGCTGAGAGGAACGCTCTGAAGAAGCTACCATGTCGGGAAGGCTTGATGGTGGACACCTTCATTTCCCAAGAAAAAATGTGGTCGTCAGTACATTTATTCATTCCTTCAGCAAATACATGTTCGGTATCTACTGTGTGCCAGACGCCGTTGAGAAAGTAATAGTGAAACACACAGACATACACACACACACACACGCACGACAATACTTACTGTATGTATCTAGAGAGATATATCTGAAGAAGACGTGGGAGTTTTCCTCAGTGGAGTTCAGAGTGAAAGAGGAGAGAGACACACTGCCCAGGAATCAGACTTTGTAATATTATTTTTTAAAGCTGACTCAGCAAATTCACACCCAACCTTTGGAGTATATAGCTCTGGGTAGTTCGATGATGGGTGATCTGTATTTTTTCTTTAATTTTCACTATTTTTCAAATTCCTTATCAAGAATAAACACTACTTTCATAACACAAATGTGTTCGTGTGTGTGTGTGTCTAGTACAAGAGAAAAAAGGAAGTCAATATTGTGCATGGGTATAGTAATTCTCAGTTTATAATGCACATAGCACCAAGAGATACTCTAAGATCCCTAACGTTTATTATTTTTAGCATTAATAATTCTAGAGAAAGGAAAGGGATGTGAGAGAAAGAATTTTATAGGCTATTTTCTAGCCTGTACTTACAGCTGATTTATGAAGTGCTCCTTGAGTAATAAAACAAAGGTTATAAACCATTAATTTATTGTGCTAATAAGAGCCAAGGGCTCTAATACCATTGTCTTGTCTTAGAAGATATAAAAAAAAGTAGAAGGTGCTTAAAACTTCAACAATTTCTTGCTCTTACTTTTATTATCTTTTCTCTACTGTACTTTTTTAGATTAATGAAATAATAAATCCTTCATCCAACTGATTTTATTTAATGTTATAGTAAAATGTTAATCTTGCAATGCTCAGCACTGTAAGAGGGGCTCCTTCAAAGACCATATATTTTATGGAGACGCGCCATGAAATCTAGGCCACCCTGTGAAAATCACACTCGAAGATGACGGTAAGGAAAATAATTCTTGCAATTTTTTTGTTAGTGAACCAACACAAATAGGAAAAGTGTATTTCCCTAGGATTTGGGGTTTGTCTTTTGTGAGAGCCCCTGGCTGTTTCTTTCCGGATCTCTGTCCCTCTGCCCCTCTCTGTCTGTCTGTCTCTCACACTCACATGCCCACACGCGCGAGAGTAGCCATCGTGTCGTGGGCTAGTTGGGAGGAAGCTGAAGCTCCCGTTCTGTTCCTCACTGCCTGCCTGTCCAATCGTGGCTAAGTCCCCGGAAGTCTCCCCGGGTCTGCCTTCTCATCCTGGCGCCATGTCGCCTTCTCTCAACATTCCTTCCAGGGTTCCCAGCAACAGTTCCCTGCGCCCCTGTCTCGAGGAGCCTCCCCTCACTGGACTCCCCTCCCTGCCTTCCCACAGAACTTCCCAAAGTCCTCGGAACATGACCGAAGGGACAGTGAAACTTCACCACGAAAGCCTTCCCCGGCGCGGGCCAGCCATTCCCCCGCACCGACTGGCCCTGCGCTCCGAGCCTCTGTGTCGGCAAATGGCGCCCCGAGCCGCGCTCGGACGGACTCCGACAGATTTGTTTCTCCCTTCGTCATCCCACCAGATGGCTTTAAAATGAATATAGCATTCAAATAACTACACAGAAAAAATCATCCTATAACCAGTTGATTCATATAAAATGTGTGAAAATCAGATTATACCATTTATTTTTCCACTTAGAATTAGTAGTTTCAAAAGTTTTCACTTTACATAAATGACATAACACAGCAAAACAAGCATGTTCCACATGGGCCTAAGTGCCTGCCAGTCACTTTTCCGTGGTGTGGGGAGACCAGGGCAGAAAGCGCTTGATTCCATGTGCCTAGCTTTGGAGGGATTATTTTCAAAGGCGCCTGAAAGTCGAACTGAACTAAAAAATGGACGTATTTAGATAGAGCATGTATCAGAATAATTGTTAAAAACAAACCACGGACGGTTAATAACTTGCGGATCCACACAACTTGCTTTCACTCTGTGACTTAATTCGAGCTCTCTGCATTTTTTCCACAAATGAAGTCACCTGAAGACTGTTTCATCAAGAAAACTGTACCTGGTGCGACAGAGAAAACTGAGATCCTGCAAGAAATAACACGGGGCTCTCACAAAAGTACTGCAAGTCAGTCATATTGTGTCTACTCAGCTTACTTCCAGAACCTTCCGCTCCTCCTCAAACAACTGGTGTAAATCCACATCAAATAAGGCTGAGGCACGGAGGAGGCTGCCATATTTGAAAGAACAAGTCATTTCATTGTCTGCACGAACAAGAAACGACCAGAAAGAAGGACTCCTTGGCAGCCACCACTACATCCTGATTATTTTTCACTTTTGTTCAAAACAAAAGCATCTGATGTGAAAGCCACGATGTTGAGAATGTTAAGAGAACAGCATCACGAGCGGGTTTGCCAACACTTGTGGCGAGTGGTTGGAATCCTGTGACAGGAGGCGGGAGGGTCCTTCAGGACGTGAGGCGGCCGGGCGCCTGGGGCCTCAGTGGGTTAAAACCTCTGCCTTCGGCTCAGGTCATGATCCCAGGGTCTTGGGATCGAGCCCCACATCGGGCTCTCAGCGGGGAGGTCTGTTTCCCCTTCCTCTCTCTGTCTGCCTCTCTGCCTACTTGTGATCTCACTCTGTCAAATAAATAAATAAAATCTTAAAAACAAAAAAGAAGTGAGGCAGAAAATACAACAGGTTACTTAGCACTTGAAGGCAAAAGCGCTTTGGAGCAAAACAGAGTCAGTGTGACGAACATGTCTTTTTCAAAAATGCTCACGATAATTAATTTGACCCTATATAATATTCTATTTAAATTGTATTTATGGGGTGGTAACAAATTTTAAAAATAATTCTCAGTTACAGAAAGTAACTTATGAACACATTCATCTTCGAATCATAGAGATGGGCTGCACTTCTGACTGTGGTCTCCAAACAATGCCCTGGATATCACCACTCTCAGGTTTTTGTGGTGAATTATTCCAGATCGTAAACAGTCTTAAACACCGTGTATCCATGTAAAATGTATAGTATGATTTGGCCGCTTCTTAGGGACCAAGACTTATCCGGTACCATCCACCGCGCCTCCTTCCCCTTTGCCCCCTGTCCTGGGGACGCAGGAGCCAACTCGACACACGCCAATCCCGGGTGACGGACAGGCTGTCCGCGACCTCAGAGAAGGTGTGCGACCTGTGTGCGACCTGAGGGCTGAGGGGGAGCAGGGCGGAGGGAACGTTCTGGAGAGCTGGGGGCGCCCGCAAGTCCGATGACGGGAGGGAGCGGGCCGGCAGCCTCAGGCTGGGGATTTACCGAAACGGCTTACGACGACTGTTCTGAGACTGTCCTCGCTCAAGTCCTGAGCTGCAAGCCAGTGTCACCTTGACTCCGTCTCCGGGACGGTCTCCCAGAGCTGTTTCCGGCCCGGGGCTGCCTAGACGGCCGGAGCCGGAGCGGGGGCTGGGGCTGGAGCGGGGGCTGGGGCTGGGGCTGGGTCTGCGACGGACCGGAGTGAAACCGCCGAGTCCTTGCTTGGCTCCGGCTCTCCCTGTCCCTGTCCGGCTGCTCTTGCTCCTCTCGCTCACCCTCCTTCTCCTCCTCCCCCCCAAGATGCAGCGAGGAAGGGGAGTCCCAAAGCTCTGGGCTACGTGGGGGTCCCTGGCTGACGGTCCGGTAAGAGCGGCCGGGATCAGAACCGACCTGCCACGGGCCGCCGTCCCTGCGACTCTCCTGCACCGCCAGGTGAGCGACCAGCGTGAGGCGACACGGACCCGATCCGCTCAGAGTCGCGACGAGATGGCACGTGCCTCTGGTCAAAGCTCGCGCCGCGACGCAGAACCTTCGCCCGTCGAGTTGCGTCATCTGAACAGAAGCGCTTCGGCCGGTTGCGGTCAAAGATACAGATCCAGTCCAGTGCCGTGGGAAGACCGCAGCCTCCGCGACCCAGACGCGGGACCCAGACGCGGGTCCCGGCAGAGCGGCCCTTGCGCGGAGACTGGGCGGGAACCGCACCTGGGCCCTCGGCCCGCAGGCCCGTCTGCGAGGCTCCATCGCCTCCGGTCTCAGACGGGCTCCTACATCCACCGAGCCGACTTTCCCGTCTCCGCGCACCCTTGCTCTTAGGTTCAAATCAAAGAAGGCCAGAGCTCGGAATAGTTATAACATGTCCTACAGATGAGCGGAATCACCGTGCGTAAATGATTAACAGTTCCAGGGCCTCCCGCACTGACTCCGGGCCCACAACTCCGCGGAGAATCAATCAGTAAACAAACCCAACGCACTGAACGGGGCAGGTCTCTCTCCGCCTCGGAAGCAGAAGCGGACGCGTTGCTACGATGTACGCAAGTGGGAGAAGACGGGCGCGGACCCCTGCTGACGCCTCCGAGGCTTCCCTGCACGGAGCCTGATCCATGTAAAGGAGAGCGGAAGCGCCCACTACCAACACCTCCAAGACCCATCAGAGCGGCGCAAGAGGCTCATCGTATTTTTAGCAAAGAGAATTGAATTTCCAGCTAACGCTCTGCGCAGTTTCCCACAGTAAAGACGGCTCCGATCCCTGCTGGCTCCTAGCGCTGCTTTGAAAAATATGGGCACGAGGGACTCTTAATTCCCGCTAACCATTCAGACCCAAGGATGAACACTGACTGCTTAATAGAAACACACATCGTGACTCTCGGTAATTTGGGAATCGTGCTCGAAAACGACAGCCATCCGTTAGGACCTCACTGCGGCTTCCACGGCTCCGCGGTGGCCTCGTCCTGGTCCACCGCCGGGAGGGAGTCAGAGCCACTCCTCCAGCCGCGAAGGACACGTTTCAGACACACGCTTTGCTTTTGAAACTGGAGAGTCTGACTTTCCAGGTCAGGAATAAATGATGTTTAAAAAAAAATTCTTCTGCTGGGTCACCTGGGTAGCTCAGTGGGTTAAACACGTGGCTCTGGATTTCGGCTCAGGTCATGAGATGGAGCCCGGCCTGGGGCTCTGCACGGGACATGGAGTCTGTGGAAGATTCTCTGTCCCTCTCCTCTGCCCTTCTCGCTCGCTCTCTCTTTCTAATTAAATAAATTATTTAATTGCAAATTCTTTTGCTCTCTGTCTAGCATAAAAGTGTAACATGAACAAGCTTTATTTCTAGGAAGCCAAGGATCTGTCTTACTATAGAAAGTACACGGGACGTTATGTTTTGGAGAAGCTGAAGAAAGCCATCTTCCCTACCAGCTCGCCACGGAACACACAACCCGACACGCGGAGAGTAAAAGGGTTCATGTATTTCTTTCGTCCCGTATTTTTAGTCTCCTTTTGGGGAGTGAAGAAGTGGGGAAAACAGACCAGTGCAGTGAATGGGGAACGTGTCCCTGTTTTTTATTTTGATGCACTTCTTCAAAGTTCCTACGCGTGTTGCGATATAATACCTCCCCCAGCTGCGATTTCGAGTGTCCCAGCCCTCGCAGTGGTGCAGAAGGAATGGCTGTCGGGAGGCACCTGTGTGGGACCCCGATCAGAGGACTGATGTGTGTCGCACACCGGGCTTACCACCCGCTGGGGGAACAACTCTTCCAGAGGCCCTCGCCTTTTCTCCACAACCCATGCCGCCTTTCAGTATTAATAAAGCATATTATCCTTATCTGTGCGTCTTTCTTCTTCTTCTTCTTTTTTTTTTTTTCTGAGAGAGAGAGAATGGGAAGAGGACGAGCAGGAGGCGCGGAGGGAGAGAGAGAATCTCAAGCAGAGGCCGAGCTCAGCAGAGCCTGACGTGGGGCTCCGTCTCGGGACCTGACTTCACAACCTGAGCCGAAACCAAGAGTCAGACCCTTGACCGACCGTGCCACCCAGGCGTCCCTCGGAATATACTTTAAAGGGAAAAAAATACAAGAAAATCTCAGAGTTCCGTGTTCGGGAACCACTACTGCCCAAAGACTTAAAAATCCCAGCAGTGATTCAGTCACGATGACGTCCGTGTCCGGGAGCCCATGTCCCCGTTCTGAATGTGAACCCGCCTCTCTGCCCCGGCTGCAGGGTGGTGAGCGGACGCTGTCCCACATTAGTGACCCCCCTCACTCCCTTTCCAATCCCACATCCGAGTACACGGCTCCTACCGACCGCATGCGCCTCCGCCTTCAGACTACTTAAAGCTCGTCCCATTATTAGTTGAAAACAAAGGAAAAGGAGAGAAGGTAATAGAGAGAGAGACTGGGCGGCACAGACGATGGAGTCATCAGTCATCGGTCTGACATTCCAGGTTCCATGTCCTCTTCCGCAGGCGCAGGAAGGGCCAATGCCAGCCCCCCCCCCCCGCCGCCCCGTATACGCGGCCACATACAACCAGTGACTCCGAACCATCAGAAGGGAAGCACGCATCTCTGGCCTCGTCTGTTATCTTACATGGTCTCTTAGAGATGCCCAGGCTTTTCAACATGACATTTATGGCTGCTTGTGGTAATTGTTAGTTTTGCCAAAGCGACTGGCAGCCATGCTCTTTGCCACGTGGGCACGTTCTGCTGTTCTACGGCTGGAAACATCCCAGGCCTTCTGATGTCTGCGTCTTTCTTCTGTTTCCCATTCCTGAATCGCCCTTGGGAGCAGGATGTTCCCAAATGCTTTCAGAAGTTTCAAACCTCCTGTTCTCCACACTCATCACAGACAGCATTCTGATGTTATTTCAGGTGCTGAACAAAATCAGAACTGTACCCCGCTGTTTCTGGGGAGCCCCCCAGGCTCTTCTGTGTCATGTTAGTTCTTCCTTCTGGAAGGAGGAGCTCTCGCTCCCACGGGCCCCTGGACTCTGCCAACCAAGGGGTCACACAAAAGACTGAATATTTCCAGACACAAACCTTTTGCCATGGAGTGAGGTAGAAGGGACAGTGACCTCTCCGGTGTGTGGCAGCTGAGAAGCAGAAAACAGGGCCCCCCCAGCCCTGGACGAGCCAGGGAGTGGGTCTGAAGAAGGCAGGATCCAGGCGAGGGGCCAAGAAACCAACACCCTCGTCTGCTCTCCCCTCACTCCCTTAGAAAGCCCGAGTGACAAGGGGACTGACACACGGGCCAACAACATGCGGCACGAACTTCTCGTCCGTGCTGTGGAGGGAGCCCGCGGGCCCCCCTCGCATGTCCCCCACCACACGCGACAACGGGAAAATCCGAAAGACCCACGTGCTCCCAGGGACCACGCCAGTGGCTCGTCGCAAACACGCTCCCGTTTTTGCCACGGAGGCTGCTGGCAGCCACGGGGACCCAGCTGGTGCGTTCCAATCCCGAGCTGCGACACCAGGTCGCCCGCGGGTCACTCACCTGCCAGCCTTGCAGTTTGCACCGCTGGAGAACGAGGCGGCACTTCTCCGCGGCAGACAGCGGCTGCTTCTCGCCCGGGAGCGTATGGGCCAGCGGCTTGTACCTGCGGAAAGCAGTGGGGACACGAAATCCGTGACTGAGTGTGTCAAGCAAATGCATCTTCTGTCCGGCAGGGTCATCTCGGTCCCACCGTTCCTTAAAACGTCCCCAAAGCCCACTTGATTCCCCCGAGCCCCCAAGTCTCCATCCACCGTGCACTGAACCTCGTCCAACCGCGACATAACCCTCTTCTGCCACGTGAGGATGAGTTTTTAAAATGAGCCAAATATGTGTTTCAATCCTTTAACGCAGGTTTAACACTGTTATCGCGGACTGACGGAACCATTTAACAGAAGGAACTGAAGGAAAGAAAACTCCTTGTTTTCATGTAAATATTTAGAATGCTCTCAAAAATATGCCTTTTAAGAAATCTTAGAATTCCTTATGACCATTTGAAATGAACCTAGAGATAATAAGAATCTATAATGTGGATATCAGAACATCTGGAAGCTTTATTCAAGTGGGATCTAGAGCCGCTCTGCCCACCTATAGGGTTTTATCAATCCTCTAGAAGGACATTTGTTTGTTTATTTATTTATTTGAAAGTTCCTCTGAATAACTGACATTCCTGAGCTGAAATCCATGGCAATATAATGGTTTTTTATGGATTTTTAAAATGCCCTTCAAAATTCTACCAGCCACTTAAAAAATCGATGTAAAATTTCCCTTGCATGCACGTTATTTAACCTGGCGTGGAGGTAAACTGTGTTAGAAGATGGGGGAAGAAGAGGAGGAGGAGGAGGAGGAGGATGGGGAGGGGGAGGGGGAGGGGGAGGGGGAGGGGGACAGAGAAGAGGAAACAGGCAAGGATTCCTGTAATTGCATTTAGTTGGACTGTGTTTACGATTCCCACGTTGCTTTGGGAATTTAATGCCCAAAGGTAAATCACTTAAGTTCTCTGTGACTTTCTGTAAAATGTCTGTGATTTCCATCCGAAGTTTGTGGCAGCAAATCTGGCAATTTCTAAAACGAGTTACTTGCTTGCTTAGAGCAAGGAAGGAAGGAAGGAAGAGCACCGCTTCCCCGTTTGTGTCCCGTATCCACCGGGCTCCCTCTTAGCAGCCAGGAGAGCACTGGACGTGTGCCCCCCGACCGCCACCCCAGAGTGGTCCCCCTCTAGGGTTCTGTCGTGTTCCCTCGCCGGGGGTGCCCAGCACGGGGGGGCACGGCCGTGGTCACCGTGGGTCTGGCGCGGTGAGTGCTCCGAGCAGACACGCCCCTTGTGACTCTGGCAGTAGCACACATTCATTTCCTTTCTCCGTCCTCGCGCCACCGCGGAGCCCTCAGTCTGTTCGTCGACCTGGGCTGACAACGTCCTCATCTCGGGAGCCACACGTCAGATGAAAGGCATCAACGTCAGCCACAACCCTTCCTCCTCACACGGAATTTTGCTCCTGTATCGGACTCAGGGCCCAGGAGGGCGTGAAAAGAGCAGGGAGCCGAGCCTGGACGCGAGCAGGAGCGCGCCAGAGCAAGGACGGGAAACCTCGCTCACCTTCGGATCACAGCGCACGGACTGAAGTGATCTGTGGAATACGGAAGTATTCAGTGATTTCTTTTTCTTTTTCTTCTTCTTTTTTTTTTTTTAATAAGAGGCAAGAATGGGATTTCCTATGCAGTAGGCACTGGGGTTGGTGTCTGTCTCGTCTACTGGTCTTAGTGTGTGGTCGTTGCCGGAGAGATCAGGGTGTCCCCAGGGTAGAAGAGAACAGACACAATGTGCGGAATGGGGCGTGCGTGTGTGCACGTACATGTGTGTACGTGCGTGTGTGCATGTGCGTGCGTGTGTGTGTGTGTGAAGGGCCAGGACTGGGAGTTTTGTGTGCAGAGGGCAGTGGGGTGGGCTCTCCAGAATTGTGGGCGTGTAACATGCGCACATCAGTGAGCAGATGCAGATTAGGTGTATAACGGGCCATCTCGGTCTCTCGGCCATCCCCGACACGGTTCAGGCAGGAACCAACAAGCCCCCGGCCCCAGATGGTTCTAGAGCGGAAAGGAAAGGGCTGGGGCGTGAGAGACAGAAGCGGTCAGCACTCGGCATCAGCCGCACACCAGACTGCAGAGAAGAGAACTCCAGGCTCTCCGACCTTCGGGTGACTGGGCCTCTGACGGAAAACTCAGCTCAGAATGAAATACAGACTCATTCAAGCGCGCAGGAAAGCCAGCACGTTCCTACCATTTAGCCAGAGTCACACAATGAAATGAAATCACTCAAATTATCTTTTTATTCTCTTACAATTGTCTCATTCTGCAGCTCTGCTCATTATCACGGAGAACTCAACTGACGTAATTCGAGTATCTGAAGGCTGTACGAACAAGTCAGAACAAAGATCTTACACCGGGGGCTTTTCCCCTCACTTTATATTGTTCTTGTGACATCTAAAATGGTATAGTTCTGACATTTCAACTGAAAAGACAAACACATCATCCCAAGTGAGGGCCTCTATTTTAGTGTAATTAAAAACATCTTGCTCTTTGGAACGGGCGTGTCATCTCTGGGTGGCGTCCCGGGTCGATCACTGAGCTAACACAGGACCTCGCAGAAACTCCAACCCAAGACCAAGGGGCTAGGGATGAGCCTGGGACAGTGTGTGGGCGCTGAGTGCAGGTGTGACTGGACGTGAGACTCCGAAGCTTTCCTTCCCCACAGCTCTCAGCCTCTGTCATCCTCGACACCCCGAAGAGCTCTGTGTTCGGCTGGTACCTGCCCGTGTCTGAGACAGATCAGCCGACTCGAAGATGTCAATGTCAAGTCTCCTGAACAGCTCACTGTTGCCTCATCCTGGTTTGGGTTGGAGGGAATCACTGGGATCTAATTCAATGTCCAGAGCCCAAGTCCCGGGCTCATTCTTTTGGGCTCATTCAATCAATTAGCCGGTAAGCACAGGAGTCCTGGCTGAGCACAAGATGCGCACACGGAATGCGCCCGATGAAGACCCTTACATCCTCTGACGGAGACGGGAAGACCAGAAACACAGATGAGGAGCCACGTCACGTACAACGAGAGAGACGGAGAAAAATGGGGCAGGGGAGTTTTCACGGAGAGCAGGTATCTGCCGGCAGGGAAGTGAGCTGTGGGGCCCTCCGGGGAACAGGAACCCTGGCTGAGGGAACAGCAAACCCACAAGCCCTGAGCGGGGTCATGTGCGTGCGCCCGTGTGAGCAATCCCAGGGCAGCGGCCGCAGCTGGAGCAGAGAGGGCCGAGGCAAGGTCCAGGGGCAGAGTCACAGGAAGGAGGTGACCTCGCAGGTGACTGTAAGCCCTCAGCTCTGACCCTGAGAGCCCAGGACACAGTGATTTGAGCAGATGGGTCCTACCCTGGGACTCCAGAAGGGTCCCCAGGAGCTGGCGGCCCCGGGCATGGGCATGTACAGCGGACAGCCCCGGGGTCTCTCCAGAGGCCCTTCCCGCAGCCCAGGAGGGAGGCAGCGTTCATGGGAGGAGCTGGGTGGGTGCAGACCAAGGCCGGCGGCGCACAGTGGGGTTTCCTGATGGACGGATGTGGACGCGGGAGGGAGGGGAGGTGCGCCTGCGAAGCTGGAGGGCAGAAGTGACCTTCGTGGAGACGGAGCGCCCGGGGACAGCGGCTGCTTCAGACGGGGGGACGGGGTGGTGTCAACACCATGGCGGAGGGCGCAGGAAGAATTCCACGGGAGCCTCAAGGACGGGGTCACTGAAGTGAGCCGACGCCCCGAAACAGTCTCTGCCTGCCTATTGCCAGTCGCTCCGTTGGGGCCCCTTTCGCCTGTCACCAGCCACGGCCTCCCGGCCAGGACGGCGGCCACCGTCCAGAAGACGTCTCCTCGTGCTGAGTGCTTGTGGGTCCCTGAGGCCGAAACCGAACACTGTGTCTGGCTCCCCTTGTGAACGTGTCTGCCGACTTTCAACCTCCTTCCCCCAGACCGCCCAGGGCCCCGATGGCCGATACTGGGTGAGGCCTGGGGTCGGGGGGCGAGTTCTAGCACAGTTCACAGTTCCGGAAAGCTCTCTCACCTGCAGGCTCGTCATTAAGTACCCTCTGGACACCAAGGGTCCAAGTACGAAAACTCTCCTCAACCCACACGCACCCCCGGGCACAGGATGACTCGGGAATCGTAACAGACATCCCGGTCGTTGGCAGAAATCATGGGTGGAGGGACCCCAATGTCCGCGGTGTTGGCTCGGGGTCTCTGCGGTCTGAGCGGGGCAGGCGGAAGCGGAAGAGGGAGGGCAGAGCAGACGCTGAGCCGTGCGCAGGGGAACCTAAGGGACGCGGTATTTGTCTTTTCCAAAGCGATCGTTCCTTCTAGCTTCAAGGAGAACGCGGACGTGCTATTTCTCGTGAGCTTAGAGACAAAACAGAGCTCACGGGGTGACCACAGAGGCAGGGTGACCACTCATTTGACTCCTGTAAGAAGCCCACCACGGAACCGGAGAGTCACTTCCTTAGAAAAATACAAGGTATGTGTATCGAGCTAATGTTTACCAACAAAACACAACAAAACCACTAAAAACAACAACAAACCCCACCTCAGATGCAATTTCTCTGACATGGTTTGTGTGCTGAATATTGGCTTCGTCTCTTCACACTCGAGCACAATTTCGTTGTGAAAGTTTTGGTCCCTGAGCCCCTTAAAATTTAATTCTGGTCGGCAAATATTTATTAAGCACCAGTTATGAGCAAGGTACCCTGCCAAGACAGGCACAGCCCACCAGGATGGGCAAAGCGACCCTCTCATCTGACTGCCTATGCTCACGGATGACCTTTTTGGCCAAAATTATATCTCAGAAAAGATGTGGCTTTCTTAATTCAAGATCTCATGAAATTTTCTCATAAGGGTCCTATTTTATTTAGTCAGGAACAACACAATGAGGTTTAGGGAGCACTGTTAACCTCATCCCTCAGGAACGGGACGGGGTAATCCACGGGAAGAGAGAGGGGATGTCGCTGGAGCCCTAGAGGGGAGGTTGGGAGGGGGAGGCAGCCAGGAAGGGCAGGGGAGGGCACCGAGCCCGCAGCACAGGGCGGAGGCACAAGCTCGGGGCTCTGGTGACTCGGAGCACGGAGGAAGGAAAAGGCCAACGGCCCGAGGGGCAGGTACAACCAAGCGAAGTGTTTGGGGCGTTTTCTTCTTCAGGGTCGGGGAAGAACCAGAGAGCCTGTAGGCGACATTTATAGAAATACACAAAGCCTACGTTCTACTCATGCTTATTTGGCAGGACTGCTGTTTTTCTCCAGATTATTGGGTTCCTTCCTGTTTAGCTCTGCTAGGACAACGATGGGGTTTCTTCTAGATCCAGTTCCTTGAGACTTCCTCACAGGGCACCGTGGAGCTTCCCACCTTGCCAGAACGAGGCTGTCTGTCTGCACCGGATCGGGGATGCGTCTCCCCTGTTGTGCGGACTTGCCGGGACCGCTCGTTTTGCGGCTCCCATGCTAGCTCCCACAGCACACGCAGTGCAGGTGCGGAGGGGTGATTTTCTGCTATTTGGGGCTAATTTCCAGCATTCAGAATGCTGAGTGGTGGGTTGAGTGGAACAGCTGCCTAGCAACGGGACTGACATGCATCAGGAAAATAGTGAGCAGTAGGAAGCGGAAGGAGCACGGAGGGCTTGGGGGAGAAATAAAATCTATTTTGACGTGGGGGGAGCGGAGAAGGAAGAGAAACGAGGCAGAGAGAGAGGCTTTGCAGAAGGGCCTTTCAACTACAGAGGAGCACTTTTTTTTTCTTTTAAAGACGACGCGAAAGCAAAGAGAAAAAGTTGCTAAAAATCATCATTCACACAAAAATGCATCGTGTTCCCTAAGTGTGCACATTCTTTTTCTTCTTCCCGTGACTCGGGGTTGAAGACCTCACCTCCCGTGGCAGCTGGTCCGGCCTTCGTCCCCTGAGCTCTCCGTCCTGCGGAGGGCCGGGCCTGCTCCCCGCGACCGCCCGGCAGCTCAGCGTCCCGTGCGGAGCCTTCGCCTCGCGCACCCGCCCGTCGCCCGGCCCGGTCTTCTCCCGGCTTCCCACAGCTCCACGTCTGGCCTTCCCACATTTCTTTGCAGCTGCTGTTTCTTCTGCCTGGGGCTCAACAGCCTGATCCATGCCCTGGTGCATCTCCTGTGTCCGCCTACCCATGACTCCTCCTGGATATTTACCGGAAGGACAGGAAGGGGACACGGCTGTCGCCTGCTACAGCTTTGGGGCCTCCTGGACGGTGCAGGCCTGGAATCTGGACGTGAGTTTATTTTCACATCTACTGGGATCCACATGAAGCCTCTCCGTGCTCACCAGGGACTGCGTATGAGTCGGTTAAAGGAAGATGGCGCTAGGACAGTCCCAGGCCCCCTGCTGAGGCCACTGGTCAAGACGACTTCCCAGCTCTTCCCAAATTATGACAGACAGGCTGCCGTCATCTTTAGAACACGGATGCCCCATTCAAAGACACGGTGGCATTTCACATTCCCGTGTGCCTCCCGGTTCAAGATCCCCAGGAGGACAGTCCTCGGGAAGAGGTGCTGGGAAGAGCCGCCCCGCTGCCCCGCCGTGTCACCCCACAGCCGCCACCGGGCCACCTGCTGGCGGAGTGAGGGGCCTCCCACCCAGCCGTGGGCCGGTCTCCAGGGTTGGAAATGAAGCAGGGAAGCAGGAGAGAGGGAGGGACGGAGAGTAACGAAATGCCTACAGATGCCAGGTGTGACGCCGGGTCTCCGCACAGCGACACGGAATTCTCAAAACCCCAGGACGTCAGTCAAGGCTGTGCGACACCTTCAGCTCGTTTATAGCAGGGCTGGGGGCTAATGTGGCTTTACTAAGGAATGTGGGAGATGAGGTAAAATGAGACCTTTGCCCCTTCTGCTCTGGGGCTTGAGAGGACAAAGGGGACTATTGAGTGGAATAGTGTGTCAGTGAGGAATGTCGCTAAGACACAGCCTGGAAAGCCTGACTCCATGGTCATCCCTACGTCCACGTCTTCAGCTTCGGGCTTAGTCCCTTTCTCTCTCTCTCTCTCTCTCTCAACCTCATCCGGTGGGGGTGAGAGCTGCTTCTGCTACTATTACATTGATAACATTACGGTATGACTTCAGTGTCATCACAGCCAGCATTGTTAGGCATTTATCAGTTAAGACGACAACACAGCATCCAACATTCACACTCAAAGTCTGGCTCGCACCCCACCGTGGAGAGAGTCCCACCAGGAGGAAGGAGGTGGCGCGGAGGGTGAGGGCATCCTGCAGTTCCCGAGAGGCTTAGCCGAGCCCTTCCCAGGCACCGGGAAGTCCCCGGGCTTCGTGCTGCTGGCCCTCTGTGAGCTCTGGGGAAGGTGTGGGGTTTGCTTGTGCTTCAGCTGCTGCTGTATCGGCTGGGGGGACCCAGGCCTGGCCAGTGGGGCAAGGGCTGTGGGTGTGAAGGCGGCCGGCATTCCAGATGGACCCTTTCCCTCAATAGCCTCCCTCCCGGGAAGCAACGGGGGCCTGAGCCTGTGACCAAGCAGCCCGGCCCCCTGGAGATGCAGCCTTATCCCAGGGGACTCACTCACGCATCTGTGTCATCAAGCCAGGGGTTCCCACCCCAGACAACGCAGGAGGTGAATTTAAAAAAAAAAAAAAAAAAAAGGAATGCTAGACTAGACCTCGACTCCTGGGATCAGCCAGTACCAACATGCGGATAAAAAACGAATTCAGAACATCTGCTAAGAATTTACATGACCAGGCTCTCAAATTCTCTTACTTCATGTCTGGTCCCTCCCTTTCATTTGAATTGCGCGACGTCACACGGTGTTCAATGTATTCAAAAAAGGGATGAAAGAGAAACACCGAATGAGAAAGTCCCCGCGGGGAATGTACACTGAGCTCTGTAGGCCTCTACCACTGACCTCAGCCAGGTTTGGGTTTGCTCCGGATAGAGCCCTTGAGTGTCTTCCTACACAGAAACCCCACCCAGGCATGCCGGGCACGCCAGAGCCATCTCTCATGGGGGCCACTGAAGACCGTGCCCTTTCGGGGCGCAGAAGTTATGATGGGGCTGAGATAACAGTGAAGGTCAGAGACCCCACTGCTGTAGCTCCTGGGCTCGTGACGCGCGCCCGGGAGGTCCCTGAGCACGGTCAGCCTGTGCTGACCAGACGGGCTGGTGTCCTACCTCCTCTGTGCTTTGCAGAATTACTGGCGAGGCACAGCCTGTATTCATCAGGTGCAAAAACAGCTCGTTGAGTTAAACTGAAAGAAAGATGTTCATTGGTTGTTCAAGCCTTTAAATGAGAGACCTCTTTAAGCTATACAGTTTGGGTAAAATTATCCCATTTTTAAAGCAATTTCCTCCTTTCAAAGACCTACCAGGGTCAGTGTGACCATTTATTTTTTGAGTAGGGACAGGAAACCAAGGCAGGTCAATTTGTTGGCTAGAAAGTTTTGTTATTCCATTGTTTTCTCTCCCTATCAAACAGAGGGCAATCCTTTTCTGTGGACATGGCTAGAACATTTTATGGAGACTGGTAGCTAACACCAGTTTTATTATTCCAAGAAGTTTATGCCTATTTCAGACATCGAGTGAGTTACTTACTGCCATATGAACCTGCTGTTCAGAATGTCACTGTCATTATGACTTGTTAGCAGATCACAAAGGAGAATGGCTCTGATCCTCCCCAGAATGGTCTGGACCTGCACCGAGATCACACACTGCTTCAGTAACAAGGAAACTGTCTCTTGAACATCCACTCTGAGAGGCTGTGACAGGCTTGAACGATGACTTGGAGATCAGTGTCTGCACCTAATTATGTCGGTTAATTTCAGAGAGAATCACAGTGATCTCTGAACAACACAGGTTTGAACTTTGTGGGTCCACTGACACACAGATTTTTTTTATAGTGTGCCACTATGTTTTCTCTGTCTTCTGATTTTCTTTTCTTTTCTTTTTTTTTTAAAAGAATCTTTATTTTTTTTTTAAGATTTTATTTATTTAACAGAGAGAGTGAGATGACAAGTAGGCAGGTTTCCCGTTGAGCAGAGAGCCCGATATGGGGCTCGATCCCAGGACCCTGAGATCATGACCTAAGCTGAAGGCAGAGGCTTAACTCACTGAGCCACCCAGGCGCCCTGCCTTCTGATGTTTCTTAACATTTTCTTTTCTCTAGCTTGCTTCCTTCTAAGAATACATTATATAATACGTACAGAAAACACGTGCGAATCGACCCGTCATGGGATTGTTAAGGCTTGTAGTCTACAGTAAGCTGTTGGTAGTTTGGGGGAGTTGAAAGTTATACTCAGACTTTTGACTGCATGGAGTTCAGCGCCCCTAACTCCCACACTGAACATGTTCAAGGGTCAACCGTAGTTATGTGTTTTAGAACCACTTTGCTGAGGTATGGCTGACAAAAAGCGGGACATTTTTACTGTATGTAACTGGTTCAGTTTGGAAGTCAGGATAAATCCGTGATGGCATCACCACCGTCTATGCCATAAACATGCCCATCCGCTATGCCCATCCGCTCTGAACGTTCCTCCCACCCTCTTTGGTTCTGTTTGTGTATTTATTTGTGAGTGGAATGTGCAATATGAGATCTACCCTCTTAGAAAAAAGTCTGAGTATATAATACAGTCCTGCAGCTGTAGGCATGACGATGTCCAGGTCTCTGGGCCGTACTCAAGCTGCAGAACTGAGACGTCGTGCGCTTTGTCTTCTCTCCGTCCCTCTACGCCAGCAGCCCACTCTCTGCCTTGACGAGCTGGACTGTTTTGGATTCCACATGGAAGGGAGCTCAGACAGCACTTGCCTTTCTGCATGTGTCTTTTTTGTGTTTCTGTGAAAGTCCAGGTTCATCTGTGTTGTTATAAATGGCACAATTCCTTCACTTTTAAGGCTGAATAATATCCCATCATAGGTACATACTGCACAGAAATTTTAATTATTTACCTGTCACCAATAGGTACTGATATATTTAATTAAAGTTTTAATGTAAGAAAAGACGTGAATGGGGCGCCTGGGTGGCTCAGTCGGTTAAGGGTCCAACTTGATCTCAGCTCAGGTCATGATCTCAGGGTCGTGAGATCCATAAGATTGAGCCCCACGTTGGGCTCTGCGCTGGGTGTGGAGCCTGTTTTAGATTCTCCCTGGCCCCCACCCCCCCCACTCCCACATTTGTGTGTGTGTATATATGTGCACTCTGTCTCTCTCTCAAATAAATAAAATCTTCAAAAAAAGGAGACATGATTAAAATGGGCATTAACAAATGAGCAGTCTCTTCACGTCCACTAACACACCACACAGCTCTGACGTACACACCCTTAAAAAGCTGGTTTGCTTGGGGTTCACCTCTTACATTACTTCCTTTGAGGATTATAAATTAAAATTAACACAATTGTGCAACAGTTCGGTACCGGAGGCAATGGCCAACAAGACACCATCTTGTTCTTGGGAGTCCTCTCCGTTGAGTGCTGGGCACTGTCGAGGGGACCCCTGGAGATTACTTCGATTCACAGAGCTGTGATGAGTCATTGCTTTCGACTAAGCTATGCTACAGCTCTGGAGGGTTAGAGCATAAGCCGCGGGAACCTGAGAACACCGACAATTCCTGTCCAAAGCCACACAGATGACATTTGTCTTGGCAGTGCAAAGAAATTTTGTCAGTAGAGGAGATAAATCTGCGTAAATCAGATTTTCACTTGAACTGGCTTTAACACCTGATTACTCCCCTCTTTTTCTAAGGAGCTGAATTAAAATCTTTGCGATGCCTTATCTTGGTACGAGAGTCTCGATTTTACCTTTTTGAAAAATGACACTTAAGTGCGGAATTCTCCGCAATCCGGTGCGGGGGTTGCGGATTTCAGCTGTGGCAGGTTTGCGTTCCAGCCGCAGTCAAAGCCGAATCACTCCTCTGTCCCGGGATGGTCTCCGAGCTCGGCACTCGGGCTCTGTTTCCAGACGCACCACTTTGTCGAGACCCCATGTGTCAAGATAGCGACCATTTTATACGTCCGATCCAGTAACTGTATTTCAGGGTTTTCTCCTCCTGCTGCATTTCTCTGTTTCCGTATAACCTGATCACTGTGCAGCGCCCAATACCACCCATTTCTCCCTCCTTGACATGGCTTCCCCCGGGGTCCTGCCATCCCGAGGCGTCCCTCCCACGGGACCACCGCATCCTGATCTCCCTCCCCGGCCAGCCCCTCCGTCCTGCGACCACGCACGTATGCTTCCTTGCACTTGCTTCTGGCTGTCCTGGGACATCTTCCCCGAGTGACCTCAGGCACAGTAAGGCTGCCGCTAGCATTTGTGAACTAACGATGGGAAGTTAGTTCATGTACCTCTGAAACTCCATCAGCACCTGCCGGCACTGCACACCAGTACGGTGAATGGCCTGCCGGATGGCCCAGGGGGTCTCCCGACCATGCCGGAAGCCCAGGGGGTCCCACGCCCCACTCCTGCCACACGTTCCCCGTGGATCCTGCTCCACGGGCCCCGCCACGCGTCCACCTCCCCACGTGCGACCTGGAGTCCGCGGAGACCCGCTCCTCCACGTCGGGCTCTGACATGGCTGACCTCTCCTTCATCTCACCCAAACTCTCTCCATAAAGCCTCACCGGCTTCTTTCTCAGCTCCGTCATCAACCAGGACCTGAATATTCCCGCCTTACCCTGTCCGCTCAGTTTTGCCCACTGTTTCGTCAGCACCCCGCAGGGACTCTCCGTCCTCGGCACACACGCTGTGTGTGGGTTCCTTGGTGGTGTCGTCCTTACCTTGCCTTTTCCTGGCTAAACACCTCCCAGCCGTGAGGGTCCCCCACTTCCGCCACACTCAAATGTATCAACCCCCCCATTCTCTCCATTGTTGTGCTGCCCGACACGCTTGCACAGACAACTGCAAACCTTTTTCAAGCCTCAGCTCGATGTCCACGACTCCAAGAAATCTTGGGGGTCCCCTCCCTGGATTCCTCCACTGCCTGGTGCAGATCTGTCTGCAGCACACTGCCCCACCTGGTCTTTGTCATGTCCCTGGCTTCTGAGATGGAATGTTCTAGACGTTCCATATTTTCATCCCTAAAGTAGCTCACAATATCTGACATGTTGAAAACATCCAGCAAACTATTGTTTTTTTTTGTTTTTTTTTTTTTTAAAGATTTTTATTTATTCATTTGACACAGAGAGATCACAAGTAGGCAGAGAGGCAGGCAGAGAGAGAGAGGAGGAGGAAGCAGGCTCCCCGCGGAGCAGAGAACCCGATGCGGGACTCGATCCCAGGACCCTGAGATCATGACCTGAGCCGAAGGCAGCGGCTTAACCCACTGAGCCACCCAGGCGCCCCCAGCAAACTATTGTTAAGTGAGCAGGCAAAGGAAGGAGGAGAAGAAAAGAGAAATGAGGAAGTGGGAGAAAATAAAATTTTAATGATTATTTAACTATTATTTTGATGTAATGAAATCTATCATAGTCTTGTATAAGTAAGCATCTTTATTTACAAGCCAAATATCATTACATATTTTTAAAAAATATTTAGTATTATTTTAATGATAACGGAAGGATATTGCCTTTCCGGTGACCACCCCCTCCCACCAATGTATAAAAACCAGCGACTGTGCTATTCCGTAGCATGTTTCAATAGTCACCACGGTGAAGTGCAGATTTCCAGAGCCAGTCATCTCCCTATTTTTATTTCTAACATGTTTAAGAGGTTTGGCTGCTTTTGTCTGCTGGTCGCCCTCTCCAGCTGGGGGTGGCTGGCGGATCTCTCGCTGACCCCTGAAGAGGCAGGGAGGGGGCAGGGCTGGGTTGGCGGTGGCCGCGGGAGCGAGGGAGCAGGTGTGGCCGCGGGGAGGGGTCTGCTCTGCAGGGGTCCTTCCCCAGGCTGCGGCCCCTGCGGGCTGCGCCCTCCCAGTGCTCTCACCCTCCTCTTGCCCGCTCTAAGTTTCTAAGTACCCCTTTCCCTCAGATGCTGCTCTGCTTCTACACGTTCAGACTGACTGGTATTACAAGAAGGAAGTCTGTGGCCAATTTATTTAAAACCACTTTAAACTGTCTAAAAACAGGACTGCCGAGTAGATGAACTTCAGTGAAAGTGACAGAACAGACCAACTCGAAGCCTACGTCTCTATGTAATGCCTGAGATGTGTGCTGCTCGGAACGGTGTATCCCACGTGTCAGCACGGATCTCCGCTACGGAAGGAAAAGATGCAGGCTACAGCCTCATGAATTCAATCCCAGACCCCCTACCTCTCCCACCGATTGATGCAAGGATTTGCTGCAATGCTGGTGGTCTTGGAAACCCTCTCCAGCTGCCATAATCACCACTTACCAAGTGCAATGTCCATACATGGGCAAGGTTCCTAGGAAACCCGCCCTTGTGAAACATTTGAGCTAAGCATCTTGCTCGCCTGCACTGTTCTTAAACATGGCTGTGTCCAGCTTTAAGTGGTGACTCTCTTTACAGCGCTCCCTTGATGGCATGGAATGCCTAACCGCAATCTCTTCTCTCTCCTTTTCCCTCATCTCATTCTGTCTTTCGAAAGTTCTTCACTATCAGGCACGCCTTGATCCACACGGTGTTTCTTCTTCCTGGTACCCTCAGTGAGTCATTCCCCAATTTAAAGATGTGGTGGACAATCTGTACTCCATATGTCTGGTTCTCTCCACCACACAAACCCTTCTGGTCACAGTTTCCAGAGGCTTCGTTCCCTGTCGCTTTTCAGACATGGTGCTCTTTGGTTTTCATCTACAACACTAGCTATCATCTACTGGCTTCAGATGTGCATATTCAGTAGCCATTAGACATCATTACCCCAACCCACTGCAACCAAATCGGCCGCCTCCTCAACCCCCTACACCTGCTTCCCCTCTGCTGTTACTCTTCTCTGTTATGGGCACCATGACCAGGCTGTAAAGCAAGCTAGACCTCAGAAAGTCACCCTCATTCCTCACCTGTCCGAAGCCCCATGTTCATAGTCACTAAGTGATGCTGCTTTCATTTTCAAAATACTTTGGTTTTCATTGGCGTCTTTTAGGTCTGTTCAGTTTTCCAGTGTTTTAACTTTAGCTCTGATCATGTTTACTTAAAACCAAACTCCACTTAACTGCTAGAAGTAGTTCTTAACCAGAGGTGAGCCTTCCCTCCTGGGGAAACTTTGGAGGGTCTGGGGACATTTCTCGATGTCATCATGGGGGTGGGGTTAGGTAGAGGGCTCCTGAACTCTGGTGGGTACAGTCTGAGTATGCTCCCACATTCTATAAGGCACAGGCCAACTCACTACAACAGTATATGGCCCAAAATGTCAAGGGGCAAGGTTGAAAAACTCTCTGCCAGGGAGATCCAGCTCAGGGCTTAGCAACCTTTCTTTATAAAGAGCAGGTAGTAAATGCTTCAGCTTTGTGGGCCATATTCTGCATCACAACTACTCTGCTCTGCCTTGGTAACACCAAAGTGACCAAGGACAATGCAGAAACAAATAGACGTGCTCAGTGCCAGAGAAACTGTATTTAATCAACAGGCTGCTAACAGAGTTTGGTCTGTGAGCCACAGTATGCTGTCCCCTTATCTTACTTAAAGGAAAAGAAAACTACATTATTTTCCTAAACACTTAATGCTAATTGCAACAGGATAAATCCCCTATATCCTAAAATACATAGGCCTTGCCTTTCTCCCTGCTATCATTTTCTTTGCTTCCTTTTTTTCCTTCTATGCTCACTCTTAGGTCACTGCAGTAGGAATGTCTTTCCCTGTTCCTTATGACGCTCCTCACCTCTTCCCTTTAATGATATTCATCTTACCCAGCCTGAGTATCACTCTAAGTCTGAGGTTTCTGTTATCATCTCCTTCAATAACTTTATTTCTCATCACTACTCAAGACTCCTCTAGGAATTCCTTATGATTGCTTCCATCTGGCGAGGTAACAGGCTTTACTCCCAGGATCCGATGATGAACTACAATCCTCTGGTGAGTCTATGTCACCCACTCAACTAGGAGGTACTCTAGACCTGAGCAAGACTTTCCCATTTTTGTGTCCTCAACACTCAGAATGGCCACAGGGAGTCTGCAGAAACTCAGTACCAAATTGAATTAATAACTTTTATAGCAGCATCTTTCAAGTTTCTGGGTCTTTGGAGAGCACTTGGCTAAGATTTCGGGCAAGAAATTAAAAAAAAAGGAACATTTTGAAGGAAATAAAGCACCTGTGTTATATAACATTTTACTTTGTTAGATCTTATTTATTGTTTTCTTAATTTTAAATACTTCAATAAATAAAGCAAGAGAATTCTGAGAGAATGCATAAAAATCATACTTATAGTTCATGTCTTTCAAGGTCTGTCTTCATCAGGACATTTGTTTCTTGAAACAGATAAATTATTGAAACATAGCTCTGTATCTACATCTATATCTATAATTTCCCTGACCACTGGAAAGGAATGACAGTGAAATATAGTAAAGGCCAGAGGTATGTCCTTAAATCTTAATTTTCTGAGCCTTCTTCCTATCCATGTCTGATAAATGGTTACAGCAGTATTTGCAGGGTAATGGTTGCTGTAAAGATTTCTGAGATAAAGGTACTTTTAAAAAAGGCATATCCTCCTAATCTCATTACTTATTAATTTTTGGAATGTCTTAGGAATTTATTGATGTCTCAGGGTTTACCTGCATAAAGTACTGGTCAATAATCAATAAGAGAATAGGAGATTTCCTGCTAAGTCTTGAAATTCTACTCTTGACCTAGCAGGTGGCACTTTTTTTTTCTTGAGCCAAAACATTTTTTGGCATAGGATGGGGGGCAGAATGCTCATAAACCTGTTTAGAATCCTGTACAAAAATATGCATTTCTGACCATTTTGGTCCTAGAGACGTCCAACCCATGAATTCCCTAAGAATAAGAATGAAAGTCATCAGCTTCCTGGACAATTTCTAACGTGCTTAATTTTAGCTTAATTAAAATCCCATGCACATTCAAACAAATATAGTATTCGCCTCCACTTCCTATCCAAAACTCTTGTCTAGCATCATCATTTCATAAAATACCAGCTGCTCTATGTTAATTTTTATACAGAAATACAAGTCTGTTTAGGAAAAATTAGTATACATAATCTGAATAATCAAAGGAGAAAAGTGTACCATTATTTGAACTATCAAAATTATCTTAAATACACGTTTTCAAATAATACTCTCACTTTCAGAAGTTCTCTGTTTTAAGGACAAATTATAGGTGCTCACAAGATAGCCCAAGAACAATGTAATAGATAAAGTACCCATCTAGTAGGAAACAATATTAAAAATAAATTCACAGACTTCTGTTTTCAAGTCAAGATGGGGCAAGAGTGACTGGTCTTACCCTCCATCCTCAAACAACTTAAAACTAGACAGCGTATGTGAAGCAATGGTTCTCAGGGTATGCACTGAAACCAGTCAGGGAAGGTAGTGATCCTTGAGAAAGCACAAATAAGGTAAGTCCTAAGACCTCCTAGTTGACTTCATGAGGGAAGATTCTAGACTGTGGCCCAAAGAGGGATCCCAAGTGAAGCCCAGGGCTTTCCCTGATTGAAGGTATGGCCCTGGGAGATGAAGGAGGCCAAGGTAGCTTCAGTTCCCAGAGAAGGTCGTCTGAGAAAAGACAGCGCACCAAGAGAAGGTTCCAGAGACCTTCAGAGCCTCACTCAAGTCTCTAGTAGAATATTGTTCCCACATGGGGATAAACTACCTAAGTCCCAGAGAAGATCTACCCAAATGGAGGAAAGAATACCATCCCAAGGCAAAGATGGGACACAAGGAAGGTGGTTCCTATCAGCCGGAGTGAAAAAATCCACAATTTATGAGGCACTGGATAGAGAAGTTAATTACTTTCATAATTAGTATGGCGTAATGAACCCCAGACTACATACTGCTCTAGTTCTACCTAGCAAAACATAAGAGCAAAACCTCAAAACAAGAAACTATTTCCAAGCGGCTTAATTGTTTTCTGGACCAAACTCAAAAATATTTATAGAAATACAAAAATATGTGAAACTCATGTAATGTCTAGTATTGAATCAAAACTTACCAGGCATGCAAAGAAGCAGAACACTCTTATCTATAAGAAAGAGAAAAATTAATCAATCAGCATTGACCCAGAAGTGGAATTAGTAGACAGATACTAAAAGATATAATGCGAAAGACACGAAGGGTTTTTGAAAAATCCAAAGTGAACTAAATATGAAAATTACAGTATCTGAACCAAAAGATGCACTGGGTTGGATGAAGCGTGGATTAGACATCTTAGAAGAAAAGATTAGTGGACCTGAAGATATAATAACAAACTATCCAAAATGAAACAGAATCAAGGCTAAAAACTGACAACACCTGTGATTTGCACTAATCCGTGATGAGAGGCCGTGGGACAAACCCACAGATCTGACGCACATGGCATTGTACCATCTAACTTAGAGGAGATAAAAGGGTAGATAGAAAAAATATTTAATGAAATCATGGACAAAAATTTTCCAGATTTTATGAAACCTGTAAACTCACAGGTCCTAGAAACCCACAGATCGAAGCAGCTTGATGAACCCAAAGCACAAGCAACAAGGAAAAAACCACACCAAATTGCATCATTCTCAAATTACTCAAAAGCAGTAAAAAAGAGAAAATCGTAAAAGCACACAGGAAGGAAAAAGACAAATCTTACACAGAAGAGCAAAGAATGACAGCCAACTTCTTCTTGGAAAGAGTACAACTCAGAGAAGTAGTACCTTTAAAACACCAGCAGAAAAAAACATGTCAAGCTACAATATTTCACCTTCTCTAAATGTCTTTCATAAATGAGGGTGAGAATGTGCACCAGGAAGGAACTGTATTGTAAACCACGGACAGTGATGATGGTCAGTGCAGGTTCACCGACAGGACGATAAACATGGAAACAACTTATCTTCACACTCATAAAAACATCCAGAGAGATTTAACAAAATCCTGCTGAAGGGTATTGATGTGGGGGAGGCTGTGCATTTGTGGGGGCAGGGCTGTGGGGGGTGATCTATCGTCCAGTCAGTTTTGCTGTGAAATTAAAAGTGCTCTAAAATATGATGTAAAAAAAATTAAAAAAAAAATCGAACTGAAAGAAAAGATGACATTTGTATATGATCTATGTACATACAGCTCGGAGGTGAGCCATGGGTTCACGAAAAGCTTTCCAGAGCTCCTCCTCCTGTCCAGGCTCATGGGCACGTTCCCGTTGCCTGGATATCCCCTTTCCTGTCCTCCAGCCTGATGTCTCTGGCTTTATTTACCCCTCTTCTCTGTGTACTGAGCGCATCTGCATCTGGGGCTGAAATATGGGCTGCCAAGAAAGATAGGGGTTCACTCCACACTTTTGGGACCGCTCTTCTTCTGACTGGGGAGGAAGGCTCCCCTTCCTCGGAGAAGAAGTGCCTGTGAGCTGCTGGCACGTGAGAGAAGGGAGGAAATAAAAAACCAGTGTATTTCCACACACTTGGAGCTTTACGAGTTTCATATCCTGTTCCCTGAGGCTGAAGTAGGGGGCTTCTTCTGGAGCTGTTTGTTTGCAACAGTACTGACTTCTGGGTTTAGAGATGCCTGGATTCCAGGCCGGGGGGTCCTGGGGAAAAATGGTAAACTCACGATCAACTCAAAGGTACTGTTTAACTAAAGAAAGGTGAGTTTTATTAATTGCCTTTATTAAAACAGAAATAAAGACTCCCTGGAGTGCCTGGGTAGCTCAGTGGATTAAGCCTCTGCCTTTAGCTCAGGTCATGATCCCAGGGTCCTGGAATCAAGCCCCACATCAGGGTCCCTGCTCAGAGGGGAGTCTGCTTCCCCCTTTCCCTCTGCCCCTCCCCCTATGCCTGCTCTCTTGCTTGTCAAATAAATAAATAAATAATCTTAGAAAAGAAATAAAGCCTTCTTATTGTTATTCCAAACCACATAAGGTCGGAAAAAGAAGAACGAAATAGATCTAAAGCATGCAGAAAGAAAGACATAATAAAAATAAGAATGGAAATCAATGAAATTATTTGAACATAAAACAGTAAGGATAATCGAAATCAAACATTTATTCTTTGCATAAATAAATAAAATTGATAAAACTGTAGCAAAATTGATAAAACCCTTGACTGGTAAAAAAGGAAACAGAAGACACAATTATCAGTAGCAGAAGCAAAGAAAAGATGTTGTCACTAATCCTATAGATATTAAAAGGATTATAAGGGAAGGGTATAAACAACCCCATATAAATAAATGTGCCAATTTGGATGAAACAGAGCATTTTTCAAAAAACACAAATAACTAAAATGTAACCAAGATAAAGTACATAACATGAATATCCCTAGAACTATTTAAAAAAATTGGATTTATACTTAACGTCCCTCCAAATAAGAATTCTCCACACTCAAATGCTGTCACCTAAGCAAATCTACCAAATATTGAAAGAAAAATTAACACCAAGTCTACACAATCTTTTCCACAGCATAGAGGACAAGCCACAGTCTTGGGAAAAATGTTTGCCAATTAAATATTTAACTCAATATTTAACTCAATAACTCATATGTGTCTCCAGAATCTACAAAGAACTCTAAAAAATAATAGACCTGATGAAAAGTTAGGCAACAAACAGGAAATTCACCAAAACAAGACATACAGAAGAGTCCATGGAGGGACGCTGAACGTCCTTAGTCATTAGAAAAAAGCAAAGTGAAATCACAGTGAGATACCAGCACACATCCTATTAGAATGGCAGAAACAAGATGGCTGGTCAAACCAAGCACTGAAGATGGTGTGAACAGAGGAGCTCTCACACCCTCCTGGTAGGAATACAGAACAGTATGCGCACTTTGGAAAACAGTTTGGGAGTTTTTTTTAAAAGTTAACTGTGTACCGGCTATATGTCTCAACACTCCACGCCTCTATTTTTACCCTTAACCCCATCCCCAAGATGAAACCATGTCCACCGAAGCCTTGCACATGAATGGTCATACTGGCTCTACTTGCAATCGCCAAACGCTAGGGACAGATCATGATCTGTACCATGTGAGTAACACGGAAAAGGACTACGACTCGGTGAGCTCCTGAAACACACGACTGTGTGTGTGAATGCCAACATTACTGTGCTGAGTGAAAAAAAGCCAGGCAAAACAAGTACACACTTGATGATTTCATTTGTATGGTATTTCAGGAAATGAAACGAATCTATCGTGAGCAAAAGCGTACTGATGCTTGGTTGGAGAGGGAGAAGCAGGGGTGGGGGAGAGGTCAGGAGTACCGAGGGGTATCGGGAATCTTCAGCGGGATGACGAGTAGGTGCACCACCATGACTTGTGGAATGGTTTCTAGGATGTAGGTTTCTATCCAAACTTGTCATTTATTAGAACCTAAAAACAGATGCAGTCTATTGCATGTCAATTCTATTTTATTAAAACTGTTAAATTTTTTAGAAAAAAATTAACATTCATAAAAAGAATTCAGAGAAACTTAGCAAAAAAATCTGTTCTGGATGCCTACGACGGAAACCAAAGTCCCCGCTTCTTCTGATGCTAGTTTGCATGTTGAGTAAACACAGAGGAGTGTTTGCACCCGGACAGAGAACAGCAAGGAGAATGGGTTCCCAGGAAGTGACTAGTCTAGCATGTCGGTGAAAAGCACATGTAGCTCGTTGAACTGCTGGGAGAGATCAGGACACAACACGTGTTCTGATGTGTCTGGTCAGCAGCGAAACTGTCAAACACCAGTCGCCCGTATTTGGTTGCATTTTTGATGTCTGAGTGTATTTAATGGGTCAGGATTATTCTCAATAGGATATACTGAAGAGTAGAAAAAATATGTTATTTTTTTTTCATATGTGTAGCTTTATCAGTGTAATTTGGTTATAATGCAGTTTAGTCAGCTACTGGGAATCTTAATGACCTTTTCCCATCCTCAATGGCCACACTTCCGTATATGCCTGAAGTTGTGTTGAAAATGTATGGAAATATGCGTCTGTATAAGGAAATATGGATCTCTATATTTTTCTTTGGGGTAAAGTGGATGACCCTATACCTTGGAATGATAGGACACAGGCCGAAATGTATGCTGAGGTAAATAATTTAATTTTTCCTAGTATTTTTGAATAAGTCAAGTAGAGATCACCAAATTTAGACACCACAGTATGATATAAAGATGTCACATTCTTTTACCCAATATTCTTACTCAATATTTAGCAATTGCTAATGGTAAAACAAATAGAAAATGGAGGCGTATCTTATACAAACAATGGATTTGAATAGCCTAGTCTACAAGAATTGCGAAAGTCCTCAATGAGCTCATGCAGCTAAGAATCCCTTACACATAGGAGACGATCTAGAACTTTCTAGAAGGAAAGAGTGTCAGAGCATAGAGAGAAGGAAAGGGGAGGTAAGGGAGAGGGCAGCATTTAAAACTGTGACCCCAGCCATGCCAGGGTGTCCTTCAGAGGTCATAATTTTTGTCTATTTTCAACATTTGTTGTTTATCTGAAATTATAATTTAACTGGGCATCCTGGATCATAGCTGGTAACCTTCCCTGTGCCCAGGCCCCAACCCAGCTAACCATATCAATATTTTTTAACTTAGTGAGTTTACTTAGCCAGTATGGTTGAGGGGCACTGATTTAAAGAATTTGATCCTAAGAATGCTTGGGGTGTGCGTGTGTATGAGTGTGTGTGTGTGTGTGCTTATGCACGCACACACACGTCGTGTGTTTCACAACAGGTTTTACAAACAGTAACAGAGGTGCAAGGAGCATGAACATTCCCCGGAAAATTCCCAATGACAGCCTGAATATTTTGTTAATTACTTCAAGAAAGGCGACGCCGTTATTAGCCACCTACCTTGTATCGGGCCCTGCGTCAGGTGCTGGGGACACGCTCTAAAATAAGAGACCAGCGTGGAACACTAAGGCTGTGTCTAAATAAGACGCGAGGTGGTATTTTGGTAATAATGGGAAGAGGAAACTTTCTTTCTTCCAGATCTTCCCCTTCCAATAATGAGGAGCCGGAATGGGAAAATTACCATTAACACCCCGTTTCTAACATGCGTTACAGGATGGCACGTTGAAATTAACCATCCTTGGTGGACTTGCGTCAAGGCAGTATTGACTAAGAGCCTCCACCCTGTACCGGGAGGCTAGAGTGACCGGGACCCAGGAAACCTGACTGGAACACAGATCTTCAATCAACCGTCGCATAAGGCCACTGGACTGGTGCTGGGGACCATGCGTGTCCTGTATCAGTACGTGGACATGCTTCCTCTGCAGCAATGGTCAAAGCGTAATAAAGAATTAGAAATCAACGTATAAAAGTGTCTAGTTAAGCAGGGTTGAACTGTTTAACCCTGGCGTGACAAGATGGTTATGGCATTGATGTTGGTCTTGACACGGGAGCATACTGGGCATAGAAAACAGATCACCCCGTATCTGCACTTTCTCCAAATATACCCTTCGCTGGGACAGGGCCTGTCGATTTTTTAATAGCCCATGGTATTAATGATACCTTTTAAAGTTTTTTCCTGGGTGCCTGGGGGGCTCAGTCAGGTAAGCATCTGACTCTTGGTTTCAGCTCTGGTCATGATCCCTGACACTCTTTCCTTGTAGAAAGTCCCAGTTCTCAGGGTCGTCAGGGTCATCAGACTGGGCCCTGCACCGGGCTCCATGCTGGGCATGGAGTGCTAGTAAGATTCTCTCTGTCTCTCTCCCTCCCCCTCCCCCACTGGCTCATGCATGCTCTTCTCCAAACAAATCAATAAATAAAAAGGTTTTCCCTGATAATTCTGTAAAAGTCAATTTTGAAATGATGTGTGTATCTCTAATGCAACATGTGTGGATACAACTTGCTTGTTTTCCTGTCATGTTAAATAATTATTGCCTTAGTGAATTTAATGTATAAATGATGCCTTCTATTTCTTAGCTTTGCAGAGACCTGAAAGGATTCTCTTCAAAAAAGGCAGCCCATGAATATGATGAATGCCACCCTTGGTATTCGACTTCCTGAATGGGACTGTGACTGTTCTGTGTCATGATGATCGGAGCTGCAAAAAAAGGCACACTGCCCCTATCACTAACCATCTGTCAGTTGAGATAGTTCATATTATTCCTATTAAAGTACTTTCCTCTGGAGTCCCTCACTATGTGCATTGACAATTTTCGGGTCACTCTGTAGGATTCATTTTTCTGCAGATTTCATTGTTTTGAATATTTTATAAGTTGCTGCCCAATATCAGATATCCCACTTCTCCAGCTCTATAGAAAGTAGCTGAGGCCCTCCACAGAAACACGCTGGGAGAGATTTGAAAGAATATTAAAGCTTAAAACTATGTTATCATCACCATATTTTTAAAACTACGATTTTCTAAAAACGATGGGCTTCCTAACAATAAGACAAATTGCCTTTATTCTGAAGTTGAATACATTCTGCTCAATGTAGAAGTCTTTATTTCATATAATATAAATACTTATTAAACTGCCGCAAAAGTAAGTTTTCAGGCTTTGTAATAGGGTTTTACAACAATATAGTTAGAGTAGAGGGTTCAAGTGAGCACATTGTAGGAAGAGCACAAAGTGGGTCAGCTCTAACTGTAAATTACTCAGTTAAAAATAGCATCTCCCTAAACATAGATCATCAGTAGAGTCTACTGTGATTTGATGTTTTTATTCCTAAGTACATTTCTACTGCATAAATTGGTCCTCCATCCCTGTGGTACCACAGAAACTGCCTTTCGTTAACAGAGCATTTCAAAGAACAGAGGAGAAAGTCATAAAATAAAGCTATTTCTTAAACCAACATGGGAGTACACACCCAGGACTGTTAGATAGCTGTCATATGACTAGAAATCTCAGGGAATGACTCACGATATTTTGGAGGAGTGTGAGAATATTATTAAACTATGGCAAAGGCAAACCTGGGACCATTGTCTCGTGCTCAAGTCTACAGGGATGTCCAGAAATGAAAATATCTCAGCATAATTCGAGCAAACATTTTAAGCTGGTTAGATATGGACAATTCTTTGGCCACTAATGAAACTTAAAGAGGATATCAATGAATACTCCATTTTGGAACCGAATTTAGAGCTCAGCTATAAAACTGTACCGAAAATAAAACATTCCTAATTCATGCCTTAGTTCATCCAACAAATACTGGCTAGCCACCTATTACGTGCACACAGGAGAAGGTTTCCTTAAGAGAGCTCGTGTCTACCAGGGATGCAGGAGATTAAAGATTCTTGGCAATGTGCCAAGACTCATGAGCAGGTGGGGGCAGGGTGGGTAGGGTGGCCAATGTCCTGGTTTGCCAGGGGTGGTCCCAGTTGATACCTGCATTCCTGTCAAAATTAATTAAGGGTTTGCCATTTCGCTGTAAAACGTGTCCTGGTTTGGTCGATAAACTACAGAGTCACCCTGGTCACTGGCAACAAACAGTGTTAGATTCTAGAACATTCTGCCTGTGGTATCCTGCTCTCTCTAGAGAGAAATCTACTAGGGACAGGTTCCTACATTTAGTGTGTATGACGAAGTTAGTGTGTATGAATAAGCTCCCTTCCACTATTTAGTCCTGGGTGTCTCAACACGGAGGTGATCAGGGACCGGGCACTGAGTCAACACAACACGCAATGTCGAATTAGTCTCATCGGGAAGGACGACTACGAGGGACTGAGTGTTTGTTGTCCCATCCCCCCCTTGAATTCATATTTTGAAGCCCTGACCCAGTATTTGGAGACCGAATCTGTCGATAGGGTCTTCTTGTAGGAGAAAATTTAGGTTATGGGAGGTCCTGAGGATGGAGTCCTGATTCAGTAGGATTTTGCGTGCATTCTTGCTCTGTCTCTCTGTCGCTTCTCGGTCTCTGATCCTCACTCTCTCGTTCCCTTGGTGTTCACACTTCCTGGAAAGGCAGTGGGGCTCATGGCAGGAAAGCAGCTGTCTACAGTCTAAGGGGAGAGCCCTCACCAGACAAGCCCTGCTGGCTTCTTGATCTTGGACTTCCAGTCTCCAGGACTGGGAGAAAATAACTATCTGTTGTTGAAGCCATGAGTCTGTAGTGTTTTGTGACCAACACAGTGACTGATGGCTCGCTCGGGTCATGCTAGGGTCCCCAGCTCAGCCAGGATACCTGGAAGTTCTCTAGCTCATTGGAGCCGAGGGAGAAGCCAGGAAGAGTGATTCAGAAATAGAAATTTAACTTATGTGCATGGAATTCTGGACATTTCACTCAACAAGGCAAGATAATCAGATTTGGGACTTTAATTCCTCTGGAACTGAAGATTTCTGGACTTTCATTTACAAGATGTATTAATCTTTGAACTTTCATTTCTCACGGGGATCTTAATAGTGGAAGAAGATGTACAGTCAAATTTGGGGAATATCTAGGCTACTGGGATTTTATTATCTGAGTTGCTCTTTTGTTTTATTTGAATATTTCCATTTATTCGGGATTGCAGAATCTCTGACAGACTCAGCTGGACACTGTCTAGACAGGGTTTGTAACTGGAAATAAAACGCACTTAGCCATGAATACAGAGTGTCCTTGAAACCCATTAAAGTAATGCACTGTTGGGCCACTTCAGAGTCTTTGGGTGCAAAATCTATATTGCTTGTCAGTGGCCCCAGAAGGGGCCAAAGATGCACAAAGATGCAGTGGGGTGTTCATGAAGGATGGCATGTCCCCTCAGGGGACTGGCCTCACCCCAAGGTTGTTGACAGGTTTACTGGAGGAGTCCAACACCCTAGAACACAAAACACCGCAGAGATTCACCAAGGCCCTTCCTCTTCTTTTCAGCTGGTTCCTTAGAGATGCAGGCAGACCACGATCTCCCCTAATCCCACCCACTTCGTAAGGGAGGCTGTGGCGGTGGACTAATGTGACTGGCAGTTTTGGTGAGAAAAATACAGAGCCTTCTCAGCTGCTAATAACAGACAACTGCTCCTGGCTCACCATGGTCTTCCTCAGTTTCTCCAGGCTCCAAGCCTTCCCCAAACAGCCCCCCTCGTGGGGAAGTGTGGCTGAGTCCGCGCTGTCTGTAACTGAGGGTCAGTCTGGCCAGTCCTAGGTTGGTTCTGTTAGCAGGAACTGTTGGCTCTTATGCCAAGTGCTGTCTTTAAAGGTGGCATTTTGATCATTTTGTCTTCCCACTTTGGTCAAAAATTGAATAAGGATAAAGATACTATTGATTAGGTCTCTTCAAAGATCCCAATGACAACCTGAGGTTCTTTGTAGACTCCTGAATCACTGAGATCATTCAGATAGAATCAATGAAAACTACCCACTAAGGGTCACATTAAAAACCACTGTTGTCCTATAAACAGAATTAAATAATTTGTAAGTATGAAACAAATAACTTATGGGTAAGTATTTAAAGCTGGTTTGGCCCTAAAAGCAAGATCATTTTGTGATTATGTTTTGCCAAACATAACTTATAATTAAAAACATGGTGATAGATCAGTGGAGGGGGCATGGGGAAGCGCATATAAATCAAGTAATGAATAATAAGATTTGGAATTCTGGGACTGAATTTCTAATGTTCTTATAAAACTGTTTTAGAAATACAATAGAATTAATTGTTAAAATAATGAATTCCTGTAGCTTCCTGTCTATTTTCCTAGAACAGCACAATCATCCTGATTTCATTCGTTTCATGTTGGATGCTTACTGGAGTGGAATTATTTAGTAAATTATTTTAGACTGGTCAGTGTGGAGTATGTTTCCAAGGAACTGTTAGAAAGTTCTCAAGCAGAGAAAGTCAATTATCAGATAGTTTCACTTATTTGCAGAACATGAGGAATAGCATGAGGACATTAGGAGAAGGAAGGGAAAAACGAAGGGGGGGAAACCAGAGACGGAGACGAACCATGAGAGACTGTGGACTCCGAGGAACAGACCGAGGGTTTTGGAGGGGAGGGGTGGGGGTGGGGAGAGCCTGGTGGTGGGTATTGTGGAGGGCACATATTGCATGGAGCACTGGGTGTGGTGCATAAGCCATGAATTTTGGAACCCGACATCAAAAACTACTGATGTACTATATGGTGACTAACATAATAAAAAAAAATAATAAAAAAAGAAAATTGTAAAATATTTTTTGTGTTCACTTTTTTCTTATTTTACATGACATCGTGCAATTCTCCATTTGCAAGGATCACTTTTCTTACTCACTTGGAGCTCACTTTCCAGAAGTCATGATTCATCAGCCCATTCTCCCGCAGCCAGCCGCCCCGTTGCCGCTGCATGACCACGCACGGTTGCTGGTGAGGAGGGACGCTGGTGGCCGTGAACCCCACGGAGCTAACTGGGTTGTTTTTCAGGAAGCAGAGCAAAAGAAATGCAGAACGAAGGGCCCACGTCTGCATCCGGAGACATCTCCAGGGATTTCTTTTCCCCATGGAGGTCAGGGTGCTGCTTGGGGGTTCCTGCTCTTCCAGCAGGAAGAGGGCGTGGGGAACGTGAGCACGCGGGAACAGGGCCAACGTGAACGCCACACCCGCACCGCGGATGGGTTAAAGACACCCTCTGGGGTGAGAGGTGTGAGCCGTTGTGAGCCGGTACCCAAGTCCCTGGGGACCGGAGTTTGCTCCGAGGGCAAACAAATGCTGCAGTAACGGCAGCCGGGGGGGGAATGAGGGTGAAATGAGTGACCCTTGGGGACAGTGCAGCACAGTGCCCGGCCTCCGCCATGCGGATGAATGCGCCTGAGGCATATTTCAGTCAAAGCTGGTGACTCGTAAGGACATAACTAACTCGTATCTGGGTAATAAGAGTAGTTGTGTGGAACCTTATTCTGAGGACCAGAGTAACGAGCCTGCAGTGGCGATCTGGGGCGTGTGACCCACAGCGGGCCTCCGCGCACACGGGGTGGACCTCCCACCTGAGTGACATCTGAGTCAGCAGGACGCTCCACGAGGACATGAGGGACGAGCATGGGAGGCAGAAACAGACAAGGGATACCGACCCCGGGACCAGACCCCCGAGCCAAGTCCCGGAAGCGCAGAAGCAAACCTCAGTCACCTTTCCCTCTCTGCCCCCTTTCTATAGACACGGTTCCCCAGCTCCACTGGAACGGGGGGATGGGCCTAGATACGGGGTCAGCTGCCCTGGGGCCCAAACCACCTGCACTCTGTTCCTGTGGGTCTTTCCCCCACATGCCGTTGGCAGCTGCGCGGGGCCCCACGCGGAGTCGGGTACAGGCAGGAGTGACCTCGAGGCCTGCAGCTGACAACCATGACCATGTGGCCTTTTCTAGAAAAAGTTCACACATGCCCTGAGTAGACTGTGGGGGAAATGATGATTCACAACCCACTGAGCCCCCAAACAGGTTCCCAATAAAGACAGAATGATGCTTCAACTGAAATGGCTTCTAGAACCCATGCTGACCCTTCTCTTCCCACTTCCCCATTTCACTGAAGAGTCACCAGTCCTCTCCTCCCGGACTTCATGAAGCCCTGAGATGAGTTGTAGCAGGAAGAACACGGTCAGCCTTGGCACGACCACACCAAAGGAAACAGATCTTTTTGCCAGTTAAAGCTTTTAGGACATTTAACGGTTCCTGAACTTACTAATTCACATTTCTATTAAAGATGCATGGACAGCACCTGGCAGCCTATCCATGTCACAGGGAGAACTTCTAGAAGATTCCAGCTCAGACCTATGGCTCTGGCAGTGCTGGTTCACTGGGCAGCTGCCTTCCCCGTGGGCTGAGTCCAAGAAACCGAAGTGTGGCTTCCTTCAACTGTCTCCTGGCACCCAATTTCCCATCAGGGCTGTGAGCTTCCACAGCCTGACCTTTCGGCAACAACTGTGTCATTGAAACAAGCTCAACATTCAGACTATTTCTAGGAGGGATCTCATCCAGTGACAGTCTCAGAGGACAGGTCATTCTCCCTCACCACGCCAAGCATAATACCACTACTGGGGGCGCTTCTCAAGGGCACGTCTTTCTGTCTTTCCCAAATAAGGTCGCGGCCCCAAAGGGTGAAGCCTGGAGTGATGTCCTGCTCTCCCCTGGCGACCGTCAGTCAGTCCATAGATGAGCGGCGGGCATGAGCCCCAGGCTTGTCCCCCCACATCCAGAGGTAGATTCCAAAAGATTTCCCTGTCGTTTCTGGAAGAAGATAAAGCGTGAGAGCCTCGTGCTCTGAGCAAAGCAGAGACTTACGGGAGTGAGACACGCCACGGGCCGACTTCCCACTGGGAAGAGGTGTTCTTTACGATGTCACAATCCCAGAACTCAAAGAAAGTTCTGGAAAATGATGGTACCACACCTTACAAGGTAAAATGCAGGGTACCATTCCTTGAAGGACTTCTCGAAATAATTTCCCTAGGAGTGCCTGGGTGGCTCAGTCAGTCCTGGCTCAGGTCAGGGTCTCAGGGTCCTGGGGTCGAGCCCCACATCGGGCTCCCTGCTCAACAGGGGGTCTGCTTCTCCCTCTCCCTTTGCTGCTTCCCCTGCTCATGCTCTCTCTGCGTCAAATAAATAAAACCTTAAAAAAATTTTCCTTAGCATTGCCTCATATTATACTTCCCTCAATTCTAGAATTGGAAAACAAAAACAAACAAAAACAAAACCATGATGGTGTAACATTATTCAACACATTGAAGTCACATATACTTATTGGGAAGAGATGAAATAATAGGAATTCTTACACATCGGGGCAGCTGTGGAAGATCTTTCTTATTGTTCCCAATTATTTGCATGTTCTCCCTTCAAGGGGATACGGTAGCTGGTTCTGACATTGGCCACCATCCATTGCTTCTTCCAGGGGGTAGACCTGGGTTGGTCTGCAACTGTTTGACCAAGAAAACACAAGGGGAGCGATGATGGCCCAGTTCCAGGCCCAGCTTCTAGAACTGCAAGTTTCCCTTCTTGTCCCAAGAACTGGGAGCTGCCAGGGAAGAGTTCCAGACTGTGCTGCTGGAGGAGCACCAAGGCACATGAGCGAAGAGGCCATCGTGCACGTGCAGCCCAGCTAACAGGAGAGTCTTCTGCTATCTGGCTGTAACTTTTGGAAGGCCCCAAGCAAGAATTGCTCACCTGAGCCCAGTGAACCCACAGAAGCAGGAGAAATAACACATGGTTTCACATCATGAAGTTTTGTGATGTTTGCTACATAGTGACAGATGAACGGAGCCAGAAGTTGGTTGTGTGTTGTATGGTTTCTCCAAGGAGTAAAACATTTTCCCACCTATTCGTGTTGGCCTTGGCCAACAGATTGCCTTTAGGCAATGGAATATAAGCAAGCGACAAGTGCCACAGCTCGGCAGATGTTATAACAGGCATTCTGGCCGTTTCTCCTCTCCCTCTGACACAGGAAAGGCCACGTCCCACCTCTTCCTGGGACCATCAGGGAAAAGACTCTCGTATCAGAGCTGGGCTGAGCTTCACTGTACTACTTCCAAATCACATAAATGAGTACAAGAGAGAAAGTTTTGCTGTTATAGGCCATGGACGTGGGATTTTATCTTCCGCAGGATCACTGCTGAGAGTTGTCCTTTACAAAGTCATCTGAAAAATTTCATGAGCCACAGTGGATTAAGCCGCTGCCTTCGGCTCAGGTCATGATCTCAGTGTCCTGGGATCAAGCCCCGCATCGGGCTCTTTGCTCAGTGGGGAGCCTGCTTCTCTCTCTCTCTCTCTGCCTACTTGTGATCTCTCTCTGTCAAATAAATAAAAATATTAAAAAAAAAATTCATGAGCCAGACCGACATTAGGGAAAGTCATTGACATGGAAGAGTGTATGAGAGCCATTCTGCTCAGTGTCACTGAGCGGGCTCGAGAAGCACGAAGGGTGGCAGGCATTCTGCTAGAGTCCAGGCATGCAGTAGGACCTGTCTGTCATGTAAGCAGCCTATGGTCTCCTGTGGGCAGCAAATATGTTCTGGAAGGGGTGAGAGACTCAGCGTTTCAGCCTTTTGCATGCCAGGAGACAACACTGAGGACATTATGAAGTACATTGCTAACTATTCAAAATATAACAATTTAACGACGCATGAGACATTTTTCGCTCTCAGGCCGTATGAAAGTAGGTGACAGGCCAGATCTCGCCCAAGGGCTGTGGTCTGCTCACTCTGGTCCAGTGGTGGAGGTTGGCCATAAAGGACTATTTCCAGGGAGTGTACAACAACTGTCTTGCTCAAGCATTTTCTGATGCATCGAGGAGAGACACCAAGCAATTTAGGAATCTATGAAAGATTTTCCAAAGGAGGGAATGCCCGAGTGAATCCTGAATATCAAGTAAATACTGTGAGTAAATGGACACAAAGGCAAGAAGGATGAGAGAGGTTTTGGAACCACAGGATATGTGCACCTAAACTCTATTTGTTTCCACTAACACAAGAGCATTTCATCTAAACTAAACACAAACTAAACATTTCATCTAAACTAACACAAGAGCATTTCATAGCAAGAACAAGCACCAACAATTTCCCAACGTCATCCATGCAGCTTGGCGACCATGGACGCCACGGAAACACATCCTACAAGACCAGGTATCCTCGCCAGCCTCCTCTGCCGTCACAAAATACCACTGACTAGGCAACTTAACAACAGGAGTTTATTTTCTCACAGTTCTGGAGTCTGGGAAGTCCAAGGTCAAGGCGCCGGCCAATTTAGTTTCCATGGAGGTCTCCTCCTGCCTCCTGCCTTGCCGTCTCACTGTGTCCTCACATAGCACACACAGAGAGAGCATGCACCTGCTCTCTGATGACTCCTGTCACAAGGACACTAATGCTGTCGGATCAGGGCTCCAGCCCCTGGGCTCACTCCACGCGGATTCCCTCCCACAAGCCCCATCTCCAAGTGCACTTACAGTGGGGGTGAGAGCTTCAGCCTATGAATTTTGAACGATGTACGACTTAGCTCAGAGCAACAGGACACCGGTTGTGGATCATGATGCTCCTTTCCTTTTTCTCGTATGTCCAAACTTGCAGAGTCTTTGGTTGTGGGAGGCAGGACCTCACATCTTTATCATCAACCCGGGAAGCTACTGATGCTATTAGGCAAACGCTCAGCAGGCATACCTCTACATTTAATCAAAACTGGATTCGCTAGACTAATGCGATTCTCCAGCCTCAGTTAGGAAGTCTCAGGATGATCGGCAGTTATTAAAGCCGAAATACCACCAAGCAAATTTGCAATATCATCACATCCACCTGCAGATTCCACAGGAATGTCATTATCCCCATTTAGTGTCATGTTGGATTTCAGGAAAAATAAACGCCATTCAGATAAGTAGGTGCTTGCTTCACCACAGGACATCTTTTGCTTCTCAATCTGACACATTTGTGGCGATTGTATCCCTTTCCGTGTACTAAACAAAGTAATTGGTTTTCAAAGGGTTTTATTCTCTAACAATTAAGACAAGGTGATAGGAAGAGAAAATAAGTATTTTACATAGGAACAATACATCTGTTATCAGTTATCAATTTAATAGGAAGTTTTGGCAAGCAAAACTTCCTATTAAATTGCACCTTTAATCTTTGTTTATATAATGATGCTTGATTGCCTGGGGCAATGTCAAAGTTCTGATGAGCTTTCTAAATAAATATTAAATTATAGTGGAACCACTACGCTATACACCTGAAACTTAGGTAATGCTGCATGTCAACAACACTCAAATACAAAAATTATGTTATTTCCTGACATGACAGTATGTGAATTATATTTTATTCCAGTTCTGTAGAAATGGGTCATCTCTGCATGGACCAGTGTGTTTTGTGACAATAGCCCACACTGGCATCCTTCATTTAAGGAAGAGGGTGGCAAGATGCCTGTGTGGCTCAGTCGGTTAAGCCTCCAACTCTTGATTTTAGCTCAGGTCTTAATCTCAGGGTGGGGAGTTCAAGCCCCACATTGGGCTCCATGCTGGGCATGGAGCCTACTTAAAAAAAATATGGTGGCAAATTTCCACTAATGTAAATGAATAATTTCATCTCTATTGATATGCCACTGAAAATAAGGATAAGTAGAAATCATATCTTCTTTTAAATAAGGGGCTGGTGAAAGCAATGCAAAGATTTACCAAAAAATATTATTTCTCATCCCTGCTACTCTTTTAAACAAACTGTGGCTATGGTCTCTGTTATATAGAAATATTTCTTTAAGTTGAATAAAGAATAATCTGCAAGGCCAGGTTCATTCTGAAAGCGCTGGTTAAACACAATGCCCAGTAATTGTTATTGTGTAAGACGTGGTCCCTGCCTAGAGGTCATGGTAGACAAGAGATGCATATATGTGAAATGCTATACTTAGTTTTAAAAGACATTATCTCATACACTCTTTTCCTAGAGGTCCTGGTTGAGTATATACATCAAAGTAGACTTAGGGGAAAAAAAAAAAAGAAAAGAAACAACAAGGCAGAAAGCATTTCCTAATCATTGCGATATGTAATATAGATACAAACATGGGGACACACAGTCACGTTCACCGTCTTCTGCTGGGGGAATAGGGCAATTCAAATAACTTGTTTCCAGTTAGCAGCTTCCTCACGCTAGTGGCTCAAGTGGAACTTCTGGTCAACCAAGTATTAAATCTTCTTTTCTTTTTTTTTTTTTTTAAAGATTTTATTTATTTATTTGAGTGATAGAGATCACAAGTGGGCAGAGAGGCAGACAGAGAGAGAGGAAGAAGCAGGCTCTCTGCCGAGCAGAGAGTCCCATGCGGGGCTCGATCCCAGGACCCTGAGATCATGACCTGTGCCGAAGGCAGAGGCTTAACCCACTGAGCCACCCAGGTGCCCCCAAATCTCTTTTCTTAAATAAATGGTTTGTCGAATAGATTTTCCATACTAGTTGTGCAGTTAGTTTGAACCATAAATGCTACATTTTATTCATATAATATTGATAATATTTTATATCCATATTATTTTAAAACTTCACCTTCTTTTATACAGGATTACTAAATATTTTTTTCTTTTCTTTCTTTCTTTCATTCTTTTTTTTTTTTTTTTTTGCTTACTTCCCTATTATTTTGTAATTGCCTAAGAACAAACATTGTCATTATTTTCACCAGTGCCTGTGTTGCAATAAAACTTTATTTATAAAAATAGGGGTGGGGGCTAGATTTGGCCAATGAGAGTAGTTTCTCTGATGTAGAAAATATTTTTTTCATGGACATAAGGGAGAAAATAATCACATATATACATTCTTTTATTTTTATTTTTGAGGGGGCAGAGGGAGAGAATCTCTTTTTTTTTTTTTTTTTAGGGCAGGGAGGAAGACAGGGACCCTTAACAGGCTCCATGCCTAGTGTGGAGCCTGACGTGGTGCTTGATCTCACAACCCTGAGATCATGACCTGAGCTGAAATCAGGAGTCGGATGTCCTACTGACTGAGGCAGCTGGGGGCGCCTATATTCTTTTAAATAAAAAATTTTAAGTAAACATTACATGCAACAATCTTAGAAATCTTTAAATCCAAGAAAATCTACTCATATAAAGTAACATGAAAACTGTTTCCAAGGTATCAAAGTTCTATAACTTTTTACAAAAAGCTTGCTCAGTGCGTTTCATTGTTTCCCAGAGTATTTTGTTTACTGGGCTTAGAAGAATGTACTTGAACCTTGAACAAGACAGGTTTGAACTGTGTGGGCCCACTTAGATGGAGATTGTTGTATATAAATATAGTACAGCACCGTAGATGTATTTTCTCTCCCTTAGGATTTTCAGAATAACATCTTCTTTTCTCTGGCTTACTTTATTGTAAGAATATGGTATATAATATGTATAACACACAAAATGTATGTTAATCCACTGTTTGTGTTATCGGTAGGGCTTCTGGTCAACGGTAGGGCTTCTGGTCAGCAGTTAGTAGTTAAGCTGCGTAGGGATTGGAAGTTACACACTGATTTCCCACTGTGTGTGTGGGGGAAGGCGCCCCAACCTCCCCCATGGTTCAAAGAGTCAACTGTATACACAATAAAACCAAGGCCTGAAACAAAGAACAAAACAGGAGACCCTTGCTAGCACGTCAGCAGGATGTCACACCGAGCACATACATAATGTTTCAAGAGCAGAATTTACCTTGACAGGAAATCCGAGAAGGAAAGGCGAACAGGGTAACCATATCGGATGGTCTTCACCATGTCCAGGACCCCAATATATTGTAGCTGAGCAGACACATAAAAATTATCAAAAGTATCTGGCAGCCTTGAGTTATTGGGCTTGATGCAATGAATAAAGTGTGGAGTCCGCTTCTGAAGTTTTCCGATAATATCTGTTAGAGATTTCTAAGGAGAGAAGCAAAACACAGCTTATTCTCCAAAGACGACACTGATGGCAAATATAAAGAGCTTTTCAATAAAAATGTTTATCTTTGATCCATAACTCTTTTATTATGAAGTCTCTGTGGCGTGAGTCTGTGTGTGTGTGTGTGCGCACACGCGTGCGTGCATGTTGAGTGCTTACTTTTATTTGAGGGTACTCAAGGGGTCAAAATGGGGAAAAATACACATATACCCTCTACAGTTGATAACATCAAAATCTCACTTTTGGAAAACCACAAAACCCACTAACCCGGAGCTGCGATGCAATGGTGACAGGACCTCCCCGTTCCAGTCGCTGAAGAAATGTGGAGGCTCCTTTCTTCTTTAGTAACTGTCATGAAAATAAAAGGAAATAAAGCAAGAGCAATTTAGTTATTGAAGTATGCAGTCCTTTACTTTCCATTGAAGTATCATTGACACTTGTTTCAAGCATACAGCACAGTGATTTTCATAGTATTTTCCTAAAGTCCACAGAGAAGAAAGCAAGCCAGCCTCCCACCCACGTGAGTGAATTCACTCACAGGGCGGCACAGATCTACAGCAGACTGTAACATTCGGTACCAAAGGATTCCCGGCGATGGTACTCTAACTGGGACATGGGCAGCTACTTGTTAAATAGTACCACGGCTGCCAGCCTCTCGAGTACACCGAAGCTGCGTCCTGGCCCATCTGAGCCCTGAGGCCAAGAGCTGACTCTTCTTCAGTGGGCAACAAGCGCACGCTAGTGCTGTGCGTTGCCATCGCACGTGTTTGTCCCGAAGTGGAAGCTTCCTGCCCGGCAAACAGAGAGTCGTGTGTGTTACAAAACCTGACGTTCTAGCAATCCCTGGTTTGTTCCCTTAAGTTAACCACAATCAATTTCTTCCCATTCTATTTTTCTTGACCTTCCTCTTCTTTTTTTTTTTTTTTAACTGCTCAAAGGAGTAGTAGATTACCTATCTGACAAATGGCAAGACTCTGTATTTTCTTCAATAAGTCATTGCATACAGCTCTTAAAAGAAAAAAAAAATCATACATAGGAGAGATTAAAGGATAATGGAGATAAAAGAAGTCAGTTGGAAATGAGGCCAATGGGGAAAGAAAGAAAGGGCAGAAGGTAATTAATTAAATCCCACCAGGGGTTAAAAGGAGCCCCAGCCACAGACGTACTGTATTGCCTTTCACAAAATCACACAGACTCAGACCAACATATCTATTGATCCAAAATCATTTACATTACAATAAAGAGGTCCTGATAGGAGAAAAACATCGGATGAAACCTTCTTGTCAATATGGTATTGTTGCTATCATGGAAGCAGCCCATTTCCTTCCACTGACATGAACCGTCAAGTTGGAATGATCAGTCCTGACAAGGGAACGTGAAAGGGGCAACTGGTCCAAGATCAACGGGTTTTCTACAGATGCCAGCCAAGTGTGACGCTCGGTAAGAGTGGGGAGACCCCGCCCATCCTGCCGGTCACGGGCGTGGGTGTGCAAGGATGAAGGCAGTGTGCACAGAAGGGAGGCATGAAACGCTTACGGAAGAGTCATAAGAAATAAATCTCCATCCCTGGAAATGGAACACTCAATTTCCCTTTCTGGGCGGAGGAACCACTGTGAATTATCTTCCTTTTGCAGTCCTTTAGGGAAAAGACTAATGGCCTCTATGCCTGGTAATGTTTAATAATTAAGGTTAAAAATTACAGTTTAGAGGTGTGTGGTGATTCTGTGCTCTTGATTTCCAGGATGACTGAGAAAGGAAGGGCCAGGAGGTTCAGTGAAACCCTCAGGAGTAGAGATCTTCCTTATGAACAGTAACTCTTTATTTTTTTTTTATGTAAAAAAAATGCCACTTTGTATTTAGTGAAATTGAATTCCTGTGTTCAGACAGTCCAGGAATGATTCCATCAAAGGATCCCTAATTGTAGGGTCCATTGGCTACACACACACACACACACACACACACACACAAACGAGTGCACATACTCACTCATCTCTAATATGTTATCTACATCTTGCCACTCTTCCAAAATAGAGCTGATTTTAATTATGCTTTTATTTTAATTGGTAAGCTCAAATGCATTCCAACAAGCTACAACAACTGAATTTCTAAAATTGATTGTCCTGGACACCTTCCCAAACATATTTCTCATCTCCGTAGTTTTGGTGGCAGGCAGAGCAAACCAGGCTACCATCAGGCACTGAATCCTTAACGTTAACACATTTCCTACCTATTTCCTATTGGTTTGAGACAACTCCGCTGAATCTGTAGTTCTGTTTTATAAATAGAACCTTTATGTTTTAAGGACAACCACACTTGTGTCGGACAAGTCCACATTAAAACTAGTATAATACAAAAGTAAGCTTAAAATCCACATGCTATCCAGAAAAATACTTCCAGCTCCAGAAACATACACACTGTCTATAAGAGAAACTACAATGTATTGTTTAGAGACCTAAAACCTCTGAAGTGATTAATGTTGACAGAATAAGGTAGCGAAGTTTATTCCCTGGAAAGCTACTGTCCGTGCAGTTACTTCCCATTCATCAAAAGGACAGTCACCGAGACAAGGCACAAATAGGATGTTGCAGAGACAACCAATAAAATCACTAATGTCCTATTTGCTATTGAATTTTCACTCTACTGCATCTCCTCGACCGCCCCTCTCTCTTAAGGTTATACTTCTGCCAGGATCCTTTTCATTACTTTTTGAAATTAAAATATCAATTTGTTTCCATCTGTTTTCAGAATTGCATTTAAAAAGAGAGAGAGAGAAAAAAAAAAGTAAAGGTACTAACAAGAATCAGAGGAACTCCTACCTTACTGAGTTCTAGATAATTCCTGTTTTCTCCAATAATCGAAGAAGCTGCCGTTTTCTTACTGAGCAGGGTGGATTTCTGTCCTCTGAACTTAAAAGAAGGATAGGAGGACACGAGGGATCCTGTCTGTGACAGTTTCGACTGGAACAAATGATGGATCACGACATTTTCACTAGCTAGGAAAGAAATAAAGCGATATTGTGAGTGGCATTCAAATCGTTATGTCCCCGAGCTTTAAACACACTCCTCATTCCAGGGCTGTAAGCACTCGACATTCCCAGTGCAAGACGGAAGTGAGAGGTCATCTTTCCTTTTGCCCCTATTGTGTTTTCCCCACCATTAATCCTACCACTTGATGAATTCTGACCTTCTCTGTCCTGACCAGGAGTCCTAATCCGAGTCCCTGTCCTCTATCTCAGCACTGGCCCTTGGCCTTCTGAGTAGCCCTTGTGACTCTCCTAGCCTTGGGAACCTAGTCTTGCCTGGCTTGGGTCTACAGGGTTTCAATTCTCTTGGCCAAGTCATGAAGACCTGTGGTTTCCGCCAGCAGCTTCCCACTCCAGAAACACAAGTCCCAGGGTCTAACCCAGCTCCCAGTGTATGTGAACATTTGTAGGGACCCTGTTCCATTTGCTTGTACCAGTTGTTAGGGGGAACAGTTCAGCTACAAAGATAAAAAGCCACTGTCTTTTACATGTGACGTTATACAAATTCTATTAAATTTGGAATCGTATAGTGAAAACCACATACAGCGGTGAGAGCTCTATAAGACACCTTTCTCATGTTACCTACATTTGTATTTACACAATCCTCACAGTTGAGTTTCCTTTCCTACAAAATGACCATGACATACCTAGTTTGAGGATGATACAGGGTTAGAATGTAAAGTCGTGTGCACATCATTTAGGACCTTGTGGACCCATGAGCTAGTTAGCTCTGTTGAGCCAGCAGAGCCATTTTTCTACCTTTCCCACACCCAGATTACTTTGCTTGTGCAGACTAACATATTTGGTGACAAGGCATGTAAAGGAAAGTCACTACATGATAAACAAACTAGGCAGAAGTGTCAGAAAAGGGAAGAACAACTGGGGAAGGCAGGAAGGCAAAATGGAGCCCCGTGGTGTTGCATACAACTTAGGGCTAGCAGGATAAATTCATGATGTTTCATATAGAGTTACACACCCATATTTGATCTCCGTATCTTCAGTTGTCTCATTCTGAAGGGGCCTCAGAGCAAAGACAACCCAGTTAGAAATGAGCTCGTCAAGCCCTCAGACCTCAGTGTTTCTTAATACCATTCTTCTCTAAAATAAATCTAGACTTCTTGGGCACAGGGCTGATTTGGAGGCAGAGCCGATAATCATGGAACATTCTGGAAGGCTAGAATATCAGGAGGTGCTAAACAAAATCACAAGAAGCTGAAGAAGAACCTCGGAGCTGGCTTGAAGGGAGGCTCACTGGCCATATCTTGAACAATGTTAGTATCAAAATAACAATAAGTAATGGATTGTGAGTCATTTAATAAAACAAGAATCTATGAGCCCATACTGCTAATAATTTAATTAGTTAATTAATGAGAAAGGGGAGTTCTTGCATTTGAATGTCACAATTGATGGGAAAATGGGGCGTAGAAAATGGTGATTTTGCAACCATCAGAGAAATTGCTGATTTGGGCAAGAATCTATCGTGTATGTGAGCCAGCAGGTGAATGTCTGGTATGGAAGAGAACGTTGATTGCCTCACCTTCCTTATGAAGTGACAGAGAAAAACAGCAGCTTTCAATTACAGAAACCTAAACTGTGTCACCTTAACATGGCTGTGTCACCAGTGGTGTTTCAGAGTCAGTGCGTCCTATGACTGGGTTGGGTGAGGACCGTTGAGCTCCTCTGTGGGGCTTCTGCCCAGAAGGGGTGTTGCAGACGCCAATGGGAGCCAACAGCAAAGAAGCCGAGATTGAGGGACAGTCTTCAAAATAACTGGCCTTTAGGTTTTAAAATGACAGTCATGAAAGAAAGTGAAATAAGTCAGTCAGAGAAAAACAAATACCATATGATTTCACTCATATGTGGAATTTAAGAAACAAATGAGCATAAACAATGAATCTTGGAACACTGAAAAAATAAAATTAAATTTAAAAAAAAAAGAAATTGCTGGGTCATAGGGCAGTGGGAGGTTGGGGTACCAGGTGGTGGGTATTATAGAGGGCACGGATTGCATGGAGCACGGGGTGTGGTGCAAAAATAATGAATACTGCTATGCTGGAAATAAAAAAAAAAAAATGGAAGAAAAAAAAAAAAAAAAGAAAGAAACAAATGAGCAAAGGCAAAAAAGAAAAACCAACAAACAGGCTCTTCATTACAGAGAACAAACCGATGGTTACCATAGCGGAGGGAGATGGTGGTCGGGTTAAATAAGTTAAATAGGTTATATAGGGATTGGGGTGCACTGGTTGAGCACTGGGTGATATATGGAATTGTCGAATCACTACATTGTAAACTACATTGTTCACACTGTATGTGAACAAACTGGGATTATAATAAAAATAAACAAATGGGCAGAGGACCTAAGAAGACATTTTTCCAAAAGAGGACATATTAATGGCCAAGAGACACATGAAAAGATTTTCAGCACCTCTAATCATCAGGGACATGGAAATCAAAACCACCATGTGGTAGTATCTCACAGCAATCAGATGCCTAGTACCGAAAGGCCAAGAAATAGTACGTGTTGGTGAGGATATGAAGAAAAGGGAATTTGTACTCTTCTAATGAGAGTGTAAATTTGTGAAGCCACTTTGGAAAACAGTATGGACGACCCTTCAAAAGTTAAAAGAGAAGTATCAGGATTCCACTGCTGTGTATTTACCCAAAGAAAATTAAAACATTAATGATGTGAAGATGTATATGCCTCTATGTTTATTACAACGTTATCTATAATAGCCAAGATATGGAAGCAACATAAGTGTCCCTCAAGAGATGAATGGATAAAGAAGATGTGGAATATTATTCAGCCACAACAAAGCATGAAACCTGGCCATTCAGGACAACATGGATAGACCTTCAGGGTATTTTGCTAAGTGAAATAGGCAGGCAAAGAATACCATATGATTTTTATTTATATATGGAATACAAAAGCAAACAAAAATATAAAAATAATTCTTAAATAAAGAGAAAAAACTGATAATTTCCAGAGAGGAGGTGAGTTGGAAGAATGAAACAGGTGAAGGGAATTAAGAGGTACAAACTTCCAGATATAAAATAATTTACACAGATGAAAAATACAACATAAGGAATATAGTCCACAATACTGAAATAGTCCTCTATGATGACAGAGGGTGACTATGCTTAACATGGTACTGAATAATGTATAGAATTGTTAAATCAATGTATATACCTGAACATAATGTAACCTTTTATATTAACTATAATTCAATAAAAAAATAAATACATAAGTAAGTATCATTTAAAAAAAGAAAAAGATAAGCAGAGAGAATGTCCCAAATTAAAGAAGACTAAAGAGAAATGACAGCTAAATGCAGCGACTGCCCTGAATCGGGGGAAATCATCATGGGAGCCATTGCTGGAGTGAGCGGCAAAGGAATAGGACTTGGGTCTAGATGTTAGCACTGCGTCAGTGTTCAATACTCAGACCGTTGCTTTGTAAGATGATGTCTTTAGCTCAAGATGTATACCGAAGAGGCCTTTTCTAGGTCTCAAATGATTCAGAACACACATGTCATGCACGCGCACACACACACACACACACACACACACGCACACATGTATATCCATACGCACATGCATGTGCACACTTGCACACACAGGGAGAGATGGTGGGGAGTGGAAGGCGGGGTGAATGGGACGGAGAAGACAGAATAAAAGAAGGGAAATGAGGAAAATGAATTGGGAAAAGGGTTTATGGGAGTTCTTGGTATGAATTTTCTAACTTCAACTTGAAATCATTTCAACATCAATAGTTCATGCTAATGTTGAAATGGGAAGTGTCCCCGGAAGGAGGTCTGTAAACATTGTATCCAGTGTTTTCCTGCCAGTCCACCAGGATACGCGAACTTAGATGAATAGTTTATGAGCAAGTGCGCAGAGGCACTCGGAGACAGTAGACTTGAGACTTTATTTCACATCTCAGGCACAGGTGAGAGCACTCACTGCATTTCTGCCCGAGCTGTGTCTCCAAGCTACCTGCCTCCCTTTGGCCAGCTGGCTCACGATCCCATACCAGACCTTACCACCTTTCTCAGCTGGGAGCTTTTTGATAATAGGAAGATTTAATTAGATACTATAAACAAAGTATCTAGCAAGGTACTCAAAATTTTTTAAAAAATCTATAAATTATACTCGCTTTTAACAACTATTTACCGCATCAACAATTTCACAAATTCATAAAATACTATCACAACCATACATCTTTTTCTTATATGATAGAATGGGTGAGGAACTATGGCCTGTGTGCCAAATCTGGCCCACTGCCCATTTCTGTAAATAAAGTTTTATTGGAACACAGGCATGTCCATTTGTATTATCTACACCTGCTCTGTCATTGTAACAGTAGAGTTAAAAAGTTGCAACAGAGACCTTATGGCTTGCAAAGCCTGAAATGTTTATTCTCTGGACCTTTATAGAAAACACCTGCCACTTCCTGTATAAACATGTAAGAATCTATTGTAAATTTTGTCTGCTTGCTCAGATGCCAAAAGAATTTAGAACAAAACAAGACTCACTTGTGTTCTCTTGGAACTTAATATACACAAAAGAATGACTTTAAAGGGACTCTGTTAAGGGAAGGAGAATGACAATATCACGAACCATCACATTCTTTCTCTAAATACATATTCTATCCCCGGAAATGCAAAAATAAGAAAAAAGGCATTGCGCCAACTTCAAAACCACACTATATATTAGATCTTCACGCAAGGTATGACTTAGGTGGTAGTACACTATCAATGGAAACTCAAATAATTGGAAACTAGAAGGAAGATATTTCCGGTGATAATCAACAGGGTCTGCTAGTTCCTTCCTTTCTTCTACATGCTGTCATTCCAATGCCACGCTCCTTCGGCTGGTCTCAGTTTTAAGAGAACTCAATCGCTTTAAGTTCTGAGAGACGAGCTCAGTAAGTCCCCCTGAGAAACGATCTATGGCATCCGCACCGCATGATTTAAGGTAAATACGGTCCTCAAGCCAGCGGTGATTATTTCCAGCTCAAAGCCCTCAATTTGTCTCATGAAGGGTGATCACAGGCTTCTTTTTTTCAGGAAAGATAAATGACCCAGCTCATGGCTAGCAACTTAAAGCATCAAAGGTGATACATTTTAATTCACTGAAAAGGTTGTTAGGGAAACGAGAACTAAGGGCTACAGAAACGCTATGGAGAAAGAATGACTAGAGTCGGCAGAAGTATACATATTGATACATATAAGGGCACAGTATATAAGTGTAGTATGTACTTAGTCCCCTGTTTTATAGAAATAGGTACAAGTACATAAAGGCCTGAGATTCACTCACTAGATAGAGGCTGTCAGTTGATATATACAGATAAGCATGTGTGCGCGCACATATGAATTTGTGCCCTCCCTCTACTTCGTGGGTATTAATTCTTTATAACAGAAAGTACGAGAATAAAATACCACCCTTAGGTATGCTCCAGACATCAACTTCAGTAATGAAATTCACCCTGCTGTGGCCTAAATAATTTTGGAAGCTGTATTAATCTTCATTAGTCTTCACAAAAGAGCTTTTTTATATTCATACCACCAGAGTGGTAAAGGTATTTTATATTTCTATCTGCTAAAAGCTTAGTTAAATTATGGTTTCTACTAGACTCCAAATTAGATTGTAGCCAATGTACATTGTGGCAAGATCCATTCTTTATTATTCTGGGCTTTAGAATGTAAAAGATATTTCAATTCCCCTGAAGCTGGTGGCATATTGCTGAGGACAGTGTTCAGAGATGGGGAAAGAAAGAGTGTGTGGCATTTTAACCATAGGGGAAAAAACTTACTTTTCATTACAAATAGAAGATTCTGTGAGAGGGTGTCTTTATTTTTTTCAATTGCTCCAACAATTTCATACATTACCTGTAATAAAAGAAAACGGTGTGATTACTAATGTTTAAATATGACCACAAAAATAATCTCCTTTGCAGAATTATCTGACTCAGAGGAAGTTTCCAATTATTCACCAGAGAGGTGTTTCCAGTCTTCAAAGTTCATCTTACACCCCAGGCTGAAGCTCCTTTCTGCACATCAAACAAGGGACACCTCTCCTGTACTAATTTTCCAAGTCCCCCTCTGACTGTGAGTTTAAGAGGAAATGGCGGTGACTCATGTTCGTGCAGCCTCCCTTCATTCTCGGGGACCCTCGTCTTCCCAGAAAACTCACTAAACCGGGCAGGGGGTTGCTGCCACGCCTGGGGAAGAGGGCTTGATTCCAGTTGGAGAAATTCAGTGGTCTCTTTATTCAAAGATTCCTTTTGGATCATTTAAACAGTTAACGTTTAAAATGAAGAAAACACGATGGGGAGCCTGGCTCAGTCGGTAGAGCATGAGACTCCTGACCTCGCGGATATGAGTTTGAGCCCCATGTTGGGTAAAGACAGTGCTTGAAAATAAGATCTTGGAAAAAAAATGAAAAGATGATACTGAATTAAACACACAGATGCAGAGCACAGACAGACAGACACACACACACACACAGATTGGACCACCTGATTTTCTCTAAAAACATTTCTTATCTTTGCTCTTGTTATGGTCTCGTTCTGTATGGCCATTCCTACCCAATCCCACAGTAAAATTCCTGCCGTACCTTGAGCACAGTGACTACAAATTGTCCAACTCCATCTCCCTGCAGCAACCAACAGAACGCCTGTCCGTTGGCCACATTCAATCAATATCTGCTGAAAGGGACTTTAATGTTTTGGAATATTATGACCAAATACATCAAAACACTGTGCTGTCCATTTCATTTAAGATTGTGCTGATGAGTCTTGCATTATCACAAGATCATGCTTTGGAGCTTGTGCTTTTTGGATCATGCACTGGAAAGTTCTCATGAATGGTACCTGTACCAGGCAATGTGGAGAAAAAGCTGAAGTTCTCCCACTGAAACTCAAGTCCAGACCTTCCCAGCAGGAGACTCTAGTCACATACCTAGGAAACCACATCTCCCACACATGTCCAAGGGCAAACACTCAACCAGGGCAGTTGGATGCTGGCAGGAAGCATGGAGCTCAGCACATGTTTCTACTTTGTATCAAATGAACAAATCTTGAAGCCTGCGAGCATAATTGTTTTTGTGATGATGGGCAAACCATAATACTCTCTTTCACGTGTTAACTAATAGTCTCAAGGGCACTCCAAGACTGAGAGCTTCTGACCTTACTCATAAGATATGGATGGCACCAGTATTGACAGGATTTGAGTTCACAGCTCAACGCAGGTTTTAGACACTGCCCATAACAGTTGGTTATTGTATCATCACAATATAATAATGCAAATGACTGAGAACGTGTTACATAAAATTGGCATTAGTGGAATGTTAACACAGGGTTCCAAAGAATTTTTTTTTCCTGGCCCTGAACCTGGAATGAAGTCTTTCCTCAAGAAGTCCTTGCATACTTGAGGGGAAAATCAAAATGAGAGACCAACCGCCACCCCCAGACCCTAAAGTGTGCACATTGTTGGTGGACTAGTCAATATTTACATATTTCAGTGAATAGAGCCAAGAAATACACAACACATACCAAACTCCTATGTGAGGGGTTTTATTTTTTTTTTTTAATTTTAAAAATAAAATACAATCTGATTCCAAACTTGGTCTTTCAACCATGACAATTTCTTCAAGTCAATGAAGTTTAATATTGGCCTTGTCCAAGGCAAGTTGAAAATTTAAATAAATAATATCCACTCATGTCTGTTTATTACGTCTATATATAATCTGCTACCATTGCCTTCAAATATTTTTTTTTTTTTTTTTTAAAGATTTTGTTTATTTATTTGACAGAGAGAAATCACAAGTAGATGGAGAGGCAGGCAGAGAGAGAGAGGGAAGCAGGCTCCCTGCTGAGCAGAGAGCCCGATGCGGGACTCGATCCCAGGACCCTGAGATCATGACCTGAGCCGAAGGCAGCGGCTTAACCCACTGAGCCACCCAGGTACCCGCCTTCAAATATTTTTGAATGAAACTTTTGATTTTAAGATCATTGCAGGTTCATGGGCAGTTGTAAGGGACGCTACAGACAGATCCCATGGGCCCATTACACAGTTCCCTTCAACGGTAACATCCTGCAGAATGACCACAGCCATCAACCCTGTTGGTAAGGGTCTGCTTCTGGGCTCTTTGCTCTGTTCCATGATCTACGTATCTATCCCCTCACCTCTGTCTTGATTACTGAAACTTTATAATAAGACATTAAGTTAAATGGATGAATTCTTCCCACATTATTCTTCTTTATAAACATTGTTTTGGATGCCTGGGTGCCTCAGTTAAGTGTCCGACTCTTGGTTTTGGCTCAGGTCGTGATCTCAGGGTCGTGAGATGGAGCCCGGTGTGGGGCTCTGAGTTCAGCAGGGAGTCTGCTTGAGATTCTCTGTTTCCCTCTGCCCTCCCCTCTCTAAAATAAATAAATAACTCTTTAAAAAATTTGTTTTAACTCTTCTAATTTATTCACTATTCCAAATAAATTTTAGAGCAATGTTGTCTATCGATAGCTCTGTATCTAAACAAATTTTTGCTATGATTTTGATAGGAATTGCATTACACCTGCATAGCGATTTGGGGAGAAGTATTGTGATACTGCTTGTCTATGAGACTACTGACCATGCCGTGTTCTTACCCACAGATGTGATGTGTCTCCCAGGCAGCTCTCTGCGTGCTTTCCTCATGGTTTTGCGGGTTTCAGCATACAGATTCTCCCCATTTCTGTTAGACTTTTACCTATTAGCATTTTTTATGAGCAGTTGTAAATGTTATTGTATTTTTAATTTTGGTGCACTTTACCAGTATATAGAAATGCAGTTGATTGTTTTTTCATTTATGTTGTATCCTGTGACCCTGATGAACTCATTTATTAGTTCTACGAGACTTTTTTCCTTCCCCCCCTTTTTTTTTCAGTAGATTCCTTGGGATTTTACACAGTCAATCGCATCATCTACAAAAGGATCAATTTTGTTTCTTCCTTTCCAGTATATCTGGCTTTAATTTCATTTCTCTTCTTAGCACACTTGCTAGAACTTCCAGCATTCTGTTTAATAAGAATGGTGAGAACAGACATCCTTGCCTTCTTTCTGACCTCGTGAGCAAACACTCATTTTTTCACCATTAAATATTATGTTAACTGTAGGATATTTTTGTCAATGCTCTTTACCAAATTGAGTATGTCTCCTCTAACAATATTTTTCTGGGTGTTTTCATCCTGATGAATGTTGAATTATCAAATGCTTTTTCTGCATCAGTTGGTACGATCATGTGATTTTTTTTTTCTTCTTTAGCCTGTTAACATGGTGGATTAATCTTGACTGATTTTCAAATTATTGTACCAGCTTTGCATCTCCAGAAAAAAAAACACAACAAATTATTCATGGTACATAATTCTTTCTACATACTGTGTAATTACAGTTGTTAATATTAAAAGTCTTTTTGCGTTTTCATTCATGAGGGATACCGATTTTCAGTTCCGTGTGTGTGTGAGTGAGTTTGTGTGTGTGTGTGTGTGTGTTCTGTGTCTGGTCTTCACACTGGGTAATACTAGCTTCATAAAATGAAGTGGGAAGTGTTCTCACCTCTATTTTCTAGGTAAGAGCTTGTAAGTTTAGTGTTAATTTTCTTTTAAACATTTGATAGAATTCTCCAGTGAAACCACTGGGAACGGGAACTTTCTTTTTGGGGAGATTTAAATCTAAGTTCATTTCCTTGATTCAGTTACGTATTTCATTGGGTAAATTGAGGCAGGTTGTGCTTTTTGAGGAATTGGTCCATTTAACCTAAGCTGGTGTTTGTGACAGTTACAGTTTTCCTCTCGATCTTTCTGGTGTCTGCACGGTCTCTGGCGAAATCCCGTTTATTCCTGATAGACAGCGGTTGGTGTCTGTTCTCTTTTTTGTCCTTCTTTCTTCAGATGTGTCATTTCGGGTTATCAGCAGCCAGCCAGCCCTCTGTTTCATCGATTTCCTTTACTTTTTTCAACTTCGCTGATTTCTGTTGGCTTGCTTTGGTTTTATTTTGCTCACTTTTTTCCTGGTTCTTGAGGTAGGAACTTAGACCATCAACTGAGACCTCTCTTCTAACATACGTATTCAGCGATAGACATTTTCCTGTCTGCACTGTTTTCGCTGTGTCTCACAAATTCAGTACGCACTATTTCCATTTTCATGTAGTTCAACACATCTTTCTAATTACTTCGAGACTTCCTTTTTGATCCATGGAATATACAGAAGGGCACCGTTTAGTTTCCAACTATTTGGAAATCTGCCCGCCATCTTTCCGGTATTGACTTTTGGTTTGGTTGCTTTGTGGGAGGTAAGCCCACTCCATAAAATTCTAATCTTTCTGAAATTCTTTAGCTTCGATTTTCCCCCAGCAGGTGGTCTTTCTTGATACATATTGTGCTGGGACTCAAGAAGCACGCGTAGTCTGTTTTCACTGGTTTGAGCGCCCCGTAAGTGAGTCGGTCCTGTTGGTGAGCGGAGTAGAGTTTTACTGTATCCTTGTGGAGATCCTTACAGATGTCCCATCATGTGTCCAGAGCAGGCTGTCAATGTCTCCAGCATAAACTTCTGTTTCAGCTGGCTTCCTCTGATGCCATTCAGCAGGACGAGAGAGGCCCAGCCTCATCACTGCCACTTGGGAGAAGCCGGCTCCCCACTCAACCACCACTGATGTAGAAGAGGGCTCTCTCATCTCTGCTGGGCAGAGAGGCGTTCTGGTCTCCCACCCCACCCCCCCAACATATGCCCCTGGCTGTGGGGTGAGCAGGTGGAAGGGGCTGGCATGCGTCTTCATGGCTTCCTACAAAGCCACCCCTGAGGGGGTATGAGGAGAGGGGAGCTGTGGCTGTGTTATCTCTGGGGTGTGCCCAATGTCCCAGCCCCCCACTAGGCCTCCTCTAACACTCTCTGTTGCAGTGGGGAGGTGGGGGGACAATACAAATTCAGAAACTTAGCACAAAAATCTAAAATAGGCCTATCCAATTCAAAATTGCATGCCCTAAGAGGAAAACTATATTTTAATGAGTGTGCCTTAAGGGTTGTGTTTGGTTTTGCTTTAAAAATAAGGATAGAGGGGCGCCTGGGTGGCTCAGTGGGTTAAAGCCTCTGCCTTCGGCTCCGGTCATGATCCCAGGGTCATGGGATCGAGCCCCACGTTGGGCTCTCTGCTCAGCGGGGAGCCTGCTTCCTCCTCTCTCTCTCTCTGCCTGCCTCTCTGCCTACTTGTGATCTCTACCTGTCGAATAAATAAATAAAATCTTTAAAAAAAAAAAATAAGGATAGAAAACAAAATGGCCACAGCTTAATATAATATTAATCTAATTATTAATCTATATTAATAATTATTATATAATATATAACTATATTATAATTAACAGTTATTAATATAATTACTATAATCTAGACTAAATAACACACTTCACTTTTTTATCCAAAAAGAATGCAAGATCTTAAAGTTAATTTCGAGAAAAGGATGGAACGGAGGAGCATTAAGTCAAGGAGCGCTCCCATCGGATCCCCAGTCAGTCTCCATCTGCAGAACGATGTCCACAGGATCCTTCCACACTGGGCACGTTTGCACACTACCTTCCTCCTCATTCTTGCCACTCAGCAGCCCAATCTGTCCCTTGACGGCCACCCTGCCTTGGCTTTTAGCCCCAGCTCCTCCAGCGGCCAGGGCCGAGTCTGCTCTGCAGACCCCGTGCTCCGGGGGGTCCAAAGATGCAGGGGAGAAGCAGCAGCTGGGCGGGGGTGCGGGGTGGGGGAGACACCTTCTGGGCTCCAGCTTCCACCAGTCATGGAGTCTGGTGGTAAACATGTCACGATACTGTGCCTTCTCGTCTCCAGGACAGGGGAGGGCACGTCAGCCTCTCTCTGCCTGTCCGCCCTGTCTGTCCGCCTGCCGACCTCTCTCCAGCGGATTTTGAACATCAACGAACAAGGCTGTTAGCCCTCCGCTCCGCACAGTACCTGGTTTTCTAGGCAACGCCCCACACCTGCTTCTAGCGCTTGCCTCTGCCATCTTCTCTGACCCGTTCCAGAACGTTTTACAGCACTGACCTGAGAAGGACACACGACGTTCTCTAGGTCCTCTGTGCTGAGGCAGCCAGGAAGGCTGCCCCTCTTGCGGTGTGACTACGGCGGTCAGAATCCTGTGTCACTCTCCGAAGGACCTGCCTCCGAACAGAGCGGGTCCCCCGGGGGGGTAGGGCCGCCGGACGCCCGCTGTCCTCTCCCCCTTGGCATCGTCAGGACCTCGCCGACAGCAACGGCCTCTAGGAGGCAGAGGAGGCGACGACCGCACAGAAAAGAAACCACAGAAAGCCACAAAACTCTGTGGGACGAACGTCGCTGGTTCCCGGGTGTCCCAAGGGAGGTGAGACTCTGTCCTTTCCCCTAGAACCTTCTACGGGAGGGAAACAACCAAGAAGAGGCTCCGTGCACCCCAGAAATAGCGCCCGGCTTTGTGAGCCTGTGCGTCAGGAGAACAGAGCCGGGCCTGTCCTCTCAGCCGTGCGGCCCGAGGAGGAGGGACCGGCAGACTGCGCGGAGGAGCAGCAGGAAGCCGGGGCGGCGGAGGCCTTTCTGGGTCACTCGGGCCGGCTGTCTCGCTGCTCCGCCTTGCTCGTCCTTGCCGGTCTGATATTCGGGGATGAAAGGAGAAAAACACAAACGTAGCCAATGATAGAGGCCGCGTCTCTGCTTTCAACTACCTTTTCCTCTTTTCCCTCTGCCTTCGCATAACTGGACTTGAGACTTCCGTTGTTTTTCCCTCTTAAGGACTGCAAGGTAGGGCTCACGTGCGAAGTGGCAGGGCCCTCAGACATGTGATGGAGACGTTTAGGTGCATGGGGCCCGATGCCAGGGCTTCAGGAGGCTGTCTCCGTAGCCAGAGTCCTCTGGAATGAGTCTGTTCAATGAAAAGACTCCAAAGAAAACTCAGCGTTTTGCTTGTGTTTCAGCAATTAGCAGGACTCACACCACTGCTTCGGCCTTGGGGTCCGTGGAGGAGTGTGGGTGACCCAGGGAGTGGGGGGTGCTATTCTCCCGAAGTCCTCCCTCTGACACCCCGGGGCTGCAGGACACACAATCACAAGATAGACCAGCTCAGCTGTCTATGTAAGAGGGAGACTCAAGCTTTCCCCGTGGGTATGAATCACACTTTACCAAGCTGCCTCGTTTCCCGGGTCCACAAAGAAAAGTTACCCAAGGCCAGACACACGTGTTCTCCTCCTCACTGGGGGCTGTCAGGCTCCGGCTGGGTTGATCACCAAGGAAATGGAAGCCAGAGGGGAGAGAGCTTCCTCTGCAGTCAGGGCTTTCGCTCTGCGCTGAGAGCAAGGGTAGGTGTGTTACCGCCCTTTGATAAGGAAGGTGCCCGGTCGCAGAGCCAGGCTCCTGGGCCCTTTACCCTTTTACCCCTGTGGGGGCCCGGCCCTGCGATGTGCTAGAAGGTATGCTCACCTGAGCACCTACTGTGTGCAAATACCTCCAGCGTTCCTAAAAACAGGCTTCACAGTTTACCTACAGGAGTGCATCCTCTGGGGCTTGGCACACACGCGCACAACTTAGCCCTCCCCTGGCCCTCTTTAATCATCATTGCCAGGAGTGCAACGAAGGACTCTGCATTTCTAACTGGCTCCGCAGTTGATCCTGGTGCACACCCAAGGATGAGAATGGCGGCTCCAGGTACCAGCCGCGTAAGCTGCCCCAGGAACTCCGTTCTCCCCCGGGGATGCTGGCAGGGAGCAAGAGAGCCCAGGCCTGGGGTTTGCAGAGAAATGTCTCCTGGGCATTTGAGATACAGTACAATGATGAGAGGAGACAACGGCTTAGTTAAAAATCGCTGGTAAGTTTAAGATGAGACAACATTATAATTATACTCACTACCAACCTTTTTCCTTTGGAGGGTTGGCATTTCTAAAAAGCTGTCCAGAAAGCATTTTCAAATATTTTTATCTGAGATGGCAGCAAGAAAACTCCGTATTTTTCAAACAGCCATGATTGCTGGGGTCCCCTGTGTAAGCCATGAACCGTGCTGGCAGTGGGGAGACAGAAAATGAATAAACGTGGGCTGCGGTAGGAGGGAAATGCACCCAGAGCTGTAAAGAAGCCTTCCTCTTGTAGTTTCCACCCGCCAACTGGAAACACACTTATGGGACGCGGACGGTGACCATTAGCTGAGGGCACGACAGCAGCATGACTCTGGAAGTCAGTTTCTTGTTTTTACAAGGTCAAGTTCACCGAGGTCAGTTCCCACTGAAGTCTGGTGACTTTGCCAGCACAGCCCACAAGACACAATGTTATTTCAAGGGAAGGGGAACACGCTACCTATGAACTCAGGAAATGGGCATGGGTGGGTGTCATCTGCTTAGACCTTCGAGCTGCCTCTGGTGTGGCTCATAGCCAAGGTCACTAAATATTATCTGCATCAGACTGAGGGTGTCATCGGGGTTCAAAGACTATATCCAGAAAAAAAAAAATCAGACAGCAATTCAGCAATGTGGCAGGATACAAAGTCAATGTACAGAAATCAGTGGCTTTCTTATACACTAACAATGAAAATACAGAAAGGGAAATTAGAGAATCGATTCCACTTACTATAGCACCAAGAACCATAAGATACCTGGGAATAAACCTAACCAAAGAGGTAAAGTAACTGTAGTAGAGGAACTACAGAACACTCATGAAAGAAATTGAAGGAGACACAAAAAGATGGAAGACCATACCATGCTCTTGGATCGGAAGAATAAACGTTGTTAAAATGTCTATACTGCCTAGAGCGATCTATACTTTTAATGCCATTCCGATCAAAATTCCACTGGTATTTTTCAAATTGCTGGAGCAAATAATCCAAAAATTTGTATGGAATCAGAAGAGACCCCGAATCGCTAAGGAATGTTGAAAAACAAAAATAAAACTGGGCCATCACATTACCTGATTTCAAGCTTTACTACAAAGCTGTGATACCAAGAAAGCATGGTACTGGCATAAAAACAGACACATAGACCAGTGGAACAGAGTAGAGAGCCCAGATATGGACTCAACTCTATGATCAAATAATCTTCAACAAAGCAGGAAAAAATATACAGTGGAAAAAAGACAGTCTCTTCAATAAATGGTGCTGGGAAAACTGGGCAGCTATGTGTAGAAGAATGAAACTCGACCATTCTCTTACACCATACACAAAGATAAACTCAAAATGGATAAAAGACCTCAATGTGAGACAGGAATCCATCAGGATCCTAGAGGAGAACATAGGCAGTAACCTCTTCGATATCAGCCACAGCAACTTCTTTCAAGATACGTCTCCAAAGGCAAAGGAAACAAAAGCGAAAATGAACTTCTGGGACTTCATCAAGATCAAAAGCTTCTTCACAGCAAAGGAAACAGTCAAGAAAACAAAGAGGCAACCCACAGAATGGGAGAAGATATTTGCAAATGACAGTACAGACAAAAGATTGATATCCAGGATCAATGAAGAACTCCTCAAACTCAACACACACAAAACAGATAATCATATCAAAAAATGGTCAGAAGGTATGAACAGACACTTCTCCAATGAAGACATACAAATGGCTATCAGACACATGAAAAAATGTTCATCATCACTAGCCATCAGGGAGATTCAAATTAAAACGACATTGAGATACCACCTTACACCAGTTAGAATGGCCAAAATTAGCAAGACAGGAAACAACATGTGCTGGAGAGGATGTGGAGAAATGGGAACCCTCTTACACTGTTGGTGGGAATGCAGGTTGGTGCAGCCACTTTGGAAAACAGTGTGGAGATTCCTGATGAAATTAAAAATAGAGCTTCCCTATAACCCTGCAATTGCACTCCTGGGTATTTACCCCAAAGATACAGACATAGTGAAAAGAAGGGCCATCTGTACCCCAATGTTCATAGCAGCAATGGCCACGGTCGCCAAACTATGGAAAGAACCAAGATGCCCTTCAACAGACGAATGGATAAGGAAGATGTGGTCCATATGCACTATGGAGTATGATGCCTCCATCAGAAAGGATGAATACCCAACTTTTGTAGCAACAGGGACGGGACTGGAAGAGATTATGCTGAGTGAAATAAGTCAAGCAGAGAGAGTCAATTATCATATGGTTTCACTTATTTGTGGAGCATTACAAATAGCATGGAGGACAAGGGGTGTTAGAGAGGGGAAGGGAGTTGGGGGAAATTGGAAGGGGAGGTGAACCATGAGAGACTATGGACTCTGAAAAAGAATCTGAGGGGTTTGAAGTGGCGGGGGGGTGGGAGGTCAGGGTACCAGTGGTGGGTATTATAGAGGGCACAGATTGCATGGAGCACTGGGTGTGGTGAAAAAATAATGATACTGTTATGCTGAAAATAAATAAATGAAAAAAAAATGAATACTGAAAATTAACTAATTAATTAATTAGTTATTTTTTAAAAAGGATCCCCCCCTTCAATGACAATTCAGGCATTTTAGGATCTCCCAGATGGTAACATGGAGCCTCTGGCAGCACGGTGAGTGCGTGTGTTTACTTTATCTATCTACTGAAACTGATTTCTCTGTCAATGTCCACCTCTTTAGGTCTATTGCTCCCATGCCTCATTCAGGCACACGATATGCAAATGTGGCCATGAATGCTTTTCCACAGCTTCTCTCCCCCACCCCCTAAGCCAGTGGGAAGGGGGCTTCATGGGACCCCTCTAGTACACTGACATTGCCGCACTACTCAGGGAGACACGGCAAGCTGGTGTTTAACTCCACCAAGAAGCACAAACTCAGATGCGGGCAGGTGACCGGGGGACTGGGGACAGGCACAGCCCGTGCTGATGCCCCTGTCAGCTCCTGAGCAGAGCACAGAACAGCTCAGGTGTCCCATGATCTACAAAGGCCATGGGAAGGTTCCCTTATGTGGTCCCTAAGTCCGAGTTCTGTGACATCCTGGCCAACAAGGCGGGAGCCGGGGCTGGCAGGGAAGGAGCCCAGTGCAGAGAGTCTGTGGGAATGAACCTGGCCACCAGGGCCATGGGGGCAGCCAGCCCAAGGGGTCAGCACCACGCAGGCAGGGGTGGGGTGTGCCAGCGACACACGAGAGCCCTTAGAGCAAGACCTGGACACTAAAAGGCATCGTTTGTGGGAAACCACTGAGACACAGTGAGACCACGCAGCTCAAGAAAAGAGAGAAAACAGGACCCCCGAGGTCGCTGTACGGAGAGCATCCTCTGTGGCGAAGGCAGGAGGGGCCTCACCTTCCAGGTACATTGCAATGACGATAATTAACAAGGACTAGAAGTTCCTCGTTATGGAATTGAGTCTGTGAGCGCCAGTGAAAGCCAATGAAGGACGTCCTATTACTGGACAGAGACCAGAAATATCCCTGGAGCTGCCTGGGTTCTCAGCTGGTTCCAAGGAAAGGACTGTCTCTGCTGAACGCATTTTAAAAAGCAGCGTGAGCCAAAAATAAAATTGAATCTGATTACCTCCCCCGAGTGGCTTGTTCAACTCTCAGGTACACGAAGAACGAGCGTGCGGGGACGGTCCGGAAGATCCGGTCTTCAGAAGGGAGAGGGAAGTTCATTCTTCTACCGGGGAGGCAGAGGTCGGGGGTGAAATTGCTTAACAGAGCGTTGAAGAGCCGCTGACAGCAGCCCGGATGGCCTAGAGCATGTCCGTGATTAACAAGTGGGATATGGGATCATCACCTTTAGCTTTGAACAGTGTCACTGGAGAAACAGACCAGTGGAGCAGAGGCAGTTCCTACACATTTAAGTAAAACTGTTCATTCATTCCTTAATAGGTAACTAGAGCCAGTCGGCGTCAGGAGCCGTGAGCGAGGGGCCAGGAATGAGGGTCCCGGGGCAGGAGGGAGCATTCGGACTCAGGAGTAAGGAGAGAGAGGGGCTGGGTTTCAGGTTTTACCCTGAAAAGTGGGACAAATACGGGAAATCAGTTTCACTGCTTTACTTCTTTGAAGGGAGTTGAGGGGGAGAGAGAGAGAGCGTGGGACGTGGTTTGGAATTGAAGGCGGTTCGCTTCTGGATCTGCCGAGAGCCAGAGACGCTGGCCAAGGAGAGGTCTTAACAAGCACATGTGCAGGCGTGGAGCCCACAGACAGAGAGAGGCGTTTGGGGGCTCATGTCATGCAGGAGAGGGAATCTTGAGGGCATACAAAGTCCCAGCAGCAGACATAAAATACTCTCTTGGGAAACATCGGTATTTGTGGAATGCAAGTGAATTCACTTATCAGACAAATTTATTATCCCTTTCATGTGGGGCAACATATGATCTCTAGAAAAGAGGTGGTTGGGATCACCAGGTGATACAAACTCTAAACTCTGGAATCTCCTCTTGACTACAACACATCACATCGGAATGTATAAAGATTGGGTTTTAGGAAAAGAAATGAAAGATTGTTTTCAAGCAAGTACAAAGGAGTCTGGTAATTTTTCATGCGTGGTTTCAGCTTTCTGTCTGAGGTTTGCTAAAAAGAGTCTCAATTTCAAGAGTAGTCGTAAATTGACCCCTCTGTAGCCATCAATATTTATAGGTAGAAGCTCCTACTTTTTACTTTTCTATTAAGCGATTGTATCTAACGGTACTGCTTGCTTTCATTCTCATTCACTTTACGTTACAAATACTGATAAACAAAGAAAGTTAGGAGCACACACAGCATTACTGTAAGTGTCCTTACCTAGCATCTGAATATAGACATTTCCTTGAAATTGTCATATATGAAATTTATGAATATGCCTCATTGGCTCCTTTTAAAGGGGGAAAAAAAAAAACCCAATCAACTAACAACAAGATATCAATATTCTAGGAAACCCAAAGTTCCTTATTTACAAATTTCTGTCAGTCTACGAAGATAACAGAACCTATTAAATCCCTAAAGAAACAGTGAGATTCCCTGAAGGAGAGCCTGCATTTTCTCTTCCAAGCACAACCCCAAATGAGGAAACATTTATCAGGTCTCCCACAGAAATTTACGCCAGAGGCAAAATTGATAGAACAACAGACCACCAGGGGCCTGGTGGAGTTAATTTTTATTTTTCCGGGAGTCTGCCCAAGAAGTCAGCAAATACGGATGTAAATTAAACTCATTCTGTGTGGGTCAAGATATCTTTGTCAAATAACCTTTAATGGTATCCATTTGGCTTAGACCAGACAGATTTCATTGTTATGTCTGGGGATTCTGCCTGGAGAAAAGAAAGAAATAAATGAAAGGCTCCTTATTGATTAGTTCATCTCCTTTTTCTTTTGATTTAGAGGTTCACTTTCCGAGTCTTCTTGGGCACATCGTGTCTCCCACAGGTCTCCGGGGTGAAGGCCAGTCGGCAAGCTACAGAAGGCGTTTCTGGGGCAGCTAGAACTGGGAAATTGAACAGGCCACCATCTCCCCTGCACACGCGTGATGTAAATACGTCTGAGGGGCAAAGAGGTTTGCTGTCATCAAGGCATCACCCAGAATCCATGGCAACGTCCCTGCTTCTCAGATCCGAGTAACAGCACCAATCTCAACCGATATCTTTCCAACTCAGTTCCTCCAGCAACAGGGGTAGATCTTATTCAAGGAGGAGGGGAGAATCAGATGCTTTTACAGACTGGCCAGACGTCAGTAACATCATTCCTCCCGCACATGGCTTCTATCAGCGACGTTCTGGTCCTACGGTCCTCATAAATGTGTGCGGACGTCAAGGACAGGGACACTAATGACCAAGGCCTACGTGTCTAGGGTTACAGAGTGCTCCGCGGGGATGTGGTTTAGGGGACGGAGAAAGGAATCCTGGTGAAAACGATCAAAATCCACCCACAGAAAGACATATCTAAAGCACATTATATGAAGGGGCTCTACATTTTCAAACTGTCATAAAATTACATTTCAGAATATGTAGTATGGAAATTGCAGAGAATGCTTTCATTTCCTTGAGGCAAACCGTAATGGAAAGGATCTTCTAAATTCTGCAGTAAAATTCCACACACCTCTTTGCACCATTAAAATAGTAGTCATAAAACTAAATGGCAAAGAACATAATTTTTCACAAAAATTCTCTTAGATCAAGGTAGAGCTACTTAACATGAAAACAACCTGTATATTCAGTGATAAGCATTAACATAAGTTAAAACATTATGTAAATGTTTTTTCTTCTATTATTACAATTTTCACAGATAGAAAAATATCTCTATTTCTGCACCTTCCACTCAAGTTTTCCAAGCATGATAGCAAGAAAATACTATAATATAACTTCGGTGGTTACATTTCCCCTATCACCTACTGAAGTGACATTAATTATGAGAAATAAAAATAAACATTCTAATGTGACTTACAAAGCTTTGCTTCAGGCACTGGGCACATTAATAGGATACAAAGATTAACAAACCTATTTTTTAACTAATGAAGGGCATTTTATCACTAACAATTTGAGTGAGTCAATTGGGCCCTTAATATGCTCACCTAAAAATATGGCCAGTTGGTAGATGATCCCTGAAATATTTTCCAGTCGTCAATATTTGTTATCAGTGAGTTCAAAATCCTGCCAAGGAGAGTGGTACTTCTGCATAGACAGACCTTCAGCTATTGTTGGGGGAAAGATGACTCATGTTTGATGGAACATCTCAAGAGAATCAGACGTGACGTGATTTCTTGCCCAACATGTGACCTTCAGAACAAGTTCATGAGGTTCACAATATATTCCCCTGAATTGCAAACTTTATGCATGTGGCCACTGAAAGTCAGTGTCCCCCTCAAGATCCTGGTGAGGGAGTCCCCTGTAGAGCTTCCCTGCCGTACCACGAGGAGCCTATGACTGTAGACAACAAACACTTGAAGAATTTCACGCACAACACAGTGGAGATGGGGAGATAGGTGGTCCTCGGAAGGGAAAGTGAAATATGGTATTGTGACCTATTACCCTGTGGTGGGTTCAGTAGTGTACCCTCAAATTCCATGTCCACCCAGAACCACAGAATGTGACCTAATTGGGAAATAAGATCTTTCAAAGATGTCATGATATGAGTACGATGAGGTCGTAGGGGGGAGGGAGGGTCCGAAATTCAACTGGATATCTTCCAAGAAGAGGAGGGGACAGAGAGCTGTGAAGACAGAAGCAGAGTTTGGGAGCCGTGTCTACAAGCCAAGCGACGTGGACGGCTGGCAACCACCGGAAGCCGGGGGACAAGCTTGGGACAGAGTTTTCTCAGACTCCGCTCAACGAGCCAACCCTGCTGACACCTGATTTTGGATTCTGGCCTCTAGAAATGTGGGGATAAATTTCTGCTGTTTCCAGCCGCGCGGCACTTGAAACCTCGTTAAGTCACCCCCAGGAGGCTCGTGCTAGCTGTGCCGTCTTTGACGAACCACTGAACTTCCTGAAGGCTGACTTGACTGGAACGCTGACCCTGCAGCGTTCATACGCAAGGCCTCAGGGAGCACTTCGTGAACCGGGGAAGGCCACACCAGCGTCAGACACCCCGACTGCTGAGGGAAGGGAGAGCTCAGGGAGGTGTGGGTTAAGCCAAGAAGCGACTCCTAAGATGGCCAAGGTCTGGAAAGACAGGGAAATGGTATTTCAGGTGAAGAAAACCAACAGAGGTGGAGAAATGTCGGGATCCCTTTCGAACGAATCAAAAGTGGTAAAGAAATTCCATAATGTTATGAGTTAAAATCATTCCCGTCTTTTCTGATCTGTGAATCCTGACCCAATGGACACGTGTATTACTTCCGGAGGGTCGTGACTGCAAACGGCTGGCCCAGAACAAGAGAAATTGGTTCTTTCACAGTTCTGGAGGCCAGAACTTGGACATTGGGCATATCTTTATGTACCCGGAGGCTCTAGGGGACATGCCTTCCTGCCTTTTCTAGCTCCTGGGGGCCCTGGGATCTTGCCCCGTGGCTGCATCTCTCCTGTCCCTGCCTCTTTGCTTGTGTGGTCTCCCTTTCTCTCATGAATCTCCCTCTGCTTCCTTCTCAGAAGGGTACTTGCCCTTGGATTTAGAGTAAGCAAAGACCCCTTTCCACAGAAGGTTCCATTCTGAGGGCCTAGGGGTGAGCACATGGCCACACCTTTTTGGGGGGCCACCATTCAGTCCACTGCAACATTTAAGGGTTTGGGGAGAGAACGAGGCTGAAACATAGACACGTGATCCCAGGCAAGAACAGTATCACCAACTTGATTTGTGTAAACCAGGCCAGTCTTACAGGACACTCATCAGATCCAAAGAGCATCACTTTGTGTCAGATCAAACGGTCGCAATAAACAATTTTCAAACACAGACCTTATGAGCAGACAATGAGGTCAGATAGGCAAGCATCACATATTTTGTAACCATTACTGTGACCTGTATTTTCATCAATTTCATTTTTATTACTTCTGATCACTTTCGTGTCTCCTAATCTATTCACTTTGCTCACATTAAAATTTAGGACCTTCAAAGTACTGTTTCCTATTAGAGTCAGCTCAGAACCACCTTGATGGAAATTCAGATTTCCTGCGAGCCAATGTCTTTTTCCAAATCATAATTCTTCTTTCTTTCAAGATTCTTAATTTTAAAAGCCAATAAAATTAGACATACTTCTGGATTTAATGCGTATCTATCACTTAAATCACCACTGGAAGTTTAAGAGCAATTCCTAAAACAGCTAATCCATATATGATTTAAAATTTGCTAAAACAAATAACAACAACCAAAACCCCCTCAGCCTTCTTTAATTCACATCCGTGCTCATTAATGAGACCCTGTTAATATTTCATGCACAGCCTCTCCCCATTTACTTTAAAATATTTCTGTAATGGAGATTGGAAAATACACCAGGCTCCTATGAGTAATGAAAAATTCAAATGTGTTTAGGAAAGATCTTCAGCTATAATTCAAATAATGTTGCTTAAACATTTCTAAAAGGACCTAGGAGCCTCTGCTCCAAACCAGATTCAGAAGCACGGCGGGGTCTCGTAGTCAGAGCAGAACGGTCCCTCCTGGGGGGCTGGAGGTCAGTATAATCACCGGCCACCGTGGTCAGCCTTCCCAGGAGAGGGGAGTTTTCCCTCACAAAACCAGGTAACCCCATCACAGAAGAGCCGGGGTGATCTGAGCGACACTCCAGCCCATCCGTCTGGCCAAAGAAGAGGACGCAAAGCAATCCAGGAACCCGAGAGCCACTGAGCTTCTTCCCTGGGACCAGCTTTATCACCAAAGAGCCCTGCAGGAATGCTCATACGACGGTCCGAGAGATCGTGCTGTTGCTAAACCAACTGGCTCTCTGCTATGTGTCTTGGTTTATAAAACGCAGAATACGCTGCTTTCCTTGAAAATCCAGTAGCTCAAGATTAAATATACGTAGCTACGGCTCATGATTAGAAAGGCATATGGCTTGACATATTGCCACAAATTACATATAATCTATACTGTAACATGTGAATGAGTCCTTCGGGAGTCCTTGGGCTAAGACTCATTAGCAGATCTCAGGAAAATGAAAGATTTTTCTAAAACCACAAAATTGACTCCAATTATGGAAAATCCTGCTTAAAACATAAAGGCACTTTTAGAGAAAAATTCATAATTCCATGGGACTTGGCTCTGTGGCAGCTAATCAATGGACGGGCTCTACTCTGCTTTCCTGCTATCAGAGCTGCAGGAAATAATTGTATTTATTCGCACTGCTCACTGTTCTTCCCCAAATCAACAACAACAACAGAAAAACAACAAAAACTGAAATGGAAATTCTATTAAGTGGCGGTGGAATAATTTTTAGAAGCAAACAGAAAATAATTAACAAACAAAACATTATTCCAAAGCTTGGTCCCATTCTGTTTAATGCAATTAGCATTTATTGAACGACCTGACACGTCTTCAAGATTCGATACAAACAGACTTGTGAGGCGGGTCAGGTAGAGATGGTCTGAAGACAGCTTCCACGAGACTTAAAGGAAAATAGGGAAGTAGTTTTCTAAAATCACTACTTCTGTCTTACTGTAATATTTCAACTAAACCCCATGAATTCATAACTGCTCAATATAAGGAAAATATAGATTAAAATGTGAATACAGGACTAGAAGGTTGGTACATTATAAAAAACTTTAAAGGCTAAATCTCTCCTATATAAAAGGTAGTGAGTAAGTTAATAGAAGGTGAGGAGTGTGTGTGTGTGTGTGTGTGTGTGTGTGTAAAATCCCACACCGAGGCCCTCTCCACAGCAATTCACGGCTCAGCCCATCCCACGGTGCCATGATTCCACAGCATCTCCCCAGGACGCTCCTGGCCCACCTGTTCCCTTCAGGTGTATCTCCTGCGGACCCCTTCCTCCTTCTTTTCTCTTGGTTTTCATGATTCTCTCTCCTACTCCTTGGCTCCATCTTCTCCACGCTCTTCGTGAGGGAAATGATCAAGACACACATTTCCACAAATATGCCTATGTTTCTAAAAACAACCAACCCCTTTTGTCATAGCCGATTGAAGTTTCTATTAAAAATCTCAAAATCAAAACATCTACACTGAGTATCTTTCCTTCCAGACTGCCTCTTCTCCAGGATTCCTCTCGCGGTTGGCGCTGGCACCATCCATCCAGGGTGGGGAGAGAGACTCCTGTCATTTCAAGCTGCGGCTCCTCTCTCCTCGGGACGTGCCGTCGGTCAGCACGGCAGCCTCATCTCGAGAACCCCACCTCTGCGATCTTCTGCTGTGGCCCAAAGGGTTCTCTTTTGCGTGTTCCCAGAGCCCCTTCCACTCTCCCCCAATCCATCCTCTACTGTGTCCTCTGGTCTCCTTACTTCATCCCACACGCTGCCTGAAAATACGTGGGGAGTTCACTCCGTCAAGAGGACAAAGTCCTGACTAGTCCATGCATACTTATTCATGCTTTGGTCCAAAAAGCTTTCTTAAGACTTATCTCCAGCCCATCTCTACAGACTTATCTCTAGCCGATCTCTAGAGACTTGACTGTGCTTCTTGTACCATTTCCCAAACACAGGGCGGGTGGCCATGGCAGAAGGGCCCACGGCGCTCTCAGGAACAGCCGCCTTCTTGCACCGCACGCATCAGAAGGTGGGAACGTGCCCAGCCTCCTTGCAGCGTCTGAGGGCTCTTTAGCTTCCCCCCGTCTGGCACTCCTGCTCAGGATCCTGAAGGTAGGCGTGGGGGAGCTTCTGCCGCGTCTCCTGCGTGTCTCATGAGCATGTCATGAAGACGCCTTGACTTCTCTGGCGATGGAGACCTCCCGGCCTGGTCACTGGCTCACTGACCTCTCCATGCTGACGACCGGGGAGGGGCACGTTCCTGGTGTCAGCGGTGCGTGGCAGGAACTGGGAGTCACTGCCTGGAGCAGCAGCTTCTCCATCTGACTGGAAGCTTCCGGATCAAAGACAAGGCCACGGGTATGCCGGAAGCCCCACCATGGGGTGTGCTTTTGAGTCATTCCTGAATGTTTAACATAGGATCTCCCGGTAAGTAATTTCCCTATACCAAGTTATTTCCCACCTGAAAAACTAAAGTGGATTCTGTCCCAAGCAATGGAGTCCTGGGGGTTGGCGATGCCATTCAGACGTCCACGTCTCCACCAGAATGTGCCTTCATTTCATCCTTCCTGAGCTCTAGCTCATCCCCAGAGACCTCGGCCACACCTGACCTCCTCCAGGAAACGTTTCTACACTTTCTTTGGGAGCCAAATGATTACTTCGTTCTCCAGGTAATGCAGAACTTTGTTAATATTACCTATGTTACTATAAGCAAATGATATCATAATTATTTGTTCATTTGCCTTTTCCTTATTTGTCGACAGTGAGGTACTTGAGGACAAGGAATATGGCTTCTTCATCTTTGCTTCTCTAATGCTCGGACTTTGGCATCTAGTAGAGTCTCAGTGAACATGGACTGAAATGACCTGGAATACGTTGGCTGGAGCTTTGCCCTCTTATAGGTAACTGCTGCTAAGGGCCGAGGGGGGGAACCCAGGGGCCACAAATTCAAACGTGGAAGGTGGTAACTGCAGATGGGCCTGGATGGAAGGGAAATGGAATGTGGATTCCAGCATCAAAAGATGGCGGCAATGGGACCTTGTGAAGAACAGGAGGGTATTTCAAGCTTGATTAGGAGGAGTGGAAGCCCAGAGGGTGTGGGTTTTGCCCCGGGGGTGGGGTTGTGACATAGAAGTCAAGGCTAAAACAACTGGCATCAGCTCGGAGAACCTGGGATATTAGCTGGGCCTAAAGGGTGTAAGGCTTTTATAGACAGTTAAGAGGAGGTCCTTGAAGGTGTTTAAGGAAGAAGCACGTTTTACTAAGATGTTTAGGGAACTGAGGGTGCAGAGGTGGCTCTCTTTACTCAGGTTGCCATGCTCTAAGAAAAATAATTTAATACTAAAAACTACACTGAAGGCAAGTCAAGTCAGAACCAATACCTTTTTGGCTAATGAAGGGATCCCAAAGCTCAGAGCAGAGCTGTCTGTTAAAGCCAAGGCCCTCTTGCTCACATGATGTTATAATGTGGGGAACGTTATAGAAGGATCTGACCACCTGCTTCATCACCCACATTCTGAAGATGCAAAGTCCTTCTCAGGTTGAAATAAAAGAGCTTAGGAAAGCAAAATGGTGTGGGTTCTTCTCCCAACTTCCATTCATTGAAATAATCAACTCTAAAATATCTAAAACTTGAAAGTTTGTCCCGAAGAGGTTTGGTCCCTCAGCGTACATGCTATGCCATGTTCCTCATTCAACTTACCCTTCCTGCGTAGTGCATGGTGGTGAAAGCTGTGCCCTGGTCTTTGAGCGCCATGTTCCCGTTCCCATCTTTCATGGGTGAATAGACTGCATTTGTGTTTGACGCTTCAAGGAGACTTTGTAGCTTTTTGGGAAGATTTGGTTCCATTGACCAAATCACCTGACTTTCCTCATCCAATAAAGAGAGAAATCCAGATGGTTTCTGAAAATTAAGAAGAGATAGAATTTTTTCTTCCATTACTCAGTTTGATGGTTTTGTTATTATTGTACATATATGTTCATTTGTATTTTCACTATCTTCATATAAGCACTCAAAAAATGAATTAGTCTACTTTTAATACACATCTATGTTTGCTCACTACTATATCCCCAACACCTAGCAAAACTCTGATGTAATGTAGGCCCAAAAAGTATCAGTTGATTAATAATTGATAATGAGTAAATAAGTTAAACAGTGTGTTTTAATGTCATTCAAACGCTGGAGTTATTAAAATATATTCTCATCTCAAAAAGAAAAATGGAATTTCCAACTAAAGGAGAAGCATAATTTTCCTTGACCTCTAACCCACATCAAACTCTTTATAAAAACAAAACAAAAAAACTCTTTATAGTTATGACGGGTCAAGTAACTTCTCCGAAAACAGAACTTACAATCATGTTGAGTCATAAAAATTGCAGAAAGAGCCTACTGAGCAGGAAGTAGAAGTGACTATAATATTCCAATATTAGGAACTAGAAGAAATACAGTTGGAAGCTATCACTCTCAAAATCCAAATTGGAAGTCAGATAGTTTATAGCTGTCAAACACAGAAGCTAAAGTCATATCTAAGCAACCACTTAAAATTAATCTCATGTGAAGGAAAACACAGCTTGAAAGAACTTCTCAGATTGCCCTGACAGTTTGCTCCCCAAACATAGAACAGCATGGCGCCCACTCGGTTTACGCGCCAGGTGAATAACGTTGACCCACTGCTGTTTATCTTTTCTTCCCTAGAAAAGTTCTTCTGTGGACATGTCAAATCCACCTTTAAAAATCAGGTAATTTATTTTATTTATTTACCTCATTCTGTCATATAGCTGAATTCTTTGCATCAACCCAGTGTGCTTTTGGAAGTGTGAATACCATGAAATAATTCTTCTCAGGGAGTGAAGAGACATATTAACCCCTCTAGTGACTCAGTTTGCATTTTGACCCGAGGTCACCAAACCCACCACCACAGGCCTTTCATCTTATTCATTTGGCCAGTAGAAAGTTGTCTCTTTGTGGCTAAAATACTTCAGTTGTTTTAGGCCTTTCGGGGTTTCCTGCTTATGGTAAAGAAAATGCAAAGACTAGATACAGTTGTCTCAGGGCTGTAAATGTTGAGATCCTTCCAATGCCACCCATAGAGAAGAAAGGTTGAAAATGGCGGCCAGGGGAAGGACCTATGCCTGGTGGGGGCTCACGTACCAGGGTGAGCCCTTTGGGAGACATTTGGCATCTGAAGGAGTATCTCTGGAATGAGCAGACAGCCTCCCTGGGAAGGAAGAAGAAGATGGGTGGATAAAGGGAGAAGGAGCACGAGGAAGGAACTGGGTAGACCTGTAAGAATCAAGTTGACCCACCTCAGTAGAAGCAAGTTGACCCACCTCAGCAAATGACCTTGGTCCCTAACACCTCCAGAGACTTGTGTTACCATCACAGAAATGTTTCTGATAAGGGGATGTGGAGAAGGAAGTCCACTGGATGGTTCATTCTCAGATAACAAAGGGCCCTATAAAGAGCCAGATGTAAAAAACCGAAGCATAGGTACCCACAATAGATGGAGAGGCCCTAAAAGAAAATTCAGTGAGGAGCTGGAAGAGGGCTGGTCTTGCCTGGGAAGTGTTGAAAGAACAGATTCTTCATTTCAGTGTGTAGCAACCTATTTGCTGAAGAGTAAGCTGTTTTGTTTTTTTTTTAAAGATTTTATTTATTTATTTGACAGAGAGAGATCACAAGTAGGCAGAGAGGCAGGCAGAGAGAGAGAGAGGAGGAGGAAGCAGGCTCCCTGCTGAGCAGAGAGCCCGATGTGGGACTCGATCCCACGACCCTGAGATCATGACCTGAGCCGAAGGCAGCGGCTTAACCCACTGAGCCACCCAGGCGCCCCAAGAGTAAGCTGTTGATACATAAGATCAGCAGTTGCTCCTTTACCCATGCCTTTGAGCATCAGGCCATGGCACTCCTCCAGATACTGTTACACTTACTCCCCTCCTCACACACACACACACACACACACACACACACACACATGGGCAAACACAGGCATGTGGTGGAAGGGTGAATGGGCTGGTTAAGGACATGGCAAATGCATCCATGTTTTGGAGGCTGACAGACCTCTGTAGAGGCTCAAATTTAGAGCTTTAATGGGTGTTTCAGTAACTGGAAGTCAAGGCCCTAAGCAGTATAAAGGAAGGGATCACTTCTAAACTAGCCGACCCGTTCTACTCCAAAAGCAAGATGATGTTTGCCAAGGATAAGGTGGTCAGAAACCAACAAGGCATTTTTCTAAAAACACTGTAATTTGTATTGTCTCCAAAAGTTTTTAAATTTGTACGTATTAGGTTTCCTGGATGTTTGATATAAAAACACAGAAGAATGGTAGTAATGAAACTTAAAGACTTGGAAACTTGCTGACATGTCTGAAGAAGAAAACAGAACATGGAGAAGTCATAAAAAATGGCGTCCAATTCCTTCAGAAGTGAGGGTTTAGGAGAGACTGTTCTACAAAATGTATGTCATTTCACCTTGACAGCAGAAAGCAATGAGGACCAATAGGGTAACAAAGTGCACTAGACACACGGAGAGTCAGATAGGAATCTAGATCCACAACCTCCCTTCATGGACATAAGACTAATACATATTTGTTGAAATATGAATTAATGGCATAAGCAAAAATCACAGATGTTTGTGAGCAGTAATGGATTGTGGGTAGTAGGAAGGAAACGGTATGCTTCCTTTGTATTATAGGGTCTGCCTGTCTGGTGTACAGACTTGCAGATTTGTAGGTAAATACTCAAGCTGCACCCTATACTTGGTCCATCTTTTCATTTTTATAGGTATCAAAGAGAAGCAGAAGTGAGAAACACCCACTCTCATTTCCAACTCATTCTGATGAGGGTCCTCCTATTGAGATAATCATGGGTGAAATCTCAAGGATGGCCATGGAAGAGAGAGAAAGAACATCATGGCCATCGAAGAGATAGAAAGAATGTCATGGCCATCAAAGACAGAGAAAGAACTTCATGGCCATCAAAGACATAGAACATCATGACCACCAAAGACATAGAAAGAACATCATGGCCATTGAATACATAGAACATCACAGCCATCGAAGACATAAAAAGAACATCATTTGGCTGGCCAGTGGTTAGCAGTCAAGGATACAGCAGCCAGCGAGAATGAGGGCAGCAGGTTTCTGAGGTTTCCCATACACAGTTCACTACACACTGCTATTGGCTTGAAGACATTTTCAAACCTTGTATAAAGAAGTTATATACCCTGTGTGTCATGATGAGGGATGGCTTTCTGGAGGAAGATGGCTTCTTCTGTCATTAAAACAAAGAAGGTTGACAAGTTTGTAAGAAGAACAAAAATATTTCACATACTTGGTAAAGGTATAAAGTAAATTTACAAATCTACATTTATAGAAATAAAGGGTGGAAAATTACAGCCTATGTTCTCCAGTGGCTGAAGGCATCAGTTTTAAACAATGTTCAAGTGTTTTAGAGATAGTATCAATATATGTATATCATGTCTTCCTACATTAGTACAGAGGGATTGCTATTTGTGTGGCAGATTTTTGTTTTTTATGATAGAGATATGAGGCAAAGTTTTTTGCATTATAAGGTAGAAATAAAAAAAAAAGGTAAGGATTGACACTGGCAGAGGTCCTAAGATTGTACATACACAAACATATTTTTCTGCCAATGTTTTTCCATATTTCAATTTACAAGCTTCAGAGATAAATTAAAAAGATCCTGTTGAATTTATTCTATGAGCTTGTTAGTCTTAGTATTGTTTTATAAAATATTAATTTTGTACACTGAGCATTTGTAACTGTGCCGAAGGGGGAGTTTTATTGACATAACCAATGTTGAATATTTTTATAACAAAATGATCTGATATTTCTAATCCCTTCCAATGAATTGATGATTCTTCAAATGCCCCTGCAGGAAAAGGGTAATTTGTTCTCCCAAATTGATTCTGAAAAAAATAAATTTCTGAAAAAATTAATACAGTGAAGTCTCAGATATAAAGCCATCTCACAATGAAGGCCCCTTGAAAGAAAATTCTTTGTCTCCAGTATATTTAAATCCTGTAAAGTATCTAATTATATTATATGAATACCTGGAAAAAAAAATCCAAAACTCCAGTCTGGTTCCCAGGAGAATAAGCTGTTTCCATGGTAACTCCCTCTTGTACACATTCTGTTTGCTCGTGTAGAAAAAGCACTTCATTGATGTAGTGGTGCATCTTCTCATTGGTCATGTTGACACAAAGCTATGCGGGGGAGAAAGAAAAACAATTCACAAGGTAATTATGGCCATGCAGATCCACTCGTTCTATGACCATTTCAGATGGGCGACATATTGACTCAAGAATGTTCCACACCAATTAATCTATTGAGATAAAGCACTACAGTATTGCTTGAGAAGTCAAAGAGAAGAGTTTCACCTGATACTGTTGACTTCATTTGGTCTGATTATTCAACTTAAAGTGAGTATGTTAAAAACAAGAAGTATAATTACAACATTAACTCACAAAGTTGGTGTTTAAAATATAGTTGAGTAAAAAACATTTCCAAAAGGAAATTATATCTGGGCTTTGTCAACAACTAAGGATAAATGGTGGGTTTACCATGAAAGCCCAGGAACAAAAGAAACATGTACTGCCACCTCACTTGTGTTATATATCCATGATGACAAGAAAATGTGGGTTTCTTTCAGAAAGAATAACTGCTTTACTCATTCTGTTGTAGAAATTTTTTTATCAGAAAAATTTTTATAATCCTCCAACTGTCGACTTTTTTCTTCCCATCCGGAAACAAATATGTTATTTCTTAATCTTAAAAATTATCCTTAAATACTAAAAATCAATAAAACACCCCAAACTTAACAAAAATGAAGTCTTACCTCCTCTGTAGGCTACCCTCTTGCTTTGTTGCTCTTTTTTCCAACAAGAAAACCTCAAAGGAGTTGTCTTTCCCTATCATCTCAAATTATTCTCCTCTCCACTGTTGAAGCCACTCCAATAAACTTTTGCCCCCTCCCCAGTGTTCCCACAAGAATGACTTTGGTGGGAGTCACCAATGACATCTAGTGTTCACCTCGTGGTGTTCATTTTCCTTGACCTCCCTGCACTATCTCACGGTGATTCCTCCGCTTTCCTGGAAAGCTGCCTCCACTGTCTTCCAGGACACCATGTGCTTGTGGCCTCCTGCCTCACGGGCCTCTCCACCTACACCCACGTCCTTCATGAGTTCATTCTGTCTCCCAGACCATGTGTGAGTGAGCCACTATATTACACCCGGTAAAATCCATGGTGAAACCTCCAAAGGTGAAAACCGACAAATCGCTTAGAACTATTTAGAATTCAGTAACTTACTGAAAATAGTTAAAGATGAATCATTTATATAAGTCAAAATTACGGATAAAAAGCTTTTCAAAGAAAACCATATCACACCTGCAATAGAAACAATATCTAGGATTATGTGTAATATGAAAGTGTTATAGTTAGACAATGAAAATGCCAAAGATTTTGTAAATCACATGGACTGAAATAGTCACTGGAGAAAAGAGGGACCACCCTAGGTTTCTCTTCTGCACATATCCAAATTCTTCTCCATGTCTGCTGTCCTTAAAACACCTGTTAAGTGGGAGCTCTTCCTAGATATTCCTGTCCTTCTACTGGGAGCTCATGGTTTCTCTCTTGGACATATAAGAGCACCCCTTATGTTCCAGCTTCCAATCAGCAGGCCAAGCCACTTTTGTAAATGACCAACACCAGGAATGCCTCAGTTCTCCATAGAGGTGCCGCTGCCTGCACATCAAGGGTGGGGCTGTTCATGATTGAAGAACAATGTGTACAATGAAAGAGCCATTTTCTCATAGATCCAGCTATGTGGGGGGATGGGAGTTGATGGGATTCTACAGAAATGAAGTCTCAGAGGGAAAGGTTTCAGGGAAGAAAGAAACTTATCAGTGCAGGGCACTGGCCAGCACACAGAGGTTGTCCTGGGACCGATGGTGTAATGTCAGGTTCCATTCTTTACTTCTCACCAGGACCAGAGCTGTGTGAGTGGACACATCTCAAATGTCTTCAGAAAAGGTGACATAGTGACAGGACTGTGGGCACGTGGCTACCTTGAACAAAGCAAGACTGGAGAGCTGAAAAGGCAGAGGCTCAGATGACCCGATCCAGTCAAGTTATTTCAATGATGCATGTACATAGATATTTTGTTATTAATGCAATAGATGGAGAATAATTGATAGAGAAGTATGCCAAATGACATGCTTAAATAATAACTATATTCAAAATAAGATCTGAATACCCTATCTGGACAAAGAAATACAAAAGCAATTCTTATTAGCTCCAGATCAGAAAATGATGGTCTGGGACTACTGCCCTATCTCCCATAGTTGGTTTTGTATTTCTGACTTCACAGTTAAAAAAAAAAAAAAAGATTTTGTAAATCTGGTGATAAAACAAATGTCTTAAGACTGAAAAAGCTTTCCTATTGCATTCTATTGCAAAATAAGATCTAAGTTAAAACTAAAATAAGAACTCTGCCACATTGCTGCTGTCTTGGAAATTAACTTTAAAACCTAAAGAACTAGAGACAATTCATTTAAACTTAGAATCATTTCTTCACCTCATCTCCTTCCTCCTGCTACTCCAGCCACAGTGGCTGGGATTTCTTGAATTTTCTTTCCTCTATCCAATTCGGCCAGCAGTTGTTAGAACGTCTCCTCTCTGCCTCTTGACAACCAGAATTCATGAGATAGAGGCAAAATTGGAAGTTCTGTATATTTAAACTAAAAGTTTCTTAGACAAACCCTCACTTTCACTCATGTATTCTCTGAATATAAAAATATTATGACCTCCATCACTTCAGGTGACAATACATTTGTAGGACATTTAACTTGCCTTTAAATGTAGGACATTTAACTTGCCTGCTGGTTGTTATGGCAAAAACAACCTGAATATGGACACAGACTGGTAAGGTCGGCACATGACAGCCGGCAAACAAAGAGATGGAACTCACTATTTAAATATCATACAAAAAGCTATTTCCTTTCTCGCAACTGTTACAGCCTAGCTTCACATTCATCCGCTTGCTTTGTTCTGTCAAAACTAAGTGAGACTGGCTGACCAAGATCCCTGCTTTTCTTACTCTCCAGAGTATACATTTCTGGAAGTGATTCTGGAAAGACAAACCCTTTCCCCAAAACAGTGTCGACTCTGTTCATAGGAGCAGCCCCACCAGGAAAGTAGCGCATTTACTTGTGGCTCTCATTTCATCATAAACAACAAACAGAAATGTCTGAAAATTGTTGTTGGGGAAGAAAAATGGAAATATTAAAAATTATTTCGCTTTGTTTAAAAAAATCGTATTTTGAGATGGTCCCCCAATCTACCCAGTTGTTATACTCCTTTAGTCCCTAAGTAATTTTGTTACCAAAGATGAATTAATGTTACAAAAGACTGTTAAAATTTGGAGTGAAATATTTACGGTAAATGAACAGAAAATGAATGACTCCATTATGAAATGAAACTGCTGGAAAATACTCTCTTTAATTATATGATACACACAACTGTCATTTTTCAAAAATTTTGATGTTAAAAATACATTAAATCATTTAAGAAAACATAAATACACGTTCTATATGTTAGCCGTCCGAGCTTCTACGGAAGAAGTGGTTTTAAAGTGGTTATGGAGAGTGCACCTAAATGGAATGTATTTTAGGAAATGGATTGCGCAGGAGATAAAGGTGAGAGCCATGAAAAATAAGGAGATGTCTGATACTCTGTAACGTCTGATATGTTACTGTCAGTTACTATGTTACAGTCTAATGAAGCATTCCAAAATGAGAATACCCGTGGCTGATTCTCTAGTGTACAAGAAATACCCGAAACACAGGACATAGATCTCTCCCCTCAGTTTGAGAGTCTCTCACTGAAGGTACTTAGATGTGGATGTTCCAAACGCACTGAACAGAATTTTCTTAGCATTTCACATTCACGATAGATGGCAGGACTGTTGTTGCAAAAATTACTTTCCATGACAACCTGCCCGCTTCCTCTTGCCCTTGAGCATCTCAGAGCTGAGAATCTCCCTATACCCGTGGCTGGTCTGACCAACTTAGGCTTTTTTATAATACAGACATACAATTCAATTGTTACTGTTTAATATTTTATTGAACTGAGCCTTGGCTTCGCTGAACGGATCCACTGTTTCAGGGGAAATGGAGGCACCAAGTGGGAATGTGGTCAAAGCCACAGCAAAATTAGAAAGAGCTGGAGGGGGTCAGAGTACATCCCTCCCCCTCTTTTTCCCCTAGGAAGGCCTAAAGTAATCTGCCAAACTTTGGCTAACAGGAAATGGATCTGGCCTGTGCTTCTGGATACAATTCGATTTCTTACTCTCCTGGTCAAGATGATTTGTAAAACATCCGGCTTCTCTACTAAGCCTTGACATTTTATGCTGCAACACTGGATGGCATTTTGTGACATCGGGTGATCAGAACCTTGTATTGTACATCATGTTCTTTATATTTGGAGGGGGAAAAAAATAAGTCATTTATTAAAATCCCATAGGGAAAATTCCAGCTTGATGGGTAAAACTGAGTAGGCTGGGGAGTAGTTTTTGACTTGCAGCCTTTGTTACACTGGTGCTGTCTGAGACTGAAATGTTTTTGTGTTTCTTTTTTTCTTTTTTTTCTTTTTTTTTTAAAGATTTTTTATTTATTTATTTGACAGACAGAGATCACAAGTAGGCAGAGAAGCAGGCAGAGGGAGAGGAGGAAGCAGGCTCCCCGCTGAGCAGAGAGCCTGATGTGGGGCTCGATCCCAGGACCCTGGGATCATGACCTGAGCCGAAGGCAGAGGCTTTAACCCACTGAGCCACCCAGGCGCCCCTGTTTTTGTGTTTCTAACAGAGAAAACCAATGCTGGGTGAGAAAGGAAATCACTGGGAGCATATACAGTTCAAAGTAGAATGGTTTCCAAATTCATGTTGAAGTAACATGTACATTACAATTTTCTACGAAAACAGTTTGCCTTTCCTGTTTTATATTGTTTACAGCACCCACTGTTTGACCCAAAGTCAAAATCTACAAAGGGCACTGCAGCATGAACTTTGAAACTGCCAGTAAACGTGGCTAATATGAAAACATCAGGGTATGTCAGATGTCTAGCTGAAAATGGGGGGAAAAAAATGGATCCCATCAACAAAACGATGGCCCCATTCATGGCCAGAACCTACTTACTTATTCCTGATACGGCTTCACTGGTGTGTTGCAGATGCATATGTGAGTGTATATTAAATGCAATGAGAAAAAGATACAGGGAGGCATGTTTCCAGGCAAATTAGTTTACATATCTAGAAGCATCGATCTGCATTGAAAACTGAGAATATGATTGTCTTCACTGCAAAGCAACCATTTTTACTTTTTGACATCGTCCATCAGAATCCTAACCGGGTGGCACTGAATCTCTGGGGATTCCTCCGAGCGGCCTGGATGCAAGAGAAGGTGAGGATTCACAGATGAAAATGAGGTAGTACTAAGTATTGCTTAATTAGCACGCACCCTTCTCTGATGCAAATACATGCTTCGTACATTAAGTGCTGTTGCTAACTGGTTTAATAATAAAAATGATGCACCCCTTGGAAACCCTCTTTAGTAACAGAACATTATTGCTTATCCAGATGGTCTATCATTTGTATTAATGACAAACTTAATTTCTTGAGTAAATTTTCACCAACTGTTCTCCCTTTATTTTTATTACTCAGTGAAATATCTCTGAAGCAAAAATATAATAGAGCATGACATTTACATCAGAGAATTAAAGTAGGAGGTTAATGAAAGCCGACTCCAGGTGAAAGCAGAACCCCAGGCGTTAGACGGCGATTACCTCGGAGCTCTTACAGGATGCTGATGTCTCAGCCTGACCCCAAACCAATCAAGCCAGAGTGAGGCCCAGACACTGATACAGTTTAAAAGCTTTCCAAGTGATTTTAATATGTAGACATGGTGAGCACACCAAAGCATAGCACAGAGCTATACACAATCCATTAAGTGATTTGTTTCTCAATGAATACCGATACGTATATATAACGCACTAATGGAATATTGTTAGATTGTGCAGGAATGATGTCAGATTTCAGACAGTCTGTATTTTCTGCATGTGTTTAGCAGAACATTAATTCAATGAGATCTCAGTTGATACTGCCTAAAAAAATGAATAAACAAACAAACAAACAAACAAAAAACCCACACTAAATCAGAAACCCACTGGAGAAACACTGAAGTGAGCTAAGTTAATGGGCTTCTCTGCAGGACTTCTCAGGGCCTTTCCTGTGCTGACAATCCTGTGAATCTCCACCTTACTTTTTCAAAGCCTGCCTCGGGGCTCGCCAGATTGCTCTATGTTCTTTCCCCAACAAATCAATCATTCCCAATTTTGACACATTATCTATAAAACAGCAGGTGCAGGGGCTGGTGAGGGAATGGCACCTCTCTGATTTGTTTCAGCTTTTAAATCCTCTAATTTATTTTGCCTTCTTTGAATGTCCTGTTACGGCAGAGGCCCTTCTTCTCCCTGTCCTTGTTTGGGGAGGCCTATTTAATTTCTCTCAGCGCCATCTGTCTCGACCTGATGGAGGGGCTATAGTTCCTCTGCCCGCACTCCGATGTCATGTGCAAGCAGAGGCTTAGGGCACTGCGTAGACCCTGCACCGGGCCTCTTCCCCGCCCCGGGAGCCTCGGTCAGCAGGTAGCCACCAAGCGCCCACCCACGCCAGCCCCCCTGCTGCTGCTTTGGTGTTTTCTCCGGATTCGTTTGGTTTTCACCCTTTCTCGTCTCCCTGCCCTCCCCTTCTCTTTGGTGGATTTTTTCCTAAACAAATCGCACGTCCTTGCAAACTTCTTTCCAAACATCCTCTGGGTTCCCTTCGAAATTTCCAAATCAAACCTGCAGAACAGGTTTTAAGCAAATATAGTTCTATCACAGGCATAACAACATTGTTTCTATTCAGGGGCACCTGGGTGGGTCCTTCAGCGAAGCAGTGGGCTCTCGGTTTCAGGTCAGGAGCTCAGGGGTGTGGGATCGTCCCCCAGTTGGGCCCGGCCCTCTGCGGCCCGCAAGGAGTCTCTTTCAGATTGTTTCCCTCCCTCTGCTCATCCCCCTGCTAACACTCGCAATAAATAAATCAATCTTTAAACAAGAATTGTTTTTATTCAGGCAAAAAACACTTTCTCAACATTTCCTTACTGACAGTCTTATTTAGAGCAACGCAGGCTCATTAAATAAATCCAACATTCCATTGGGCCTGATTCATGCTTGCATTCTCCTCTAATAAGGAGTAATCACTACTCTGGGATTTAAGGGATTGACTGAAGGGATCAGCCAACAAGAAACCCCACTGGCTAAGTTATTGCCATATTCTGTATCATAATCTACAAGTATCAGAACTGGAAACTACAAATGAAAAAGAAAGTATTTTTAGCTATTTTGCATGATACATTGTCCATAAAACATGTCCTCCCATTTATAGAGAAGCCATGCCCAGGTGTTGGAAACAACTTCTGGCCCAAATTCTCGTGTTTTAAAGCTTCGAAAACTCTACTTTCCAACAAAAAATAAGTGTGTGTGTGTTCAGCTTAATCAATATGCTTTCTCTTCTCACATTCACTTGTTAATGGAGGCCTAAAACCAATAATTAATATATAAATTCTACTGAAATATCTGTTCTTTGTAAAATAGTTTTCATTACCCGGGATTAGATGCGAAGCTAAGACGGCTGAATAACTAGGCTCTTCAGGATGATGCTCTCGAGGTGGCAGAGAGAGGGACACAGCAAGCACGCAGAGGGCTGGCCTTGGGGCCCGGCAGACGTGCATCCATGTTCCCTGCTTGGCCGGCCAAGCCTTCCCCAGAGGGTTGCCGTGGGAGTCGGAGATCAGCCAGAAAACGCATCTGGGCCATAGTGGGGGCTCAAGCGCTTCTAACCATTATTGATTATTAGCAGAAAACTACATGAATTCTATTTCTGGCCAGCACATTTGCGCTTTCGATCTGTGCAGTCACTACGTAAGTGTAGGCTTTTCCTAGGTTAGTCATCACTATAAGAATTCAATCTGTTCCTGTCTGAAGTGACCCGAAGTACATTTTGGGATCCATTCTTTCTTCTTTTGATGTCCTGTAACATTTCCTTTTAATCATTCTGCTATTCTGTAATAAGGATAAACCTGCTTTCTCTAATTTTATTTATACTTAGTAAAAAGATTTGCTGAAAAACTCCACGATGGGGAAAAAAATGATGTCAAATAAAATTTATTAAGTTATTTATTTCTACATTTAATAGAATAAATAATGCTGTGTCCTAAGAGAAATACAAACAAATACCACCATGGGCAGGCAGCAGTTTGGAAAATGTATAGTAATAATCCACATTTACGTCTAGTTTCAAAGCACCTGCAGAACCGGAGAGAGACCACGTATCATCCTGAATTCAGAACCTCGTGCTAGGTCCTTCTGTGACTTACTTAAATTATCTGGGCCTTGCTTTCCTTAACACCAAAATGGTGACTTTTTTTTTTTTTAAAGTTATACAGTTTGGAGGGGAAAATGTCATTAAATGTACAGTTAAAATTGCTTTACCCTGCCTCATTTTAAAAAATTTCCTCAAAATTAGCTTTTCAAAAACTGTTACCCGAAGACTTTTTTTTTTACTTTTATCTTATATTTATGTATATATATGTATGTATGTATTTTTTAATAGGATCTACAGCCAATGGGAGGCTTGAACTCATCACCTTGAGATCGAGTTCCACACTGTACTAACTGAGCCTGCCGGGCACCCTACCCAAGAAGACTTCTAGGCATACTGTATTTTGGAACTAGAACCCAATATTACTGCAAGTACATTAAAATAGCAGCTCATTATTTAATTACTGGCTCTCTATAGCACCTGAGTACCCCACTAGCTAGTGTTCTGCTATGCAAAGAAACTAAATTTTCTCATGGAAATTTTTCTTAAACTTTGAGTTGGATATTTAATGTATGTACAATTTTGGAATCTAAACATGAGGTGACTTAACAAAATATTTTTGTTTGCATAGCTCAACTGATTGGGTGGTAAGCGGATCAACACTGAAAACTATTTTTTTTTTTTTAAGTAGGCTCCAAGCCTGGTGTGGAGCCCAATGAGGGGCTTGAACTCATGACCTTGAGAGCAACAGTTGGATGCTTAACCCACAGAGCCACCCAGGTACCCCAGATAAATATTGAAACCTAACAGTCGTCAGAACATTAATTATGATGAAAACAGCAGGGGTCATACCGGCCTGGAGCTAAAATGGCAACATTTTCCTCTTGAAGGCTTCCCCACCCTTCTCCCAAGGTGTCTGGTAGGATCGGTCCTCCTTCCATCTGCATCCTACAGACCACACCCCAAGGCCTATGCATTTCTTAGTGCCTGGAATGGGGGCCTGGAACTTCATACATATGCAAATTGTGTTTGTTGAATGAATGCACCATAGACTGCCCTGATGCAAATGAGCCAGAAAAGCACGTCCTTCCGGTACTGCTAATAAGACTCTCTGTCCCAGAGCAGAGACTGTAGCCCTCCATTTTCCCATCTGTAAAATGGGCTACTCTACATGAAGGGTGATGATTGATCTGTGTATCGTTTCCAGGATAGCAATTCCACAACTAAGAATTTTATGTTTTTTTTCTTTTTTTTTTTTGAGGTTGAGGTTGCCAAAATCTATGACCTCCTTTCATAAAATTTGAGACGTCAAGGTATCTGGCTTTTTCAGTGTTCAAACACTCAGCTCAAGCCTCACTGAATTACTGCTCATCTCCACTTTCCAGTAAATCTCACTTTTTAGAAAAGAGTTTGTAAGCAGGGAGACGTCTCAAATCCTTGACAGCCCTGCCCAAATCAGCTTAGGATGAAGCCTGGTTTGACGACAGATCATATATCACAAGTTTATCTTCTGCAACAGAAGCTTTAAGTGTGAACAAATGCAGTCTCTCTATTCTTACAGAAGGTTGTTGCTTTGCAATTTTACTAAACTCTGAGCTCCAAGCATTTCATTATACATAGCTGCATTTTATGTGTGCAGTGGGAAATTTAGGAAAATTATTGAATGTTAAATCATTAGTTTCCATGACTTTATCCTTTGTGTCTTTGGTCAAGATGTGTAGCACGTAGGGCTTTGCACCCCATTGGTTAGGTGTGGAAGTATTCCAGCATTTATTCAGATGGTATTTATGTAATCGCAAAATATTCTCAATTTACTTAAAATTGTATATTAAGGGCAGTTTTAAGCATATTCCACAGTGAACAATGTAATAAGCCCTCACCTGCCATCAACAAACCTCAAGAATTATCAGCTCATGGCCAATTCCGCTTTACTAACCTTCCTGCTCCCCTCAACACTGAACTCAGCTGAAGTAATTCTCAGGCGCGCATTGAAATATTGGCAAGTATTTTAACACAGTTCTCTAAGATAGGAGGACTTAGAAAACACATCCACAGTACCTTTGACTCCATAATTTCTATCAACAATAATTCCTTCACTTCATCAAATATCTAGATTTTTACCTTACATTGGTTCACTTGTAGATTTTGTACTTCAACAATTAAGGATCTACACAAAGTCCCTAATTTAACTGACTTCTCCATCTCTTAGAGTCTTTGAATCTATAGGCTACCCACCTTCTTGTACGTTTTTGCCCTTGTGTTTGCAGAGATAGGTCATTTGTCCTGAATGGTTTCCCATGCGCTGGGATTTGCAGAGAGCATCCTCATGGTTTCTTGCATCGTGTTCCTCTGTCCTCAGTCCCTATTACATAGTAGTTAGCTCAAGAAACTTCACTATATTCAGGTTTTCTCTCTTCCTTCCCTCCCTCTGCACCCTTCTTTCTTCCTTGGCAAGAACACTCACAAGCATCCTGTGAATGTCTCTGTTAGCCACGTTAGTAGTCACTGATACTCCCGCCTGGACTCTGTCCTTATCAAGAGTGGCAGGATGGAGCAGCCCTAAGTCTGCCCTCCATTTTTCAGTTGTTTGTTGAGGGACCGCCCCAAGCGACCCATGTGGTGGCTTAGGGAAGACGGGCAACTGCACACACTGAGCCCTTCTGTCTAAGCGTGTGACTTGTGGGAGCCCTCTGCACAGTCTCTCACTAGGCTGTCTACTTCGTTTTGACCAAGTCAGTCTGTCTTCACTCCCATCATGCCTCTAACATGCTATTTTTAAACTCTAGAGGAGTTACTGGTTTTGCGCGCTCAGGCCACATCCGGCTTCCCTCTCAAGTCCCCTCGTTATCCACCGTGATGTCTCATTCACTCTTCTCACTTTTCCAAATACACCATCGCATCTGGAGCGAGACATATGTTCACCCCTCTCTCCCATTTCCTGGTGCCTCAGATCACTCTCTCCTTTGTGGCATCATTGGCGCTGGGATGTGTAAGGGATACCCTGTCTCATTCACTATCTTTCCGCTTCCTGAGCACTACAAACTTGGAATTCGCCACCTGCTTGATGCCTGAGGCTCGGCTAGAGAGCTTCTCCCTGGATGCTTTAGGAGATATTTTTACAGAGCTAGAGACAAACTCTACGTGGTGAAGGAAACAAGGTTCATACAATGCAGGTACTATATAACAGAGAGTGAGCTGGTAATAATGTAAGTATTTAAATAATGAGGGTGGTAGAGTCACAGCCTTCCATATTGGACTTTGGGACTCCAATGACTTAGGATGACCACCCCCCCACTGAACCATTCAACTATATATAGTTTAGTAAAACTATATATATATTTATGTAGTTATATATTATATATTTTATTCTAAATATGGTCTTTATTATAGTATGTAAAATAAAGAAGTATTTTTTATTTCTCTATTTATTAAATTATTATAATATGTAAAATAGAGAAACAAATCATTAAAAGTCAATGAAAACAGGATTAGCATTTCTCTTAGCTGAAACGAATTCTCCTCTAAAGGTTCACAGAGTCCCATCTAATCTTTTTAGAGCTACCTGCGGACACTGAGGTTGGAGAAGCTGAGGTTTTGAAGTTCTTCTTCATATCTCTTTCCACTGTCCCTGTTCTAAACATTTTGTCAGGCTTCCTATGCAAGAACAGTTGAAATACATATGTTTATTCCTGAGCAAGGAAATCACTAGGAGATTCACTATGAAGACGTTTTCTTATGAACTCATTCTCGAGCTTTCAATTGAAACTGTATTTGTTAAGCTTCTACTGTATACAAAATGCTATACCAGACACAGCTCAACACTGCAGGAGTTACCATTCCAGCAAAGGGCAGACAGATCGGTCAAAAAGCTCAAAACAGAATAAAATAAATACTTATGAAGGCACGGATATTCTCCTGGGTTTGACCCAGAACACAGGATTGATTTGTTAAACATTTTGCTGAAAGTTTGCAGTGGAATATAAAATGAAGAGGTTCACATCGTATGAGCAAGTCAAGAATCTAAGATGCCACATTCATACCAAACCTCTGTGTAAGTTCACATGCAAATCTAGAAATTTGCTAAACCCACTGTAAGCTCAGATTGGGACTCATCACAGAGAAAATGATTTCATTCTTCTAAATGGCTCCTAGTTACCATTGTATACAACAGCCAAACCAACCTAAGAAAAAGGTACAGGTTTTTTTTTTTTTTTTTTACAATATCTTTTTTTTTTTATCATTTAAACCTAAGAATTGATCTTGAGATTTTACTCAGAAGCATCTAAAACTACCTTTTGGTATTTAATAGAGACTCATTCTTTAGATCTGAAAACATTCCTTGTTCTGTGCAATTCTCAGCATGGGAGAGTATATATTATTATGTATACAATTATATATACTATATATTATATATAATACATATTATATATAACTATATACATTATGTATGTGTATTACATACTATGTTATGTATAGTATATATTATTTGTGAGAGTATATAAATATATATTCTAAAATACATAATTCAAATATTTAGCCAAAAGAAAGAAGGAAGGCTATAGGTAATTATAGTAATTAATAAGGAAATAACAGACAGGTTTTGTCCATCCCAATCATCAGCTCAGGCTGGACAGATCAGGGAGTGGGGTGTGGAGCAGGTGTGGGAGCCTGGCTTTGGAGAGGCTGAGACAGGCCCCCACCGCACCGGCGGTTTCTACACGTCGCTTGCCAGGAGATGGACAAACCATGGAGTCTCATTAGGGACAGGAGAGCCTGTATGTTTCTATGCAACCATGTCAGAGATCAATACTGCTGGCCAGACCTTCAAGTTCTCGTGGGAGAGCTGCATCTCGGTCAAGGCTGGCAGACCCACGTCTCTTGGTACCATTTCACCAGTCGGGCCTCTAACCACCCTCTGCCTCTGTTCCCCACCAGTTTCCTTAGAGTAGGTGATGAATAAATAAAGCCACAGTCCTCCTGCTCCCACACGCCCACGGATACAGAAATCTGAAAGGAGCAGAACTCTGTGGTCCTCCTCGTCTGATTTCATAGCAGACTTTTCAAAAGTTTTGTAAAGAACATGATTCATGATGACTCACCCTGGATTAGGTGAGTCAACATGATTTAGGATTTACTCACAAGATGCTGCACCACTTTTAAGTAAAAAAAAAAAAAAAAAAAAAAAAAAAAAAAAGCTGAATTTTAGAAGGTTTTCAAGTGTCCTCATTTATAACAGCAGCAGTGGTTCTCCACTATTTCTCACACGTGGATGGGAGCTAAATGACACCGGACCCCTTAGGACAGACATCTTGTTGAATCCCACAACGCTGCAGCCCTCTCAGGATCCCAGCTTTATAGACTAGGAAGCCCAGGATCGTTAGGGATGTTTGTTCTGGACCGAGACAGCCCTGCTCGTGAAAGTCACAGGACTGAGGTCTCCAACTCACATCTGCTGTCATTCACCACCACGCTATCTCCCTTAAAAAACCAAAGCCGAACAAGTGATATTATAAAGAGTGCTCCCTAACCAGGGCACAGTTGGGGCTGTTCCTATGCTGTAACACAGCCTGGTTTTTCTCTCCCCCCACCCCACCTCTGCACAGGCTCGCCTCTCCTTCTCTGCCGGCTGGGGCAAGTTCTATTTCTACTCTGTTCTTCAACACTTAATTTTTAGATATACTTACTTCGATTAAATGATTCATACATTACTATGGAGATCCTTAAAAAAAGAACTAGCATTTTTCAGAGTGCCCTAAACTGTAAATGGATTAAAAATAATCAGTGCCTCTTGAGTCTATTTTTACAAGTTTCCGATAATCACATGTAGGGATGTCACATAGAAACGATCCCACAGATAACGGTCTTTAGCATAATGCAGTGTTTCCATTCTGATTTTTGGCCAATGTTCTGAGGACCTTTGCCCTGATTGCACACAGTGATACCTTCTGTCTCTCTGACCTCGTTGAAACAAGTGCTTCTACTTTTTTTTTTTTAATGATTATGCCCATTGTTTACAGATGTCATAATAAGGATGAATATATCCAGGAACCAGGGATAAATATTTTAAAACAGGATAACAAAATACTTAATTTAATTCTGCATTTGCAAGTAATTATGCAAATAATCTTTATTGAATTAAATAGTTGACTTATTAGTTGAAAAAAAAAACACATTTACGTTTATAATAAAGTTTCCAAAAAAAAAAAACACACTCACTTGTTCAAATTCATTCTTTTGAAATTCCTCAAAACCGAAGATGTCCAGTATTCCAATATCCAAAGTCTGTGGGCTGAAAGGAAGCACAAAATCCGTGAGTAAGTGTACTTCGACCTGCAAAAATTATGCTACGACCTTCCTAAGGAAATTCTTGCAAATACAGGAGAAAGAAGAACACAGTACTTGGCTGTCAACTTGCAAGCAAGCAACGGGAGTACCTCGTGATACTCCTGCTTTCCGTGTAAACGATCTCTCCTGCCCTGGGCTGCTGTCTTGGGAAGTCTGGCCAGACGAGGACCCTCAGGGCAAGTGAGAAAGGGGGGTGGAAAACCAGCCTAGATTCTGCAGGGAATGGGGGCAGCACGCACGGGAGAGGGCATGAGGGGGCTTCTTACAAAGAAAGCCCCAGATGATTCTGGAATGCCGGTCCCCTGGAAGGCACACACCCAACCCTCTCCCATGGTGGCTCTAGAGCCCCAGCGGGACCTGACCGCTGTCCTGATTTCTGCAGGTGGGGGTGATGGCCCGCTGTCCCTGCGGACTGCTTCCGTACTGCCAGCCTGGGTGACACAGACACTTCCGCGGTTTGATCCCCACTCGTTTGGTCCAAGCTGCGCAAATGACAACAAATTCTCTCTTTTTGTACCTGTATTGGGCATTCCCTCTCAGTGCAAAACTATAATATTTTAGGTCATGTACTATGTCACTTAAATAACCAGTTTTTTTTTTTTAAAGGTAACTATTCTATGATATCCTGTCTCTAAGATTACTGCTTGTAGACGGTACACATACGGGCTTCCTTAGCAGCAAGGAGAGCATTTTAGAAGTCCTTCTTATCAAGGCACACAGCAAGGAACACAAAGCAGCGGAGGCATCGAAGTAATTGATTTAATTTTCTAGACAAAAAAACAGTGAGTTTTGTCCCTCCCCCCGTGTGCCCACATGAACCCGACACAGATCCCAGAATACAATGTTGGCACAAGAAACTATTAAAATGTACAAGAAAACAAATATGGTCATTTTCTCCTGCTTTCAGATCTGAGAAAAATCAAAATGTCTGATGATACAACACCAATTCTTTGCAGGACTAAGTTGTATAAATAAAACTAAACACTATTAGAGGTCATTAGAATGTGTTCTCACATTCATTTGCATAGATTTTTTTTCCCCAATCTATTGGCGCACGTGTGCCTCCTTCCTCCGTGGTGACCTCACAAGGTGCCTAAGGCAGTGCCGTCACTCAGTGGTGAGGGGGCTGAGGTGTTTAGTGTGTGTGTGTGTGTGTGTGTGCATGCGTGTGCACATGTTTTCCACGTAGTGAGCTGCACTGTTTCCCTTGTAGGGGCTCGGTGACAAAGCTTGTCAGGTTTTGGAGCTGCACAGTCTCCAGGGTAGGAATCCCAGAGTAGGAATCCTGGTTCACACAATGCTTAGGTGGACAACTTTGGGCAAGTTACTTTCATTTCCTGTGCTGCAGTTTCCTCGTCTATAAAACGAGACAGCAAGTGATATTTGTCCCCTTGGCTGGCTGCTGCATTAGAAGAGATGCACACACAGGGCTAGGACAATCGCTGGTAGACAGTTGCTTCTCTTTCTCCTAAGGATTTTTACTTAATTACTTATTTCAGAGAAGGGGGGTGGTGGGGGAGAGAATCTCCAGCGCACTCGCCACTGAACACTTAGCCTGACGGGGGGCTTGAGCCCACAACCCTGAGATCCAGAGCTGAGCAGAAAGGAAGAGTCAGACACTCGAACAACGGAGCCCCCCAGGTGCCCCTGCAAGTTGCTTGGGCAGATTATAAATGCCGACCTGATTACAGTTACTAAAGAAATAAAATTTTAAAAACGAGGATGAGAAAGATATTCCTATGCCCTTTCGTTGGGAGTTTGAACCGGAAGTGTCTGGGCGTGCCTGGCTGGCTCAGTCAGTAACGCATGTGACTCTTCCTCTCGGGTCATGAGTTCGAGCCCCATGCTGGGGGTGGGGTAGAGTTTAACTAACTAAATAAATAAATAATAAAATTGGAGTTTTCTTAAAAAATAATTTGGTTATGCAACATAAAGCTTTGAAAAGTTCCTATCATTTGAACGAGTATTTCCATATCCAGGAATCTATACTAAACGATGATAAGAAATGCCATTAAAGACTTACGAAGAAGGATGTTCATCCTTATCTTAATTCTAATAACAACAACAGGAAGAAACAGCCGATGCCCGCACCAAAGACATGGTTAATTAAATCGCATGCATCCGATAGTGGGTTAGTTTAGTGAATCAAGTTAATAGAATGCAACACATAAGTTCTATATAAAGAATAACCGCAATTATATATTCAGAAGACTTCAAAAGGAGTATAGTCAGTCCAAGAAAAGGAAATAGAAATGCTTTTGCTTACTTCTTTTTACTGGTCTGCTTTTTCTAAGGTTTCCATATTTTTATTACTGGTAAGTATTTAACTGATGTTGATAAAACAACTATGAAGGCATGGGAAATATTCTTGAGCAACCAAAGCCAAAAAGCAAAGCTGGAAACAACATTTATGCCATTGGTATACTTACGGTTACATCATATAATTGCACCCACGTTAAAAAATAAATTCATGGCACAGAAAAATTATAGCACATGATGGCAGGAGAGGTCTTGAATGTTAGATCTAGAGGTGATTTCTTAATTTTAAAATGTTCTATCCTGGGTATTACTCTTTACCATTAACATTTATTTAAAAATATATATACAAGGGAATACCTTCTGGGCATTTTCTGAGTTGGTGGGGAAAGGGACAGCCATGACCTCAGGCCAAAGAGAGGACGGCAAGGGAGGCAGAGAAGGGCTCTGGTTTTCCAGCAGCCGGCGGAGCAGCAGGGACCGTGGGGCTGGGGGGGAGCAGGGCTGTGGCAGGAGAGCCGGCAGAGCAGCAGGGACCGTGGGGCTGGGGGTGAGCAGGGCTGTGGCAGGAGAGCCACATGGTGATGGGGCATATGGATGTTTCCTGTCAACTTCTACCAGAACCTCCCACTCTGACCTTGACTCCTTGCCTGATCCCGCCCTGGCCTGGGCAACACTGGTCCCATATGTCCGGCACATCACGTGGCAGGAAGTTAAGGAAAAGGCCAAGAGCAAAGGGGGACACGATGTCACACTACCCGGTCCTTCCCCTTCTCATGAGGATGGTGACTTTCCGAGCCACAAGCAGACGAAGGACGCTGGGCCGCCCAGACCTGTTTGGGGGAGCAGCACGTGTCAAGATTCTGGTTCAGACCGGAGCACGTTGATGATTAACGGGCAATTCAGGAGAGCATAAATGGTGGAGGGGTCACTCTTTTTTAGTGATTTTTCCCCGTATTTCCCAGACGCTGGATTCCAAACTACACATGGTTACAAAATAAAAACATTATTAAAGAAGAAGGGGGGAAGAAAGGAAAAAACCAATGTCGGGGAAAAACAAATGCATTGTAAGGGTTAATTTCACAACTACCAGCAGATAGTTGTTTTTTTTTTAATAATTGTTTTTCAACAATCTTTCATCATCTAGGATTGAATGAAGCTCGTGTCTGTTATTAGAACATCCGGGTTGTCACGGACGGTCACACGGACTCGTAGCCAACAGAATGCCCGCTCTGTGTGTCCCTCAGCATTGCTGTCATCTCTCAGCGAGAGCTTGACTGGCATGACACAGGCATTTAACCCAACATCCAATTTCTAGCAAGGAGGAGCAGACAGAGGTCATCGGATCCACTGGGAATCAATCCCACAGGCAAAATTAACATATTAATGAGATGGTCTGTTCATATTCTGCCTTAGAATTCCACTGAGGGCTTTCCTGATGGTTCACAAAACTGGCTCACTTGCATTTACTTATTAGTAAAATGCAACACATTATATCAGACAAAACATTAAATGCCATGGCATTGTCTGGTTTTGTCTTTGCCCTCGATGTGCACTAGATGGGAAGGGAGGAGGGTCCCCGGAGAGAGAATGTGCAGCTGGAAGCGCGGATGTGCTGATTTTACGGGGGCAGAGAAGTCCGTGGGGATGTGCATGTCAGCTTTAGTCCTCCGTCATCCGTACGCAAGGAGACGGACTAGGCAGCTGCTTAAATAGCCAGTCAGTTTAGGAAAGAGTCGAATCCTGCCGGGCACCCCAGGCGTAGACTAAGCCCGACGTGAATCGGCCTCTTCGGCTGACGGTTGACCTGCCCGAGCCCAGATGGGGCAGGACTGGAAGCAGAGCGCACTAGAGCGATCCCGCCGTCCGGACACCCTGCCCTCGGGCTGAGAGGCGCTGTCTCGGAGGGAGCTGGTGCAAAGTCCCCGGACATGTTAGCCCTGGGATGGCCTCCACCAAGTGCAGCACCAACATGCTGAGGAATTTACTGAACATAATCGGCAAGGTGCTACACGGTAAGGGCTGAGTCCGCCAGCACGCTGGCTAATCTGAATCTTGCACGGTTTTCTCGAGTCTGATAAGATGCAGAGGGGGCACTCCAGGATGCATGGTTTCCAGAGTTTGTCCCTTTTGGTCTCTGACCAAAGAAAAGTACTCGAGGCTTATCATTTCTTGCAGACATGTCAGAAATCAGGGAAAGAGTGTGCGGTTGCTGACAAGCTGAACTAGGTAGCATCACCCACTCATCACCCATCCAGGGACATTATCGAAGCAACTGTCGGCCTCCTCTCATCTAGTGAGGCCGCGCACACCACACACCGTGTCTCCGAAATGCAGCCCTTCTTGGCGCTCCTTCCCACTGGAAACAGAAGCTGGGAAGTAAAAAGCTGAGGCCCTTGAGGTGAAAATTGCAGTTAATTAGACTGGATACATAGCCAAGTCTTGGAGTGAGGGGAAAGCTCGGGGCTGCCGTCTTTTGGAGAACTGTGTGCCGAGCACCATTAGAACATCCGAAATGTCTCATTTCATGCAGCCTTAACAACACCCTATGAGGTACGTGCAGTGATCTGCTCCATTTTACGGAGGGGAACACTGAGCCAGGACAGTGAAGGTTTAAGTCTCTCAAAGGCACAGAACAGCATTAGATGGGCCCAGAACTGGAAGGCAGGCTAACATCAGCCCCGTGCCAGCAAGCCCCGTGGATCACCACCTAAACCTCCAGTGAGTGGCTGGTCCTCTAAGCAAGTCTAATTCCAGCCTGCGTGCACCAGGAAAGGAAACCTCCCCTGGTGTGATAAGAGTAGAAATAACACAACCCTCCTTCTCTGCAACAGCTACCACTTAGAGCTGAAAAGCATCAACACTTGCTACTGTTAATGAACACAGACCCTTCTTTATAAGCTGCACTTGTCACTGTGACACACATGATTTGTTACCAGGAGCATCATTCGAAACACAAATCAACCCCCCTATAATTTACTTAAGACCATAAGTAATATTCAGCTCATAGGAACTTTCATATTCCTAGTCCGAAACAACCCCCGTATCAGAACAGCAGCAGACAATTTAGGCAAATTATGGCTTCGCTGTTCCACGGAGTCAACGGTTCTTAAAAGGTTAGGAAAGAGGGAAATTCGGATAGAGAGCCATCATCATGAAAGGAGCCAGAGAGAAACGATGTGTACTGACTGTGGAGAAACTGGGACCTCAGACGCGGCTGGGCGTAGCCTACATTTGAAACCCAGAATGTGGTTGGGCTTCACCTATCACAGCTAAACACAAGCCCACTGAACTACCCACAATTCCCCCTGTGGGGGCCTAGCGGGGGGCTGAAGGCATGTGTCCACTTAAAGACTGGCACAAGAATGCTCGTGGCTGCTTTATTCACAGAGTCAAAAACTAGAGACACCCCAAGTGCCCACCAACCGTAGAACATGTAAGTCACGAGTGCTCTGTCCACACATATGTTTACAGAGAAATACGCCTCAGGGATAGAAGGAGGAGGTACCACCGGGTACTCAACATTGTGCATGTCCTTCTGCTACCTGACACTGAGGAGAAAATAAAACACAACAAAACAGAAGGAGGGCATGATGGACACCTGCCAGAGTGCAGCAGAGACCCACGCACCCGTCCGTGTGGAGGTCGCATGGACACGTCGCATGAGTCCCATCTGCCGAGCTGTATCTAGAATATGGACACACTGGCTGCATTCTACTTCAAAAGGACAGGAAAGAAATGTGTGCACGAGGATCGTGACTATGTGTGAGGACAGAGAGATTACCTGGTGAATGTCTGTCAGACGACAGTGTTCAAATATACGTTTTCTGTGGTCCTGCCAGGGCTAACGCGAAAGTAGAACAGTGCCCCTTCTCCTGGTAGACTTTGCCTGCTCCAAGGAGGCTCAGGTCCCATTTATGAATATAGACATCGGTGGGAAGATAATTACAAAGGCTTGGGTGGCCCACAGGTTGAGGAAGAGATGGAAATACATACTCTTTAAGCTGTTGAATTAGTCATATTTATCCAATTATTGTTTCCATTTATATTTGAGATTAATATTTCCCTCCCTTACCTGTTGACTTTCTGGGCAATGACCTACTGCCCTTTGAAAGCTGAGCTGCATTTCTTGGGGATGCTTTCAGACCAGTGACTTTAGCCCTTCCAACAAAAATGCCGATTATCTAAACAACTGAGTCAGAGACAATCTTGGGAAATCTCACTGTTGATGCACATTGGCATAAGGAGTGCTGATGGATTTCTTTCGGTGCGTGAATTCAACAAGGGATGCACACTGTGCCCAAAAGCTTTCTGAAGAAGTAAAATGAAACAACTAAAGATGAAGTCAACACAGCTGTACATTCCTTGGGTTTATGCTCTCAGAGTCAGTGAACAAGTATCATCATCTAGGTCACACAATAATGAGAAGTGTTAAAGCCATTTGACTCTAAACTGGACTCCCGTATCATTGGATTTGGACCATCTTTTGTAAATTGGCAAGTAGCAAAATAAAATCCCCCTTGAGGATGCAGAAATTCTGTAGCTGATTTGTCTTTTCAAGGAAATGTTTCCTCCGGTCTTACAACAAGAAGATGAATACCTCTCCTTCCCTTTCAGTCCATGTCCACTAATTGGAGATTGTGACCCAGTGGGTTTGGGAGATGCACACCATGCCCATCAGAGAGAGGACAGTCTTGGGAGAAGAGTGAGCTCTGAAGGTGTGTTTGCAGCATTCATGTTGGCTTTTGACAAACCTGAGGTTCACAGGGGTGATACTGAGTCTGATACACACCGGAGATCAGTCAGAGAGTGCTCAGGATGAAACACAGGGAAACCCAAGAGTCGTGTGATCCCATGAGGTGAGTCTGTTCCGGAAGGCAGTCAAGTCAGGATTCCCAGTAAGGGTGGGTAATCCTGCGGGGGTCGGGTGGGAGTAGTTCCAGATGCCACCAACTCCTTCATCTGCAGCGTTTGTGATCTTCAAAGAAGAGATACGATGACTAACTGTGGGAAAGGGGTCCCCCCGAGACTGTCCTATGTGAATGGATGGACAAGTGCTAGCAGGTGTACACTGCGAGTCCAGACTGTCAGTGGGTACCTAGCCCTTCTCTGGAGCTTAGACTTGTTAGTCTAGAGCTACTGGAGGAGGTGAGCTCACTGAGGTCAGGAGCATGAGTATTTACAGGTGCCAGGAATCTGCAGCTTTTGAATTTCAGATCTCGATGACGGTACTACCAGTTCTAGTAAGACTCAAGGATCCACTGAATTTGACACATTTTAGCCTCATTTGTGTAGGGGAGGGCCGATTCTGAGCTCACCCATCATGGTGCCAAGCAGTGAATGTGCAAATGCAGGACAGCTTCTGTGATTAAGCATCACGTAAGACCCTGTGGAGCTGCTAAGTCTTAAGGACTGGCTGTTCAACTTTGTGGGTATTTAGGTGAATTCCTAGAGCAACTAGCCCTCCTGGCTGATGAACCCTACTTTCCTTTCTCTTGACATTAGATCAGCACAGTAAGAATGCTCTAGACAGTTGTGTCAACTCTCGACAATGAGAGGTAACGAAGGACTCACAACACCACTTGGCGAGTTGAAGAGAGGTCTGCAGCTAGCTCCTCATGATTTCAATCTCTAAGTGGGCCGCGGAGTGACATCTCACCATGCGCGTCAGCCTGCCAGCCATCAGGGATGGGAGACACCATGGCATGGACTTGGGAAGCAAGGGTTTGGGAGAAGTCAGCCTCCATTTTAGGAACAGTGAGTTCTTGGCATACTAACACTTGAAGGAGACCTGAGTGTACAGAGACAGGTAGCTTTGCACTCTTGAGCTACTTCAGTTTTTTAAATTGGTTTCTCATGAGTTTCTCAGGTGTGTCCTCTGTCCCATGATCAACTAAACCAGGATGCTCTTTGCTCTTGCCCAAAGCTCCTCAGAACACTGTGTTTTGTGCCTGTCCAAGAGAACACACAACCTTTCCCGACCACATAAAAACCCTTTCTGGAAAACCTTTTATTTGTTTCACGAGCTTCTTGGACTACTATTCTACAGAACATTCTCTGGGAAACACCATCCTAGTGGGAATTTCCTGATTCCTTCTGTGGTTCTGACTTAAGGCTCAGGGAGAGACAAAAGATAGAGTGACAAGGGAGACGAGGGGAGAGAGGGGAGGATGGAGAAAAGAGTCAACAGCATATCTTGTGTTTGTTTCCATACTTCAAACCAGGCTAAGTCATGACAATTTTGGTAATTATAATTGTTCGCATTTAAGTCTTTGGCACTGAGATGTGCTTATTTTTGATTTTTTAAAAATGCATCTATTACTGGCAATCTGTAGAATATCAATGGAAAAGGGTTTTTTTTTAATTTGTCAAAACAAAAATCAAATAACATGTGGTCCATATATACAATGGAATATTACGCAGCCATTAGGATGATACCCAACTTTTGTATCAACATGGCCAGGACTGGAGGAGATTATGCTGAGTGAAATAAGTCAAGCAGAGAAAGTCAATTATCATATGGTTTCACTTATTTGTGGAGCATTAGGAATAGCATGGAGGACATTAGAAGGAAAGGAAAAGTGAATTGGGGGAAATCAGAGGGGGAGACAGAGCACGAGCGACTGTGGACTCTGAGAAACAAACTGAGGGTTTTGGAGGGGAGAGGAGGAGAGTTGGGTGAGCCTGGTGGTGGACATTACGGAGGGCACGGATTGCATGGAGCACGGGGTGTGGTGCATAAACAATGAATCTTGGAACACTGAAAAAATAAAAAATAAATAAAACAAATGAACAAACAAACAAACAAAAGACCAACAAAACTTAAAACATGTAACATAAAACCATTTCTACATTAGCCACCCTGAAAACCATGTCCTGGGGTCCACAACTTACCAACAGACCCAATCTGTCCAGCAAAATATATTCTAATAGCTACCAAATATTTGGGTATCACTGTTGTTCCCCCACTTACCCTGACTGGGAATCAGAGACTCCGAGGTCCTAAAACCAGAAACAAGCCAGAGACTCACGGAGGCCAAACCTCCATTTGCTGGCACATGAAATAGAGTCATTATAATTCTAGGGACTGATAAAATTCAGTTTCATAAGTCATGACAGTTTTCACTGAATATTTCTTCAGTGTTAAGTGTCAGGCTCAGAATAGGAATCCAGATATCTTGCTTCCTGTTGCACTTTTTAATTAATTAATTTTTAATTAATTTTTAAATTAATTTTTAAAATTTCTTTTCAGTGGTCCAGAATTCATTGTTTATGCACCACACCCAGTGCTCCATGCAATATGTGCCCTCCATAATACCCACCACCAGGCTCACCCAAACTCCCACCCCGCCCCACCCCTCCAAAACCCTCAGATTATTTCTCAGAGTCAACAGTATCTCATGGTTCATCTACCCTTCCAATTTCCCCCAACTCCCTTCTCTTCTCCATTTCCCCATGTCCTCCATGTTATTTGTTATGCTCCACAAATTAGCAAAACCATATGATAATTGACTGTCTCTGCTTGACTTCTTTCACTCAGCATAATCTCCTCCAGTCCCATCCATGTTGATACAAAAGTTGGGTATTCATCCTTTCTGATGGAGGCATAATACTCCATTGTATATATGGACACATCTTCCTTATCCATTTGTCCACTGAAGGGCATCTTGGTTCTTTCCACAGTTTGGCCAGTGCTGCTAAACATTGGGGTGCAGATGGCCCTTCTTTTCACTACGTCTGTATCTTTGGGGTAAATACCCAGTAATGCAATTGCAGGATCATAGGGAAGCTCTATTTTTAATTTCTTAAGGAATCTCCACACTGTTCTCCAAAGTGGCTGCACCAACCTTCATTCCCACCAACAGAAAGGTACCCTTTTTTCCACATCCTTTCCAACACACGTTGTTTCCTGTCTCGTTAATTTTGGCCATTCTGACTGGTGTACGGTGGTATCTCAATGTGGCTTTGATTTGAATCTCCCTGATGGCTAGTGATGATGAACATTTTTTCATGTGTCTATTAGCAATTTGTATGTGTTCACTGGAGAAGTGTCTGTTCATGTCTTTTGTCCATTTTTTGACATGGTTATCTGTTTTGTGTGTGTTGAGTTTGAGGAGTCCTTTATAGATCTTGGATATCTGCCTTTTGTCTGTACTGTCATTTGCAAATATCTTCTCCCATTCCGTGGGCTGCCTCTTTGTTTTGTTGACTATTTCCTTTGCTGTGCAGAAGCTTTTGATCTTTATGAAGTCCCAAAAATTCATTTTCACTTTTGTTTCCTTTGCCTGTGGAGATGTATCTTGAAAGAAGTTGCTGTGGTTGATGTCAAAGAGGTTTCTGCCTATGTTCTCCTCTAGGATTCTGATGGATTCCTGCCTCATGTGAAGGTCTTTTATCCATTTCGAGTTTATCTTTGTGTATGGTGTAAAAGAATGGTTGAGTTTCATTCTTCTACACATCGCTGTCCAATTCTCCCAGCACCATTTATTGAAGGGATGGAGAAGCATTTTTCATGCCAGTGGGCCTCAGAAGAAGGCTGGGATAGTGATTATTATATCAGATAAATTAGATTTTAAACTAAATACTGTACTCAGAGATACTACATCATTCTTAAAGGGTCTATCCACCAAGAATATCTAAGAATTGTAAATATTTATGCCCCCAATATGGGAGCAGCCCATTACATAAGAAAACTGTTAATTAAGATAAAGAGTCAGACTGATATGGATACATTAATAGTAGGGGATCTTAAAACACCACTCTCAGTAATAGACAGATCATCCAAACAGAAAACCAATAAAGAAACAAGAGCATTGAATGACACATTGGACCAGATGGACCTCATAGATATATACAGAACATTCCACCCTAAAACAACAGAATACTCATTCTTCTAGAGTGCATGTGGAACCTTCTCCAGAATAGACCACATACTGGGTCACAAATCAGGGCTCAACCAATACCAAAAGATTGAGATTATTCCCTGTGTACTCTCAGACCACAATGCTTTGAAACTGGAGCTCAATCACAAGGAAAAGTTTGAAAGGAACTCAAACACCTGGAAGCTAAAGACCACCTTGCTTAAGAATGCTTCGATCAACCAGGAGATCAAAGAAGAACTTAAACAATTCATGGAAACCAATGAGAATGAAGACACTTCAGTCCAAAACCTATGGGATAGAGCAAAGATGGTCCTAAGGGGAAATGCATAGCCATCCAAGCCTCCCTCAAAGAAAATTTAAATACAGAATACACCAGCTGTCTCTACACCTTAAAGAACTGGAGAATCAACAACAAATTAAGCCTACCCAATGCACAAGAAGGGAAATAATCAAGATTAGAGCAGCGATCAATGAGATACAAACTAGAGATACAGTAGAATGCATCAGTGAAATTAGAAGCTGGTTTTTTGAAAGAATCAATAAGACTGATAAACTACTGGCCAAACTAATCTCCCAAAAAGAAAGAAGATCCAAATTAATAAAATTATGAATGAAAGGGAGAGATCACAACTAATACCAAGGAAATAGAAATAATCATCAGAAATTATTTTCAACAGTTATATGCCAACAAGCTAAGCAACCTAGATAAAATGGATGCATTCCCGGAAATTACAAACTTCCAAAACCAGGAAGAAACTGACAACCTGAGTAGACCAATATCTAGTAACAAGATTGAAGCAGTGATCAAAAACCTCCCAAAAAACAAACCTTCTACCAAACCTTCAAAGAAGAAATAATACCTATTACACTTTTTAAAAAGTTAAAAACCAGACAAACAATAAAATTACTATAATAACGTAGCATTTCAACCCACTAGCTAGAGCCACAGGACAAAATGTTGCTCTGTTTTCTCTTTACCATGCTTTTCCATTTCCCCCCGTTGCACCAAGACGTAACAGACCTACAACATGGTGGGCTCCATGGGGCCCACGTGCTGATCTGACACATGTGGGCAACAGCCTCACATTCTTCTCACATGGTCCTTTTCTCCCTTCCTAGTGACATTTTGGCACCCCTACCTTCTTTCTTATGAGGTTCTGGCTACTTAGGGTTGCTAAGAGCACTTCGGGATGTTTTTGCAATGCAATAGGAAGTTCTGAGAAACTAAGTCTTCCTTACTCAAAGGTTAGGGATTTGGGGGCCAAGAAGGTGAGGGGATCGAGGGTTTGGGAACCCTGGGAAGTGGGGGGCATCTCAGCATTTCTACAGTCACCCCTGAGATGGAGAGTGGACTTTTCCTCCAATGTGGGTCCTTGAAGTCTGTGGTTCAAACGAGGACCCCCAACAACTGAATTAATTGGACGGTGATTTGTAGCAAGCAGACGTTGCTGGATAACCGAATGTCCCGAAACTAAGTGACTAAAACCAGCAAGTACTTATTCTGGTCACCGAGGCCTTCCATCAGATGTGGGATGAACTCCCCCAAGGGCCAGGGTTTGGCCCGCCCCTGTCTGGGTGACAGAGCGTCCCACATCGCACACAAGCCCAGACTCGGGCCCATGGCGGGGACCAGGATCTGAGAACATAGACTCACATCAGGGCTCAGAATCAGTGTACTGTCATTTTTACTGTGTTTTCTGGGCTAGAGCCAGTCACAGCAGAGCTCAGATTCAAAGGGAGGGGAAATGGACTTGACCCTGGATAAGAGAAGTGTTGAAAGTCAGGGACACAGACAAGAATAAAGAAGTGGGGCCATCTTTGCTATCTACCAAAGCTTCTTCTCTCAAGAGTGACTTCGAACAAATTCATTTACTAGTTCATTCACTTTTCAGTGAATATATACACAACACCCCCTTTTGCAAAGCATTGTGCGGGATTCTAGAAGCCCAGATACAAAAAGGGAGTAAACAGTCTGGCTCTTGGGAACATGTCCATACATGGCTATTTTAAACTTCCATAATTTTATTAGAAATAAAGAAATCATCTGTATTTCAAAAGGTTAATTTAAAAATTAAGTCTTAAAATTGTACTTTCTTATCACTCTTCTGACAGTCTTCAATGTGGGAGACCTTTTGGAAAAAACTCAGGTTTTGATCCTGACATACTGGAGTTCATAGATCAAGTCCATCATTTCCCAGCTGTGTGACCAAGGACACTTATTAAACCTCTCTGAATTCCAGTTTCTTTATCTAACACAGGGAGATCACCCCACCTACCTCGTGGCTAATGTCAGTATGAACTTCAACAATCCTCAGCTTAAAGCCCAGCTCATTTATAGGTAATAGCCCATAAATGATTACCTCAATAATTGTTTCTTTTTTTTTTTTTTTAAATAAGTGTACCTTTATCACGTATCACATTCACGCAGAAGCCGGGCTTGGAAGTGTATTTTTAATAAGACGGTGTGTGAAGTGAGAAAAGTTAAAAGCATGGAGCCGACAAAAAACTAAAAATGGCAAAATGCACATCCTCCTCAACTCGAAAATTATTACAGAAAAAGGCCAATGATATTTATATGGTGGTGCTGACATTTCCTCCCTGGTGTTTCCTGCAGGGAGAGGCCGGGTTGCTGGGAGCCAGAATGGGACATTCTGCTCTCGCTTCCGAACACTACGGCATTATTCATTCTGGCAGACCTGCCACGATGCTCTGACGGCAGGCGAGGAAGAACAGAATAAATACAGATTCGGTTAAGTCTATTCAGCAGGACAGGTTAGCAGAGGGTTGAAAAGAGGCCAAGTGCATCTCCCCACTTAGAACTGAAACAAGGGAGCAGGCATGGTTAGCGACGCAATGAATTTTATTTTTTGTATAAAATACACAAGCGTTAGCCTCTGCAATCAGGGCTCAAGAAAGAGCTCGAGAAGTAGGATGCTGGAACGTTTTCTCATTAGCCTTATAAATCACTGAATTCCTTACACATTTGGGGGAATCTATTTGGGTCTCCAATAATATTAGCAAATCATACGACAGTCATTATCAAAAAGGAAAATCCTGTTTGATACTAAAAATGTCATATTCTCGTAGTTATGACAAATCTATTTTTTCTTCCATCTCCCGAAAACATGTACTTAAGGGAAAAGTACATAGTTATTTACTGGTTCAATAAGGGGCGCTGTTCTTGAAACAATTTATCACATTATCATGATTAATATTTAAATGCCACCATCATTATGTCTGTAGCATATGGGAATTTTTATAACAAGGGTGGTAAAATTTTAACCACTATTTTGTATTTATTATGTGGTAATTTATGATTACTTTCTGAGCATTGTAATATACATGATGCCTTGGTAAAACTCGAATATTTTTCATTCCTCTTGATCCTTCTATTTTAAAAAAAAGATCTCAGAAAATAATGAAAAACAAGTGTACAATTACAGAGAAAAGGTTCGTAGCTCTTCAGGAAATCATTATACATATGGGTGTTTTGGTAAGGAAATGGAGCAGAAGGAGAATTATTTAGAAAGCAGGTTTGTCTCAGATATTTTGCTAAATTGTGTAGTTTTGGTTGTCATGGCAATAGCACCATGATTTAAATAAGTCTATACAGAAATAGAAGTCACTCATACTATATTCATAAGAATCAAAGAAATCTCATTATTTAATGGGGGGAAAAAAAAACAACTTCCCAGTTAGGATGAGGGAGGGAAAAACATGGTGTGTTAAATTTATTTTTCTGACAAACTGTTTGTTATTTTATCTGTGAAACAGCATAAAGACAAAATATTTAGAAATAAACAACAAAGCGAGCATTACATGGTAAGCGTCTGGAAGCTACTAGGTCCTTGGGGGATCTTTATAGACTCAGGGTCAGCAAAATCATCGAAAGATAAGAGACGTACATTCCACTCAGGAAGTAAGGAAAAAAAAAAAAAAAGAGCAAAATTCCAAGAAAGTTGAAATAGGGATATAAAGAGATTTCAGGACCTAGTAAAAGAAGTAATATTAACTTAAGAAATGAAAAAAAATTGATTTTTTAAGATAATTCTTACAGGCAAGCTTCAAACATGATTCATCAGTGATACTGGGGCAAAGACATCAACATGAGGCATGTCAGTATTGTCAAACTACAGCTACAGGAGAGACTGAAGGATAATAAAACAAAGTTATGATTTAGTTGGTGAATACATTTAAAATATTAAAATGGACAATTTTCTAGAAAAGAAAGATGACTCAAAAAAGAAACAAAACAATCCAATTAGACCTAAAAACTTTAAAATAATTAGCATTCAAAAGGCAATCCGACCTCCATCTCCCCAAAAGATTTTAGAAAGACTTGCCCCGGACATTCAAGGTGTCTATCATCCTCATTTAGCACAAACCCCTGTAGAGGGGAGGAACCAGAGGAAGCTACCCAATTTACTCTTTCACATAAACCTGACAGAAGGAAAAAAATAGAATCTCTTCTCACTAATGAAAGTAAATCTAAACATTCTTAATAAAGACTAGAAAGTGGAATCTAAGACATCATGACCAAACAGAGTTCAAGTTATAAATGAATTATTCAACATAAAAAAATACACATCCCTTGAATTGCTGCATAAGCAAAAAATAGGAGAGAGTAATAGTAATCTTAATCTACAGAGGAAAAAACATAAAACTTAGCATCCTTGATTGAAAACAATCAGGAAAGATTATCTCCTGGAACCCGAAGTAAGCAGATTACTTGATGGCAAATATTTAGAGATATTACATTCATTTGGAAATAAGAGAAGAATATCCGCTATCATCACAAATTATCAACGTTGTATGGCAGTGCTAGCCAAAGCAATAAAAGAAGAAATAAGAGACATGAGAGACAAGAGAAAAAAAAAGTAATTATGATCATTTACTTTATAAAATAGTAAGATATTCCACAGGAAAATTATTAGAACTAATAAGAAAAATCAGCAGGGTTTCTAGATAGAAGATCAACATATGAAATGCAAGATTGAGAGTCCCAATAAACAAATTAAAATGTAATAGAAAAATAACAACAAAATGTAAAAATTACATTAAAAAATCAAATAAAGATGTTCAAGAAATTGGTAAAAAATACAAATACTATTTAAGAAAAAACATGAATAAAAATATAGATCATATTTATGGAAGGAAAGAATTAATAATCTAAAGAAACCAATTCTCCTCATATTAATCAACACATGTATTTCTAGTCAAAATCCCCAAAGAACTTTTTTATGGACTGAGTCAAAGTGATTATAAAATTCATATGCAAAAATAAAGATCCAGTGATAACCAAACCACATAAGAAAATAAAAGTTATTATGAGAACTTACTTATTAAAACAATATATTATTGATACAGTTTCAGTGAAATAGATTAAAAATCAGGAGGGGTGAAAAAACATTTCTAACTAATTGGAGATAACTGGGAGTAGGAACCATGGAATATTTGACTAAAAATATAACATTATATTAGTGCTTCCTATAAACAAGTTCCTGATGTACTGAAATCGAAGGGTTTTAGGAAAAAAATGTAAGATGACTTTGAATTAGGAGAAGGACATCATCGATAGGGCCCTAGAGTCAGACAACTGAGCGTCCCTGAACCAATCCCACCGCACATCACTCCGGGGACATCACCAGGGGACGGTGCAGAACCTGCCACGGTCAGCGTCATCAGGGAAATGCAAATTAATGCTCTCCCCACAATCCTGCCACTAAATATGTACCGGGAGGAACATATTAAACATGAATCTCAGGAGACATGCACCAGGATACAGCACTGTGTCACTGAGAGGAAAAAACGAAAAGATACTTCAGTGTCCCTCGGAAGAGAAGCGGACGAGAAGACGGAGGTTCTGTCACGGAAGGAAATTAACGCGGCCCTTAAAAAGACTGAATCAGGGGCGCCTGGGTGGCTCAGTGGGTTAAGCCGCTGCCTTCGGCTCAGGTCATGATCCCAGGGTCCTGGGATCGAGCCCCGCATCGGGCTCTCTGCTCAGCAGGGACCCTGCTTCCTCCTCTCTCTCTGCCTGACTCTCTGCCTACTTGTGATCTCTGCCTGTCAAATAAATAAATAAATAAACAAACCTTAAAAAAAAAATCTGAAACAGAAGTGGCAAATGTTAGCAGTGTTAATTCTAGATAGTAGGTAAGTGAGGGCCTTGGCCGTACCCCTCTGTACTTTTCTTGATTAGTACATCAGCCATCTCCACAAAAAGACCATTAATGAAGAAAGGTATCATATGTTAAGTGAGGGAAAAAAAATAAAAACAGGGTAAGCCTGTTTTCACTTTCCCACAAATGCACAGCAGGTGTTTGAGTATTTCTGTGAGACATTTGGGAATTAATAATGTAAGTTCATTTTTAAGAATTAAGTACTTTACATTATAATTGATAAAGTAATGCACAAAATATCATTGTACCAACTCTTCATTACTGATCAACTGATGGTCTAGAAATTTAGGTTATCATTCTTAGAGACATCTTTTTTGATTTGTAATATCCATCAAAAGCTTTAAATCTTTATAATCATTTCAATAAATTGTTAAGGGAAAAAAATGAAACTAGTAAGTAAACATTTGGTTTTGAATCAATTCATTTACACTTTCAATCCTTACTTCAGAAGCAAGTTTCACTTTGTTCCCAGCTTCGTGTCCATAAAGGACAGCTAATCTCCATGACCTTTTTTGAACTTTTAACAGGGATTTATAAAATACGTAATAAATGAGAGAGAGAGAGAGAGAGAGAGGATGAGATGTTACTTAGGATTCTCGAGTGAGTTTCAATCCATCATTTGGTCAGATGTTTTCTTGGGGAAATTACTAATTTGTCAAAATAACAGTGAAAAAACATTGACTTTCTAGATATTTTCTTCTTATTCCACTTTTCTATCACCATGTAGATTGTTTCTTCACTTATTTCAGCCTAAAACAACAACAACAAACAAAACAGAACACCAAACCAAGCCAAACCAAACCAAACCAAACCAAACCACAACCACCACCACCACCACAACAGAGGGGCATTTCAAACTTTCCCTATGATTCTTTGAGCATTGTGGGGAAGATGCATGTGGTTCGGCAAACAGATTTAAATTATTTTCATACTCCTTTGCTCTGCAGTTGTCACTGAGCCTGTCCCACCCCACACTGTTGAGAATCACTACAGATCCTCTAGTCAGTGACATGGATAGTCCCAAAGAGCAGAAAACATTTAAATCTGGAGATAGGTGATAATTGAACAAGTTCTCTTCCATACTTGGGGGTGGCACAGATATTCTGAAAAATCTGTCCCTTATTTTCAATAAAATCTTTCCTACTCATTGGACTCCGGAAGGAGGAAAGCACAGCCTACTGTAAGCTTCCAGTTGGAGGGAATGATGGCCAGCCCTCAGGTAAAGCAGAGGAGAGCTTTCTGTAGGTAGCATGGCGTGGTCATGATCCTGCTGGAGCCTCTGGAGATTTTCAGGTCCCTGGGATGCACAATTCTCATCACCCAGGGTGCTCCAATGGCTGTCACTCTGGAGAAGACTACTCTACCAGCTTGTAGCTCAAAGACTCACCCTCCCCAAACTGACCGTGTTTCCTTGCAAAAGAGAAAACAAATTAACTTCCCTAAGAACCACTGATAAATATTATGGCTACATCCATAGCCTTTTAAAAGTCTTTTTAAAAAGTCATGGGTTGCACGTCACATTTAAAGGGAAAAAAAAAAAAAAAGTTCTCTGGTTAAATAATTTAAGAACAAGAACAAGGTAGAATGATATTATTACACACACCCCTGATTGGAATTTAGGTTTATGCCTCACGCGGATCAGAAGGAGGAGGTGCGGAAGTCATGTCAAACGCCGCGTACGACAGCCAACAAATGACCTAGAGATGGGACCTGGAACTGGTCATAGGTTGGTAGGAGAGTAGAGATTCGGGCAAACACGCAGGCATGAACCGCAAGGCAAACGCTGGTCTGCAGAGCAGCAGAAAGACACTCTGCCCTCAGCTGCGTTCAGGCCCCCTAGCTCCTTGTAAACCGACTTTCTGACTCCCTGTCCCTGAAGGACGAGAGACCCTTGACAAATATGCGGTTACAGTGAAACATCGACTCTATGAGGTCTAACCTTCCAGAACAGTCACAAGCTTACTATCATACTAGTGTTTGAAGAATTGTTACTCATCTATTAGACGGTACCTCAGGGTATTTTTTTTTTTAAATCACACATTTCATCTAAAATTTTAAAAGATAATTTTTAATTTAAAAAAAATCTCAACAAAATCATTACCCCAAAAAAATTGGACTGAAAAATCCAGGAGTTCTTGAACTCCTGGTAGACTGAGAACCACACTGAAGGTATTAATTCAGAATTTTTTCATTTCTTTAACCAACAAATTAAGGAAGTATTCCAGCCCAGGCACATGGATTTTGTTTTGCTGGGTGTGGTCTTTCAATCACCAGAAATTACATGAGGGACTCTGTGTGTGTGTGTGTGTGTGTGTGTGTGTGTGTTTACACCATTCACTGGATTCTCAAATGAGACTCTGACCTACAAAAAGTCACATAACATTTCTTAAGAACATTAAGTGCTACCTGATTGGATCAGAGAGATAAATGGTAATCACAGCAAACTTGCCTACTAATTCTGTATAAACGGGAAAAATATTACTTTCTACTTAAAATCCTTGGAAATCCAACAAACATGTGCATATGCACCAAAAAATACTCAGAATTAATAGTACATGAACTGAATCTTTAGCAGAACAAAACTCAGGAGAATCCCCCCAATAAATGTAAGCCGTATATCCTGTCCACCCCGTTAATCCACCGGATTCTCATTTCAGAGCATGAAGGTAGAGATCAGCCTCCTCTGCCACTCACTGAGGGAGTCTTCAGACCCAATACAGATTATCCAAAATGCTGACATGGGTTTCTTTTTTAAACCAGCCTGCAGAACTCTCCAAAGCTATAATTACATTTTCCCTACAGGAAATATTTGTTCTCTCTAATTAAGGAAGAACAGCACATCTCCTCTGATGAAGGAGCTCGGTGTTTCTGACGAGGAACGTCAACTTGCTTGCTACGATCCCACTGCAGATCTCCTATGTTGGCCGGGACGCTCACGTCCCGGGCTGGAGCGCAGTGGACTCCCCGGCGATCACCAGGCGTCACGACAGCACCTCAAACTTAGGCCCCACTAGACCTGCTCCTCTCTTATCATTTCAGAGAGCGCGTCGTCAGCGGTGACACTCGGGGAAGCCGCCCCCCCCCAGCGACACCGGCATCCTCTGCCGTGACCCCCGCCGGACCGCTGGGAAGCACACAGGCATTTGGTGACCATGCTGATGGAAATCTTTCCGGACATCTAGCATGTTCCGTGCTGCCTTACAAAATGCTTTTTCCTTACTATCAAAATGTGTGAATTTAGAAGCAGGGTGAGATGCAGAAAATATACTACTGATGGTTTTGGGAACCAAACCATCGAACTGATATGTGAATTCAAAGGAAAAGAAAAAGAGAATAATGTTAAAGAAAACTTCAACTTCTCTCTAAAGGAGTCGAGCTGCTTCTCTCACTGGTGTATCTGTGCAACACCTCTGTGTGTAATTCAAACCCACACTATACATGTCCTGGGTGGGAAAGGGGACATTTAACAGTGTGAGAAATTTTCCAGCTGACTCCTTCTCAACAACCTTTTCTTCTCTCTCCATATCAATCTATGGATGGAAGGACAGACCCAGCATTTCCCAGGGTGGTGAGCCCTTACCTTCCAGTGAAAGATAAGATGCTTTCATTTTTAAAGCCGAAAGCCTTCATCCCAATTTCACCCCATTCTCCCACCTGTCCCCCTAGCCTATCCCTTACCCCGCTGAGAGCACCAGCTCTCTGATCACCGATGCAATCCTCCTCATAGCCAGAACCCCTCCAGCCACCGCACACTCACCTGTCCACAGAGCTGGCGTCCTCCATGTGAGTTTTTCCTCAAGGAACCCCTACTTCCTGGGAAATACGGTGTCTAAGCCATGGGGACCTCATTTTTGCAACCATCAAGGAGCACACACGACACTCTCAACTAGTTGGGCTCTCTGCAAAGGCGTCTCGGATGTATCGGTACAGAGGATACGGGACAGAGGATGGAGACCGATTGATGCGAATCCACGGTCACCCACTTATTGCAAAGCCTCTGAGCAAAGAGAAAACCCCTCTCAGGTCTAGAAGCGTACATGAACGGCAACGTTCCTATTTCTAAAGAACAACATATTTCCTCTATTTGGCACTCTTCAGAACACCCAAGGTCACTGAACCAAAATTCAATGGAAAAGACTGGACCGTATCCCGGCTTCCCAACATGCTGTCTATCTGCACCTCTTCCGAACCCTCTGTCTCCACAGACAAATCACCATCAGCCAGGAAGCCTTCCATCCAGCCACATCCACCGAGGTTTGGGGGATTTTAGCCAAGCAGCCATTCCTGCTGTATCAGGCACTGCATGGACAACATGGAGTCCTCTCATTATCCTCAGACGACCCTGGACTCCAACCAAAGCTCCCGGTGGAATCAGGAGGAGCAAGCTTCGATACTCAAGGACTCAGGATGAAAATGAGTCAAATGTTGGTTTGGGCATCTGAAGACATGAGGGGGGAGCTCTTCCAAAGTTTCTTTAAGTCACTGAAGCCGAAAGTAACTAATCATAAAGTCTTTAAATGTTTATGTTTAGCTCAACTAAAATATTGTAAGAACGCAATACAGCATAAGCATATTTAAGAAGCTGAACGCTCAGTGCAAACCCCCAAATCTCCATATTTATGCTCAAAACTCCATTTATCTACCGCATACATTTGCATGCCAAATGGTGCTGCCCAGAAGTGTGGATTTCAGAACAAGCGGACACAAACGAATGAATGAACGAACAAATGAAGGCAGGAACAAATCAGTGCGGGTGTAGATAAATAAAGTGCGCCGTCCACACCACACAGCCCGGCCTCTTCCCCTCCTCCACCTGCCAACCTTTCACTCTCCATCTGTTTTTTCTCAGGGCGTGTCGAACGGTGAAAAGGAATACCGTCCACGGGTTCTGTTTCTCCGTCAGCCCCAGGATTCAGAAGGCGTGATGAAGCGAGTGAAATCAGCGGCAGGTTTCAGCATCCGAGACATGTGGGGAACCGTCCCAAAGGTCTCCACCCCCTCCGCTGTTCAAGAATGTCGGCAAGCAGCCGAGTCCGCACCGAAACTCTGGTGAAGGAACCACGTTAGGAACAAGCAGCCCCAGGAAATTTAACGTCGCCTGTTCAGTCTCAAGTGTCGCATTATGAAGCAGGTCCACGTTTAGGAGCTGCAGAAATCACTTTATCATTTTCTTTAAATCAAGGTATTTATTATTCATTCGACTTCAGCTAGAATCGCCAGCATTTAGCTCATTTCAGAATCACAAGGAAGATTCCTGTACAAAAATGAGGTGCTGTTTAGAGCCTGTGTCTTGATTAAAAATTATAGAAAGTGAGTAATGAAAGTGTCTGCAAGTCCTCGAGGCACTGCCCCACGCTTGAGTCCATCTCTGCCTTCAACCCAGAGAAATCCTGCCCCAGAATCACACCTGGGAAGCTGTGGGGGGCCAGGGCCCTGTGTGCGGAGCCCGTGTCGAAGGGACTGCCCCAAGCATGGGTGACACGTGGGGAATGAAAGCCTGCACACCTTCCTCCCCCCGAGGTCTGCAGAAGGAGAGGTCCAGCGTGGGAATGTGTGAGGAGCCAGAAAGGGTCAGGGGGAACCATCCTCCGGCTTTCAAAAAGGCAAGACGTCCCTCACTTCCTGGCCCCTGGCCCCATCTCCCAGGCCCTGTCACACCCCTCCTAGAAGGCAGCCCACTACCGCCCTGGTCCCGCCGGCAGGAGAGAGCACTCTCGTCTTGAGACGCTTTTAATTCCGGTCCCAGCTGGGTGTTTGGGAACTTAGAGGAGTCTCAGGAATATGACTTGCGAGCAACACGTCTTGGGACCTCCCGCCGTTCTTCCCGGGGTGGTGATGTATTCTCCTGACACGACACTCTTTAAGGGAAGGTGAGGCCAGAGAAGGACCTGTGTTTTCCCGACACCACAAATCGCACATTGTAACAAGGTTGTTATGCCAAGATAAGTAATAATACCACGGGGGCTGGGGACATTTTTACTTACGTTGACACAATAAAAGAAATACTTTGTAGTGGGCGAACGTAACACTGTCCATACTGTGGCCTTTTCAGATGAAAGATAAACTTAATGTGTCTCCCTACTAACTTTTTCAAAAGGTTTGTGATTTTATTAAGTAAACGAACAGGAGATACTTAAGAGCAAGTCTTTCCTTTTGGAATGTTCCACTAGACACAGCCAACCTGTATCATGAACCAGAGAAGGCTTTCTACAATGATGAGGCAAAATAATTCATGGGGGTAGGAGCCATGGAGGAACTTTATCCAGATTCCTTTCTATGTCCCACAGGTGGGGGGATGCTTGAGGTGATGTTCTGAAACACAGCGAGGGGACCGGGAAAGGAACCTACGTGGAGCTACAGGAAGACACACAGACGGAGGCACGGGAGGAGACCTTCCCCAAGCGTTCGCACATCACAGCTGCTCTCACGGGGTAGCGCACTCGGGAAGCAGGAGGATCCAGAAGCTGTAGGGTACTGCGGTTTCCTGATCAGGGAAGCTAACTCCCTGGGGGAAAGGGACGCTGGGAACCATCTCGAGGCCTCCTGAGAAGAGTAAGTCGAGGATTTGGTCTGACTGTGATTAATGAAGCGTCTGATGGAAGACTTCTCCTCCGGGAGAAGAAGGGCTGTGTCCCCAGGAAGGGAGCTCCCACCCAGCTTTGGATGGGCAGGGAAGAATGGAATCAAGGCAGCGTCCGCCATGGGCTTCACAGTTGCCAATCTCCTACATGCGAGGTTACAAGAATCTACAGAGGGACCTCCGTGTGGTTCAAACATGGGATCTCTATGCCGACACTGGTCATGGGGTGTCAGTGACAATGTAGTGGGGAGTTGAGGCCACGGACTCCCAGACCACAGGGGTCCCCTGCATGTCTAGTGACCACATCGTGAGAACGGTCAAATGGGAGGACCGCCACACACACCCTAAGACAGGTGGGTTCATCATATCCTTTCGAAAATAATGGACAAAAAAGACCCAAACCACGCAGCACAGGAGTCTTAGAGCCTACCTGCTTTCTGGCATCAGACAGGCCTTGGCTCTTTCAAGCCAATCGACCTTTTTTTTTTCTTTTTCTTTAAGATTTTATTTATTTATTCTACAGAGAGAGAGAAGAGAGCACAAGCAGGGGAGCAGCAGAGGGAGAGGCTGAGCAAGGAGCCTGAGGCGGGGCTTGATCCTTGGGTCGTGACCTGAACCGAAGGCAGTTGCCCAACCAACTGAGCCCTCCAAGGCGCCCCTCAAGCCAATCAACTCTTAAATTAGCACTCCCTTCTTGTTAAGTGGAGATCCTTGCTCTGGTCCTGGGGTTTCCTTCCAGGGAGAGAAGCTCCAGGGGTTCTAACTCTCCCACCGCTGCAGGAGGTCCTTCCCCTTGGTGTGTGCAGGAGGCGGCCCTGGTGGGAGGCCGGGCGCTCTCCTGCCCGAGGCCGCCACCCCCCGAATGCTGACCGGGCCCACGGGCTAGCCAGCCTGCGTGACTGCAGAGGTCAGAAGCGCTTGCCCCACTCGGGAGCACCTCCCGGCTCTGCTGTCTCCCTCCCAGAGCCCACAGAACCCGTGTCCTGGCTCCTCGCGCCATACTCCACTGAATTATTTTAAGAGTCAGACACGAACACGTGCCCGGACGGATAATGCCATGAACGCCTGGCGCGCACGTGGACGTGCAAGGACTGGAAGCGGCAGCGAGCCCGTGAGCAGGTGCTGGCCAGACGTGCCGGAGCACGGCCGGGCTGGGAGGAGGAGCGAGCTGGCATCACGGAACTCCGAATTAACCCTGTGTGCCCTTCCCTTCCGAGGCCGAAGTGATAGTTCAGAGAAAGAAATATCCCAGAAAGTGGTTAACAAGCCACAGCTCGCATATGTGTAGGGATTCTCAAAAGGAGATTCATCAGGAGGGGAATGAAGAAGCAGGGCATCCGCGCGCCACAATTTCCCAGAGCTCCCGTTGCTCCCACGATCCCTTGTGTCGTTCTTGGCTGGTTAACAGGATTTCTTCCGAAGCTAGTTTATATGCACGCACTTTTTAGTGTGAGCACTAAAGTTTTAAACAAATAAAGGCATCTATTACATGTATCATATACGTTATTATATGCTATGTATACGATATATTACATATACATCATTATATATGTACATGTATATAATTAATAATTTCTATTACTATATATGTACATAATTATATTGTATATTATATATTATCATATATGTCTATAATACACATAATACATATATATTACGTGTTATATATTATCTATTATTATGTTATATATTATGATACTCTGTATCATGATATTCTATATATTATATAGAACGTGTATATATCTTACAGTATAATATAGTATAGTATGTATAGGGCTATGATATATGATACAGTAATATATGTTGCATATAATACATTATATATAGTAGTGCACATGGTACACACACATTGTATATACAACACATTGAATGTGTTGGTTCTGTTGCTATTTTCATTAATATTCCTTTTTGCCTACTTGGATCAAATCATTGTCAACTGAGCCTAATAAGTAAAGTTCTGGCATGTTTTGATTTCTGGAGTGTCCTGACCACAAAGCATGTCCCCTGAACGAGAGCTGTCCCAGCCTTGCTGGTCCCCAGCCAGTGGCGGCCAGTACGTGCAGCCTGGATGGGCATTAAGCCCACCGCAGGCCACAGGCTGGAGATGTCTGCATGGCAATCTTACTGGCTCAATTCTGGCCGAGCAAATACTGCAAATGCGTTGGTTCATCATAATTAACTACTCCTCAACAACTCTCACATTATACCTCAGGATTTTAACTCAGAAGCGACCCTATTTAGGATCGAGGTAGAGAAAGTAACATCTTTCAAAATGTATAACGTTACTGATACTGTACCTATTTCACTGTAATCCAGGAAATGAGTCCATCTTTCCAAGAAGAAACATTTCCTCTGATTCAATTTCACTTGTTTTCTTTTACTAACTTGTTAGAGTACATCTTATTTACAGTTATTCTCTCTTGCAAAATTTACCAAAAACAAACAAACAAAAAAACAAATCTAGTGTGAAAAATACTCCCCATCAACATCCAGAGTGCTCGCCAACTTGAACCCCGGGGATACACATTTTTTACATAACGGTTTCGACACGATTACTCATTCCAAAAACATGGAGGATTCTTAAACAATCAAAGCCTAAGTTTATCCAAATTTTGAGACCTCTCAGACTTAAGAAATGGTTCTGTAAATCTACAAATCCTTCAACTTTCCATGAATTTCAATGAGTTAGAAATACTACAAACATAACCTTTCTTTGCAGTATTTTAAGACTTAAATTTAGGTTTGGGTGACCCCAGGAGAAACGAGAGAAAAACATGGGAATTATGACTCATCTGAGAATAGTGTGTATTCTAAGTTCAACTTCTAATACATTAAAACATTGCTAATTTCCTGCTCATCTTTGTCCTCATTCATTTGCTTGGTAAACAATTTTTTAAAAAGACAGCACTAACATCATCAATTTACATATTGACACAGTGGCAATATTCCCACCGAGAGGGAAATACTATGCTTTCCAAGGATTGCATTTGTGTATTTTTCTCTGTGTGTGTAGTCAAACATCGAGGCTAGGTATTACGTAAGGATGTAATTTAGGGTTCTGCAAAATTTAAATGCCAAATGGAGGGGTGTCTGGGGGACTCAGTCAGTTGAGCATCTGACTCTTGATTTCAACTCAGGTCATTATCTCAGGCTCATGGGGTCAGGCACACCCAGCTCTGGGCTCTGCGCTCAGCACGGAGTCTGCTTAAAATTCTCTCTCTCCCCCTGGCCCTTCCCCCACCCCCTGCCCTCTCTCTCTCTCTGTGTGTCTTTCTCTGTGTCTCTAAAATCAGTCAATCAATCTTTAAAAAGAAATGTGTCCAATGGAAATTTTCTAGAAGTTTCTATGTGCAGCTGGATTTATAAGATTAATTTTTGTCAATGTCAATTTCAGCAGCACAGCCAATAATTTTAACACAGGATTAATTTGCAAGACTTAGCATATTGATATCATTCTGTGGGTTATCTTCATATTTAAAGGAAAATGACAAATTCACTGACAATAAACAGTTCTAAATCCAAGAATCCTCACCAGACCAATCTCTAAGGCAAAGCTGCTAATATATCGATCATACACACCCAGATGCCAAACCCTAGGCCGCACTGTGACTCATCAACCTGCTGTGCAGTTCCTATGTGCACATTCACTATCCCTTTGTCCTTGATGTCTTTCGAGATGTCCACATTTCTTTAAGAACTGTCCATTAATACATGTTACTTCTAGTGTTTTCCAAGAAACTTCCAAAGACAGCAATTTTTAAAAATTTAGTGAAGAACTCTATGTGGACACCAAAGAAATTCTCAAAAGGTTTCATTCAAAGACAAGCCTACGTGTGAAGGCTTCCGGATGCGCGTCTGTTTTCGGCGACCCACTCAAGGTCATTATCAGTGACAAGAATACCCACACAGTTTTCCACTGACGAGATGCCATGGAGGTCTGTAATTTTTAGATGTTCAAATAATCCCGAAAAGCTACTGCTTTAAAAGTGATGAAGGCGAGGAATCTAAATGATTACCACGGAGACCTTTCAGCCAATGATCTACAAGTAAGGGAAGGACAGAGGAAGACATCCTAACCGGAAACACATCACCCAGTTGGTCCTCAGAGAGGCACGGACTCCTCAATGAACATTACGTACTTTAGCTGTTCTTAAACAGTCTTCTTCCCGGATTTATATATTTTTTTTACATTCCTTGGTGCTCAGAAGCCACACACACCTGCAGTCCAGAGAGAACGCACGTGATAGGATTTGATTAATTCATCAGCATGTGGGGATGGAGGAAGGGGGTTAAATCCCCACGAAAAAGTCAATCAAACCTGTTCGGTAAAATCACTTGTTAAAAATGAGATGTTTTCACGACAGCATAACTGCAGGAGAGGAGCCCTTTAAGTTGGCTCCCGCAGGAGTAACGCCGAAGACCGGAGCCCGCCAGTCCTACCTGCTGTGCTCATCTTGACTGTAGAGGCAACCGTTCATGGTGTTCACCAAGAAGCTAAACAGACGCCCGAACAGGGACTTGGCCAAGAGATCCCGGTAAAATTCAGCCATCTCCACAGTATGTCGCCGTATGATGGTGTCCCCTGCAGCCACAGAAAGGAGAGAAGGGAGGTCACAGCTCCCGCCACGTAAAAGCAGACAAGACCGCGCACAGCCACTCTATCCCTTCCCCATCGCCCTACACCAGAAGATGTCACAGTGATGCGACAAGGCTGAGAAATGAGGTCTCTGCCAGTTGTTCCTTAAAATGTTTCCCCAAGCGACGGCCACATATGCTGAAGTCCCACTTGCTCCCGACACGGAGCCCAGCTTTGGATCTCGAGGCAGGCAGTATAATTTCTTCTCCATTAGGGAATCAGCCAGGGGCGGGGGTGCCCTCTTATCTAGCTTTCCGGTAGCCGCTCACTGGTTTGAATAGAATTGTCCCCAAGGCCCTCAGAAACCTGGTCACCTAGAAAATTAGTCATATTTTAAATATTTTCAGAGACATGGTCTAGCTAACCAAAATGGGAGTGTGGAGTTTGGAACAGGTTGAGACCTTCAGGTAGAAATGTTTACGCCATTCTCTAAGAGATGGTGACTAAAATTTTGAGTGATAAGGTTTTTACAAAAGACGAGAGAAGAAACCAGGGGAGGGGGGAAACAAGTGTGGAAGATTTGGAGCTGAGCCTGTGATCGTTCTGTTGCTAGAGACAGAGAGGAGAGGGGAGTCTAGCACTCATACTGTGTCCCACGGCCAGCCGGCAAACCTGGGCCATGCGGCCGAGCAGGGGGTTAAGTAGTTGACAATGTCCATGTGAAGTAACGGTTGCATGAGCGTCGGCCAGCACAGGAGAGCTCCTTCTGAGATAGTCAGATTTAAAAAAAAAAAAAAAAAAAATCAGCAGATAAGGAAGACTCAGAGACCTACAAGTTCAAGGCCATGGAGATCAACAGACAAGGTGACCATGAACACAGCTGTGCCATTTATGACCTTATAGAATTAAGGGCTCCAGAGTCCCATGATTGAGGGTGTCGGGTCGCCAACATGGTGGGTGAGTAAGGACACGAGGACGGTGTAAGCAGAAAAATGGGCATATAGGAAATTCTAGATATTAATGGTGAGTTCAAGTTTTTCTTTAAAAAGTCATGAGACATGATGATTTCGGAGAAGTTCAAGAAATGAAATAATTAGATGCAAGGGCTGGTGGGAAGATGGTCCAGAATAAGGCATAAGAGTGAGGCTGGCCTGAACGTGAAGGGCGTGCAGGGTCAGCCTAAAGGCGAGGCTTGCTCCGAAAGAGGAGGAAGCATCTTTGAAAGGCTGTGGTCCACAGAGGAACGTCACATTTGCAGAATGTGATTCAGAAGGACTATTCCCGAAACAGTGCAGAAGGGGGACGACATGAGATGAGGCCAGATAAACGACTCAAGAGGAGGTCGTTCCGAGACGGAGGGAAGGAAGGACGCCTTAAGACGTGGCGGCGAAACGAAGAGAAGGCAGTGAGAACCGGAGCGAGCCGGGCAGCAGAGCCGACGTGTGTCTGGTCTGCGCCCGGAGGAGGAGGAGGCGGCGGCACCACCGCCTGGATGATGCGGAGACTCGAAACGTTCTGGAACATGGAGGGGAACCTTCTGGAGCTGGGGGCAGGAATGACCAGCCACATCCCTAAGCGTCTGCCGGTAGGGAAGAGAAGCAGCAGGTCAGACAGCGGTGATTTCGAGAAAACAGATCAGAGAGAGGCTGAGTTCTCAAACTTTCACTAAGAGGGAAGTTGGTAGGCAGCGGTTTCGGTCCGTATCTCATCAAGACACGGTTTCCGCTGTGGCGCGCGTGGGAAAACCACTCTCCGTGCCCACGGCAGGCAGACGGATGTGCGTGGTGTGTGGAGAGTCACGGCGGGAGACAGACAGCACGAGAGTCTAGTTCCAAACACGCCCCTGCTAGTGGCCTGATGGGCAAAGTTAGTCTCTTGGAGGCTTCATCCTCTCATCTGTTAAAAAGAAAACGTGATGCTCACTTCCTAGGGATCTGTGAGAATGTTAAAATTCCAGCGTTTCTCGCACTTGGCACAGTGCCTGTCCTCTCCAGAGTGACCAAGAAATGGCAGCTCCTCTTCCGAATCACACCCTAGAGGAGAGAGGGTGCGCCTCGCTGACGGGGGCACAGGCACACACGAATGGTTCCAATTACTTAACTGAGTACATCCTCTCGGACTGAAGGCCTGATTGGCCTCAAATGACCGATGAGCGAGAGAAGGTGACTAGTTCATCAACACGGTCTCTCCAGACCTCTGAGGGTTCCAACACAGTCCCAGCAAGTGACCCGACGGGCTCCTGATGCTTCTCTCGCTCGGCATCCAGCTCACAGAAACAGATCCACGGGGTGGGGAAAGGCAGGTTGCGTTTGCTCTCCGTGTCTCGGAGAAGACCACAAACTGCCCAAAGGTCAACATCAGAGCAGAGTAACACTTACCTTTCAGATACTGGATGTCGGTGGTTAGAGCAGACAGCAATTCATCGGTTGAAACTTGCAACAATCCAGCCACTAAAGGTAAAGCAGCATTGAAAGCACAGGTCAGTATGTATTTTTGGATGGCGAGGGCATTCCACATTATGGTTATTACTTGCAAGTTTATGGCACAGACCCATCAGGAACTGTGCTGATTACAGGACTCCGAACGAGCGCTCTAATTACCAAAGTGAACTGGAGACACCGCTTCTGGGAGGGACAGCGCTAACGAGCTCGTGGGCTCCTGCCTGAGATCTGTACGTCTCTTCCCTCCCTGCCCTCGCAGACAGCCCTGGATGCTCTTCCCAGCCCCCCGTTGAACTACGTGGATAGAAGGTGAAGACGGCACGCTCGTTGACAATCTGTGGCTTGACGGTATTTTGAAAAAATCTGGGAGTGACTAACAAGGCAACTTCAAAGGGGAGAGAGAGGCTCTTGGCAAGACCTCTGAAAGGAAGTAATTATATTGTTTAAACTGCTGGGCTAATAGCACAGCCCCCCAATACACGGGTGGCAGGGTGGGCCGAGGGTATCCAGCACAACATAAATAAACCCAGGTACCCGCCTAAGAACCGACTCGGTCAGTGTGGGAAGCACGAGAACATCACGCACGTACTGCTATTCATCTCCCAAACCATTTGTAAGAGAGAAGAACAGCGTGGATACAGCTCTTCCATTATTATTTTTGTTATTATTAACATATTTTTTTTACCCTTCTGAATTCTACTCTGCAGAAAGGGCACCCTCCCCAGGGCTTTTCTGTACTCTGTCTCCATCTACCGGCAGGTCTGCAAAGCTGCACACCCGCGAGGTCGATGGGAGCTCTGTTCCACTGACCTTGTTCCAGAAGCTGGAGGTCAGAGACAAATGCAGAGTTGGCCTCGGTCAGAGCCGTGAATCGAATGTCTCCAATGTGTAATATTGCCGCCAGGATCACAAACAGATTCTCTACCTCCTGCACGTTTTACAAAGACAGAAAACGAGCAGAATTGCTTAGACGAAAGATGAAAAGGCAAATCCTCTAAAAACCTAATAGCTTAAAAAAAATTGATGCAGGCCCTGTTGGTGGGGCTGTGATGACTTTTCAGATCTGGAGTGTCTGGTCAGAGGACGGCCCATCTCCAGCTGGAAAACAAAATCACTTGAGTGCACATTTCCTCTAATCAATGTCTCTGCTCCTTTAAAGAGGGAGAGGAAGTGACTCTCTGACATAAACGGACAGTTTCTAGATAAATCTCGCCCTGAGACATGAATCACTGCGCCCTGATGGGCCACACGCGTCTTCCCGGGCCTGGCACGGGGCCCCACGCTGAGGCTGCGCCCCCAGAGGCCTCGGGCGCCGATGTCCATCTCCCTGTGCTGTCCCATCTGAGCTAAACTGCTGGTGTGATTATAGGACTTCTCACTTCTGCCGGGAAATTCAGGAAGGCACGATACAAACATCTATGCCTAGATTAAAAAATGCTAATTGTTTTTTAAGGTATTTTAAGGAAAAGAGAAAGAAATGGGTTTTGGCAAGAGCTATCTTTGAGCAGAACGGAGAAGGAAATAAGACACTGTCTGCTGCAGGAGGAGATCTGAGAATCTGGAACTCTGCAGAAAGAGAGAAGCCAGACCTTAAATTTGGATTATGGACAGTCATTTTGTGGCGACAATGAAAAATCAAGAAAAAGCTGGAGCCGAGAAACACTTCTCTAGAACAATCTTTTAGTATCATGACATTATGAGTGACACTGGTTAAGCTCCATGCTGGGCAAGTGACATAATCTTTTAAATTCTCATTTCCCTAGCCTTTAATTTTTGAAATAAAAAGCTGCTGCCTGTGACAATTTACTAAAAGCAACTCATACTTTGCTTTATAAATATATAAGTGGGGTGATGTAGCTCTGACTCCCCTCTAGAACTTCTAGTTCTCACCACAAAGTATAACTCTATTTTCTTCAAAATGAGAATGCTGACAAGGACAGTCTCTAAGTAATGTTTAGGTCTAATACTCTAGGACTGTGGCATTACTTACAAACGGTTTTGGTACCCTGCCAATGTCAGGTTATGGTTTCAAATTTTAGTCAGTTATGTTGCTTTGAATAACCGTTTCCTCCTCACGCTCCCTGACAACGGCTCTCCCCCCTTTGTAATAAATACAGTCACTCCTCAGTAGATTTTTCCAGTGCTCCGTGACGCAGGCACTCTAGGGACAGGGTCACGAAGAAGGCTTTGTTGGGACCTTAAGGATCTGAGAGCTTAGCTGTGGAGACAGAGTAAGACCACCAGCCACACTATGAATCACAGCTGAATACTGTGCCCTGTGAGATGAGGGCTGCCGCCCTGTGTCCGTGGAGAGAGAAGTGACGGTCGCCGCCGTCCCACTGGACACAGGTAGAAGCTCCTTGATGAGCAAGTCTTCTTCGAGGGCCTCCCCAGCCCAGAAACACCTTGCTTCTAGTCTTCCTGGACATGAGCCATCCCTCCTAAGTGCACTGAAATGTCCCCACAGCCATCAACCTCAAGCATCACAGTGAAAGGATTGCCTTCATGTCTTTTGTTAAAATGCACGTATTTCTTTTACCAGAAGGGTTGTTCGATTCTCTTATTAGCTACCTTAGGGGGAAAGCGTATTTTGGTGGCCCTGCCTTTGAGAATCAATCATGGATTTTTAAAGCCCTGTTTCCAGGCAACGGGTACTTTGGTAGAATGATTCCTTACCCGTCTCTATATCCCAGTTTCCTAGAAGGAAGCAGAAATTTTAGGCACAGAAGAAGGGGGAAAAAATAACAAAAAAGTACAACAGTTGCAAACACAAGGACAGAAAAGTGCAAATGGGCGGGACTCACTCAAAGACAGAAATGTGGAGATCGGATCATTAGAGAGAGAAAATAAGATAGCATGTGACTGCACGGCCCTAGAACTCCCATCTCCGAATGGGCTGAGGGGAAGTGCCCAGAGCTGTTTCATGTAGGGTGAGCCCCGATCTCCCCAGCCTTTCCACACCTTGCAGCCCCGGGAGTGGTATCTATGTGGGCTAGGGAAAAATAAAAAATAAAAACAAAGACCCAAATCCATCAACTGACTGTAAGAAAAGGAAGATCTGTAAATCTATGGCTACATCTGGGTTGCTAAGCTACTGGCATTCCAAAGGTACCGGCAAAAGCCGCTGTGTGAGGGGAAGAGAAATCTGAGGGGTGGTGAGGGGTCTCCGTGCTCAGCTCTTTTCAGATCTCTGGCCCACTAAACCTATGCTGATTCATTAACCACTGAGCTCACAAGGCTACCTAAATTTAAATTAATGAAAACTAAAATATCCTAAACTTAAAATCCATGCCCGTATTCACACTTGCCACATTGTAAGTGCCTGGTCTATCATGGACCTACCCAGGTCCAGAACATTCCCATGATTATAGAAACTTCTACTGAAGAGGAGTGGTTTAAACATTTTAAATTGCATTTTTCTACCTCACGATGCCTGTTGGTATTTGGTAATTCTTTAAGAGTAAAAAGCACATGTTACGTTGCACAGAAAGATACTGTAATAAGTCATCAGTTTGCTTTTCAAAGTGATTCTTGGCCTCCAACTGTTCCCTTAGATTCGCCAGTTTTCTCTGGAGTCGGTCACTGCACGGTTTTTCACCTGTTTGCTCACACGGTTCATTTGGGGAAAGGTCTCCTGGATCGCCCCCTTGAACAGAGATGCCCCCTCTCTGGTCACTGTTTGTCCTCGTGGGACCCACGCCCCCGGGCACCATGTGTCCCATGGGAACGAAAACTCTAGGAGGCAGACACTGTGAGGCTTATTCTTGGCCAAATTACGAGTATTCCCACCCATATCCGAAATATGATAGGGACTCGGTCAATGCCGTTGAATGAATAACTTCTGTACGTTAGTAGAAGGTTGGTTTTCTCAGTGGAATATTTACAGTGTGACTCACCAAGTGACTGAAGCCAATGACATTCAGGGCTTGTTTCAAAAGAGTGAATTTCTCCCTGTTCAGAGAAAGCTCTGCTGTTGAGACATCTTCTGGTCGGGTCTGGTTCAAATACCTGTGAGGAGAGAAAGCAGACAGCTTCATGGCTTGGCTTGCGGTCAAGCTCTGGCAGTGGAGTCACTTCCGCCATCTTTGGTCTCCGGAATAATAGCATCACCTGGACACTGCGTACCCTGTGTTTACAAGGCTTTGATACATAATAGCATATGATGTTTCAGGAAGGAAGAAAAAAAGAGTTCTTGTTGTACCAGAACCTAATGACCCTGTTTCACTTGGTTCTCACCTGAGCTGTACCCTTCCTTCCTAAAGGAGAAGGTCACAGAAGTTTTAGGTAGTTCATGTAGGAATCTGCTGGGTCCTGTCCTATGCTTTGTAATTAATACTTTTATTAAAGATTTGTAGTTTAGATTAATTTATTATTTCTTCTTGTCCATATCCCTTAATTATGCGATGGTTGATTAATCTGTTGATTTATTCCTCTTGTGCAAAAATCACATGGGAATCACTTCCCAAACATAGAGTACTAGCAGCTGAGGTTATAAAGACACAGGCTCATCGCACAAATGTAGATCGGGGAAGTTGGAGGGCAGAGACGGACGAGAGGGGAGGGCAGAGATACTCAGGGAGGGGACCAAACCCAGAGTGGGTGATGAGAAAAACCTGTGAGACAGGACAAGGCTTCCCTTCCAAGAATAGACACCTGAATAAGAAATTTTCCAAGCAAATCCAGGACGTGAGGGTGCCCCAGAAGACTCAGCAACATACACAAGGACGCATGACCTTGACCATGCATGATGTACACAGGGACACAGGTATTTCAGCAAAACTGGAGACTACAGTGAGAGAAGCCAAACTTGATGAGGCTGGAGATGTAGTCAGAGTTTCGTTTCTCTTGCAAAAGAGCTTCCGTTATGTCTTAGAAGCAACAGGTAATCCCAAGGGTCTTGAAAAAAAGAACGGGCAGGATCAGACCGGTGTGTGAAAAAGAGTATTCTGAGAAGCCAGCGAAAGATTACCTGGAACAGGCAGGGTACTCAGGGCTGGGGGAGCCAGTGAGGCCAGCAGGGGTTAAGGAAAGAGCAATGGGGGTGCCACGGAGGCAGACGTGGCAGGATGAAGGGACAGACCGGATGGAGGCGAAGAAGGAAGAGAATCGATGATGCTTTCTGAAGTGACATCTCAGGGATCAGACGGCAGAGCATGCTCATGCCGCCACAGCCTTTCCAGGAGGAGGGGTGTGTGCTTGAGAGAGAAATCTTCTCTTTGTATTAGCCATGTTGACTTTGAACTACTCGAGGAGTTTGAGTAGAATTCCAAAAACTAATTGGCTGGAAGGACCTGAAATTCAGAAAACCCTAGAAAACAAGATCTGGAAGTCATCAACGTGCAGATGACGAGACCCATGTGACCGGGTGAGCTCACCCCAAGACAGACGCTCAGGTTCTAGGGCTGAAGAAAGAACTGAATGTTCAGGAAGGGAGGAGGAACATCACAATAAGCCAGAGTCATCAAAACAAAAGGCTAACGGTTTTTTAGGACTGTCCGATGGGGACAGAAGAGAGACAACAGAAAAATGGAAATGCGTGGTGTTGTGGGGAGGACACGGATGGGTTGGTGTGGAGCAGGTGGGGCTGTGAGCAGGTGTCTCCTCCCTCAGCCCCTGCTCCCAAGCCTACAAGTGACACAGCCAGCCCCTGGGGTGGGGACCAGAAGGGTCTTTGGGACAGTCACATGCTGAGTTGGAAGCACACGGAGCCGGGATAAAGGGCTGACAGGAAGGAAGCTGTGGTGTTTCCAAGGAGCAGAGAGTCACAAGGAGGGGCGAGGGGTACAGTGGAGGGTGTACCTTGCACTGCAGGAGGGACACAGCCTCTCGGACCTACCGGGAAAGGTGACAAATACAGTCTGGAGATGGCCAGCATCTCAAAGCAGGCGCTCTGAGACTAATGTGCTTCTAGGGGTCAGACGTTGGATTATGAGTTGGGGGATGGGCAGTGGAACCAAACGAAAAGGTCAAGGTCAGCAATATCAATCGAACCTGGGTCATGGTGGTCATTCTGCCTAAAATTTATCAAATCTTAGTGACTCAAATGTCTTAAAGGTAGGAAATCACAACCTCTCTCAGTTCTCCTGCTTCCCACAGGAGTCTTCCCGCCTCCCTGACGCCATCTTTCCTTCCCCACTTACTTGCAGCCCGTTGCCTCGGTCAGTATCCCAGCAAGAGACATCACCAAACCCCTTGCAAAGGACAAGGGGCTCCTGTGAACATCACAGAGTCACATGGGCAAAATACCAGTTTCTTTCACAATAATAAAAAGTCCTCAATTTAGAAGCCCTTAACTGATTGGCCGTTTCAAACAGTTCAGCACCCCCATCCCCCATGTCTTGTATCCTTATGGCAGAGAATTTCCAGCAGCTGAGACCTGTGGCTTGCAGCCACGAGAACCGGCATTGTGGCTTCCGTTACATTCCGGAGGGAGGAAACCATGTGGCATTAACCCTAGTGGTTGCAGGCGGAATTGTTAAGTATGCAATGGTCCAGGGGACACCCACGCACAATCGAGACTTCCAGAGACTAGTTTGCCTGATGGAGGAATGCTGTTTGAAAATTGGCTGCATTTTCCTCTGTGGCCAGAAAACTTCTTGGCCTGAAAATGCCCATCCCCCCGCCAAATAGAACTCAATGTCTTCCATGTAAATTTAAACTTTCTCCCACTATTCAATAATGTTTAAAATGATCACTAGAAGTATGGTTTTCACTATCTGCAAAATTTCATCCTAAAATGGAAAGGATAGTATCAGGGGAAAAAAAAAATTGAAAGTTTGTTTTTTGGAGATTGAAAGAACTCACTTTCCTTTTGACATTATTTATTAATGAAACCACACACAAGGACAGGGAAATACTTGAAAAATATGCCCAGAAAATATTACAACCAGGAATCTGGAGACTTGGAGTTAGGTCTGATTTGACCCTTACTGATGACATTTTAAGCCTTTACTTTCTTATCTGTAAAATGGAGTTTAAGTAGATTAAAAAATTGACTAAAAACATTCTCCACTTCTAGTTCACAATGGCTTTATGAGAATGAAATAAGATACAGTGTGGGGTATGGTTTCTACACTCCCACTGCAGGGGACATGGAGAGTAGGTTTCCCGGAAATACTGGATCTCGTACATATGGGCAGTTTTAGTCAGCGTGCTCTAGCATTAATGAAGCTCTTAATCAAATAAGTAATTCAAATAAGGAACATTTTGAGAAACTGTAACAAATGCTATTGGCAGTACAGACAATTTTATACTATAAAGTAAGTTTTCCTGTTCTTCTACAGATAAAACAGATGAAAGGAATAGATTGTGGTTCTCACTTCTTGGTGCTTTTTTTAGTTTTCTAAACTAAGCAGAATGCAAGGTTAATGACCACATGTGCAATATTATCATGGTATTTCCAGATGTTTCCAACACTTGGAAAGAGCTCCCGACGGCGGTGGGTTATGGGTGACCGGCGCTCCCGCGGAAGCCGTACTCCCCCGGACTCCTCCCACCATCTCAACACAGTGGCTGAGAACCACCAGAGATGAATTTGCGCAAGTGTTTCATCCGACTGTTTCCTACTTATCACCTAGCAATTAATGGTCCCACAATTCCCAGTACTGAAATCTCAGAACTCAATGTGTTTCACAGAGCCTCTTTTATGACTCAAAGAATACACTGACTACTCAGATAATCTTTTTTTTTTTTTTTTAATCCTCTCTTTCTAACTCGTACATAACTTGGAACAGTAATGTTTGGCAACACACACACATCACAAAGTCCTGTGTCAGAAGCATCCGATACTATCATTTGTTAAACCAAGAATCTTTGCTATTTTTTTTTTTTTTTTTTTTGACGGCTTGGCAAATGGAGGGAATGTCCCAGAGGAAACTTCTACCAGGGAGCAGAAGAGGAACATGTGGGTTACATAATGTTAAAAACTATAGATGGATTAATCCTGTTCCACTAATTCTACTCGAAGGGAAACGCAGTGGGTACTAATCATTCTCGACTGTATCTTTTAGAAGCACTGCTTCCATTCATCGCCACGTTGACCTTGAAGAAAGGACCTATCAGTGCACCCATGTAAGGTCTAAGGGAGCTGAAGTTTCTGGAATGCCTCCCAGCTGTAAGTGGTGACCAACACACACCTGGTCTGGAGCCCCCAGGGCTCCCCGACCTCAGTTACAAGTTTCCTGCAGGGAAGACCAGCCCTAAGCGTGTACTGTGGGCCAGACACGGAGTAGCTCCCAGCTCAGGGGAGCACCTGGGAAGTGCTGCTGAGTTCATGCTGCCTCTGTGTAGGGGTCTCTGCTCCTGTGGGGAGGCCTCCAGGGACCAGCCAGGCTGAAGCATCTTTGATGTTACAATGGAATTCAGGGGTGGTGAAAATCAAAGGGAAAGCCATTGCATTGGGTGGTGAGGTAAGGTAAGGAATTGTGATGGTCTAGGTCAGAGAGACCCAAACATACATCTTAACCCCAAATTCACACCACACTACTAAGACAGGCTTAGCATGAGTGAGTAAAATCCCAAGGATTCAATTGCTACAAACAGTAATCTGACCAAAGGCAATATGTAAATTTAGGCTACAGTAATGGTAAATTTATAGATACTGCCATTGTCATCAGCCCATCATTATAAATATTAGTTTTTAATTAAAATTTGCTACATAATAAAGTTTTTACATAAATCCAAATTTGCAATGAGAACCTAGAAGGAAGCGTGTTTCAGTGCAACGTCAGAAAGTATTTTCTAATAAACAAACTTCCTACACAGCCATGTACTGCCTCTGAGGTTGTAAGATCCCTGCCGTTAGGAGGTCAGTTGAGGCTCTGTACCCATCTCACTGGGTTTGCTGAACAAGAAATTCCAGGATCAGAGTTAGGTTGTGTTAGATGACCTTTATTGCTGCTGCATGGCAATATTCATGCTCTAAGCTACGTCACTGTAGTAAGATGTGTCTTCGCAGCAAGAAATGCCCAAGTGTGTGATTCAACTCTTTCTGCTTCTACTCCGGGCACACAGTGCAGACACACACGTGGCTGGGCCTAAGCCGTATTTAACTTGACCTCATGAAACGTCATTAGTACATATTAAATCTCCGTAGTCATAACAACACATTCGCTCTCAATCGGACTGCTGTTTACAGTCCTATCAAGAAGCAAATAATCTGCACTGAAGTAAATTAAACGAGCCAAAGTCAGAGGTTTGTTTCAATACAAATCTTGACTGAGTCTACCTGCATGCTGGTCCCTCTGGTCAATGTTGGAGCGAAGATGTGGCAGGAGATATCCAAGGAGGAAGACAAGTATATCCTTGTGTTTATCACGAGCTTAAATCTGGATTATTTATAAATCCATTGCCTGTGAAACAGGTAAGGACAAGATGATTTAGGAGGTCAGTTATATCCAAAGGTAGAAAATAAAGTTCTATGTCAGGAAAGTTATGTCCATCCTGATTTCTGGAAACAGTAGAAATATTCCAGGAGCAGATCCAAGTCCCCACGTTATTCTGAAGACGCACTGCAGATTGTGCTCTTCTTCCTCCAAGAAGGTGAGTCTTGACTAAAAGCTCTTAGGTTTCATTAACTCAGAAGGACAAAAACACTGGGAATTAGGGAGTCCAATTTTGTAGAAGCTTTGATAACACTGCTATCAGCTATATAAAGTTATATTTTTAAAGAGTAAAGATTCTCGATGGTAAGTGTTGGCTGAATTGGTCACCAAGAGGAGATTTGCTAAATATTACTCCGCAGTCGACCTTGTCTCAACCAGTTCATAATGTCCCTGTTCATTTCTTCTTGCCAAATACTGAGCATCGTCAATCCCTCTTGAGGCAAATTCTAGGAAAAGTAACAGATTTCTAGGTTCCTAAATTGATGAGTCACTCCAAAGTCCTAACTGATGTGAAATGCATCACTTAATGTTTCCACTAAACTGGTATTTAGAAACAGGGGCAGATCCATGGGCTTGGGATAGAAAGCCAACCAACCCCAGGCTTCGTCTTCACAGAGCTCAGCATCCAGACCCCAGCACCACCGCACGTTCCGTAACTCTAATGACTGACGTGTGGGTTTACTGTCCCTTGGGTAACTCTGAATTGTGAAGCTGTGCTATTTTCTCTCTCTCTCCACGGGGGATTTCAAAAAGTTTCCAGAATCCCAAGTGGAAAGGCCGAGAGATAGGTGGCTGCTGGAGGAAGGTTTCTTCTTCTTCCCCTCTTCTTTCTGTTCCATGTTCTCCAGTTTTCCAAGAATCAATGACTATTATGTATCACCAGGAAAAAAATGTCTACACGACTATGAATTTCAGTGTGCTGTGGGTCTCAGCAACTTGTTTCATTTTATTGCTGAGCAGCGTTCCCCAGTCAGAAGGTACCACAGTTTGTCCCACCATGTGGGCACTGGAGGAACATCTAGGTTGTTTCCCCTTTGGGACTAGTACGAATAAAGCTGCCACAAGCATTCGCACGCAGGTCTGTGGGTCAACGGACGTCTTTGTTTTCCTAGGACAAATGCCGAGGAGTGCAAGAGCTCTGTCCTATGGAGCTTTGCCTTTAGATTTCTATAGAAAACGGTCGACGGCATCCCCCTGACAGGAGGGCTGGTCATTCGAGGTTGTGGTGAAATGATCTGACTATCAAATACAAACAATGACTGTTTGCAAAAAAAGCTCCACTGTGGAATTTCAAGGGCCTGTGTCCCCTCCGGTGCCAGCGGTGCCTGTCTCCCAGTGGCCCCAGGAGCATTAAAATAAGAGACAGACAACTAGCAAAGGAATCCATTCTGGAGATGTAAGGGTCAGCACGGTGAATGCGGTCAACATGTCTTCAAAACGTCACAGTTGCTAAGAGACCGGATGCTTGTTGTTCTCACCATAAAAAAAGAAATAATAATTATGCACCAGGAGACAACAAACCAACATGTCATACACCTTCGGCTTAGCCCAGTGTTATATGTCCATTACATCCCGACGCACAATTAAAGAACAAACAAAAACCAGCTTCCCTGCCTGCGCTCGCTGGGCACACCATTCACCAGACTCAAACCAACCCTGTGCCCAGGACACACCAGGAACCAAGGCTCGAACACAAAGAAAAGACATTACTAATTAAAAAGTCTCGTGCGTAGCCCATTCACCAAGTCAGAAGCTCACAGACTGTAAACATGACGCATCTCGCAGGGTTCTGCCTGCCCCTTATAAATACAGAAGAACAATGTCTTCTCTATTGTGGGCAAAGCTGCCTTCTACTTGGGGATGTTTAATATGTAAACAGAAACCAGATAAGGCAAAAGCAAACAGTTGGCATCAACACAGAGAGCACTGTTTACTAGTTTACTGAGGAACGTGGTTAACTGGTCTCCTTCTTGCCCAGCCGCCCCCACCTTGCCCCCAAAAAGGAAATTCTTTTCTTCATTATTTTTAAACCCTCTGGAAAGTATTAACGCATTTTAAATCCCCCCCCAACGGGATATGAATAAGGTTTTTATTATCCACAGGTTTGGATACATAAATCTCCACCAATGAAAATATTAATATATTAGCTGCAAACTATTTTGTTTGGAAAGAGGAAAACCCTGCCAGTGGTCTTCAGGAAAAAAACAGAATCCATTTAATAAATTATGCATTCAGAAAGACTTTGAGTCTTGTGACATTCCCAGAATAGTTTGTCCATATTTTTTTCATTAGTCAGAATATTTCTTCAAAACATCTGGTGAAACAAATTCTAAACTCTTACCATCCTTCAGATAGGGAGTGCTCACGGTCAGCTAACTGGTTTCCAAGAGCTGGGAGAGGAGGTCCAAGAACGCAGTGGGTGCGTCTTAGCACAAAGACTGAGAGCCAGTGTCTGGGGGCCTGAACCCCAGTCTGCAACCAGGCCCCGAGCCCTGTGTCCAGCATGGGGACCCCGCTCCTCCCAGAGGAAGGGGCCCCTTCCCTTTCTTTTCACAGAGGTATGCCCAGAGAACAATCTGTATTTCAATGAGTGCAATGGGGAGGGAGAGAAGTTTTTGCTCAGAATGTGTGGCTCGGTCTGGCCGTCACGCACCTGTCTAAGAAGCCACGGTCAGAGGGGCTGTATTTGCAGGGGTGAAGGAAGAGCTCACAGTAGTTCATCCCGAGTCACCCCCAGCCCGGCCTCAGCTCTGTGCACGGGGAGAGATGGTACACAGATAGAGATAAATACATACATATCCCCGGGCAAGGCTGAACAGGTACCGAAATCCTCCCTGGGGAAGGGTCCCTTGGGTAACTTTGAATTATGACGCTGTGTTATTTTCTCTCTCTCTCCACGGGTGAGCGTTGTGCAAGGTCATGTCCCTAACGCTGTTGTGAAGGACTTCATCACTCCCTGAGGTTTAAATCCTGGGTAGGCACCTGCACTGGAACCCTTGTAGTAGGTAAACACCACAGAAATTGCGATGTAGACCCAGAACCATCTACCACTGCGAACATCTGGGGAGCGGGCCTCGTGCTCTTCTCTGGGACCGCCCGTGGGCTCAGGAACTCACCCCAAGTGTCTCGGCAGGGCTCACTCGGTCGTCCTAAAAGGGACTTCAACGTCCGTGTCAAATGACGGATTTCTATGACGCGCATGACTTCACTCTTTCCGTCTGACGGAGAGAACATTCCAGCGGCCGCACTTGCTTCTCCTCCTACACCGCGTGGAGCGCCCCGAGCCAGCTCCGTTCTTCACCCGCCGTGAACCCAAGAGGGGACCTTCCTGCAGGTTCCCCGCAGCCTCAGCGGACTCAGCATCTCAGTGGAGAACCAGGGCCTGTTCAGTCTCCCCCAGAGCACTGCGGGAGCCGGGTCTCCGGAAACCCGTTCCTGCCCACCTCCAAACTAGTCCCTGCGACATTCTCTTTTTGGAAGGTGGATCTGGTGAACTCACTTCCCAGGTCCTAAACCCTTTGATCCTAACTGCCCGGTGTGGTTCATCACAGCCCCGCACACCAGGGGCCAAGAGTTGTGTCCCTCTAGCCTCTCTGAGTCCTCCGAGCTCATGCTGCACAGAACTTCCCTTGGTCCCGCAGACAGACCTCACTCTCGTCCACCTCCGGGACCTCACTCCCCTTGCTTTCTCCACTGGGAGCATAACCCACACATACCCAAGCCCTGCGGAACATTCTGGATAAGTTCCATTGTTCCCTACAGCCCACTTTCTCTGGGATGTCCTGTGCACGAACTCCCCCAAGCAGTGCATTTCCTCCACAACAGTGTTTTATCGACTGGATGCAAATCGCCTGGCCACGATCCCCAGGAAAAAGCAAGGCCAGCCGTGACAAGTAGGTGTCATTCTGGAGTGAAGAAAATGAGCGTGTGTGTGCACACGCCTCTATCAGATCAATCTTCCCCAGACGTACCGCCCTCATGTCCGTGCTCGACTCATCAACATTTCGCCTACATCATAAATTCTCTTCCCTATTTTCCGACACTCTTCCCAACACGGGCAAGTCTCTTCCCCATCAGAACATTCTTAGTTTGCTGTATTTGCACACACGGTCCTGCCCTCTCCCGCTGCACTTGGCCACCATGTGATTCAGTATGGACCTACCCTGCTCTTTGTCACTTTCTCACCAGGATTCTTTTCCTGACCAGCCAGACCCAGGGACCAGGCCAGAAGCAGGTCTCCTGTCCAGCTTGTGGAGTGGGGATCCGAGGACTTCTCAGCCACCATACCCGTGGGAGCCAATTCTGTATACACACACGTGCATTTATATCTGGGTCCGTATATCTCTATCCCTCCTACTGGTTTTCTCTCGAGAATCCTAAACAATACACTCTGTTCCTCCACGTTATCTTTTCACACATTATAAATATTTACTGTTCCTATGCGACATATAGACATTCAATGTGACCCATGTGATTGTTCTTGGAAAGAGAGCATGTCTTCCAGGCTCTCATGGATTCCCCCAGAATCTAAGCCATTACTGAGCGTGCGGCAGGTTTTATAAACACCCCAAAAGCTTCCACATGCATCTCAGAGTTTCCGTATGCACCCAGTCAGTTCCATGGAGCGCTGGGCGGTTCTCAACAGACCTGGACGGTGTCAAGGCGTGGCTGGTTGGTTTGGAAGCAGTGAGCACAAGCCCTACTCGTTCAAAGACTGGCGAAAGTAAATCAGAGATCGATGTCATAAAAATCAGTCATTCTTTGGCAAAGTAAACCATAACCCATAAATACTACAGTGAGGAATTCCGTGAGGAAATGTTGGTATGAGGGACAAACATGCAGTGACTTATCAGAGGTAGAAACCTGCCCTACGTCTTTGCAGAAGTCGTAGGAAAGAAGCAGGACAATATGGAAGGAGACAGGATTGAGGAATTAGTAAAATAGCTTCAAAAAATAAATATGAATAGTTCACTTAATTAGTTTCATGGCCTTTCCTGAGAAGATCATTAGTCGGATGGTAAACTGAACCTTTGGCAAAAACTTGGCCTGTCCACACCCTCTGCAAGGACACACACCCCGGGAAGAAAAGTTCAAGGCCCAGCATCCTGACAGCACCCAAAATGATGCAAAAATGTGTCCATCATGTGAACAAGACACATCAGCACCTCCACTTCAAGAAACGGTGATTTTTATAGAGAACTTGAGGTGAGTAAAATAAAAATGTATTATATAATTTTTAAAAGATTTTAAAAATAAATTAAGGAAAATCTCCCTGCAACCCCAAGTAATGCAGATTGTCCCTCATCAAGTCATCTAGCCCAAGACCAGGTATCCGACGAGATGATGTCAGAAATGGAGCCTAAGACCTGGTTATTTCAGGGTATGTTCATAAATCAGAGTAAATACCTCATTTCTCCTTTTGCTAAATATCAGTTCTCATTTAAAACCGGAATAAAATGATTATGTTAGCACACGCAAGAATACTTCTTTGCCCATAATGGATCCGGATAAAATCAAGAAGAGAGAGATGGGACGTGCGGGACGTGCGGGACGTGCGGGGACGTGCGGGACGTGGGGGACGTGCGGGGACGTGGGGGACGTGCGGGGACGTGGGGGACGTGGGGGACGTGGGGGACGTGGGGGACGTGCGGGACGTGCGGGACGCGGGGGACGTGCGGGACGCGGGGGACGTGCGGGGACGTGCGGGACGTGGGGGACGTGCGGGACGTGGGGGACGTGCGGGACGCGGGGGACGTGCGGGACGTGCGGGACGTGCGGGACGTGCGGGCTCTAGGCCAAGACCGTCTCTCTACCTCTCTCTACCGCAGCCCTTTCGCTCCCATTTCTTAATAACCTCTAGTAAGTCGGGCCACGGACTTGCCGCTGTCGTTCGGAATACACCACCCGTGTTCGATAAAGCTATCTGACACACAGGGCTGCCTGCGAGGTTCAGTCAGTCAAGCAGCCAGCTCTCGATTTCGACTGGGTCGTGACCTCGGATGGGGTCAAGCCCTCCCGGCGGGCTGCGCACTCAGCGGGGAGCCGGCCTGCGGCGCGCTCGCTCCCTCTGCCCCTCCCCCAACTTGTGCTGCTCACATGCTCGCCCTCTCTCTCAAATGCATAGATAAATCCTTAAGAAAACTCAAAACACAGGGCTCCCGAGTTAACCTGGAACTTCTGATTTCAGCTCAGGTCATGACCTCAGGGTCGTGAGAGCAAGCCCTGCATCAGGCTCTGTGCTGGGAGCAGACCTGCTGGAGATGCCCCCTGGCCCTCCCCCTCCGGCCCTCCCTGCTCGCCCACCCCACCCGCCTGTGTGCACGCACCCTCTCTCTCTCAAAAGAAATTCTATATCATACAAAAATACCATCCATAGGTGATAGTGCAATGCAGAATTTTTAAAAACAGAGCCGCAGTAATCGGAAAGAGAAGCGACGGAAGTCATTACCACTCAGAGCGAGCTCTGCTGCCTCTTGGTTTGGTTCCGAACTTTGAACTACTCCACGATCCGCACCTCCACGCTGCAGTCAAGCTACTTACAGTAACAAGGAAACACTTCTCATGAAATGATGTATGCCGTGCAAACAACAGGTTAATCCTACAAGCAGTCCCTGATCATACCATATTGTGTTTTTAGGTCAAAACGCTTCCCCATTAAAGAATATTTGCAGAAAAGACCCAAGCAAGTTGCCTAAAAGTCATGACAGCTGGACATTTTAAAAAATTAACCAAAACTCAAAAAAATCTGAAAACGGATTAAAATCTCAATGATGTGCTTTTGCTCCAAATTCGATTCTAACCATGAGAAGTTCATATGAGAAATTCAAGTAAGTTACCCAAGGGTATTAGAAAGTAATTGCTTATCTAGGAAAGTACTAAACCGATAAAAGACTAGTTTTTCCCAAGGCAGGTTCTGAAACCTTCAAGACCGGCAGGCATCACTCTTCTGGGCTCAATACGCTTGTCAATCCTGAGAGTTAGCGCTCCGACCCAGAGACAGTGAAGGGGTATTCCGACCTGGCAGGATCAGGTCACCCTTTCACCAACATTGCTACCATCGTCACAACATTATTCTGTACAGAAATATCTTCCTCACTTTCCTAGGCCAATCACACTTACTAGAAATGTTCATGAAATAAAATTATAAGGGTAAATACAGTGAAGCTCAGAGGCTTCTTCATTGTCAAAAAAATAAATAATTTAATGATCTTAAGTGGATTTTTTTTGGGGGGGGAGGGTGTGTGGACTTTACGGAAACCCCTCTGGTAGCTTCATTCACCCAAGCTGCAGCTTCTAGGGACTCTGGTATTTACATTTACAGCATGAAACTACAAAGAGTTAACCCTGAATCTCAACTTGGGTGAAAATAAAAGCTCCTTAAATTAGAAAGATTAAAACCATTAGGTATTTCCTTCTGATTTGTTAGGGAATCCCAAACTCAGAACAAAATAATACAAACAAATGATCAAGTTAAAAACTACAGTCGTGGGACACCTGGGTGGCTCCGTTGGTTATGCCGCAGCCTTTGGCTCAGGTCATGATCCCAGAGCCTGGAATGGAGCCCTGCACCGGGCTCCTTGCTCGGCAGGGAGCCTGCTTCTCTCTCTGCCTCTGCCTGCCTCTCTGCCTGCTTGTGCGTGCTCTCTCTCTCTCTCTCTCTCTCTCTGATAAATAAATAAAATCTTTAAAAACAAAACACAGTCCTCATTATAAAAAAAAGCAATGCTTGCACCCTATTTCCTCTTCCTTTCTGGCTCAGGGTTATGATGATCTCGGGAAACTGGGGTAAGTTTTATTTTGGAGGGGGTGAGGGCTGGCCCCTTGCTTGTCCTCTCCTGGGTGTGGTGTTTGCATTGGGAGCACTGGTGCAGGCAGGAGCTCAGTGGGGTCACGGGGGAGGGAACAGAGACCCAGAGCAGGCCTAGCCCAGAGAAAGAAAGGCAGTCAGGACTACACTGGATCCTGGGCTGGGTTTTCTGTTGGATACCTGGGCTCAGAGTTCATGCTGCTGGAATCCTAACACTAGCCACTCCAAATGCCCTTTTCCATTGCCTTGGATTTCCCTTTTCACATAGAAAATCTCTTCCTGCTGAAACTGAAAATATCTACTGAATGGAATCAATCACACATCTTGGCCAAAGAAAAAAACAAGAACCATTTTATTAATTTTTCTTTTTACGAGATCCCTTCTAAAATGTCAGATAATGTAGGGCACATAGAAGGTGCCCGATCTTACATTTAAACACCTGTACTACATCTGTATCAGGTTCTAGATCTGGAAAGTTGCTGTAGGGTTTCCTATGTTCGTTATTTCCCATTTCAGCAACTGCCTCATGTTACCATAGGAGCCCAGTAAATAACATTCTTGTTGGTAAAGCAGATACTGAAGGAAACACTGTAGCCAGGTGCGGGGGCCAAGAATACCATGTTCATGTTTGAACCACCAGGACTAGCAAACATATTTCCGTATTTTTCCTCTTTGGGGCCGGAATATTCATTTCTTTTGTTGGATGAACATTCTTATCCTCATAGCAAATAAAGCAAGTGTGCTTTGTTGATCAATTCCTTCACTGTATCTCAAAATGCTTAAGTTAATGCCAACCGTGCTTCCCCACACGGGCCCCAGGCCTCAGTAAAGCAGGGTATCCACCCTCTCCTTACTCTTGAATAGGGAAGCTTTTAAACAAAAATAAAGACTCTGAAAATGGTTCCAAGAGACCTGACCATGTCACACTAAGTCCACACTGAGTGACTCGCAGAAGCTGTGTAAAGACAGATTTGAACAAACTGTATGTTCATGATAGAAGGCATGTCACATTTTTGTTTGTTTGTTTTTTGTTTCTTTTTTTTTTTTTTCAATCAACTGCTAATATAAGATAGGGAGGTTTCACTCAGAAATACTGAGTTTCTACATGTGGCAAGACTTGTGATCACTGAGGGTTCAAAGACGAATGAGACAGTAATTTTTTTAGAGGAGACAGACATGTTAAGACAAAATTATAGTAGTATGAGAACTCACTCGATTATATATTACATGGAATACTAATATATATTATAACACTGAATATCTAATTATTAATTCTGAGAAAGCAAACTGATATTTTAAAAGGTCTCTTTTTTTTTTTTTTTTTTTTTTTTAATACTAAAATGCCGGTGCCTGTTTCAACCCACTGGCTTCATCAGGAACCCTAGACATGCATTTCAATGACTCATAGAAAAACATGTTAACAATTCTGTAAGTGCACTCACTCTCATCAGCATATTGTCTAAGAGGCTTTGCGATCTGGGGGATTCTTCAAACATCACGCAAATCCCTGTCTAAGGGAGGTGAACTCAGAAGTAATACAGATACGTAGAGGAAATGCATCTGTAATGATAATGACGGCAAGACAGAGAAATGATAATCAAGTAACAGAGTTACTGTTTGAAACAATAAATTAGAATTAAAAACCCAATCTCTAATCAATAAAGTGCCTTCCACAAAAGGCAGACCCGTTGGGCTCTCTGGGGTTCTGGGGAGGCACAGAACTGGGCCAAGCAGAATCTCAAAACATGGTGGATTCAGGCCAATTAAGTCATAAAATAGAGGGTCATCAGTTTTCATAATTAAAGCGACTTCTAGATCTTTCAAAATATTCATAGTTAATTAAACAAAATTAATTTTCTTTGCAACCAGGAGGGGAATGTGCTTGTAGAAACCAAAGCAGTAAAACGTGACAATGTCAAATCCGAATTAATTTGAACTTCCTTTGCCGCAGTGAGCTTTTCCTACTGATACCAGAAGGAAAGGACATTCCTCTCCATGAACCAATGTTGGGAGAACATTCTTTAAGAAGACAAAAGAGCAAATGGTCACGGATGTCTGTCTCCTGGCCTTTTCCTGCATGTTTGTAGCTCATCTTTTCAAGGTCATTCTATCACACCTGGCAGGACGCTTCTCCCCTGGACTCTTTCTGAACAGGGAGGGACAGGGTGCGGGGATTCAAGTGGAGGGCGAGGTTTCAGACCATTCCTGGGTCCAACCCCTGTGCCGACTCCCAGTGACCTCCCCTTCCTGGCTGCTTCTTACTGGAAATGGGCTTCCTGCCGCAGAGCCCACTGGAACCATTCACTGAGAACCATCAGCAGGCTTGTCCAGCCAGAGCTTCTTTTCCCGGGATGCTAAGTGCTTCCAGCTTACTGTCCCCATCCCAGAAATGTGACGGACAGGTGGCCCAAGTTTAGCCAAACATATGACGAAGAAACTTTCTTCCGAACATCAAGTCGAAGCAGTGTACTGGGCCATCCAGACCCAACCCCTGGGTTTATTTTACTCTTAAAGGATTCCCGGGGGCGCCTGGGTGGCTCAGTGGGTTAAGCCGCTGCCTTCGGCTCAGGTCATGATCTCAGAGTCCTGGGATCGAGTCCCGCATCGGGCTCTCTGCTCGGCGGAGAGCCTGCTTCCCTCTCTCTCTCTGCCTGCCTCTCCATCTACTTGTGATTTCTCTCTGTCAAATAAATAAATAAAATCTTTAAAAAAAAAAAAAAAAAAAAGGATTCCCGGTGAAGAGAAACTCAGTGCACTATCAGAATCTTGTCACCTCAACTCTCCGGTCACTTGTAGCTGTCCCCTGCTGCTCACAGGGTTTAAGATCTCTCTCTCTCTTTTTTTTTTTTTAAGATTTTATTTCTTTATTTGACAGAGATCACGAGTAGGCAGAGAGGCAGGCAGAGAGAGAGGAAGGGAAGCAGGTTCCCTGCTGAGCAGAGAGCCTGATGCAGGGCTGGATCCCAGGACCCTGGGATCATGACCTGAGCTGAAGGCAGAGGCTTTAACCCACTGAACCACCCAGACGCCCCTAAGATCTCTTTTTATTATTAATTTATTTTGCAGAGGCTATCAGCTGACAGTAAAGTCATGGTGAGGGTTTATAGGTACAACGTGTGGGCTGTTCTAAGAAGCTATGCATTTGGTGTAAGAGACAACTGAGAATTAAAATCAGTCATCATTGCCTGATGTTCTGTGTACCAGGAAATACTCAAACAGGTGAGATATTGCGGATATGCCTAGGGCAAACCATTTTGTACCTGGCTATCCCTCCCCCACTCTCTCACACACACATACACACACATGGCACACACATTGCGCACATGCTATACTACGCATGACCGAACAGGTCATCAACAATAGCATGGTGTCACGATGTGTAATTATGACCCAGTATCTTCCATTGATGCTGGCATCCTGGGTGTATTATTCCAGATAAGCGGGTTAGATTAAGCGAATCTATCTAAAAGCTATGGCTCTAGATAAGCTCTCCAGTAATATTCCCCAAGTAAATACAGGAGTGTTTAGGACTTGTCACAATATCTAGCTGTAACCAGACTTAGCAACAACCTTGTGCCGAGTGGATGTAGAGATGCTTAATTAGGCACACATGCACACACACGTGCGTGTGCACACACTCCAACGGGATCTCATTTACAAAGACAGGCAGCTGATGTACCTCAAAATAGCCTAAGACCACTATTGACTCTGGATTTATAGTGAAGAGAAACAGAATCTCTTCGTTTCTTTAATCAGGAAATGTATCAATTGTGAAGATGACGACCTTGCTTTGTAAACTCGTGGGACCCCATGGACCACACCTTTCATAGGGATTGCTGAATCCCACTGTGTAAGGAACAGTCCCCAGGCCACCCAGAGCGGGGGACTGTGATCTAAGTCTCCCGGTTAGTGGGAACTCTGATGTGTTCTATTAACCAAAGGGCGAAGGTCCGCCTGGGGCCCTAGAAACTGCATAAAGCCAGACGATCACACGGCTCTTAGCTCAGCAGGAGAAACACCACACAGTGTCAGCCTACAGACAGACAGGCCACAAGGAAATTTATCTGGGAGGATTCTGGGTGGACAAATGTCTCCCCTCAGAGAAATCATAATCATAGTCAACCTTCCTTTGGTTTTAGAGGGTTAAATTTAGACTCCAGGGGTCCTTAGGATATTTAACTAAAGAATCAACATAAAAATGGTCCCATAAAAATGGACCAGGAGGCTGGTCAGACTCCTGGAACATTTCACCAAAGCAGAGGGAGGACAAATGTCTGCAGAGGGCTAACCCTCCATTCAGGCTACTCAAGATTGTCCCCGCCTGGCCACTGCAGGACACCAAATCACACCCCAAAGGACAAAGACACAGAGAAATAATCCCCTTTGGGCAGACATAATAAATGGCACTAGTAGAATCTTGAATCCTTCAGATAATGCAACGCCTGGTTCTGTATGGTATAATGAGCCTGATTAAAACAACGAAAAGAACTGGAAATATGATATGAGATGAGAACAGGAATAATATTTAAGAAAAAACAGATGCGAAAAAGAACAAAGAACTCCCAGAAATGGAAAAAAGATCATTGAAATGACAATGCAATGCACGCGTTAAACATCACATTCATCATGGCTCAAAAACGGGTTAGTAAACTCTAAGAAAGCCGTAGAGAAATGGTCCAGAATGAACCACCGAGAGACTGAGATGGAAAATATAGAAGAGAAGCTGGGAGAGGAAACAGAGAAGGGACAGCAGGCATCGAGACGAGTTCCAGAAAAAAAGAAAAGGGGACAAAAAAAAAAAAGAGGAAGAGGAAACATTGGCAGGGATGATGGCCAATAATTTCTCAAACTTCAAATAGGTTTTCAAGTTTGGTAAAATAAATGCATCTGATGATTTACAAGTGAAAGTCTCAAATAGAATAAGTGAAATGAAATTCATAAGCATAATCACTGTAGCAAAACTAGAAATCTAGACACACACGCGCACATGGGCTCCCACAGACGCCAGTGCTTATTGATTTATCCATTTTATCCCGCGACTCCTGTGTGCTACCGATGGTGCCAAGGTCTAGGCCATCAAGCTGAGTAGGTCATGATCTCCAGTCCTCGGGTACTGGCTCCCTGAATGAAGACAGCCAAGTACAGAAACAGCACCTGGGTCATGAGGGTCCCACAGCAGAGGTGTGCACGGAGCCCCTGCAGGTGGGAAGAGGGGAAGGTCACCCCCCCGCGACCACGAAGGACAGAAGCAGACCTCAGGGAAAGCTTCAAAGGACTCTCAGAGTAATGAATGTTTGGAACGGAAAGGTCTCCTAGGTGGAGGAGAATCCATGCCAAAGGAAGGCTGTGAGGCGTTCTTTGATTCTTCTACTCATTGAGTGCGTCTGAGCAGGTTCACGGCACGTGCTCTTACTGGAGCACAGAAGACCAGGTGGGAACAGGTCACAGGTTGGCTTGGACCGGAGAAGCCAGACATATGGATACGTCACTTCTGCAGGCAGGCTGAATGCCTGAGAGCGATGGCTTTAGGCTTTAGAATTTTTTCCACCATGAAAACTCTGAATCTCAGTAATTCCAGTCCATAAAACAGGTAAAACAGTGAGGCGCTGGGAGCCAGAAATCCCTGCTCTCAATGATTGCGTTTTGCTTGCAGTTGTCTTTGTTAGGTCCATCCCAGGGCACCGGCATTTCCTACTTGAGCAGCACTGTTCAAGAACGGTAGCGTCTCTGTTTGTCTAAGTGGTTATGGCTGGCGTACATGTCATCGGATTTTTGCACACTTTGTTTTGTAATTCAAAACTTTACTGAAATATACTATTAAAAAAAACTTCACCATTGATTGATTAGATTTTCCAGGTGGACAGTCATCTGAGGTATAAATAATGGTGATTTTGTCTAATCCTTCTTGGTAATGTTTATTGTTTTCTATTTCCTTCCTGTAACACAACGCTTAAAAATGTTTGAATCTACTCCACAATGAAATGTGATGTCCACTTAAGATAATTTTGTGTGTGTGTATGTTCATGTGAAAGATTCCTTTCACTACTATAAAAAACAGATTTTGGGGGGGTGCTTGGGTGGCTCAGCTGGTGGAGCAGCCAGCTCTTGGTCTCGGCACAGTTTGTGAACTTGGGGTCATGAGATCAAGTCCTATGTTGGGCTCTGGGCTCCGTGCAGAGTCGGATTGTCCCTCTCCCTCTGCTCCTACCCTGCTTTCTCTCTCTCTCTGGAATAAGCAAAATCTTTTTTTTTTTTTTTAAGATTTTATTTATTTATTTGACAGAGAGAAATTACAAGTACACTGAGAGGCAGGCAGAGAGAGAGAGAAGGAAGCAGGCTCCCTGCTGAGCAGAGAGCCCGATGCGGGACTCGATCCCAGGACCCTGAGATCATGACCTGAGCCGAAGGCAGTGGCTTAACCCACTGAGCCACCCAGGCGCCCTGGAATAAGCAAAATCTTAAACAAACAAACAAACAAACAAAAAGGCCTCATGTTCCACAGATTAATACCAACAAGGTGTATATCCCAGTAATTCATTTCAAAAGAGAAAAACAAAGGAGCATCTGGGTGGCTCAGAGGGTTAAGCCTCTGCCTTCGGCTCAGGTCATGATCTCGGGGTCCTGGGATCAAGCCCCGTGTCCAGCTCACTGCTTGACAGAAAGTCTGTCTCTCCCTCTCCCTCTGCACTCTCTCTCCCAGGGCTCATGCTCTCTTTCAAATAAAGAAATAAAATGTTTAAAACAAAAACAAAAAAACAGATTTGGAGTTGACTGTCATTGTCTTTTGGCACCTTCTAAAATGGCCAACTGATTTTTCTCTTTTTTTTTTATTGATGTGATATATACTAATAATTAAGGTTCCTGATATTGATTACGGAGTCTCTTTTAATGGACTGTATTTGCTAATGTTTTATTTATGCCTCTCTATCTACAAGTCAGATAACTGCCTATGCTTTTCTTGTATGAGCATATCTTTTGATGTGTTACCAACATAGATATGCTGGATTTTTAATTTTTCCATAAATTTTTGACAACGAGAATAGTTTTAAAAGAAGATACAGAGACAGAAAATGCATCACCCTCCAATGTGAAAAAAGCAACTTTATGACTTATTTACTTCAGATCATTGTTTTCCACCAATTTCACAGAAATTTGTAACATCCCCAGGTGGACACACTATTTTATCTCCTTATCAAATGAAATAAACATGACCAATTTTTTGACTCCCTTTTCACCCTATCTTAATTTTTTGAATTATAAACGTATACCTCTATAAAATGTATGAACTACGTAATGTTATTACTTAACATTATACAAATGTGATTTACCTTACACCATTCAGCAAATTGCTTTGTAAACTCAACTGTAGAGATAGAAGATCTATTCCTACATATACTTGGGTTCCTTTTCCTAGACTGTTACTCCACCATAAATAACCAGACTTCACTAATTTCTTTGTTTCCTAAACGCAGTAATTTATTTTCTTTTCTAATCATTTGCCGGTTTTGGAGAGGTGTCCCTGCAGACTATGGACACGTTTCTCTTTCCTCCTCCGCTTCTTTTCCTTCTTGTCCTACTTATTATTCTTTCAGGCACATATATGCGGGTTTCTTTAAGCCACAGTTTCTTGGCTTTGGGACTGCTGACATTTCGGGTCAGGTCCCTTAATTCCTCATTGTGGGGCCATCCTGTGGAACATAGGGCCTCTCCTCAGAAGATGCCAGTAGTAATGTCCCCCAGTGTGACAATCAAAAATGTGTCCAGATACCGCCAACGGCCCCTGTGATTTGTATCAACCTACGATGATCGGCTGTGCACATGTCCAACTTTACCATCTATTACAAAAGGGTTCGTCAAATTGGTTTTACTGGTTTAAACTCTCATCAGGAGGCTGTGAGTGGCTAGCTCTTGTGTTACCTGATTTTTCTTATTGTTGCCAATGTTCTCATTTTGAAATGGTATCTAGCTACGCTTTCCATTTGCATGTCCTTAATTACTTGTGAGAATGCACATCTTTCTGTAGGTTTGCTGCAAATCTGGGGTTTCTCTTCTCATATTCAGAAGAGAACAGGGGAGTTCTTTAATTCTTTAATTTTTGCAAGCATTTAAACAATTTTCTGTGCTTTGAAGGTTTGGAGGTACATGCTTAGGAATTTCCTGCGTGTGACTCCTGTGTTGTCCTGGTTCTTTTGTGGTTATTCATCTCGCTTGACTTTTCATTTCTCTGAGAGTCAGTTTCACATTTGCACGAAGGATTCTTGTTCATTTAGTGTCACCACCTTTGTGGCTATTCGTACCCTGGTTTCTAGCACCAGGGGTCAATGTGATGTTTTCATTTGCCTTCACTTCTGGATTTAGTTTTATTCCATTGCATACAAAGGATATGCCCTGTACATCTTCTTAATTTGGGATCTTATTTACCTTTACTCTATGGCCTAAGAGATGATTAAAATATTTATTTATTTATTTATTTATTATTTATTTCATCATGGTAAGTGCACTCCTTAACCTCTGCCCCCCCCCCCCAACCAACTTACCTCCCCTCTGGTAAGCAGCAGTTTGTTCTCTATAGTTGAGTCTGTTTTTTGGTTTCTCTCTCTCTTTTTTTCCCTTCACTCATTGTTTCCTAAATTCCCCGTTTGAGAATCATACAGTATCTGACTGATTACTTCAGTTAGCATTATACTCTCTAGCTCTAAACCGTGTTGTTGCAAATGGAAAGATTTCATTCTTTTCTATGGCTGAGTGATATTCCATTGTGTGTGTGTGTGTGTGTGCGTGCGCGTGCACACACACACACACACACACACACACACTACTTTTTATCTCTTCATCTATTGAGGGACACTTGGGCTGCTTCCACAATCTGACTTTTGTAGATAACACTGCAATGGACAGAGGTACCTGTGTTCCTTTGAATTAGCATTTTTGTATTTTTAGGGTAAATACCCAGTAGTGTACTTCTTGGATTGTGGGGTAGTTCAATTTTTAATTTTTTGAGGAAACTCCATACTATTTCCCACAGGGCCGGACCAGTTCGCATTCCCAGCGACAGAGCACGCGAGTTCCTTTGTCTCCACATTCTCTCAACACTCATTTTTTCTTGGGATTTTGATTCTAGCCATTCCGACAGGTGTGAGGTGTATCTCGTGTACTTTTCATTTGCATTTCCCTGATGGTGGGTGATGTTGAGCATCTTTTCATGTGTCTGGTGGCCGTCTCCTTTGGAGAAATGTCTGTTTGTGTCTTCTGCCCATTTTTAATTGAATTATTTGTTTTTTGGTGTTGAGTTGAATGAGTTCTTTATATATTTTGGATACTAACCTTTTATCGGATATGTCATTTGCAAGTATCTTCTCCCATTCAGTGGGCTGCCTGCTGGTTTTGTGGATTGTTTCCTTCATTTTGCAGAAACTTTATTTTGATGAAGTCCCAATATCTTCTTTTTGCTTTTATGCACCTTGCCTCAGAAGACATGTCTAGAAAAATGTTACCACAGCTGATGTCAGAGAGAAGACTGCCTGGGCACTCTTCTAGGGTTTTTATGGTTTCAGGTCTCATATTTAGGTGTTTAATCCATTTTGAGTTTATTTTTAGATACGATTGATTTTTCTAGTAAGTGTCTAAAACACAGTATTGATGTGAAAAGCTATCATTTGCTTCCCTGATATATCTTTGCTTTTTATTTTACTTTCAGGCAATTTAAACTCAAAAGCAAATGCAGCTTCAGGCCCATTCACTTTCTATGAATTTTATTTTATGGCACTGCTATTTGCGTGGGCCCTCACATTAACTTCAATCTACAGATCTGCCCTCAACCCTCCTTTTACCCAACAAACGACTCTATTCTTCCTTTCAAGTATTTATATACTCAAGACTTTCTATGTATCCCAAGTTTTTCTCACACACGTTAACATCTACTCAAGGTGACCTTCCAAATACTAAACTTTCCCTGCTTCTAGACGAATGCCACACGGCTGCTCAGGCATAAAAGACGTGGGATTAGATATTTTAATAATATAAGATATGAAACAATATACAGCAGTTTATGTAACATTCGTATAGAAAGCGGCATGTTATGTAGTCCATGGTATGATCCTGTAACAACACAGTTTGTCTCGGTAACCACGTCCCTGCCATCGCCGACGCGCCATCCGAGGGAGGGTCGGCACTCGCACGGGCCCCTTTCCCTGTCTCTTCCCTCTCCTCCAGGCGGGTCCTACGCCGTCCTCACTTTCCTCATCCCCTCTCTCTCTCTCTCTCGTCCCTGTCTCCTTGGCAGACCTCCCCTCCCAGACTGGGGAGAGGGGCAGCCTGGAAGGCAAGCTCGCCATGCTTGTCTGGAAGAGCTGCCGCCAAACACAGCTGAGAAGAGACGGGCTGGAGGATGACAGTGGGGCTTTCTCAAACGACAGACAGAGGAGGATGGAAAGTTCTGGAACTCTCGCACAGCTGTTTCAGAGACAGCCCCTCCTGGGCAAGCCCTGGCCACTGCCCCGCACACAAGTGTGTCTGGTGGAAAGAACTTGATGGGGAAAGACGGCACAGCATCAAGAGCTCGCTGGGTTCCAAGCTGGACGGAGGTCTTGCCTTTGGACATTCCAGAACTCAGCATTTTCTGCTTTCTCTTCACGTCCTTATCAGTGAAAGTGGCAGGAAAGGTAGCCTTGTGGGGTAGCCCCAAAGACGCAGGTTGGGTTTAATTTCCGTGATGTGTCCAAAAAGTTCCCGCCATGGCCCTGAGAAGCGTTCCTGCTGTCCTTTGGGTTCGTTTCCACACAGCAAAGTGTTTGCCCTGCCTGACTTTACCTAGTCTCAGAGGGAAATTTGCAAACCGTCACGAATATCTGTGAAATATAAATACATTTCCAGGCCAGAAGGTCTTATCTGAGAATCAACTCAACAAGCTCAGCCTTTATCTAGGGCTCTCGTGGAGCCTGGGAAGGTTGGCGCAGCACCTGACCCCAGAGATGGTGGTTCTCGTTTAGAGCGTGTCCGAATCCCGCAGCAGTAAGTCCCAGCACCCGGGCCATACTCGGTCCCATGATCCCAGAATCTCTGGCAAGTCCCCAAGGGGTGTGAGACATCGCTAAATCAGACAGAGTTCTCCTGCCACTCTCCAAAGGAAGGCACGAGAGGGAAAGATGCTAAAATGCAAACATAACTCATCATTCCTCTGTCCTCACTTGGGAAGGCCCCTGGTATTTCCGCCAAGCGTCAGGTGTCACTGTGCAGCCTGTGTTCCCCAGGGACGGGAGGGACCCATCTGAAGTGGGTCCCCAACAGCATTCGTTTGTGGAACAGTTGCTACTTCTCTCCAGAAAGTGCATTAGAAAACACAACTCCTGCTTCTCTTCTGCATGGCTGTTGGTCTCCAGACACCTGTCCCACGGGTCCCGCGTGACCCCACAAACCTTCCCCCTCAGCCGGCATGTCTGCTTCTCTGTTCCTGATGCCTTCGCCCTCCTGGGCTCCTTGCGTCCATCTGCGGGCTCACAGCTCCTGCTTCCCGCCCCCGCAGCCGCACAGCCTCCTCACCTGCCCCTGGAGCCCTCAGTCAGATAGATGTTCTCGACACTCCTCACACTGGCACTGAGAAGGCACCTGCCGATGGCCTGGATTTTGAGCGCTCTGAGCGGCCTCCGAGGAGTGACCGTGTCCTTTCCTGCCACCTCGCAGACGAGCGCTGTGCCTGGGGCCCAGGAGACGACGTTTCCTTTTGAACGAGTGAGGGAAAGACGAGGGGAGACCTGAGTCTCCTGGGACCGGCTGCCCGAAGCCTCTGGGTGGCGGGTCTTCTGGGCTCCCTGCCCTCTGTTCCGGAGGCTGCTAGGATGCCTCTGCCCATTTCAGCTTGGAAGAGCCCAACCGGGCGCTGCCAGAGTGCAGGCCTAGATGACAAGGAGGACCGAGGCTTGAGCCATCGGGGTGGGCGGCTGTGTGTGGGCTTCAAGCCATGGTAGCTGCCATGGCCCACCCACGGCAGCAGGGACCCACGAGAGGCCCCGCAGGGGAGGCCAAGAGATGGAGGCCCGCTTTGCTTGCTGGGGCTTTAAGCAGGGTGGGCAGGAGGATGTGACTTCTGCTTTAGAAAGAGCACCCTTTAGAAAGGGTGGGGGGGCCTGGTGGGGCCAGTGGGCGCGAGGAAGCCGGAAAGGAAGGCTTGAAGAGCTTCAGGTAGGCGAGGCTGGGCACCAAGCCCGGACTGTAGTGGGAAGATAAGGAGAGGGAGCCGGGTCTGCTGTGCAGGTAAGGATCACGGCAGGGACTGGCCCACAGACAGAGCGAAGGTCAACACCGCAGGTTCTGGGAGCCCCCGATACCCTGTGGCGCGCCCCCAGCTGGCGAACGGCTTATCCCTGGTGCAATTCCCCAGCCCACTCTCCCTTTGCTGCGTTGTAATTCCTGAAAATAAACACCCTGCAAGAACTTCATGGGTTTCAAGGTGAATCGAAGCCCTGAGAAGGTGCCCCAGAAAAGCCGTGGGAGCGCTGGCATTCCAGAATGAATCATGGCCCCCACTCGTCCTGCGCTCCCCATCCCTGCTCTCGGGGGACCCTGGGGCTGATGCTCGGCTAAGCCTCCAGAAGGACGACCTGTGCCCTTCATTCAGGGCGGCCTGGAGACCCCAGGACTCCAGCCCCCTTGCTGGACACACATGAGCTTTCGTAGCCGCTGGGAGTCAAGGAAAGAGAGGTCACGTTCAGAGCACCAGACCTGAGCCATCCCTACTTGCCAAGAGGAGGGAACAGGAACAAGTGAACCCCGCGGGGTAGGACCCGTGGATTGGAGCAGACTCAGGCACTGACCACGGCCCAGCAACCACTCAGGGCAGAAGGTGTGAAATCGGGGGCGTGGCACACAGCGGGCCGCGTCAGGACAACCCAGCGACGCGCACCCACGCCGGGTCTCGCCGGGTCTCGCCGAGGTGGGGGGGGTGCCCATCCTCCCAGAGCCCCTTTGTCCCCGTAAGTGACCAGGCCTCAGTGCAGTAGTCAGAGCCCTTCTTCCCTCGGGGCAGCAGCCCACGGACGGCCCCGCGGCCCTGTCTGCTCCGTCCCTGTGGGCGCTGACCTCCCTTCCCGTCCCCCGGCCCCTCTCTCGGCCACGGAGGCTCCCACGGCTCCTTGAGGCTCCGCATCGCCGCATCCCCGGTTTGCTCCAGCCGCCCCCTCTTCCTCCCGGGTCCTTCTTCCCCCGACTCCACCTTGGCTAACTTCCTGGAGCTTGGAGAGCTCCGGACCCCGGCCGGCTCAGCGGCCCCCCGGAAGCTCCCGCGCACCCCTGACCCCGCACTCCCTGTCCCCGTCCACGCCGCCCGCCTGCCTCCTTCCGCAGCACCCAGCACCCGCCCGCTCTCGCCCGCGGCACCCACCGCTCCTCGCGGATCCCTCTGTGGGAACTTGAGCTCCAAGAGGCCGGACGCCTGTCACCGTCGCTGGTACATTGACAAAGACTGGACGAGCTCTCGGCACAGAGGAGGGTCTGAGTACGCACGTGTCCGCTCTGGGCTACGTATGCTTGTCCCCAGAAACACTGCTTGGGCTCCACATAAAGGCGTCCAGAGTGATGTCATGTCTCTCCTTGTTTGGGTTCATTTCCCACAACCTGGGGCTTTCCAGCGTGGCTCTCGGGGTGTTTATTTTCGGAGTTGGCTGCCGTTATCTGCTCTGACACTGAGGTCTCTTTGTTCCTGAGCTCTGTCAGCGAGAGCCTTCTTACGGGATCCTGGAGGAAGCGAGCCTTCCTGCCGCCTGCCACCGGTCATTTAGGGCCATCAGGTCAGAACCTTTGATGAAATACACCCCGTAACCTCTGGGTTTATATACACAGAACTTGGTCCAGGTAGGACGCTGGCTGCCTCCGTCTTCCCAGCTGGACCCACAGGTCACACTGCAGGTGTCGTGGGGGTCAGGCGCCTCAAAACGGAGATTGGGGGGCTGGTGGCGTGACTGCTCCGGGCAGCAGCCGTGCGGAGCCTGGGGAACAGAACCGGCCTGAGGGGTCGTCAGCATCAGGGAAGGAAGGCATCCAGGAGGCTCAGGGAGCTTTGGCAGGGGCACGGAAGCCTGGGATTGCCGGGGGAAGGGGGTGCAGAGGTCTGCATGGGACTCCCCAGAAGCCCAGACTGGGTCATGCTCCGTTGGAGAGTGCGGCAGATCGCCCAGGGCTCAGGGGGTCTCGCTCGCAGATGCACCTTCTTGCAAACATTTGCTTCATGTGTTCGTCCCAGGGCGCACATGTTTTAAGACGCTGGTTCCCGGACGGCAACCCAGGCCTTGATGGCTGGCGGAAGAAGGTGCAGTCGCTGTGTGGGGAGGCCTCCTGCTGCCAAGAGCGCACCCAGAAGAGACACCACAGTCCTAACAAAGTGAAGAAAATGTCACGTAACAGCTCGCAGGTCAAGGCCCACACCTCGGTCCCGAGCTCAGTCTCCAGCTGCAGGCCGGGAAGGACCGGCTTGGGGGTCAGTCCTGTAACATACCAGGGCTCAAGGCTCTGCGCGTCCACGCGTGGTGCGGTTCGCAGAACGTCCTGCCCCGGCAGACTCCCCAAACAAGCAGAACACAAGGCCCGATGTGCTCGGCCTGAATCCTGAAAATTCTGAATCTGCAGGAGCGCGGGACTGAGAGGGCGGAGGGGCAGGGATGTGGGTGAGCGGAAGAGGAAGTGAAAGTGGGGAGGCTCGGGGTCGTGGTGGGGGACAGCGGTGGGGTGCCGGTGCAGGGACGGGGGAGCGTGGGTGGAGGGGGGCGTGAAGCAGGCCCCCGGGGTGGGCTGTGGGGAGGGCAGGGGTGGAGGGGGAGGCCACGGAGGGGGTGGAGGGGGAGGCCACGGAGGGAGAGGGTGGGTGGACGGGAGGAGTGGGAAGGAAAGGGGCTGGTGGGGGCGCGGCAAGGTCAGGGGTAGGCGGAGAGGGTGAGCGGAGGGGACGGGTGGGGACGAGGGGAGCCTTTGGGGGCCCCGGGAGAGGGACTGGCCAGAGGTCAAGCTTCTGTCTCCTGTCCCCCCTGTCTGCCCTCACCATACCCCAGTCGCACCAGGAAGAGAGACAATGGTCGTCGGTGCCCTGGGGGGCTCCGGCCGCTGCTGATGCGCCACACGGCATCCCTCCGGGGGCTGCAAACCTCGCGCGGCTCTTCTTCAGCTCTTGCCTGAAACCGCTCACCTGCTATTTGGAGATCAGCGTGTGAAAGGCAGACATGGGACGTATTTAAGGGAGGCCTGGGCAAAGCCACGGGACACGGGATGATCCCGTCCATGTCGTTTGTGTCCGGCCGCGCCGTGGGAGGAGTGAGATGACGCGTGTCAGGTTCTCAGCACAAGAGTGTGGGGTCAGTCGAGGTTTTAATCGTCCGTCCCATGTGCTGCTGGCGCGGCGGGGGCTTTGCAGAAGGAGCAGCGCTCGCTTCAAAGAGCCCCTTCCTGTCTGCGCCCAGAATGTAGCGTCAGATTTGCACGCACACTCGCACATGCTTTCACAGGGGTCCACGCAAGCATCCACATCACGGTCCCGGTTAAACCCCACCCCGCCTTAGACCGGGCGCACGCCTGCCTGGACCCTCGCACGATCCACTGGAGAAGACCACGATCGCTGACCGAGCTCGCGTTCCCAAATCCTACGAGGTCATCACCTCCGGTGATTAAATAAATGCAGGCTTTTTGACTTGAAGGAATCTTTTTTTCTGATTCTAACCAATACAGAATGACAAAGCATTTGAAGCATTCAAATTGATTTTCTGCCCCAGGGAAAATGTGAGACGGGAAGTTTTCCAGAGTGTTTAGGTTCTGTCTTAGGTTGTAACACGACACGCTCTGCTATCCCTGCTGTAAGGCGGGGGGACAGTGGAGCGGCCCCCCCTGTCACTGGTGGGAACGGCAGCCCCGCGGGGCCGGCTCCCTGCACCCCTCCCCTCCACATCTGCTCTCAATCACCCTCCCTTCTTCAAAAGGCTGTGCCAACTGTCAAAAGATGCACCTAAATTTCACAAATGAAACATGTCCGAGTGAGGGCCAACCGACCTGCAGACTTGACACACACCAGGAATGCAGGTCACACACACAGACGGGGGGAGACGACTTCCCAAGGTCCCAGCCCTTCTGAGGGAGCCAAAGCTCTCATGTTAACTCGTGCAAAGCAATGACTTCTTCAGGTACTCACACAGGACACTGTCACGGGTCCTCCCAGTGCACCGGCGAGGGCTGGCCCTGCTCTGCGGGCTCCTGCGGCAGCCCCCCCAGGCCACACGTGTGCACGGCCCCGCGGAGGCCGGCCCCCTTCGCAGGAGAGCGTGGGCAGGCACAGCAGCCTGCAGGATTCCCCCCACCGCCGAGGCAGGGAGGGGGGCGTCTGATAAGAGTGCTTTGTCACTGACTATTTACCAAGTGCAAAACACGGGCACCCCCTTGCGAGCACACAACCCCCCTGAATGTCAGCAAGGGCAGGATGAGACTTCAGAGGCCACCTCGGTGTGGGATGTTGCTAACCGTTCCGCGCGCGTATTGATTTCGGCAATGTGGTTCCATCAGCCAGACAAGGAACAGCATCTTGCCTTCCACCAGGCTGTGGCTGGCTGTCCCAGGCTTCCTGCAAACTACCAAGGGCATGTGGAAGACCTCTGGGGAGAGTCCGCGTGGAAAGCACCAATAAGAGAGATTTTACATGGCGTGGTCACCGACTCAGTGAGGGGGGACGCCAGCCCAGAGCAGACGTGGCTGGAATTCGAGGGACGGCTCACCCGGGCTCACCTGTCCCACGGAGATGGTCACTCCACCTCTGACCCAGAGCAGGCCAGTACGGGACCGCCAGGTGCCAGAAGAGGATGACACGGTCAAGCAGGAATGGGACAGATGGCGGGACACCTTCTCCCTTGGCCTGACGTACATGGTGGTTGGGAAGCAGGTCACGCCTGAGTGTGGGAGGCGGCTTGCTCGCCGCATGGTAGGTTTGAAAAGAGGAAACAGATTCTGTCTCTCACACACACAGGACGGGGACCCAGTCCCTGTGAAATAACAGGGAGTCACCAAGCAAACACCTGCCGTCTGTGGCCCTTCTCCACAAGCTTCCTCAGCCGGCCAGAGCCACACCTGCAGAGGACAGCACCCCGCGGGCGCAGTGATGGCCTCCGGACCCGCGCCGGCCGCTGTCTTGACAGAGTTCTTCATAATTTAGAAGGCAATGAAACAATTCTTATTCGTGAGGCGGAAATAATCCTAAATGGAGAGAGACAGAGATGAGAGAGGCGACGGGGTTCGGGAGGGACGGAGGCTCTCGGCAGTGGGGTCTGTGTCAGGCACGACGGCACGTGTGGGGGTCACTTCCAGGGAGGGCTTGCCCGGCGGTCCTGGCAAACACCACGGCCGTGGTCCCCCCCACACACACACACACCGGAGGACACAAGCCACAACTCGTCATCCCAAACTTGTGGACATAAATAGGCTCTCCTAGTCACATTTTTTAATAAATTAATGTAATGTTTATATTCCCAATAAGGTTGGCCGTGCGCCTTCATCAGGTATTTTAACTCTGGGAGGAACCGTACGGATATCCCCAACAGGCGAGAAATGCATGAAGATTATAAACACACTCGTGTCAGTTCACGCCTGGATCCGCCTCAAACGCGCCCAGGTGGCTAGTCTGCTCACCAGCACACGAGTCACAAATGCAGTCCTGGTTTTCAGGACAGTTTGTACTCGGGAACCATGGAGAATCGGTGAAAGCTGTCTACTGCACGTTTTTACATTTAATTCACTGACTAGGAAAGCAAGTGGCAGAGTATTTAACTCTCCTAATATGACAGTGGATTTCCTTTCCTTTCCTCCTTTTTTATTTATTTGAGAGAAAGAGAGAATGAGAGTGAGCGAGCGTGAGAGGGGTGAGGGTCAGAGGGAGAAGCAGACCCCCCTGCTGAGCAGGGAGCCTGATGCGGGACTCAGTCCTGGGCCCCTGAGACCGTGACCTGAGCTGAAGGCAGCTGCTCGGCCAACGAGCCCCCCAGGTGCCTGGATTTCTTTTTTCTTAACTGAAAGATAAGCACGGTGACTAACCACCTAATGTCAACGGAGCTTATTTCTTCTTTTAGTATAAAACTAGATCTTCCCTTGACGGATGATCAACTCCAGTCTGAGACAAGAGTAGAGAGAATCTCAAAAAACAGGTTAACAATCTCTTCCTTCAAATTCCTTATGGCCTCACCAGCCCTGTTTCCTCGGATCACCGAGAAGACTTTATTTGATAGGACAGAAAAGCAATATCTATGAAATATTTCTGAGCTAGGAGGTTTCATAGCTAAGTGGTACTTACCGAATACTCATCGGACATGAGTGTGAAGCACGAGATTGAAAGGGCAGGGAAGTAAGTCTGTGCAGACAGGATGGCGGGGGGGGGGCCAGACCCAGCCGGGGAAGAGAGAGGATATCAGAATGGTCAGCGCATGGTATTGCATTTAGAGAACAAAGATGGGGGGCGCCCGAGTGGCTCAGTCGGTGAAGCATCCAACTCTTGATTTCAGCTCAGGTCGTGATCTCAAGGTCGTGACATTAAGCCCTGCATCAGGCTCTGCATTGGGCATGGAGCTCACAGGGGATTCTCTCTCTCCCACCCTCACCCCTGCTTCTTCCTGAGGTCCTGAGTGCACCCTTGCTCTTGCTCTCTCTCTCTCAAAAGTAATAAATAAAATCAAATAAAGAACACAGATGTGAGAATATTAGGTATCTTATCTTCTTTTTGTACTGGTGACTGGGAAAGTAAACACAATCCAACTGGCATTTCAAGGAACAGAAACAAAACTCTGAAAAGAGTGATAGTCTGATTAAGCTGAGAAAAGATAGGTTTTCATCACATGATGAGAGTGCAGACAGTGGAATTAATGTTCCTATGTCAGAACAGACCGTCCATTTCTAAGTGCTAAGGCTGGGTCTCTCCCCAAACGGACAGACAGTGGTCAGTGGTAAGCTGTTCCTCACTTGGGTTCTGGAGATGGACCGGTGCATCTGAGCGTCTGAAGTCCCCAATTCCTTTCCACTCAGCCCTGGGCAGTTGCATATCCTGTAGATCTCAGTGTGCGCATCGATAAAACAGGAACAATATCAGTATCTACATCACAGAACTGCTAAAAGAATCACGTGAACTAATAGAAGTAATTACTGAGCACTGTGTCTGGGACTTGCTGTCCTTGGAACATTTAATACAGTCTTACAAGTAGCTTCTTGTTGGTTTTTATGCCTACTCATAAATGTATGCATGTTTATTCATACGTGTGTGTGCACCCTTAAGATTCTGACCATGCTAAAATCTGAAAAAATCTGAAGTGTCAAAATCTGAAGTGTCAGATTCAAAATCTGTCAAAAATCTGAAGAGAAAAGAACTATAAAGTTGAATTTAGCAAATGATGTTCTTGCTCTAGTAGAGGCACTACAAGTTCTCTGTGAAGGAAGTTTACATACCCAATAGTTTTTTTTTTTTAAGATTTGTATATTATTTGTTTATTTGACAGACAGAGATCACAAGTAGGCACAGAGGCAGGCAGAGAGAGAGGGGAGGAAACAGGCTCCCTGCTGAGCAGAGAGCCCAATGTGGGGCTTGATCCCAGGACCCTGAGATCATGACCTGAGCTGAAGGCAGAGGCTTAACCCACTGAGCCACCCAGGTGCCCATTAATTTCTAAACTATTTATAAACTAATGGAGAACTGAACAGATCAGAGTTCAGATATCACCTCCGCTCCATGCTGGTTGACCAAGGAACCACAGCCCTCAGGCACCCCATCCGCGACACAGGGAAATCGGTTACGACCTTCCAGAATTATCAGGAGCAGACAAAGAGAAAGATCTGCGGGAAGTGTCCAGTCAGTGACGGCTCTTGTTAGTTTTGGAAGTATCACAGTGGCAACCATAAGGGTACCATCAATTAAAAAATATATATATGTCACCATGTAACACCCGTCAGTGTCTTCAAGCAGAAATCTGAATTTTTGAGGTATACTCAGCCATCAAAATTCTCATAGACAAGCTACTTAATAATATTGTGGATTGGTGAGTCATAATGTTTGGGGTTTTTTAAATATATATGTTTTTAATTTATTTCATTTTAGAGAGGGAGCGCAAGCGTGGGAGGGGTAAGGGGAGAGGGAGAGAGCCTCAAGCCGAGCCCTGAGCCCAGCACCGGCCTTGATCCCACAACCCCGAGATCAGGACCCCACTGGCAACCAAGAGTCAGATGCTCTAACAGCTGAGCCATCCGGCTGCCCTTCACAGTATTGTTTTAACTTTAAACCCCAAAACTATCTGGGGGGGAACGTGCATAAAACAGAAATTATATGGCGAAGCCTCACCGTTTTCGCTCGCAGGCCCCGAGGTCCGTCTGCACTACTCGCGGTCTTGCACAGGGGTAGCTCTTTGGAGCAGCTGGTTAGGGAAACCCGCAGCTCCTCCGCGGGGCAGAGCTCAGCCGCCGCCCGCGTTCCTGCGGGCTGGGGCCTGGCACCGGGGCGGCCCCTCCTCCGGGGGCAGCGGGAGCATCGCAGGGTCCAGGGAACAGGCTTCGCGCGGCTCCTTCCCGGTGCCCGGATCCGCCGTCGGCCTCTGCCCTTGAACAGCTCTCGTCCTGCACGCTCTCGCCTGGACTCCGGCCCGAGCCGGCCTGCCACGGCGGCCTCTCGGAGGCCGACAAGAAGAGCTCTAGCTTCCCCTCCAGGGTTCCGAGACGTGCAGGCGGGGCCGCGCGCGTGACCTTCTCCCCATGGTGGGAAACACGCAAATAAACGGTGTAACAGGTGTGGGAGAGAGAAGGGGGCAGAGGCTGAGACGAGGTGGTCGTGCCCGAGCACGTGAGTGAGGCCACCCCGCCGTCCCTCCTCTGCTTCTCCGGCTTCTTTCTTAAACGCGTCGGGCTGGGCATGTGCCGCTCGCGCGCACTTCCAGTGAGTGGCACGTGTGAGGCCGCACATACCCGACTCTTCGTCCCCTAGACTTACCAGCTAAATGTCTTTGATTCAGTCACATATCCGTGCTTCGGACTTATTATCAAAAACAATTTAGAATACTCTCCCACAGGGCTCTGAACACTAAAGAGGGAGAGCATGGTGCCTGATAACCGTGTGGTTTTTGGTTTGTTTGCTTGTTTTTTGGTCTTCCCCTCTCTCTCCCCTTCTGGGCACATATCACTCAAGACTAAAAAGAAGGAGCCCCTGCCCTCGACTCCGTGCTACTGGCTTTCCACAAGTGGAGTTTACCTGACCATTCCCAGAGGTGACCTAACCCTTTCTATGCTCCCCATATTATAACCTTCTACTAAGATAATGCAATCTCTTATGGCTTAAAATTTTCATTATGCTACCTGACAAAGAAGTAACCCCAAATTGCTTTCTAAGGTAGAGGTGACAAAGTCTACAATGTCCTAAGTTAGTTTTTTGCTTCACTTATTTTAAATTAAAAAAAAAAAATGTGCACAAACACTGACCTTGTGCTTTCACTTGTATTTTCCTTAACGATGTCCTTGACACAAAGTTGCAAAGGCAGTGCTTGCCAATTTATAGGCAACACTGCCCTGAACACAATATAGGGTTAAGTCTAGAGTCAGTAGGACTTGGACTCAAATCTGGCTCCTGGCTGACCTGTGTGTCTTCATGGCGGGGTCTGTCCCATGTGGATGCCGTCCTGTACCCTCTGCTCAGCTCCAGGTGAGAATTCAAAGGCACAAGGAAGATGACACTAGGACAAGGTCTAGAACATGACTGGTGCTGCTCCTTAAGCTGTATGTACTACAATGGTGATTACTACTAGGCTAACTAATAATAGGGGTACCTGGGTGGCTCAGTCTGTTAATCGTCTGCCCTTGGTTCAGGTCATGGTCCCTGGGTCCTGGGATCAAGCCCCGCATCAGGCTCCCTGCTCAAGTGGAGAGTCTGCTTCTCCCTGTCTCCCTCTCCTACTCACACACACACTCTCTCTCTCAAATAAATAAATAAAATCTTTTTTTAAAAAGGTAACTAATAATAGAGTCCAGTAGAAATCAATTTGGGTTCCTCTTATCTTGAAACTTTGTGTTGGGAGGGCCTTCAAGATTTGCTTGCCCAAACTATATGGCCAAATCAATCTTGTACTGTATCGCAAAACCCAGAAGAGTCATCCTCAAAGAATATTTAAGTTGACCCTCACCTATGTTTTAATTATGAGAGACTTTCTCAGAGGAAGTTAAATGTGCATAATAAATCCTTAGCCAAAAAAAAAAAAAAAAAAGGAACCCTCCCGGAGAGTTCATTGCCACAGCGTCTCCTGTGACAGGTGTACTCTCAGGCAGCAATCACAAGTTCAAATACTCGATGAGTCAGAGTTTCCTTTCACTAACACACAAGGTTAGAAACAGGTCACGCGCTGAGTCAACGGCTGCTTTCGGCTTATAATTCAAAATCTGACCTTTTCTGAAAATGCTACTACGCAGCATCACAGTCCCTTGCATGGCGCATCAGTAGGAGGGACGACTAGGGATAACTGGTCTGCATTCCAGACCCCAGCTGATCTGGGACTAAACCCATAAAAGCTGTTTCAAGGAGGCTGAAGATCAGCCATTAATGACTCTTTCTAACTTTGATTAAAGCTCCATTCTCATGAACACCGCATTCTGTACAAAGGAATTCGAAATAGAACTTGAAAAACAAACAGCCAGGAAAGAAGTAAATCATAGGAGGAACCATAAATTAAAAAAAAAACACAAAAACCTTCTTTCTTCTTTTTTTCCCCTCCCGACCCTGTGGAGAGTGCGCCATCTAGTGGGAACTCCTGATAAACGCAATCTTCTTTCCACGGCTTCCTGTGTTCAGACGTGTTTTCTTGTCACCACTGTTGTTGTTTTAACAGTCTGTACGGGAGGATCCTTATGCAGAGTCTTATAAATCCTGCTCCCATGCAGCTCAGCGACAGGACCTCACGCCTGTACCTTGTACATCCCCCAGTTAAGCAAGAGTGCTATCTGCTTGTTCTAGGTACCCTTCCAACTCCAGAAGCCGCAAAGTATTTTTAGGTACATTTTTCACTGAAATAAACCTCCATAAATTTTCATGTGAGACTTTGAAAACTTTTAGTTCCAAAAACAGAGTCAAAGTTTAAAACACACACACACACACACACACACACACACACACACACACACTTTTGTAGCTTTAACTCTAAAGCGTCATCTCCAATGTTTCCTTCCCCTTGGAGTTCAACGAGGTGAGGGCGGAGGATGCACCCGGAGCCTGCCGCCGGCTCCCCGTCACTGCTACGTGTGCTTTTCCTGTGTCCTGCAGATGGTGAGCGGGTCTTAACGGAGAGGACAAAAGGTGCATCTGGAGGAAGCAGGCTCGCAAGTCTTTGCAGCATCGGCCTTAAGACTGAACATACTTCATGGACATCACCGCACAAGTTGCCCTGTGGCGTGGGCATTGATAACGAAAGGCCTGTTCCGATGGTCTATTTAACAGAGATAGCAACACCTTTTTAAAGAAAATCAGATCAGTAGATGTGACAGTAACCACAGTCCTCTTCACAACAGCATGTGTCCAGACACTGATCTTTCCCAGATCTACTGAACGCTAATTTTAAGGAGGAAACTCGGAAGGGCCACCGATTGGTGATGAGTTAGAAAGGTAGCAACTTGAGATTCATACTGCTGACTGCAAACAAGCCAAATAATTTCAAAAATTACGGTCCTTAAGGCACATCCTTACCGAATAAAGATTAGACCCCAACCCCAACTCATGTATCAGACAAACAGGAACTCCTCGAGACTTGTCAGCACACGGTAAAGAGTGAGAAGACCCACACAGCACAACCAGCGTGATGTATGCCTTGTAACTTGCAAAACAGCTTGTTTTATTATGAAACATATGTACATATTATGTACATTCTCATTGTACAAATGTTCCAATTGATATTTTTATGAATCTGGGGTTGTGGTGTGTATTTTTTATTGAGGAATGTTGTTTTGTTCCCATTCGACATTTAGAATACAATTTAATAAAATAAACTCTTTGTTCAAGGGCCTTGAATGATTCATGATTTTCTGAGTTCTTTCCTGTTGGAGCTCCTCACAAAGCAACCCCTGACTGTTTGACTTTCTAAATAGCCCGAGTGATTCCAAACTCTCTTTAGCAAAGAGAGATGAATGCTACAACTGGACCTTAAGAAAGAAAAGCTTGTTTTCTCCCCCACGCTCACACACTTGGAGTGACGGGTCCAAACCTCAGAACCAGAAGTTCAACTGTTTCTTTGCCTGGCAGATTAGACTCTGCTCCTTTACTCTTCAGGGGTCTACGTCGAAATACTAAGCACACGTGTGCAAATACACACAGACACACTCCCTAAACCAATTATCTGCTATCGACGTGGAGTTCTTACTTGGAAGCAAGATTCTGAACATAGAAATCCACCAGACATTTCTCCCTCGAGCCTCCTCTTGAACCCCTGACCCAGGGGTTCCGATCTGATGCTTTTCCTCCCAGGGAGAACGTCTCCCGCTGGAGATGCTCTGTGTAGCCAAACAAGGTCTAATTCCAGGGACTGGTTTGTAGCGCGGCTGTTAGAGGCCATATTCTCTTTGGCACGAGCTTCTTTACAGTTCTGGGTTTGATTTCCTCCTTTATGAGACGAGAGGGTTTGATTTTTAAACAAACAAACAAACATTTCTGTACCCTAGGAACTTCAAATTTCCATTTCTTTTTTTTGTTTTTTTGTTTTTTTTATGACTTTCATTTCTGTTTTTGTTTTCTTTTTTTTAAATGACTTTTAACTGAGCTCCCATGCTCCAGTACTGGTGTTTTTTCTTCTGAATTTCTGTTGTTTGGGAGCAGAATAGACCCCCGAAGTCCTTTGTTTTAAATAAGACACAAATTTGATAAGGTCTTAACCTCTCGACCACTCTTCCCCATTCAACGTGATACACTGTACCTACACCCCTGGAGGTAATACCTTCAGAGCAGTGGGATGAGAGTAGTTTAGAATGTCACGGTGAGTTAGCAAAGGGCAAATTCATCCTATTGCCTGGCCCTGTGCCGCACCGGCAGTCCCACATCACAGCAGTGGCCACCAGGGAGGCCGCCCCGCTGCCTCTCCGCCCCGTTCCAGAAGCTCAGCGCCCTTGAGATCCCATCACCGCTCCACACCCCTCCCCTCTCCCATTGGCATCTCCACTCTGCGGCCCCACAAACTTCTCTACCTTGAGGTCTTAACCAGCAAGACCCATTCTCCACCCAGCCCCGGATCTACCAGGGAGCTCGGGTCAGTGCGCCCAGCGCCCTCTTGCTCCCGTCTCCCACCTGCTTCTCTCCTGAAGGGGGCGGACTCTCCTCACTGTGTCCTTCTCCTTCTGATCCAAATCTGGACCCCCTTCTCGGGGAGATGCACTGGATAGGGAGGCGGCAGAAACGCACAGGACGCAAAGACAGCCCACAGCTCGCCCGTTTCACGGCTTCCTCGGCCCCGTCCCATCCCCTGACCAAGACACCTGCATCCGAGCCAGTGCTTTCTGCCTCCGGAGCAGAAAGTGAGCTCTCCAGTTTGTGCGTGTGCTGTGTCTTCATCCTTCATGCAATTTCATCGGTTACTAGTGAATAACGATTGCCAAATAACACTTCCCATTATTTCAAGACTGCCAAAGGTTAGGAATGCATAACTCATGTTCTATCTAAAATACCCGAAGGAATATAAAAGTTTATACTGCACTAATCATTTAAATCTGATTTGACAACTAGGAAAACAGAAACACAGCTTCATACACATACACAGACACATGCTCAAGCCCCAGCATTCGGTAATACGCTGTTACAATCTTGTTTCACTGAAGGTTGTAACCTAACAGTACCCAATTATTCCTCTGACTCACCACTTCTTCTCCAAAAAATAAGAAGAAAAGTTAAGACTGCTAAAATGCCATCACAACCTGAAGACAGAATTACTACATAGAAAACACGCAGTCACTTACCGGTGTGCACGTAAATTACTCAGGTGAAGTCCGTATTTTTCCTCAGCAGATAGTCCATCCATCAACAAGTAGAAAATGAGGAAATTGCTCTGGCCAAGCGGTTGTGAAACCAGTCTGGATTTCTCGAGCATATATGTATAAATTCTGGCTGGTTAAAGCAGAAACAAAAAGTGACCCCATTAAACGGCATTACTAGTTCCATTTCCATACATTTACACAAACTAATTAATTGCAAGAGATAATAAAACAGCCATTTTCAAACACAGGACTTTTGAAAAATATCTTTAGGCTCTATTTTTTAGAGCAGTTTTTAGGTTTGCAGAAAAATTTAACAGAGAATCCTGAGAGCTCCAACGTATCCGGTCTCTCCTCCTCAATGCACGGTTTCCCCTTTAGTGACATCTTGCACAAGGGCAGTAAATTTGTGAAAACCGAGGACGCAACACTATTACTTCATTATTAACCAGTGTCTGTAAAAATATGTTGGTGTTCCCTTTTTGCGTTGTACACTCCATGGGTTTTAAGAAATCCGTAATACCACGTGTCCAACACAGACTTATTTCGTTGCCCTAGAAGTCCCAGGCTCCGCTACTCTCCCTACCTGCTTCCCGAACTCCGGACGCCCACTGTTCCTCCATGTCTCCGTCGATTTACCTTTCCCAGCACGTTGTGCATTTAGAATCCTGCAGCATGTGAACTGTGCAGGTTGCCATCATTTCTGTTCCTTTCACTCAAGAATATGTATTTAAGGTCTTCTTTGTCTTTTCACGGCTTGATCGTTTACTTCCTGTAGTCCATCATAGGCACACACGACGGCTCATTTATCTACTTACCTATTAAAGGACATCCTGGTTGCTTACAGTTTCGGCAATTATGAATAAAGCTGCTATAAACATTTGTGTCCACATGATGTGCGGACATAAGTTTTCCACTCAGTTGGGTAAACACCGAGGCATGTGATTCCTGGATCGTATGGGAAGACTATGTTTAGCTTTGTAAATACCACCAAACTGTCTTCCAAAGTGGCCGCACCATTTTGCATCTCCACCAGCAATTAACCCGGGTTCCTATTGCTCCATGTCCTCTGGCCAGTAATTAGTGTCGTACGTGTTCTGAATTTCAAACATTCTAATATTTTTGCAGTGGTATTTCCTTTTTGTCCTAACTCGCATTTCCTAGATCGCCTATAATGGGGACCATGTTTTCACATGCTTATTTATGTTCTGTTTGTGTATCCTCTTTGGTGAGGTGTCTAGACATTTTGACCATTTTTTTTTAAAGTGGGCTGTTTGTTTTCCTGTTGCTGAGTACTAAGAGCTTATTGCAACTTTTGGCTAACAGTCTTTTATCCGTTGTGTTTTTGCCAGTATTTTCTCCTTACCTGTGGTTCATCATTTCATTCTCTTCACAGTGTCCTGCACTGAACAGTTGTTTTTAACTTTAATGAAGTCCGGCTTACCAATTATTCCTTTCATGGGTTGTGTTTTAGTGTTGTATTGAAAAGGGATTGCCAAACACAAGGTCCCCTAACAAAAATTTATCTTATATTATCTTTTAAGAAGTTTTACAGTTTTGTTTTTGTAGTTAGATTTATGATCCATTTCGAGTCGTCTTCTTTTCTTTTTTTTGCATGTGAATGTTGTGCTGTTCTCGCATAAACTATTGAAATGATCATTTCTGCATTGAATTACCTTTGTCCCTTTGTTAAAGACCAGTTAACTGCATTATGTGGATGTTTCTGGTCTCTGTTCTTTTCCATTCTAACGTCTGTTCTTTCACGAGCTCCGCACTGTCCTGATCCCGACAATTTTAGAGTACGTCTTGAAGCTGGGTAGCACCAGCTCTTCAACTTTGTTCTCCTCTTTAAATTGAAGTTGTGTTGCCTATTCTGGATCTTTTAACTCTCCATATAAACGTTATGTTAATATCCACAAAGTAATCTGCTGGAATTTCTATTAGGATAGTGTTGAACTTATAGATCAAATTAAGAAAAAATGGATATCTTAACGATATGAAGCCTTCTTATCCATGAACTTTGAATATTTCTCCCTCTATTTAGATCTTCTTTGATTTTTTTTTAACCAGAGTTTTATAGTTTCCTTATAAAGATCTTATAAATATTTTGTTAGATTTGTACCTAAATAGTTCATTTTTTGGTGGTGGTGAAAATAATACATTTCTAATGTCAAATTCTAATCATTCATTGCTGATATATAGGAAAGCAATTGACTTTTGCATATTAATCATGTATCCTGAATTGCTGGCTTACTAGTTCTAGGACATTTTTGTTGTTGTGATTCTTTCCAAATTTCTACAGAGATGTCATCTGTGAACAAAGACAGTTTTATTTCTTTCTTTCCAATCTGTGTATATACATATTCTTTTCTTGTCTTACTGCATAAGCTAGGACTTCCAGTACAACGCTGAAAACAAGTGGTGAGAGGGACAGTCTTACCTTTGTTCTTGACCCAACATGGAACTTTTGTGTGCAAACATAATCTGACACAAAACATGTCTTTGGGTATAACAACAAAGACATCCCAAAAAGTTTTAGAATTTTCTTCATTTTGTGTAATTTGAAAGCACAAGTCATACAGCTATGGAATATGTGTGTGTGTGTATGTGTGTGTGTGTGTAATTACAAAATATTCTGCTGTAGACCCCAGCAAGTATTACTATTGACCAGATCAGAAGTGTATAGGGCCACATTATAGAAAAACCAAAAACACAGACAATAGTTTCTCACTGTTGCAAACACTGGAAGCAACTCGCTGCAGAAAAGGCAAACATGACTTGAATCTATGCAGATGCAATTTAATATATAGAAGGTATATTAGGAAAATTTTAAGACCTATACTGAAATCATATAAAGGAGCCAAGTTATGGCTTCTAGCCTGATGGTAGATAATGAAACAGATGCTTTGATAATAAGATTTGTATCCCAACTAAGGAATAAGACAGATGATGTGTTTATTTAGTTTTGTAAAGATTTTCTTTATTTATTGAAGAGAGATACTGAGAGAAAAGGAGAGCATGAGAAGGGCGAGAGGGCTAGAAGGAGAAGCAGACTCTCGGCTAAGCAGGGAGCCCAACGAAGGACTCAATCCTGGGACTCCAGAACCATGACCTGATCCAAAGGCCGTCACTTAACCAACTGAGTCCCCCAGGTGCCTGGTGACATGTTTGTAAAGTGGCACATGCCCAGGGTGAACAGTGTCTAGCCATCTTGTGATTTTTGTGAACTCACATATACTGTAGCAGAACACCTAAATTCATTATTTAAGGTTTTCATCTTTTAACATTACAAAAATACAAACGAAAACAACCCGTCAGGAGAACATGTCGTTAACCTCTTATTTCACAGAAGCTGAACAATGACCAGAGGATAAAGGATGGGAATCACAAGCCTGATTTTGCTTCCGAGATAGGACTAGCAAGACAGAAATTACTGTCCATCAACACTTACGGTTAAATGTTTGAAAGGCTGAAAATTCTAGTTTTTCTGGAGTGTTTTTTTTACTTGTAAAACAGTAAATGATTAAGCGTTCCAATTTCAAATGCAACTGTGAATTACTCCGAAGTAAGGATCCATGGTCAATAAATAAATAATTTTTGATCAAAAGGTGGCAGTTCCTTGGAAGCCAAATGGACAAAATTATACCCTACATTTGAACCAGAAACGTCACCTTGTGTAATGAGTCTGCCAATAATTATTCTAGAGTCCTGCCTCCAAAAGCAAACATGTGAAGTCTCCCAGTGTTGGTTTCATATAGCAAATCTACTGGAAAAAATGGAACCACTAATATGTGCTTCCCTCTGGTAAGATTCATTAAGTGGTCCGTTCAGCCCGTCATAATGATTATCAGTGCCAAAAGAACCCAAAAAACCCAAAACCTCAAAATTAATACTATTAAGAAAAGTCGTCTTACTAAAAACCTTTTAGAAAAGTTGTTGTAAGTGCATAAACAAAGTCTCTTTCAAAATAATTCCTTTAATTAGTTGCCCAAAGGTGATGCTAAAATTAGAAGGGGGTATTATAGTTTCTTTCCTATCCCTCCTTGAGTATGAAATCAGGTGAGAATTTCAAGGAGAGGTTTTAATTACTATACTTTCTTTCCTTTCTTTTTTTTCTTTCTTAAGCAAATTATTTGCTGAAAACATTTTCCATAGCATTAATAACATAAACCCTGTTCAAGAGAATGTTTTCTAAAATCCCATTGGAGATAAACTGCAAAGGTTGTTCCTACGCATGGTTTTCAGCCACGGAAGTACTGACAGGGAATGGAGAGCTGAAGCTGTCTTCTGACCATCACGCTCTATATTCGGAGAAAAGGCTGATCCCACGCGCATTTGTCCCAGCCAAAGTCCAAGCTTCCTTTAGAACAGCATTCAAAACTAATCAAATTCCACATCATAGAGTGACTTCAATACCTTTAATCTAAATTCAAAAACAATGTAATTAGTAATCATCCCAGGCAGCTCATCTCCCGCAGTGAATAAAATTGCTGTGGGTTAGCGGGATTCTGATCAGTAGGATTTTGGAAAAAAAAAAAAGAAAAAAAAAACCTTAAAGGAGCTTTTAGCTAGAAGAAAACACAAAACAACCAAAAATTCAAATTTCTGTGAGACTCTAATATTCTTCCAAATGGAGAAAATGCCAGCTTTTCTGCTGTGTCTGAAATTACAGTGAAATAAAGGAAGGAAAATGATAGGTATGGAGTTGAGGTTTGACTCATTCATGTAAATGTCCACACAGAAGGAAATGGCTGTTTTTATTGGTTTTTGGTTTTTTTTTTTTTTTTTTTTTTGACTTCTCAAGACCTCCTGTATGCTTTAAAAGATGTCTTATTTCAGGAATATTCCTGACTAGAAATAGCTCTGTGATCGTCTGTCTTTCTGGAAATCTACATATGAGTGTGCTGCTCAGAAAGTTCTGGCACTATAAAGACATACATGTGTGCAGATTATATAGGACATAATATGCCGTAAAAGTATTTTACAGACATATTAATTTTTTCTTCAATTATAAAAGAAAATGGAATAAATAAATCTCCTCTCCTTCAAGAAAGACAAATAAATACCTTCATGGCCCTTCCCTTTGCCTTCGAGAAATTTCCAGCACTCACTGCCACTGCCTCACTCTTCTTCTTAGAAATCATGACCAGTTGGGATCTCTTCCCAGAGCCCCATCATGTCTTCAATTAGAAGTAACCCAAAAGCACACCGTTGCTTAATTAATATGTCCAAATATTCTCTTTTTCACTCTTACATAGTTCTTTTGACTTCATTATCCCAGACTAACACAAGGGGTCGTATGAGGGAAGGTGCCTCAAGGAGGATCCCAAGGGTGACTCCGGGTCCTGAATCTGACATTGCCAATCTCCGCCTTCCCTGAACTCTGATGTCCCCACACTAATGTGGGGATGGGAAGACAGAAAGGCCCCAGGCTTCCTCTGGCCTCCAAGAGGAAGGGACCACCATTCAATGCACTTGCGTGTACCAGGCCCTGAGCCGGGGGTGTTCAGATGTTGGCCTCCTTTAAATTCTGTTGTCAGCCTTTTCGTGTTGGAACCCAACTGGCTTATCGCCACTAAAAGATGCTGCTCCTCAGAGGAGGTGAGATGAATTAACGCCCTGTGGAACTTCTAAAAAAAATCTGATGGAGAGTACAAAACTAAGGATGACTGATGATGCTGATAACGGAGATAAAGAAGATTATCCAAAAATACCCACAAGCGAAAGCCCTAATAGATTTTCCATCCCATCCATGTGCAGTAACTGTAAGCTTAAGTTTCCTAAGTAGATAACATAGCCCTGGCATATGCATTGCGAGGAATTTCTGGTTGTTAGTAAATTCCAGTTTCTGCTTAAACAGATGTGGCGTCCCCAGGCACAGGTGAGTCAGAAGCCCAGTACCCTCCCTTCCCACATGCGGGCTCTGCGCCTGCCTCCCTCCACAGACCTACACACGGCCACTTTACCAATCCCCACGGAACAGAGTGGCACTAAGGATGCATAATATGGTTCTATTCTTGCCATATACAGTCTGTTATTATGAAGAGGAATTGGCTCTAATTAAAAAAAAAAAAAGCCCAGAGTTCAATATTGATAGCTTTCTGATCTATTTACACTCTCAATAATTTGTGTTCTTTGTGGACATGAGTGAGTCCCTGATGGCTTTACACAATTTCCTCCCTGACGTGAAGAATGGTGACCTCATCGTACTGACGCTTCACATGCATTCCTTAGCCTTACTGATCCTACAAATACTTAGCAAGGCCTCGCTCTACTCTGCACCGGGCAGACCAAATCCGCACCACCAACGGGCTTATACCCCAATAGGAGACACAGCAACCGACCCAACAAATCATGAAGAGGACACTTCCAGATTTTGACAAGTGCTATAGAAGAAATAAGTAAGGAGACAGATCTGGGGATCCAGGGTCACCTTCGAATGAGTTTGGGGAAGAAAGAGAGGTTTCTCTGAAGAAGTGACCTGCACTGAACCCAGGACAGTGAGAGCTGCCTGTCCATTCCAGGAGAAGAGGTAAGCCTCGTCCACGCAGTGGAGAGCGAAAACCAAGCCTTGGCCTCATGTAAGCCAGGAACTTAAAAAGTCTGGTGAGGCTGGAGAACGTGGACCAGGTGGGGTGGGGGTACAGGGCAGGTCAGGGAGGACACAGGCACAGGGGCTGTGAGGGCTGCAGTGTGCAAGAACAGGGAACTGGTCCTGGGCTTGACATACTGATGAGGGCGGCGAGGGGCTCTGTGGATTGAGAGGGGGAATGGCTGAGGCATAATCACAGCCTGACAGCAGTGGCTGATTTCCATTTCCACAGAGCTACAAAGCATGCTATCTTCTTAATTAACATTCATGAAGGTAAATGAGGCAATGACTTAGGAAAAAGAATTAGTCTGAACACCACAAAATGGGTTCAATTTATCTCTTGGAGGGAAGGGTGTTCCAAACAAGGCTAAATTCATAAAACAGGGGAACACAGGACCTCAGGGGGGCCTTTAAGGCCACAGGAGCCAGAGAAGAAGGGCTTCTCCTCAGTTCACTGGACCAGAGGACATTCTGACTGGTGAGCCGGCCAAGGGGTCCAATGCAGGACAACTGGGCAGTAGTGACGGGTCCAGAGACAGAGCCAGGAATCCCAAGGGGGGTGTCAGAAATGGGCTGAATGTCCACAATGTCCCCAATCGCCAAACTGTGGAAGGAGCCGGGATGCCCTTCAACAGATGAATGGATAAGGAGATGTGGTCCATCCGCACAATGGAGGATGCTCAGCCAGCAGAAGGGGGGAATATCCAGCATTTGCATCGACATGGATGGCCCTGGAGGGGATTATGCTGAGCGAAGCAAGTTAAGAAGAGAAAGACAATTATCATCTGGTTTCTCTCATACGTGGAACATAAGGCATAGTGTGGAGGACCACAGGGAAGGGAGGGAAGACTGAACGGGAAGAAATCAGAAAGGGAGACAAACCATGAGAGACTCCGGACTCTGGGAACAAAACGGAGGGTCACAGAAGCGAGGGGGTGGGAGGAGAGGGTGACTGGGTGATGGTATTAAGGAGGACACGTGTTGGGTTGAGCACGGGGTGTCACACTCAGTCACAACAAAAACTTATGATGGACTCCAAGCTGGCTAATGATCCTTCTAAAAAAGAGAGAAAAGAAAAGAAATGGGGTGAGGCAGGAAGGGGCCAGCATATCCGACTTCTCCCACAGTGACCACCTGAGCCCACAGGCTGCTGAGCCCTGGGAGAGCCCGGACGCAAGCCAACATGCAAACAGTCACGTCGGTTTATGCAGGGATATAAGTGACCAACGACTGTCGGGGAAGACAGTTGGGACTATCAGCAAAATGAGAAGTCAACGTTACGGGGAACTGAAATACGTCAACGTGAAACCAAACAGTACATTGTAAAGAACGTATTTATACGGACCCTGCAGAAGAAAGCATTAGAAATACATAAAAGCTTATTTCCGAAGAAATCATAATAGGAAAATAATTTGACTTCATGCCCATATAATAAATATTAAAGAATTAAAAAAAAAAAAGTGGCCTCAGTCTGCAAAGACTTCAGGACAGCAGTTTCCAAGGTTTGAAGTTTTAGCTCATAGTCCTCATATCAGACAGCCTGATAACTTCCAAAACCACAGCTCATTTTGTTATTGTTATGAGCGTACAATCCCACAGTCAAGCTGTTAGGAACGTTCCATCAACATCCCAGAAGAGGAGACAACATTATGACCTAACAAAGTATCCAGTGGGGAGCTGGGTTTATCCTGGATCGGGGGAACGTTCTGGTTTTGAATATCTCGTTGCCACAGGAGGTCTGCACGTCACCGCGCCACCTGCAAAGGGCCACCTGCCCAGCCTGCTCGCTGAGCTGAGCACAGGGGTGAGGGGTGGCGTACGCACTAGGGGTTCACAAACACCATCCTCGCGGCTCTGCCCGCCCTCCCCGCGGTGAGGGGCGCTACAGCAAGCCCTTCGCAGCCTCCACTGTAAGACTTCAAAAGTAGTTTCTCCCCAATTAAGTGAAACAAGGCTGAAAGGAATATACGAGAGCGTGGTCTGGTGTCGGGTTTTCCTGTTGGGAGAAGAGGCTAAGGGACATCCGCCCGACGTCCACGCAGAGATCCAGCCCGGGAGCCCTCTGTGCTGTGCCAAGTGTCCTTGCGGAAGGATGCTTTGTGATGGGGGACCTGGGGTTCCAAACACTGCAGAGGTCTCTACCACGTAGATCTGAATACTTAGAGACAACAAAACGGTCCCCTGGGGAAAAGACTGAAAGGACCCTGCTCTATCTTATGTCGAAAGCTTGCACATAGTCATAGCCTTAATACATTAAAGGACCTTAAAAAGACCAGATATGACCTTGATCCCCACCATTAATTTCATAAGTGCACCTAAGCCCTGAAAACCCCTCTACACTCTTAGATGAAAAGTACAAGTCATTAGGGATTCAAATCTGCAAGTTACCTCAGAGTCCCGAGCAACAGGTACTGGCTGAATGCAAGCACATCACTGTCGGCAGAGGTTTCCTACTACTTGCACACTACAAACTCACCTATGGGGTTATGGTTAGAGGTTCTAGACATCGGTCCGTCCTGACGGTGCTGGCACGGGCATCGGGGAACTCAGAACAATGACATTGTTAAATAAATAATCAGATGGGGGAAGTGTTGGGCTGAAAGCCAGACGAGAATGTTCTTTATTAATTAAATTTTCTTCAAAATAAACAGTCCCCACTTTTCTATAGCCGTTATTTCATAAAACTGAGCCTCATATTTTCTATCATAATTCATGGCTGCATCCCTGATTAGGGAGCTGGCATTAAGTTATAACCGTAGGAGCAACAGTATCTATAAAGGGAACATGCCTCTCTCAACCTTAAAATTAGTAAGAGAATACTCTGTCCAAGACACCCATCGCCACTATTTTAGAAAAGTGGATAATTTAAGGGAAACTCTAGAGCACCACAAAGTACAAAATCAACCTGTAACCTACATTCACTTGACCTAGTTTGAGGTGTAAAAATCTTACTCAAGTTGGGTTTATTATTTTAGGGAACACTTAAAATTCAGAAGCCTCTTCCAGGGGACCCATTTGGATAACTCAGCTCTCCTGAAAAATTGTGTGTAAAAGTAGTTTAAATGATTATCTCTTTTGTTTTTCCTTCACAAAAGGAGCCTGGAGATCAGCAGAGATTATCAAAGGTATCCACCGGCCTGAGCCTCCTCTAGTGTTCGGTGCCTCTTTTTGGGGGGTAACGAAGAAGTTCCAAACTGAAAATTAGTTTGAGAGGTCAAGATAATGCAACAGATCCCCCTTATTCTCTGTGGCGTCCCACATTTGTGTCCCACAAATGACATGCCTAAGTGCCAACCTGAGGGCCCAGGGACGTGACGTGACGGAGCAGGGAAGCAGCAGATGTACTCATGGTAGGATGAGGCCACGCCGTAGGGCAAGAGCTTCTAGATCGGCACAGCCCCCCCCACCCCCCAAATCCTACTTCACTCATTCACCCAGTCCGCCTGCTCTCTGTGGTTTCCCCTTTCCATTTTACAAATTTACCTCCGTCCACGTGGTTTCATCAAGGTCATGGGTGCATGGGTTGGGCCTTGGACCCAGGACTTCTGGAGTCTGAGCTCTGTGCAGAATCTGAGGCTCCTCTATAGTCCTGCCTACTTCTTGCCCTCTGCCCGAGCGACTCCCACAGGCTCAACTGGCCCTTTACTCACTTACTCACTTGACTCTGCCCAACCTTGTGCAAGACCCTCATCTGCCCTTTGGTGATGAAGAGATGCAGACAGGCAAGTGGACACAGACAGGCGAGGTCCAGCTCCCTGACTATCTGACAAGCCTTTAAGGGCAGGACCCGGTCCAATGCACGGTTGAGCCAACGCTTCACACAATAGGATGAGCGTGTAAGTGGCCGGTGAAACACAAAATGGGCTTTTTAAGAAAAGAAGTAGTCATGCTGGAGCTGGACAGGTCCTATGTGACCGGTGTTTGTCAGGAGGGAGACACGGGCACAGACCCCGTGACAAGTGAGGCTGAGACCTGAGCATTACAGCTACCAGCCCATGAGCCCCAAACTTGGCAGCACACATTGGAGGCTGCAAGACGCCAGCAAGGATGGTCCCGTAGGGACATCCAGGACAGCGCCATCCTGCTGATCCAGACTTCTGCTCCAAGCCAGCGAGCTTATAGCGTTTTGTCAGAGTGGGTCTCGCATGCTCCTACAATCTACAGAATTTCCATGTGGGGTCTTTCTTCTAGGGGACAATCCGTGCCATCCAGTCCCTCTGCTGGGCATAGGAACTCTGGTCACATTACCAGGAGCTTCCTGGGTGGACTTGGGGAACTTGGGGCCTTCCCCGCTTCTCCAGAACTATGCCGCAAAAGTCCTGTGGAGGCTGTTACGGGCGTGTGAGGGGTCTGCGCCTTGGCCGCGCTGGGGTGGCCGGGGCATGGGGAGAGGGCACGGTGGGGGCCTCCCCAGGAAGTCGCTGGGAAGGTCTCAAGATCAGGGAGGACAGTTTCTCTCTGGGACATCTGAGCAGAGCTCATGTACAGATCTTCGTTCTCAAGCCCTTTCCACGTGGTCGCGAATATGTGAAGGCACGTGCCATGTGTCCCTCAACAGTCTGCTTTTCCGTGTCCTTGCAGGTGCATCCAGAGCAGGCCCCCGCTCCGTGCACTTTCTCTGCACACATGCTCACCGGTCCCCTTCCCCAGGGAAAGCAGAGGCCCCTGGGACCCTTCAGCCTTCCCCGCTCCCAGCAAGGGAGTCTCAACCAGCACTGGCCGGCTTGGTAATATGGGTTTTGCTCTTCAAGTTTTTTTTGGGGGGGGGGGTTGCGCAGAACCACCACAAAATCACTGCCAGATTTTTAAAAGAATGTAGCAGGAGGACGCCAAACCAGCAAGCCTGGGCGCTAGGAAGGCAATCAAGGGCACTAACCCGGAGAGGAGGAGCCGGAGAACCCTGTGGGCGGCCCCGCCGGCTGAGACACCCCAGGAGCAGGAGGAGCGGCTCGCCACCATATGCTTCAGCTTTTCCGCCGACTTGCCAACCATGACTTTCAAGAACAACTTGCTAAATTCTGTCCGGAAGGAAAGTCCACAAAGTCAGTAACGGGCAAGTCCTGCAGAAGCCCATGATCGTGTCTTCATCTTGGAAAAGGGAACACGGAATCCCCAGTGCACGAAGTCACACGAGCGGAGTCTGGACAGGGTTCTTCCCTGAGCCATGTGTGCAAAGCATGGGGGCGGGATCTGTGTGGGCTGGCCGGTGCCCCTGCAGCCCCGGTGACCCCACAAGGCACCGGGAGTCCTGGGGAAGAGAGTCCCACTCCACAGGGCTGCATCTCCAACAAGCTCCTCAGAGTGCAACGAGCGCTCGTCTCAGAGTCACGCACGGGAGTGGCGGCCTTGGGGCTCCTTTGGCCTTGAGGCTCAGAACGCAGCTCCCCAAAAGTGCAAAGGGAAGCTGGAGAGGTCTGCTGGAGCTGGAGAGGTCAGGCTGTTGCCCTCTGGTGGCAGGTGTGTGTGTGTGTGTGTGTGTGTGTGTGTGTGTGTGTGTGTGTGTGACATTCCAGGGCAGGTTAGAAAACCGACACCCGGAAACCAGAGTCGGTGGCTCAAGACCGCTGCGCTCTGGGTCTCCCTGACAACGTGAGTCTCCCCGCCTGGCCGGCAGTTGCGATCTTTAAAACACGACTCTCCTGTTGCAGAATTCAAGCTGCTTCCCCAAGGTCGACTCCTTTCCTGCGTTTTCTTACCCAGTTTCATCTCGTAATAGCGGATTTTGACAAACACTTACTGCAAAATACAGGATTTTTGTTTCTAAATCACGGTCAGAGCTAACTTCTGTTTGGCGAAGAGCACTCGAAAACCCCAACTAAGACTGGTCTCTTTCTACAATCACTGCACTGAGCCATTGTTTGTGTGCTGACAGCTGTTACTCCAGTTTCTGCAACACTCGATCCTTCCAAGCGCAGGAGGCACCCACCTACAATGCTGTCAGGACGATTCATTTGCATGGATAATCTGCTCTGATTAGAAAGATGTAAAATCCCGAGTGAATTCTAAATTATCTGAGTTTTAATTTAAAAAATATTAGAGACGTATTTCCTTAGTTTAGAGAGAGAAAGGGAGAAACGGAGGGAGGGAGCATGAGCGGGGGAGAGGCAGGGGGAGGGGAGGGAGGGATCTCCAGCGGCTCCCCAGACAGCAGAGCCTGAAGCAGGGCTTGAGCTCATGATTCTTGAGATCGTGACCTGAGCCGGAATCCAGAGTCGGAGGCTCAACCAACTGAGCCGCCCAGGAACCCTTAAATTAGTTGAATTTTAAATAAGGGCTTTTCATAAAGTGCACATTAACTACTTAACAACAAAAAAGTTCTGTTTGGCTTTAGTTGGGTGGTTATGTGTTGCTTTGATTTGTTCTAATTCCATCATTTTTATTTTATATTTTTTTAATCCAATCATTTAAAAACATAGATTCAGCTCTATTTAAAATAGATTTCAATGTCTGTTGCATGAAGGCACTAGGTACTCAAGTTCTCATTTAACTGAGTATGTGAGTCATTTCTTCGTTCAATAACTAGGATTCATTACAGCTATGTTTGGTTTGGTTCCATATCATATAGTTTATACAATAATCATCTTGAAAAGTTTCACATTTCTGAGTATTTTTCAATTCACAATAATTTTAGAAGCCCTGACCTGCATCTCAGGGGTGAGCACATGCGATCTGTCTCTCTCTCTCTCTCTCTCTCTCTCTCTCACACACACACACACACACACACACACACACACACACACAGGAGCACAGGCCCACATGGTCACTGTTGGCTCCGTGTTTGGGGTTCTTCTGCCCTCTCCTGGTAGCTCTTGAGATCTGCCTTTGTTCATTTTATACTTACCTCCAGTTAAGTGTTTCTTCCTCTCGCAGAACTGTAGTTCGAAATACTTTATGAAGCAACTGGACAGGTCATTAAGCGTTGTCTTGGCATGTCCAAAGGCCTCCAAGATGCACATGACCTGTAGCAAGATGGAAACATTCACTGAGCTCCTCAGTTTTAAAAACAAAACCAGGGAATAATAGCAAAGATACAGAACTATCCCCTTAGGCAGGAGGGTCCCTGTTGCTTGTATGATTCCGTATTGAATTTGTACGGTCCCTCTTTCTTCAACGGCAAACTACGAGCAGACTCTGCCTCAAACATTATAAGATAATGACACACAGAGGGCTTCACTTGGCTTTGCTATCTCTTTACACAAACATAAACAACTCAACACATGCTATTTAGGCTTTTAAACTTAATAGGACAGAAGAAATGCTTTTGTGGTTTTGGAGGGAAGGAATTGGATTTTATAGAGGCAACAGTGAGAACTTCTTTTGAAACAAACAAGTGAACTTAAACATTTGCTTCTAACCTTCTTTTGAACGGGGGACAGACACACACACTTTCAACCCCGATGTTCTCTCCCACAGAAACAGGACTGAGAGTTCCAGACAAGGTTGTTTTACTTGGTGTGTCTCCTCACCAGTGTTCTCTTCCAGAGGTGGGGAACTAGGGCTTTAAAACGTCGTTAACGAAGATCTTCATATCAACCCTGGCATCTGAAATTCTTTCCTGACATGTTTCCTTAAATGCTGACTATAGAGAAAACACCATTTCTTATCACAATCGATCCTGTCTGTGATGGTGATGATGATGACCAAGCAACTCTCCGGAAAGTATGAAAACCTGGAAGATTCAAAGGTATTTTTCGGTCTTTTTCAAGTCACCGCAGCGAAATGCAGTTCCTGCATCCGCCACAAGGGAGAGGACACTAACCCATCACCTTATTGATACAATGGGTTCTTTTTAATTTCCGGTGAGAGTAGATTTTGAGAATTTTATTCTAAGTTAAAAGAAAAAAAAGACTTTGCTGCTTCTTTTTAACCTTCTGGATACTGATCTATGAAAACATTTGGTTCACCTGGAAGTATTTTGTATCTTGAAAGATGACAAAATAGTATTTCGATTCTAAGCACAATCCCAAGTGCTAAAGCTTGTGGTATTTGCAAAATATACCAAAAGACTGGTTTTTGAACTTTTGAAATTTTGGAGGAGACATGTTGTATTTTTACAGAAATCCCAGAATTTATATCTCTTTGTAATAACCTACTTTTAAAGATCATAACAGTGAAGTGATAATACTGATAGCAGAAACATATACTGAAAAATAATTTGAAATAGTATTTTTAAAGGTCTTGATTTTTGCTTCTTCTCCAATACTTCAAAATTACATAAGTATATTGTGGAATTAACAGTGTAAGTAAATCACACTTCCAACATGTATATTACATTTAATAATCATTTAAAAATTCATAACAAGGATTAAGATGGATTTTTTAAAATATTCTGGCTTCTAGCTATTTTGGTGCTATATCTGAAAATAAGCTGGCTTGTTATTATAGAAAAGAGACATAAAAGATAATGAATAACATGCCCAAACAGGAAATATAGGGTAATATATACCCTATATTTAGAGTATATAGGGTCAAAACGTGTGCTGTGGAGGGAGAAGCAGCTGCCCCCACATTCCAGCTGTGCTAGTCACAAATTAACAAATGTGCTAGTAACAAACCTGACACTAAGCCAGGTCCATGAGTCCCCGAACCACCTTCTCTTTTAGGTTAACACAGGAATAGCTCCTTCCTCAGTGTCAGCTGCGGGAAGCTCTCAGCCTGGTGCACAGCCCATGGTAAGCATCCAACAAATAACAAGGATTCATTGTATTTTTGATAAGAATAGTAGCAAAATGTATTTTGTGTCAAGCATTACTCTAAAGTTTTCATATATATATATATATAAAAAACACATAATATAAATGAAGTTGCATATTAAATTATGTATACTCTACACACATGTAGACATATATGGGTAAGTACATTTATATATATATTTGTTTTATTTCTTTTGTTATATTAAGTACCTATTTCTTAATTACATATTTCTTTTCTTTCTAGTGTCTCCATTCTGTAGAAAAGGGAATTGAGAGATTATGGAAGTCCCCCAAGGTTCAGAGCTTGTTAATAGTGGAGCTGGGGTTTGAACCCAGGCCATCTCTCTGCGAAATAGGGCGTGTTTCCTTTCTGTGTCGCGGGCGGTGACTGCTAGAACCACAGTAAGGACATAGAGGGCTTCCAGCTGTAGGAAGCTAAACCCATTGAGCAAAATGCAAGAGCTCATAGGGCAGTCTTCCACTGGGCTCTGTTGCAGGGTTGAAGAATTCAAGCTTCAGGTTCTGGTTACACCGAAGTAATGTTTTTCACCTTTAATTATCTGCTCAACCAATAGGTGGCGCTAAACAAATGTGTTAAGAGAAATACGGGGCAGGTGCGGGGGCGGGGCAGGGTGGCGGGGGGAGAGGAAGAAGATGCAAAAACCGGTATTGGTCCATTGCCCACCTTAACTTCGAAAGAAAACAATGAGAATGTTGTACAAGAGCAAAACTTTAAACAAAAATGTAGCAAAGGGAAGTAAGTAAATATTTCTTAAGTATTCAACTTTTATTGGTAAGTTTTTTTTCTATTTGCAACTGTATGATTTTTTTCCTCTAAAATTTTCATAGCTGTGCCTCTAAAAGCTATGCAGTCCTATTTTGGTGGTGGTTAACGTACGGTATTTTCTAAGAGCAAAAATCTGTGGCTTCCTCAATAAAAAACCGTGCCTTAACCAAGCGGACCCTATCATTCCACTCTGTAAAAGCAGTTACTCAATAAATGTTTAGTTAAACAATTTAAATGGATCTGAATGGTCCTGAAAGCTGAAATTCTGGGCCGGATGAGTGAAAAGTCCCAGTTGTCTCTTCCCGCAACACCTGGTTTTTATGTCCCAATAAACTTATCGCCATGGAAAGTCCCCAGCTTCTCCACCTTGAAATTCAAATTTGGGGATTGAAAACAACAGCCTTCTTCACTGATCTTAGCTGTCTGGAAACTGTACAGAGGAGCAAAAGCCGTCTCCAGGGTGATGGAGTTTAAACGCACTCAACTTGGAAGCCCACCGCAAGGGCCGAATGCAAACCTCTGTAGACTTTTAGGGCAAGACAACTGAAGTACAAGATCAAGATTCAGGGACATGACAGCTGAGTGTCTCTTGGTAACACATGTGTGGCCTGCATGAAAGTACCACAGGTCATGTCTGGGGCTCAGAGCCTGGATCCCTCTGACTGTCCAGACCCCACCCAGATCTGGCTCTTCCTCGCCACCCTCGTGGAGAGTGCTGCTTATGGTTCAGCAGGGATTAGCAATGGCCAACTTTACCTCAAACCCCTTCACTTTGTTCTCGTGCTCCCCATGCTCCAGGTAATAATCTTTAATTAAGTCATTGGAGGAAACCACAAGGAAAATTCTCTCTACTCCTCAACGTGCATGATTGTCTGCTGACGGCCACACCACGACACCCTTCTCTCTTCTTCAGAAACTGCTGATCAGAATAACCTCCAATAACCTCCTAAGACCCAGGGCAAAACTGCGTGGGCTAGACAGCCAGCATCCCCAGTGGAAATGTCCTGTGCATGTCTATCATGCACGTGGCCCCACGGGGAAGCATCGCACACCGTGGCTGCTGGCGCGGAGTCTCAGCGATGCTGCACCATTGGGTCTGGCTGAACAGCTTTCCTGGTCAGCTCACCCACTTCTCTCCTTGTGGGGGTCACCTGACAAAGCTTCCCCTGTCCCTGGGCATTGAACTTCACCATCAAGGATGCTCTCATGCATTCATCTCCTTAATTAGACTTTTCTTTCTTGCAGGAAGTACAGGTGCATCTCCAGAATGTGCAGAATTTCACTAAACCCCTATGATGTTACAAAGATCTCCAGGCAATTCAGAAGTTTAGCCAACATTCGTATTTACTTCCCACACATACACTTGGGCGTTGCCCCAGGATGAACTGGGTAATTTTCAGGAACACTTTGGACACCAAATGATACTCATGTGGATTGTAAATGAGAGAAAAACAGATAAAAAAAAGAAAGAAAGAAAGAAAGAAAAAGCATAACTGACGTGAATTGAAGCCATAGTCAACCCTGGGCAATATTATTTCACAAGACCAGAAAATCACTTATTGTATGAATTATGAATAAAACAAACATAAGAATTGGAAATAGTTGTACTTGAAATTTGCATGGATATCATAGTATTGATTCCCAGGTGCTAACTGATTTGGAAGAGTTACAGCTGTCTAAAGAAATGCCACTTAGTCTGTGCTCACTTAAGCTGAACTGCAAAGCCAATTTACATAAAGCCATCTAGAATGCGGCTTAGAAATTACACAGCCTGCTCTTTCACAAAGGATGATGTTAATAAATGACTGCTTTAGTCTATAATTTACATTGGAGCCTACGGTTCCTTGTCAGTGTGATTAGGCCAAGAGATCCCATCATTCTATTAGTTAACCTGAGTCTATTTTATAGCCATGTTGTTCTATAAATTCCCTGATTCTTATGTGTCAGTAGTCAGTAGCTGACAATATCTGAACAAACATAATTTATGCTATTCCACCCAACTCGATGGAAAATGTTAAATTATTTTAAGCTGTGTGGTGGTAGAATCATGCGGATTCTCAGTATATAGTTTGAACTTAATAAATGGTTATGAATTAGTCATTAATGATCACATATGTCACCCGAGATATGCTGCGGAACTGATTTATGGAACATTCTTCACAAAGAGAAGAATCTCCAGAATCAGGCGTAAGTTTGGGAATCTAGAAGAGCAGATTAAAATTTTTAAGGACTTCTTTTTCAAAAGTAGAAAATATGAGGACATTACATTGATCTGTCGATTAAATAGAAGTCCCTCTCATTCCTAAATGAGGAATCACACACTAAAATGTCCGGAAGCATCCCTTGTGAACATCACCGTGGCAGAAATAACTCTGGCTTGCAGCTGCGGTCCAAAGGGCAGGGACAGAAAACCAAACACAAATAGCACAATTCTCTCAGGGCGATGGGTTTCTAGATCCTCAACGTCTGAACATTCAGGGAGCACCATTTGAGGGAATAATCTGAGCTAACAGCACCTGTTTCTACTCCAATGTCATCAGACACTTTCAAGTATCAAGTTGGTGAATGAAATGCAGGTGTCTTTCTGCAGATGTGTGTGCAGCAAGCTTTATGTAGGAGAGATTCTAGGGGGGCAAGGCGTGCACCTGCCCAGCCTCCCAGTGACACGCACACGGAGAGAGAGGGGCCGGTGCAATACGGTCAGCGGTGTGTAACCTCACACGCACACAGCGACATTTACAGGGTCCTGATGACCTACAAATGGTGTATCCACATTAAATTCATTTGATATTATTAAGGGAAATTGATTAATGTAACTCTGAATAATTAACTGTACCTTAGGTGTGCCAGAAATACTTACAGGTATCTTCCTCCTGCTCTCATTCATATGCTATATGCTACATAGAAACTGAGCCCCTACTATGCGCCGAGCATCTCTGAATTCAAGGGAAATGCACACAGCAGCCTCTTGGGTTGCTGGATAAATGCAGGAGAAATGTGGGAGTCTGTGCATTCCACTCTGGTCATGTCTTAGGGGCACACTATGGGATGTCCAGGAAGGCTGTTGGGCAGATGTCTACACGGTAAGAAGCTGATCAGGGGGTTAGGACAGGGTGTCAACACACAGAAGGGACCAAGTCCTGGGACCACTGAGCACACGGGAGGGCAGACTATAGGACCCCACAGCCCCTCAAGTAATGGGGGACATGTAAGAGAATAATCATCACAGGTTATACTAGAGTTATTTCCTAGAAAACGATGAAATTGGAGGTTTAGCCCTGCAGGTGGAGACTCCCGGAGCAGCACACTTTTGAGCTCTGATCATTTTCCTGATCGGTTATTGATCGTCTCTGTGCTCGCACTCCCTAGGGGCTCCCACTCCCGCGCACGCGCATGGCAGGATCCTTCGAGCAGCTCCCGCGCCCCTTCCGCCAGTCTACTGCTAACGGAACTGACCGGAACCGCGTGAGAACAAGAGCCAAGCACATGCAGGTGTGTCCTTGGGTAAAATCTCTGAGTTTCTCTGACCTTTACCAGAGCTGCTTGGAGGCCTCTCTGGTTCCTCCTTGAATCTCGCTAATACTTTACTGGGTGAAGGAGGTCGATGAGAGGTCTTCATATAAAAGCAGGTGTTACCGAATATAACGAAATCAGTTCTAAGTGGGGTGATGGGAGTCAAAAGGCACAAAGTCCCAGTTACAAGACAGGAAAGTCCCGCAGACCTCACGCACACGTGACGACCATGGCGAGCAGCACTGCTCCCGATGTTTGAAAGCTGCTGAGCTAGCAAAACTTGAAAGTTCTCAACACACACGCGTGCACACACACACACACACACACACGAATTTAATGATGTGTAGTGATGTATGCTAATTAAACTTACTGTGGTGATCATTTTGCAATCCACACACACAACCAATCACTGTGTTGCACACCTAAGACTAACACAACATTGTATGTCTAAAAAATCAATATTGGGGGTGAAGGTGTATTACCTGCCCATTAGTGTTAACATTTCCCGTTATCAATTCTTTTATATACGCTGACACTTTATTATCAGCTTTCTGTGATTCCCCCCACAAAAGGTGCTTATCAGGCCACACCCCTCAGAGGTAGTGACACATCAAAGTGGCCCTTTCCAGACAAGCAACAACAAGCTCTAAGTCTATTACATGTTTTCAATCCAACTGTTCTGAGCAAATATAAGAAGAGTATGTTCAAATATTTGAAAACACGTACAAGAACATGAACCCTCACTTGAGCAGCATTAATTTGCCCTAATCTTCTTTTTTCCTTTCTTTCTGCAAACTTGGGCCAATTTATGGCCAAATCATGGTCTTATCATGATGTTCCCATTTATTGGGAAACTGCAGATTTTTTGGCTCAACGTATTCTCCAACCCAAACAAGAAACTTACATGTTTAAATTTGGAGTCAAACATGGGCCTGCGGGAGCCAGATCTGCAGGTGAGGTGTCTCATTATTTGTTTGCTGGCTTCAGACTTGCCGGATCCTCTTTCTCCACTAAAAGAAACCAGAGAGAGAAAACCCAAGTTTACTGTTTTGGAGAATGTAGTAAAAGATCCAATGGGCAGAGAGGATCCTCAGATACAAAGATGGTGAGGGAATGACTGGCCCTTTGATGCGTGTATGGTATCATCTAACTCTTCCCTTTGATTTGTTCATCCAAAATAGTTAGTACACACGAGCTACGTCACATGCCCTGTGGTGTTCTAGATGCTGGGACGCCATATGAATTTAACCCCAACATCTTTAGATGCTGAAGCCTCATATCAGTGGGAGGCAAGTCTGCCATCCAATGTCTCACAGGGTAGAACCACATGTGTAGGTCAATTACAGCAGACAGAGGTCAAGCTGAAAAGAAAGACAATGACGACTTGTCCTCAGCTTTGTAAATGAAGGTAAGTGAGGTGGCCCCAGGGGATGGTCTCTACAGTGGGGATGTATGTCCTAGAGCTCCACCACATGACCTTGCTGAATCTTTCTGAGCCTTCCAGGAAAGACATTCCATCTTCCTCCAGAGACCCATGGGATCTTTCTACACTTCCCTTGTCTTCTCTCCAAAATGAACACAAAGCAAGCAGCTCCTGAAACTAAGTTGTTAAGATGGTCAGATGTGACCAGGCGAGTACGGTGGATCCTCAGATGGCCAGCTGCCCCTTGAGGCTGCTGTCAGCCTGACGTTCTGCATGTCCAGAACAAACGGACCCTTGCCAAACTTGTTATTAATAAGACAATACTTTTCCTATTTCTCAGGCATGCTTCATAACTCATCAAATTCCTTTTTTAAAAGATTTTAATTTATTTATTTGAGAGAGAGAGAGAATGTGTGTGCGTGTGCAAGCAGGGGCAAGGCAGAGGGAGAGAGAGAATCTCAAGCAGGCTCCTTGCCAAGTGTGGAGCCTGACCTGGAGATCAACCTTAGGAGCTGGAGACCGTGACCTAAGCCAAAACCAAGAGTCAGATGCTTAACCCACCAAGGCACCCAGGCCCCCATAACTCATCTAATTTCTATAAATGAACTATATTACATTTCTGACATCAGGCAATAGAAGATTAACATAAAAATTCAATATAGTAATTATTGCTTTAAAATGAGTACTTACTGTTTCCAGATAGAATGCTCATGAAAACAGTCTTTATTCAGGAAAAGAGTCTTTATTCAACTGAGAGCTTAAAAATTAAAAATCTGTATAAAGCTCTTTACTAGTGCTGACTTCTCAAGCTTCTCCCTGCATCTTTCGTACTAATGAATTTGCTTAAAGGATGTTTTTTGGAAAAGAAGAAGCTGAAATTTACTTCTTTTATTCTAGCCTCCCCTTGTTAACAAACACTTCTATTCCCCTCATCCACGCTGACCATACATAGTTAAATGACGTTTTCGAACAACCACCTCGGGGCACAGGTGCCAGAGACCTGCACAGGAGAAGGAGCTCCTTTTCTGGGTTCAAAGACATTTGCTTTTAACCTTCTCATTTCAGAGATGAAACAATTTACCTCTTTCATGATGGAAATTTAACTTCTACATTTGTATTCACTGTTATAAATATTCTCTTACTTAGCAAAATAATTGGCTGTTTCACAAACCTTGTTGTTGTAGAGATTCTGTTCACAGGGAACAACGTTCCCACAGGTGAAGAAGGAGTAGTGTGCCCAGAAGTGGAAGAAACCAGGGAAGACTTCCGCATGAGGTGGGGGGTAGACTGATTCTCAGAGAAGAGGTAGTGTGGAAGGCAGCCATTATTCAACCAGAAATTCTCAACCAGTACTATCCAAGCATGTATTGTGCAACCCGAAACAGCGAGTGAGTCTACAAGGTGGACGAGGCAGCAGTCTGCAGACATGAAGACCGCAGACACCTATGAGGGAATGTGGCGGAGCTGCCTCCCCTCCCCCCACAACTGGGCTTACTCTATCACAACAAGTAGGAGTAGAGAAAATGATCATCAGTCCTCTTAGCTGGCTAAAATCCCATAGATTTTAACCATCTCATAAAATCCCCAAAATGGCCATATTCCATTTAAACTGAGTAAAATACAAGGAAATAAAAGAAAAAAATAGTATAGGATAGGATAGGGTTGACCCTATAGGTGATTAAATTAAAGCTAAAAGTCCTACACTTACGTGTTCAAGAAACATTCCTTGATCTGCAAATCCAATCTGTGATTCCATTAGAATTGACCAGAGATTGTGGGTGGTGCCAATCAGGGGTTCATAAGAATTCTAAAGCTTACTTGAATAGCTTTGTTTGCTAAATCTGCACATGATAGAGGCAGAACCTATACCGTGTATTTCACAAGTCACTTGTATGTTCAGCATATAACATTAATTTAGATTTGCTCCACACACTCTTTGGATAATGGATTTTTGTCACATGTGCTCTGACAATTAATTAAAACCATCCATCAGGGCCTTCAGAAAATTAAAGATAAGATAGATGATGGTGAACACCAAACTCTCAGTTATAACCCAGGATCAAGATCTGAACATTATGAAAAACTATTCCTCAAGATGAAACCGAGTGTGCTAGTTGGTACCTAAAATTATCAACAAATTGATTGAAAAATCAAACTGAATTTTTGAAAATAAGACTTAAAAAGCCTCACCCTAGTCCTAGGTTATAGAATGGCTATTCCAGGAATATTTGTGTTTTGAACCCCAAATCTAAAATTATCCTTTGTAAATGCTTTTTGTAAGATGTCATAGAGTCTCTTAGGCCAGCTGGGTGCTCAGTCAGTTAAGCATCCAGCTCTCGGTTTTGGCTCAGGTTATGATCTCAGGGTGGTGAGATCGAGCCTCACATAGGTCTCTGCGCTCCCTGAGGCGTCTGCTCAACAAAGACTGTCTTTCCCTCTCCCCAAGACTCTCCCTCCCACTCTCTCTCTCAAATAAATGAATCTTTTAAAAACACAATAGACTCTCAAAAATGATCTTTAAATCATGTATTTAGATGACTTCTAAATTTACTAATTTTAATGAATTAGTATAATAAGTGCAGAAAGACTTTATCTTAGGCAAGACAATCAAGGAGATAGAGGAGCCACATGAGAATGACTAAAATAGCAAGTCCTTGTGATCACAGATTGGCTCTTCATTTCTTGAAACCTGAACGAAGAAATCTTTTTTTTTTTTTTTTAAGAGACACTGGTCGATACATACCATTATTAGCCTTTAAAAATGTCCCAAAGAAATAATGCTTCTGTAGAATATTAACAGGTCCTACTGGAAAAACAATTCCATGAGCAAATTCATGTAGAAAGCACTGGGTTAGAGATCAACAGCTTTATTTACTGAAAGCACTTGCTAGATACTGAAATCTCTAACAGGCAGATTCCCAAAGGATACAATTCATTGGCAACTCAGAACTTCGCTATGGACCAATGTCTTTCAAAAGAATTCAGTGGATCACTTAGAATTTAGGAAAATCCACGGATATGTGGCCCTCATTTTAGGGAAGCATGGGGTGGGCGGGCTGCTGGAAACCTTGTGGGTGTGACTGCAGGGGTCTGGCCATGCACTAGTGGGTAAGCTTCACTCAGGCCCAGAAGCCAGCGATGGGGCTCCAATCCCACATACGGCATCCACTATGCCCTACACTAATGAATCACCATTCACCAGTTTACACTATTGGGCTCACATCCCAGATTCACTATTTACTAATGGGACACCCTAGACTAATGAGTTACTCCTCCTAATACACAGTCACCTGACAGTTAAGATCATGATATTAATAATAATTCATATCTTGGTTCTGCACAGCAAAGGAAACAGTCAACAAAACAAAGAGGCAACCGATGGAATGGGAGAAGATATTCGCAAATGACACTACAGACAAAAGGCTGACATCCAGGATCTATAAAGAACTCCTTAAACTCAACACACACAAAACAGATAATCATGTCAAAAAGTGCGAAGAAGACATGAACAGATACTTCTCCAAAGAAGACATACAGATCACTAACAGACACATGAAAAAATGTTCATCATCACTAGCCATCAGGGAGATTCAAATCAAAACCACATTGAGATACCACCTTACACCAGTTACAATGGCCAAAATTAAGAGGACAGTAAATAACACGTGTTGGAGAGGAATTGGAGAAAGGGGAACCCTCTTACACTGTTGGTGGGAATGCAAGTTGGTGCAGCCACTTTGGAAAACAGTGTGGAGATTCCTTAAGAAATTAAAAATAGAGATACCCTATGACCCTGCAATTGCACTACTGGGTATTTACCCCAAAGATACAGATGTAGTGAAAAGAAGGGCCATCTGTACCCCAGTGTTCATAGCAGCAATGGCTGCAGTCACCAAACTGTGGAAAGAACCAAGATGCCCTTCAACAGATGAATGGATAAGGAAGATGTGGTCCATATACACTATGGAGTATTATGCCTCCATCAGAAAGGATGAATATCCAACTTTTGTAGCAACTTGGACGGGACTGGAAGAGATCATGCTGAGTGAAATAAGTCAAGCAGAGAGAGTCAGTTATCATATGGTTTCACTTATTTGTAGAGCATAAGGAAAAACACAGAGGATATTGAGAGATGGAGAGAAATGAGTTGGGGGAAATCGGATGGGGAGATGAACCATGAGAGACTGTGGACTCTGAGAAACTAACTGAGGGTTTTGGAAGGGGACGTGGGGGATTGGGTGAGCCTGGTGGTGGGTACTAAGGAGGGCACGTATTGCATGGAGCACTGGGTGTGGTGCATAATCAATGAATTTTGGAACACACACATACACACACACACACACAATACGTATCTTGGAAGACTGCTAAAGCAATGGATAAGGGAATACATGGAAAGCTCCTTGTGAAGGGTCTGGCACTTAATAAGTTCTCAATAAACATCAGTTATTAATGACCACACTAGTATATATATACACCCCACAATCTCACAATTTTTAAAAAATGTTCCCCTTTTTGGTCAAAGTTAGACTAGACAATCAGACAGATAAGCAGATGAGAACACAGTTGCTTGATTCAAGAATGGTCGGGGCCACCATGCCCCCAGGGCCTCTCCTGTGGGGCTGGGGATACTTCAGAACAAGGGTGAACACAACCATTTGTGTGTTATTTTGAAAACCAGAGCACGGGTGTTTGCAAGCCATCCATCTGACCCTCTCTGGAACTTCTGATCACATTAGTAACTTAAAAGTGTATAAGTAAGTGCTAACTTAAGTATTTAAATGTCTTTTGGGCTCTATCCAGGTGTCCACATTTCCTCTCTCTCATCTCACTCTGATGAGTTGGGCAAAGGTTCACTGATGTATTCAGCTACCAGCGGACACTACTTATTGTAACTTGGGCAAACCCTGAGGATTTACAGAAGCCCCCTCTGGTAGAGGCTGCTCCTAATATGAAATGTAATTCTCAATGCATGTCTTATTTTAATACCGAAATAGTACTTTAATCCTTTATCAATACATAATCTCACGTCACCTCCATGTCCTGCGGTTCTTGTGTGTGTATATTTTCGCTTCCATGTAAATCATCATCCTGGGCATCTTGCTATTTAGGAGCTAATGTTTCCATGATATTTCAGTATAAAATACTTCCAGTGTATACTTGGTAAAAGATGAGCGTAGGTAAATAGCGAGAAGCGGGTGAGAAAACCCACAATTGCAGGGTAATCATCTGTATTTTGGTCCGTACCACATCGTGGCGGCTGATCGCGGATGCCTTTCTTTCCCCATGATTCCTGAGGTTTGAAAGCCAAACCACTCTGGTCCCAAGTAGTAAATCTTCAAAATGAATTGAGTTTCAGGTTAAGTGTGTTGATATTGATTCTACCACACTTGGGGCTATTTCTAAGAACAGAGATGTTTCTCCTTGGTAACGAGTCAAATTACTTATTGGAAAGACACGTGGGACCACCAGGTGCTGAGGAAGTCAATGAACGTGAACCAAAGGAAAAGAGGAGAAACTCACAGCCAAGCTCCCAACGCATCGGTGCAGCATGGGAGGGAGGGCGGGGGGCGGGCTCACCTGAGAATGAAGCACTGGGGCCGCTGCTCCTGGAAAAGCTGGTGAAAGGCTCTCTCGGCGCAGGAGAAGATGTGAGGCGGCAAGGAGGAGCAGGGCTGCCCCGTGCTGCTGAGGTAGAGCTGAGACACCTGCCGGGCAGAGTGAGAGACAGATGTCATGAGAAGGTGCGGGCTTCTCCACCTCAGGACACAGCTGACTCACTCCCAAGATTCAAACACCAGGGAAGCTCTAGATCTGAAACTCGTCTATAACTACAAACGTTTGGGAAATTATGCCCTTTTCAGCAAGTTTTAAGCATTCACAATGATAAAAGAGAGGCAGGTGTCTGATCTTTCATGACTTGGTTCACAGGCTTGAAATTCTTCTGCTGTCCTTAAGCAGAACAACTCACACACATCCAGTTCGATGGAACCTGTGAAGTAAGCTGAACCTGCGGGGAAGGGCATCACACTCAACGTCTCTCGGCAACACTTCATCTCAGTAATGTGAGCTAGAAGGGTAGAAAGCACTTGCCACTGAAACATGGAAGAACTTATAAACTTCTCAGAAAATCAAAAAATTTCAGGGACATAGTGACTTATGAGGATTGTCATGGTGCCAGTATGTTTAGTCCTTTTGAGTACCAGTAAATTCTGTTATTTTAGAAGAAACACAGAATGATATGGAGGTGTCTGAGTCATGAAGAAGTATCAGACAAACTTAATTTTTCTTTTACAAAGTAACTGGCCTGTCGCTTCAAGGCTGTTGAGAGTGGGAATCTCATCAGAAGATGGAGGAAAGTGTCCAGACAAGGTCAAAGTCTGCTCACCCTGTCATGGCGACCTGGGTCTTTGGCTCTGTGGGCATTACCGGGGCAACAGGAAAGACCTGAATGGGATGTCTTGACCAGATGATCAGAGTGCATCAGGAAGAATTTCCTGATTTTTCCTGATTCCAGGAGTGGTACAGAGGTTTCACAGGGAATGAATACCTTTGTTTGTAGAAAATGCACAACCCACGTATTCAAGGTTGATGGGACAGCGTGCCAGCAAATCATTTGAAAATGGTTGGAAAAAAAGTTGTTTGTGCTATTTATCTGCAAATTGTTCATATGTTTGAAGTCATTTAAAATCATCGGGGAAATATTTTTTTTAATAGAATAAATGACCTACAGCTATAAAAAATGATTAGGTGAATCTCACAAACATAATATTGGGTGGCATCCGTCGGGACATGAGAGAACATTCTATAAGATTAAGTACAAAACCAGGTAAAACGAAGCTACACCGTAGAAGTCAGCTCGGTGGTATCTTGGTCAAGGTGCTGGTGATCACAGAGGGGCAAGAGCAGGGCTTCTGGAGTGCGGGATATGTTCTGGATCTGAGGGCTTGTGAAAATCTACCCATCAGGGCACTTAGAAACCCATGTTCACTGTAGCTCAATAAAAACTCCAGAAAGCCCAAATCCACAAATTTCGTGGTTCTGGTGCAGATGCCAGAAGAAGAGATCACGTGGACAAACTAGAGAATTCAACCCACGCCCACACATGGGTGTGGATTTGGGTTACGGAAGGGGGATGTTGCATGCATTAGGCATTAAGAATGGGCTGATTAGTAAAGAAAAGGAAAGCTGATCTCTATCTCATGCCAGGTGTGAAAATGAATTCCAGAGGAACTTAAGTCTCAATATAAACAGCAAAGCATAAAACATTTACACAAGGTAACAGAAGAATACTCTCATGATTTTGGAATAAGGAACTAGGGTTCCCAAACGCAAATTCTAATGGGAAGGATGAAGCTATAACAAAATCGTATATTTGACAGTTGGTGTTTGACCATAAAGATCATACACACAGTAATACAATAAAAACCAAAGACACAGAGGAGATTAAGCTGTGTCTTATAAACAACTTCTACAAATAAATAAGACTGGAAAGAAAATAGAAAATTAGACAAAAAATACAAACAGAAAAGGATAACCAGTAAAAGAAAAGAAGCAGAAACTCTCTGGTAATCAGGGAAATGCCATTTCAAACAGGAAGGTGACGTATAAAATACTGATAACATTATCAACGGCCTCATAATAATAGTCATGGTTTACACTGGCTGTGTGCTTGCTGCTGTTCTAAGCACTTGGTATCCATCCAATTCTCTTAGAAATCTATGACTTGGCTATGAGAATATCTTCCTTTTTAAGAGTGAGGAAATTAAAGCAAAGAAGTTAGTAATTGGTCAAAGGTCACATAGCTCATTAGTGGTGATGCTTGGTTTCAAAAGGCAGTTTTCTCCACCACTAGAAACACGCACTGCACTGTAGAGAGTTAGTTGTTCAATCGCAACAGAGATTTGGTAACAACTTCTAAATGTAAGGGGGGCTTGACCAGGAATCTCCCTGAAGAAACTCTTGGACCTTCACAAAAAGCACACATGAAATGGTTCTTAGCACTCTTTGCAAGAGCAGAAAACATGCCAATGTAGGGTTTAATGGATGAATACAATGGATTGTGTTTTAATACGATAAAATACTATAGGACATTTAGAATACATTTTTGAGAACTGAAACCATCAACACAAAAAAGCACAAAGGCTAATGAAGATTTGTTTTGTAAAAGGACATAGTTAATAAATCTGAATGTATCAGCAATATATCTGAGTGAATTAATATGGAAATATAATAGTATTTGCAGGGATTTTCTGCACATGTACAGTTGTCCCTCTCCTGCCTTTACCCATATGGTCTATGTTCCAGGACCCCCAGGGGTTGCCTGAAACCACAGAGAGTGCCAAACCCTATATACATTGTGTTTTCCTATATATATCTAACTATGATAAAGTTTAATTTATAAGTTGGGCATAGTAAGAGATTACCAATGATAACTAGTAATGAAAAAGAACACTTACAACAATATACTGTAGTAAGTTTTACAGGTATGGTCTGTCTTTCTCAAAACACATTATTTATTTATTTATTTATTTTAAAGATGTTATTTATTATATCATGACCTGAGCCAAAGGCAGGCTCAAAATACCTCTTTGTCCTGTATACACCCTCTTCTTGGGGTGACGGAAGATGATCAAGTGCAGTGAGTGACGCAGACACGTGACACAGCATCAGGCTACTACCGACCTTCCGATGCTATGTCAGAAGTAGGATCAGTCCCGCGGTGACCCTGACCGCAGTGGGACGACCATATGTGCCTATGTATAGTGAACGTATAAAAGGTTGGATGAGTGGCCCCTGGGGGGCTCAGTCAGTTAAGCACCTGCCTTTGGCTCAGCTCATGATCTCCAGGTCCTGGGACCTCAAGGTCCCACATTGGGCTCCCTGCTCAGCAGGGAGTCTTCTCCCCTCCCTCTGCCTCTTTCCCTGCACATGCATGCTCTCTCTCTCAAATAATTAAACAAATAAAATCTTTTTTTAAAAAAGTGATTGGACGAAAGGATAATAGTTTCGGGAGAGTGGTTGTCATTGCTTATGAAAAGGAATCTGCCTGTGTTCATATCATACCACACAAACTAATCTAAGACACCATATAATTAAAACAAAGCTTTATTTTCTGTTCTATGCAGGAAACAAATGTTGCAATTGAAGTAGGACGTGAAGTGTTCTTAGCACATCATTATAGCCGTGTCCCAATCTCAGGAGTGTTTGCGAGCAAATAGGACTTCCTTATTTGAAATAGTTCTCAGATTTTTGTATTTTTTAATTATTCCAGAATTTAAAATGGATATCAAAAGAATGAATAATAGTGATGTATACATTGTAACTCATAAACCAACCAGGAAGTTCTAGCCCCGCTCTATTTTCTTGCAGGACAAATTTCTGTTCCTTTTGAATACTTGCACTAACTATCTCACGTCCCAAGCCCAACATGGTCTTAATCAAATTTTAGCAGAATGCTTTTACGATCCATCTGTAAAATCCTGCAGAGAATTTCATTAGATGTTACAAACAAGGAGAGACAGAAGACAGCCAGGAGCATGTGTGATTCCTACTCCGTTTCTTCACATCCTCGGGGTCACATCTACTTTTAAGACCAAGTTTTACTGGACATTAGACATATAAGGGATCTTGGGTATCGATGTTTTCTCATGATAATCAAACTAACACTTCTCAGATCCCTTCTCTTAAGTCCTCTCCTTTCCACATGGTGTCAGACTTTCTGTTGTAGAATATTCCATTGCTATAACCTGGTAATACTTGACTCGATTACCAGGTAACACCTCGTAATAGTTGGTAATTCTGCTAAACGTCAATACTTAGTTAGCTTCATAAGGGGTATAAATACAAAACAATCATTTTAATATAACAGTGCATTTAATTAAGATAGTAATCAATTCTACTTAATTATCTATTGAAGCTTGAAGATTTTCACTTAGGCAGTTTCAGTCTTCTGACAAGCCATGTAACGTTCAGACTGGTCATCCCCACCACCGTCATTTTCATTATTAATACTATTGCACGTTCTCACGGGTCCAGCAACTACCGTCAGCGACCAGCATCCCGATCCCACACGCCTTCTCCCTCCCCTTCACCTTATTCTCTCCCCATCTGCATCATCTGGGAATAAGACTCTGGTCACTGGTAATTTTAAGTGCTTGATTGGAACTCATGGGTGAGATGACATCACATCAGCCTCATTCATGGGCACCTCCTTTTGCCCCTGGGCTAGACCCTCTGCTTCTAATGAATAAGGATTAGTTTTTCATTGTTTGTCTGTTTTGTTTTTATGAATCACCTCTCTCGTACTTTCATGCACGGCACCTCTCAGTAAACTGCTGGGAGCTGGCAGAATCCTACCTTGTTCTGAATTCTGAAGCCAACCATGCTGTTCCACAATGGATGAGGGGGCTCCCCAGCCCTCCAGGTCCCCTAACCTGTGGAACCTCCCTGACATTAAGAGGTGGTTGGCTTCATGCTATGGTAAAAATACGTCCCTCTACTTGCCTGATTGGATTACTTACTTATTATCTATATAACTATCCATATAGAGGACATATTCTGGAAAAAAAAAATTGTGCTTTTGTTTGTTTGTTTGTTTTACAAAGAATCACGTACAATAATAAACAAAATTGCCTCTGGGCTCTACGTTTGTGATGCTGAGAGGAGCTCATCACACATCTGCTCTGAGGTTACATGACCTCGTTTTAAATTTTGTCCCTCCCACTCACGGAAGATTTTAGAAAATTTGTTAATTCTACTGAAGGCTTGGTGTTTTCACCTCCAAAGTGGAAATAATAATTCTTATACTGATTGCATTGCCTTTTGTAAGTAGATGTGACGGCAGACGCGGAACTCTTTGCAGCAGACCTACCACGTGACGAGCCCTAGACGACGCCAGGTCCTCCTTGCAGCCCCCCGCGTCCAGGGGTACAACGCTCCACTCAGCCATGCAGCTGCGTGCCACACCAGACGTGCAGTGGGAATGTTAGGAGACCAAGAGCAAGCGGGGTCTGACATTTAATGAAGCCCTAAGCCTGACACCCTACACTAGATGCCATTTCACACAGTAGGAGAGCTTAATCTCACCACCAATGGAGGGCATGGGTTCTGAGCATTTCTGTGTCCTTGTGTACTCATAAATATGATCTTGAGAAATTATCTCTAGGTCTTTTATCTGGAATGGCATCATTATTTTGCACACTGAGATTTCTAAGTGATACATCTTTGGTTTGTGAAATCCATAGTAAAGGGAACAGTGAGAAATATCTGAGACCAGGCTGACATGGATGTTTGAGGGCCCACGCATACCTATGGCTGATGTGTCCACTCTCATGACATTCACGTGTTCACTGGTTTCCACAATGGCACAAACACCAAGATGTTTATCTTTTCTAATTACTACCTCAACAATGCATTACACCTGTTTTTGTTTGTTTGTTTTCGTTTGTTTTTTTAAGGATTTTACCTATTTAACAGAGAGAGAGTGTGCCCCTTTACCTGGGGGGTTGGGGGAAGAAAGGGACCCAGAGTGTGAGGCTCCATTCCAGGATCCTAGGATTAAGACCTGTGCCAAAGTCCACTCAACCAACCGAGCCAGCCAGGTGTCCCTAGACCCGGCTCTTCACCGGCAGCCATCTGCCCTGCCACCGTGGTCTCCCCATCCCCTTCCCTTCCTCTCCCCTGCCTCTTTCCCTGTCCTCTTCCTCCTCCTCCTTCAGTGCTTTCTATTATTTTTCTACCTCATTCTTAAACTTGGTGTGACTCCTAGAAATCTTCTAAAATGAAATATCTATGTGAATTACTCCTGATTTTGCATCCAAGGGAGAACTTCAACATTTCAATTTAACCTCCAAAAACTGTACATTCACCTGAACCTGTTTTTTCCTCATCAATTTTTCTTTTCTTCTCTTTTTTTCTTATAGATTCTCCTAGACTCACAGAATCAAAACCTGTATCTTCAAGGGATGCCTTTTCTCTTATTTGTTCCTCAAATGAAATTCTCTGCAGGTTCTTAGTGTCTTTTCAGAAACTCACTCAACTTCTGCCCACTACCACCAGAGTCCCCATACTAGGCTTACTCTTGAATTATTTCAGTGCCTACTAATTATTCTTCCTGCCTAAATGTCTCTTCTTCTCAAACTGATGGCGAAAGACTTATAAACACTATTTGTATTGAACTTGTTTGTTTCCAGTGAGTCTTTATTTTCTAAAATTAAAACTCAAACTCTCTAACTTAGCTTTATAGTGTAGATCCAAACCAGATTTTCAATTCTTTAACTTTTTGAACTTCTTGCTCTTATAAGATTAGTCTGTGCCTTCTTCTAATGATCCTATATTTTTGGTCCCCATAGTTTGACTCTAGACAATTCTTTAAAGTATACTTCCTCTCCCCTTACCATAATCTTATTCATTCCTTAGGATTTGCAACAATCCCATTGTTTTTCCAAGTAATGCCTTCTCAACTTGGGAAGACCTCCTTCCCTCCAACATTCTGACTTGTCAATTAATAGTGTACATTCTCAATACAGGTATCTTACTGTCCTCATCGACAAGGGAAATCTGATTATGCATTATCTCTAGAATATCAGTGCAGTTTTTAAGGATGAGGAGAAGCTTAGTTAGCATCCCCAAATACCTAACATCCTTAATACCTAACATAACATACTGTGTTTAATGGACTCAATAAATGTTTCTTGGTTTGCTGAAGCATTCGTGTTCCTGATCATAACCCTGCTTCTTTTGCAAAGCCTATTCAGAAAGATCTGGCTACTTTTCTCTTTTCTCCTTCTCCCCTACCCCTTACATGTTTAAAATAAGCAAAGTCACTCACCTTCAACATAAATGGGGAGCACAACAGTGAACCCCTCCCTGCTGGTTATACTTCATTTACATCCGTCTGCTTTCTGGCCCCCTGGGTGCCACTGCCCCCAATGACTGTTCGCGTCACATCAACATTGCTTTTGGCTATGGACCTCCTCTGGGAGAGGGCTGCTTCCTGCCATGTGTTTGTATTAGTCTCAAAATGCAGTTCAACGCAGAGGCTCTGCATCCATGATTAATGGCCTCCCATGAAATGAATGTTATGCAAAGCTTAACATAACACAGTTAATGGTAATAAAATTAAAGTGAGCTACAGATGATGTTCCTGGATTTGTTTTTCAACATGAAACACAGAAGTCATTCTCCTGGTCTACATAATCTTTATAGATATAATCATATTCAATGTTTCAGTTTCTTCTTTTATTTAACTAATGAGGGAAGAAACTAAACTATCTGAACAGAATTTGTTATTTAAGATAATAAGCATAAACTTGATTACATAATTTCTCAGCATAAAAATAAGTGAAAATTTCTCTTGCATGTCCATAGGACAGCGAGATAACTTGATGTGGTTCAGTATGCAAGTAACTGACATAAAATCACAAGGTACTAAGGATGCTACAGGGGATGCTCACCCAATGTCTATAATTATATTACATGTTACTACTTGTAGACCAGGAAAGTGCAAACTATTTGATTCTGCAAAATGGAAGTGAATTCCAAAACACCAAACACAGTAAAATCTCATTATGACCTATTAAAAGTGGGCAGTTTTGTTGTAAGCTTTTTATCAGTGCATTATTTTAGCCAAATGTATTTATTTTCCTGTTACATTCCATGCCAGAATCCACTGGAATTGATGGATATAAAGGATGATATGTATAAGATATATGTCGCATTCACTATTTTAAGTTTTAATGAACGCTTCATGCAAAAATCTCATTGCATCATGTTTTATTCCTACATTAATAAAGAAATATGTCTCTTAATATCTCTCCTTTTCTCCATTAACAAGTATTCCTGAAAGACCTGCAAATACAAAACGTTGCTTGAAGCCAGAAAACTATTCCACTACTGATAGCCTAAAAATGAAGAAACCAGAAAATCAGTTTTTTCCACTTGAAATAGAATATAACATGACAAGTAATATTGTATTAAAAGAATTCATTGTTATATTTTCCTTAATCCTCAGAATTTGACTGCTAGATCTATAGAAGCATTTATATAATAGCTATATATGTATATATTTTATGCAATATCTAAAATTGGCTTTTGTCTCAACATAAGATTCTTTTTGACTCTATGACCCAATGTAATACCATAGATAGAAGCCAAAAACAACACATTAATAGGCAGTTTGAAATAGCAGGAGTTCTCTCTCTTTCTATTGCTGTCTCTCTTAAATTGAAGAATAATGAACTTGGAAAGCATCAAAGATGCAGAAAGCTCAGGCACCTGGGTGGCTCAGTCAGTTAAGTCTCTGCCTTCAGCTCAGGTCACGATCTCAGGGTCCTGGGATGGAGTCCCGCATCAGGGTCCCTGCTCATCAAGGACCCTGCTTCTCCCTCTCCCTCTGCCTCTCCCCTCTGCTCATGCTTTCTCTTGCTATTGCTCTCTCTCTCAAATAAATAAATAAAATCTTTTTTAAAAAGATGCAGAAAACTGTGGTTAAAGCAAAATTAAAAGTCTCAAATACTTATTTATACAAGGCAGAAAATTGGCAATATAACTATATAACTTAAATGATTATCAAATGAAACTCCAAGAACTTAGAAAGAAGGAGACAATAAAAAGAAAAAGCAGAGATCAAACACATAGAGAATAAATACATAGTAGAAAAAAATTAAGTGAGGAAATGTTTTCTTGGAAAAGATTAATACAATCTAGAAATTCCTAGCAAATTGATTCTAAAAAGTCAGAGAAGGCATACATGACCAACATTGGGAATGGAAAGAAATCACTCGAAATTCTACAAACATTAAAAAAATAAATAGGACTCATGAATAATTATATGCCCCAAACTTTGGAAGAACAGAATCCTTGTAAAACAAAACTATTAAGAACTGAGATCAGGGTGCTCTTCCCTGGGGTAGGGTGGTCCAATTTATCTCTTTACTCTGGTTTTCCCACACCACATTTTGGGGATTTCTGAGCGCCTGTTCACAAAGTTCCCTATGGATCTCTGCCTCTCTAGCCCCACCTGTCCGTTACTCATTTTGAGAGTTGATATTACCAAAGTACTGTAATTCTAAAAATTTCTGAATTAGCTGTATTATTTCTTTTTAGGTATGAAGTTAACTTCCAATTATATGGATTTAATATTTTGGTCATTGTTTTCTAATTTTATTGCCTTATTCTTGGAAAATATAGCCTGATATTTAACTCTAGGAATTTATTGGCATATACTTCTGGCCTAAATAATGGCCTGTTTGTGTAAATGTTCAACTTATGCTTATATACTTACTGAAGACTATTGTTTTGGGGTCAGGATGGCTACATTTATTAATAGATAAGGACTATTAGATTCTCTAAATTTTGATGTCTCTTAATTTAATCTAATTAAATTATCAGTTAATGAAAGAAGTTAAATTTTTTATGTACTACTGCATCTAAACTTATCAAAGTCTTTTGCTATAATTAGACAAGTATGTCATCCTGTTTAAATACCAAGTCTTACATTAAAAGAAATCATACTACCTGAAATATTATTTATTATTATTATTACTATTATTATTATTTTTAAAGATTGTATTCATTGGGGTACCTGAGTGGCTCAGTCAGTTAAGTGTCTACCTATAGCTCAGGTCATAAAAAAAAAAAAAAATAGGGGCACCTGGGTGGCTCAGTGGGTTAAGCCTCTGCCTTCGGCTCAGGTCATGATGCCAGGGTCTTGGGATCAAGCCCCACATCAGGCTCTCTGCCCAGCAGGGAGCCTGCTTCTCCATCTCTATCTGTCTGCCTCTCTGCCTACTTCTGCCTACTTGTGATTTCTCTCTCTGTCAAATAAATAAATAAATAATCTTTAAAAAAAAAAAAAAAAAAAAAGAACTGACATAAAGGGGCACCTGGGTGGCTCAGTGGGTTAAAGCCTCTCTGCCTTCAGCTCAGGTCATGATCTCAGGGTCCTGGGATCAAGCCCCGCATCAGACTCTCTGCTCAGCAGGGAGCCTGCTTCCGTTCCTCTCTCTCTGCCTGCCTCCCTGCCTACTTGTGATCTCTGTCTGTCAAATAAATAGATAAAATCTTAAAAAAAAAAAAAAGAACTGACATAAAAAGAAGTAAAAATACAAACAGTGCATGCCTATTTCATCATCACAGGTCAGGCTGCACTCCTCTGATAGAACTCCTGCGATGACTGCCGGTGACTGCTCTCGTGCTGCCCCAACGGGTGACCACACACTCAGGTGGCCTAGACTAAGGCTGGGATCAGCCTGAGTGGAGTGAGGACACCTGGCAGAGTGCAGCAGTTTTAAAAAACAACAGTTCAAGTGACTTTGGCGAGAAGGACTGTGGCCAGGACAGTGAGTGGGGCACTCTGTCTCAGGGGAGGTTTCTTAAGAATTCTTCATTGATTCCTTGGGAGCTTAAAGCAGGTGTTCTCTCTCCCTTTCCCTCCAACCTCTCTCCTGCCGCCTTTCCCTCCAGCACCTAAGAGCATGTCCCTCTTCAGGAACACATGCCTGCTCCCCTTGCCTCTTTGTCATGCTCCTGCTCCCTATTAAGGATTCTGCTTTCACTGGAACCAGCTTGTGCTCACAAAAAAAAAAAAAAAAAAAAAAGAGCTGCACAATGATGTTTCTTGATCGACTACTACTTGAAAATTATGTCATGTTTTCAGTTATCTGGAATAATTTTCCAAAAGAAATTTCTCTTTTAATTTTGGGAGTCTCATCATTGAAAGTGGAAAGTCATTTGGAAAAATGCATAAAATTCTATATTGTCCTTTCTCATTTTCATTGTTTTAACTTCATAAAACGATTCTATATTGTCCTTTCTCATTTTCATTGTTTTAACTTCATAAAACGATTCTGAAAGAGGTGATGATGTTGAAATAAGGACTGTAAGCCACCTGATCTTGAATTAGTCAAGAAGGTATGGAAAGTAGAGTCATGTATTGTTTAATTTTAGAAGTTTGTCTAGTAACTACAATTGGAGTAAAATGACACATTATAAGTGCAAAGGCATATTTGATAAGATCACATTCTTTTCCATTTTTGTCTCAGAACAAATGAAAGTCATTATTATGCAAATATCAATTTAGAATTTTCTGAGAAGTTTGACTTTACTTATTGTTTTGGGCTTTCTTCTGAACCGATCATTTGATGCGGATAGGTATGTCTGGTGAGCATCATTCCACATTTTTAAATGATATTTTAAATTTCATACTCACCATTGTGGAATAAATTGGAAGCTCTTTGAATGGGTTGACAAGCAAGAGGATATCTCCAATAAAAGTCTGTTAAAAGAAAAGGATAGAAATAGTTGGGGGACTGTATAAAGAGAACACTTAAAATTAAAAGTGATATAACTTTAAAATCACTGTACATAATATAGAAAATAAATAAAGGCCATACTTCAACATTTTGTGAGCTATTTTAAAAGTTTGTAAATAAAGTTTGTAAATAAAGAAATAGAAAAGTCAAATTGAAATAAAGTAAAACGTATATGCTTGATTCATTAAACATGTAACAAGTGAAATGACAGGATTCTAAGAATTGCTTTTCTTAAAGGGGTTTTGTGAGAATCAGACTGAATAAAAAATATAAAATTAAAACATGTGGCAAAATATACTGAAGGAAATAAATGTGGTAATGAGTTCTATGCTGCTACAGAAGATGCACAAGTGAGGGCGCCTGGGTGGCTCAGTGGGTTAAGCCGCTGCCTTCGGCTCAGGTCATGATCTCAGGGTCCTGGGATCGAGTCCCGCATCGGGCTCTCTGCTCAGCAGGGAGCCTGCTTCCCTCTCTCTCTCTGCCTGCCTCTCCGACTACTTGTGATTTCTCTCTGTCAAATAAATAAATAAAATCTTTAAAAAAAAAAAAAAAAAAAAAAAAAAAAAAAAGAAGATGCACAAGTGAAAAATGAATAAAGCACAGGAAGCAAATAAAAATACTTTCTAATTTAAAAAAGGACAAGGAATGAGATATAAAAGCACAAAAAACAGATGGAATAAATAGAAATCAGGGATTAAATAATAGATTTAAATTCCCCCAAATCAGAAATTACATCAAATGTAAAGCTACTAAATGTTCTTAAGGATGAAGATTATGAACTAGATTGAAGTACTCTCTATAGATTAAGAAAATCTGCAAATGAAAGGTAAAGCAGAGTACACCTGCAAACAATAAGAACAGGACAAATGTGGTTTAGCAACACTCAATTCACACACACACACAATAAAAGGGATATAAATGAGCATTTCACAATGGTAAAACATTAAATCAACCAGGAAGATATAGCATTTAAAATTTCTATGAGACTCAAGCACAAAATATATGAAGCAAAAACAGCTGTAAGGAGAAAGATTAATTCACAATGACAGAGGGAATTTTAAACAATTTTTTTCTTAGTAGCTCATGGAATAAGCAGATACAATTTTGAAATAAATAATTACCAAGTGATTCATTGACTCATATACAACACTGTTACCAAACAATTGCAGAATATACATTCTTTGAAATTGAACACAGGTCAGTTTCATTACATGTAAAGGACATGAACCACATAGGGTAGGATCTCTGATCATGCCAGAATTATAATAATGGATATCTAGAAAATCACCAAATGTTTGGGAATTCTATGATGCATCTGCAAATAACCTACGAGGCAAAAAATGAGCTGCAATGCAAATGAGAAGATATTTTGATTATAACATATCCTAATTTGTGAGATGCAACCAAAGATATACTTAGTATAGAAATGATTATCTGATATGTTATTTATAATGTTAAAAAAGAAGGAAGGCTGGTAATTATGATCTAAGTATACTTTTTGAAGAGCTCATCAAATTACATCAAAATATAAAGAAATAAAATCAGTATAACAGCAGAAATTAATGGACTAGAAACGAAAGTCAAAAGGTGGTCTTTTGAATAGTGTAATAAAATGTTGAGTACCCTAACAAGATTGAGAAAACAAGACAAAATGCACAAACTACTGGTATCCTAAATATGACATTGCTACAGACAACACAGACATGAAAACAGCTGAAGAGATACTGGGAATCCCATTTTAGCCATGATGGATATTTAGATAATGTGGACGACAATCATCATCTTACCAAACCAACACAATAAGATACAGAACATCTGACTAGTTACTTTTTTTTCTGTAAAAGAAATTTGAATCTATGTCTAAAAACCTTTCCACAAAGAAAATTTAAACTTCACTGGTGAATTCTTCCCAACATTCATGAACAAAAAAGCAAAATGAGCAAATATACATTGCTCCAGAAAATAACAGTAGAGAAAACACCAAAGTAGTATATTGAAAGAAAGGAAGATTACAGGCACTTCTCTTCCATAAAGTACATGCAAAAACCCTGACAAACTATTGGCAAATTAAATCCAGTAATACATTCAACAGATAATCTGCTTCAACCAGCTCGGATTTGTTCTAGTAACATAAGGTTGGCTTCATATTAGTAAGTCAGCTCTTGTAATTTATAATACTAAAAAGTGAAGAAAAAAAGCCATATGATCATCTCAAAATAGACTCAATAGTCAAAAAACTTTTCATAGCATTCAGTGCTTACTAATTAAAAATAATAATTTTGAAAACTATAAATATAAAGAACTGCCTCAATCTAATGAAATTTAACCACACCTATGTTCGCAGAGCTACTGTGAACCACTTGTTTAATGATAAAACATCGAAAGCTCTTCCCTGAGATCCAAAATGAGATAGGGATGCCTATCTTAGCTTATTGTTACCTCCCATCATCTTTTTATTAAGAGGGCCATCCCGTGAAATAAAACAAGAGTAAGGAAACTGTCAAGATTTAAGAGAAAAATAAAAGTCATTATATACCATATGCGGTATATGCAGAGCATCCAAAAGAATCTCCATTTAAATTAATATTTACATATGAACTTAGTAAATTGGGCAGAAAAAACATGAATTTCCCAATGAAATTATATCCCTATATTTGCAATACACCATAAAAAAATGAAATTTGCTTGTTATTTTCAGTAAGAAGATAACATTTCTTATAGCGTCAGAGTTTGAAAGAGGCCTAGAAACAGATCTAATATAAAAGGTCAAGACTTCTACACCGAAAATTTTTAAATGTCCCAGAGAAAGGAGGGATATTAACCCTCCATGATATATAGAGGACTTCTCTAGATCAAGATTTATTATCTGCTTTAGTGATTAAGATAGCTCAGTACTGGTTTAGGCACAAACGAATCCATACAATGGAAGACAGACCCACTTGCCAGGGTCATCTGGTCACCAACCACAGAGACGCCATGGCAATGCCGCAGTGGGAGTCTACACGGGGAAACATTAAGACCAAGGTCTGTGGTGGGAGTGCATCCACTATGAGGAAGTGTTTCATTGTATTTACTCAGGCTGGAGGTACCTGCAACGCTGGCGTTCCAAGGCTCGGTTCACGCCCCACGAAAATAGCTGTATGCTGTCTCATGGAAATATTTGTGTACACATGTTGCCAAAAAGGGACCAAGATGGTTTATAACAGTATCACCCCCAAAATTCACGTAATTGTAACAGCAGAATTCAATCACCAAACAGTGGAGACAACTCCAGTGTTCTTCCACTGTAGAGTAAATAAATAAATGAGCATATATCCACACAGCGGCTGATTTTAGAGGAGTAAAAATCAGCGATTGCTGCAAGGAATAGGATAGACGGTTATCAGAAACACAACAACGAATCAAAGTGGGCAAGGGTGCCTGGGTGGCTCAGTGGGTTAAACGACTGCCTTCAGCTCAGGTCATAATCTCAGGGTCCTGGGATCGAGCCCCGCATCGGGTTCCCTGCTCAGTGGGGAGTCTGCTTCTCCCTCTCCGTCTCCTGCTCTCTCGTTTGTGCTCTCTCTCATATAAATGAATAAAATCCTTAAAAAGAAAGAAAGAAAGAAAGAAAGAAAGAAAGAAAGAAAGCAAGCAAGCAAGCAAGCAAGCAAGCAGACACAAAAGAAAACACACTGGGTGAGTCCTTTTATATGAAGTCCAGAAACAACAACAACAACAACAAAAAGAAACAAAACGAATCTGTACCTATATATGCCAAAATCTTTTGTGATGGGTAGGGTAAACTGAGGAAGGGGCTTCTTACTATTCCATTTCTTTATGAAGCTGCTGGTTACCTAGGCATGTTCACCAAATGAAAATTCATGAAGCTATACACTCCTGAGTGGTGTGTGACTCTTTACATGTTGTGATTCAAGACAACATTGACTTCAATGGAAGGACTGGCCAGGATTCTATAGCCAAGTAAAGGAGAAAAGAAAAGTAAAATGATTGAACCAAATGGGAACCTTTGTAGTGAAGTATCTGAAAATTACTCAGAAAAATGAAGAAAAAAAGTAGACTGAGGGAGAAAGGAGAAATCTGCTAAGGAAGGAAAAATGAGGAGCTTCCAAATACGCACCCAAATATGCTTCTAAATTGCACTTTTCTATTGAGATATAATTTCTATTTTGATCTAATTAATGAAGGAATCTGAGACTGTCTTTGCAAATGTATTTTGTGATGAACAACAACAAAAAATAGTCTAGAAAAGTGTGATCTGCGTGTTAACAATGGACTCCTAACATACGAGTTTATACAGGTTTATGCCATATTCTCAAGAGGCTGCTTTGATGAAAGGTAATGTTGTAAATGTTTTGCAGAGGAAGAATTTTTTTTTAATTTAGAAAACTACAGATTTCCTTTTCCTCATCTTTCTAAACTATCGCTGTTTTACTGTTACTAGCTCACACATGTTAAGAGCTCCCCAGGGTCTATAAGCGTGAGTGGAATGACAGGGAATTGGCACCATAGGGATTGTATATGGCAGATTCCAGGCTAGGGGGCAGTGTCATCTGGGGGGAAATGCATCTGTCCTCCTAATTTCAAATAGCCTCCTACTGAGAGATACTTCAGCTTCTGACACAAGCTGGTCAACTTTAGCCTCCTGAGCTGCCCCTACAAAAAAGACCTACTAAACCCCAGTGGGGCCCCTGGAGGGGAATGTTCAGTTAGTAAGTGGCTCAGCCGAGCCAAGCTGCCTACCTAGCTAACCAGATGTAACAGGAGCCTGTGTTTATTTGGGGGGTTTCTTTCTTTATGAGTGTTGAGTCCTACCAGTTGTGGTTACAAAGAGAATATTACCTTCACGTTTATCTGCCATCCAAAAGAAACTTGATTGTGTATTCTATTTCCGCTGTCCTATGTGACAGTGATTATTCAGAGAAAGAAATGCCTTTATTCTCTGCATTATTTAGCAAGCAAACGTCTCAATTCTTACAATTCATTTTGTTGGATGGTTTGGGCTCATCCTTCTGCTACGGGCTATGTGGAACCTTTGCAATCTGACATCCAAATGAAATAATATATATGTACTTAGAAAAAAGGGCAAGTTATGTTTGCTCCTGGGTTTTGGCAAGGAAAGAGAAAGGGAAAGGGGAGGAAAGGGAAGGCGACTTACCGACCTTCTCGAAAGATCATCTTATAACTAGTCAGATTACAGCAAGAAGAGATGAAAATGCCGGTTAGACATTACTTTAGCAGACACGTGTTATGTTGGCCCTGATGGGCGATGGCAGCAGTGGAGGGCCCCTCTGTGTACGTTCTGAAAGGAGGGCTGCTAAGGTTTGCAGGAGAGTCAGATGTGGGACACCAAAGAGGGATCAGTCCCGACACTCGAACCAGGCACTTCAGCCTGAACTTGGGAGAAGAGTAAGAGGGCCGGGGAGGGGCGTGTCGGGGGAGTGGGTGTGGAGGTCCGCAGACCACCTCTGAACACAACAGCCACTGAAACCAGTGTTTTCGTATTTGTGGGAAGGAACACTTCTGTTTCCAGTGCATCATGAACTGATACTTTTGTAAAATGTGATAAAAGTGAATTCCTGTAAACATGGCATTGAAAAAGACAAAGACCCACAAAATGCAAACCTGGATTCTTATTAGACTCAACAGACAGCAACGAAACCATCAACTTGTCATAAGAGGTTCTAAATGCTTACTCTCACAGCAGAATGGTAATAAAAAGTTCATACTTCCAATGGTCCACAGGTTACACTTTAAGAATCACTTGTTATTATTCAATCAATAATGTTTAAGTGGCTTGTCTATCCATTAAAGGCGAGTTCAAATAACCTGGCTTAGAGCACTCATCCCAAAATTGATCTGAGACGATTAAGCTCTTCCATATTTCAGGTGTGGGAGAGGAAAAGCATGTCTCCTGCAGCGGCAAATGTGCATTTGATGTGAACTTTAGCAAAGCAGGATCCGGAAAGAAAGAGAAACCCAGTGGGCAGAAATGACCTAAGAAGATGGCCCAGTGTGGGGAGGAGTTGGAGCCGTGATTCTGATAAACAGATCGGAAGTACTTGTCCCTTGAGATTGGAAAGTGCTTGAGCAGGCCTCCCAGGGAGCAAACCCAGTATGGATGGATCCCAGCGTCTAGCACAGCACCGGACACCATCAAATCACCAGTGAGGGAGATCATCACGAGCCCTGAGAAGATCCTCTGTGACTTCATCAGAAAGGGCTGGGGAGGTTTACTTAAAGATTGAAGAACTCCAGTGGGAGTTTATAAAGCTAAGTGTTTATTCCATGGGGTAGAGAGAAAAGCTTAGGGGGATGAAAAACAGCCCAAGGAAAATCCTGACACAGGCAGAAGGGCTGTCGCCCGGGGGCTGAGAGCATCAGCTTGTATCTGGGGCCCAGATCGTGTATGAAGATTGCGGCCATCTTCCCGTGGGAAGTGACACGCCACAGAGATGCTCTAAGACTGGGAGTGTCAAGATCACATTTGTTCATGATAAGAATGACTCCAGCTCCTGGTGAGATCAGACTGAAAGGGAACAAGGTCTCCTCGGCAGGTCAGGAGGCTGTTGAGAAGAGATGGCGAAGGCCTTGATGAGGACGGCGACCACCGGGGTGAGGGTAGGTCACGTGGACGTTGGGGAGACAGAGGCACTGGAGAAGCACGAAGGAAATCAAGAAACACAACACAATTCAAGCAATGGCCTCTGGTAACTCGGTTGGAAGGTAGGGAGGAGGAGAAGCACGTACAGGAGAAGGATCTGCACCACGCTGGCAAAGGTGAGAAGACGGAATAAAACTAACACACAAATAACGGGGCCGTCCCAGAGAGCGGAGTCATCAGCTTTCACCACTTTATGCCAAGGACTCAATCCCGTTCATTTTGATAGAAGCGTTTAATTCTAAGTGTATTTACGGTGGCAGGCAATTTATCCAAGCATTAAGATGCTGCACTGAATTTTCATAGGCTAATCAGCACCTGACGATTTATTACTTATAAGCAAATCTCAGACTTAGCATTTACATGAAAATTACTTAATCAATTTCTCAGTAGACTTGGGGGGGGAAAGAGTGTTATCAAAAAGAATTAGCACATATGGGCATCATCAGATTTCTCTACAGACGTTCTGATTGAATTGCTTTCAGCTGAATATCACAAAATCAAGCAGAGGGAGACGGACCGACCGACAGAGATGGGGACCGAGACGACACGGTGTCTAAATTGTTCTGCATGTCGGATGAAATGACACATATAAAGCGGGGCTAGAAGCACAGCAGATTGATTCTCTGGGTTATTTGTCATCTGAGTCATACATTCGTATCCTGCTATCAGAGTTTGGTGTATAGATTATTTACTTGACAAACAAAGCATTTCCTGATAACTTAAAGGGACGACAGACTCCTTTCACGCACATAGAGACAGCACCCTCCCAGCCCAGTGCCCTCTCGCTCTCCAGATCCAGCAGGCTAAGTAAAGCACAGGAAACAAACAGCCGTTTTAGAAGTGACTTGCAGATCCTCCTGTTTCTAGCAAGATCTTCCACAGCAACCTCGACAACAGGAAAGCCATCAGCCCACAGGGTATTAACTTTCACTTAACAGCTCTGAAATTTGGTTCTTTGCTGAACTTGCTTTAGAACTGAATCAGAATGAAGCTGAACGCTGAGAAATCAACCTTACGCTATCAGCAAGACCAGAAACAATGGTAAGCCCTCTCCTTGTGACGTCGGCAGCACAGAGCGGGGACATCGGCAGCAAGACAAAGCAGCACCCAAGGCCGGCTCAAGGGCACTTACGTATATCTGATTGTTCCCAAAGCGCTTCTGAATCTCGTAAAGCAGGGTGCCGTCGTTCAGCTCACTGAGTGTCGCCAAGTCATCGCTGGGAGCGGGGGGCATCAGCTTGACCTGGGAAGACAAACAAAAAGATCAATTCTAATTGCTTTCCAATCAACTCTCTTCACAGTTGGATGTTCCATTTCCTATTACATGTCAAACGCTTAGAGACCACGTGAGTTTGAAACCATTATTAAAAAACGAGATGGTGGGCTGCCTGGGTGGCTCAGTGGGTGAAGTCTCTGCCTTCAGCTCAGGTCATGATCTCAGGGTCCTGGGATCGAGTCCCGCATCGAGCTCTCTGCTGGCCAGGGAGCCTGCTTCCTCCTTCCTCTCTCTCTTTCTCTCTCTGCTTGCCTCTCTGCCTACTTGTGGTCTCTGTCTGTCAAATAAATAAAAATCTTTAAAAAAAAAAAAAAAAAACGAGATGGTTCACTTAGAAGAAGGAACAAAAAAATTTCAAAGCCACAGAGAGATGTCTTCAGATGACAATTTCTGTCCTGTGCCCACGACCGTGCACGAGTGCTCGCACACACGCTAACCCCAAAACCCCCAGTGCCGTCTTCTGTCCTGCAAAGGCATCAGTCTGCCAGAACCATTCCAGCACGTTGACTTTCCTAGTCCCCACTCGAAACGTAGACAGCTCTGAGCTGCTCTGCGTCCGCTACGCCCGGCAGCTGAAAAGCTCACGTGTCTGCAGTGTTTCCAAAGCTAAAGCAGAACTTCTCCTATTACTGTTGTTGGCATGCTGAAGGAGCCGGTGAGCCTGGAATGTAGCTTCCGCACACATGGGGGAGGAGGCCAGATTTTGAAAGACTCTAGAATTTTGGCTCGGGATTTTTATTCTTCTCTACATGACTCCTACAATGAAAGTAGCTGTGAGAGTCAGATAATTCTGTCATAAAGAAAAACATGATTCCCTGTGATAGAGTTATAAAACTGCCAAATATTTCAACTAAAAAAGATGAATTTGGATGATTTAATTGGGCAAAAACCTATAATTTGCAAGTTCAGAATGGACCATGTTTAATTTTACCTATACAAGGTAGGTTGTGCAAAGCAGACCCTTGATCTGTGAGGACAGCCTTGGTTTTCTTTTGTCAAACACAGAGGAGCCAAAGACGAAGAACACTCTTATCCACGCCTCGGTGAGTTCATCCGTGTCCATGGTGAATTTTTAGCAACAACAAGCTTATTCTGTATCATTACGTTCATGTCTGTATTCCGTATCAACATTCCCCTTTTGTATTGTGTTTGCACTACATATCTTATCCTCGTATGTATCACTGTTAAAGAATTTGGACTTAAATATTACTGTTTATCAGCTAAGTGTTTATAGCATTGACAGATACAGAACTTTAAAAAAAAAATCTAAGTGTAGGGTGATCTTTCTGCTGTGAGTGACAGATTCGCAAAATGGAATCTTTCTCAGGAGTTCATAAATTCAAGTCTGTGCGCTCCTAGGCTTCCTCTAATCCTAATGTACTCACAGTGGAACCTCAGATTCTTTCCTGGGAATCTCAGGTGATCAGAAGAGTGGTTTGTCATGTCTCCCAGTTAGAAGGGTATAACCCAATGGGCTCTGGTATGGGAAATATCACCATTTGGGTTTAAGTGGCAAACACCATATTCTAAGAGAAAGTTGTTTGTGTATTAAAAATTAGTTTGTACCCCAATGTTCATAGAGCAATGGACACAGTTACCAAACAGTAGAAAGAGCCAAGATGCCCTTCAATGGATGAATGGATAAGGAAGATGTGGTCCATATACACTATGGAGTATTTTGCCTCCATCAGAAAGGACGAATACCCAACTTTTGTAGCAACATGGACGGGACTGGAAGAGATTATGCTGAGTGAAATAAGTCAAGCAGAGAGAGTCAATTATCATGTGGTTTCACTTATTTGTGGAGCATAACAAATAACATGGAGGACATGGGGAGATGGAGAGGAGAAGGGAGTTGAGGGAAATCGGAGGGGGAGATGAACCATGAGAGACGTGGACTCTGAAAAACAATCTGAGGGTTTTGGAGGAGAGGGGTGGTCAGGCGTTGGGTGAGTCTGCTGGTGGGTATTACGGAGGGCACGTATTGCATGGAGCACTGGGTGTGGTGCATAAACAATGTATCTTGGAACATTGAAAAAATAAAATAAAATTTAAATATAAAAAATAATAAAAGACTATGGCAGAAGTAAAATAAACATATAAAAAATCAATTTGTAAAGTACTGCAGACTGCATAAAGGTCAAGAAAAAGCCTCTCTTCTCCCCATGCCGTGCATACACTCAGCCAACACCCCGAGTTCATTTTCTTTGCTTTTGCACATTTTAAAGAAATAGGCCTCAACATATGGTTCAGAATTAACCTGTATGGAGCATAGCACATAGTCTCATTAACATTAGCTGACTAGGGCATTTTAATTAGCCACAGGCATAGCTGGAAGACTTCAATACTGTCAGAAATATTCACTTAACTAGTCAAGAGTAGAATCTGAAAGTTGGTACTCGGGGCTGATAAAAATGGAAGTCAGAACGTCCCGCCTCTTCTGATACTCTCCCTGCTGGTCAGAATCAGTCCTGGGATCGTGGGTATGAGTTGTTCTTTTTTCCACACTAAACAATTAGCTCTACTTAAGAGTCTCGTAGGGGCATCTGGGTGGCTCAGTGGGTTAAGCCTCTGCCTTTGACTCCAATCAGGATCTCAGGGTCCTGGGATCCAGCCCTGCATCAGGCTCTCTGCTCAGCAGGGAGTCTGCTTTCCCCTCTCTCGGCCTACCTCTCTGCCTACTTGTGATTTCTAACAAATAAATAAATAAATAAAATCTTTAAAAAAAAAAAAAAAAAAGAGTCCGGTAGGCCCAGGATGCCTCGGGGGGAGTGACCAGCAGTCCCCTCCACCCAGGCAGCGTTCTGTGCTGCGTTTTCCATCAGTCACGCTGATCTGGATAAAAAAACTTACACACCGAACTGAGCTTTCTCACTTAAAAAAAATGCTACAGAAGCGTGTCTCAGGCACCAATTCTTTTTGTACTAATAGGGATGACTGTGTGTAAATCTCAGTGGCATTGGGGCGCCTGGGTGGCTCAGTGGGTTAAAGCCGTTGCCTTCAGCTCAGGTCATGATCCCAGCGTCCTGGGATCGAGCCCCGCGTCGGGCTCTCTGCTCAGCAGGGAGCCTGCTTCTTCCTCTCTCTCTGCCTGCCTCTCTGCCTACTTGTGGTCTCTGCCTGTCAAATAAATAAATAAATAATCTTAAAAAAAAAAAAAATCTCAGTGGCGTATCTCCCCGGATGGGGGGCCCTGAGCCTTTCTCTTCCCCAACGTTACTAAGTCACTTTCCGTCATCGCTTATGATATAAAAGATGATGGTGTGTCCCTCGCGGGAGGCCGTGAGGGTGAGTCTGCGTGGAGGCCTGGCAAGTGTCTGCTCCGTAGATAAGTGTGCAGTGTCGTTACCTAGACAGACAGATGCAGAGGGTCGTGCGCACCAGAGGGAAACTTGCTGCCAACTTCCCTGAGCACTGCCTTTGGAGAAAGGAGGAGGTGGGCATCTGCCGACGACCCTGGCCAGGGTCCGCAGCTCTCAGCGGACACCCTCAGCTCTCATCCACTCTAAAACCCAGATTTCACATTCACAGATCCCTTTTTTGGGAAAGGATCTGCTCTGAAGTAGTAATTTAAAAAATTTTGAAATTTATGGATATAGTTCCGACCTCCTTAACCAGGAGATGCAGAACTTAAAGCCAGAGAGGCTGCACAGTTTCCCTGGGTCACACAGCAGCTAGGTCAGAAGGAGAAGCTGGGACAATCCCCGTCGGGGAACAGTGGAGGAAGTCTAGCCAACGACGGATAATCCGACAACATATTCAGTCCTTGGCAGGTCCGCTTCTTGCTCACGGGCTCTTTGCCAGGCACGTGCTAGAGTGGAGACCAGAGAAGGAGCAGAGCGCTGAGGTCTTACACTCGTTACAGTCTGCTCGGGGAGAAGTAAGGACGTAAGTAAGAAACTACAGTCACGAAAAGTGTAGGGGGAGAACTGGAGGGTGCTCTGAAGAGTGAGAGTGCCCTCTCGCTGGGGGTCTGAGAAGTCGTCTCCCATGAGGTCACAGCAAAGCTGCGCCTGGGCCTAAGGCTGCGAGGCCAGCCCGCGGGCTCGAGGAGAAGGCGCGCAGGGAGAGGGGAGAAAGCCGTAAGGGCCATGAGGTCCCGTGAGCGGTAGAGCTGGAGGAAATAGGGCCGGTGGCAGCGGAGGGGGAGAGAGGCGCACGGGAAGACAGGCAGGGCGGCTGCTGGGACAGCTGGGCGAGGAGCTGCCAGGCTCGCGTGGGTGGGGGTTAGCGGCGTTTCCGACTCAGACCCGCAGAGGAGGTCGAAGCTCTACTTACACTGATGCAACTGCATCGTACCTGGGATCACAGATGCAAGTGTGTGTCCTTAGACAGGAAAGTCATTCAGAAAATAAGTACCAAAGGGAAAGGATGTATTTCTAAGGAATTAAAAACCTACTGGCTGAAGTCTTTATAGAGAGAGAGACATAAAAGGAAATTTTCATTATCAATTGAGAGACGGATGTATATATCTTTTTTTCCAGTGTCTCTGCAAGCATTTCCTGAACATACAAAAATGTATACACCTCCTTGCACACAGATATGCACCCCAGAAAACAGATACAGATGTGCATATGTATATCTATGCATATTATACATCCATGTTAGTACACATATATATACACGTTCATGCATGTTCATGATATAGTACAAGCCAACAGTGGATTGCAATAGCTTTGAACAATGCAAAAATAAGACAAGAGGCTTCATCAAGGTAGAATACATATTCCCCTCCCAAAGCATCACAAAAAAGAGACAAATTAAGAGCAAGATTTTTTTCTCTAGAAGAAATGGATTACATTTCTTCGATAATAAACTTCCTTTTATAACCACAGCTCTAACCAGCTCAATGCAAATTTCTGGGGTTCTGTTTAGAAAAAGCATGGAGAGTACTAACAGAAGTCGGCATTCGTTCCGACAAGCCCGGAAGAGTTTTTGCAGACATCTCGTTGGGGTTCTTAAGGATTTCCAGCCACAGGGTCACAACTGTTCCGTGGGTTAGGGAAACTGTGAAACTGACAGCCAACATGTGAAGACACCCTCGTCTGTGTGCACTAAGGAAATGTGACACGTCGTGTGAGAGCCGTGTGAAAACAGAACAGACCCCAACTCGTACATAGCACCATCCGCAAAAACCGTCCGCGCGTAAAGATTCAGAAGCCCAGGGACACCTGCTAGCAAGTGGAGAGGAAAAGAAAAAGACACCTCTGAGTATCTCTATGCTCTAGTCGTAGACTCCGTAATGTCTACTGCCCACATCCACCTAACAAAGACAACAGAAGGCAAAACAGAGATGGGGTAAATACATAAAAAGGATTAACATCCCCCCTCTAGGACTGACCACTATGATTTCTATGGAAATACGTTTCTCTGTCTATCTCTGTAAGAGGAGATATCTAGAATATAAATTAGATATAGTTCAGGACAGAAAGTTGGGACAAACTTCAGAGAAACACTTAGAGAAATGTTTCGAGATCCAAAGGGAGCTTAACGTTTGGGAATATTCTGACTTCCCCAGTTCCTGGTCTCCCCTTGTCCACACCGTACGGAGAGCCGTTCCCTTTACTGTTTTGTTTGTTTGGGGCTTTTCCCTCTGGGAGATGAGCAGTCTGTGCGCAGAGACCACACGTCTGGCAGATAAAAGCGGTGGTCTGACAAATGGGAGAAAAGCCAGAGTATCTTGAGGAGAGGAAAGAACCGAATATTCATGAATTAAGGGGAAAGAGGAAGTCAGGGAAAAAACTAGCTGACCCGGGTGGTCCTAGCAGAGAATAAGGTAATAATCTGACAAATACTAAGTTTTCCAAAACTTAAGCTCATCACCATGGCTAGACAGCATTTTAACTACTCCCTCCTGCTCTTGTTATCCTGTTAGATGTTTCCACCACAGTAAAACCTACCAGGTCCTTTCACTTACTGGTGCTTTGACATGCCAAGGATTTATACTTTCATATGCATGGAGATAGGTGAGTCTGTGGACCACAGAAAGAGAATTCTCACCAATCTTCAAAACCCTTGTACCACACATGCAGCCGGGAACCCCCTCTCCTGTTCATACAACCATCACAGGTCCACGGGCTCTCCTGCCGTGCCCCCAACACAGAACAGGATCCAGAGTAAAAGAAACACTTGTGATTCTCAGCCATTTGCTTAGAGTTCTGAAGTTTGGCCATTTTGTAATTTATGGGGCGCCTAGGTGGCTCAGTCGGATAGGCAACCCACTCTTGGTTTTGGCTCAGGTCATGATCTCAGGGTCGTGGGACAAGGCCCTGTACAGGGGACTCTGTACTCGGCGGGGAGCTGCTCTTCTGCCCCTCCCCTGCTTGCACACATGCATATGCACCCTCTCTCCCAGATGAATAAACAACTCCTTAAAAAAAAAAAAACAACTTAATCTGTAAATTGAATATAAGTCAAGAGATGAAGAGGGATAATAACTCGCCCACAGTGGTATTTTGAGGATTAAGACAATGCAGGCGAATGCATGTTTAAGCACTGCAATGTTCACATAAAGTATAATTCTGTATTATTAGTGTTTGAAGTCACCTACACTTGCATTGATGAAAATAAACTCTGTGGGTGCGTTGATTGGAATTACATCAAGAGCAGTTAAATTCAGCCATTCTGGCTAAAGCTACCGTACAGTCAGTCTATATCAATAACAATGAAAATATAAATACATCTTACTGCATTTTACTCTGTTCTTGGTAAATGTATGATAAGCCCTCATTTCTGTCAGCTTCCTAGCAACCCTGTGAGACCTATACCATGTACCCATTTCACAGATGAAGCTGATGAGGTCAAGGAACCCCTGAGTCATAGACTTTCAGCAGCAGACGTAACCAAATCACCTGCCTTTCTCTGAACTCGCAGGCTAATGTGCCTTCACTCAGTGGCAAAAAAATTGGAATTTCAAGCGTGAACGAAATTTAAAGAAATATAGTCACAAAGGAAGGAAGTTAAGGGAGGGGGAAAAGAAGTCAGACAATTAGCGCGAAGGGAGAATGCAGGGGGAGGAGAAAAGGGGGGAAGGAAGAGTGGAAAGGAAATCAAAGGAAGAATGTCTTGCACTTTTAGGCAACTTGAAGAAAATTTCTGTCTTCTCAGAGATATTATGTGTTCATTTTGGTGATTATCGAAACCCAAAAGTTTAAATCAAGCCTTGAAATACTCACTCACACAGTAACCATTTTTTTTTTTTTTTTTAAAGATTTTATTCACTTATTTGACAGAGAGAGATCACAAGTAGGCAGAGAGGCAGGCAGAGAGAGAGAGAGGGAAGCAGGCTCTCTGCTGAGCAGGGAGCCCGATGCGGGACTCGATCCCAGGACCCTGAGATCATGACCCGAGTCGAAGGCAGCGGCCTAACCCACTGAGCCACCCAGGCGCCCACACAGTAACCATTTGATAAAACCTACATTTTATAAAAATCTGGAAGGAGAGATTCTGTGGGTTTTGTTTCAATTTTTTACAAAAATGTCTCCATTATGTACTTCTCCCTAAGATGTTCATCAGAATGTTCTTGTTTTGATGAGTCTTTTCTAAAACACTTTTAAAGTATAACTCAGTCAGTGGATAATGTTGGTCTTCCTTGGGAGAGAATCACCGACGCACCTCACGGCCAAGGAGAGAGGCCCATGGTGCCCACAGAGGGCAATGAGAACACGTGAATGTTCCATCGATAATGTACGAACACAAAACCTGAAAAACACAAAACCTGAAAAACTGAACATGACTGCAACTGCCTTTAAGGTCTAGGATGCAACTATAAATTGTATAATTACAAAGAGTTTACATTAAAATCAGAAAGGCCATTCTATAAGGGTTAAACCTGGTATCATGTTGTGAGTGTCCTCTCTTTTTTAAAGATTTTAATTAATTAATTAATTAAAGATTTTATTTATTTGGGAGGGAGAGAGAGAGAACATGTGGTGTGATTGGGGGGAGGGGCAGAGGGAGAGAGAGAATCTCAAGCAAACTCCCCACTGAGCACAGAGCCCCATGAAGGGCTCCGTCTCAGGACCCAGGGGTCATGACCTGAACCGAAACCAAGAGCTGAACGCTTAACCAACTGGACCACCCAGGCACCCCTAATATCTTGAGTTTTCAGAGCAGTTTTAGATTCACAGCAAAGCTGAGAGGGACAGAGATTTTCCACGCACCCCTGTCCCCACGCGTGCACAGCCTTCTCCAGCATCAACACTCTCCACCAGAATGATGACATTTGTTACAGCTGCACCTCCACGGACACGTCACCATCACCCCAAGTCCATGGGGTACATCGGGGCTCACTCTGGGTGTTGTACATTCTGGGGTTTTATACACACGTGGAATGACACACACCCATCTCTGTAAAATCATACAGGGCAGTTTCAGTGCCCCGACACCCCCTGGACTCCAGCTGTCCACCCCTCCCCACACCGGCCCAGGCAGCCTGTGATCTTGTACGGTCCCCATGGTTAGGCCTTTCCCGGAATGTCAATTACTAGAATCATACGCTGTACACCCTTTTCAGACCAGCTTCTTTCACTCAGTAATATGCATTTAAGGTTATAGGAAGTTCATAGGACCCTTGAGAAAGTTAAGAAAGAACTTGGCTTTCCATCTTACTAACATTTAATTTGCCTACTACAGCAGACTAAGCTGCTTTCCTCCAAATTCATGTGTGGAGGCTCTCAATGTGACTCTTTGGACATGGGGTCTTGAGGCAATGAAGGTTAGAGAAGGTCATAGGGGTGGGTCCCTGATCCCATCGGATTGGCACACTTCTGAGAGACACCGGACAGTTCCTTCCTCTCTGTTCCCTCCCCCGCTCAACCCCCACGCGAGGACACCAGGAGAAAGCAGCCAGGAAGGGGACGTTCATCAGAAACCTTAACAGCTGGCACCTTGACCTTGTACTTCAAGTCTCCAGAACTGTGAAAAATAAGCGTCTGCTGCCTAAGCTACCCAGTGTTAGTATTTGTTACAGTAGCCTAAGATGACAAATACACCTGCTGAAATTTTAAAGTATCTCAAAATTACAAAACATGTTTATTAGTTATGTTGAAATAACAAAATTAATGAAACTAAATCTTGAAAAGATGGCCTTAGAAAAATCTAGCTAAAATGTCTTTAATATATTCAAAATTAGATACCGTGAAACAAACCAGTTTCAAGGATTACTCTGACATTTATAAAATTATTCTGCCATTTATAAAACATGAAGCATTTAAAGATCATTTATTTCTCTAGGGAAATGTACTGTTTTCTATAGCCCCAAGCTCACCAGACTGATCTCCCATAACCTGGGCACTGTGGCACACACATTACCCCCTCCCCAACAAACACACACAGAATACACCAAGAGATATTTCCAAAAACCATACTTTAAATAATAATCAAAAGGAGGACTAAGTCAAGCAGAGAGAGTCAATTATCATATGGTTTCACTTATTTGTGGAGCATAACAAATAGCATGGAGGACATGGGAGTTAGAGAGGAGAAGGGAGTTGAGGGAAATTGGAAGGGGAGGTGAACCATGAGAGACTATGGACTCTGGAAAACAATCTGAGGGTTTTGAAGGGGCAGGGGTGGGAGATTGGGGGAACCAAGTGGTGGGTATTATAGAGGGCACGGATTGCGTGGAGCATTGGGTGTGGTGCAAAAACAATGAATACTGTTATGCTGAAAAGAAATAAAAAATTAAAAAAAAATAAAGGACTAAAGACATAATCAGAAATATTCAGGAATTAGCGTACCGGCCAAGCTTACATTCCTGATATGTAAGTCAAGATAAATATACAATTCAAATCCTTGTACAGCACAATAGCAGCTATGTTTGTTCGTGGTCAGTATAATATAACAGCTTATATATGGGAATTTAAAAAACTATTAACCTTTGCATTCATGAATCTTTCTTTGAATGGAAATTGTGGGTGTTTGGTTTCAAAATGTTGGATTTTAAAGCATGATGTAATAAACAGGCATGGAGTAAAGGTATACTTACGGGCTCAGGTTTTGTGGGGCCATTCACGGTAGCATTTTCAGGGATGCTGTCTTGAGACTGTCGCTTGCATAGACCTTTCGTGGCATCTTTGAACATAATGTCTTTCTCCAGCATACTGTCTTGCTTGGCAATCGGCAACACCAGGGGACTGCTACAGAAAATAATCAATACTATAATTAGTCTTCCACCGACATTGCCGTATTAATCAAGAAGGACTGCAACAGGACAATTGGGTTATAGGAAGTTGTTTTATTCAGATAAGAAACCATGTCTCGGGGCACCTGGGTGGCTCAGTGGGTTAAGCCGCTGCCTTCGGCTCAGGTCATGATCTCAGGGTCCTGGGATCGAGTCCCGCATCGGGCTCTCTGCTCCGCAGGGAGCCTGCTTCCCTCTCTCTCTCTGCCTGCCTCTCCATCTACTTGTGAGTTCTCTCTGTCAAATAAATAAATAAAATCATAAAAAAAAAAAAAAAAAAAAAAAAAAAAAAAAAGAAACCATGTCTCAACACAGAGGGGGAAAAACAATCAATGGGGGCTCTGTCAACTTTTCTATTCGCTCTAACTTCCATTCAATTTCAACTTTAAAAGAAAAATATATTCACTTCAACTTGAGAAGAAAATGTTTACAAATGTATATAGGACTGTAGGAGACAAATCAATAAGCAATTTATAAGCTAAGCGTGAACACATGACTGAACTAAGCAGGATACTTAGATGTGAAAGTGAATGCAAACAAGTGAAGGCACAAATTATACAATTAATTAAAATATTGCTCATATACAACCCAAAATATGTTATGGAATCATGGGCAATATTTAGAGTTTGTAACAAAATAATGACAGGGGCATTAGAGAGGAATGATGTGCTCAAGGATTCCAATATTGCAAACGATAACTCATTACTTCCTTCATTACAGCTCAAACTAGGCAAAAAAAATAAAAGCTACTTCATTTTTTGTTGTCGTTCCATAGACATCACTGCCAAAAGAAAGTCATTATTATGTAACGTCCATAAAAAAATAGGCACGATCTAAAAGTTTAATTTGCATTATAACAGTTTATGGTAGTAAGATTTAAAAAAGCATTTCCCTAAATGTTACCATATGAGCAGAAATACGTACATATTTAATCAAGCGAAATATGCATAAATGTAATTATTTCATGTATTCTATAACAGCACTTGTGATTCTAATTAATGTTTAAATGTACTTTTTGGTTTAAAAAAAATTCAGGCGTATTAAAGTATTATCCACTGTGTGGGGATGGCCATGCTGTACGTGTCTATGTCAGATACACGTAGAGTTACATGCGGTTAATTATGGGCATGTGTAACCCACGTCACCAGGAATATACAGGATTTCTGTCACTCCTGACCATTCCCTCTTGCCTGCTCCAGGGAACCCACTGTCTCCACCTGCCTCCTGCTCCTTGCAACCACTGATTATTACTTCTTTCTCTGTAGTTTTGCCTTTTCTAAACTGTCGTTTAGGGGATCATAGAGCGAGCCGCTGTTTGCATCTGCCTTTGTTGACTTAATACGTGCTTTCGAGCACATTCACGCTGCTTTATACACAACGGTTTGGTTTTCAGCGCTGAGTGGTGGTCTCCTGGGGGACACACTACACTTGGGCTCTCCATTCACCGAACGTTTGGGCTTGTCCAGTTGTCGTCAAGCATGAGTGAAGCGTCTGTCCACATTTGCACGCAGGTGTTTGAGCAGACATGTGCTTGCCTTCATCTTGGTTAGAAACCTAGAAGGAACTCCAAGCGGTCTCCAACGTGGCGCTCCCACCAGCAGCGCGTGGGCATTCCCCTGGCTTCCCGTTCTTGCCAACACCTCTCTCTCTCTCTTCTTACACCGGTTCTAGCAGGGATGTTAGTGGCTTCTCACTGTGGTTTCAAACTTTCATTTTAAGGCGCTTATCCGGCATGAGAATCTCTCCTCTGGTAAAATGTGAGCTCAAACCTTCATTGCCAGAATACTGACTTCATATATTCTGGTTTCAAGTCCATGGTCAGGTACCTACATGGCAAATATCTTCTCCCAGTCTGTGTCTCACATTTTTATCTTCTTTACAGTGTTTCAAAGACTTTTTTTTTTTTTCCTATGCCTTGGGCTTCTTGTGTCTTATCTAAAAATTCTTTTCCTAACCCAAGGTCAAAAGGGTTTTCTCCTAGGTTTTATTCCAGCAATTTTATAGTTGTGTGCTTTACATTTGGGTCTACGATGCACTGTGAGTGGTTTTTGCATATGGTGCTATGTACACGTCGGGGGCTGTTCCATTTTCATACGGCCATCCCAATCATCCCAATGTTTCAGCACCATTTTTGAAAAGAACATCTTTTCCCAGCCACTTATCTAGGATACCTTTGTTAAGATTCAACTGGTGATATAAGTGTGGGTCTATCTGGGGATGTTCCATTGTGTTCCATTGATACAACTGTCTAGTCTACACCAATATCACATTGTCTTGATTAACGTACCTGCACAGATAAGGCTTGAAACCAAGTACTTGGACTCCTCCAGCTTGGTTTTCTTTTGTTTTAGCTATTCAGGATCATTAGCATTTTCATATAGATTTTAAAATCTACTTGTCAGGGTTTATAAACATGCCTACTGGGGCTTTGATTAGCGTTCTGCTCAGCTGATAAATCAATGTGGGGAGAATTTACATATGAACAATGTTGAATTCCATCATCCAGAAGCACAGCACCTCTCTCCATTTATTTTGATCATTAATTTCTCTCAGTATTTTGTAACTTTTGGCATTAAAGTGCTGCAAATAATTTGTTAGATTTATTTTGATGTTTTAGTATCATGACAAATGAATTTTTTATTTCAACCTCCTGTTGCTGTCTATAGAAATGCAAATGATGAATACTGTTATGCTGAAAATAAATAAATTTAATTTAAAAAAATAAAATTAAAAAAAAAAAAAGAATACAAACTCTGGGTAGACTAACATGCATAGGGAGGAAGAGAGGAATGAAGGGCTTCGTCCAGTAACCACAAGGTCGCACTGGGCCTTATTTTCCAGCCGTACCACCAAGTCTAGAAATGCGTGGATAAAATCAGAGCAGTGAATGGGCTGCATGAGTGCTGGGGTTGAGGGAAAGGCCTGAGGAATAGCTAAAGAACATATTTACAGAAATGTGAAATCTTGAGGTCTGGATGATGAAGTTTTACCCAATGGGAGATTTTTGAAGTAGGTGAGAAGTCCTGCTGACGAGAGACAGAGCGCATTATAGATGCATTCTCTGAAACCAATCTGTGAGAAAGGCCTCTGCTGAGGGATTTCTAGCATGAGACACACAAAGGGCTTAGCACTGTGAAGCTTCAAGGATTTTGCTGTGTTTACAGACTAACAGGTTAGCTAGTCACCATTTCATGGAGAGGCACGGAAGACAAGAGATTCCTGGATCTGAGATCAAAGAGTTCATGACTCATGGCACACACGGTACCCAGAGGTTCTTGTTTGACAGAGTCCCATGGTGGTAGGTCAGAAGAGCCAGCTCGGGGGAAACTACATGGATGCTTACACGTGCCGTGGTTTGTGTTGCAGGAGAGAAACCTGGCCAGGAGTCCAATGTTTTTTCAAGCAAGAAGCAAACGCTGCCCCAAGCAGCAGAGAAGCCAGTGCTCTTCCCTTGGTGTTTGCTCCGTGGTCCCTTTGAGCTGCCTGAGGGCCTGCGCGACTAAGGGCACGTGTTTGCGGCCTGATGCGCTGGGCAACAATGGAGCGGGGCCCTGGCAGACTAACCCTCCCAATAGTGTGATTATTAATTTTTAAAAATTCACTATAAAATGAGAATGCTTTAAATGCTTGTAAAAATTTCACATCCAGATCTGCGGGAATCCCACTAGTGATAAGGTATTCATAACTTCAAAGACGCTGTGTTTCTTCCATGAACAACTGTGAAACAGCACCTGCTGTCCTAACTTGCAGTCACCATTCCTGGAGCTCCCAGGGTGTGTCCTCTGCTTCGCTGACATGAGAACCCTTCAAACATCTGAAGACCACTGCACTTTCTCTGTATTTTCCAGACTGTGAGTGGACCGCCATTAACACATTGTAATAATTAGATGGAATTTAATGCATGATAATCTCCATTCTAAGGACTCAGACATATTAACTCCTATTAACAGCAGTATAAGGAATATCTACTTTTCCACTTATTTTTTAGGTGAGTACACTGGGAAAGAAAGAGAAGAATGGGCTGAGGACACACAGCGCAGCAGGAGTGGAGGTGGGACTTGAGATCCAAAGCTTGTATATATATATATATTTTTTTTTTTTTTGACAGAGAAAGAGAGACAGACACAGAGGGAACACAAGCAGGGGGTGGGGCTCGATCCTAGGACCCTGGGATCATGATCTGAGTCACCCAGGAGCCCCCAGAGTTTGTATTCTTAACCACCCCAGTCACGCTGCCCACATCCAAAATCCATCCTCACACCCACCAAATTATTTCCTTACTTATCCTCCTGAATGTCAATCACCTCTTTTTCTGCTTTGTCAGAAAGTCTTCAAAGAAAAACTAGAGAGGTTGGGCATATACCATCCCGGTGTTTTGAGTATAAAGCAATGAAGAAAGCAGTGGTTTGACCAGTCAGGTAGAAACTACATAATGTCACTAATTAAAAAGGATTTCCAAAAGGAAGACACAGTGAGTTTACAAAAATACCTAAAATGCTCCTTTCCTATCTCAAACCTAATCACAGCATTAACAGCAGGATCAATTCTATTTCTAAATGAGAGGTGCACTTGGAAAGAAGATTGATCCAGGAATACAGGGACCTCACGCTAAGTCAGGTTTTGCTTTGCTTTGCTTTGCTTTGCTTTGCTTTGTTTTAAGAGAGGGAGAGAGAGAGGGTGAGGAGGGGCAGAGGGAGAGGCGGAGAGCATCTTGGGCAGGCTCTATGCCCAGCACAAAGCCCAACGCCAGGCTTGATCTCAGGACTCTGAGATCATAATCTGAGCCAAAATCAGGAGTTAGACACTTCTCCCACTGAGCCACTCAGGTGCCCCTAAGTCAGTTTTTACCTCAAGTTGGAAATCACCTGA